>NC_067135.1:15021434-16277434 GCF_021347895.1 Acanthochromis polyacanthus
AATTATTAGGGTTCGCAAATTTGCAGAAATTTGGGGAATTTTTTTCTGATTTTTTTGATTTTTTTTTTAAACAAGGAAACAATACTTTTTGGTGTCCGTAAATGAGGACAACAGGAGGGTTAAACATTCAAAAAATACAAATCTGTGTTCGTGTGACTGCTCTGTACCTTTGCACTCGTTTATGCTGCGGGAGTGAAGATAGGCTGTGGAGGTTCCTTCAGGACAGGACTTGCACTCCAGCTGACCTTCCTGGTCCTGGTAGGAGCCCAGCCAGCAGCTCTCACATTCATTATATTCCAGAGAAAAGTATGTTCCCACTGGACATTGGACTGCAAGATCAGTCACAATTAGTGATTCACTGAGACACATGAATCTTTCACAGCATTTTTAGATTGTGTACTCATGCTGGTGTTAGGGGAAGTAAATCTTTGTACACAAATAAGGTGATGAAATGAGTTTTGATGGGTGTATGCTTTATTCAGTCTCGCCCCACTTACCACACATTCTGCCTTTGAGCACTGAGCCCGGCCTGCAGTAGAGAGACGCTTTCTTGCTCTCCAGTGATTTGGGATCAGCTACAATCATCTCGGAGGACACGTGGAAGCTGGACAGCGGCTGCTTGGCCAGTGTTCGCTTCAGTCTGTTGGTAAGCTGCTCCAGAGTCCGCAGGAGCCTTTTCTGATTGGCCACTTCAATTGAGTCGTTCCTCGACAGGGGCAGAGGGATGCTTGCTGGGAGAATGGCCAAAGTTTAAAGGACTGAACTACGGTAGCAACAGATGGCATTAAATATTAAAAAAAAACAAAAACATAATGGATATAAAATATAGAATGCATCAACAAATTAAAAAGTAGACGAGAGGTGAAAAGAGAGGTTTAAGAAAAACCTTAAACCTTAAGTACCCTGCTTTTTATAACTATACTCAATAAATATATGACTCTCATTACATTGAAATTCACATTATTTGAGTCGCTTGTGTCAACTCACAGTAAAGGTCAACACATAGAAATTCACTTTCATTCTACCTGTGATGTTGAAAAAGATCTGGATCTTCTGGTCTCTGGTGGGGCCTGTGATCTTTCTGTGCCTCTTGGTGCGATGCTGGGGTTGCACGCTGCGGTCTTGCTGTCGGCTGGGGAGCTGCCGGCTGCCTGTGGCAAAGCCGGACTCAAAGTAGGCATAATCCTGGGCACCCTGAGGACCCCAGCTGTTGCTCCAACCCCCTGGTGCTGATGAATGTTAAACAAGAAGAGGAAGGAATAATGAGCTGATACGATGCTTCGGTTAAAATATAAGTGGGACTTTTGGTGGTTTAATGTGTGTAAATCCTACCAATAGAAAATCCGTTCTCATAATCGTAATTGTACTCCAGACAATGACCCTGTGACATCACCTCCAGTTTGCAGGTTACATCATCGCTGCTACAGATGTTGGGAAGCTGTTGAAAGGAAGGGAAACACAGACATGTATTCGAGAGCTGAATTAAAGCTAATCAGTGTGTGTGTGTGTGTGTGTGTGTGTGTGTGTGTGTGTGTGTGTGTGTGTGAATATACAGGTCCTCACCATTCCTCCCAGTTTGGTGTTGAACTCCCCAGCAAAAGACTTGACCAGGTCCACATCATCACAGCGAGATGCTTTAAACAGCATCTCAAAGGGCTTAAACCCATTGTTTGCTATTCGGTTCACTGGGGAGGAGAAAAATGACAGTCTTTAGCTTCATGTTTGTCTTTTTAACAATCGAAAATTGTGCAAAAACATCAAGTGGGAATCCTAAATGTATGTGTGCATGTAGAAACATCTTAATGTACACAATTAATCTTTCAAATGTGGTTTCAGAATAACTTGTGCAGCACTTACAAGAGCAGTCTGGTCTGTCCGAAGAGTAGGGAGGCTCCCACACACCGTTGTAGGCGCAGAAGTAGCTGTGGACCGCATCCTGAGTGAAGCTATAACCGTCCTTACAGTGCAGAGTGCAGTTAACTCCCTCCTCCTCCTCAGTGCAGATGAAGTCTCCATTCACTGGGACATACGGCTGTTCACAAGTTGTTCCTTTGCAAACAAAAATAAAACACTTGCAAGTTAGAGGACAGCATTTGGAAATATCATTACCCAGCACAGAATAAATCTATAATGGAAATATAGTATACACATCTTGCAAATACATTTTAATACGTTAGAATTATTGCAAGTATTGTTTCATTTGATTTGCCTCCAGACGACACAAACTATCAACACACATTGGTTCATATTTTATTCAGCATGTATTTTGTAGTTAATCTTCAGGGTAAAAATACAGCAAAACGACATCCAAAAAAGCACATCCTTGATGAACAGAGTAAATAAAGGATGTATATTATTAACATGCGGCATTAATTAATGAAGATGTGAAACATTTCCACAGGATTTAATGATGAATGTGTCACTATGATACCTTGCACAGACACAGTAAGGTTGCATGTGCGGCTGTTTCCTGCTGCATCAGTAGCAGTGTACTGGACCAGCGTCTCTCCTACTGGGAACAGAGAGCCTGGACTATGGCTACTGGTTACAGTGAGGCGACCACCTGAGAGGGAAAACAAACACAGAACACACCAGTTAGTCACACAAATACAACAACTTATACTATTGTAGATCCATCATAGTGCTCTGATCGTAAAATAGGATCATTACCTTAAATGTAAAACAAGGCATTACATGCAGTACTTTTGATGAGCAACGTACCGATGTTTATACCTACTGCAGATCTAACACAGACTAAAATGAAAGCCAGATTTATTTATTAATGAATATTTTCTTTAATCTACAAAAGACAATAACACTAACGTTTTTGTGTGCATCATCAGACATACTGTCCAAAAAAAGTGAAGTTGCGTATTTCTAAGGAGAAAAATACAGTCAAACGAATCTCCTAAATCAATGAATATATAAACTGAAACTATTTCCTTTTCTCACTCATATCTAGCTCATTAATTTATTTTTTTCAAATTAAGAATCTTCATCTTCACTCAAAAGTGTTAGAGCTGTGAAATATACACAGGATGCTACAGCTCTTGTATTAATTCATAAAGTATGCATGTTCATCTACCTCTACGCCACTAAAATGCTCACAAAAAACACTTTTAACTCTTCCATAATTGAGGCTTATGGGTAATGAAGACCCCACCTTTGCGTGGCAGCTCAAAAACTTTGGAGCAGCATTCCCCATTGAATTAAACTTTCATCTTTCATTGAAATTTTTCAGAAAAATCTCAAGACATTTACGTTTTCAGTGCCTTCTGGTGGTCTTATTTGCATCATTTATGTTTTTAGAATATGATCTGACAAGTTGTCATTCTATTCTGTCTCGTTTTCTTTCTGGCACTTATTTTTGTTGCGGCCCGTTTTATAACATTTACAGTACTGTGGTTGCTTTAAAATGTGCTCTACAAACAAACCTGACTGGTTTATATCTACTGATCCTGCAGAGGGCAGTCTTGTCTTTGCTTGATCTTCCAGGACTAAATGAGTCACTCTTAGTAAACCATAGCAGTTATGTTAAACAAAGATATGTTGACATAGGAATGGTGTGTCTGGGCATCACATGGCAGCAGAAAAAAAAAAAAATCGGCTCTGGGGACTGAAGAGGAAAATTCAGTCTGGATGGATTAAAAAGAAGTGAATTGCAGAGCTGATGGATAGAGCGTGGGGAAAGGCAGCTGTGATGAGACGAGTGTGTTGCTACGTGTCTGTGGGCTGACACACAGGTTGTGGACAAGGAACAATGGAAACATCTGCAATAAGTGTGAGAGACAAAGATGGAATTAAAATAAAAGAAGGGAAAGTGAGTGATTGACCTTTCGTTTAACTCCAATCCATTAACAGCAGCGACGTCGTTCCAACAGGGCTGACACACGTCTGGCCTGCTGGAGTCTCCCTTTATATTTAGCCTCTGTGTGTGTGTGTGTGTGTGTGTGTGTGTGTGTGTGTGTGTGTGTGTGTGTGTGTGTCTGTTTGTACATGTGTGTCTACAGACTCATGACTATATATAGAGCTGGCATCAGGGTGTGGGCCTGGAAAAACAAAACACTGACGTCGAAGCAGCGCTGGGCTGACGTCGTGTGGACCCGAAGCAGCCGCAGCAGCCTGTTATTACAGTGTATGCGTATGAACGGGTGTGTGTGTGTCAGAGTGTGTGTTCGATGGGGGTGCACCTCTGCAGACAGGTGGGGAACGATCATTTGGGGTTTTCAGTGAGTGAGACGTGAAGTTTGGGGGCTGTGTTTGTGAATGCATAAATGCACATGTGAACACTGGTGGTGTTATTTATGTGCGCAGCCAGAATAAGTAGATTGTATGGCGCTCGCTGTGGGCTGGAACACTGAAGAAGTCTGGTTTGTTGTCTGTCACCACCCTGGCTGTTTGGGTACAGCTAGAGGGCCAAAAGAAAACCGTCTAACTCTACGATATTTAGACTATTTGGCAGAGCGACCTTCATATATTCCTTTATAGCAAGATTAGTCTGAAGTGGTAGCTCATAAAAATGTTCACAACAGCCTGTAGGAGCCAATCACAGCTTTATTACCTCTAAAACTGCCCTTGAAGAAGAAAATGCTTTTACTTCTGTCAAGGTGCATTGGATAAATAACAGTGCATCTTTAGTGGAAAATACTGTTCGGTACAAACAGCGTAGGTGAGGGCTTGCAGTTTGTATTTTTTATCTATGCGAAGCCTTGAACACACGAATACAGATATTTTTCTACATGGAAGAAGAATCTCAGTTAGTTGTTTGTGGAGGCCTTCAAACTGCAGAAGCTGAACCGCAGGAGTTTTTAATCTTTACTTTAGGGAAAGTGTTTAAAAAAATCTCTGAGCTACTGAAAACACGATTTATGAGAGGCCTGTTTCACAAAATATCAATTGGACAATGCTCTAATCTGACAGACGCTCCTGAAAATTTTTTATATAAAACGGGTATAAAAATAAAAAGCATTTTGTATTTCTACGAATAAGTAAGTCAATGTAAGTCAAACACTTGTTTAATCATCAAAATCCTGCTTATAAATGAATTTATAAACAATCTATATACTCAGATGTGGAAAAAAAACATTACTACAAATACAGTAATGCTGAATAAACAGTGATTGAGGGCTACTAAGACGTAAATATAAACACATAGTGCTTTCTAGCAAAATGTTTAGTAAATTAACCACTTTTCCTAATTCCTGTCCTAAATATTTCCTGTCACTTTCAGCAGGTAGACACCCATTTCCAAACCCTTGCTCTTTTCCCAGAGGGTCACTTTCACACCATTTTATTCTTCCAGCTTTTTTTCCTCATTCTGTGCAGTTTTTTTCCAGGTGTCACCTCTTTTATTAGCCTGCTGAGTATTTCCTGCATAAATCACAGTGTGGTTCTTTGGGATGACATACCCTATAACATCTTTTATGGTTGCATTGACATGGTCTCAGAAACGATTTAGTTTGGTGCAGATGCAGAAAACATGACAGTTGCTGGCCTCCAGGTCACAACAAAACCGGCAACGGGGTTTTGAACTGTGGTGTTGTGAAGAACCAAAAGATATTTCTCCTGCTGGAATCACAAATTCATCATAGTACACAAAGTTTACCTAAAACTGCCTTATTCATATCGTTACATTTCGCGTTTACATGGAATTTCAGATTTTGATGTACATCTTCCTACTAATACTTCTGTGTTTATATGATATTTTAAATGGGGAGCTGAAATGTGCTTTATACTTGTCATTTAGACTGAGTTTAAATACTCTAAATTAAAAAATTTTCAGTGGGCGTACTGCCTGCAGTGTCAGCTTTACCAAGACAATGATTAATGTCCAATCCTATTGTGTACAACAGCAGTCATTCTGATTAAAACTAAATAAAAGCTTGACAAGCAAGTCAAAAACACTTCACTCAGAGAGTCAAGAAATACGTGTGTTCACATAATTACACAAATGACTGTGAGAAAAATGAATGGAATGAGCGCACATTCCCACAAAAGTCCATTTTTCATAGCAATAACACCTGCTTCTCTGCACTGCCTCCGTCTGTTTTAGCATTAATGACCTTAGCAGACACTGTAACAGCTTCATCTGTCCACCAGAGATTCTCCATCTTTCTCTTCAACACAGGCGCACAAACGAGGCATCCACGCACACAGTTACAATCCATCCTCTATGTCCAGGCTTTCTCGCCATTATTCATACACCCAGCTCTCTCCTGATCCCCTTTTTCCAATCACCCATCGGAAAAGATCCTGTTTAACCATCATCGGTGGAGACAGAGGGTGGAGCAGAGTGGAACAGAGTTGCAAAAGAATAAACCATCTATGGAGACAGCCCCCAGACATACCTGAGTTGTCGGAAAACTGTGGCACCTCCCAAACGACTGGCGTCTCCGTGTTCGTGGCCTGGACTGCTGGCGGCGACCTGCACCTGTCAATGAATGGAGGCTCCGTATCTAGAAAGAGATATAAGGCGGATAATAGATGTATTTCCTGTTGACCAGACACAGAAAAAAAACGATCAAAACAGCACATTTATGATTATTAACAGCAGTGATTTATCAGTCCCCAGCAGCCAAAGATATCAGACTGCAAACTCAATCATGTCTTGGTTATAAAGCATGGGACAGTTTTAGCAAAAACACAACCACTAGAAAAGACTGGAACAGATTATAATGATGCTAGAATAACACAGTTGGGAGCAGAATGCTATACTGTGATGTGACTTTTTGGATGTAGCAGCAAAGAATGTCAGAGGGCACTCGTTAAACACATGTCTCTAATAAAAAACCACAACGTTCCACCTCCATAATAACATATGGAAATGTTCACGGCTACCATGCTTGAGGTTTTTCCCCCTGACTGCAGTGATTATTGAGCGTCTGACATGGGACACCCCCGTTTTTCACTCCCTGCAGCAAGAGTGTTTGGCACCTGCTGGGGCAAAGGGACTTCCTTAGTGGTGAGCGTGTCAATTAAATTCAAATTTTACCCTGAAATGCAGGAAAAAGCTGCAGCACGGCACAGGCAGATTATGTGACAAACAAACAGGTGGTAGAGTCTGCGCTGATGGATAAAGAGGCTGTCCTGTAACTGAGACGCTGCAAGTTTGGACCTCACAGACCGACAGAGTCTGTTGGCTAAAAACAAGCTCACTCTGCAGCGTGCAAGATTGTCAACTTATTGTTAAAAATATGAGCTCTTTTTCTACAGTCACACTGGAAATTAATACACATGTTCAGATAAGTTTCAACTCAGCCTGAAGTTGCAGATACAAGTGGACTCTATGACTCTGGGGAAAGATTGTTGATCTTTAGCTAGTTAGCATGTTTAGATAGTGCCTTCTCTTTTGCTTTTGTGCACATGCATAAAGAACACGTTGGATTATTGTGGATCTGGCTGAGCCACAAAAAAAACAAAAAAGACAAGCAAATACACAGCATAAAGGATTAGCAGAAGAAGACTGTTTCTAAATTTAACAAAAAATGTATTTAATTGGAATCCCTTACTCTATTTTCATTTAAAAAAAATTTTGAATCTGTGATTTTATATTGTAATTTACATTTCAGTGCAAAGTTTGATAACTCAAATGTCTTCATTCAACATCACAGTGTTGGCTATAATGATAATGTTACTCATTATCAGCGGTTTCTGTTTTGTAAAAATTTCTTGGGTTATATGCGTTATGTCCTATAGAAACTGCTTCATCAACACTGAACGGTATAAATGTGTCTGCACTGCAGTTCAGGTGTTGTCTAGAGTCAGATAAGGTTAATTCATGATTCCAACTCTTTAAAGACACCATGTGTAAAATGTTCGTGTGATTACAGCGTCTTTTAAAATATTCGGAAATGAGTGTAATATTTGTGCTGCTTTCAGCTCCTTCACTCTTTGACCCAGGGACACAGCAAAAGGGCAGATACTACAACAGGCCAGCTGCAAAGTCTGAAATATTCATCCTGCAAATGTTTCTGTCTTTGCATCCATTTCACTCTACATTTTAATTAAATGGTAATTTATTTTATCCAGGAAAGAACAGAACCGTCATCCAAAAACAACACAAAATCTCGGTCAGATCTCTCCCGGTCTGAAATGTGCCATTGGAGGTGTGCCATAGGCCACATGCAGCATCTATTGTTTGCTTTGATGCGGTCCCCAGAAGGATGAGCTCACCGATGACAGTGACTGTAAAGGAGCAGTTGGCCTGGTTCCCAGAGCGGTCCGTCGCAATGTAGGTAATGGCTTCCCTTCCGATGGGTAACAGCTGGGGAGGACTGTAGACTGGTTTAACCTGCACCACCACCTGGACGAGGGAGACAAAGTAAAACGTGAAGAAGAAGAGAGTCAAAACTGGACTTCATGCAAAGAGCAGCAATGAGAGAAGCTGGACTTCCATCTACAAGGTAAAATGCTATTTCTTCATTTAGGTTCGTGACTACAGTAGCTGTGCTTCTATATAACATAGGATGAATTGAAAGCAACCTTTTGAAATGTCCCCAACAAAAATAATATATGCGTTTAATGGTGGTGGTGGTATATGCTATGTTACATGTGGTTTCAATAAACAGAGTAGAAAAAGTCATAACTGCAGTTGGCAGGTGTTTGCCAATAAAAAACCTCAAAGATGAATTAGAAACAAACTCTGGCCATCTACAAGAGAAAAATGGAAAGAAGTCTTCAGAAACTGTTTTCAGTCAGGAAAGTCGTAATTATTCTTTCATGTCAGCTGGTATCGACCATGTTTCATGCTGTCCAGAGATGAAAACAACAAAAGAAGTGGAAACATCTGAATCAGTCATGTGAGGCAAATGTTCGCTAGAGGACAGTCAGAACTTATTCAGAAAAGGTGCTTCCATCTCCCACGAAGAATACTGACTCTTCAACTCTAAAACTTTGTTGGAAAAGTGGGGAAGTTTTTGCAGTTTCTACATACTTTTCCCAAACTGATGAGTGAAAATGTGCATAAAACACAGCACTAATTTCTTGCAAAATATTATTGACTAACTGCTAAATATATAAAACTATAACTTGCACAGTTAATCCCACAGTACAAAAAAGTATGTCATATGGCATATGTATTAGACGGACAGAATAGTATGTGCTTGTGAGTAAATATTTACATTAAATCAGTTCAAAACTGGTGGTAAAGACCCTTAAGTCTAGCCTGGCCGCGCTAGACAACCCACGGCAACGAATTTAATTCTCTGCCAGGGTGGGTCTAGTTACCCTCCATAAGGCTCGAGGCTGGATTCTCCTAAAACTGGCCGGACCAATCACCATGAAGTGTAGAGTCAGAAGGCGGGCGTAACTAAGTGACGACAGAGGCGCGACGATTCTGACAGAAACAACCGGCGCACAATAAACGGTTATCTTTCGACTCGGCTTTGGCCACAGCCCTTAAAGATTTGAAGCTAAAATTCAACTTGAAAGATAAACAAAGGACGGCACTGAAGTGTTTCATTGAGAAGAAAGACGTATTTGGACTTATGCCGACGGGTATGGCAAATCCTTAATATACCAGTTGGCTCCGCGGCTCCGCTGGTTGGGAAGCTAATGGGATTTAGCCACAATCCGCCGGTGCTCTCGGAACTACGTCAGCCTATTCGTTGCGTTGATTGGTTGTATACCTACCAAATTGCTGCAGAGGGATTTGATAGACAACCTTTTAGCCCGCCTCCCTCCCTGTCGAGCTTCCCTAGACCCTTGTGCCGTCAGAAACATGGGTGTAGCATGGCTAGGCTACCTTAAGTCATTTCCATAATACAAATATTTGTTTCCTGATAAGATTAGTTATTGATCAATGAGATACATAAAATTTAACAACATGCATATCTGACACATTATTTATCCAGCAAAAACTCCAGTTTCTGATTAGTCAGGAATAGCAGGTTTTCTTAAATATCTAACCTCTTCTTTAGAGTTGTCAGTGGCTGCTGGGACGTCCCAGCTGACGTTGGCGGTGCCGCGTCGCTCATCCGTCTCTGCAACAATATCTGTTGGGCACTGGAGCCACGGTGGCTCAGCATCTAAAAACAGAGAGAAAATAAAAGATCAGATTGAATCAGTTTACATTAAAGCAAAATATTGCAAACCACATCACGTCCCGCACACACACACACTGACTTTCGTGTGTCCCGTCATCTGACCTTTGACGTCTTTAATCATATTTATTACTTAACATTACTCAGTCAAAGAGAGAGAGAGAGGGCACAAATGTTTGTGTTTCAACACTCCACTGAGGTTTCATTCATATACGGCTGTGATGGTTCCTTTTCTCTCGCCGTGCATTAGCTCAACATCAGGCCACAACCATAAAGACCACAGACTAACAGAAGAAAAAAAAAAACTTCATGGTTTGACATACAGACAAGACAAACTTTCAGGTCTTTAAAATCAGAAAACAGAATATCCCAACATTACTGAAACAGTCTTGAAACATAAGCTTCATGTTGAGACCAAGTTCAAGTGTAAAAAAGATTGTTGTAGACTACAGAAGTTACATGAATTACTCTGAAATTACACTGTAAAGTTTAAGTGAAAATGAGGGGTAAAGAGTTGCAGTCATGGTCTTCTTTCTCTTTGATTTCCATCTGAGGCTTTACCCTAACTATCAATAGCCCTGGTTACTACAAGAAAAATAAGCTGTCATGACTGCAAGTTAAAGATGCAATATTTTCAAAATACTGGAAAAGACTGACCTGACCAGCTCCTTGTGCTAATTATTATCGTCCTTTCATTCATGTTTAATTTTCTGACCCTTTAACTTATTGAAGTCAAGATAAAATAAACATGGATTGGATGCAAAAAATAGTTCTTTAAGTACACTGATGTTGCACTTTCTACACTCCAGTCCGAATCATTTATTGGTTACATGTTGGAAGTAAAGATCCCCTTTTAGTTTCCCCAAATACCTCACAGTGTAACGTGCAAAACATCCATTTTATGAGGCAGATCACGTCTGTGAGGCATTAGAACAAAACAGAAAAAGTTAGAGAAGCAAATTTTGTCACGAAAGTCTGAGGCTGTCGAACAGTTCTCTTGTTTTGAGTAATCGATCTGTTTGTGGGCACCTTTGAAGACAGCCGTACGGAGAAAACCTCACATACATAACAGCAGGTATATCCATCCATCCATCCATTTTCCTCTGAGGGAGCAATGGCAGCAGGCTGAGGAGGTCTTTCCAGACGCTGCTCTCTTTAACAACGTTTTACAGTTACTCGTGGGATATCCTTTAGTGTTCCCAGGCCAGATGAGATACGTAATCCCTCCAAGCAAGTTATAGAGTCTCGTCTAGGTGTTGATCGATATGTTTTTTTCAGGGCTGACATGAATGCAGGTAATCAATAAGACTGACTATCTATGTATCTAATTAAATCTACAGGTGCTGTGAGAGGGACATTGCTCGAGATCACAGAATGGTGCCTAAGAATAAACTAATGCATTTTTAAATTAATTACTTTATCTGGAATCTGCAAAGAAATTAAATAAATTATACTAATAGTCTAAAAAATACAAAATATCAAATCCAATAGTTGGCCAATAATCAGTTAACCCCAGAACACCTCCACAGTAAGGCTCCCTGGAGGCATGCTAATGAGTTACATGAACATCTTGCTTTCAACGTGAAGAAGCAGCAACTCTGCTCCAAGCTCACTCCTGCTGTTTGCCCAGGTTCAATACCAACATGTTTATTATAATATACTAGAATTAACAAAAACCTCATAACACAGTTGTTTCTGTTATGTCTTTTACAAGCACGCCTTAACTGCAGTGAATTTTGAACAGTCTCACTCTGATTATAATTGACTTGCCCTTGAGAAAGTCCATTTGTTCCAGCAGGAAACAGCTAAAGCCCTTTCAATATGAAGTAAAAACTTCAACAATCCACCTATTAGAAAATTGGAGCCACTATGGCTCTTTGGATGAAACATTTTCTTCCTTTGTCTCATTCTTAAAACAGCATGTTGGAATATTGCAAAGCCAGCACAGCTCAGGTCAACTCAGTTCAAGCCTGCAGTAAACAAGTTGAGACTCCAAGCGTCAAGTCTCCCATCGATCGGCAGTGGTCATGCCTGTTGTGTTGTGTAAGAGAGCTGCTCCCATCTGGACCTGATGACCCATCCACTTAGGCATCCATCTCTGCTAAACATGAACACACTTAACTCCATTTGGCTTCATTCATCTTTATAACAAGGCCAGCATATTTCACTCTGGGTGTCATCAAAATTAAGTGGGAGTCGAAAAAGGCCAGAAGCTTTAGAAGAGCACCCTCAACTTCGTAACAGCTTTCACTTTCTTCATCTCCTCTTTTTGTGCCGTCCATTTGCAGCTCCTCATTATTCTTTCTAGCTCATCTACATTTTCTTTTTAATATCCATTTTTTCCTTCTACCTCAGCTCATTTATGCCTGACTGGATGAGAAAAACTCATCTTCTCTCTGCTATACCATAATAAAACACCTACAGATGACTCATCCACCCGTCTCACCTCCTGTCTGCCTTACCTCTCAATTCGTTTTCATCTTTATAGCACCTCTTCCTCTCCTTAACGACAGCAGCTCCTTCATTAGCAAACTTTCTCCATGAGGAAACGAGGGGACTGAGGACATTCGGGGGGAGGCAGGCGAAGCTGCTCTGCACCACCTGTTTCACCTGCGAGGCATCTGGAGCACTGCAGTCCATTATAATGATCTCCAGAGCCCAGTTGGACTCCAAGGGAGGGACACCGGAGCTCGGACATGGTATGGTTTGAGTTAGTGACCCGAGGTCTGCTTCAAAAAGGGGCTAGCACCGTTCTCACCCTTCACAAAGCAGAGGGAAACGCAGAGACGGGGAATGGAGAATGGAAAAATTCTCCCTCCAAGTTTCCTGCTGTTTTCTTGTTATATCTTCCTCTTTCACCACATATTCTGTATCTTTCTTTTTCTGTGTTTTTAACAAAACCCCATCTTTCTGAGCTGCAAATAAGCCTATATGTTACAAGTGGCATTGGCTTTAAAATTAATTGCTGAGCCAGTTAAATGTACTGAACTTGCAAACTACCTACTTTAGGGTTGAAGCCTGGTTGGCAAAACACTTATAGCTGAATAAGGCGGGCATAACTACGGATCAAGTTTCTACTTTTTTTGTATTTGTCCAAAAGAACAGAACGGTCGCACATAAAAATAAAAGCAAATCACTGGGCTTTTGGGGGGTTACTTACTGTATTTCTGAAATCTAGATAGAGTATACCAAGCTGTTTTTGGTCTTCATGCAACACTTATCACTTCATACTCAGGTTACAGATATAAGATCATTTTGACTCCTGAAAACCTTGTGAATGTATGTATTTCCCAAAATGTTACTACTCCTTTATCATCAAGCTAATAGATGGAAAAACTGTCCCATTCTAACCTAATCTCCATCATCCAACCTCCACTTCCCCGTAGCGACTTGACCTCAGTATAATTCATGCTCTTGTAACAACCCTGAAGCTAATTTACAGCTCATACAGCCGCGACCTCTGACCTCAGCACTGCAGTACAGAAAAGATCAATTTTCTCTCCAGACAGAAACACATACAGCGCGTTACCTGTACAGACAGCTTTATGGACGTTAGCGGTCCAGTTCCCAGAGCCCAGGCACACCGCCTTCCTGTTCCCCTGGAGACTGTAACCTTGACGACAGCTGAGCAGGCAAACGAAGCCCGGCGACACTGCCCTCTTCCCACAGGCAGGGGGCGACAGCAAGATGTTCTTTTGGGCCACGATGGGGGGACAACGCACCTCTGGGGAGAGAGAATGTCACACACAGAGATTAATCTGATGTGAGACAAAGTTCATTTTGTTGCCAAACAATAATTTGTATATAAGTGTGCCTCACATCCTATGTCTTTTTTTGGCTTTTGTTCATTATCAAAAATTGTTGAAAGGCTTTTTTAGTAAATCTGATCAAGTATGAACTGAAAAAAAGACTTGGAAAGCGTGTTTTCTGCATGATAAAATCTTACTTTGAGCTGACTCCACCATAAATGCCAACAATAAAGCTATTCTCAATGACTGTGTATCCAAAACTGGCACAAAAACAAAAACATTAGGTTGGAAATCAACCCAAGAAAGCACTGACCACAGGACTCACACACTGGAAGCTTTTTATGCACTTTTAGAGGCACCCAGCTAGAGCAGCTTTTACTTTGTGATGGATAGATGATTCTCATTTCCAGCCTCTCCTTCCTTAACTCATGTTTCATTGGCTCTGGTTGTAGAAGCTATAAAGGGAAAACTCACTCGCAAGGATATCCAACATGGGAGATTTCAATCGCATGAAAAAATATCTCAGCATCCTCTCGGGGCAGCCGAGGAGATCCTCTTTCACCACAGTGCAAACAAACACTAAAACAAACCACTCAGCTACAACAGCCGCCCACAAGACCCTCTTAGCTGCGTTAAAGAAGTAACGACAGTCTGTGGGGAAAGGCTGAGCTGGTCAAACAAACAAGCTGCAGCTCCGTCAGCGCACGGCAGCAGAGATGGTACTTATTGATAAACAGAGGGAGAGTTTTCCGGAAGCAAAATGCTGGGGAGTTTTAAATAGCACAGCTAGCTGGTTGGTTGGAAGTGAGTCAGAGCAGGCCGGAGCGGTGAGGCCGGAGGTTTGCGGCTAAACACTCTCACACTGTCCCTTTTTTGTGTGTTTGTGTGCCTGACCTGAGTGCTCTCTGTGGCAGCCATGAGTGTGTGCAACTATTTTAACTTAACGATCAGTTCTGAAGTGTGTGGGTAACTTTGTGTGCATGTGTTGTGTATATGTGGTGACTTTGCTATGAGAAAGCAGATGCGTCTTTCTCTGGGTGATGTAGCGGCTCTCCGTGCAAACACACACCATATGTTTTACCAGTATGCATGTGTGAGTAGGTGTTCTCATGTGTGTTTACATATGTGTGCAAAACCACATGGTTTTACACAGAAACACCTGGATCATGTGTTATTTCAGGGTCACTCATTTGATAAATTATCTTTCAGCGTTTGTTTTTTAGCCAGACAAGTTGAGGTAGGCTGATGCAAAATAAATCACAGGAGTTCACAGTTAAATCCAAGTAATATGTAATATAACGCCACAGGTGGGGGAACCACAAAACTTTGAATGAAGGTGTGACTTAATAATTTGCTATTAATGAGTCTATTGTCAAAAGAAAGACATGTATGACCTGAATAAATGATTGCAAAATAACTGATTACACAGCGTGTTATGTCTAATGTTTCAAAGCGTCTTTTTCAATTTTTTCTTACATCTTTTTAGAATTTTTCGACTTTGCTTTCAGATATGAGCTCAAAAAATGTCACTGAAGTCACAAAAATGTTCAAAAGACTAACCAAAAGAGCACTTTATACCCGTGTTTTTCTCCATCTTTCTGTTTTTTTCTAGTGTGAGACGGTGGTTGGCAGCAGAGTTAAGGCTTACCCACACACCGAGGTTGCGGTCCACTCCACTGGGAGCTCGCTTGACAGGTGAGTCTGGAGTCTCCCTCCAATCTGTAGCCTCGATCGCAGCCCACCTGACACTCCGCCCTGTAGGAGGCGCCGCCGTCGCTGCACCTCAGGAAGCCATGCTGAGGTCGAGAGAGAGGCGGACAGGAGCGTACTGGAAAGAAAGAAGAAAATAAACATGGGAATCCAAACCAGCAAAAACTGGCGTATTTATTGTTACATTTAACTGGATCCGTGTCTTGTGTTGTTGCAGTTTATTTTTTCGACTCCATCTAGTGTGTAAGGTTTCATTTCCTGCAAGCACTTTTGAGTATTTCAGAAACATCTTTTTAAATGTTTTAAAAGTTTGTGTGGCCATTAAAGTGACAATCATGCAAATAGACTGCACGTGCTTGTCCAAGATGACGTAAACAAATATAAATTATTTTGTTATTAATATAGTCTGTTTGTAAATGCTGAAAATGAATGCAACCAATAAATACAGGTCCCCTATATAAGTCACAAGAGGAGGAAAAAGCAGCAATAAACTGCAAAGAATGCACAGCACTATATCATCTTTTGCTCTAACTGGGGGCCTATCATTTAACCCAAACTGTGAAAGTCCCCTGTGAAATAGAAGTAAAAATCCTGGTGTGTGTCTGTTCTGAGTTACGCTGAGGTCTAGAAAAGGGTGTGCAGTGTGTTATTTCTCATCACCACCCTCAGATAGACAGACAGTTCAGAGGAGACCCCCTCCCTCAGGGCTTAACTAGCAGGGAGGTCCTGCAGAATGTGGCAAAGACTAGACTAACTGTAACACATACAAGCAGACATATGCACACACACTTAGAAAATATATACCCAAAGCCACATGCTATAAATCTTCCACACACACCCTTTAGTATTCAGTGTCTTGGTATTTCTATGAGTCACACTGTTGCTTCCTTTCTGTTAAAACTGGCATTTTCCTCATTAATCTCTTGACCTCTACAGCTCCCTCTTCCTTTCCTTCTTTCCGTTACGCTTTTTGAACTCCCTCACACTTCCTTCCGTATAACCTTCTGTCGTTCCTCTCCTTCTTCCCTCCTTGAACTCTGCCTTTAATTGAATCCTCCTTAACTTTCTTCCTCTCCACATCTGGAGTGGCAAAAAGCGGTAGTCTCGCAGTAAAAGTTGATTCCTCGTTCAGTCTAAACACATATGATCTCAATCTATGGCTGGTAAACTCTACATGCTGTCACACTGACTCCCACTGGCCCAACTTTTACAGGACTCTCAGCGAATCAGTAAAACAGATCAAGTCATATTCTTTATCCTGATAAGTTGACTTAGTGCTACATAAATGTTCATGAAGGCTTGCAGATATCAGAGCAGCGGCAGCAGGCTTGAAAGGCTTTGATGAATGCCCTGTAGTTAAATGAGGAATTGAATGATGACACAAGCGTGAATGTTTGAATGTAATAAGTGGGCTGAAAAGCAGCAACCTCCTTACATTCATGCTGTACACTGCAAAAACTAACTGTCTAACCTAGACTTATAACCTTATGTCTAGCCAAAAAGTCTTTTTGATCTTGTTTTGAGAATAATTTACTATGCAAGAGCAGAATTTTTAAGATTATTAATCTTGTTTTAAGATTATTTGTCTTTTATCTCTTACTTAGCTTGTAAATCCTGAAAATAGTTGTTTTACATTCTTAAGAAGATAAATTAGCATCAGAGACTCTGTTTGATGCCACAGTTTGCCTTTTCAGACCATTTTTAGTTGTAAAAACTTACACTTGGATTTTGGTGACATTATTAGAATTATTACAAACACTGATTGTGTACCAGCATCAACACATTTAATTACAAAGCTGCACTAAAGAGCAACATCACATCTGTATCAATTCATTACTACACCACAGACAGTACTACATCAGTTCTTATCAGCCTTTCAGATTTCTGCAATTACTTTCCCAACGGATGTAATTTAGCTTCATTGTTTACAGCTCAGTTTTTTTAAAATAAGAAGACAGTGCAGAGAATCTGGAGGTGATTGTAGAAATTCAAAGACTCCCCCTCCTTTACCATCATTATTTTATAGACTAGATATCTCATCATGCTTGGTATGAACTTCATCGATTTCTTAAAGGTCTTTGCTTAAACAACCTATATTAGTCAATAATTTAGGCTGGTCTAGTGAAATATTTGATTAGTAAATGGTCGAGAAATCAGCTAATGGCAACCGATTTGTCACTTTAGTCTTATTTCAAAGAAAATAATACAAAAATTTTAAGGCTCCAGTTTCTCAAATATGAACATTTGATGATTTGCTCAATCTTATGCCCTTGTCAGCTGATTATCTAAACAATAGAAAACTGGAATGGTCATTATCACTATTTCACAAATATAGGCCCCTATTAGCAGCAAATCAGTCTGACTCAGCGGATGCAGACTTCAAATATAAGCCTCCCATTTCCCCTGGTCATCTGAGGCAACTTTCTACTCCCCTTCTGCTATCTGCTGTGTTTTGAAAACCCCATTCACTCTGAGAAACAACAGCTTCCAAGTACATACTGATCGTGCAATCAGCCAGACCTGCTTGGTTCTTTTAGTAAAATACTCATTTTAATAACATTTGGAGTGGCTCTGCAAATGCTCCATTAAACAAAATTCTGGCATTGGGATGGTTTAAAGAAATATAAACAAGCCAGGGCCTTTATTTTCCTGTATAGCAGAATGATAATGGTGCAAGGAGATCATTCTCCAGCACTGGCACTGAGGATTGGCTATGAAAGACTATCAACAAATCAGACACAGTGTTTAATAGTTATGTAGAGAAACACCACCATTTTGGTGGGTCTGCACTGAAGAGAGAGCTCCAAAATTATTTTTCAGCAGGGAAAAAGTTTCAAGGCAGCTTAAACTAATGCATTCAACAGTCATAATTTTCATTTTTTTCATCCTCCTCACCTTTGCAGCTGGCTGGTGTACCTGACCAGGTGCCGTCAGCCTGGCACAGTCTAATGCTGGATCCCTGAGGGTCAAAACCCGGCTGGCATCGCACGCCACAGGCTGCATCGAAGTGGTTGTTGCATACATTCTGGATGAAAAAGCCATTTTCTGGAGGAGATAACGCTGGACAGTACACCACTGAGAAGAGAAGAGAAGAGAAGAGAAGAGAAGAGAAGAGAAGAGAAGAGAAGAGAAGAGAAGAGAAGAGAAGAGAAGAGAAGAGAAGAGAAGAGAAGAGAAGAGAAGAGAAGAGAAGAGAAGAGAAGAGAAGAGAAGAGAAGAGAAGAGAAGAGAAGAGAGAAAAACTTTGAAATGTTAAAATATAACTAATAAACAAACTGACATGCTGTGAAACACATACTGAGAAAGCCTCCAGGAAGCAAAATCTTCCCCTAGGACACAATGGAAAGTTAATCTTCCTGACAAAAAAAAAAAGAATTAGAACGCATAAAAGCAGAAAATTACAGGTTGTCAAACTTTAATCCCCAATCTACACGGAGACAGGAAGAGAAAGTACAACATGCTGTTTGAAAGTGATGATTAATGGGCGCCATTGTTTTCAGATGAACTGCTGTGTGGAAATCACTGGCTCATTCTTCAAGGAATGGGAGGGCCAATGAAATTACTGGAAGCAGATTCGTGACACTGGACGCTTGAATCTTAAACTTCTGTGGAATCATCCGTCTGTGTTCCAGCTTATCCATCGATTTATCACTGCATTTACAACCTCATGATTTCCACCGCTCTTACCCAATGTCCTTATTGGCAACAAACTCTACCATGTTTATTACTTTACAAAACATGTTTATACACGTATAAACCCTTCAGATAGATTTTCCCATCATAAGGCCTGAAAATGAGAGTTCCAAATGGATGACTACACAGCTAAAACAACGTTAGTTGCGAGTGACTGAACTGTAGTGCGCAGAATAAGATAAAGAACAGATAATATTCACTGGTAAGCTGTGTCTGAAGAGAGTCACTGTTTTTCTGTTTGCTTTACAGGATACATTGTAGATAAGTAAAGCAAGTTACACCAAATTAGTCACTCAAAGAAAATTTCCCTTCTGCTTCATAGTCCATTATGCAGCTTTTGGACAAAACCTTGTGTGCTGTTATGGTGTGATAGCAAAAGCATTAATTTCAAGCAGAATAAACGGATCTTCTTTCCATTAATGGAGCTTGTACTCAAACTATGTTGCAGTTACTTAAAAGGCGTCATCAAAAAAAATTTAATTGTTGTAATATGCAATATGAAAGACAAAGAAAGAAGCTAAAATAATCAGTATCAAGTCTTAACATAAAAGATTAATGTTACAACACGTTACTACAAAATAAACAGCATGAAAGTGTCTTGGTAAAACATTAAAAACATCTTTTTATTGCAAAAAAATCTTTCACGTTATGAGGTGAAATGCGTCCGTACTCTCCACCTACAGTTTGAGTAAAACACTCAGACTAAGTATAATGTGTCTCAGCAATAACAGAATCAAAATAGCAAGCTGTTGTTTCTCCTTTTTTAGCCTGGCTAAAAGCAGCCTTTTGTTTTTCAAGCCACAATCCCCAAAGAGTGCTTGTTAGAGTGAAGGTGTGTTTTGAGATTGTTTACGTGGTGATTTTTCCGTAATGTTTCAACTATGAATCAATACTGCTCATGTTCAAACCCATCATTCTAAAGTTTCCTCTGCAACAGAAAGTTTCTGAAAAAGCAAACACAAGTTTCTGGAAGTTAAAGCTTTGGTCTAAATCAAATATATTTGATAGTGTGGTGAACAGATCAGGTCCTCTCACCCTGGCAGGTCATGCCAACCGGCTGGTAGCCCGGCTTGCAGACACAGTCGTCCACGGAGGTGCTACCAGGCTGCGAGGTGTGCTGGGAGTCGGGACATGACAGGCAGGTGCTCAGACCTCCTGGTGTTCCCTCTGGTTTATAGGTGCCTGGTGGACAAGCTGCAAAAAAGAGAGAACAGGAGGGACACCGCAGTTAGAAACCAATCCCACATTTTCTCAACACAAACATGAACCATTCTGCACAAAAAAGATACAAAAAGACAGCTGGTTGGAAAAGTTGAAGGATGGATGTGTATAAAATATAAATTTAGCTGAAATTAAAAACTGTCTCACTACTACTGAGCTTCGTGACTGAAACTGAAAAACAACTTTGCAGATTTATGAGGAGACTGATTATATTCATGTCTGGACATGTAGAGGCGGAAAATGTGGCAAATATGACAAAATGATCTCACTGGGCTAGGTAAAAAAGACAAGTTCAGCATCTTAATTATTCCAAGCAGGCAAAACCGTCCCATGGCAGTGAACGCCATGGACCATTTTCATTACAAAGAGACAATCAAAGAAAGGTTTATGAGCATCTAAAACCAGCTATGTTTTGCAAGTAAGCGCACATGGGCTACATTATAAGAGCTCTTTTGATCACCTGCATGCGCACAGACAGGATACAGTATGTTTCCTATTAGGATCACCTCAGTTAGATCAGAGGACATGCTGTAAAGATGAAGAAGCAGGGGTCAAATGAAGGTCCTCCAGCTTTCCTTCATTCACCATCAATCAACTCCTCAAAAACAGTTGCAGTGCATCACTTGCAGAGGAGTGAAAATGAATGACTGAATCCATCATATGGGTCTTATCGAGGCTTAAAGGTTACTTTCACATGGAATTGTTCATAACTCCCAGATCATCTGATGAAAGATGCAATTCACTGTTATGTAATTTGCATCTGATTCAAAGATATCCAATGATCTCACAAGTCTCTGATGTATTCAGATTAAACACTTTTAATTACCGCTACAAATCAGATTATGACTATCTGAAACAGGGACAGCAGCCCTTATCAGCTGTTACACGGGTAGTTTCACACAAGCTATTTATTGTGCTGGAAATTCCCATAATTCACTGTGATTATTGGTGTGCTTTGCCGGGAAAAAATGCTTTATCAGTTGCTCCCCGAACTCAATTTTCTTATGTCCTGTTTTCGTTCCAAACCACTGTGAAGGAAGCTTTTCAAACACATTACAGCCAGGATATCTTTGATGACTACAAATATACATGTTTCACCTCAGCTGTTTTACCATCACATCCTCATTCCATCACATCCAGTTCAGAAAACACTCCCAGGAATTACTGTAGAAATGCTTGGTTACCGAACGTTTAAACTACAGTTCAAGAACCCATATCTTTCTTTTTTGGATGTTCCCTTTACTTCGGTGTACTCTGTTGCTATGTGCTAAACCTACAAAGTCCATGCCAAAGGGAGTTATTCTGTCCCACAAAAAAACACTGCTCATTAATTGCTCAAAATGTGCTATTAGAAGTGCAGGCTTCTCTTTAGTTACTGGTTTACATCACCATGTAACATCTGCATAATGCCTGCTTGGTAGCTAGTTTGGCAAGGACGCAAAAAAAGAATGAGCAGCATCCTTGCACTCACCATTTTTGACTTCTAATTATAGTCACAGATCTGGGATACCGGTAAGTAACAAATCTGAGCAGATTTGTCTACGTAGGTGGAGGATCTTAAAGAGACGGGAGCTAAAATGGAGCTAAAACAAAACATTTCAGAGGATGGGAAGAGGTGCAGCAACAATGTAGAGCATGAGAAAAATAACATTTTGGGTTTTTAATAGCATGTAAACACTTTCAAGTAGACCCCTAAAACTAAAATTATAAACCTATGAATGTGCATATTATGGGTTTTTTTTAATGAAATTCTTTTGATAACAAATGTGAAGGTATTATTGACATTTCACCTGCATTGTCAACATAATCTGCTTCTCTCATACTATTATTTACAGCATCCACACATACATAACATGAATTTCTCTAAACTCTGCTGTTGTCTTCATTTACAGGCACCAAAAAATATTGTTTCCTTGACTGAATAAAATCCAAAAATTTAGAAAAAAAAATCCCCAAATTTCTGAAAATTTGCAAAACCTTTTGGAAGAAAATTCCAATAATTCCTTAAAGGTTTCCCTTAAGAGTTTTTTTTTTTTTTTAAAAATCTCTCAAATTTGGTAGGAAAATTCTTCTAACATTTTCAAAAAACTGACTAAAAATCTTCCAAAGAATCCTAAAAAATATCTAAAGTGTTTACATACATTTCAGTAAAACTTCTACTATTTTCTTTAAGAACAACCAAAAATCGACTGTTCTGAAACATTTCTTTTTTTTTTCCACCAAAAAATGTTCTGAGATTTACCAAAAATGTTGAAAATGTGAACATCATAAGTTTCACTGTGAAAATATATATATTTTTCCCACATTTTCAAACTTTAAACCGGGTCAATTTTGACCCGCAGGACGACACGAGGGTTAATGTGTGTGACCGAGCTCAAATAAGACTGCTGTTCTCTGGTTGTGACAGCTGTCAGACACTGTAGTTCCATATATTACACTGATACAATTAGAATCATGTCACATAAGTATCAAATAAAGTTAATCTGTTAATATATAGCCGATGTCATTTCAGTCCTGGCTGTTGCAGCGTTATTCCCGTCACAGTCTATTCAAGGAAATCCAAAAGCTGTTCGCATTAATTGGAAAAACAAATCCGCAATATTGACGACAGCCATATCCAAATCAAAACAGGCTTCAGAGAGAAGGGAGTTTCGGACAGTTTAATGTGGTGCCATGTGCTTAAAATGAGAAAATCATAAACTCTCTCCATTCCACACCCACACACATCGTTTAAACGCTTTTAATAAAAAAATGTAAAAGCATCCACATGGGACATCTGATAGATTCAAAAAACTTTATTATTTGCAGCAAGACTGCAAATTAATTCTTAAGACAATGACAAGCTTCATTCCCATTTTAAGGCGAAACTCGATGACAGCAATGAGAGCAGCTCAGAGGTCTCCAGTTTAGTAACATCTCAAACAGAAACATTCAGCCAGCAGTTCCAATCATAAGCCGTACTGTAGGTGCAACAGAGAATCCACAGTACTAATATTCCTCACAACTCATTTACTCGCCGCTAAGCCAGAGGCCAGGTGTGAATTTCCACTGCTGAGTCAATGCCAGCTCGGCCTCTCCCAACACTCGCTCTCTGGTCCCCTCCCTCCCCCTCGGCTGCAGCAGGTCAGCCAGAAGATGTTAACCGACTGTAAAGCAGGCACCGGCTGCTGGCACTGAAACGCACCCAGTAACCCACATCAAACACACACACACGCACATACAGAAAAACCATGTGGTATACCTGTTGCCGTGCAGACAGTTGGTGTCTCAGTCAGTCTGTCTGCTGTTTTCATTTGATAACAAAAGCAGCTGATGAAACTTCCCCATTCAGTGTCTTTCAAACTCAGAGGACACATCTTACATAAGACCAACGACAGCTCAAAGTGTCCCCGCTGTGCAAATCTTTGGGAATCTGTTTTACAGCTTCATTTAAGGTTTACAGGAAGCCTAGTTATTTTTAATGTGAATAATAACTCACCCAGAGCGCAACAGTGGAAATACTGTATCGAAAAAATATAAAATTTCAATTCCTGGCAGCGCATGTGGGCTGGCAGGTAGAAATGTACACAGACAGATGCATGATCACACACATGTACAACACACACACACACACCCACACACAGAGTGTAGGAAAACCAGACCTGGCTTCTGTCTGCAAGAAACGGGACGAAGGAAGGACGGACGAACAGGAAGGAATAAATTATGACACAACAAGCAGCCATGAATCTAAAATAAAACGAAAAAGCTGGAAGTTGAACATGGAGCAAACTGTGTGGATTTCCTTTAAAATGTATCACTGCTCCATGACGTGAGCCAAAAGACAGACCCCATACTGAAACTAATTGTGCTTGGGCCCTGCGCTGATCTGAAATACACAGCAGCCAAGTAAGTCATTTTTGCTCCGTCTTCTTATTGCCTATGGCTGCAAAGTTAGCTCTGCTGCGCCCTTCATTTAGAGAGGAAGTGGACCGTCAGCAGCCAGATGATCATAAAACAGAAAGGTCCTGCTGTGTCTGGCTCTAGCCATATGAAGGGACAGCAGCTGGTCAAAGAGGACTACTGTACCCGGTAATGATCTTAGGAAAGGAAAGAGAGGGTCTCTATGATCTCAAGCTGCTTATTTAAGCTTAGAACAACATTTGATTTATCCTAGTAATGAAGTTAAATGACATGCCATTCAAAGTTAGCCGGTGTGTTCAATCCTGTGTCTTTTCGTAAATAAATACTGCTTTAACCCATTTAGACCTAAGAGGGGCATTTGGAAACACACAGGTACACACATATGTTGCATTCAGTCTCTTGGGGTTAATAAAGGAAGCTGTGAGAACCAAAGAATTATCTTTGTGAGAAAGCAGGGAGATAAGATAAACACAGTTATCAAAATGGATGTCTGGTTCTCTAGCAAGGCAGGGCTCCTTGATGATTCCTGGAAAGTGGCGACTGGCTATGACTCTCTCAGTCGCTGCCTCTTTTTAAAGAATATAGCTGGTGAAAGTCTATATTTTCCTTGTTGTCTAAAGTAACATAAAAACATTTAAATTATCTCACAACTGTAGGTCATATTTTCTGTGCAGTAAACACTAGTTAACTCTACATTCATCATCTTGCTGCTGTACAAATTCACACACAAAGTGTCTTAAACTGCAAAAACAGCCCCCAACAAAAGCACAACTTCCATCAGTTTTCTGCAATGTTTCCTTATGTTTGACACTGGCCCTCATTACTCATGGAATTACGTTCAAAGCTCACCTCTGAAAACAAAGACTAGCAGTTCATAAAAAAAATAAAGCATACATTCTCTTAGGATTAAATAGGAAGTCCAAAAGAAAAGAAAATGACAAAACCAAGCACAGTGCACTTCATCTGTTAAAGTCCTTACTCCTAATATGAAGTTAAGTCATTTAAACTGGCAGACATGGCCGGTCCGGGAGCCAAAGTTACTATCACACGAGAATCTCTTGTGTCTCAGGGGGCAGACTGGGTTCGATTAGCCAGGCCTAAAAACAGACCGGGACGGAAACGATGAAAGGAGATCCAGAGGGAGCGCAAGAACATCTGCCTCCTCAGCCACAATGACAAACAGGCAGAGAAAGAGAGCGGTTTTCATCTAAGGGGGACATATTCTGCTTCGTCCAACAAAATCCACAAACACATGCTTAAAAACACATGGTAATCCATATCGTTCTCATACACTCGCTGCTTCCTACTTGGGCTGAGCGATTTGGGGAAAATTGCAATTTCTCAGGCAAATATTGCAATGATGATTTGATTTGCGATACAGTTTTGTTTTTACAAGTCAAGTTTCAGTTCAACATTCACCATGTAACAGATGTAAAACACTTGAGATACCATTAAAAAGGATAACCGTTACATGCGGCATTAATATGACCACTTTTTGTGAGTATTATATTGTTTCAAATTGCCATTTCAATTTAAAATCAATTATTTGTTTTGCTCTATCCCCTTTGTGATATTCTGAACATGAGTCATTCATGTTTCATAATAGGGACACTGAGCTAAAAAAATTTAACATTTCCAGTCCAGTCCAATGAGAAACAAGCTGAAACCTCAATATAGACAAATTGTGCAAGTCAGTGTGGTACACAAGCACAACAAGCTTTATTACTGAATGCAATGTGCCAATAGCTCTGAATTACTGAAAACTATCCAACCTTTTTTCAAGATCTGGTTTACTTTTATTTGATCAGCTACAGATTTAAATCATAATTTCACAAGCTTTAAAAGTTCAAGTGCAGTAGTTTACATTCTTGAAGCAAACATCTAATAATCTGGTTTCCTTTGGTTGGTAGAAAAACATCTATTGGGAACCTTTTGCAGGTTTCTGTACTGACTCAGTCCATTGACAATGAAAAAAGAAAATATGATGTCTACAACACTCTCGCGTCTCCATTTGGATTTGGGAAAAAGAAATGTCACCGACCCAACAAGCAGCTAACAATACGGGTATTATGTGCAAAGCAGACAATAAAAGTAGCAAATATTCCAGAGACCCTTCAATATTTGGGATGTCGTGACCCAGATCTGTCTGGCAGTCGTCTTCAAAGCCAAACAATGGGGACAGAGGAAGTCCCGCAGTATTGAAAATGGGCTGCCAAATCTGGACAGAAGCCTGGCCACTTGTGGTCAAAGGCCCTCTCACACAAGAAATGTTGTTAAGTTAGACCTTAAATTCCAGGGTTTTTCAGAGCAAAAACAATGTTCACATGCAAGGAAACTTTCCACTCTTAACTGAGACTTCCCACACACACTTAAGGTGCATAAATAGACAACGGAAATGGACAATTAAAATGTATAGTCTAGACATACATTCACACATGACCCCGAGAGGCACATGAAGGAACTGGTGCCGAGTTTGAATATTTCATTTCAGGTAAACACAGTCTGTATATACATTGACTCTGAAGCAGCAGAGTATATGCATCTCATGCTGAATTCATCTGGACCACCAAAGGAGCCTAAAATGGTGGGATACTGAGGAAGAATGTAAAGGATCCAAACCAAGAAAAATTTGAACAGCTAAAAGCCTTCAAAATTACCAACAGTGATTGAAGACCACACTTCTACTAAGAAGCCTCTATCATGTATAGAGCACCAAACTGTTCCTACCACAGTTGAATTTACCTTTCTCTTAATGGACAGTTTCACAAGCTTCAGGCCTCCTCATTGAGTGAAGTAGATGAACTTGTGAGTTCCTGTTCTACCAAGAAGCTGCCAGATGTGAGTGTAGAATCACCAAGCTACAATGCAAAGTGACAATACAAAGAAAATAGGTAATATAAAGTTAGATAAACATATTAATCTAACATTATATTAGGAAGATAATCCGAAAGACCTCTAATAAATTCCAAGTTCAGCTACTTCATATCAACCAGAAAGATTTTAGCAGCAGGTTTCAGATTTCACAGGTGACACCTGTCACCTGGCTCAGTTTCTGCTCTGCTTAGAAGTACATTTTGCCCTCATATAAACAAAGACGCAAAGTAAGATGTGCACTGTCTGTGTCTGAAACGGTGAAGGTCAAAGGAATTTTCCAACCTCAATACACGGGTCACCTGAAACAGGAAAAGTTTGGGAATCCCATCGTTGTGGAATGTCAAGAGGCTCTAAATCACATCACCAGAGTCTCGCTGAAGTCAGGTCTGCTCTCCAGCTGGATTGCAGAGTGAAGAAGGGGGTTGCTTTGAGATGTGGCTGCTGCACAGATGTCCACCTACACAGACTCCATCTGGGGGGATGAGACCTCCAAAGACCCCCTGATCTTAAGAATGTGAAACTTCTATGATGTGACGCAAGGCGGTCTTTGGAGAGGAAACTGAGCAAGTTCAGTGGCCGCTCCATCGCTGTTTGGATGCTTATTATTCAGTCCCAGTCCTAAAGGAGAATGACTTCACCACAATTGCTAGATATCTCTTACGGATTCTGAAGGACAGGGAGACTGTCCTGTTTGCTTATTACAGACTCCAGGAACACTGGGAATCACTGGGAGAGCTCGGCGAACCGCTAAACAACTGTACAAACACAGGTTGGTCTCTGGTTTGGTGTGCCTGATTACAGATGTCAGTATGCTGAAAAATGCTATGATAGAAGGACATAGTATGATCTCAGTACACTTGGGACAACATAGCATTACACTCAGAATGTTAACACTAACATGTTTAAAGACGATGGCCTGTTTTCATGTCCTTTTCAACTGTCACGTCACCATACCACCAAATTTATCAATGCTTTCACACTTCCTGACCTGATTTGAAGGATTAGCTTTTGGTCCAGCATGAAGACACAGTGTGCAGCACATACATGTGCAAAAAACACCGCCACATGCTCACACACATAGTTGCTCCCACAACAGCCTCAAAGTTGGCGTTCCCTGGTGGGGTTTGGAGTTCAGGGATGGTTCCTGCTAAACAGATTCACTGACAGGACACAGGCCCATCCAACACGTGTGACATGTTAGGGATTGTCTGCTTCTGACTTTCTTGTATCAGTTTGTGTGTGCTTATGTGCAGAAACAGCAGAAACTACATGAAATAAGGCAAGCGTATCAGGTACGATTAGATGGAACAGTAATTTCCATCCTGTGATTTCTCACAAATATTTCACTCCAAAGAAAGAGTAATTTTGTGTGTTTATGAATATGAATTAAGGGACTGTAATGAAAAAAAGGTATTTTCTGTACAAGACTTTGTGGCAGCTCGCAAAGCAAGAGAAAAACAAAAAGAGACCCATGCTTGTCTTCCACAAAGCTGGTAGCAGCTGGCTTCCTCCGTCGTTAGCCCGTGACGCTTGACATTGCATGTGTGCCTCTTCATTGCCTCCCTCCAACTGGAGAGATTTCAGTTAACAGCTTTCACACAAACACACAGTGAGGACATTAGAAAGTGTAAGGAAGTAGGTGGGAGCTGAACAGGGTCAATGAAAAAAATTCACAGAGATGGATGAGGGTCACAGAAAGGGACACATATGTTGGATTTGTAGAAGGGCAAAGGCCTTGAAAAATACACTAGAGAAAAGCATTTAGGATGCTAAAAGAGACAGTCATTCCTCTTCAATTCCCGTGGGTACATTTTTAAGCTTAAATTACGCATGAGGGAGAAAAGGAAGGACAAAGAAGTTAAAATAGCTGTCGAGCAAAAAGTCAAGGAAGAGGAGATGTTGACCAATGATTTTTTTTCTCCAAAAAAAATGTCCCTTCTCAGTTCTGACGAAACACTACTGAGTCATTACAGCATCTCATAGTAGTGTAAGCTATAGGTGCTTGATGAAAATACCTGGTGAATAACTACACCATTTTCACCATGAAATCTTTGATGTCGTATAATCCTGATCATTTTTGCTGTTGTGTTCTTGTTGTAGGTTATGATGCAGCAAGTGAGTCACCAGAACTGGCAATGAAGATCAAGCAATCACAATAATGAGTTTTACAAAAAGATCTGACTATTATTGCAACCAATTAGTTAGTTTATTAAAGTAAATAACATTTGTGAATGATATACGTCAGTGTTCTAACATTAAATATTTAACTGATTAAATATGGAATGAATGAATTACCAACAGCTGGCATAAACAGTGACAAATACCTGTCTGCTGCCACATCAGTAGTGAAAGCTTATGGTTGTGTCAATTTAACAAGAGGTGTTTGTGGTCTGCTTAATACCTCTCAGTAAATGACTAATTTACATCTGCTGCACCTGGTGACACGGTGCAGTAGCTGGAGAGAGGCTCAGAAAGATGGGGGGGAAAGGGGTAGCTGTGAGGTGCTAATGATGGGGGGGCAGGGCAAAGAGGAGACCCAGACAGCGGAAGGCAGGAGGAAAATAAAAGAGAAATGGATGGAGGGATGGATGGACAGAGGAGGAGTGCTAATGACACAGTGAGGTTCTGCTTCGCACCACTGGCTGTTTCACGGCTCCTTGTTTTTCATGTTCTCCTGCAGAGGAGGGTCCTATTAGGACCACTTTATAGCTCCTCTGCCTCCGTGCTCCTTCGTCTCTCTTTTTTTAATGCACACATGCACAGAGTGGCCTCAGTTTATAACACAAGTCATGTCTGCTTTACAGCATCCCTGACCTACAAACACAGCAGCAGTAGTCATCAATTAAGGCTTTTTACAAACCTATATGTGTTGTTTAATGAGGGGAGAGAGGGTGGAACAGAACATGTGGCATGGAGGGACGGACTAATATGGATTTCAACATTACATAGTACTTTCAGACTCATGTATACAATCTGCAATAAAGCAAAAACTTCAATCACTAAATGACATGAAAGACTCACTAAAAACACCTGAGAGCAGCTAAGACACTGGGGTCTTTATAAAGCAGCAGAAAAACTCCTTTCTAAGCAATTTGGTGAGCATAATTGCTGTTTGTCCTCTTTTTTCATTTTGTATTTCACTTGTTTAATCCCATGACCCCTTGGTTATTTTCAGCGCTTTACTACCTTTATTTATAAGCTCTTATCTAGGTCACTGTAATGTCACTATACATACTGTCTTATGTCTAGGCCCTTCAGATCTTCTATCAAAGTATATAAGAATACCTGCTGATACTTACTGAGAGCAGAGATATGTTTTCAGAATCGCTTAGGAAAAGTTCTCTGTATTCTGTCAATATCAGAACCACGACTGTGGGCTACTGTTTGGCTTGGAAATTAGGTCAATGCCAATATTTTATTCACTGAACTGTCCACACACAGTAGGCTACTTGGACAGGTGGCAAACCACGCAAATGCAATGACCGTATCGATATTCATATATCTAGACATTAAGACATCTCTGCACTTATGAGTTCAGGAACAATTTAAAAAGCAGTATCGGGTGTAAAGATGGAAGCATAGGTGTATGCAGGTTCTAACAACAAATAAGATGCAAATTCAATTCTATTTTAGTCACAAACCCTTTGTCACACAGACAAGCAAGCATTGTTGGAAAGGTGAACCTCACTGCAATAAATAGTTCAAGAGTAATGTGACTGAGAGTATGAGTTGTGACTATGGATGCCAAATGTGTCTGATGGACACTAAGGGGTTAAATATCCCTCTGGTTTATTACACCTTGGGTTTAGCCAGCAAAACAAGCAACACAAGTGTTCAGGTAATTGCTCAGGTTGTAAACAAACAAGAAGTTTAGCCAAAGCCTGAGGAGAAAACCCCTGAAATGTCTGTAATAACTCCTTATTGGGGAGAAAAAATGTGTGCATACAAACAACAAACTGTGATGGACGTTTACGAAGGATAGCTTCATCTTTGCTGCAAAGGCTGACAAAAACTATTAAAATAAAATCCAAAGTGTAAAATCTATGTGCATTGCATATATCTTTCATTTGACATCACATTTAATGCTGTCAAGAATGAATCTGGAAATAAAGTTTGTTTCTTTGCAGATCGAGCCCCCCTCCCACCCTCCTCCATATGGCACAGAGCCAGTCTGATCTTTGCCCAGTCACTGAAAGCTCTCCATCCACCACAAAAGATGCATGGCTCAGGGGTAAAGGAAAGGAACTGCCCTCCCTCCTTCCTTCTTTCCACCCTCTGCTCACCAAAGAAAAACACAAACCTAAACTTCCATCCAATCAGTTAAAGCAATTAATGGAGAGTGGGGTCAGTCAGGAGGCTGGTGAGGCTTGAGCACCCCTAAACCCTCCTCTTCTTGTCCTCAGGAAATCCCAAGAATTTGCCCCCCGCTCATAGCTAGACCAAAACTAAGATAGGATTCATTGTGAGCATTTTCATCTTCACCACAAGAGCATTGAGAAACAACGATTTGGACGGACGCAGACAAACTGAACAGAAGCAGACGGTCTGCTTTGGTTAGTGACACTGTGGGGATTAGGATTTATACAGTAAAAGGAAACAGAGACTCTTTATAAGAAAGTTTATGTAACAGGTTGGATGAGTTGACTAAATTTGCTACTCTGGGAAAAACTTATTTTTGAAAACATTTCAGTACAAGCAATGGAGCAAATGGAAGGCTCGTGTGAAGTACTATGGCACATACAAATGAAATTATCCTGGCAGTAATCCTCAAACATATCACTATTTTTAATAGAATTAAAGCAGCTACAGTCAAATACTTCCTGAATAGTTTGCTTCCCTTCTTAATACAGGTCGAACATACCCTAATATTTTGTAGAGCTGCTGTCAACCCAAAAAAATCTAGGTCAACTGAAATCATACCTGCGCTTCAGCCAATCGTGTGATGCCAGGGGAAAAAAATCTGCATATTATCTGAAGATTACCTAAAGTGAACTTGGTGCACTCTACCTGCTAACTTTATTAACCTAAATGCATTATAAATAGGATTTGTTATTTTACAGAGAACAGACTTGGAGCAGAGCACCGCACACCTGAACATATTTATATGATTACTGAAAACAGAATTATATCAACTCATGATCTCATCACAAGAACCACTATTGCAAGTTAGGATACTATTTTTTGATTTTATGCTCTGTTGATGATTGTACTTTGCACTTGACTTTTTGACCATTTAACAAAATGCAGCCATACTTTTCACTGAGAGAGGGTCAGATAGTTTGGAGCTGAGTAAACATTCAGTAAACATTACATAAGTTTGACCTGGCAATCTCCATTAGATTGCTAAAAGTAGTAATGTAGTGCTTTTCCCTTCATAAAAGCAATGCTTGTGACTGTTCAACCAATAAGACTTTGATCAGATAACAGCATATTAATCAACCAATTATCAAGTTCACCAGGACACTACAGCACAAGTATTGTAAGTGTGCTTAAAATCATTTCAGAGATTTAGAGGCTCACTGGTGTAACGTAGTGTGTGTGATCCCTCATGTGCCTGGTATGTGTCCGATTCTTAAGTGTGAGATGTTTTAATGGACACCAAAAACACATGGCTGTGCAAATGTGTTGATCCAAACATGGCACAAGCTTCTGTGCTAACGTGACATTGCAAGGTTAGATAAGCTGCAGACGGTCGAGAACTGAGACAGTCATAATCGATGTGGTGTCAAGTTCGGCCACATTCCTCAGGGTTCACAAAACACATTCATCTTTCAATGGGGTTTTTTTTTGTATTTTGACTATTCTTCATTCACACTGGAGACCTCTGCAACAGGATGAGGCAAGTGCAAGGAAAGAAGACACCATATAATGATTGCAAAATCCCTTCCATTTCAACATTTTTTGCAGTCTTTCTTAACGTTTAAGAAATTCCTACTCGCCTGTTGTCATTTTAATTCTTCTGTTCAATTTATGTCCACCTCGAGGCTTCCCCTCCCAGAATCTCTCGGTCATTCACATCGAGACCACAAATATTTACAGAGCAAGACACAGTGAATGCCTCTTGTCTCAGACAACAGACCGTCCGCTTCGTCCATAGAGAGCGAGATGCATCATGTTCTGGGTCGAGCCAAAGCTCAATGCAGCCACGCGTCCCCTCTTGGGATCAAGAGGCTTTTGTGAACCTAACACTGTAAACATTGAGCAATTCTTCTAGTATCAGCTCAGAAGAAATGTTTTGCTACACTCACAGCATTCCAGTCAACGGTTCATGTCTTAGATAACCATCTTAAAAGGAGTAAGCTCTCTAAATATATTCCCTCATTTCAAAATCACAAACATTCATCAGCAAATAAAATACGAGAAATGTTTCAGTGGAACACAACCTTCTAATTGTTTTCATGTTTCTGTCACAAAGAGAAATAGAACAGTGATAAACAAAAGAGTAACCCTGAAAAGTCAACTTGGACATTTGAAATGGTTTGACAGACACAAATCTTAACTTCAAGTCCATTTAATAATCAAATCAAATCAGCTTTATTTATATGGCACTTTTCATACAGTAGAGTAACACAAAGTGCCTCACAGAGGATAAAAACAAAAACAACACAATACAAAACACTGTGAAAAACCCGAAACCTTCCACCCCCCAACAAATATACACACAGATACACAATCACATATACATTCACACACATACGTAGACATACGAACAGACATACATACCCACACACACAAACATACTAACATACACACACCCACATACACCATCTGTCAGTAAGGAGATATAGAGGAGACATGGCTGGACACCGAAATCCGAAGTGAGGAAGAAGCTACCTTTGGGGGCCACACACACCGAGTGGAGTCATGGACCATGACTGCAGGGGCGCCGACACAAGGACCACCCCAGCCCAGGCAGACAAGAGGCTCCACACGAAGGTGTAAAGCTCTCCAGCCACCCAGGTCAGGGCTATCCACGGGCCGGCACCCCCATCAGTGGACCAGAATCAACTCCAGGTGTGGTAGGCCCCCAGGAGGAAACACTGGAGAAACAAGGGACTAAAACAGTAAAACAAATAAATAAATAAAAAATAATAATAATAAAAAATAAATACATCAATAAATAAATAAAAGGTATGGAAGCTAAGACTGAGATAAGAGAAAAGAATGTATAAAGTAAAAATTTATATATAAAATAGTAATAAAAATTGTAAGAATAAAAAATGTAAGAATAAAAGTCAGCTTAAGAAATTATAAAGAATTAAAATGAGTCAGTGAAAAGCCTGATTAAAAAGATGGGTCTTGAGCCTCTTTTTAAAATAGCTTTTTTTCTACAGCTTTGTAACATATTTTAAAATAGTTACCAATCAATCAGTTGTCATCCCACTCTGAGGTCACCCCAAGTTAAGATTTTTTGTTGACCAAAATGTTAACTTATGTAAGTGCATTTAGGAGCCACAATACAGTTCACAGCTGAAATAAGCTTTTGTCGTTATTAGGCCTAAAAAATAGCATTTCAGTAATTTATTGATTCCATGTTTTCTCTCAGTTTATTTTTCAGAAAGTCTGTCTTTTACCTGTATGATTAACGATGTAAGTGCATGCAGACGAACCAATCAACAGTATCCCACAAGGCTGTCATAAATGAAATACATCTACTCAAATTAAATATAATCTAAACAGAAACAACTCTGCAATAAATTTTAAAACTGACATACTAATTTCCTGTTTTAAAGTTATGTGCATATGTGGCGATGCAATTGTAAGGCGGTTACATTTTAAAGTCCTCAAACAGCTTTATCTTCATCCACACTTTTACAATTATTTATTCCCTCTTACTCAGCAGTGCTTGTTAGTTTGCTCTGTAACAAAGAAAACAATTGCTTATTAATATAAATCAATATTTAAGCAGATCATAACACATTTCATTTTTTAAACTTATTTTAGCAGCAAATAAAAAAATACAATCTGAGCATGATTTGGAAATCAAAGATCATGTTTTAATTAAATCACCCAAGCACACGTTATGTTCATAGATCAGTCTTCAAATATTTATTTCTTTTTATTTAGGTCTTTCATGCTTTCAAGCTGTCTTCTGCTCTCATTTATTCTCCCACTCCTCCAGTCTTCTCCAGCAGAGCTGTCCTGAGCGAACAAAGGCTCTGCTGACACCACATTAACACAGTCCAGAGCTCCTGTCATTCTCTTGGGCTACAGAAGAGGCTGATAAGCCAGAATGTGTGACAGGAGGAAAACATGTTACCCTTCTGCACCCCCTCTTCTCTCAGCCTCTTACTCAATTCATCCACTTTCCCATTCCTTTGGTGATCCTCCGTGATACAGATATTGAAGACTGAGGGCTGGTATTTGAAGAGCGACAGCGATGTCCTGTTTTGCCCGTCAGAGTAAACCGAACTATGCAGGAACTGGGTTCATCATCCCTTTCTATCTGCTGGGATTCCAGTCATGTTTTGTGGAAGAGACTGTTTCCCTTGGCTGTCGACAGATTCATAAACAACACTGCTGTGCACTGTAGGGATTTGGATAGTGTTTCCAACAGAGTCCCTCAGCCAATGATAATAGTAATCCACTGACAGGCCTCAAGTTCACTCATATTGCTTTCAGATGTATCAAAGACTATTAAATGTGAGAAAAGAAGGTCCAAAAAGCATAAAACCTATGCAAACTCATAGTCTAGACAACAAACCCACCTGAGGCCACACTGAGCTTTTCTGCAAACCAGAGCAACGTCTAACTCTGGCAGTGGCTCTGCAGTCTACAGTTGCGTCTGTCTGCCACTCAAGAGACCTGGCATGGCTATAGCACATGTTGTACCCATAATTCACGCAACACCTACAGTTCAGCCAAGCCCATTAAAGGTTAAAGCAACAGAATATTAAAGAGAGATGCTGGATTTTTCTACAAACAGCAGGCGCTTGTCAAGTTTACTTGTATGTTTCTTGGTTACGTATTCCTCTCACTGCAAACCTAATTGGTTTTGGAGCCACCACAACACCAAAAAAGCCTTGTAGGTTATTAGAGAATAAAACTTTCAATAAATGTAGTGTTCAAAACTATATATGAGGGTGTTTCGCACCAGTTGACAAAACCAAAACTCAGATGCACACAGTTAATAGTGCCTCAGCTTGCCAATGTATCCACAACAGCAACTGCAGTGACACATATTTCTGCCTGGGCCGGCAGGCGGTGGGTACATGTCAGCTCTGTAGCATGAGAATGACAACTTTTAGACAATCAAGAGTCCACAACAAAAAAAACCCACTCGTCTCCCATGAGATCTTGTTATATGAACAAGTAAGAGACAGACAGAGGAAGCACTCCTTAGCTGCGGTTGCAGCGCCTCGCTGTGTCCTTCCTTCCTCACACCGGCTAAGTCAACTCTTAAGTCTGCTCTCTGGTATTAATTAAACCATTAAAAGGGATTAATAAGCAGAATGGGGCTCCAGTCTCGACAACATCTGATGAGAATTAGTGAGGCGCGCGTTTTGGCACCATGACCCTGATGCCCTTTAACTTTGACTTTCACTTTGGAAATCCTCCTCCTGTTGCTCTCGTTTTCTCTTACTGCCATTTAAACACCCACCAATCTGACTTATCTAAACTTCTCTGTCACTCTTTTCCTTATTTCTCTGCCAGCTATCTAATTCTGGATTGCAAACATGTGGGCAGAGAGGAAGACCCACAGGGCAAGCACAGTCAGGATTATTACCCATTGTTTCCCATTATTAACGGTGATTGTTCTCCAGATTTCTGTGATTGTTTCCTCCAGGCAGAGCACTCAGGGTTGATTTTCTTCTTAGTTGCTCAATCCCTCCCACCTGTCTCCTCTGCACGCAGGCTGAGCTGTCTAAATGACTGACGTTGAACGCAGCAGTTACTTTCTGTAAACACAGACACACACACCAGCCAGTGCATCTGTTAGCTGCTCTGCTCTCCAACAATCACAGACTTTGTGATCCTCTGTGAGTTTGGGGATTGCATATTCAGTAAAAACAATGTATCAACCCCTAACCTTACGCTTAAACGACACAGGCCACCTGCATCACATTGCAACATTAGGCTGTGTAAATTAGGAGATTTAACTGACCGAAGAGTGAACATTTAGAAGATAAATTAACGTGTCAGCATACAGGCTGCTGGCAAGTGTTTTAATTTGATTGTCTGCAGTGCTGGATTGATTTTAAGCAATGAAAGCACTCAAGCAAAACAAAATTAATGCATTGCCGTGAGTTGTGCAGTGGGACCTGCTCCAGGAATGAAACAGGGTTAAGGGTTTCCCCACATAAAGAGCTGCTGCCTAAACACTTCTACTCAGCAAGAATATTTCCAACATTTATCTGAGAGTCATTAGAGATTCATCTCTTCTCATCTCATAATATAATTTAAGAGATCATTTCTAATATTCCTGATTGTAAAAGTCATCCCACTAAGTGATGGTGTGGAAAGCATAAAGAACTGTTTGACAAGACCTTGAATTTTATTGAAAAAATAAAGATTCCATTGTTTTCATGTCATTTTTTGGAGCTTAACATAACATGGAGTTGATTAAATCACATTACCTAAGAATATATTTGTTGGAGACGCTGACAAGATTTCAGGAAAGATGATAGGAAAGGTAAATGTTTGTGTTCAAGTCGAAGGAAAGATAAAGAGGGAAAGCCCTGCTACATCACTTACTTTGCCCTTGTTATGCCTTCCAGCACTTTAGTCTGTTTATTGTTGTCATAAAAAAAGGAGAACTTTTTTTTTTTTTTAACTTCACTACAATTTCAGCTTGAACTCAGGGTTTTACCAGTTTGGAGTCATTTCTGGCATTCCCCAAAGAGATTTTAACCAACGACAAAAGAAAATTGCAAATGCTACAATGATAAAAGTTTAGGTTTTTTTTTTTTTTTTTACTAGTTTTGAAGTTTCAGTTACTGTATATCAGCCTAAAGTTTAATGCTTTTTGCTATGCACGGTCAACACTAACACCCATTTTGAGTCAAAACTCTGTAACACACAACTTCTGGATCTTAGTAATTCAAGAAACCAAAGGAAGATATCTGACATCTGAGACAAACTTATTAATGTCACAAACACAGAGACACATAAACGAATGCAACTTTCATTGACTCTCTTATCTAAAATGACGTCTGTGAAACCATAAAGCACGAAGTCCTAGAGCCCAAACTTTAAAATAACCAGTAGTAAGGAACACAAGGGTAAAAGCCAGAGCATTCTGGCAACAGATGAAACAGTTTTTTTGGTCCTCAAATGGATATGAATGAAACAGAAGTGGGAGGTGAAGCAATAAGAGCCACAGAAAAAGGCAGTTGGTTTCAAAATGACAGCAACATTTTTGGTGTGAGTAGAGACCAAAGAAATGGATGTACAAGATGTGATTTAAAGGCGGAAACTGAGGGTGGAGAGCAGGATGGGATATGTCCTACTGAGAGTCTGAGAGTCAAAGGTGAGGGAAGGCCACTGAGGTCTTGATTACACAAAAACACATAGCAGTCTAAGTTCTCCGCCCCTACGGCACATTACTGGGTTTGTTGATAGTGATCTGTCCTGTAGACAGCTTACACTGCGTTAAGTGGACAGGCTGCTTATTTAATAGTGAGCTCAGCAGCACCCTGAGGCCACAATCCTGATGTGGAGGACTAAGGAACAAATAAAGACCTCCAAATGTCAATTGAAAAGGCACAAAAACATTGTTTTAGTACACCAAAGTCTCCAGCTATGGGCTGTTCCAATGTAGGCAGTTAATGAGTGTTTGGACATTTGCTGCATAGATAGTAGTAGCAACACACAGTAGCACTTTTACAGAATCATCTTTTGAATGAATTTATGAGATATTTTACAAAATGTCAGACTCTTTATACTCATACACTTCCAGAGGATCACATAAAAAGGAATATACGCATACATAAATACTACCCTGCTGCTTAGCTTACAAGCAGTTTGGTCCTGATTTATCTCTGGCAGGCCAGCCCTCACAGTTGCAAGAGGAATGAATTGGCATCAATGTTTGGCACAGAATAGCTACTAATATGAGTGATTTATAGGTAAAACTTAACCACTCTGGCATACTCACAGGAATTTCCGGTGTATTTATGCAACATTGCACTTTTCTGAAAGTACCTACAACTGTTACTAAGAGGCAAGTTGATAAGGACAAGATTTTTAACATGGTAACTAAGAAGGGGAAACAATCACTCACAAAGTGTGAGTGTGCTGATGTAGGGGACTAAGGTGAAGGTGGTGAAATGTCCTACCTGTGCATTCATGCTGGAGACCCTTGCCGTAGTATCCCTTCTCACAGATGCAGTCGTATTGTCCGGTGTGTGTGCCGCACTTACAGCTGGCCATCAGGTCACAGCAGTCTTTGCCCGCTTCACACAGAGATGAGCAGCGCGACAGATCCTCCTGGATGTAGCTACCTGTAGGGAGGTCTGAGGGTGGGAAACAAACATGTAGAGAAGTGCAAGTTGCAGCAGGATCAAATTACACCACCTGGAAATGAGGCTATTCAAACTGTCAGGCTAGTTATAGTGCACGGCACCATCATTTCAGAGGTCATGTATAACAGTGCAGACAGACAAAAATGCTTAAGGAGGGTGTTTCTGGCACAGTTTTGTCTACAACAGATTTGCTTTAACAATATATAATAAAGGGAGGAAGTCTTAAAGGTTAAAAAGTCCAGCAACACCGGTAATATTTCGAACAATATTTTTTGCAAGCCACAACACATCTGTCTGACAGTACAGTTTTCTTCAGAGACAAAGAGGCACCTCAACCACAGAAATGCAGACAGAAATTCATGAATCAAATCGCCAGCCAGAACGCCACAAACAAATCACTGACAGACTGCTCCAGAGCGAACGATTCACAAAAGAAGAAAGTCAATGAACGAAACTAAAACTGTCATTTTACCTCCAAAAATTGACCTGTCTGCCTTTATTCAGCTACAAGATGACAAAGAGGGACACAATGTCCATGTCATAACTTGTGTAAATTGGCTACTGTAAAGCAAGGGTTGAATCTGTGGCTCCATCTCTGAAAACCTGAGTCTGTGCTTTGAGGCTATTGTTGGCAGTGATGCTGCACAGACTTCAAGACAGAATGTGAGAGACCGACCGGAGACGAAGCTGATAGTATGGTGTGCGTTGGCTTTCATTCTTGTAGTCTTATCCTCGTCCATTTTACTGACCTCTACCACTCCATCTACATCTGGATTTCCAGACAGAGTCTGTGTGTGAGCATACAGAACCTGTCAGTGAATATACACGATTTACAGCTCATTATACACTCAGCGCTTCACTCAGCTGTGATATTTTATGGTGATATTTTAAGTTTAAAAGCCATGACTGAATCTCCTCTTTCACCAAATTGTGGGAAGTCTCCATCCAGTGTGGGCTAAAGTAGAATCTGTGTGGAAGTGAGGTCAAATGGCTGTTGGCAGTTCAACACAGACGTAACCATGTGAAATGTATGTTGTCAGATTCTATGTAAAACATTATCTGTCTCCTTTAATGTAAGCAATGAATCTCAACAGGGTCAAAACCTTTAAGAAATATCGCTGCAGGTCAACTGGTGATGATGGAAGCACTGCCTGAGGCTTCAAAGATGCAGAGAAACCATGGTAGCTTCAACGTCTATTTACCAAAACATAGAGCCTGATGTTACTCACTCTCATGCAACTAAAGAGGTAAGTGGGAAAGTTTTAAAACATGACGTGTCTTAATAGCTGTGAAGTGAGATCACAGATGTTTCTTTGAACTGAGTTAGCATCACTTCTGAAAAGCTGAGATTCTGTCTTTACAAGTGAATTTTAAAAAAAAAAAAGATGCTACTGCATGTATAAACCAAAATAACACCAGATGAGTTTAAGTAATTAACATCTTTTGCTTTTACCTTCATGCAAAGCGCGACGAGCCAGAGCCTCAAACTCTGCGAAGTTGTGCACCAGGTAGCAGTGCTGGTCCTTGGGGTTTGAGGCCATGTCGTGGAGCTCCCTGATGTTTCCCTGCCAGATGCCCAATGTGAAGATCTCAACGCCACGTTCCCTCAGGGCTGCCGCCACTGGGCGAGGGTCTCCACCATTAGAGTAGCCATCAGTGATGAGGAAAATGGCCTTGGTGGCGTTACCACGGGAGTGACGAAGGATTTGCTGTGAGAGAAGAAGATATAGCTTATTAGGACTCGGTGCTCATGTTTATAAATCCAACATTTCAGCATTTTAATATCAATTTAAACTGCCTTGTTTCATGTTGGTTAAAATTTGAGAGGAACTTCGAGGCTATATGTCTGATTATGATTTGGCCAGTTAGAGAGATTTGCTGAAGTCTGGTATATAACTTACAAGAAAACACAAATTATCTATTATTTTATTCAAAATGAACAAACAAAAACTAATGTCTCAGCAAGTTAGCTTATAGCTGCTACAGTGTGGGCTTTGTTACCTCTAGAGAAAGCCAGGCTAGCACTTTGTCCTTGTATCTAGTCTGAATGTTGAATTAAACTGTGTGTTACTTCATATCAAATGGGCAGATTTAACAGTGGTGAAAATCCTCTCGTCTCGCTCTCTGCAAGAAAGTAAAATTCCCAATATGTCATACTTTTAATAGACATTGCACTTACTAAAACCTAAAGATTTAAGTTGACAAGTGAGACAAAGCGTGCATTTGTTGATGCAGTCATGCTGCTGCTGCATGTCTTAAAGGTTGACCATTCAAATACACACGTCCCACACGTTGTTGTGCATGCCAGCCTGCTACCAACAGAGCTCCACTTTAGTGACATGACTAAATTGAATAACGAAGAACGTCACACATGACCACTAAAAACAACCCTCAATTCTAGGGTTCCTAAAAACCCTACATCAGCAAGACAGGCAACAAGGGCAGGATGAGGAGGAGGGACGAAAACAGGGAGAAAGCTCTACAATTGTAATTATTTCTCCTACAGACTGTGCAGCTGCTTGCCAGTGGTCTAAAACCACCGGAGAACACTGGGCAACCGAGCTGCTGTGTCCGCCCCAGACACCATCTACAGTTCCCAAACTAACTTTAGCCACCGTTTACAATCCACCACATACAATTAGACAGGACATTAAAGTCAGAGAAACATATCTTTATTTTCTAGAGTAAAAAAATAAAAAATCCAACAGGACCATCTGCTAGCTTTGCTGTGGAGGTCAGGCTGAAAGAATCTGGGTTTGTTGAGAGTGTTTTAAATTAGGTTAAGGGGGTATTTGCAAAACCCCCAGGGAACAATAGAAGCTGGAGCAATAAGGTAGAGAGAGAATAGAGGAATGAAAGAAACTGAAGGAGCCAAGATGAAGTTAATCTGACAGATATCCACTTACTTACTCACCAAAAGGCAGAAAAGGTCATAGGCATATCATAAAGAATTAAAAAGATGGGAGGGAAACAAAAGAAGTTTGTTAGGAGGAGCACTTTCTGTATTCTAAGTCCAAACAGGGCATAATTGCTACACATGACAGACTGTAAAACATGAGAGGTGAAGAAAGAGGAGACACGCAAGGGTGTGACCGTCGAGGGAGGGAAAGAGAGCAGGAGAGAAAGCTCTGGTCTTTATTGTCTAATTGGCTAAACTTCAAGCGGCTCTGGCAGGAGCGGTGTAATTACAGAGCCCGTGAAGCGAGGGAATGAGGGAAGAAAAGGAGGATGGAGAGAGAATAGACGAGCGGGAGAGACTAGTTACTCTGATTCTCAAAGCTCCGGGGTGCCTGCCGCTCTGGTTGTCAGTCCGGGGAGGCTGACTACGCCCACTCCCAGCTGTCAGTGCACCCTGTCAGGCTGCCACCCTCCATGCTCCTCTTAGCTCCCACCAGCTCTCAGCACAATGATGTTTCTCTCTAAGTGTTAACATTTAAGGTCTTCTCTTGCCAGAACACAATAAAAAAAATGCTTAAAAAAATCCACATGTGCATTAGTCGGTACAGTTACATCTTTTATTAGCATCTGCTCAGAGTGGTGTAGGGATACGGCGGTTTCTGCGTTAGCCTTGAGTCAGTGGCTGGTGTTAGCGACTGTGGAGATGCCACCAAACGGAGCATACGCATGCATACCCACTAATAATACCCTCGCGAATAGCCTCCACATATTTTAGGTCAGAGTATTAACATAAAGGCGACCACAGGAGCCAGTGTGTGGGAAGGCGCTGCCCTTTACAGTAACTCTCTGCATGCACCTTATCATTCAAGGCATACAGCAGAAAGAGCAGCAAATACTAAATTAATAAGAACAATCATACGTGCTACCAGTGGTGACGGCCACTGAGTAAACACATTTTGTTTGTTTGTGTATAGGTAAACAGTATTGAGAAATTCTTTTCAAACAAAAGAGGAGAGAAGATTGCTGTCTAAGTTGCAGCTGTTTTTCCTCGTAAAAATATATTTCCCCTGATACATCAAGGCATAAAACAGGACATAATATTAAAACTATTATTCTATATGAAAGAGAGATAAGGAAAGAGCATAAAATTGGAATATAAGCTTCAAAGTTTAATAGATGTGTGTGAGTCTAAGCCAGCGAGTTGTAAAAATTACGGCAAACACAAGTCATTTATTGTCTAGCCTCAGTTTTCAAAAAGCTAATCTTTCATAAAGCATGTAAAAACCTACATAAAACAGTGGGATGAGATCATTTGTTTCAGTCTTAACTGGGCTAAATTTAAAAATAAAGACATTTACAACAGCTGTATTAAAAAGTCTTACCTCGTATTCTTAGCTGATGCAAGACAAACAGGATAGATCAAAGGCAGCAGATGGGAATTAATAGCGTCACATAACCTATGCTAGCTACTTATCTCATATCGTACATGCTTTTGAGACACCTTAAGCAGCTAAATGTCAGCTTGAGGCTTCTCTATGTGGTGCATCCCATGCATTTCTTCAATGATGCACTTGGCTCACCCTTTAACGCCGGCATAGCTCCAAGGAAGAGACAATAAGCAGGCAGCAATGGGACAGTTTAAATGTTTCTGGTTTAGGGGCCAGTGATATCTGTCAAAGCAGTGGTGATAGTGCAAGGACCAGCAGGCCTGGGAGGATTAGTGGTGAGAGCAGTGGATCTATCTCCGTTCCAAAACGCCTCGAACTTTGGCAGGAAGCATGAGAGAGATGAGCAGGCCATATGTGCAGCTGGTGACATTTTTTTAAGTGTATATACAGGAAAACCATATTCTCACACACACAATGATTTTGAAATCAGGTTGTGCATGTATATGTACAAAGACAGACAGACAGATAGAAACTGCAGAAGTTCTTTTCTCTAAAGACAGATTTATTAATTTGTATCACCTCTCGTTATCTCATGAAGGCAGATGAAAACAAAAAAGGGACTGCGGCAACAATTTGCGGTTATGGTAATAACATATGCAGTGAGAAGGAAATCGAAATCATCAGGCTAAACAAGTGTGTGCAGGAGAAAATGGTTGGAAAGATGCAGTCAACACAATTTGTTTGTGGAGCTGATGTCTGTTCAGCCTCTGTTGGCCCTATTTGTGGCATTTCAGTGCTAACAGTTAGATATTAATCCTAACGCACAAACACAGGTGAGACAGAAAGAGACAACCAGAGGTTACACACATCCAAGAGGGTCATATTGATTGAGACTGTATAGTATGGAATCAGAACCTAATCTCTCAATGAATCTCCAGTTTTTAGGCTTACTTACATTTCACTAGTAAAATAACAGTGAACAGGACACTAATAAAGAACAGGAAAAGCTCAAACACTGACATCCAAAGAACTAACACGCAAACATTTTCAGAAAATTACATGGCGGTTAAGTTGCTGTTATTTAGTCATAGACCAAAGTATTACTCAAAATGAAATGTTGACCAGACGATAACACTTGACAAATCAAAATGCTCATGTACATCAAATCTCATTGTGATAAATCCAATAGCTGTGTCATTATGTCAGTAAAAACCAGCAACGGTAACATTGTGGTGCACAAGACAAAGTCCAGGCATCACTCTGTCCATAGTAGTCCGTATCAGACATCACCTGGGGATATTCTGTGCCAATCAATCAAGTATTTGTCAAGCTAAATCATTGAATAAATGGACACATTGACCTGCTGTGCTACAGGGAAAGTCAGAGAATCATTATAATGATTTATCATCTGGTTAGTGTGACACGTCTAGCAGAAAGGACAGTCAGGATAATAACAAGAAGCCACTGGGGACGACATATGTCTTTATAAAATATTGTGGCAATCCGCTAACTGGCGCAATATTTCAGTCTAGACCAGTGGTTTTGGTAGTGAACCGATTGATCAATATTAATAGCTGGGTGAGGTTAAAGCAATAAAGGAGAGAATGGATGAAGACATTAGATTCAGAGCTTGGAATTGTATACAACACTGAGCTGGCTATCACAACATATGGGTCTTACCACTCTCAAAGACAGCTCATTTTCCAAACCAGTGATTCAAATAAATCCTATAAATAAACCCTGATGAGAAACTGAATTCTTACACTGGTAGACTCCAAACAGATGCTTGTATGATGAGAACTTCAAAAGCGAGCACCTTGAAGCATTTGGCAGAAGAGACCGCGAAACCTTTCTACACCTTGAGGGGCTAACGATGGTGCCAAGGCACCCCAGCTGTTAATCAAAGGCTCACATATGCATGGCAGCCATCCTGAATGCTAAATGAGGACCCCCCCCATCAGCACCATGCTCATGTCCTCTCGTCAGCCCCTCCTGTGACTTTGATCAGAGCGTGAACCCACCTGGCTCTGAGTAAAGCTTGTTAATGATTTACTTCTTTCTCTATTTGCAACAGAGGACACCCCATGGAAAAAGCAAAGGAAAAGGGAATAGAAGCACCAGTTTAATGTGCTTTTTAATTATTGATTGCTAAGTGTTTATCTTTAATTTGGTTCATTATTACATACAAAAAAGGAGTGCACACTTGCGATGTGTAATCATTTAAATCCTGCTGAAATATGCTGGCTGATGACACTGCAGGCTTTACAGGATGCATGGTGGTTCTTGAGTCACTGACAAAGCATGGCAAGTGCCCCTCAACTTGAGAGTCTACATGTTATTATCTTCTATGGTGTTTTACTTCCCTGAGATCCACCTTCCAAAAACAAAGATTTTATTTGCAGGCATTCCAGAGGATAAAAACAAGCAGCCCAACTGCATCCGTTCGGAGAGCTCTCTCCCCATCGGTCGGAAGTTTGACCGCTTGTTTTGACAGGCTATCTGCTCTTGGCTTGGGTGGTGAGAATAACAACAACAACTCTGCAGGGGCCCGACAGAACAACATGCACACATACAATTACAGACACTAGACTCAACTTTGGTTTTATTGAGGAACATCTCAGGGACACATACTTTGGATATTCCAGAGGCAATCTGCAAAGGTCCCGGTTGAATCAACTTTTTGCCTTACAAACATTTAGTTTTTTTTTAACACAAATGGCATACCTCACAGAAATACTCAATGCTTTGAGAGCTACTTCTTCGAAGATTGTGATTCAAAAGCTTCTTAACTTTTAACTGTGGATCGAATTTTAAGGCCAATGGATCCTGAAATGTTTTGACATGCAAAGCATGTACACGATTACATTTGTTCCATTCCTGTCACATACTGCTTCATGCCATATCATCTCTACTTCACCGGCTGTCTGTCAGAAAACTTTCCATGCTCTTGTTTTGATCAGTGGGTAGCAATGAGACGAACACAATGAGGGTTTTCACAAAGGCCACCCAACTGCGAATAGACATAACGGTGCCTTTTCATGTCTTAGTCTATGCATTGCAAATCAAGTACAGTTCAGATTGATTTCCTACCTCTCAACCTGCCTGTCCTGCAGAGACTTGAAACTTTCCTGACATACAGCAGCCTCACAAAATTCATTGCATCTGTTTTGGCAAGCTTACATAATTATCACTACTAAATCAGGTTTTTAAAATTCTCAGATGCTGGTGCCTTCAAAAACAGCTCATAACTTAGAATTGGTTTCCAAAAAGAGCTTACCTGGAAGGCACTGGGAAAAAAAATAAACCACCGTCATTGTGTTAAAAAGGTTGATAGTTCAAAACAGTCCATGCTCTCACTTGTACTGTGACAAAAATGTATAATATTTTGTCAGAACAATAAAGGTGAGGAACTGTTCCCTGTGATGAACTGTCTAAAAATGTGTGCTAAGTTTTGCAAGACGGTCTGCAGCCATCGTTTACATTGGTTTTAATTGTAAATTACTTCTCCACTATAGCAGTAAAGACAACTTCATCTCATGTCTTTACTACTATAGCAGACGCACAAACCAAGACTCGTCACGATGACACTCTGCAGAAATGATAGTAGCAGTAAACTATCTTGCACAGTGTCTGTTTTTATCACCTGTCACTGCCACATTGTACTGACTGCTTGTTCACACAACAAAGGTCAGCTGTAACAAAACAAGGTCTAACAAATACTTTCAAGCACCAGTTCCAAGTAATAAAACCTGACCGATATTATCTGCCAATAGTAGCTTATCGCAGATATATGTCTTCTGATATCTTCAGTGAACTTTTTACCAGAATATAACACCGAAAAATATATTGGGGATAATTGAAAAAAGGCATCAGTATTTACAATACTCTCAACACAGTCAGCAGCACATGTAGCAGAGCATGTAGACAAAATTCAGGGCCATATTTTACAACAAAACTGTTTTTAAAGTGAACGATTTGTGAGCCTGTGCATCACTGAAGCACTGACTACAGAGCAGAATTATCAAATTTTTTTAATCCTAATACTTTCATGATCAAATCAGTTTGACAGTTCTCACATTCAGCTGTCAGCTTAAGGATATTATCCGTTTATATTTTATAGTTAAGAGCAAAAAGGTCCCAAGGTGAGCAGGTGGAAACACAGTTAAATGACAGCTCCACTTCCTATTTCATTTGGTTGAGTATCATAGTAAACAACAAGTCCATCTGCATTTCAGTTGAACACCACATTATTCTCCACTCCAGGGAGTCTCTTTATGGCGGCATGGCTCAGTGGGTAGAGTGGCCGTCTTGCAACCGAAGGGTTGCCGGTTCGATCCTCGCCCCGTCGTGTTCGAGGTGTCCCTGAGCAAGACACCTAACCCAGAATTTCTCCTGATGGGGTCGTGGTTAGCGCCTTGCATGGCAGCTTCCGCCATCAGTGTGTGAATGGGTGAATGTGATGTATCATGTAAAGCGCTTTGGGTACCTGGCAGGTATAGTAAAGCGCTATATAAATACAGACCAGTTACCATGTAACGGTGTCTTGCTTCAGGAGAGACAGACATGAAAGTAGGTCCTGAATTGAAATCACATTTAGTCATTCATTGATGCACTCTGAAACATTGCAAATGTGTTTTCAAGGTATCATTAATTGTTTTGCATTATTAGAAAGCATAAAAATGGTGTCCTCGAAGTTTTCTGAAAGGGTCTGTCACTGTGTGTGTGACTGACAGCAGCTGGCAGGTTGGTCAGCGTTGCACTATGGAGACCAAAAGACAAAGCAAACGAACGTGCACTGTCATGGGAAGACTCCTTTCTGGTTACTGTTTTGTTTTCGTAATGAGAACACAGGACTGGTGATTTTCAGAGCACGTATGGTGTAGCATGCAAAAACTGTTTCATTATAGTTCACTTTAAGAAGAGATCACTCATCAATCATTGTGCTTAAAATGGAGGTTTCCAAAACCACACAGCATGTTTTTGAAGTTACACAGGCACTAGATAGATAATTGTTAACCTGTCTGGAGTATAGTTTACAAAATTCTAGGTATAGAGAACTATTCCTAGAACAAGGGAGTCATTACAGGAAATTGCTCCCAATTTGACAACCACTGACATACTTACCACTACCTAATAATTTAAAAGTCTTCACTACAGTCTGTGTAATGTGGATTTGTAAGCTGGCCCAAACTGAATCAAGTTTGACGAAGAAGTGCATTGCCATCTGACGCATTGGGGGAGAGAGTGTGGACATCCAGTTAATTGATAGACACGGTAGGCTGAAAGCTGTGTGTGTTAGCTTGACGGCTTCTGTCACAACGCCATTCATCAAACTCAATGACTCCAACCAGGAACGACAAGAGAGGCGGAGACGCGGACAGAAAGAGAGGAGCCAATTCCACAATGTGATGCCAAGGGGAAAGGCTATCTTGGCTGGTAAATGAGAAGCTCATTCAATTATCCACTCAGTAGCCTCCGTGTTGTGCTGGCGGAACGAAGCTCTCAGAGAAACATTTTAGCCAGTGACCAAGATCCAATTGCACACGGTCTTCTGGGTAATTGGACGAGGAAAGCTGCTTTGATTGAGCATGGAAGAAAAACAGGAGCGGCGTGAGTGCCAGTTGGACGATGGCGGGGTCAGACTGGCTCGACAATCTGCATCATGTCATGTAGTCTGGATTATTTACATTCATTATACTTTGTCCATGTCCTGTGTTTGACATTCTCAATATTTCATTTGTATAAGTTACAGGTATAGAATAAACATAGAAGATACAGACTGAGAGGTCCTGTTTTTATGAATGCTGTACCACTGCAATTCGAACCTCATCTGTCACATGATTCTACAGTATGTTACATTTAAAGTACAAGTTATGGTTACTGGATAATTTAATTCACAGTATTTTTGCATTGCATCTATGCTTTCAATCAAATAAAAAAAAATCACTAAAATTTCTTGAAATGTAATATGCTTTGTATACTCGTGTGACTTTATCGTAGCTGCTTCTGCTGCAGCCGCACAGCTGATTCAACCACACAGATGCTGTTTTTTTGGCAATGTTTTCAAGAAAATATCAACTGTAAGATCTATTTAAAATCTAAAGCCCCTCTTCTTTCCTTGATCCTTGAACTCCTAAACATTCATCTCTGTGTAGCATACTTACATCGCAAGGTTTTTCCACTAAAGTAACTGATTCTAGATATAAAATGGCTTAGATGTAACTATACCATTGCTTCCTTTAAAATATGCAGATATATTAAGTCTCCATTTTTTTCTCCACTCACCCTTGCCAATTTGCTGCAGCATGAGAACAGCAGCTCACCTACAACTCTACTGCAACACTACAAAAATGCACTACAAAAAATACCTTTAAAAATCCTCTACACAATGAATTGTAAATGTAGCATAATTTAAGCATTTATGTTCAAACTGTAAACTGATTCTGAAAAAGGATAATGATGTGGAAAGATAACCGACAGGGCTGGTTTCTTAAGTTTGTTGGATATGAAACCCCTGAAGTCTGAATCTGTATATTTGAGACTGTTTACTTTAGTTTCATGGTAGAAATGCTCAGCCGTGGTGCTGCCTGCTTAATTTGCTTTTCATATGTCTTCCAGTACATAAAAAAGCACCACCTGGTCATGTTAACAAGGTAAAAAATGTGATATTCAGCAGAGGGAGCATTACCAAACTGAAATGTCTGAAAGTTAAGCAGCTGCCACGTTAGAAAATGACAATCTTATTCACTTCAAATCAGTGGGGCTGGAGCCTTGATGACGACTTGGACAGCAGTTGACTAACTAGCAGTCAAAGTAGCTGGAGGAGCTTCTCTCCGTTTTGTCTTTACTGTTCCTGTTCCATCCCCGAAGCATTTTGTTTACCTAGTCATTCTGTAAAAATGCACTGAGGAGCTTAAATACAATTAACTCGCTTAAAAATTTTAAACTCCTTTTTTCTATTTTGGACTCTTTGGATCTATGCCCCCTTAACGTCAAGAATAATCAACGTCATGCTACTAGTCAACAACATGCATTATTCTGTGATTAATTTAATGTATTGATAAGTTCTGATTGAATCCCATAATAATATAATAGTAATATTTTAAATGCATGGAAATGTACTCACTACTAAACCAAATTGGGGTTGTAATTAAAATAGGGTATAAATGACATAAAAAGTCATGTGAACCAGAATTACGTTTAAAGGTGGAAGACGTCCCGAGTTATGTAATATTTGTAATAGAGAGATCATTACCTCACTACCAGAGCACATAGCAGCCACAACACCATCTCTAAGGCTGAGCTTTGATTCTGAAGTAAACAAAGGCAACAGTGTGGTGAAGCGATGCTTTTCTGGACTCCAGACTGGCGTGTTGAAAGTGCTTATGTGCAGGGAACGATTTGGGGACGGTCGCTGGCTTAAAGCATCCATGAAAATTTATCCCATCTCATCCAGACTTAGCTCAGACCGCACTGCTCAGACAGACGCAGCATTTTCCTTTGTTATGCTGACAGTTGTTGCTGTAGTTGCATTTCTTCCTCATGTTCCTCTCCCCTTGTTACTTCTCCCGAGGGGTTTATTTGTCTTGGCACCAGTTGTAGGTAGAGATTTCCTCTTATAGAGCAGAGAATTGAGACGTCAGCGGTCGTAGTACATATTTATGGAGCAATTTCAATTTCTTGATCCTCTTGTTTGTTCTGGACTCAGCCCTCGTTGGTAGGATAAATTATATTAGACCTCATAACATCAAGAGGAAGTACAAGCTGGGAGGTCAAATGAGGAGGAGGAGGACATATTTTAATACGGTATTGCTCTGAGATTGTATGGATTCAGCCTGAGTTGCCATGGACTTCTACCATGGAAAAGCATAAATCACAAGATATTGCACATGCTTGTCCTCCAACAAAACTAACGAAAAAACCAATACAAACACGCTGTTGCTGAGAAACACTTGCACTGAACTGACGCTGATTACATTTGTAAGCCTTTGTGTTCTTTGAAAAAGTTAGGTGGGGACTTTGGCATGATCTGTATCGTGTTCTGGGGGATAGATTTGCTGCCAGCACACAGTATTTCAAAATGAACTGATGACAGTCCAGGCCAGTGCATACCTTGTCTCTATATTTGGAACAGGGTTTCTTGCCGACGCTGAAAACACAACTAATAGCCCCTAAACGGAAATCTTACACAATCGGACAACCTGGAGAGCGTTGAAAAAAATCCACATAAAAAGCTCACAAGTGAAGACAACAGGATGCAAGCAAAAGTGTGGGTTCCCATACATGTACCAATTACCTACTTATAGTCATTTACACAAACAGAGACATACAGACAGTCAGACAAACGCGTATACACACTCAGCAAAGAAAACAACCCAGTGGAATCTGGCACTCTCCAACTCTAACCTCGACATAGCAAGTGGTTTACTAATAGACCTACACGCCTTGGCCCATAAAAACATGTTATTTAGTTTGCCACTACTGGCTCTTTGAAATAGTTTTGGTTTCTTCAGGTGCCAACGTATGACGCTTTTGGTAAATTCTAATCTCAGGATGCCAAAGTAAATCCCTGTGCTTAAAGAATTTGTGTGATTTGTGTCTTTAGTCATAAAGCTGTTGATTGCTGCGTGAACACAGAACAGCAAGCGAGAGGTATGAAATTGATTTGAAGCAGCAAGATGTAAAGCTCAAATTAGCTTTATCAAAAGCAGTTTATTCTCTAAATGACGATGCACATGATGATTGTGAATGATTAGTGCCGTCATCTTACAGCAAGAAGGTTCCTGGGTCCAACCAGTCGATCAGTTGGGTCTTTCCTGCGTGGACTTGACATGTTTTCCCTGCGTCTCTGGGTACTTTTACTATGACTGCTCTGACTTCCTCCCACAGTCCAAAGACATGCTTAGGTTAACTGATGACTCTAATTTGGTCGTAGTGTGTGACTGTATCACATGACTGTGAGCATGTTTCTTTGTGGTAGCATTGCAATCGACTGGCAGCCCGTTCAGTATCAGCCTGGATAGGTTCCTGCTACCAGTGAGCATCTACAGGCTAAAGCAGGTGCAGTTGAATGGATAGACAGAAATAATGAAATTAGTGAAAAGCACCATTTGTAAAAGTTCAAATCTGCATGTTTGAGTGGCTTGGTATGACCATCACATATTCCCACACTTGGTCAAACAGGAATTTTGCATCTAAACAGCTTAACATATACAATAAGTACCTAAATTGCTCAGAAACCTTTAAACCCTTTATCGTATATTTTAAAACTAATGTGCAAAGTCCATTTACTAGGGAAAATATAGTAGAGCTGCTACTATCCAAGTGAGCTTTGAATATTAAATCAATGTGGAAAATACAAAAAGAGAGTATTTCATCTAAAAAGTATGTGCCCAACAACCTACTTTTAAAAGAACCATGGCTTCAACGGCACAGTCGCCTGGTGGAAACACACTTTTTCCAGTGAGATCAAGAAACCACTGTTTTCAAATGGTCTTCATAGTCGACTATGGAGGTTGAACACAGCCCACTAAAGCTGCTGACAGTCATTCCTGTGCCTGCTGATGCCTCTCTACACCTTTAACCCTACCAGCAGAGTATTACTCTTCAAAGCCTCCTCACTACTCCTTTCTGAATCGCACATTTTACATTTTTCTCCTCGCCTCTCCACCTTGCCACTTTCTCTGACCCTACCCCCTCGCCTTTCATTTATCGCTTTCACACACACACACACACACACACACACACACACACACACACACACACACACACACACACACACACACACACTCACACTCACAGAGCTCAATAAAGCTGTTGTCAGCAGCGCCTATCAATCACCGAGCAGTATTTTAAGTAAGAGGGAATCTGTGTGTAGGTGTGTGCGCATTTATGTGTGAACGTGCACTCAGTGGAAAGAACAGAGTGTGAGGTTAAGAGAGTGAGCATGCTGTGTGCAGGAAAGTGTGTGTTCACAAGCATTTGTGTGTATGTGTGTATATCTGAGTGGTCAAAGAGGGTAAAGTTGCAGATATTTTTGCAGGCAAGTTTTAAGCATTTTTTCCACGTGTTAAGAAAAAGAGGTACAGAATCAATCGGATATTTGAGATCCTATTTGGAGTATTTGCTGTGAAGGCGAGCCTGTCGAGATATAAATTAAATCCTTTTGTTGTTGCATATCTGACAGCCAGATGATTCCTTCTTTTTATGTTAAAAGACAAAACAAAGCCCACCCTGGAGATCTGATGTAGTTTTTGCAGCTAGAGAAAGCTAGATCCACTCTGATGGGACCTGCTGAAAAATTCTACAAAGGCCTGGCAGTCGTTCATCTCACACATCAGGAACTGTAAACATCTTGAAGATAACTTTGCCTGAACTTGAGTATTGCTAAATTGTGCAGCAAGTTTGATAGTAATATATCTCTTGTGATGATATGAGGTGCACTGTTCTATTTAACTTGCATAAATTTAACATTTTCCCCTGTAAATTTTTTTTCATTACATTAATCTGCTCATTTTGTTCTGTTTTGGAGAGGATAATAGAATTGTTGTTTTGTTTGCTTGGTTGACTTTTGCATCAGTTGTGCATGTTGGACTTCTAGGTGACATTTTAACTCATATTTCTGAAGGTAAAAACACTTCAGTAATAAAGTAATATTTTAATCATTCTGAAAGAGCTGAGATGGAATTAATCTAATTTTTAGGGCTGGCCCGAATAGTGGTTTCTGGCCTCCGAATATTCGGGCCCTAATAAAGATGAATATCCGAATATTCGTTCCGCCCCGTAACGTCAGATGGGGGGGGGGGGAGGTGCGGTAGTGGCGGCAGCGGCGGCTTGTGACACAGACGGCCCGAAAATTAGGACCCTTTTTCATTTTTAGGAAGTTCTGGCCAACATTTTCTGATGACAGATTGAACCCAGTGTAAATCGACCTTCGTTGCCTTCGTTTTGCCTTCAGCAGAGGTCTTCGGCATCTTGTCTTGTGTTTATGCACCGAAGTGAAGCGCGACGTCAGAGTCGGCAGCCACCCGGCCATTCGGGTGGTGTTTACAAACACGAATGGAGGAGCCGAAATGAGCCGAAGAACACGGCGGGATGAGCCAAAGGGGGCCGAAGGCGCAGGGAAGAGACGAGCTCCGAATATTTTCGTCTGGGGGGAGGAGGGAGTGATCACATAGACATATGTGTATATGTTATAGACATATGTGTATATGCTTATGTGATCACAGGACGAGATGAGCCGATAAGTGCCGATGTGGGCCGAAGGCGGAGGGAAGACAGTAACGCGGCATATTCTTTCCGCCCGGTAACGTCCGACAGGGGGTGGAGGGGGGGAATATTCGGATACCAAATTAATATCCGGATAGTGCTGTAGCGAACGAATATCCGGATATTCGGGACATTTGGGTCCAGCCCTACTAATTTTGGTTGTACTTGGTGCACAGACATCACGTTAACTGTCCTTATCCACAGAAGTCAATATGTCTGCTGTGAAAAAATGTATGTTTGGGTAAAATGGCAGTTTTGGAGGTCAGTTCAAGGAAAGTTTCAAACCTACAAGCATTGATAAAATCTGCGACTCTTATTGCGACATGTCTCAATAAATGTTTAACCATTCTTAGCAAGTGGTAGTGAGGCTATCGGTGCCAACTGAAATATCAGGTGCTACTGATTAGCTACACAAAGACAAAACTGCTATATTATCATAGTTTATCCAACAAATTAACGCCCACATCTCGAGTGTAAACTTCACAAAAGAATGAAGTCAAGTAAACATTTAAAAAGGTGTGGCATTAGATATGTTTCACTACATCACTACCTAAGTAGTGAAATCCACTCTTACAAACCAACAGCAGCTCCTGGAGACTCCCCGCTCGGTAGATCAGATTTTTATGACGGGACTCCTGTCTGCAGTCAGTAAACTAAAGTCCTTGTCTCAGTGGAGCAATCAACCATAGGAGTAAAGTGTAAAAAAAGACACAGTAAAGGGTTCGGAAGGCCGATGCGGAAATTACATTTGTGTCTGTCAAGGGGGTTTACTGACATCTGTGTTTTACAGAGCTAGGAAGTATAGATTGCCCTCTTCAGTGTAGCGTGCTGAGCTCTTTCCAATGCTTCATTCTTCTAAAAGGAGTGAAACCAAGGTGCAGGGGATAATTGAGACGTAACTGTTGCAAGTAGCAAGTGCATATTTTCTTTCGGCTCCGAGTTGAAAGACGAAAAATAGTATGTGGTAATTTCCCATCTGGCAAAGCGACTGCGTCCTGATGCATGGAACAGGAATGAAGAATACCTTTCAGTCAATTCCAGTTCTTTATCACGTTTTGATCTCACTGGCTTTTGCCATTTCCTCTTTCTTTCGAGAGGCATTTTCAAGCATTCAATCACGGCGTAAATCTCACATTCACATGCGTAGTGAAAGTACACTGAAAGATGTCAGGCACTAACCCTGATAAGTATCCACAACCACAGAGCCACAGTCATTTCCACTGAGAGCTTGGCTGAGTGCATAGTGGTGAAAGTGAAGGATTCGGGTATGTTTTCCGTTTCCAAACACAAAAGTAAACTGTTGATTCCACTGGTTTCAGATGTTGATCAGAAAATACACCTAACGAAACCATATTCTGGCACCAAAAGTCAGTCAAGAATATTTCTGTACATATGAGCGGGTTATGTTAAAACTTTAAATAGAAAGAAAAAGAAGACCACTGATCTACAATCACTTCTAAATTTAACATTGTAAAATCAGCACCTGAAGAGAAAATCTAGGACTGGTGTATAGACTTGCTCGAGCACACATATATTCACACATTTTAGGCTCAAGCACGCATTCCCTATTGTTCCCACCAGCCTCAATCACCTTATTTTCATTCTCTAGTTCTTTCTCTAACTGGATTCACTGGTTCTAGCCAGAGCAAAGCCCAGATATTTGACCGCAGCAGCTGTAGCCCGCAGGCCAAGTGGGACACTCTACAGCATCCAAACCAACACATACTATATACACTGACGTCGACTGGAGCATAACCTCGAGGCAGGAAAATCAGGCGTAACACAGAAAGAGAAGCGGAGACAAACTGCAGACAGATAGACATTAAAGAGAGAGACGCTGCAGATCACATGCTGAGGAAACAGAGACAGTGAAAAGCAGACAGCGTGAGTCAACCTACTATAATTACAAAAATTAGCAGCTCTTAGAGAAACCGAAAACTTAATTAACAACCTTTTAGCAATCCAGAGTAACTGATTTTTGTATATTTAAAGGCAGCAGAGCACAAATTCTCCCAATTCAACATGTTAAAATTGAATCCTTCCATTTTTTAACTCTTTATGACACAGGTTAATAGGTATGTTTGTGCTTTATTTCTCTGCATGTGCATTTTATCTACTACTCAAGGACTGAACTAGTAAAAGCAAACTGTGGTATTATATGAAAACCTCATTAAATTATGAGGCTGCCTAAACCCGTCTTCCAAACAATTTAGGAAAGTATGTTTCTTTGCTGTGAGAAAGGTATGAAACCTAAGCTCAGATTTTTCTGAGCTGGTGTCTTAATGTATAATGTCCCATTTAATGTGAGGGTTGAAGATCACCAATCTCCTCGGCAAAGATCTGAAGATGATAAAGAAGGCTAAAAAAAAGATCTGCTGAAGCATTACAGCACGTCTGTGGCTGCTGTAATGAATACTGATGGAACCAGGATGCTGGGAGAGTTGTTGGAGGAAACTTGTGATCTTGGATTGGGCCAGAAAAAAGCTGTGCTTTGTCAAATCCAGAGGTTTTGTTCCAAATGAGATATCCAGGGTTTGGAAAATCTATTGTAAAATAGTCCACGGCAAAAAGACGGAAACAAACTGTGGTTCTGTTTTAGAGACTGTATAATACTCACTTGATAAAAGGTTTTAGTTGACAAAATTACACTTCTGCAAAGACAACAGTGTGCTTTAGTAATAGACGGGCAATGTTTAAAGAAAAATATGAGAAAAAAAAGCCTGTGCACATCTCTGAGTGCTGCCACTGCTTCAAAGAGAACTTTGTTAGCATTTAATATCCAGACACTGCACATATTTGGGTCTCTTTCAACCTCTCCTGAGCTTTTCTGCACTATAGTGACCTGCAGATGCATCCAGTGCCATGACTGCTGAACTGAGCTGACCTCTTCGTGGCATATCTCTGCCCTACCTGGTCGTCTGTCCACACTTCCCCGCAGAAATGTGATAGAGAATTCAGAGAGTCAAAGTTATCAATAGATGGTGACAGCTGCTACAGCATAGAGGGAGTAGTTAAAGCACATCAAAGAAATGCATTCGACATGAGGTCAGAGCAATTCTAAATAATCCAATAAAATCAAGTCATAAAACATTAACTTTTGTGCATTGGTTGAAATTACATCACGGTTTTTCTATATCACATAAAACTAAAAAAGCAAATATCTGGCTCATTGGGGTTGGCTCCTGTTTTGCTGTCAGTTTGTCTACTCTCTCAATTTGCCAAAATCACTTTTAATCTTAATTTTTCCAACACAGATTCCTTTCTCCTTTTCTCCGCTGTTGATAAAAGTCAGCTATTTCACTTTATTTTCAATTTCTACATAGTTTGATTTTCGTTTTTCACTGGTCTTACATCAGCCCAGTCTGCTTGTCTACGTGTGAGATGCTGGAGAATGAGGAGGCCTCGGGGTTCTTCTAGACGTTCAGAGGTCGGAAAGTAGGCCCCTGCTTCTGGAAAATATTCGGTATCCATTTCAGAGAGGAGGGCAGGGGTGAGCAGACTGTGACAAGAGAAGGAGCAGGCCACTGTTAAGTAACAATGACTAATTCTGTTTATAGATTCAGACGTAGGAAGACAGCACAGTTTGACCAAGGAGACCCCAGGGGGTTGTAAAAATCTATTGAAAAAAAAGATTTAAAGAAATTGTGGTTCTATTTTAGAAAAAAAATAAACACACTACACAACACAAAATCCACTGTATTAGATTAATCAGATGAAACAATTAGTAGATTAATCATAATTAAATCAAATTAACTGTCAATCACCAGTTAAATGTGGATTAATAAATTAAGTTTAAGTAATTTTATGAACAAACATGATACATATTAATTCACAAAAGCTTAGATCTACTGCTTTTATGATTATTTTTAATCATTTTGGACAGTTGTTGAGATGAAATAAATATTCTGAACCTCCAGAAATTGTGATTTTCAATGCTGCTGATAATTAATATACCAAACAATTAGTTGGGAAACTAGTTGACAGAATAGCATTAAAAGTAAGTGTTAGTTGTAGCTAAATACACAAGGTTGAATCTATCCAAACTACAGGATGTTACATTCAGATGGTTTTGAATAATGAAATACACAGTGCAGCTCATTCCACGAAAAGCCAATGAAATGTTCAAAAATCACTTCAAAGCCCCAAGTCCTTCAAATCACAGTATTAACAATGACAACGCAGACAAAGAACAGCTCAGCCAAAGCATTTTGTGAGAAAAATTCTCCAAAGTTCCTCAGCGGAGCATATTTGAGGTTGAGGAACAAAGTTATGAAAGAAGAGAATGGAGAATACTTCTGTCAGAATGATTCAATATGAAAAGGCCCAGTGGAGCAGAACCTGAGGCTAATGCATTTCTTCCTCCAAAACCTAAAACACACAATCAGACACATGCACACAGCTAAGCACAAACAGTCATGTTGAGTCTGTTATGTCAATCACCATGACAGTGTCTGAGTTAGTTGCCAACTACGTCCTGATCGAGTGCCAGGTAAACACCCAGTAAAGTGTGTCTGTGTGTGGAAGACGCAGACTTGTTGATGCACTATTATAAAATTTGATTATTTTAAGGAGAAATGTCAGACTTCAGTATGATTTCAGGCCATTAACGTAAAGTATGCTATGGGCCGATGTCAGGAGTAATGTAGCTACAACTGAAATACATCATCCTCAACATTTTGAATCACTAAAAAATCTGGTAATCCCAGTTCATATCTGCTAGGTAACAGTCAAATCTTTCATATCACAAGAAAACATGCTAATGTTCTAATCACACGGGATTCGTATTAACTGGGGATCTCCGCTAATTTGTGAATTACCCTCCCACGGGATAAGCGAAGTCTGTATTTTACTCGAATTTACTGACATTACAGCCTGGATATGATGTTAAATCTGTGCACGTCACAACATCCACTGTTGATCGGTTTATAGACAGCTTGTGGTTCGGGTTAAAATGATCACCTTTAACATGGTATGTAGTCGTCATGGCAACAGTAAATACATCAAAGCAACAACATGACTTGAGAACAGCGGGCAGCGTTGTTGGGATAACAGGCCGCCAGGGCGTTTGTATTAACCTGTTGAAAGATATGCCCAGAAAAATGTTTGTTACTTTCATGCTGCTATGCATGTCATCCATCTCAGTATCCTCCCAAATTTCCCTCTTCTTGTTGATCTGATTTTGTAGTTTCTGCGAATGGTCCATAGGCCTGTTGTGTATCGGCTACTCCTGCATTTGCACCTAAAATGCCGTCAATAATTTCCCCCGCAGCCTCCGTAATTCAACTGGGAAAGAGGTAGAAAAAGGCATGCAATAAAAAAAAAAAACAACAACTAAACTTCCCACCAATCACTGACATGCAGATTCGTAAGGGACTGGTATTGACGTCCTAGTATTATCACAGGACGTCAGAGTATGGTGAAATATGGTAGGTAATTTGCAGCGGAATTTTTACTTTACAAATTACAGACATGGCGGATTCCCACGGGATTAAGATCACCAACATCCTCCGCAATTATTATGAATCACCATTGGTCCCAAGGTAGTACTAATCCCATGTGAATATGGTTTAAGACTGTAAAGATAGAAAAGAAATTGGAATCCTATTCTGCTTAACAAACAAGGTGTGTACTTTGCATCATTTGTGTGCGACATACTGGATCATTTATGGTGGGATTTTAAGCGAATGCAAGTCAAAATGGTACACATTTATACATACATATAGAAGCTACAGGATAATTTGCACATCTAAATGTTGCATTTAGTCAAGTTGGGGATCCTCTCCAAGCAGAAATTTGGCTGTCAGACTTCACCCTTTACAAAAACACGTCATGTTTACATTTCTTGGGTGGTCAATGACATTTTTACTCCACACCAACTTCAAGAGGCTGTAAAAACTTGAGATGAAAAGCAATGTGACCTGTGTTCATGATCCTGCCCTTACGTGGTGATAATTATTTCACAGATTAATGAGGTGCTCCACACAGCTACAGCAGAGACCTGCATCCCACTGCAGACTCAGCATATTTAAATCTCGTCTGTGAACGTTCCTGTCTGGCCTCAGCCTTATCAGGGATTTTCTGGCTGGTAGGTGCTCCGACCGTCTGTCTCACCCATCCCTGCCGGTGAACCTTTGATACTGAGGAGGAGGAGGAGGCAGAGGGGCTGAAGAAGCAGACGGACTGAGGGGGAGGAAATGATTCAGTGTGAGATGGCGGGAAGTGGCAGTTGCACAGACAGGAAGCAGTCTTTACTTATCATCTTATCATGTCTGGGTCCAGCCAATGGGACCGGATCAAAGAGATGCACCTTGCTTTCATTTGTTACAAAGGGCACTCATTTGCATTGGCTCTGCCACTGAAACTGCATTCATTTCCTTTATCCCTTCTAGTCTTTCCTGAGACACAGACTAATACTAAGCTACTGATGAGAATTCACTGAATGTTTAAAATTTGCTTTGTGACTCAGTCAGAGTAATAAAAAAAATGCTCCAGTGAGCAAATGTGTTTTTCTTAGAAATGAAAGTGCCCCTGAACTCACCCTGTCAAAGACAACATTTTCCAGTATTCAGGTGATGGATGGTCTTCATTTCCAATCTTAATTTGCTGGGCTCTACATCTCATTATTCAAAAATTCAAGCAAAAGCTCAGACTTCCAAACTTTGCCATCAAGCCTCCTTGCGTTTGTGTATTTCAGACGGGCCAAGAATGTACAGGAACCCCACAGTTCATCTCCACAGGCCAAATATAAGCGACTCATTTAATCTAATAGACATGTTTTGAAAAACAATACTGCATATTTTGGCAGTAATGCGTCAAAGCTGAAGACTATGACGTTCCCTGCCTCACAGTCAGCTGGGGAGGTCTGCGGCTGGAGAGGAGAAGATGACAGAAAGGCGAACAAATGAGAGAAACACCAACAATAGGGTCGACCCACTGGAATGAGATGTGGGCCTCAACAACGCAGCCAACAATATTTGTTTCGCTTGTTGTGGTTTGACAAGGCTTGTGAAAGAGCGAACGAAAAACTGCATGAAGTGTGATTGACAAAGTTCCTCCTCCAGCATCAACTTGGATTGTGCTAAACAAATGTTGGCTTGAAGTCAGGTTTTCAAACTAGAAAAACACTGGGATTATCGTCAAAAAGCTGTCAATTAAAGTACCAGTGGCATTATGCTTCATTTTCTGACTTGTGCTTAGAGATTTGGAAGCCGGTGAATCACTCGGTTTGAATTCAGAATAAAAACTAAAACAGCTCCACCACATTTCCTTGGGTCAGCTTTCAGAATTATGAACTCAGATGTCCTCAGTGGATGTTCGTTGGACTAAAACCCAAGAAGAAAAAAGGATTTAGCAAGATTTACGTCCGCCTTTCACATTTCTAGCCGTACTACATGCATACAGCCTGTCTATAAATGCGAGTGCACACATACATTCTCAAGCACGCAGTCTAGTCTACAGTCCATACGATGACCTCTCTGACTCACATATGATGACAACCATGTAAAGACATGCAGCTGTTCCACAAGCACTCTGTGTGCGTGAATCTGTGTGAATAATGAGCATGAATGTGTGCGTTTTCCTGAGCACACTGGGAACCACTGGGACTTTTCACTGAGGAAGAAGAGGGAAAGAACCTACCTGCTGGTCCAACTCATACAGATTTCAGCCCCAGAACCAAACACACTTCCTGGCTGAGCAGAAAGCTCCTTTTATGAAGTGGCTAACGCTGGTAAACTACTCTAATGTCTGTTTTGACCCAGATTGGGGCCAAGCGGTGCACAGCTAACCAACAGTCAGGTAAAAACATTACTGTGAATAACGACCCAAAGCTTTTTCTCCTCTTACTTCTGGCCTTCCACCCATCATCTCTCTTCACACGTTGCCCATCTGTCTGTGTCTTATGCAACCATGAGGGCAGACTGACATAGTGAGACCGCCAAACCCAGTTTAGTGCTCATATTTCTTTGCCAAAGCCAAGCAAGCCTGTTGACAGCAAGACAGGGTTTTGTCTGGCAATTTATGGCAACCCGTGAGGTGAATCTTCATGGTTTGAATAAACGATGAGACAAAATACAAATGATGGTGAAGATTTTTATCTGGATGGAATAGATTCAGTCATTTTTTTCCTTGTCTTTTTATAGCTGAAACTCGTATCCAATCCAAGCTTCAATAAAAGCAACAATGGAAAAAGCCATAATTCCTGGATCAACAAGATTACTAGAGAACCAAGAGAATAAAATGAAAGGCTCAGAGCCATACTGAATTGAAGACATTGGGTCATGTACAAGCAAATGCATGGAAAATAAAAAACACGAGACCTAAAAAACCAGGAAAATGGATTAACTTGTTCAGAGTAATTACATTAAATAGCGGGGAGTAGAAGATGATTCATTTAGGAGAAGGTGTTGTGAACTACTTCTTTCTCAGGTACAGTGAGCCTGTTATTCCTCAAGGGCCTGAAATCATTAACTAAAAGTCATTAGCTGCTGTCTACGGCAGTCATGGAAAGTGCTGGAAAACTACAGCAAACTTAGCGATGTCATCATGTACCTGGTTATCATGTCTGAAGTGAGGCTGAGGAGACACAGATCTTGCAATGAGGCACTGTGAATCACCATGACGAAGTGTTGCACATTTAATAAAATAAAAGTATTCAACATGACCCCCAACTGATGATTTCACACACATACAGACAAAATGAGGCTTTGTTAAATGTCAGTAGAGAGAAAACGGATGAGTTTTAAACCTCCAACTGCTGAGTTATGAAATGATTTAGAAGTGAGGACAATCCAGCTGTTGAGTTCTGAATCAGTCAACTTGTAAGTCTTGTTAACTTTGGCTTTGATCACATATTTTATGATTTATATCAGACAATATTTGTTACTGTGGAAACAGGCAGTCACAATGGCAACTGTACCAAAACTTCAAATAATATCCAGCTTCACAGACAAAGACTTTACCAGATAATTCTTTAGCGTCTGAAGCCCTTTTCTTATGGCAGAACTGAAGAGGCTTGTGTCCATGCATGACAATCATTTCCACTTCATGTTGCAATTGGCCAGATGTGCAGATACGTGAAGATAGACCTTCAATCTTGTTTTCTTCATTCTTTACACAACTACTTTGTGTGTGCAAATGAGTACAGAATGCTTTTGAGTAAAGGCTGTCCTAAAGGTTGCATCATCCACCAACATCTGACTATTTTCCAATATCGCCTCTCAGAACTGCTACAATCACTTTTGCTTTTATATGGTTGGATGACACATAAGCGTAAGATTGGTAAAGAATGACATCACTTAGTCACATGAGCACACATATTGTTTTGACAAATATCTTTTCATGCCATTAAAAAAACACAATTTGACAGAAAATCTCTGTAGACGTGAGAACACAAAAATGAAAACAAGGGCAGCAATAAGCGTTTTGGACCAGTCTCCATCAATGACACATCAAATTCCAGGGAAGAAAGTCATGTCTACAGAGATCAACTTCCCAAAAATTACATTCCTTCACAACTAAGCTGGGATCAATATTCCACACCATTTCACTTGGTAACTTACAGTTTTTACTAACTGTTTGGGTAGGTTTAGGCACCAAAACTACGTGGTTCGGTTCAGGAAAATATCACGCTTTGGTTGTCACCGTCATAACCACGATACATGTTAGAAGCTTGGTTAAGTTTAGGCACCAAAATTACACGGTCAGGTTACGGAAAATAGCGTGGTTTTGGGTTAAAATGCCACTCTTTCACAACATGTTTTCTGGGCTAGCACGGTGATGAGTGTTACTTCATCTAATATGCGACTGGTTGGTGAAAACATGTTGCTCAGAAATGTATTCCCTCTAAAAGCAACATTTCTCCTAAAATTCAATTGTGAAGGCTACTTAGCTGCATCAGAATGTAATTTTTAGAGGGCCAGATACACAAAAAACAGCTTTTAGAAGTGTTAAATTTAAAAAGAGTTTGAAAAAAATCTGTTTTAGTGACTTAAAATACATTTGCTTGTGGATGAGAGTACCACAATTCTGAATACTGAATACATTTTTTGCCATAAAGTAAGCCAAAAACTAAGAAACTCATGAATCAGAAATCCCTTTGGAACATACATACATAGATGCCTTAAACCTACTGTATGATGTATTGGGTGAAAAGAGCGACAGCAGAAGGACAGACAGCAGAAACCGAGGGAGACAGAGATGAAGAGAGCTGGAGGAGAGCCCTGTCTCTACATGCACGGCTGGTGGAAAAATGTCTCTCTTAATGGATCCCAGCTTTCTACAGCACTTAGAGCAGCCAAGACCCGCCAAGGGAATAAAATATGGCATTATTATTATTATACTGCAATTATCAATTATCCTCTCTCCTTTACTTTCACTGTTTCTTTCAAACACAGATGCTCACGTTCACACACATCGCATAGATTTATACGTACATGTAGTCCTCAGTTTCCCAGACATGAATACATGGGAGCATAAAAGCACAAATTAACTAATTACATGTACTCACACACACCCAGTTCAACACTCTGACACGCTGTTGCATCACAGTTTAGTCGGCGCATGATAAGCGGATACGCGCCGTGTAGATTAGTGTTAGCAGACTGTTCTTTTCACATAGCTGATGGAAAGAGACGATAAACCTCCTTTTTTCTTTTTCCAGTCAGATTCAGACAGATAATTAAAAAAAAAACAAAGATTAGGCAGTAAATCACCGACAGCCTTTTTTTCCCCAGCATCACTTCCTTGACCATGTGAAGACACAGTAAATGGCAGGCCAAATCTGTCAGGTATGGGATGACTTCTGGAGGACCAGTTGATGAGCTGCATCTCAGTCTGTATCTGCTAGGCTCATCTATCTTGACTGAAAAACCTCAGCTCTGTGTAGGCAGCACGTACCTTTCCCGTTACTCAGATCACTAAAGCCAGCCTACATGCTCTCATCATGCAGATGCTATACTGGGAAAAAAAATACAGGAGTGTTTGTTGGATGTGATTCGTGAATAACAGCGCAAAGTTCAATCCTTTCTGTTAAGCAGACTTTTAATCAATAACAGTCAACTCCAGAGCCTGAGCAGACATACGCCCTGCTTTTCTTAAAACCATCTTTGAATGATTCAGACTACGAAATCAGTTGATAAATCACCAAAAACATTTTGAGTGTTTCTGCATTATGATAAGGCACTAAAGTTCGCCCAGAAAGTCTTTTCTTTGTATTGTTCTGGTCTTTTGGTCTTTAGTAGCTGGGGCACAGCCAGCAGTCTGCTTATCAGCACTTAGCGAAGGAGGGTGAGCTGAAAACCTGTCCAGAGGGCCAAGCTTTCAGCGCTAAGCCGGAGGATTCAGTCCAAGGCTATTAGCTTTGAACAGGAATTGAGTGAAGAGTAAACCTGCCAAAATTCAGCTTACCTAGGTTTTTGTCTATAAAACTAAGCTGATGTGATTTTTTTATGAAATACAAAGTATTTCTGTAAAATGAGTATAAAAAAACATAGTTATGATGCTCAGAATGTAATCATTGTCAAAATGACACACTGTTTTTACTGAAGCCCACATCACCGATGATGATGCTGCAGCTGTGTGTGATCCATTTGACAGCTACTAGAATTGACTTTTTGGACATTTTTATGATTTAATGTGACAGTGACAGCAGAGAGAGAAAGAGAATAAGAGAATGACATGCAGCATGCTCAGGACATCTGTACCCACCTGGTATGCATCACAACCGCTAAGCTATCAGGTCATCCTATTAGCTTATTTTAGTGTGATAGCATTGGAATCTGTAAGTATGAGTCTGTTTTCTGCATAAAGTCATAACTTTTTTGGCATATTTTCTAACCTTCCATGATCTGTTCGTTTATCTGATTGCAAAGCTGTAAAAAGCAGCTTGCAGTGTTTCTTTACAAGTTTGCAGACCCCAAAAAGCACCTGTCCTGCTCTGATTGTATTGAAAATGCCAGTCTGTGCCCCACCATGCTCCAAACTGAAGGCAGATCTTATGCATGAGCTGAGCTGTGTGTTTATACAGAACCAGTCGCTCTACCACCAACACAGCTTTAACAGCTGGGCTGTTGGGACCTGACAAATGAACTGTGCCATATGTCCGGGGTGCATGTGTGTTTGAGCATTTGTGTGTGCGGCTGAATGTCAGACTCAAATCAACAAACCATAAACAAGCTAACATTCTGACCTCCTTGTAACCTCACATAACCCTTAAATCCCGGGTTCAACAACAGATTCAGACATACAGCCTGTAATGCTTCTGTTTATAAGAAAAGAGGCAAAAGAAGAAATCTTCCAGTAAGACCGAAACAATTCACCCAGAAAGTTTCATCTAAACGCACACACATCACATTAATTAAACTGAAAACGTCTTCACATGACATGTGTCTTGTTATCTGTTCCACGTCTTGGAATGTATCTCTCAGCTTTGTTTGAATACTACTGTTTGTATGCACCTCTGTGTGCCTCCGTCCATGCGTGTACTCACTCCTTCTGGTATTTTTATCACTGGAAACCCCTGAACAATTAGCCAGCAAGCGGCTTCCCCTCACTATCTGCTGGTGTGTAATTTAGAGGAAGCAGCAACAGAAAAGCCACACAGGGCCTCATTAACATCAGCCTCACTGTGCCACAATGACTCCCTGTGCACACACATACAGGTCACACATACAGCAACAAAAGCAAGCTTGCGTTCAATGTTGAGATGCAAAGAAAATGTGAAATCCAGCATTATAAGAGATGTAATGAGCTTTTATACACAGATGCAGGCGCACACATTCCTCCCAAACATCAATTAATCCATTAGTGTGACTCACCGCTGCCCTTTGGAAGGCTCCTTTTGTGTAGGTGCCCCCTCCTCTGTAGTTGATGGCCGGGATCTCCTGGTTGAACAAGGAGCACTTGTGCTGGTGGGACTTGGGCGCTGTGATGTGGTCCACCCTCGTCACTACATGGGTCTTGGATGAGAAGGTCACCAACGCTACCCGCGTGTTCTCCGGCGCGACAGGGAAGTCAGACAACATCTTGCGAACAAACCTCAACTCACTCAGGAAGTTATTGGCCCCCACGCTTGAAGACTCGTCCACCAGGAAGACCAGGTCCAAGCAGGAGCTTTTCTCACGTAGCTCACGGACATTTCGCTTGAACGCCTGGCCGAGGCGCTCCACTTTGCTCTCGGCGCTTTCTGACAGGTTGCCAGCTGACGACGAGGAGGATAGGGGTGACATCTGTCTGGATCGGCGAGGCTTCAGCTGCGTTTGGGATTGCTGTGCAGCCGGCCAAGCTGTGGTCCATACGTTCAGGATGCACAGGACCAGCAGACAAGTAGTCCATGATGGTGCTAAAGAGTACCTTTGACAAAACATAGTGACAGTCAGCACAGCACCTCTACTGATGAAGGAGTTTGTAGAAAAGAACGTGGATCCTCTTCTGGAGAGGAATTCAGTAAAGATAAATGTCTCCTATGCCTGCATCAGCGTCCAGAAACATAGCAGACAGCAACATCTCAGTGCACAGTTCCTCAAAAGCATAGCTACATGGAGATGAAGACTCATTCAAAATTTGCTTCAGTCCATCTGCTTCTTTCTCTCTCCAGTGGAAGAAAACTCTGGTCTGAAAATGTTGAGGCTTCCTTGCAAGGTGTCTGCCTGCCTGACCTTTCTACAGAAATAAATCTGGCTTAGTCTTTGCTCTTTGTACAGTCTGAACATGTAAATGAAGTGTTTAAGCCTTTAAAGACTCTGCAAAAAACATATACATTCTTTATCTTCTCCTGTCTGCCTGCCTGTTAGTCAATCTTGTAGTGCATCAGATCCAAAACCCCCCAAGCCTCTTCAGTCCTCTTTAGTCCCAGTGTGCTGCCCCTCAGGCTCCTGTTTGCCTATGTGACGCTCCTGCCTGCACCGTCAGCCAAGCTCCGAATGCTCGCTCCCCTCTTCTCCCCAAATCATTAAAAAAAACACACAGAGGAGGAGGGAGGAAAAAAGTTGAGAGACAGCGAGAGGTTGAGGGGAAAAAAGGGGGCTGTCCAGTCGTGGCGTGAAGTCATTTTTTTCCCCTTCATCTCTCCTCCTCTTTTCCTCTCACCTCCCCCTCTCTCCCTATCTCTTTCTGTCTCTCACCATTCCCTCTGCCCCCTCCTCTCTCTCTCTCTCTCTCTCTCTCTCCCTCTCTTTCTCTCCCTGTGGTTCTCTCCCTCTCTCATCCGGACAGTGGAGTGAGGTTCGATGTCAGTGCTGCGCCTTGCCTGTCAACTTGTCAGCATTCCCAAAGAAAACATCAGCAACAGGCGCCGTGATCAACTCCATATGTCCACACATGCACACACACCACGTACTTAAGACGGCATCAGAATAAGATCAAACTAAGTGAGAATGAAAGGTGGGGAAGAGGGAGCACAAGATAAGGCAGATCAAACCTTTGACAAGATAAAAAAAAAATGATATGACAGTTTGGTAGAGTTCAGGAGGAAGACTCAAATCTTGATCTGTATTATCTGTACTACAGTTAGGAAGCAGTTAAGTGTGCTCTGGATATGTGCTGTGCCAAATCATCACTCTTTTAGCAGCTATCATTTCCTCTCCCTCCTGCCCTCTCGTTCTCTCTTGTTCAAGACATAAAAAAGAGGAGGGAAGAAGTGTCCTCTACGCACTTTGGATCCGTCTATTTCTTCCTGCTCCACGGGGAATCGCGCACACTTTCACTGAGCCACTTTTTCGACATCTCTTCGGTCTCTCCCTCTTTCCCCTTCTCTCTCTCTCTGCCGTCCTGTTTTCCTTCAGCGATTTTATCTGTAACCAAAACAAAGGCAGCCGGTGTTACAGAGGCACACTGCGCCTATTAAAGCAAAGGCCGGAGATTTACAGCAAAGAGCCGCCTTCACAAGAAGCTGCAGAGGCTTGTGAAGAAGAAGAAAGAAACAGAGGGAAGGAGACAGGACAAGGAACAGAAAGAAAGAAATGAGGGAAGTGGTGACAAGAAGGAGAGAAGATAAAGACAAAGAGAAATGACAGATAGGTAGATGAAGAGATTGTGGCCACCCAAGCATTACTGCATGATTCTAAAACACTGTCCATTGGTCAAGGAAGGTTTTCCTCAAGATTTGTGACTGCAGGGAGTTTCACCTATTGAGACATAAGAGCATCACTGATGAGCAACTGGGTGATAAGATCTGACTCACAGCTGGCGTTTTAGTTCATTCAGAAAGTGTTGCATCAGGCAGATAATGTGTTCCAAACCACTTGGGCTTGGGGACAAGATTCCACAAAATTCAAAGCATTTTATTACTTAGGAATTATTTACATGCTGCATACTTCTGATCAGAGCTGCCACTATTTTTATTGTCAGTATTGTCCTTTTAGAATATCCCAGAACTCAAGGTGATGTCTTCAAATATCCTATTTTGTCCAAATAACAGTCCAAAACCAACATTCAATCATAAAAGTTTCAGACTGATCTTCTGATGAAATTTCCAAACATTTTTCAGCACAAAGCAAGAAAAAATAACATCAAACCCAAACAGACTCCCACACATTTTGTCGCTACAGTGTATAGAGAGAGAAAAACAAACAAAAGATATATTGGTTGCAATAAGAAGGTGAAGAAATAAAGAACTAAATAGAAAGTGGAGGAGGCAGAAACAATAAAAGCAGAAAGTCTGCAGACAGTGTGTGTGAATGTGTGTGTTTCCACCAGAGCAGTCCAGTGCAGTCAGTCTTACACTATTAGCCACAATGACACACAGCTCAGGCGCACAGAGTGTTTATTAGGCTGTATAAGCCAAGCTTTCTCTCTCTCTCTCTCTCTGCCTCGCTTCTCATTTAACTGCACTGGAAACTTCTGCAGAGAAGAAGTGGGAATAGAAAGTAGCGTCATACTGGCCAGATAAACTGGATGGGACAGAAACTGAGACACCAACAAAGGCGCACAGAGACGAAGACACACACCCTGACCCAAATCCTCACACAGATAAAGACACAAAAACATACAGTCTCGATCTCACACATGCTGAAAGGGGGATGAGCACAGCTGTGACTTCCTGCGTTTTGGCACTGGAGACCCCTCGCCAGACTTTCGTGGGGGTCCCGTGGGAGACAGGGGGGTGGCGGATGGAGAGGAAGTTTGTGAGTGTGTGTGTCGACGAGGTGTTGTGTGTCGATCGCACTGAATATAGAAGCAAAATATGCAAAGTACAAAGTCCTGCAGTATATGTGTTGTACATATTTTGTACACAAGCTCAACTTTTATGGCGCTGAAAGCTTCCTTGCTCTCCTCTCAGATCCAAAGTCATAAAACAAAAACACTTTGTTCTTCTTCTTCAGGGTGAAATGTGAAGCATGACCGCGCAATGCGTGCAGACACCTATTTAACAGAGTCAATTTAAAGTCCAAAGAAAGCAGTGGGGATTGTCATTCTGAGATTTAAAATGTAACTAAATACAAAAAGGCAGAACAAATAAGCAGAAATGTGCTCAGTTAGTGAGCCACAGATCAGATTTAATGCTTGCCTCCCCAAATTCCAGACAATTTAAGCCCCTTTTTTTAGATGCGGACTTTCAAAAACAAAAAAAAATGTTTCCTTTTTAAAGATCTTTGGGACGCATCTGGACACGGATCATGTGCGAAGTCACACACACTAAGCTTACAAACACACATCCATGCAAAGACATATTGGACATGCATAAAAAGAAACAGCAGATAGAGACTGTAGGAAATGAGAGAGCAAGAAAAGTCACAAAATCAGAGAAGAGTTTGTCTTGTGGTTAGGGCTTGAGGATGTTGATGTTGTCCTTTAGTCTCTCCCTCTATCTCTCACACACACACACTTGGACAAAAATGCTATTTGCCCAGTTTAAAAGTGGTTAAAAGGCTTGATCCACTTCATAGTCATGTTGCACAACTCTGGGCTGCAGACTTAAGAGCAGTCTGACTTTTTGTAACATTAAATGCATATTTATCTGCATTAAAAAGCCTAAAAAGTCACTAAATCTGTGCTTTTCCTGACAACAGACTGCACAGCTGGTGTACAAAAGAAGAGTTTTGTTTGCATTTATGTTCAAACCAGTCTGCATCTGGCCCTTTATAGTTCACCGAAAGAAAATGTGTGCAGATCTCATTCATTGCCCAGTGAGGCAATAACACAACATTAACTTTTCAAAAACGAGACACCCTAACTCCAACACTCTAACATAAAAACCGTACACTTACTTATGCTGATGGAAAATCCCCTATTTTCTGTCTGACTCACCCACACACCTGTGCTGTCATGTGTCTGTAATCTCGGCAGGCTGGAGCATCCAGTACAGTAGCAACAGGTGACAACACATTCCTCATATTTCTTGGCATTTCTAGCCTAAAGGATCAAACGTAGATCTAAGCAGGAGCGCTGCCTTTCCAAAACATTCCTTCACTGCACAGTGTGATCTAAAATCAGGTTAAATATTTTTCAATGTGAGCACAGAGGGATAAAAAAAAATGTCACACATCTAGCAAATTTACAGCAAATGAGGGCATTTATATGTGCTATGCTCAGTTTATTGGTGCTTTGACTTTCAATAATAATTCACTGATGAGATTTTTTCTGACTACATCATCATTTAGAACATCAATCAAATGAAACAACACATTTTCTGGTTGCAGCTTCTTAATTGTCATATATCACTGTAAAACAAATACCCTTGAGGTTAAGACTGTGGGTTAGACATACTGAAAATATTTATTTCTGGATATTTTTACTCTACTGCTGTATGTTCAAACTGTTGATATGTTGTTTCTCTGCAGCTACCTATACATTTGGACATTTGTACTGGTATTAAAAACACATCTGTGCTCTGACTGATGTACTTGTAAGCTTTTTCCTTGAAATACTAGCAAGGAAAATACAATTAGGGCAGAAATAAACTAGTTTTGAATGTTTTCAATGCTCACTGAATTTACCACAAAGCATCTTCCTCAAGTTTACTTTGCTTCTTAACACTTTCAAGATATTCTACACACTCCCTGAAGCCTATATTTGCTACATTGTACGTTATTAGTGACCCTGTTCTGGGCTTGGAAATAGAAAACAGCCAGTGTTCCTATCAGGCGTAGCATTTTTTAGCTTTTTAAAAGGCTGTTATATACCATGAAACCACAATTGCCTTTGAAGTGAGAATGGGGGAAATGCTTTCTTGTTGTATTTAGGGATAATGTCATCATTTAGAAATGTTACTGGACGCTTAAAACAACCAAAGTGAGCCACCACAGTACAGACACACCAATGTTTTCACTCTTTAACGAGCCCATTAACAGACTTCAGCTAGCTTAACTTGAGCTAGTTAATTAGCTAATTAGCAGCGGCGGGCTAATAACGTAAATGCGACAAAGACGGCTTGACTGGCGGCAACAGCAGAAAAGGAACTCTGAATGAGAAACAACGCATTTTTTTAATAATTTCATCCGTGTCCATTGAGTGTGCAGAAGTAAAATTAAAAGCCCATTAACCTGTTCTCTGGCACCTGCGTCTGCGAGACCAAGCTGTGGCGGAGTTGTGTCGCACTGCCCCCTGCAGGCGGCCGCATATCAGTACAACGCGGAGGGTGCGTTGATGCAACACGACCGCCAGGTGGAGCTCTAATGCAGGTTTTAAGATTGAAATCAATCTCTGGAGTAACTCCATTCTAGTAAAGAAAATATTCATAATAATATCAGTACAAACTGAGATTAACACTTAGTTTTAGTGATGCAACTCGCCGTCAGCTCATTCTGGACAAATACCACCATTATTTTTAATGTAGTCATGTAAATGTAAATGTATTAATATTGAGATGTGTTAATATTTAAATTGATTGCTCAGTCTTGTTTCTCTACTGGAAAGCCCTCTGGCTCAGCTACTGCTGTTTAAAATGTTCTATATGAATCATGATTACTTGCCTTGACTGTTAAAGTTTTGTTGCTTTAATGATTTACTTTATATTATGAATATTGGCAAACTATTTTGCTTTTACTGCATTTGTAGTCTATGTCTTTATCTTAAATGTTATCATTTTGCTTTCTGAGTATATGTTACCAATCAATGTCAATGAATATGCTTGCAGAATCCTTATTATCTCAGTTGGTATTTCTAAAAGTGGTAGGAGATGAGCATTTACAGAGATATAGGGGTTTTGGAGCCTGACTGCATGGAAAAATGCGTCAGTTGTTGCCAAAATCTTTTTCAAGTTATCTAACATTATAAGTGCATTACATTTCTAATTTGCTGTAGTGCTCCTCGAGGTTAAATTTCTTTCCAATGACTTCCTGTTTGTTTTAGACTCTTTTTTAGATTCTTTGCTAACTTTCCATCAGTGCTGGATCACAGTGACATTTTATACAAGCATGCATCCGTGGCAACTCTGAAGCTCTTGGACACGACTTATCACCCTTCATTTAGATTTATAATCAGTGATAATGATCATACTCATCACTGTGAGCATTGTGCTAAGGGGTGGGCTGCCCTTTCTCTGCAAGGCTTCATAGACACTGGGCTCCACTTATACATTTTAACCTCCTTACATTACTTCATCGCTGTCTTTTAATTCAGGCCCCAGTCCAGCACAATCAAATGACTGGATTTCATGCAAGTAACCAGCTGTTTTCACTGAATAGTTTTTTATTTTCTTGCTCAACTGCACTGTAAATAAAGTCTCTATTGTGAGTTTAAATAAACACTATTTACTACTGTTTGCTGCATATCTGAACTGATGACGCTGTATGAGTCTGCTCACAGTCGTAGATCACCAGGTGCAACGTTTCTGTCTATTCCAAAGTTGAGGCTTTAATCTAAAGGTGCTGTTGCCTTTAGGGCCGTTCAGCTTTAGAATGACCTCCATGACAAGATAAAGCTCACAGAATTGGTCTCTTTTCTTGATTGTACCTCCTAAAACCAATTTTTATGGTCGTGCTTTAATGTGACAGTGTCTTTTTTTTGCTTCTAAAAGTTTTTATTGCTTTATGAACACTCCGCCAAGGAACATGGTGGAGATATGTGACAGTCACTGTTTGTTTGTTTGTCTGCTTGTCCGTCTGTTACCAACATCACTCAAAAACGGACAAACAGATTTGAAGGAAATTTTCAGGGAAGGTCAGAAATGACACAGGGACCAACTCATTATATTTTGACAGTGATGCTTACCGTCTGGATCCACGGATTTGTTAAAGATTTCTGTAAGGTAGATTTTATGATCACAATAAAAACACAAGGTATTATTTGCAAAAGACACATATAGATTTGTCCTGTTTTGTTTTTTGTAAATTATTTTTTTTAAATAAGTAAAAAAATAACAGTTAAAAGAGGAATTCCCATTCTTCAGCCCTTAATATATAAATTATTATTTTAAAGGAATGCAACTATTTCAGTATTTTTTGCTGCTTTAAATACAGTTTAAAAACTTTTTTTAAAATAATGTAAAAACAAATTTTTCGTGAGTTTTGGCCTGTTTCGTGTGGTTTATATGTAAAAATTCTTTTTTTCTCAAATTTTACAAGTTATCATCTCTAACAAAACAGGGAAAATAAGTAAAACAGCAGTAAATTGTTGGACAAAATACAATTAAAACTGGTCTTATTTTTTACAGTGTAGCAAATTCTTATAATACACAGGGAAACACGTATGATCCAGTTGTTTTATATTCAATAGGAAACAAACTGTAATGATAGAAAAATATAATCCAAAAATAAATCCAACTTAAAATAATAAAGTAAACAGCAGCTCTACTTTAAGTTGCCTACCAGCCCCTGCTACTTTTATAACAACTTATTACAACTTTTATGTTGTTGCTGTGACTGTAATTGTTGGGAAATCAGTTTTAGCAAGTCTCTAAAGTTTTGCAATATTAATCCCCAAATGATGCGGATGAATTGAAGATTTACAGTGAAGGAATGGGGATGTGAACGTGGGCGTCTCTGTGAACACATGCAAAGTGAGTGAAAGAAGGAAGTGTGGCTGAGCACACATGACAGCATCACTTCTCTGAACGCAACGATTTGCTGCGTTTGGTCGAGTTAAAAATAAACTCAACAGTTGTCAAAGCACTAATTTGTCGGACGTTGACCTCTGCATGTCTGCGGCTGTGATTTCAGGACGATATCGAGATGGAGGGGCTCATTAATAAATAAGAGCCGTAATTTATCTACAAGTGAATATTATAGTGTGCAGCAGCAGAATGTGAACCAACTGGGACCCACATAAACTAAATCTGAATTATAATCAGTCTAAATAAATCATGGATGAGCCCAGTATATTCCTAAAAGTTTGTAGTCTGTGTGGATCATGTGAAATTCAGGGAAAAATGTCACGTTTTGATCAATTTTTTAATCAGTAGCGCTTGTCAATTAATGATGCACCTTGAATTTGCTCCTTTAAGAATGTTTGCAAATAAAATTATTGATTAATCTGCAAATGGTTGTTCCTCTAATTGAGTGGCCTGTAAAACATCAGAATATAATGAAAAACAGTTACCCCATTCATTAATTGTTTTTAATGCAAGTATTTTCAGTTTATTTCAACATAAAATGAGAAGGGAAATCATCAGTTTGGCAAATCAGAATAGGTGATATGTTGACCCTTTTATGTCAAAACATAGCTAAATTGTTAGTAATTCCCTGAACGGATGGCAATTATTTTTCTTTTCAATCATCTAATAAATTAATTGTTGAATCCTTTCAGCTCTACTTAAGAGAAATTATCACTTTTGAGCTAGACTTCCTTCATACAAAGCCTTTGCTGTTTTTATTCCTTGTACACACACAAGAATGAATCAGTTTGCTTTTATTGCATTGTTCTGGTTCCATAAACAGATTTTTTAAACATTTTTTTAATGACTCACATTGCCAGTGATAAATGAAACTGTCTTTTTGTTTAATTTTTAGTTGTTTATTCTATTTTATTGACTCATCTGCACTCTGATGTTTTCTGTTCTGGATCTGAGAAGCACATGTTTCAGTTTATGTAGGTGCTTTGTGTTTCATTCTTTCTTTGTCTGTTACACTGCAGTCCACAAAACACCACTGTGGGAATAAAGAAAAAGGCTGAACAGTTAATTAACCGGAACAAAATGCCCTAATTTATGGCTTATTATGAACAAAACAACCAAATATCTCACAAAGCCGTGATTCCCACAATAACTTGCTTACATTTCCTTGACGTGTTGCAATATGTACCAAAATTGACTGCAGATAGTTTTCTATGAAAAAAACAATCCTGATTTGTGGTTGATCACAATACAAGATATCAGTGAGGTGTGTATGCAGGTACCTGGGCAAATTAAAACTTGCTTTTCTGGTTTAGGTCAGAAATAATGTACTTTAGGTCAATGAGCTACTGAAAGCATAATGTTATTGTGTTTTCTTGTCATGATACATCATTTTAATATTAGTACACAGTATGATTATTCTATGCTTTCATCACGATTAGAACCAGACAATTGTCTGCGTGATCAGAATGCAGCCTGCATCTGACACGTCAGCTCTGCGTGAATTTATATCTGTGTATTTTCGGGTACAAGACCAAAACCTGTGTGAGCTGGCAGCACTGAAACTAATGGCTTTATATGTAGCTGAATGTATTTATAGCTCAGGCTGCACTCACTGGCAAAATAAATATTTTAAAAAGCCAACCTGCCTGCAAGAAAATGACGTCCTTGAGGTAGAAAATGGACGACAGGCGCTCACTCACAGATTTATCATCCTGTTTTGGTGAAAAACCTCACATCCTGGCCTGCAAATCTGCAATCAGTCAATGCACAGTTCAAATTTCACAGATAACATCAAGAAGACGCGTCTAAAAACTGTGTTACATCCAGAAAGAACCAATCAGAGACTGTTGTTCTTTCAGATTGCCCCGAGCGATAATCAATCACTCAGTCATCAACCAAAACCCAACCTGAAAACGAATTAAAACATGCAAATGCACAGATAATCACATTCATCGCAGGCTCTCAGGCATGCAAACATGGTCTCTAAACTCTGGTTCAGTCTACATCATCGTCATATGTCTGGGTCCTGATCACAGCAGCTGGTTTCTGCAGGGCCGCTGATCAGGATATGAGTGATGTGTTTGGTCTAAAGGCACCTCAGCAGCTGTGATTTTAACTCTTGTGAAACCATGAATTCATACACATGTTGTAAAAGTCCCCCACCACTCCTACATAGAAGGAAGACACTCAGATTCAAAGAATAAAAGGATTCTCAGCAATATTGATGATGTTTAAATCTATGCATCGACCATTTTCTGTCTCTTATTAAAATGTTTTGTCTGTTCATAGTCTCATTTTAATGTATTGATTCATGTTTTGAATATTTATTTAGTTTGAATGTTTGTGTTTGCGTTTTGTGCCTCTTTGCAGTTGATTTATATCTTTTTCAGCGGTTTCATCTGTTCTGTTGAACCTCTCTCTGGTTCCTTTGTTTCTGTTTCTGGTGATTTTATGTCTGTTTAAATTGTTCTATCACATTGGAAGTCCGTTCCAACTCCTGTCCGATCATTTCATGTCTCTTTTAAATGTCTCTTTGTGGCTGATCTGTGTGTTTTTGCATTTGTTTTGAGCCATTTTGCATCTCTGTGCAGTCGCCCGATAGACTTTCAAAAAGAGAATGATAAAAACAGTGACTTCAAATAGAGGCTAACGTTCAGGGGCCCCTTCCTGACCCAAGAAGTCGGTAATCCTCCTGTAACAAAGACCGATAAATGCACACAGATAGACCCGAACAGGGAGAAGCACTGAGAGAGGCAAAGGAAGCATCGCCGTGGGAAAGATCCACAAAGAAGAAAGGTGTTAGATTCTACACCTTCACTAGAGTCATGTAGTGTATACACACACACACACACACACACACACACACACACACACACACACACACACACACACACACACTGATTTTAAAAACAAAACAAGCTCACTCCAAAGTCCATTCAAGCTTCATACAAACAAAATGTGTAAAATATCAAGATTTCATCAACATCATTAAATACACTGCTCAAAAAAATTAAAGGAACACTTTGAAAATACATCATATTTTAAAGGGGGGGGGGGGGGAAATTGGATATTAGCATTGACTGGATAATGTGTTAGGAATGAAAAGTGCCACATTGTTTGATGGGAATGAAAATTATCAACCCCCCAGGAGAGCTAAATTCAAGACACCCCAAAATCAAAGTGAAAAACTGATGTGGCAGGCTGGTCCATCTTGCTGAAATTCCTTGGCAGCAACTCAAAATGGTATTCAGTAGTTTGTATGGCCTCCATGTGCTTGTATGCATGACTGACGATGACGGGACAAGCTCTGAATGAGACGATAGATGGTGTCCTGGGGTATCTCCTCCCAGAACTTGACCAGGGCATCGCTAAGCTCCTGGACAGTCTGAGGAGCAACCTGATGGTGTCGGATGGAACAAAACATAATGTTCCAAAGGTGTTCTATTGGATTCAGGTCAGGTGAGCATGGGGGCCAGCTAATGGTATCAGTTCCTTCATCCTCCAGGAACTGCATGAGTTCTCTTACCACATAAGACTGGGCATTGTCGTGCACCAGAAGGAATCCAGGACCACTGCACCAATGTAGGGTCTGACAATGGGTCAAAGGATTTCATCCTGATACCTAATGGCAGTCAGAATGTCATTGTCAAGCCTGTAGAGGTCTGTGTGTCCCTCCATGGATATGCCTCCCCACACCATCACTGACCCACCACCAAACCAGTCATGCTGAACAATGTTACAGGCAGCATAACGTTCTCCACGGCTTCTCCAGACTCTTTCATGCCTGTCACATGCGCTCAGGGTGAACCTGCTCTCATCTGTGAAAAGCACAGGGCACCAGTGGTGGACTTGTAAATTCCTGTGTTGCCAGCCGAGCTCCACGGTGCCGGTCAGCGAGCACAGCGGGCACTAGAGGACGCTGGGCCCTCAGACCACTCTCATTAAATCTCTTTCTGATTGTTTGATCAGAGACATTCACACCAGTGGTCTGCTGGAGGTCATTCTGTAGAGCTATTGCAGTGCTCATCCTGTTCCTCCTTGCACAAAGGAGCAGATACCTGTCCTGCTGATCGGTTGAGGACCTTCGACAGCCCTGTCAAGCTCTCCCAGACTAACTGCCTGTCTCCTGGAATCTCCTCCATGTGCTTGAGACTGTGCTGGGAGACACAGCAAACCTTCTGGCAATGGCACGCATTGATGTGCCATCCTGGAGGAGTTGGACTGTCTGTGGAACCTCTGTAGGGTCCAGGTAACACCTCATGCTACCAGAAGTGACTCTGACCCTAGCCACATGCAAAACTAGTGAAAAACAGTCTGAAAACATTAGGAAAGAAAAAGATGTCAGTGGCCTTCACCTGTAAACTCATTCCTGTTTTGCGGGTTGTCTCATTGTTACCCCTCTAGTGCATCTGTTGTTAATTTTATGAACACCAAAGCAGCTGAAACTGACTAAAAACCTCCTCTGTTACTTACTTGACCAGATCAGTATCCCACATTTCACTGATTTGATGCAATACTTAGATTAAAAAGTGTTCCTTTAATTTTTTTGAGCAGTGTATGTTTCAAACAATCGCATGTTTTCCCAGAAGAGGAACACAAAAGAGGAGGGGATGGAGTGAATAGACATAAAAAAGTGAAGCAAAAATAAAGAAAAAAGAGAAAGGAGGAATAAACAATATGAGCTGAGAAAAGAGAACAATCCTCTGAGCTGGACGGAGAGGGGAGGCCGGGGGGAGCTGTGGAGAAGGAGCGTAAGATGAGGAGGTGGTGTCTTGACGCAGCGTGAACTGGATTGAGCCAGACTTCCATAAAAACAGCCCGGTCCAGTCAGCGCTGACCGCCGGGGAGGGGCTGCAGCCAAGGGGGAAATGAATACGAGCAACACGCATGAAAAGAGGATACTGCCTCATGTAAACAACAACTCAAGCTGCTCCGTCTAAGCCATTCTCACTGTCCACACTCTGAAACAGGAAGTTGTGGTTTTAGACTCGTTTTAGAGAAGAAGAAAAAACACACTGAGCTGTGACAAACTCAGCTGCTGACTCAGCTGATCAGGATTACTGTACTTGTCAAATCCCTTGTTTTTCTTCAGGGATGCCTGCTTGTAGCTTTGGAAGGTGATTAAAGAATAAGATACAAAGACTGCAGTTCAATTTAGGCAAAGAAATTAGCTGTGAAATCTGGTACTCAGTGTCTTCTCACTGGTTTATTTTTAAGCATGCGTATGAAGGCATTGTTTACATTGTGCTGATGTAAAACCAGCAGTCAGATGGCCGTTGTCCCAGTGAGAAAGGTCAGCAGTAATATTAGGGATCTGAGGTAACAAGTAGTCCACTGAGAACCTGAAGTGTGTCAGCTGTGAGGCAGTTTGATGTAGCTCCAGTGATAAGGCGAGGCAAGTTCAGACCTGCTCGAGTTCAACCCAGAAACACACAGAGGGATCATGAGCACATACGGTAATGTCCTGACATTTATTCATTTACAAGAAGCAGGGGTTAGTGTGTCCTGTTTCATTCAGCTGTTGACCACCAGACATCCGAAAAAAGGTTTGGCAGCGTACACACGTGTGATATGAACGGACTCAAAGCCGTAACAAAAATAAATTCAAGAAAAAAAAACACATCAGAGGTGAATTGTGTTAGCATTAATTCATTATGATGAGTAAAGTCCTTTACAAAAAACATCTAAATAAGATTCTAAGATACTACTGTACTTGAATATAAAACATATTAAGGCTGAGACACTACTGTGTTACCAGTTAAGGTGAATGATCTAACTAATGAAAGAATACTACTAAGACCCCACGGCAATATAAATTAAAGAATTTCTTATGAATGTGTACGTTATGTATGGATACTGAATCGCTTGACCTAAATATATAGTAGGCCTGATAAGTCCACAACGGTCAATTTGGAGTAGAATCGCAGTCATGTGATTGTCAGCAGGCAGCTGACGTAGTGTTCACTTGTTGTCATAGTTACAGTGACGCCATGCCGCTATCTCGCAATGATACAGAAATCTTTTACAAATCCGTACATCCAGACTATAAACTGCCAAAGTCTAATCAGTTGGTCTTTGTGTCATCTCTGACCTTTACTGAAAATTTCATCCAAATCCGTTAGTTCGTTTTTGAGAAATGTTGCAAACAGACAGACAGACAGACAGACAGACAGACAGACAGACAGACAGACAGACAGACAGACAGACAGACAGACAGACAGACGTACACCGCTCATCACATGACTTTGCCATGTTCAATGGCGGAGTAATTACGAGCTCAAGATCTGACCCTACAAAAATCCCAACAATCCCAACAAATTTGGGAATTTCAGAATTATTTTATAGCATTTTAATAGTGTTATCAAAGTAACTTCCAGCCTACGCAGGCTCAGGGAGGGTGGCCGCCTGCCTCACCTGGTAAGGGTGAGGGTAAAGAGGAAAGAGAAAAGAGAAAAGGATAGTAGAGACAGACAGACAACAAGCAGCAGAAGATAAAAGGCAGACTGAAGATGAGAAAGAGGACAGAGACGACAAAGCACAAACTATCAGAGAGAAGACACAAGTTAGGAACACACAATAGCAAGTATAACTGCATGGAGGGTATGACAAGGACTGACATGTTCAGGCAGCTCCAAAAACCAACTCTCTGACAATAAAAGAAACCGCAGTTCTGCACAAGCGTCTGACAAAAGTGAGTCATGCTAATAGATTTAAATGGCACTGAGTTCATTTGGCTGATTTTGGGGCCTGAACGGCCAAGATCTGTGACCTCTGATGTCTAGTTTAAAGGGTCAGATCATGTTATTTGGTGCATTTTCCCTATTGTTCCAGATGCTCCTTTGTTTCAATTGCTGTATGGCATTCCAAACTGTCACATTTTAAACAAATGCTGCATATCCATCCCTGAGAATATCAGTGAACTTCCAGTTAGAATAAAGTTCATTCAGTGATACATTGTCTTTGTGTGGTAATGCCCTTTGCAATAAGCACAGATTGATAATAAGGTACGATAATTTGAGTTTCAGTGGTCACTGTAGCCGATTTAAAGCTTCAAAAGCCTGTCGCTTGATTCCAGTTTTATATATGGAAGTGAATGGAAAGCCGTAGGAGCCGTACATAGAGGATAAACAATATTCATAAGAACCTTCACAGTCTATTTCCTGCTATTGTGCAGCGCAAACAAAGCAGTAGAAAATGCATCTTATCAGTCCATATACTGATGTTAACGCTTTATCAAGCTATGTGCATTCTACTGCAGATATTTCCATGCAATATGAAAACAATAATTTGTCCAACGGGTCTTTATTTTTGGTCAGGAGATTTTCTTAAATTAAATGCTTTGATGTGAGGTTGTTGGATTTATGGTAAGAATAAAAAGAATCTTTTTATATCAAGACAGTGAGAAAGAGCATGGATCCAAAGCTGGGATGCTCTATGTGCATCTATTCATTGGCTACACCCGCTTAAGAAATAGACAAGGATACACCCTGGATAGGAGTATTTGGACAAAATCCACACAGAGACTGGGAATTTATGCAAAATCACACCAGCATCAACAAGCCACCCTACGCTCCTAACATATCATAAATGGGGAAAAAGGCCAAAAAAGTGGACAAACTACACCCCAATTTCCAAAACACAGTAGGCTTCATACTAAAAAATGGTTAACTGGCATGTAACGTACAAGCAGGCTTACATAAATGATCTAAAATATCCAGAATCCCTGCTGTGGTCCTTTAAATTTAGATTCTAAGTCACTGCTCAAGTTGCTTAAAGCTGACAAAGCTTAATTCAAGAATGAAACATGCCTCATTTGAACTGCTGCACAACACGAGCTGCTACACCTTAGCGAGCAGCACAAATCATCATCCCTCTCCTGTGTTTACGGAGCGTCTCCTCAGGCACCACGGTGAATCAGCTTGTTTGGGTCATGATCGCTGCGTCTGTGCTTTCGAACACACTGTCCAGGAAACTCATACGTTTCTGGCGATGTGGTAAACACACGGCTCAGATTACCATCTCCACTCCCATGCTCATACACCTCCTTCACCACTCCTCCTCCATCTGTCCTATTTCTCTCTTTCCCTTCGCTCCTTGGTGTTTTTGTTCTCCAATTTTCACTGTAAATTCACACATTCCTGTCTTTTCTCACGGAGGTCACAAACGTCTTCCTTTTCCATTTATCTCCTCCTCTGTCTTTCTGCCTTTTCCCTCCTCTTCACCTCCCCTCCAGCTCAATCTTATGCTTCTGAAAATACGTGTTTATAGCTATATGGGGACGAATAAACAGCTTCTCAAATTACCAACCCTCATGTCCCTGAATGAACATGTGCTCCGTCTCCATGAGGAACGGAAGACATGGAGTTTTCCAGGAAAACAAAGGGCGGCGATTCGACGTCATGCCTCTGCTCCTTATTTGGTGTTAATATGTAAAGCAAGGGGCCTATAGTAAGCTGAAACACATGGTGAATGAACCCACAGCCCATCTTCTGCCTGTGAATACTGATTTATATCGCTCTAATGAGACCAAATCTGTCATACAGTGTCAGACCAAACCACGTTGTTTCTTTCCTTCGAGCCAAAGGTGGTTGGAGGTTTAGGGTTCTGGGCCAGGAACTGGAGGGTTACACTATGTTCCCTAAGATACACTGCAACTTTTTTTGATTATGACATAACAGCTACGCCTCCTTCTCCTCTGCCTCCTGATATTATCTTTCAGTGAACCTGTTTTTGACTTGTGCTCCTGGTCGAGCAGCTAACGCCACCGCACAGGGGCTTAGAGCCGCTTTTGTCTGCGCGCCATCATTAAAAGCATCATCAAGTTACAGGCGAGATCGCTTTTCGCCCAGCATTGTGCATGTGCAAATCAACAGCCTGCTTTTGGAGAACCTGAATAAGGCTCCTGCAGGTGAAGAATTGAAATTACTGTAACCAGAGGAAACAGGAATCAGTCAACACAGTGTGGAGACTGAGATGTTGAAAATAAAGGAAGCAAAACATGCATCGAGTGGAGACACTGACATCGAAAACAATCACTGAAAGACATGCAAAGTGACCCGTGTAACTTATCCCATCTGATTGAGACCATCAATAGCTCTGAATCTTATACAAACTTTAACGCTAGAGATCACTGGAGCATCTCCATTATTCAGTACCTCCAAATGACATCTGATTTCCTGTCATTTCATATCATTCCCCAAATCAAACAACCCATTAATTCCCTTTCAGTTCTCCTGCCCCTATCTGTGTCCTCATTCATTTGCTCTCTGAATAATAGAGCTAAATTTGAAATAGGAAATGAATTATTAAACAACAGCTGAATAGGTGAGCAGTATGAGTCATTAAAACACTGAAATATTCAGGATCTGTACACAAACTGCTTGCAAGGTCAGAAAAAGAGGAGAGAAGGGCAAAGCAGGGGGTGTTCACGTCTTCAAAAGTCAAAGAGAAAAACCTGATTCGTCCACAGGGTTTATACACCAATCTTGAAGTTAAATTTACTACCATTTAATACCTTTTTTTACTACCTTCAGATTTTTTTTACAACCATCAAGACACCGAGTTGCAAGTATTAATCAGAAACCTTTTTTGATATGCACGCAGATTTTGACATACAACACTTACATCATACTTACCACTATCCAAGGAGACCTAGTTATTTAGCTACAGGGTATTAGTTACAGTAACTGGTGCAATGTCAGGTGGGGTGCCTTGCTTCAGAGGCGCTTAAGCAATGGAATGGTATTGAATTTAAACTTACGTACAACCTTTTCAAGATTGACTCCCAACCATTAGGCAACAGCTACTAATACTATAAAAGAAGAGATTTAGACAAAATATTGCACATTTATTTCCTGTCCCCATGGAAGACTCCACTAGCCCATTAAGAACATGTTTAACAACCACACAAACCAGTAAAAACAAATTGAGACAAGGATTGAACAACCAACTCGGTTTAAATGACCAACAAATCTGCACGCACATTTTCACAAAACACTTAATCAAAAAGAGAGCAGGATGACAAAATAAAAAAATCTTGTGCCAAGTGCCTTAACCTTTCATAAAATAGAGTGAGAGAGAGAGAGAGGGACAAAATCAAAGTCTTATGGCAAGTGCGTCAGCTGCACAGCCTTGTCCTCGTTAGTTTTGTCCATTTATACCAATTCCTCCTTCTTCTCTTTGTATCTTCTCCTCAGAGAATTTGATTTTGTGATTAGTTCAGCCATTGCAATTTTGTCCAATCACCGCAACTTTCCCACAATTTTGGCCCGCCTCCCGTGAGTTCCACCAATCATAGCAGCTCCCAGCGCAAACGTAATGCACGTATGTCACCGAATTCACTTCCTGTTTATGGTTTGAAGATGCAGACATGTGCGATACTAATGTCTCTCATTTACCAATAAAAATTACTGCTGAAGACCGTGATAAACAATTAATTCACTGATGTTCTTCACCAAAGCGGAGCTAAACTGTTTTACAACCGTGCAATATTGTGGTGGAATACAAAAAAGAAGAAAAAAATCATCGATTGATACACACTCACGAAACATATTAGAACGGCTGAAATGAGCGGACAACAGACCAGACAAATCACCATGATGGAAACTGTTGCATCTAGATCCATTAGAGCACTGAAAGAATGAGGTAAATTAGATTAATTATTCCACCAAAGAGTGGAGAGAAATGTCCATGTCGACCACCGCCTGAGCGGGACGCTACCACAGGCAACGCGCTCCGTGGTCGGACAACTGGGGCAGACGGGGCGTCTCGGTCTCGCCGCTGAGAGCCACGGCGGACTTATGTGACGATCAGCGTGTGTGAATCATTTCCTTGTTACCCACATCATTCAAAACGGACTCGGGGATTTGAATGAAGTTTTCAGGGTCGGTCAGAAATGACACAAGGACCAAGTGATTAGACTTCGGCAGTGATACGGCTTAAAGTTTGGATCCACGTATAAGTTGTGGGAGAGCAATCTGCGGACAGATGAGCGCTATTCCGCGATCCCGCAGGCCGCGGTCGCTCTCGGAAGTCGAAGTGGCATCATCCAGGGAGATGTCAAGTTAGCATTGCAGCAGCTAAGTCAGCTATGTACTCAGTGCGCACGCGGAAGATTTCAGCTCTCTAACCATAGATATATACAAACGCTAGATGTCTCGAGACGGAGTCGGCGGCGTCGTCACTTGACGGCCATCTTAGGACAGGGGACTGCTCTGGCGCACTGTACTGTAGTCAATGGTAAGGTGGATGATTTCCTCACTTTAACACTCATAACTCGCTCAATTCTTGATTGATTTACAAACTGTTTAGTTTATTACAAACCTTATTAACGTGGCTATGATTCAGGCTCAATTCCGAAATCGCAGCTTTTCGTTTTGAAAAATGTGGCATAGTTGTGTGTCTTTTCTGCCTGGCTACTCACATTGAAGATGGTGTTACTCACAATCTGATTTTCAATTATTAGGTTTTCCTGAGACCAACGTTTTTTGAGAACCTAATCTTTAGGCGAAATTACATTCTTTGTGGTTGTGGTTGTATTTATTTGCTTGTTAAGAGACTTTGATTGAGACCTTAGACTTATTGTTTGTATACATCTATGCCTGGATTAGTTAGTCTGCAGCCGAAATGCATTGTGGGTAATGTAGGCACCGGGTTCATGAAAAGAAAAGGCATCATCTCTTTTTGTTGTGCATTGATTTTGGTTGAGCTTTGTTTTTATCTGTGCATTAGAAAGCTGATAGTAATAAAAAAGTGCAATGTTAAATATTAAAATTACATTTACATCCATTTATGCTGAAAAAAGCTGATATCTGTGTTCATTATTATATGAATTCAATGGTTTTAATTATTCTTATGTAAGCAATAAAACAAGTACATCTCTGACGTTTATAACAAACCAAGCTGTTGTAAAATCGGTTGAAAATTGAGCAATCTACAGTGATTATAAAATCCATGCTCCATTGACTTTAATGTTATGAGTGATCGAGCAGCCCTGTCCCAAGATGGCCGCCATGTGGCGACGTTGCTCCCCATAGGCTGACAGCGCTCATGAGCCATCTAGTGTTTGTATATATCTATGTCTCTAACGACCAATGAATGCATTGCTATGACGTCGACGTGAGCGACTGACGAACGTTCCGGTATAAAATTTTGCAAGCAAGATATGTTTTATTTTATTTATGTTTATTTTTTGATCAAAATGAAACAGCTCATTGTCTAAAAGAAAAAAATAATACCTCGTTTTTAAAAAATAATACCTTTTGCCCAAATTTAAAACCTTTTAAGGCCATTAAATTTTGCGTTTTTGATTTATCACTTTTGAATACTTTTTAAAACCCCGCGGAAACCCTGGTCCACTACAAAAGCTTCTCAGGAGCTTCTCATTTCTGAAACAACCGTGTTGGAAGACATATCCAGTGGTCATAGAAAGGATGTTAATCTGTCTCAGAAGAGTCAAATTATTGGCCTGCATCAAGCAAAGAAAACAGCTAATGACGTTTCTGAAACTACTAAAATCTGGATAAGAACCGTCCAACCCTTCATTAAAACCTGAAGGATAGAGGTGAACCATCATCTCTGAGGAGCAAATGTGGTCCGAACAAAATCTTGGATGATCGTATGAAATCAACAGTAGAATTCACGGCTATGTGTCATAGTGAAAGCAAGAGAATTTTCTAGGTAGCATAAAGACTGGACTCTGGAGCAATGGAAGACGGCCATGTGGTCTGAAGAGTCCAGATTTACCCTGTTCCAAAGTGATGGGGGCATCAGGGTAAGAAGAGAGGCGGATGAAGTGAAGTTTGCACTAACTAATGTGGCCCTGTTTCCTTACTCGCCAAATAAACCAAGTTAGACAACATTCTGACTATAAATGGATGAGAAAACAAAGGGTTCGCTTCTGAAGATGGTCCAATCTTAATCTATATATTTATCCTGATGATGTGCCAGGTGTAAAAATCTCTCATCCTCACTTTAAAGTTAAAGCACATAACATTTTTCTGATTAAAAACAAAAGACACAATGACAAATAAAACACAGGGAGAATAGCAGAGTAAAGAAGGAGCGTGTTCTTCAAAAAAAGAATAGAAACCTCTGAAAATCAGTCATAATTTGGATTGGTTTCTATTTATCCAAGAACCTCTGGACAAACTCTTGATACTGTAGAAGCAAAAGCAAACCTGATACGCCGTTTTTATCACTTCACTGTCTTTAGTTTGGAACAAAACATACACCTGATACAAAAACACCGACTATTTCACCACAGCGGTCAGTAATTTGCTGTTCATTGAGGTGAGAGGGAGCACTAATGTACAGACATGTTAGGGGAGAAGTGCAGCAGTAAGCAGCTCAGTGCATTAGTCTGATGAACTGGCTCTGGTCCAGGCTCCACGACCGCAGTTTAACAAGATGAACATCAGCATCATTTTTCTCCCAGGTTTCCTCTGAAACAATCAGTCGTCTGTCATTTTTGGTTTCAGCCAGCGGTGATCTATCCTCTTTCATCTCTCTTCTAATTGGCTTCTGCTGCATCTGACCGGAGCGAGACCCGGACCACGAAAAATATTTTGGACTTAATCTCAGCTTTCATCACATGATTGCGACACAGAACTCAACTGTGTGAGTGAGAAAAACAGTCTTTGGTAACAGAACATGACACACTTCAAGTAGGTTTGGAAACACAACTGAAGGGTTGCTCAGTGGGAGAAAAATACCACACAGCCTTCTTGGATTGAAGACTTTTTTTTACATGTATACATAATCGAAAACAAAGAAAAGCAATAATGTTCACCTAGGGTCCCATAAATACTGTATAAGGATGGATTTGTAACCATCTTATGAAAATAAAATAACTTCCTGTAATTAAAATGCAGTTTATAGCCTCATGAGTATTTATTTTAGCTTTTGAATGTTTAATTAAGGATGTTCACATTTAAAATAATCTCAAGACCATGACAAGTTGTTTTGATCATAAAGTGAAACGCTATATTCCTCGTTGCTCTTATGTAATTTTGTGTCTCAGTTTTGTAAAACTTTGTCTTGTTTTTGTTGTTTTTCTTTTTTTGTCTGATTTCTCTCATTTTGCTTTCACTGTTTTGAGCATCGTTTTTGTTGTTTTGTGAGGTTTTTTTGTCTTGCTTGTGTTATTCTTTTTGTCGTGTCTTTTCTCGCTTGCCTCTTTTTTGTCTCGTTTTTGTCATTTGTCCATTTTTTTGTCGCTTTGTAATTTTTCTTGTCAAGTTTTTTTTGTCTCTTTTTTGTCATTTGTCTCATTTTTTGTCATTTTGTTTCTCGCTTTTTGTCATTTTGTGCCTCATTTCTTAAAGATTTTGTCTTGTTTTTGTTGTTTTTTTGTCTTTTTCTTGGTCTGACTTTTGTTGCTTTGATCATAAAGTAAAACAGCAGATTGTGATTGAATATTTCGTGCTTTTGTAGACACTCTGTGATCTGAAAGTTGTAATGTGTAAATAATAAACCGAGGCAAAATGTCGTTGAAATTGAAATTATTTCTCTTAAGAAATTTCAGGTTGTTCAGAATGTTTCGTAAAAAATTAATTTCATAAATGTCAACATTTCTCCACAAAAACGAAGGAAAAAATTGGCATTGTTGTTATTTATAGGTTATTCTGCTATTGTTTTACTGGTCCGGCCCACTTGAGATCAAATTGGGCTGAATGTGGCCCCTGAACTAACACGAACTTGTCAACTAACATTTTGCTTTAAACACATCTTATTGTTCAGCTAGTGAGTGAAGAAAAACCGGAATTTCCAGGACCCAGCTGATCTTTCCACAGGTGGTCCTACATTTGTTTTTATCATCTCCTGCACAAGATTGGTTGCGTGCATGACGCTGTGCACTTTGCTATCTGCAATCACTGTTAGTAAGTCTGTGCTAATGCCAGCTGTATTTGCCCCATCAGACACAGATAATGCTTTTAAAGCTCTGGGACCCATCTCTGCTGAAGCAGCCATTACTGTTGGTTTCACGGTGGAGACCTGCATCTCCCAGCGGCCTGACTGCCTGGCACCACAGCCATTACCTCCGTGTTTGCATGTTATTGCTGCAATTTTCCAGCCACTGAGCAGCAAATAGCCTGAAACAGCAGGGTTACTCATTAACGGCCTTATCTGGAGAATCTCCGTGCCTTTTACTACCCCAACTGTCACCTGTGTGTGACTGTGTGTGTGTGTGCGTGGACGTATGCCGTGTATGTGTGTGTGCATAGGTTACAGATGATTACGTCAGCCTCCACGTGATGGAAAAGGCTGAAGAGTGTGTGAGAGGCGAGGACGTGAAGTGCATCCGATAGCTAAATCTGCCTTTTGGAATTGTGATTATTCAAATGACAGTGATTTGAATGTCAGATTATGCTTCACATATCGCAAAAAGCACAGATTCAGCTTCATCACAAAGATAAACTCACAGCAACAGCTGACTCAGGACACGATGCTAAAGTTCAAACGACAGCGTCACTCCTCCACTGTCTTCATCAGCACTTCTTAGAAAGTTCCCTAAAGTTTAACAGCTTTGACATATAAAGTCTTCCTCAAATATGTCCAACATCTTCACATATGTCTGTCACAGCCTTTTCGATACACAACCCCCCAGTTTTTATGCAATGCAGGAAAACATCCTAAGCATCCAAACTGGCAGCTCTTAAAAGAGAAACTGTGCATTGTTCTTCACATAACTATACACAGACCTGGTATTTCACTAAGGAAGAAGTGTTGGCATGCATGCATGCGAGTGTGTGTGTGTGTGTGTGTGTGTGTGTGTGTGTGTGTGTGTGTGTGTGTGTGTGTGTGTGTGTGTGTGTGTGTGTGTGTGTGTGTGTGTGTGTGTGTGCATAATACACACTCATGAAATATATTTCCAAATGATTGCACTTCTTTCCTTCAACATGAAATAGTTATGTTGGTCCCACTTAATGTACTTGTGTGGAGTCCACATAATTTAATAGAGTTGATTTAACTTATTTTTCCAGTTTTGCACATAATCTGGATCAACACAGTTTATCTCAACATTAATGAATCCAGTAAAAGTTAAGTTATTGAATATCAGACAAATACTAGAGGATTTAATCATGTTTAAAATGTAATAAAATAGGTAAATGTAATAATAAGCCAACTTTCCCTCATTTGTGTGCAGTCAGTCAGTGACTATAAAGGGTCTTCTTCTTCTTTTCCTTTCGGCTTTTCCCTTCAGGGGTTGCCACAGCGAATCAATTGTCTCCATCTAACCCTGTCTTCTGCATCCTCTTCTCTCACACCAACTACCTTCATGTCCTCTTTAACCACATCCACAAACCTCCTCTTTGGTTTTCCTCTAGGCCTCCTGCCTGGCAGTGGGAAACTCAACATCCTTCTACCAATGGATTCACTCTCTCTCCTCTGGACATGTCCGAACCATCTCAGTCTGGCCTAAGGGTATAAAACTTAATATATCGACGGTGAAGACTTACACATATCTGGACAAACCGTGATGACGACCCAACAATCAAAGAATGTTCCCACAACATTGGCAAACATTACCTACAAATTTCAATAATGTTTTAAAGAAAACTGTTTAACACAATGTTCAAAGAAGATACTATAATTTCAAATACAGTTCCTATGAGGTTAAAAGGTAACCAAGACAGAACATTTTAACCTTCAGTGGATGGAGTCAGACTAAAAATATGGTTTCACCATGTTCTCGAGGCCTCCAATGACAGATTTTTCGTTTTAAAACATTCCTGTAACGTAACATATTAACAAGGTCGGAACATTTTCCTGCAATGTTCTGAGGATGTTTTGGAGATGCTTAGAGAGATCTGCTGTAAAATGTTCACAAAATGTCACATGATAATCGAGGAAGGATGTTCACAATGCGACATACAGGGAATTTTTTAGGAACTCTATCTTTAAGAACCTTCTGGGAACTAAAATAAAACTTCCTGCAGAAAACATTACTACAACGTTGCAGAAGAAGAAAAATAAATCATTTTTAGCAGAAACCACACGTCAACCTCAGTGGAAACATTTCTGACATGAATGAAAGTCAGATTTTTAAAGCTGAAGATGGACTGATTGGCATTACTGGAGCTATTCCACCAGTTTTAGAGACGTTAGGAAGAAAGAATCCTGAACAGAAATCTATGGGAGAATTCCATAATGCCAAAGAGGGCGGTTGTATGACACACTTCCTGCCCCACCAACCAAAAGCTCAATCATCTGCGTTATAACAGCTGAACTGGGGAAAATCCAGTGAATCATGTTGTTGCACTGATGTAAGCGGTGTACTTTGCATAGTATAACCTGTGAGGACAAACACCATTCTACACTGTTCCTATCAGATCTGATCAGATTTCCGTTGTGGTTCTCTCCCCTTTTCAGTCAGATTGGAGCCCGGTTTTGTTAGCGGCAGCCGGCTAGCGACACTTCATGATTGATGATTCTTGTTCCGGCTGTCTGCCTTATTTCCCTGTCTTCATCTGTGTCTGCAGGGTTTTTGCTCTCCCTCCCCTGAGGCCTTATCTCTTTGCTCAAATGGTCCACTAAGCTGATCAAACACATACAGAAGCACACACATAGACACTCATTCAACAACCCACAAGCTATTTATTGATGAGAATACCTGTGATCTCAGCAAATACCGACCAGTCCTTAAAGCTGCTGATTGCATGATAAAACCAGTGAAATATTGCAGGGAACAAACCCTGACTTTAGTTAAAATCAGTGTAGAAATGATGCAAAAGTTTTCCAAATGATGGCTTGATTAAAGCAAAAGCCACAGCTAGAAGAGTTAGGTTACAATATTAGCATATGTCCTTTGTGTTTTAGCAGAAATTGTAGATTTTTAGCAACCTCGAACCAGTTATTTTTGATATTTTCTTACTATCAGATGTGAGTACTTACACATTTTCTGGATATATTTTTGGACAAATAATCTAATGTGCACAAATCATTGACAAACTATTTCTAAGCAGGCATTAACGTGGGGTCATTAGCTTTAAATGTTTAGATAAACTACTGAACAAACATGCTTATCTTAGACAGAATTAATTAAATCATTACTGGGAGCACACACGTTTGTGGCGCCAGTGTTTCTAAAAACCTCTTTGCATATTTTCCTCACCAAACAAAAGCAGTGCTTGCCATTTCCTAGACCCATCATCTCGTAATTATTTTATCAAAGCTCTTTATTCGGCTATAATTAGAATGACGCAATTACAAAACGATCTAATCTAATCATGCATACAATGTCAAACGCAGGCTGCCGGGTTTCAATCAATGAGTGGGGGAGATGATCAAGGATGTTTTCCATATGTGCAACTGAAGCTGTCAATGCTATCAGGCAGCCAAACAATGAGGCTAAGTGTGCGTGATCATAAAAGCTGTTTAGAAGTGTCTTAATCAGCGCAGAGTGGGGAGAATTTAGGTCAAAAGAGAGCGACATAAGCTTGAAAATATCTGAAAAAAATACATCCTAACTTGACTTTACAGCGTGACGTTTTGCCAAAAGTTAAAAGTTTTTAATTTACAGGAACATGAGAGGCTTTTTCTGGAAAACAGGCATATATATATGTACTATGGTGACATTATTATAATATGTAAATGCAAAAATTTCAGATGCAAAAACTAGAAATGCATGACATTTTGCTACCACTAAAAACTGTATTTTGACTCTCAGAGCACAGCAGCAGAGCAAAATTATCTATTTCAAATCTCATCTTCAGTGTTCAATATGGCCAAAAAATTAAATATTCTAAATATTACACCTTAAAACTCAACATTAATTCAAAATTAAGTTAGAAAAATCGGTTTCATTGAAGGTTTTGTTGGGTTTTATGAGTCATAGTCTGATTCAAAATGAAAAGCAGGTGTAACTTTGCAATTAAAATACTGATTTGATGTCATAGTTCCCATTACTTTTTAACTATGAATCCCTGAGAAAGAGCAAAATCTCCTTGTGATCACCCCATTGGTAACATCTACAGTATAATATGTGTTCAATTTTAGTTATTATTCGAGTTATGAAAGGTTAAAGCTCCAATATTTCACCAGAAAGTACCCAAAGTATCTTGTTTTTAATCACCTCTTTCTTTATCCAGTTAATTAGTTGGGAATCCCTGATACATAAAATGCATCTATCGAGTTAGCACTGACCTTCAGATTGACCACAGCAACCAAACACACTGTACTTGCTGACCTACTAAAAAATGTAGCTGCTGTATGCCAGCAAAATGTCAACAGTCTGGCCCACTGACCTGTTTCCTAATGCTCAGGCAGATGTAGCACGTCCTGCTTCAGGTGTATTTAGTCATTTTGACACTGCAGGGCTTCACTTTTCCCAATAAATTACCCTGCAGAAGGAACAACAGCTCCACAGAATCTGGGTCAGAGGTGGCAGAGATACGTCTCAACCCTGAAGGCCTGAAGTGGCACGAGCATGTGCTCAGTGTTTGAGTGTAATCAGAGAGTGTGATTCAGGTGACCTTGTTGTTTTGTCCACTCAGCAGACAGAAACACTGCCTTGCTCAGATTTACTAGGCAGGGTTATGTAACTCGTGCCTTTTGTTCTGCGCCAGTTATCATGAGTCAACAGTTGTTCAGGAACCGCTGAGGTCTCACAGGTGAATTGGAGGTTTCCTTTCAAAGCGGCAGGAGCACTGCAAAAACTCAAAATCTCACCAAGTCTGTCTTATTTTGAGTCAAAATGTCTCATCCCATTAGATTTAAGATAAATTCACGTAACAAGCGACATTTCAGCAAGATGGAGGGACTGGTTCTAAGGCAATGCATCTAAAATATCTTAAGTCAAACAATCCTGTAATTATCTTGTTTTGAGTTGTATTTAACAAAATAAGTTTAACCCTCATGTCGACCAGTGGGTCAAATTGACACATTTTGAAGTTTGAAAATGTGGGGAAAAAAAGAATTCCACCGTGAAACTTCTGATGTCCACATTTTCAGCATTTTTGGGAAATCTTTGAACATTTTTTGGTGGAATAAAAGAAATGTTGAAAAGATTTCTTTAAGAACATTCACAGAAAAATCAACCAAAATCCAGCGAAATTCGCTGGATTTTGGTTGATTTTTCTGTGAATGTTCTTAAAGAAAATATTAGAAGCTTTACTGATATATATGCAATCCCTTTAGATGTTTTTATAATTTTTTGGAAGATTTTTTACTCATTTTTAGAAAATATTTACAAGATTTTTTTTAAATACAACTTTTAAGGGAAAAAATTAAGGAATTATTGGAATTTTCTTCCTGAAGTTTTTGCAAATATTCACAAATTTGGGGGATTTTTTTTGCAGATTTTTGGGATTTTTTTCAGACAAGGAAACACTTTTTGGTGCTCGTAATTTAGGACAGCATGAGGGTTAATACATCCCAAATTAGGAGGTTACATGAAAGCAAAAATGTATTTTTGAGTGAAAAACTACTATTTTTTTTAGCATGTCTGGCTTATTTTAAGACACCGATGTCAGGATTCGGCCCTCTTGCGGCCTGTTTTGTTCCTTCTGTTTGTTGCTTGTTTGTGTGCATTTTGGTTGTTGCCTTTAGTGTGTTTTGTGGCTTGTCTCTGTCTCCCTCTGGCTGTGTTTTCACCCTGTCCCTTTTCCACTCGCTCATCCCCTGGCTCTCTCATTAGCTCATCACCCTCACCTGTTGCAATCAGCTCCACTCAATTCACCTGGTCCCCTTCCCTGTTACTTAAGCTCTGCCATTTCCCCTCAGTCTTTGCTGGTGCATAGTTGGACAATTCATGCAGTTATTTTTCACTACCCTCTTCCGCTGGACTTTCAGTTATTGGACTTTGTCATCTTTCATCTCCTCTCCGGATTACCCTCACTGGACTCATTGTTGTAAGATCCCAGTTTTGTTCTTTAGTTAGCTGTTAGTTTCCCCTGCTGTAGTCTTCTAGTGTTCCTGTAGCCTTTGTCTTGTTTAGTTTTGTCTCCCTTTTAGTCTAGCCGTTGTCTGTGTCTAGTTTAGTTTTTGTCTCCTCTGTTTGTCTTCCTGTGGTCTTTGTCTTGGTTAGTCTTCCTCCTGAGTTCCCTCCTGAGTTCCCTCCTGAGTTCCCTCCTGAGTTCCCTCCTGAGTTCCCTCCTGAGTTCCCTCCTGAGTTCCCTCCTGAGTTCCCTCCTGAGTTCCCTCCTGAGTTCCCTCCTGAGTTCCCTCCTGAGTTCCCTCCTGAGTTCCCTCCTGAGTTCCCTCCTGAGTTCCCTCCTGAGTTCCCTCCTGAGTTCCCTCCTGAGTTCCCTCCTGAGTTCCCTCCTGAGTTCCCTCCTGAGTTCCCTCCTGAGTTCCCTCCTGAGTTCCCTCCTGAGTTCCCTCCTGAGTTCCCTCCTGAGTTCCCTCCTGAGTTCCCTCCTGAGTTCCCTCCTGAGTTCCCTCCTGAGTTCCCTCCTGAGTTCCCTCCTGAGTTCCCTCCTGAGTTCCCTCCTGAGTTCCCTCCTGAGTTCCCTCCTGAGTTCCCTCCTGAGTTCCCTCCTTCTCCTTTTAGTTTTATCCACCGAGTCTTGCTTTCAGTTAATGGTTTTGGTTTTGCGTTAATAAATCCTTTAAATTATACCTACAGTTTTTGTCTTTGTCTGCACCTGGGTTCTCCACTCCCACCAATCCTGACAACTTAAGCTTGACAATCGTGGTAAAATATAGCCTAAAATAAGTTTTCCCAGCTAATTTTAACATTTCAATGTTCAAGAAATCTTACCAAGCCATTTTTCACTTGTTCCATTGGCAGATTTTTCACCTATTTCAAGGTAAAAAAAAAGTTCCTTGAAATAAGTTAGCTTTTTCTTGTTTAGAGAGAGGGATTTTTTTTTCAAGTGAGATGCTCATAAAAGAAAAACGTGTCGGACTGGAACCGTGTTGTTGAAGGTGTAAGGAGCCTTGTCCTACTGAATCCCTACCAGCTAAAGAGACCCTCTAGTCCAGCTGTGCACTGATCTCTTTAGAGGGAAAGAAAAAGAGATATTCCCACTGGTTGTCAAGGAAGTGCGATGAACATTTGGACAAACTTTGACCTTCAAAGAGGCACGCTCTTGTTGTGCGCATCACAAACACCCGATGGAGGGAAAATGTCACTTTAGCGACCGATTTGTTATGAAATTCTGTTTAAAACTGATCCAATCTTCACCTCAGGACTACATATCAACCCCTTATTCTGCACATGTAGTCCCATCAGATTAGAAAATCAGCTGCTGGTAAAAAAATTCCAAGAAAGGGGGAGCATGCTTTAGCCCCAATACAGTGGAACAAGCTCACTGAATAGCTAAGTCAGTGGCACAGCTTAAAAACATGTGCAGGTTGGCATTTTTATAATTACTCTTAGGTGCCTAGATATAGGTACCTAAGAGTGTAGAACTAACATCTATTTCTGTGTTCCTGAAGCATGCCAGGAAATTCTGTGGTTTCATTGCTCTCAAGTCAGTATCTTTAAGGATTGCATCATGCATATCATTATGCGGAAATGACTTCTCATTTTTCACAACATATATTTGCACTCTTCAGAGGGTGGAGTTTGTGTTTGTGTGATCAGGAAATAAACTCTCTGCTTTCTGACAGCACAGTGAGCAGGGTCTGGATCCTCTACTGCAAACACAGTCAGTCCTGCAGCACGCAGAAAGAGGTGTGTGACGTCTCAGTGAAGGGCGCTAAATTTAGCCCTCCTCTGCATCTTGAATAATGAGCGTGAATGGGTGAGTGTGTGTGCAGGATGTGGTGAACAGTGTCTGGGGGTTGTGCCGTAACGTGCCCTCTTTTTCCAGCCAGGAGCTGAGTTGTTTTTGTGCGTGTGTGTGGAAGGTGTACAGACTGTGCAGCAGCAGGAACAGCTGATGGTTGAAGAGAGAGAGGAGCGTGGGGGGAAAGAGATATGGGAGGGTCCCGGAGAGGCTGAAGGAGGACAAACAAGCTCAGTGTCGGGGAGTAGGTGGGTGGGAAGCAGAAAGAAGGGCGGCGCTAGTGAAATCATATGAAGGAGAACATGTATATTTACTCAAACGCTACCTCTCCTGTTTAAGCTTTACACAGGTCTGATGTTTATGAAACAGATCTGAGCGACTTAGAAGACTTTTCTGTGCGTTTTATCCGCTACCAGATCAGCTTTTTTTTTAATTTTTTGGGTTGCGCGTAAAGAGGATGCTTTTGCCTCTTCAGCTCACACCTGGAACAAGGAAACCACGAGAGATCTTTTGTTGTTTTTAAGAGCTTTGCTGCATCAGAAGAGCCTATTTTTTAATTTGTGTTTTTGGACTGCTTTTCCGGACTGTCACCGGGATGTAACGCGGTCTTAATGTGCCTTTCTAACTGTGACCTCTAGCACCACCTGTGCGCCCTAAGAGAGAGTTTGGCTGCTGCGCTGGAGAAACCTTACAGCCGCCGTCAGGGAAAACTACACCAAAAAGGTTTCTCATTTTGTCTTCTTCTTCTTCTTGCTGTATTTCTTTTGTGGATTTAAAAAAAAAAATTTTTTATCACATCCTTCGTCCCAAGTTGCTGACGGCGCAACAACTTTCCTCCCCAGATAAGCGCGGTACGTTTCACCGAACGTGATTTTACGCACAAAGAAGACGTGTGCGCTCAAGGCGAGACAAGGTGCTGTGAGGTGGAAAAAGAAGCAAATAGAGAAATAAAAGGCAAAAAAAGCAAATCCCAGCCATCAACATGACGGACGGTCCGAGACAACGGAGCAGCACGGCGGGTTCTGCCAAGGATGGAGACAAGGAGTCCGGAGGAGGTGGAGTTGCGCTCAAGAAAGAAATCGGACTTGTGAGCGCCTGCGGTATTATAGTTGGTAAGTACATACTTGCTAGTAATTAAACCCCCCTTCTGTTTGGCTGCATTTTGCCTGCAGTGCCTTTATGAAGAAAGCAAATGAGAGAAAATGACCAACTGGCTCACCTGTGTTCCGGTGAGCTAGACATAACAGCTGCATTGGGATCAGATTCCACCACGCAGAAGAACATAAAGTTTATGATGAAATGTGTGAGTCCAAGATAAGGATTTTTATAGATAATACCTGTGCCAACTGTCTCTAAAACAGCCGAGACACTTGATTTCACTCTCTGTATCGTTTAAGGCATCTGTGTGAGCAATTTGGGATTAAACCTCCAGATTCAATCAAACACACATGATGACAGCCTCAGAGGGCTTCCACACAGATGTCGTTGTAACAGAAACTCTGATCCCTCTCAGCCTGTCTGCCCCCAACACCCTGCAGTTGTTAATCAGTGAAGCTTTCATCATTTCTCTGTAATGAAGACTGTGTCACCTTCATTCACGTCTCAGGCTCATCTGATTGGTCCATTCATAACAGTCTGTAGCTCCCATGACTGACGTGGACACAGGCAGTAAAAGTCCACATGTGGGCATTCACAAATTGGCCTGCTGCTCTTGCAATTACTCCTGAATGTAGCTTAAATGAGAACAGATTGTGCTGACTTTTAGTGAAAACAAAACAGCTTTAAAGGTGACTGACTGTGACGTTCAGCTGACTCACTCTGAAGAATCATTACTACTCATCCTCCTCTGCAAACAGTTCTTTGATTTCTGGAAGAAGCTTTATGCAGGCAGAGAAGGAGATGTGATCGGCCTTCAGATTGATTTGCATTGTGGGAAATGTAGGAGCCAGTGTTTGAAGGATATTTCTGCCTGTTCCACATTGATTTTCTTTCAAAATCAAAGCAGCTGCCAGAAAACCGTCACTTAAACTTTGTCCTAATCCATTCCTGTATTGATCTGGTTTCTGGCAGAAGTAATGGAGATTAAACATTTGATCTTAGTAATGGGTGTAGGTGACTCAGATGCAGTAGCAGAGCTGTAGAGAGGCTACATTTTCATTCGCTGCAGATGATGAACAAGAGATAACGCCTTCAGACGACGCTTCGATCGATACTAAATCGAGACGTTGCTCCGGTTGTCTTGTCCGGAGTGTGTGGTCTTCTTGTTGACCTTGATGGGATGAGGAGAAGGGAGACCATGACTCATTCATTCATGTGTTTCCACGGTAACGGGAGGAGAGAGAGTAGAGAGGGTGAGAGGGACTGTGTGTCCACATGGGGACTCCCAGGAGGTTTGCTCTCTGAGAGAAAGGAAGACGAGAGGGGAAGATGAAGAGCGACCTTTGCATTGAAATGACAGTTTCTCAGTGTGCAAGCTGCTCCTTAAATCCTTAGCGGTGCGCAAGAATGAATCTGCTCTGCTGTAACCAGGCAGCACCGCAGAAGGTTCAAAGCAAACTGACTTCACGTTAAATTTATGCACAGTTTATTGATAGAATAATGTTTTGAGAAGATGCCAAAGCCTCGTTAACCCTCCTGTCGTTCTGTGGGTCAAATTGACCCATTATAAAGTTTGAAAATGTGAGAAAAAAAATATTTTCACAGTTTAAATTTCCACATTTTCAACATTTAGGGGAAATTTTTTGAACAATTTTTGGTGCAAAAAAAAGAAATGTTGAAAAAATGTTTCTTTAAGAACATTCGGAAAAAAATCAACCAAAATTCAGCGAAATTCGCTGGATTTTGGTTGATTTTTTTCTGAATGTTCTTAAAGAAAATATTAGAGCTTTTACTAAAATATGTGGAATCACTTAAGATTTTTTTAAGAGTTTTTTCAAAAGAAAAAAATTTTTTTGAAAATATTTACTTTTCTCATTTTTAAATTTTAAAGTTTGAAAATGTGGGGAAAAAAATTCACAGTGAAACTTCTGATGTCCACATTTTCAACATTTTAGGGAAATTTTTGAAAAATTTTTGGTGGAAAAAAGAAACGTTAAAAAGAAAATGTTCTTAAGAAAATATTAGAAGTTTTACTGATAAATATGTAATCACTTTACATATTTTTACTTATTTTTTTGAAGATTTTTACTCATTTTTTGAAATTATTTACATGCATTTTCTTGCCAAATTTGGGGTATTTTTTTTTAAATAAAAATATTAAGGGAAACCTTTAAGGAATTATTGGAATTTTCTTCCTGAAGATTTTGCAAATTTTTATAAATTTGGGGAATTTTTTTGCAGAGTTTTTGGATTTTTTTCAGACAAGGAAACATTTTTTTGGTGCCCATAAATGTAGACAACAGGAGGGTTAAAATCAGAATACAAGCAGGAGATCTCTGTGCATGTTGCCAACATCATTTCCCACCAGCCCCGCCCTTAATCGCATCTTCAGCAACATTTAGATAACTAAATGATATAATTTATTGCTCTCCATTTATCTACCGCCTGTTAAGAAGCGTGTTGGCACTGTGGAGCCGTTCATGGCACCTTAGGGGGTTTTTACAGCCGTCCAGAGTCCGCAGGCCTCGGCACCAGTCACAGCCTGTTCTTCTTGGCCACGGCTCTCGTCCTTGACCAAGTAACTCATTCATGCTCGTTCTGCTCACATTGTCATGTGCGAGAGAGACGTGGACTCAGGTGACTCGTCTGATCCTTTGGTGGTGAACATGCCCCGCTGGGTTTTCCATGAAAAGGGCTGAGCACACAAGGACATCAAACGGTTTTATGGCCTATTGTACAGAACAGGCATTTATCGCTCACACACACATTAATCCAGAAACATGCAAAGCCATGAATTGGGATTAGAAGTGAACTTTTGGCCACTTGGACGAAGGCCCCACCCTGATAATGCTGTTTTATTAGCTCCCCGGCTTAGCCGTGTCTGAGCTGCACACCAATCTATCTGTTTTGTAAAAAAAAATAGCAGCATGAATCTGGTCTTAATTAAACATTGAGCTTAGTTTGTTCCTATGGCAGCAGCTGCTTGTCTTTTCAAACTAGGTTACGCTGCAGATCCTAAATCTCTAACTGGCAGAAATGATGACTGTCTTGATTTCTTCCTGCTGTCTTCTCATCACTAATCTAATCATTAATGTAGGTGCTGTCTCATAAATTGCTCCAGTGTAGTTATAAATCACATGCATGTGCACAAGCACACAGGAGCTGCAGAGTCTGAGGCTGTGGCTCGGGGCCAAGCAGCAGGTTGCCTCAGGTTGGTGGCTGTTTGAACAGCGATTTAAATCTGGGAGGAAATGCAAGAACTAATCTTCCAGGGCTTTACAAAGGCTGATTAGGGTTATATCATAATGCTGCACAAAGACACACATGCTTGTTAATATTTATAGTGTGCGGCTGCTGTCAGTGGTGTTTGTTGGAGTGGTGGCATTTAGCCATGTGTCACAGAGAGGCCAAAACAACAAGTTCATTTCATTTGTTCCTTCTCTTAGCGCCGCTTAAGATAAACAATGAGAGCTTGGTGGTTTCTTTAGCTTCACAAAATGCATCTACATAATGTGTCTCCATATAAATGTTTAATTTAGTGCTTCAATGGTAAAATTATTCAGTTTTGCAGCGAATATTCTCAGTCAAAATGTTCAAATGTGCAAATAACCTGTCATTCCCACACTCATGAGCATATATTTAACCGCTGTTTAGCATATAGAAATGGAAATAGTAGAGCTGAAACAGTTCATTTGAAACCAGTTTTATCTTCTTAATGTGGAGGATTTGCCATTTTTCTTTTTGCCAATGCTTTAAATTGACATTCAAAAACATACACGTGGACTTAAGTTAATTGTAACTGGCATTTCTCACTATTTTCTATGCCTTAGGAGACCTAATATGAACAGATTCATGAGAGTAGATGAATTCATAATGAAAAGAATTGTTAACAGCCACACTAATACACAAGTTAGATAGACAACTCAAAATATGTCACTCAATCTGTGTGAAACGGACACATGATCATCGACTCATGAGTGAATTATTTCAGATAAGATGCTATGCCAAAAGAACCAAGCAGCTGTTTGAAACCATAAAATTTAATCTTGTAAAGTTGAGTTTGGCCTGTAGCTGTCAGCAAACGTCAAAGTCCAAGAGGAAGAGAAATGTGCTCAGAGAGCAGGTCTGAAACCAAGCCTCTTCCTTTGTGAAACAACAATCCAGCAACAATAGAGGATATAAAAATATCCTGTGGTAGAAGAGCCACGCTGAGATTTGCAAAAAGAGGAAATTTAGGTGGATAGAGCTGATGTTTGATACTCCAAGAGGTTTGACACTTCCTTCTTGAATTTAATGCTCTTTGTCTTAGGTTTTGTTCAGAAGAGAAGCAGTTCGACCTATTAAGGTAAAATAATCACGTTCTCCCTTGGCCTGATTTGAGACAAAGGGATGTAAAAGTGACTGCAAGAACAGGAAACCTGAAGATTCCACACTAGTCAGCAGTCTGGCACGCTCCCGTGCAACGATGCACATGACAGGACTACACAACATGATTGCCTCCATAAAAGCTCTCTTTTACATAAACATAAACTCATTAAAACCATCCAGAACCAGCGCATCACCTCTAACTGCCTCTTTAGCAAACTTGCAAAAGTCTATCAGTGACTTTACTAGAAAGTTAATGCTGTGTCAGCACACGGCTGCTTTTCTCTCTCCCAGATGTCAAAGGTCCTGCCCTGAATACCACTCATGTCGTAAACATGTCAGTGTAATCAGAGGAGAGGAGGCTCATTTGCCTTCTGTTACCTTTTCCCTGCAACTGGAGTTGCATAAACATATGTATGTCCTCAGCAGTAGCACATGATGCATGTGGAGTCCGTTAAAGGTGAACAGATTTGCATGTTTTCAGTGAAGCACCTGTCGGCTTATGTAAAGATTAAACAGACCTGAGGAAGGAGATGCGGTATGTTTGGAAGAGTGACAGTTTTAAGAGAGCAGCGTTACGGATTTGAATGTACAAAAATGGACAGATTTTTCCCTTATTGCTCAGTCTGTTGATTTTACCTTTAATAATGATGCATGCAGGCCTGATAAAGTTAAACAACTTAGTGTTTTACAAGCAAGAAAAACAGCCACAGAACTTGACCCCTTGATTCCACCAGCTAAAGAACAACCGGTTTAGTTGCAAAAATGTCAGAAAACAGTTAGCAAAGGCCCTAAAGCCCCCCCGATGGCGCCTTCAAATTGCCTGATTTGTCTGCCTGATAGCACAAGATCACCAAAACATTAATTTTGCAAGCTTATTAAATGCACCAAAATCATCCATGTGACCAAAGATTTCCATCCATCCATCATCTAGTTACCGCTTAATCCTCGTTAGGGTCGTGACGGGCTGGAGTCCATACCAGCTGACAGGTCACCAGCTTATCACAGGGCTACATATAGACACAAAAAAATCACACTCGCATTCACACCTACGGGCAATTTAACGTTACCAGTTGACCTGAGCATGGTTTTGGACCGAGAAGGAAGCCAGAGTACCTGTAGAAAACCCACGCATGCACAGGGAGAACATGCAAACTCCATGCAGAAAGACCAAAGATTTGCACCTGTTAACCCTCCTGTTGGCTTCATTTACGGGCACCAAAAAAATCGCTTCCTTGTCTGAAAAAAATCCAAAAATATAGCAAAATAATTCCCCAAATTTCTGAAAATTTGCAAAACCTTCAGGAAGAAAATTCCAATAATTCCTTAAAAGTTTCACTTGAAATGTTTATTTTAAAAAATCTCCCAAATTTGGCAAGAAAATTCTTGCAAATATTTTCAAAAAATGAGTAAAAAATCTTCCAAAAAATGATTAAAAATATCCAAAATGATTACATATATATCAGTAAAACTTCTAATGTTTTCTTAAGAACACTGACAACAAAAATCAACCAAAATCCAGCGAATTTCGCTGGATTTTGGTTGATTTTTGTTGTCAATGTTTTTAAGAGACATTTTTAACATTTCTTTTTTTCCACCAAAAAATGTTCATAAATTTGCCAAAAATGTTGAAAATATGAACATCAGAAGTTGTTTTTTTTCCCACATTTTCAAACTTTAAAACAACACGAGTGTTAAACAGTCTAACATGTAAGTGACCACTACTCTGCTGCCACCCAGCTGGACGAATAGTGAATGAAACACTAAACTTCTCCTGACTACAAAGGATCCACACACACCCATATCTCTAAGCAGAATGCAGCAGTATCATTCACACCTTTGACTTTTGTACTGTAAAAGGACACTCAGCCTATCATCCAGTCTTCTATGGTTCAAAACCTCCACCCTTTGACCCTGATGTTGTTTTATTGGGTCCAACCCAGTGAGCTGAACTCGATTGGAGCCTCCTGACCTCCGACCTCGGCCTTATCACAGGAGGGCGACTTCTTTCATGTCCCCTCCATCTTTCATCTCCTGTGTAAACCGCCTGGCACTGTGATGCTCATTGAATATGTCAGAACATTACTCTCCCCCCTCTGCATCCTCCCTCTCACGCCTCCTCCCCCGTTGGACTCGTTGACCCTGTTCTCTGTCGAGCTCCATCTCCTCATAACTCTGCTAAGTCAGCATATTACAGGTTCCCGCTTTGCCTGGTGGATTTTTGGCTTCTTCACTGCTGAAACTCTACTTGTGCTCTATTTTTTTCACTGTCGCACTTTTTTTTTTTTACTCATGACCTCATTCTTTATTTCCTGTTCACTTCGTCTGCCCACAATGTTATTCAAGGAAGTCACACAGGAACTAGCTACAAGTGAATAATGATATCAGTTAGCCCTTTTAATAGATTTTCTAATTAATCCTCTGAACCCCAAGTAGTTTCTGGGCATTTTTTTTGGCTCTTGTCATAGTTTTACCCAATCAGGGCTCACTTTTCACTGCAATATAAAAAAAAATAGAAGCTCTACATACTACAGATGCTTTGTTATTTGCATTTTTCATGAGTTTTGATGCCACACTGCCTGTAATTCAATTGAAAATCCCAGAATTTTGGTCACATGACTGTTGGTTGCAGCTGAGTCAAACATAGCTTCTCACTTTCACTGAGACGCACAGAATTTTTTCTTTTTCTTTTTTTGTTTGTGGTGCAAAGCTGTTATTTTTGGTGAATTTTCAAATGAAACTAACTTTATTATTATTTTTATTAAATATCATGAGTTTTTTTAGTTTAGATTATAATATTTTTTCAGTGAAACTGCACACTGGAAAATTCCAATGATTCATTCTATTTTAGTGTTTCTGGCCCACATAAATGGTGTCACTTTGGGGATTTTTCAAAAACACAATGTGCCTTTCAACCCCGCTGTCAGGTTTAGAGGGTGAATAGCTAGTGTGGTTTTTTTAAAACACATTGTATCATGAGGCTCAGGGTGAAGCACAAAAACCAGTTTGTGGAGCACATACATACAATGATAAACTCAAAAGATCATATGTTTGCAGGCTTTCTATTTCTCACTACAAATCAAGCTTTTAATAAAAGCAGTTTATATCCTAGAAATAGATTAAAGTGAATCATTTTGATGCTTTTCCACACTTCTTCAGACAACTGTTTGCTCATTTCTTTCCCTGCCATATGAAAATCAGTCGGCAGGTTTATGGTGAATGCTAAATAACACATCGTTTGTCATTTCTGTAACTGTTTCTATTATTGCTGTTGGAAGACTCTGCAGAGTCTTGTCACTACAGTGAGGTTTTCAGGTTTATACTTGCACTGAGACCTTCACTAAAACTGTGCTCTCTGACTGGATCTGGCATCAGGAAACTGCAGAAGCACATAATCTAGCTTGTTTGTGTGTGACCTAAGTAAGAGTCAAGTTAATCGGATATAGAGGTGCAGTGAGGTTAGGTTAGAAGCATCGTCAACAAGAAAAGCACTCAAGAAAAGCAGAACTCCACCAAGGCTGCTCAGCCGTATGACTTCTGTAGGCTAGAATCTTGAATCACAGAACCATAGAATATGATGTACCCACAAACAAAATGACCTTGTGCTGAGCACAGGCATGTGTTATGTATGTGTACGTTATGTACGGATACCGACTCGTGAGACCTAAATATGTAGCGGGTGGAGGGAATTGATGAACTTGGAAACACCCCCAATATTTAATCAATTGTTCCTTGTGTCATTTCTGATGTAGTGTTCACTTGTTGTCATAGTTACAGTGACACCGTGCCACTATCTTGTAACGACACAAACCTTTAAGAAATCATGGATACAGACTATAAGCCACATCACTGTCAAAATCTAATCAGTCGTTCCTTGTGTCATTTCTGATCTTCTCTGAAAACTTCTTTCGTCCATTTTTGAACAATGTTGCTAACAGACAAAAAGACAAACAAACGTACAATGATCTCCACATAACTCTGCCGTTCCTTGGCAGAGTAATAACATGACGAAAACAGGCTTTAAACATGACAAGCATCTGACATGATATTTCCAAATCTAGCAAAGATAAAACAAATATTGATTTCTAAATTTGTAGTGGGCACATTATTGGTCCAATCCACCAGAACACATTCTAAATTTTGTTTCTTAATATGCTTCTAGTGTCCAAAATTTTGCCTCAATGCCTGTTAAACACCTGCAAACCAGGTTTTCTCTCAACCCTTTGATGCCCAACAAGGGTCAAAAATGACCCAAAACCAATGGAAAATGGGGATCTCCAAAACTGCACGGCACATCAAAGGGTTAAAAAACAAGCCAAAGCTGAGATAAGCTGGTGCCTTTAAGCATCATCCATTGAACAGCTCTACAAACAGCACTACAACTGATTCTTGTTCCCATGACAACTAAACTGATGTTGATATGTGAACTCAACCTCTTCTCTCCCTATCTCCTTCTCCTCCAGGTAACATCATCGGCTCAGGTATCTTCGTCAGTCCGAAAGGAGTGATGGAGAACGCCAGCTCTGTGGGCTTGGCCCTGATCGTCTGGATCATCACGGGCATCATCACCGCCATCGGAGCGCTGTGCTACGCTGAGCTGGGCGTCACCATCCCCAAGTCAGGAGGAGACTACTCCTACGTCAAGGACATTTTTGGCGGTCTGGCTGGGTGAGCGAACAGATGAGCAATCAGGAACATTTGGATGAAACCGCTGAAGGCGTTGTTTGAGTCAGTAAGCACGCTACACCTGAGGCAACTGGGGTGTTACAATAGAAAGAGGTGCTTTCCAAAAAAGAGCAGAAAGAAGAAAACAAACCACAGTAGGCTTGTGGTTTCTGGATTAGATGTTCTTCACATTTCACTGTCTTGGTTTCTCGTCAGTGCAAAACTGTTCGTGCAAAACAGGATGCTTTTGAGTCCCACCTAAAAGAGCTTGAAGTTGCTTAAAAGGACATAAAAATGACACAAATGAGGCATCAATTTGTTAACGAATGACAGATTCCACAATAACAAAAGCTATTATGAGGCATCCAAACTCAAATGGGGGGTTTATGTATCTTTAAGCTCTTTTCTTTGCAAAACACTTTTTTTTACTCTCAGGTCAGTGAGGTCTAACAGACCCCCTAGTCGACCCTCAAAAGTATTGTTTATTAAGTATATGACCCAGTTTTGGAGAAGAAGGGCCCTCCCCACATGATTAAAGCTAATTTGACAAGGATTTAGGTGAGCATACCGACATGTCTAGATTCCTCTCTTTATCCCGCCGGATGAGCCAGCCGATGTAGCTCAGACATATTGATCCAAAGCAGGGGGCCTTTAGTTAAAGTCAAGTACAGGAGTTGCATGCAGTTAACCCTCTGCATAACAAAACGTGTTGGTGGGCTTTCTTTTTTTTCTTAAAATGTGTAAAATTACACCATTTATCAGAGCCACAAATGGTAAAAACACAAAAATTCTGCAGAATTTAAACTTTCAGACACATCTCAAACCCATCATGTGTGTCATGTACTTTAATCAGGAAAAAAAATGAAGTTTTAAGCTGTGACATGTACTTAAATTACTTTATTCTATGCGTCATTCAAAATTCACGAAAAAACCCCATCTGCCCGAAAGAGATTCTGTAAAAAGTTAAAATCTTGCACACGTCACTGCCACTGAAAAGCCTTGAGTGATTCAGGTGGAAGCAACAGTGACATGACCAAAATTAATTTCAGGTAAGCTGCAGGCTGTACTTAGTGTGGTAATAAACACAGTAGGTCCAAAAAAAAATACAAAAAAAAGATGCAGAATGATTCAAAACAGTTTACAGAAGAGCAAGTTGTTTGCGACTTGTCTGAAAATACATTCAGCATGGTGAATATCTTTGTAGAACTGAAAAAAATAGAAACAGTCCTAGTCAAGTAGCTTGTCTATACTTGCAGAGCTCTCTTTTTGAGTTCTCCTTACTTTTAGTGTGGTTGTGCTGTTTCTGTGGAGGTGCACGACTGTAAATGACACTAAGATATGAGCTCACAGTGACTAAAAATGTGTCAGGAGCAAATAAAAAATACCTAAACGCTTCTGGTTCAGACGGTTATGAGACATGAAACGAGCAGACTTAAATATGTATCTAGTAGATTCAGAGTGACTCAGAATACAAATGTTACAAGTGTTACAGTTCTGTGGGGTTTCCCCACCTTTATCAAGCCGTTATGAATTGACTTTGAGCCCACAGCCCCTTTCCATTCATCCATATAAGGTTAGCTTTAAGGTAACGGTGCTCACAGTAGAAGCTTGGAACCACGCAAAGTTAATTTCCTACTGAAACATATTGTTTGTTAGCGTAGATCTCACACAGTGTGACCATTGTTTTTTCATCTATCAAAAGGATGCATATTATCGGGGCATTCTGGGAGAGGAATTCAACCAGACAAAACAGCCAATGATTGTTTTTCTCTCTTTGTACAGTAACTATCAATACACATCAATGAGCGCTGACCACCAGGGATTCTTGTACTTCGTGGTTTCAGATGCTCAGTTTGAAGCATTGGGGCCACACTGTTTCCCTGTGCCCTCCGTCGAGCACAAATAAACTGCATTCAAGGGGTGTTTGTTTTGGTTGTGCGGCTCCTTTTGTCCCATGTGGTGTGGATGTAGGCGAAGTTGTATGTGCTTATACTCCAGTAACTTTAGCGGCGGAAATGCTTACATCGCCTTGTCGCAGCTGGACGAAGGCGAGCTCGTAAAAATTGTACAATCAAACAATTATAGAGTATCAAGTACAAAGAGTCTTTGTTGGATCAGACTGATGAGGCTTGTGTTACACCTATAATATAAACGATGTAGATGCAAGAGGTTGCATTAAGCAACTATATTTAGCTTGTTCTCACAGGATATACACTACTGTTTAAAAGTTTAGGGTCAATCAAGCAATTTCATGTTTTCCCCGAAAACTTACACTTTTATTCATGTGCTAGCATAATTTCACAAGGGTTTTCTAATCATCAATTAGCCTTCCAACACCATTAGCTAACACAATGTAGCATTAGAACACAGGAGTGATGGTTGCTGGAAATGTTCCTCTGTACCTCTATGTAGATATTCCATTAAAAATCAGCAGTTTACAGCTAGAATAGTCATTTACCACATTAACAGTGTCTACACTGTATTTCTGATTCACTTAATGATATCTTCATCGAAAAAAATTGCTTTTCTTTCAAAAATAAGGACATTTCTAAGTGACCCCAAACCTTTGAATGCTAGTGTAAATTTAAGCAAAGTCTACTGGAGTGGGACAATATATTGATATCTCTTTGTATCACGCTGGAAACAAATATTTTCTTTAAAAACCGAACTTGCCAGACTCACTACTTCACTTCATGCTTGTGGTTGCACTTACAAATGAGTGAAGAGAACATGAATGGAAACAAATGGAACTAACTTGCTAATTAATTGCACATTAAAACTGAACAATAATAAGAATTTAACACATTCAGTGCCACAAAGCAGTAAGTGCACATATGATTTCTGCTTTTTGTTGCATTTTTAGAGATATTTTTCCACATATAATATAGAGTAGATGAATGTCTTGCAATATATTGAGTTCCCTGAGTTAGTCTATAATATCCACCCTTAGTCTGCTGATCTCCCCTGTATGTCTGCATATATGGTGCCACTACCATTAGTAGAAGAAGTATTCAGATCCTTTTTCCACGTAGAAGTAGATGATTGATCTATAAGTCAATTATCAGTCTGCAAAAATACCCCACAGATTGCTTCTGTAACTCAATTTTCACCCTATAATTCTACAATTTACAAAGTAAAAATGAGATGCAGGTATAAAACGTACAAATAAATCCTCCATCAGTATTTCTAGGTCATGTACATTATGTATTAGCAGAGAGGGCCGTTCAGAGTGTTATTAATTATTCATGCATTAATCAGTGTGCTGCATTTTAACGTTGTAACTGATCCCAAGAGTTTTTTTCTTATTTATTTAATCGATAGCTGAGCATCATATGATCTTTAAGCATGTGAAACCCAATCTGCAAGGTTGGTAAATCGATTCTGTAAAGTTAAAAGCTCAGTATTACAAGAAATGTCATGAAAACTGCAAAAAAAAAAAAAAAAAGAGAGAAGCAAGACCGAAAATCTAGTACAACGCCCTCCACGAGTGCATTCCCGTGTACTGTTAGAGGGTTAAATGGGCATTTGAACCCACATTTTTCCATGAAACGCACACATTCCAGTGAGTCACAGTCCTGTTAATGCAGTCAGGTGTAATGATCCCTTTATAATCTTTCAGAGAATGTCATGGTTGTACCACATGCCTGGTCTGTCCTGCTGCTAGAGCTTTCCTCCACTTCTACACCACATCTCAACCCTCCATTATTCATCGGTTTCTGCCTCCTTTCAGCATCTCACTCAGGGAACATGCCCAGTGTTTGTTTTCATTTGCGTTTTTACCTCCTTGTTAGTGAATCTTTTTCATTTTTCATGCGTCATTGTCGGCTACTGTACTGCTTTTTTCTGGTTTCTGACGTCCAGCTTCGGGTTAAATGATAATTTCTCCGAAGAAAAGGTCCCACTTATCGAGAAAAATAGCAAAAATGCCACAGATATTTCAACATCTGTGAACTACAGTTAATTTCAGCAGTAAAAACACAACAGACAGTGACTAAAATGTATCATATGCTGCGGTGGCATATTCCTCTGGTCCGTGACTACAGCTACTTTAGCAGACTGAATGAGTCACCTCAGTTAAACTAGCTGCCAAACAGAAATGTTCTTTGTTTTATAGGAATTCATTGGAAGCTTTAAACTGCTGCTTGGTCTAAGCGTTGCTTCACTGCCCAGACATTTTTCTCTGCGCTGTTAAATTTTTAAAAAAGCGGGGGGAAATCTCAGCTACATGAAACCAAACATCAAAGTCAACCCAAAGCAGAAATGATGGTTTGTTAGTCTTAGCAGCATGGGCTTCCCCCTCTGCTTTGTTCTGAGTGCTGCCCCGCAAAGAGTTATTATTTGTACTATCCGTCCACTTATCTTAATTTTTTTCTATTAGAGTTTATTTTTTTAGCCTGTTAAATCTCAAAATAGCAAAAGAACCCATTCATGATTTCCCAGAACCTGAGGTGACATCTTTAAATGTCGTGTTTTTTTAGTAAAGAGCACAAAGATATCCATTATAAAAACAGACAAAAGACTCATATTTGAGAGGCTGAGACCAGCATATGTTTGGGATTTTACTCGATAAATGACTCAAATTACCAACTACTGTTATGTTAATATGTCATTAATCTATAATTATCTTTGTTGTTCTTGTAGAGGAGTACAAATCATATTATTGGCAGTAGATTGGGGAATGTTGTGAGAGGCCAACCAAAGTAGGGAATAGACGTTATATTTAATCAAAAATGACCCATTTTGTGTGCAAATATACACTACCGTTCAAAAGTTACACTTACACTTTTATTCATGTGCTAACATAATTTCACAAGGGTTTTCTAATCATCAGTTAGCCTTTCAGCACCATTAGCTAACACAATGTAGCATTAGCACACAGGAGTGATGGTTGCTGGAAATGTTCCTCTGTACCTCTATGGAGATATTCCATTAAAAATCAGTCGTTTCCAGCTAGAATTGTCATTTACCACATTAACTATGTCTAGACTGGATTTCTGATTCATTTGATGTTATCTTCATATAAAAAATGCTTTTCCTTAAGAATAAGGACGTTTCTAAGCGATCCCAACGTTTGAGCGGTGGTGTATGTGTCAAGTGTTTGTGTGTTGTAACTGTGCCCTCTTCCCTCCATTTTCACCTCAGGTTCCTGCGACTGTGGATCGCTGTGCTGGTCATCTACCCGACCAACCAGGCCGTGATCGCGCTGACCTTCTCCAACTACGTCCTCCAGCCTCTGTTCCCCACCTGCTTTCCACCAGAGAACGGCCTTCGTCTGCTGGCTGCTGTGTGTCTCTGTGAGTAACACACGAGTACAAATCCTTAGACACAAACACCCAAACACAGTCGCAGACGTTTTTAATGTTTCTCAATGCAGCAGATACCTCAAACTGCTGAAACACACTCGACTACGCACTTGTGGTGCTCATTTTACTCACAAAATGGTTACTAATGAAGTAATTAACTTTTTATTGTCATTTATAACATAGTAAAACACACTGCCACTGTTCTTAAAGCTCATGAAAGGTTGGTTTTTACTGAACATCCTCAGTACGTCTATGTTTTGCAAGCAGCTCAACCAAAAAGTGGTGCTCCCTTCTCAGAATCTTCTCTACAGCCACCCTGTTTTTATGGACTGTTGACCTATTTGGCACACCCGAATGGAAAAGCTCATAACGGAAGAACTGCAAGGCCAAAATACATGAATGAGACTTCATTTCAATGGTCACACCTACGCAACCCAAATTACATCAACTCGTGTAGTGTCTGTCGCACAGTATGACACAGTTTTAACATCAGAAATCATGAAAAGAGGTTGAATTTATTTGATTATTGTGACTCTGTTTACTACTTAAGTGTTTAATTAGTTTCCATACTTGTCTCCTATCTGCTTTATGTAAGCACAGCCTGCAGTTCATTCCAGTTCAGAGAAAAGGCTCATGATTTTTTGTCATGAGACTGCTTGTGAATGAAGGGATTTCAGGAAATATCACCGTTTTAAGGTTAGATTTCCAGATGGAACTGCATTTCACCCTTAACTAGTTCCAGGATTGTCGTTCTTTCCATTTCTAGCTCTGGTAAAGGGTGTAAATGTGGTGATTCATTTAACCCTCGTGTCGTCCTGCGGGTCAAAATTTACCCATTTTTAAAGTTTGAAAATGTGGGGAAAAAAAATATTTTCACAGTGAAACTTCTGGTGTCCACATTTACAACATTTTCAGGAAATACTTGTACATTTTTTGGTGGAAAAAAAGAAATGTTCAAAATGTTACTTCAGAATAAATCCAGCAAAATTCACTGGATTCTGGTTGATTTTTAAGTGAATGTTCTTAAAGAAAATATTAGAAGTTTTATTGATATATATATGGAATCATTTTAGATATTTTTAGGATTTTTTTGGATTTTTACGCATTTGTTAAAAATATTTACAAGAATTGTCTTGCCAAATTTTGGGGATTTAAAAAAAAAAACTTTCAACAGAAACTTTTAAGAAATTAAGGAATTCACTGAAACTCCCCAAAACCAATGGACACACAAATGTTGACACAGTTACCAAACAAGTAATAGTTAATGGACCAAATGTACAGGTAGCTTAGTTATTCCAGAGGTCAATGTGAAATAGTGGATTAAAGCACATATTGGTTACAGATATGTCACCGAACCAGAGCTGTTTACAAGCCGCTGACTGGTTGAACGATTCATTGGGTTTATTTTGATCTCGATGCCAAGTTTTCTGGAGCTCTTGTGCTATTTAATCGTCAGTTCGAGGCTGTCTAAGAAAAGAGAAGCACAACAGAGGCAGGCAAATAGCTGCTGGAAGACAAATTGAAGTGTGTTGGCACCGACATTACAGCGGTCGACCCAACAAAGTTCACACAAACTGCTCAAATACTGCAGTCAGCCGTCAGACACAAAGACAGACAGACGTGAACCGTGGAGAAGAGTGTTATTATGTGTTATGAAAGACAGCTCTCTGTTCAGAACCTGATCTGAACTGTCAGATAAACATCCGACTGGAAGACGCTGGTTTTAGTGGGAGATGTGGTCAAACTCGAGCAACTCTGGTGATATTTAGGTGGAATCCTGAGTGCAGATATTTATTTAAATCACTGCTCTCAGCACTGGCAAATGCAGAAGGAAAACAAGCTTTTCTTTGAAGCTTTCACTTTGTCCCAAAAAATGTCAATGTCAGTTTAAACTGGCTTTTGCTCATTCCTCAAACAGTTGAATTACTATGCAGAAGAAACAAGAGCAAGGGAAACTGGAAAGACTGGAGCTGTAATCCTCACATAAGCAGAATTCAGCACGATGGATCCCAGCAAAGGGAAAGCCCAATCTTTCTAGTAACTGTCTAGTATATGTACACTAGCAGTCAGACGTTTGGACACACCTTCTCATTCAAAGCTTTTTATTTAATTATTTTCTACATTGCAGATTAATTCTGAAGACATCAAAACAATAAAAGCATACATATGGAATTATGTTGTAAACAAAAAAGTGTTTTCTTCAGTATTAATCTACAATGCAGACAATAAAACAAATAAATAAAAGGCAATGAATGAGAAGATGTGTCCAAACCTTTGACTGGTTGTGTAGATAAATGGCATCAGTGGAAAGATTTGAGGCATTGATGGCATCATTTGCTAACTTTCTACCAAATGTACAAAATGTTTTTAGATATCTGACAAGACATCTGCAAACACAACCTCTCCGGAGGCAATAATGAAATCTCCACTTTCTTATTTTTGACACATTGACCTACATTTTTCTGACTTTTTTTTGCTCTAGTTACAGAAATGCCTCACAGCTAAATGTTCTTAGTTTTGACAAGTCGTCTGGTTGCCTAACTCCGGTTTGTTTTTAAGCTTCTTGCTCAAATTGATCGGACAGATGTTGTCAGGCAGCTTTGGTAGAAGTTTATCTCTGTTTTGCTGTTGTTGTTCGGGGGAAAAAGTGGGTGAGAGGTTAGCCGTTTCCCATCGACGCTTATGTCACGCCTGTTTTCGGGGGTGTTTTTGTGTCTATGCGCGTCTGACTTTGACATATTTGCCCTAAATGTTCCGCTTGCAGTCTCATCTGTTAATTTTGCAAGCTATAACTCCTTACTTGGAAACATGGCTATGAGTAGATTCAGTGACAGTCAAAGCACATGTCACCAGTCACCGGCCATGCTGCAGGGAAGCCAAAGCCTGTTTAAGGTGTACCCTTTCTAAAACTTGAGCTGGAGATTCTCCCAGGGGTCCGTCTGTTCGTACAGATGGCAGAACGCGGGGTCATAACTCTGTCGTGTTTTCCAACGGGCTCATAGTTAACTCAGCAAGTTTCCACACACACATTTTGTATACTCAGCTTACAGTCAGCTGAGCAGGCCCCCACAGCTCCGTGCTTTTGGAGAATGTGTCCTTCGGTGTTTATCTGCAGACTGTCAATCAGCAGAGAAGAGTAGGAGGACAGACGTGTGTTGTGAGGCAATGTTATGAGGTGGCAAAAGATCATCTGGTTCCTAAAACAAGTGTGTTTACCTGAGGCTGCATGAGAATTTTGCCATTGTGTGTTTTGGTTCATGGTGCTTGTGTATACGGTACATAAATGGTGTCATAAGTGAATCTGCATGCGTAGTCTCTCATTTCCTGTGTGTGGTGGAGGGAGTAGCAGCTGCAGCTCCCCCTCACTGCTGCTGTCAGCTCAAGGAGAAAACCCCACACAGCCTAGATCTCAACTTCCCTTATTTCTTTCTCACAGCCTCCATTCGCCTTCCTATAAACCTCATAAACTCCTCTAGCACCGCTACTAACACTCTCTTTTTGTTTGCATCCAGTATTCATTCAGTATCAGAGCAGATCCATGCACGTCTCTTCATGTACATCTGTGTTTGCTCCCTGCAGCGGCAGCTCAGAGTTATTTAATGTGATGAACTTAATCCCACAGAGTCAAACAGGACTCTTACTTAATGGCACCCTATTGGCCTGAACCCGCTGGCCTGTTGTACTCAGCAGCACAGATCAAACCCATTATCTTGCGAATGTCAGCATCAGGTTGAACTGAGCTGAGCAGCATTTCCAAATACCTTTTTTTTACACGTTCTAGTAAATGCCAGATTAGGAGAGTTTGGTAGGTACAACATTAAAAAGAGCCGTAAACAATCCTAAAAACAACACCAATCTGCTTCTGTCAATGCAAAAGCACTCAAACCTGTCATTTTAAAAGTGTGGAAAGGTAGCCTGTATATGCAGTACTGTTCAAAATTTGAGGTCATGAAGACATTTTCATGTTTTCCACGAAAACTCACACTTTTATTCATGTGCTAACATAACTGCACAAGGGTTTTCTAATCATCAATTAGCCTTTCAACACGATTAGCTAACACAATGTAGCATTAGAACACAGGTTGCTGATGGTTGCTGGAAATGTTCCTCTGTATCCCTTTGTAGATATTCCATTAAAAATCAGCAATTTCCAGCTAGAATAGTCATTGACTACATTAACAATGTCTAGACTGGATTTCTGATTAATTTAATGGTATCTTCATAGAAAAAAACTGCTTTTCTTTCAAAAAAATAAGGACAAAAAGCCAGTCTACAAACTTTAAACTATCATCCAGAATGTAACATATGATGTTGCACTAGGTAAAATGCACGTGTGTTAGAAGTTGCTGATGCAATATACTGCCAAGAATCTACCATATCATCACAGTACTTCCAAAGAAAACAGAACTACCGCAAGAGATAACGACTGATGATGCAGTAGCAGAACCAAAGGTCAGCGTTAAGACACGTCGCATTGGTTCAAATGTGCGGCTTTTAATCTCTCTCTATTTTAGCTTAAATTTTAGCTTTATCATCAACAGTAATCGATTTCATAACTTCTCCTTCCATTCTTGAGCAACAATCGGCGCACCGCTACTACTAACAAAGCAGGGACAGCTCAGAGACAGTCTTAGAAGGGACCAATAAAATAATTATTATCGCATCAAACAGTAAATACAGGTTCAGCAGAGTTTAGCTTACTGATCAACATGTTCTATTTATTCCTTCAGCTCGTAGAGAAGCAGCTGAAGTTTCATTGCGAGGACGACATAAAGCAAGATTCTGTTGGAATTCACTGAGGAGTGAACGGGCGTAACGGGCCAGTATCTCAAACTGGAAGAGGAATGTAGAAGGCAGGGGCGGGAGGCCAAGTGAGGTGGGCTGCAGGGAAGCTTCTATACATCGGTCAGTCAGTGTCATTGGTAATAGAGGGTTTCAGGAAAGAGAAGAACCTCATGTGAGCTGCAGAAAAAGTGCATAGAGGGGATCTGATGTTTGAGCATTCATGTTAATGATGTGTCCAAGTCACAGCATGTAATAAAAGACTGGTGCAACACACACGATAAGATGATTCCAGCAGCCTTAATCCTTTTGTCGTCCTGTGGGTCAAAATTGACCTGTTTGAAAATGTGGAAAAAAAATAATATTTTCACAGTGAAACTTGTGATGTCCACATTTTCAACATTTTTGGGAAATCTTTCAAAATTTTTTGGTGGAAAAAAGAAATGTTAAAAATGTTTCTTAAGAACATTCACAAAAAAATCAACCAAAATCCAGCAGAATTCGCTGGAAGATTTTTACTCATTTTTTGAAAATATTTAAAAGAACTTTCTTGCCAAATTTGGGGGATTTTGTAAGGGAAACTTTCAAGGAATTGAATTTTCTTCCTGAAGGTTTTGCCAATTTTCAGAAATTTGGGGAATTTTTTTGCTGAATTTATGGATTTTTTTTCCGACAAGGAAACGATATTTTTGGTGCCCATAAGAGGAAGGGTTAAAGCCATTAAAGTGAGAATAACAGGAAAAACTACACATAATTCGAGCAAAACAAGCCCTAATTGTGTGTTTTTCTGTGTTTCTGTTCAGTGCTGCTCACATGGGTGAACTGCTCCAGCGTGAGGTGGGCCACCAGAGTGCAGGACATCTTCACGGCCGGCAAGCTGCTGGCCCTCGGCCTCATCATCATCATGGGCATCGTGCAGATCTGCAAGGGTAAGCTGACCGCCGCCATCTGTGCATCCCCAGAACACATAGATACTATCCCACTTGGTGTTTACTCTGTCCGTGTGTGAAAAGCAGAATCACACACACACAGTCGCAGTCAGCGAAGACGTGTTCACTGATTCGGGACGGTATAGGATCCACATGGACGCCACCGGGGTCAGCGGGTTTCTGGGGGCCTTTTTGGTTAAAAATCACATTGCTAATATCAGCACGCCTGTGGGGGTTTGCAGCACAAACACAACAGAGGGTCAGTTATTCTAGGGGCCACAAAGGAACAACAAAATGGGGCTTTCTGTGCAAGTGTTTGAAGATAATGAAGAGTCGGATTTGATGGGAGAATTGAGGTCGTATATGAGGGACAGTATGTAGGAGAGAAGTGACTTGGGATTTGGAGAAAAATGTAAAGGCAGATGAGATTAAAAAAACTGATTTATGCTGGAGTGTTTGGATGTTTCTCTGGGGGATTTCGCAAATAAGTCACTGGCCAGGTATTCAGCAGAATGTCTTTCATAACTTGTTTCACACACGCTGATTTCATTAGATGATAGCTTTCAGATGGGTTTCCTCACAGCGAGGCCCAGACTTCGGTTTGTTTACCCCTTCAGCAAAACAGCAAACCAGAGATAAATAATCACGAGCACTTGAGCGCAGAAAGTCGAGTAAATTTAACGAAGGAACACAAACGAGCAAAAAAAGAGAGAAACTGAAAACTTGTGGACAAAAAGAAATGACAAAATCAGGCAAAATAAATCATGATTGCTGAAGATTTTGCCTCTTTTTTTTATTGCATTATCCCCCTGTAGGAGAGTACTACTGGCTGGAGCCTGCCAATGCATTTGAGCCCCTCCAGGACTATAATGTGGGGTTCATAGCTTTAGCTTTTCTACAAGGCTCCTTCGCCTACGGAGGCTGGAACTTCCTGAACTACGTCACAGAGGAGCTGGTGGATCCTTATGTGTAAGACACTTTTTACTTTCATATACCTGTAGACATTCATTTGCTGCGTTTATAACCCCTCTCCAATATATGACCATAGAAATTTACAAGCAGCCAGTAGCTGTTTCAGTGATTAGCAGTCACATGCCAACTAGGCTTCCCAGCTTAATCCTTGATCCTTTTTGTTAAAGCTTTCTGGAATTAATTTCGCTGTCATTCCCAGTGTCTGATCTTGAATAATTTCTCAGTGTATAAAATGGTTTATTTCTTCATTTCCTGTGCATTCTGTCTATCTTTTAAAACAATCCTGTGTTTTTAATAAGTTTTTATCTATTAATATCCCACCCCTAAGATACCATTTTTAATTTCCTACTTTAAATCCCTCTCTATCTCCCTTTCTTGAGCTTTTCTCCCCCCATTGGGTCGACTAAATACTGTGCTGCATTGTCTCCAGGAACCTTCCTCGTGCCATCTTCATCTCCATCCCCCTCGTGACCTTCGTTTACGTCTTCGCTAACATCGCCTACGTCACGGCCATGAGTCCTCAGGAGCTGCTCGCCTCCAATGCTGTTGCCGTGGTGAGTGGTCCCATGGCTTCATTCAACAGCACATTTTTGATATTTTTATATGACTGTCGCCCTCTAGTGGCCCTTATAGGTCAATGCACAAGTTAATATTACTACTTGTGCTTGTTTATACCTTTTTGTACCTCATCCTAACAGTGGGCTTGATCAAGCAGACATCTAATCATGTAAATGTGTCATCTCACTTCTAATCTATTCATTCCTCCATCGCAGACGTTTGGTGAGAAGCTGCTGGGAGTCATGTCGTGGATCATGCCCATCTCTGTGGCTCTGTCCACCTTCGGAGGTGTCAACGGTTCCCTCTTCACGTCTTCACGGTTAGTTGGTTTAGTATCATGCAGTCATGTTGCGAGGACTCTCATTTTATTGGTCCATGGGGAAAAAATAACAATGTGACTCTTAGACATGCAAAAAATATCTACCTATCTTTATAATACACCGCATAAACAGATGACGAGCCGAGTTGATGTTTTGCATCTAGACTTAGCTTTTTCCATGAATATACCACAAATTATGAACCAGGGTTTTTCATGTACTGCCGCTAACATCCCACTTGTTGCATGATTTGTTTCTAGTCTATTAAATAAACCCCTAAATATAGCCACAGACAGATAAAGCAATAGTTAATGACCTATCTTTGAGTGTGAATAAAACGTGGCAGGCAGGAGCCTTGCATGATTTATGGACAATCGCCATACGTTTGTCTGTTTGTCAGTCTGTGTGCAAAAACGGACAAAAAGATTTGGATGAAATTTTCAGGGAAGGTCAGAAATGACACAAGGACCAAGTGATTAGAATTAGGCAGTGATGTGGCTTATAGTCTGGATCCATGGATTTGGTAAAGATTTCTGTATCATTGCAAGATAGCAGCACGGCGTCACTGTAACTATGACAACAAGTGAACACTACTTCAGCTGCCTGCTGATGATCACATAATTGTGATCTTACTACAAATCAGCCATTGAGGACTTCTCGGGACTTATCCGTCGGAAATCATACAAGGAACAATTGATTAAATTGTGGGGGTGTTTCTGAGTTCTATCAATTCACACTGCCCGCTACATGTTTAGGTCAAGCTTGTACTCAGCACAAGGTTATTTTTTATTAAAGATTTCATCCGTCAGAAATGCTACAAAGACTGAGCAGCCGTGGCGAAGCACTGCGCTCTCCGAGTGCTTTTCTTGTTTAAACAAGTTTCCATCCTGGTTTGTGGATGGTCTGACTTCTCTTTATGTGTTAACTGAATGATTTGTTCATTGCAACTCTGCAGACTGTTCTTTGCCGGAGCCAGAGAGGGCCACCTCCCCAGTCTGCTGGCCATGATCCATGTAAAACGCTGCACCCCCATCCCTGCTCTGCTCTTCACTGTGAGTGCTGCTCCCTGGTCTACATTAATATACAGCACACCGGTTAAACAGAACCTGACTAGTTCTGTCTGCTTCCTCAGTGTCTGTCCACCCTGCTGATGCTGTGCACCAGCGACATGTACACGCTCATCAACTACGTGGGCTTCATCAACTACCTCTTCTACGGAGTGACTGTCGCCGGGCAGATCGTCCTGCGATTTAAACAGCCCAACATCCACCGGCCAATCAAGGTGTGTTCATGTGCAGTTTTCTGTGTTTTTGGTCATTTTTTTATTTGTGTATAGTAACTTTTGCGCGTATGAAAGAGGAAATATTTGATTAAAACAGGAATACATAACGTAATACATGCAGTTATGTCTGTAATATGCACTGAATTGCACATCTGAAGGTAAATGTATTTGTTAAGATGAGATGCTACTGGTAAAACAGTCGGTTTTGAAATTTTTGTTAAATTTTGCTTTTTCAGAGTAGTAAAAAGAAAGTATCCAAAACACACATTTAGATGTTTATTTTGCTACACTTTATCGACTTATGTGTGTAGATTTCAATTATAATATATATCTGTAAAGCTAGTTTTCTCCAAATACGGCTGGCTTACATTTCTCTGAGTCAGACATCTCATTCAAATCTGATTTACATAAGATTATAGTCATAAAAAAGTGGCAAAAAAAGTCTATATTATTTTGTGCTGTTGATGGTATTTTCAGATTTATGGAGTGATTAAGACAGAAACCAAAAAAAAACTTCTGTAAAAACCTTTGACTCTGTTAGTAAAACGTAACAAAAATGTACTTTGAAGCTCGATTTACGCAGTGTTTAGATTTCTGTTGTGGCAATTAATGCAAATGAAAGGTTTGCAAATTAAAAAATAATTGTCTTATTGTCAGGAATCATTTTTATACTGCTATATAATATATACATTTTTTAAGTGTATTCATCTATAGTGTCTGTCTTTAAATGGATACTGGTGTGAAAGTTTACAGAGGCAGTTTAGAAAGTGGCTGATAATGTGCACTAATTCTGAATTCAAGCAGTGAAAGGATGAATGTATTATCAGATAGTGGGTGCACAGTCAAGAATAAGATATTCGTGGTGGATTGACATTAGTGACAAGATAATAGAAATTGCCTTTTCAAGATGATGTATGTTTCCGTTCATTAAATATATCAAAATTGCTCAAATTCTGTCAAACCTGCTGTTATATTTCACTTAATCTGCATGATTCAAAAGGGCATAAAAGGACTTTTTGTACAAGCGTGATAACTTGTTTTCCTTCTTCCAGATCAGCCTTATATGGCCGGTCATTTACCTCCTCTTCTGGGCCTTCCTGCTCATCTTCTCCCTCTACTCTGAGCCGGTGGTGTGTGGCATCGGCCTCGCCATCATGCTGACCGGTGTCCCCGTCTATTTCCTGGGAGTCTACTGGGACAACAAGCCCCAGTGCTTCGACGCCTTTGTTGGTGAGTTTGCCTATCGGGGGCAACTTTTCTCTGTCAGGGGTTAAACGTTGCACATTTTTAGCACCACAAATGCATCACATCTTATTAGGAAAGTCTAGGCAATACACTAATACAAGACAGGTGTCACATGGTGCAGCTTTTCTTATTGGTAAGCATGAAAAATTTAACTAGCCAGGTGAGCTGTGACCCCATGTCCTCTGAATGTACAGACACAAGCATGTTCTCAATCTTGTTTTGGCAAGAAAAAAAGAGATCCCAATATGCCAAAGCAGGTTTTTGATTCAGTGCTTCATTAAAGAAGCAATAAAACAACAGGATAATAAATGTAACCAAGAAATATCAGCCCTGAAACATCCCCAGCTGATCATTTGCATTAAGAAAATCATTTTTTGTATTATAAGTTTTCTCAAATGTCATGTTTAAATATACAAATGAGGCATTAGTGACTCATATATACAAATTTCACTGGATTTTGGTTGATTTTTTTTGTGAATGTTCGTAAAGAAAATAGAAGTTTTACTGATATATATGTAATCACTTTACATATTTTTAGGATTTTTCTTTGAAGATTTTTAATATTTTTTTGAAAATATTTACAAGAATTTTCTTGCCAAATATGAGGGATTTTTAAAAATAACATTTTTAAGGGAAACTTTTAAGGAATTTTTGGAATTTTCTTCCTGAAGGTTTTGCAAATTTTCAGAAATTTGGGGAATATTTTTTTTCTGAATTTTGGATTTTTTTTCAGGCAAGGAAACATTATTTTTTGGTGCCCATAAATGAGAACAACAGGAGGGTTAAGAAAATTGCCTTTAAAGATTGAATTACAATTGATGCAATTCGTAGTAAAAAAAAATATTTCAATGGATATTATGGACTTTTTTTTTCTATTTGTCTGAAAGAAAACTATTTATCGAAGAAAAATAGCAAAAATAGCCTGCATTACTTTTTATTTTTTAATGCAAAGTTGCACAAAAAATTGGGTAACAAGCACAAAACTCAATCTGACTAAATTGAATTTGACTTTTTTGTTTTATTTTGTCATATCAGATTTTCACCTGAATCTACTCTGACTCTTTCTGTGTCTCTTCCTCCAGATAAAATGACCTACTTGGGTCAGAAGTTCTGTGTGGTCGTTTATCCAGCTGAAAGCAGCAGCAGCGGGAGCGGTGAGGAAGGAGAGGAAATGAAGGAGGCCATGTCTCCTCTGTCCAAGGACGACGGAGACAACCACAAGTCAGCAGACTGCTAAAGCGCACCTTTTTTAACTCTCACCTGCCCCCAGAATAGACGCCGGCGGGTGTGCACACCAACACACACCAGTTTAGAGTGGATTTACTGATCAACACATGTGCCCCCACGCTTTGTCTTGGAGATTTTTAGTTGGTTTTAGCATCAATCAGTATTTTCTGTGCCAAATATAGTAAGAAGTGTTGAAAATAATATGACCCTTTCTGTCTGGGGTCCTGCAAAAGTGCAATACAGAAAGGTTAGCACCTTCCAGCTCCTCAACACATGACATCTAGCCATTTATTTCAGCATCTTCATCATCCTCCCTCTTCCATTTCCACACACTAACTGCAAATTTCCCCCATCAGAGCGCCTTTTTTGAAAGTATTTTTTATTATCAAAAGACTTTTCCTGTGCTGTGATGGCTACAGAAACTCTCGTTTTGTTCCTCTTTTCTTAATTTTGCTTTGTCACTCTTTCAACACACCAAAGCTGCATTTTGATTGTCAAAGCAAGAAAATCAGATTCAGATCAAGTCGTTTAATGCCGTGAAGTCGTACACTAAGACTGTGTTTTGTTTTTCAAGGTGACTGTAATTCTGAAATGTTCCTCTATTATTTTTTTTGTAATTGTGATAATTGCGTATGTCATTTATTGTTTTTTTTTTTAGTTTGAATATGTTAATTCTAGCATTGTTGATAGACTTTTTTTCTAACATCATATTCATCCGGGCCTATTTTTTACTGCGGATGTGTAACACCTGAAAGCCGATGTGAGATCTGTACTTTGTATTGCTAAATGTGCTTGTAAATGGTGAAGTTTTTTTCTGTTGTTTTTTTTAATTGCCTTAATTAGGATACATTCTGTGTTTTAGTACCATTGCAGATGTTTTGACGGACGTGGAGAGTTGGTCAATCCTTATACTTTGGGCTAGTTTTTCATTTTTATCAAAAAAAAAATGTCGAAAAATAACATAAGAAGTGACACTACACAAGTAATTAACCCGTTAGCATGGCAAGTCACGACGCTTTTTAACCACCACATTCGCTTTTTTGTACAAATCCTGACACCGACACATGTGAATGCCTGTGTGAGAAGCAGTTTTTCTTTTGTAAAAAAAAAAAAAAAAGGCATTGATTGTCTTTCATGTCTTACGGTGAAAATATTTTTGTAGCTTACCATCTGAATCATTTTTTGTGCTTTATTTAGCGCCTAGAAATGAGAGCTTTACATAAAAGGACTATTTTTTTGATCCGTACAATTAGGTAGAAGACATTAGTGCAATATTACTGCAGGCACCAGCAAAAAAAACTGAACACGCACCCATGAATGAACTCATTACGTCTGTAATGCAACAGCAATGCATCGATACTCATGCTGCATATTCTATAAACACTCCATATGTATGCTTCAGTTTTTCTACAATCTCTTAGTGTCTCAGGGCATCCCCACTGCCTTCTCCTTATATACACTGCCTAAAACCTCCAGACCGTGAAAACTCCACACATCCAACTGATTGCCTCTTTGAAATCCAGTTTATTAGTGCTAAATGTCTGTACTGGTGCTCTTAGATATTTATTCCTCAGGAGTCTCAATCTTACAAGAGGATGACAGGAGTTCAAGGATTTACAAAAAAAAAAAGAAGAAGAAAGAAATCAAATTATCGACATAGTTTGGCCAGTATTGTGTAGATTGCTTTTGCTGAACTGTAAGGGGAACAGGGTGTCTTGGATGTCTTGACAAGTACAATGATGCGTTTTTGTGCCCGTTATTGTGCATTTACAGTGTACACCAATGTCATGACAGTCTGTATATTGTCTCTTAGTAAATAAAAACCACTGACTAATGTTTGAATTTGTAATCAAAGGCCTCATTTATCAAAAAAAAAAGAGCTTCCTCGATTGTCCAAATTGCAGTAATTTCAAAGAATGCAAGGTTCCATAAGTGATAATAACAAAATAAGACATTTTCCACACTCTTAACCCTCCTGTCTTCATTTACAGGCACCGAAAAGTACTGTTTCCTTGTTTGAAAAAAATCAAAAAATTCAGGAAGAAAATTCCCCAAATTTCTGAAAATTTGCAAAACCTGCAGGAAGAAAATTCCAATAATTCCTTGAAAATTTCCCTTAAAAAATTTTGGCAAAAAAATGAATTTAAAACATTAAAAAAAAATCAAAAAATGAGTAATAATCTTCCAAGAAAATCCTAAAAATATCTAAAATGACTCCATATATATCAGTAAAAAGTCTGATATTTTCTTTAAGAACATTCAGCAAAAAAAACATTTTTTTTTGGTGAATGTTCTTAAGAAACATTTTTAACATTTTTATTCCACCAAAAAATGTTCCAAGATTTCCCAAAAATGTTGAAAATGAGGACATCAGAAGTTTCCCTGTGAAAACATATTTTTTCCCCACATTTTCAAACTTTAAAACAGGTTAGATTTGAACCGCAGGACGACACGAGGGTTAATACACAGCATACACTTTGTGGATCCCACATTTCACATAAATGAGGCCTGAAAACTTTTCCACCTCAGAAATCAAATGTTGCAACTCTATGTGACACAATAATGCAAACCGTGCAGGCTGTAATGTTCAGTTTGAAGTTTAATCTGCCGTATTTACAGCCTAGAATCTGTGTAAAGAAAGCACCACGCTGCAGAGTTTTCTACTTCGTTGCTGCTCGGCATCCTGTACTAAGCTGCAAACTTCAAATCTTGCTTATATTTAGCTTGAAACGGCCTTCGTGTGGTGGAAATTTTAGGTGTTAGTGTGTCTATGCGAATCTTTTCTTAGCAATATAATATCACATAGGATACACTGTGATACAAGTGTTATTTCTAAATCATTTCGTGCACACAGTGGTCTAATTTAACACTGTTTGCAGTCTACCCACCATAATGTCTCTACAACTTAAGTCTATTTTTGTGTTAAAAATGTAATTGTACATATTGGTGGAGAGTGTGTGGCAAGAATAAAAAGAATACAAGTTTCATGTCTCCTTTGTTCAGCTTGTCTGTGAAGGTTCTCGTTCGTCCAGGTCATCTTAAGGTGAAGGCTTTAGTTCAGGAATCTGGACTGAGTCCCAGGTATTTCTTCAGTCTTTTATCACCTTGCTGATAGTAGATACCATCAGCCTTAGCCCCACCTTCACCTCTAGTGGTTAAATGGGACTCTCCAAACCAGTTTTAGAACTGAAGAAGCCGCTCGGATGAGAGGCGAAGCGTCTTCAAGATCACAAGAATAAGTCCAGTTGCCTGAACTAAACCCTTCACCTGAGTTCAGCTGTGCAGGAAATTTTCAATGAATTTATCAGGAACACAACAAGCATTTGGAGCGTTACGTTTATTCTACTGACAAACTAATCCACAGCATAAATCAGTTTCACACAGTTCTGCACACTGGAGGAGGGCGACGTGGAGCTAAGTAAGTGCGTGCTTCTTTAAACCGGAAGTAAGGACTAAAAGCATCCATGTAAACTGAAGCCACTGTTCTTGCAAGATCAGGACATATTATCCATGGCAAATTAAATAAACCATCATCTGACCGATGCCCAGTATGAAGCAGGTGTAAAGCAAGCCATGTGCTCCGTGATTTAGATCGAGAGTTGTGTGAGTTTTTCCTGACACCAAAATTACAAAAGATGTTCCTGACCGACTCCTTTCCCTTTCACAGGAGTAGTTTGACATCTTAGGAAATATATAGATACACACTACCAGTGAAAAGTTTGGACACGCCTTCTCATAGTGGCTTTTATTTAATTATTTTATACATTGCAGATTATTACTGAAGACATCAAAACTACAGAAGAATACATGTGGAATTATGTTGTAAACAAACTGTGTCCAAACTTTCGCCTGGTGGTGTATATATTAGATTTCTTATATGGACTTAGACAAGAAGATCAGCATCACTCTCAAATATGTCTGTGAAACATATCGACAAAGCGAAAGCCAGCAGTCTGTTAGACTGGCGCAAAGACTGGAAAAAGCTCTGGCTTTGTCAAACGGCAACAAAATGAGAATACGAGCAGCTCCTCGGCTCACTATTTAACACATGATAACCTGATCGTCTTGTTGAGGAGCACAAACTCCAAGTGTAAAGCTCACGAGTAAAACAATTTGCTGTGAGTTATGTATGAGACTGGTGGTTAACTGGCAAATGCCTGGAGTGTAGAACTCCTAAAATTTCAGTTTTAAACATTGTCAGATGAAGCAAACATGAAACAACATGTTAATCAGTGAGTTCTAGAGGTGCTCGTAGGTCTGATTTGTTAACTTCAGGCACAGCTAAGAGGTTGTTTTCAGTCTTTCAGGCTTTCAGTCTGAGTTGTATGAACCTGCTGACATCTATTTTAACACACAGACAGCAAAGTCATACTAGTCTTCTCATCTGAAGGGAGGATTTCTCAAACTGTGGAATCGTTCGTTTTAATATGCTGTTATTCATCTATAACAAATCTAACTGAGCTACATCAGCACTTCTCAAGATAAAATGACTTCTGAGTTGCTGCAGCAGCTTCAGGTAATTACATTAACTGGGGCAATAAGTGAAGGACAAAACACGTTCATGCGTGTTTTGGACCCAAAAAAAATTGTGTCAGGCCGACTTTCAAGGATTTGTTTGCCTGAAGCAGCTTTAAACTACAGTTACTTCTGTTTTCTCATCACTGGAACAAAGATAAATAACCGCTGTGAAACTCTGAAGACACAAGAAAGGCTCGAAGAGTGTACAGAAGCTTTCTGTAGCAGTTAAATTAGCTCTGGGTTCTGAGCCGAAGCTGTTTATTTTTTTTTAGGATTTTGGATATCTTTACTGCTAGTGCAGTTCTAACATGTGATATTACAGTAGGGGAGGTGTTTGCAGCCGACAGACTTTTTGGCTTAAGAGAAGAGGCTGCCAAAGTAGAACCCGGTCTGATTATTTCTACCAGTGGCTCTGTGGTGCCTACAATCCCACCTGGTGATTCTGCAACCGCTGGCTGTGTCTTCAGTGTACTTGCTTAGAGTAGGCATCGCAACAGCTAAGGCATGTTTCGTAGTGACGGCTACAGAGCAGGTTCAGAGCAGAGGATTCTGGGATGGTAGAGCGCGAGTCCTCCTCTCAGGGCGAGTACCAGGTGTAGAACAGAGCCTCCCTGGATTTTATAGTCCGCTGCCGTTTTCTCATCGTTCCTGAGGATAAACAAAAGGCATGAGAAGACATTAGATCAGCAGCTGCTATAAAAAGACAACGTACGGTGTATTGGGCCGTCTGTCATGTTTGAGTCAGTAAACTGAAAATGTCTGGGTTGTAAAGAAATCACAACATTTGCAGATGTCATTTTGGGCTCTAAGAAACACATTTTCCCCCATTTTCTTACATTCACTGATTAAAAAAACTAATCAAAAAATTGAGAAATGAACCAAGAAAATAATCGACAATGAAAATGACACCAAATACTCACTGTGTGGTGGGTTATTAGCAGTTTTTACGCAGTTGTATTATGTATATTATATCACATGTTATTACATTTACAGTTTCACCTGGATGCAATACAGCTGGTACTGAGATAAACTAACTATCTTCCATCTTTCCCACCATGTCTGTAGACTTCATCCCAAGCAGATTTGTTTCTTGGGATGAATGATACACAAAAAAAAATCAAGCTTTTTGCAATTATTGTAACGGGCATTGCGATACATGTGAGTCACAGTTTTAGTGGGATTGGTCGTTTTAGGGTTTCTATAGAAAAAGATTTGGTGATTTTTACTTCAGTCTGTACCAAACAAAAATGCTCCCTTGCATCTGATGGATATAATTTGCAGGATGAGGCGACACTATGTTGTGATACAATTTACTTTTAGCAAAAAATTGCAGCTTTTGTGGGCTGCATATTGAACTTGAGCATACTGTGACAATATTTCGACGTACAGCTCAGCTATATTTCTTTCTAGCAATTATACAAATCTCAAAAAACAATATCTCAAATGCATATTCTCATTTAAGTAAAGACTAATTCATTCCCAATAGCAGATGGGTGCTGTGGGTGTGTTGCGTTCATGAGCATTTACTGCAGCAGGATTATGCAGCGTTTGTGTGATTTACTTAAAATAAACTACATTTTATTGTTTTAGTAAAACAACTGTCACAGAAGAATATGCAGGCATTTGGCAACCACAGTCATTCCTTGCTAGCAAAATAAATTAATTGTCTATGTATGTTCTTTAAATTAAATTTCTAACATATCTGCAGCTTTATCCTTTGATTTAAAAAGTGTATTTTGATCTTACATCTGTTTTCCACTGTAGATTAACCTCTGCTGTTGAGGAGGGATCCCCTCTTTCTCCTCCACTCTTTCTTTAATCCGCTCCACCTGGATGGAAATGACAAAAAATACTGCAGTGTTTTCTGCAAACAGCACAAATTAAGATATAAAAAACACCATGTACCTTATCTGTGGGCTCTATATCAATCTCTATCTCCTTGCCAGTGAGCGTCTGTGATAAAAAAAAACATTTTAGAAATTAATGTTAAGCAGATTATGATACCAGATACAACAGATTATTCAATCAGTCATAACCGCCATTAAGATGACTGGCTAATCGTAATGTTTGATATGCCTTACCTTCACTTTAATCAGCATCTTTGTTCACTTGTTTCTAGAAACTTCACTGGAATGGGTTCAACAATATGATAGTATGTTAACTAAATCTGCATTCCACTGCCTATTCGAATAAAAATAATGTTTCAATTGGATATTTTGGTGAGCAAACTCGATATTCCTCCTCTTTCTGAATTTCAATGGGGGTGTTTCCTGTGTTTCTCACTAAATCCCACCGCCTCCTGGTTTCTGTGTCGACTGTTCCGCTTCACTTAAACTCGGGCTACTTTGCTAATTTAATAAACAAGAAAGAGCAGAATTTCGCCTGAATTATCTTACTTTAACGCAAATACCGCCTCAACTAAAAGCAACCCCAAATTTAGTAGCTAAGCACCTAAAACAATCTTTACGACATCAGCGCAACGTGATGTAAAGTGGGTCTCACATTTGTAGTTTTTACCTGCTTGTCGTCTACAGGCTGGGCCGCTTTAAAAACTACAAGGCGGCTGTCAGTTGGTGTCCGCCTCCCAAAAGCTTCCCGCGCTCTGAGTGGAAGGAAACCGCGAGGCAACAGCAGAATCAATCATACTTTCCTAACGGTAAATACTTTCTTTTGCTACATACATACGACATTTCATTCGTTGAATAATTACAATCTTATTGCGATGCTGCAATGCTAATAAGGTGTATTGAATTTAGCCACTTTAAGCTAGTGTAACCTTGAATTTTGACATCCGCACTTAAGAGGCAGCGCTGTTCTGATGTTTGCAGTATGGTTAAGCATTTGGACACTGCTAAGCTAGCTAAACGGTCACTTATTACGTCTTCGCAGCCTAGTAATGACAAATATGGCAACTTTAAACTCATATTTGAGTGCGAAAATGATGTTAGGCTTCGTGTTTCCTCCGAACCCTAAATGAAACCATGCCTGCTTGTAATTACTGCTATTTTATGGCCATATGAGTGTATGAAGCGAGGAAGAAAGCCATTTTGACACCTGTCCTCCCTCTCTTTCACACTCACATTACAGGACAGCATTTTCTTTTTCTGCTACACCACCGCTACAACTTGTGTCCGAGATGCCTCGCATTGAGAATGACATCAAGCTGGACTTCAAGGATGTCCTCCTCCGGCCGAAGAGGAGCACACTCAAGTCCCGGAGTGAGGTGGGTTATCCAGCTGTGGATTTTTTCCACGTGAGGATCGACTGACCCAATTACAGATGTTTCCATTTTCTCAAACCTTTAGTTTTCACTGGGAAATCATGGACATGTGGTTGTTTTACCAGCTGCTGAGAGAATGCAGCACTGAAGTCATGAACCTGCATCTGTAAAATGCTCTGTTCTTCTAGTAAATGTGCTAAAATACACATTTTACCAGTTAGTGGAATAAATCTGTAACAACACTGAGGTCTTGCTGTCCTTGTCTATTTCAGGTGGACCTGATGAGGAGCTTCACGTTCAGGAACTCCAAGGGCAGCTACAGAGGGATCCCCATCATCGCTGCTAACATGGACACTGTGGGGACCTTTGAGATGGCCCTGGCTTTGCATCAGGTATGCTTTGCATCATATGGGGTGTGTAGTATTTTAATTATTAATTATTCTGTCGTATTTTCCCCATTAACCAAAGCCTTAGATATCTTGTATTTTTCCACAACCCAAAGCTATCCAGTTTCCTGCCTTAGTGGAGTAAAGCAACACCACTTTATTTGCCCAAGTGCAAATATTGTTTCTATGTCACTGGTAGGAAGTAAAGATAGTAGTCAAGCAAAAGCAGGTTAATTGAACCTAAGCTGTCAACACTAATGCCTAATAATCCCTGTATTACATAGCAGTCAGATAAATAAGATCAGGCCCTAGTTCTGTTACCTGTCTTCACTAAAGACCAGATTAAAAATAAGAGGAAACCTATCTTTTCTGATAATATTTTCCAGATACCATAAATTAAATTTAGTTGGTTTCCATGTGGGCTGCAGAGTGGTATAGTGGTTAGCACTTTCGCCTTGCAGCAAGAAGATCCCCGGTTCAAATTCCGGCCTGGGCCTGGGATCTTTCTGCATGGAGTTGCATGTTCTCCCTGTGCATGCGTGGGTTTTCTCTGGGCACTCCGGCTTCCTCCCACAGTCCAGAAATATGCTGAGGTTAATTGATGACTCTAAATTGTCCATAGGTATGAATGTGTGTGTGATTGTTTGTCTGTACATGTAGCCCTGTGACAGACTGGCGACCTGTCCAGGGTGTCCCCTGCCTTCGCCCGAGTCAGCTGGGATGTGCTACAGCACCCCCGCGACCCAAGTGAGGATAAAGCGGTGTATAGAGAATGAATGGATGGATGGATGGTTTCCATGTGGCATCTTTACTTTTATCCTTGTAATCATAATGAATAACACACTGCTGACTGCTACTTGTCCTAATTCACAATCTTGATGGCCCTTTGAGGCAGGAAAGGATGAAAAACACTTTCAGTGCTGAAAAAAAAGACACAAACATAATTTTCTTTTTGTTGAATTCATAAGAGGTTCCCCTAGTGGCCGTTTAATGTCACTGCACCATCTTCACACAACCGTCTGAACCAGAATTTTACTCTTACATGTTCTCCTGCATGAAGATCCTTATTAATGTGCTCCTCTTTGTTTCTTCTACCAGTTCACTCTCTTCACTACGATCCACAAACACTACTCAGTGGACGACTGGACGGAGTTTGCAGCAAAGCATCCTGAATGCCTGGAGGTGCCTAAACGGTTCATTATCATGTCGTCTGTTACTTAGTTGAGCTTGTTAATGGTGGAATTTACTATGAGAAAGCTCTGTAACTGCTCTGTTTCTTTCTCAGAGCGTAGCAGTCAGCACAGGGACCGGCGAGGGCGACTTTGACAAGATTTCAGCCATTGTGGCAGCAGTGCCACCGCTGAAGTACATCTGTGTGGACGTGGCAAACGGCTACTCTGAACATTTTGTCCATTTTGTCAAAGATGTCAGGCAGAAGTTCCCGTCACTCACAATAATGGTCAGTAGATATCTGGTAATGCCTTTAACCTTCGTGTCGTCCTGCGGGTCAGATTGACCCGTTTTAAAGTTTGAAAATGTGGGGAAAAAAAATATTTTTACAGTGAAACTTCTGATGTCCACATTTTCAACATTTTTGGGAAATTTTTGAAAATCTTTTGGTGGAAAAAAAGAAATGTGAAAAATGTTTCTTAAGAACATTCACCAAAAAAATCGATTGATTTTTTTTTTTTTTTTGCTGAATATTCTTAAAGAAAATATAAGAAGTTTTACTGATGTACTGTATATGGAATTGTTTTAGATATTTTAACTCATTTTTCGGAAGATTTTTACTCATTTTTAAAAAATATTTACAAGAATTTTCTTGCCAAATTTGGAGGATTTTTTCACTTAATTTTTAAGGGAAACTTTTAAGGAATTATTGGAAATTTCTTCTTGAAGGTTTTTGCAAATTTTCAGAAATTCGGGTATTTTTTGCTGAATTTTGGGATTTTTTTCAGACAAGGAAACAATATTTTTTGGTGTCTGTAAATGAGGACAACAGGAGGGTTAAACTACAGTGTGTGGAACCAAACAACTAGGATAAGGAATTAACAAATTGTGTGTTTTGCTCAGGCAGGAAACGTGGTGACAGGAGAGATGGTGGAGGAGCTGATCCTCGCTGGTGCTGACATCATCAAAGTAGGCATCGGACCAGGTGATCACAGCGTCACACACTGTTCCTTCTTACTGTCACATAATATTAGCTTTAGTTTTGGGTTGGCCATGATGTTGCAACTGAAGAAGCCGTCATGACTTGACAGATTTATCCGATACATTTGTAAATGCATCACACACGCTTTTCTGTGTCTCTACTGGTAGGCCTTCATGTTTGCTACAGACACCAAACTGCTGTTTCCTGTTTCATTGCAGACTAGTCATCTCTTGACTGTGTCTCTTCCTCTGCAGGTTCTGTCTGTACCACCCGCAAGAAGACAGGCGTTGGCTACCCTCAGCTCAGTGCTGTGATTGAGTGTGCAGATGCAGCCCACGGCCTGGGTGGCCACATCATCTCTGTGAGTGACTTTGTGTTTTAGTAATCCAATCATGAAAATAGAATCTCTGCACAGTCACTGTCTAGAAGTACTGTTGAGGGAATATTAAGAACAAGTAATCTTTGTGGTCCGGGTTTTCAAGGAAATTTGTTTGAGTTGTAACCCTGAGAAAGTGCAACCTTATCTTTTGCTCCTGACTAAACAGTAACACTCATAACATGTTTTTTTTTTTGTCTTTTCCTTTCTCTTCTCTTCTCCGTCACAGGATGGGGGATGTACCTGTCCAGGAGATGTCTCAAAGGCTTTTGGTAAGTCTAAGCACTTGAATACCAACTATTTTAAAAACGCTTTCTGTTCAAACAGGCTTGTCAGTGTTTGTTGGGCTGTTTTTGTGTGCCTCTCAGGTGCTGGAGCAGACTTTGTAATGCTGGGTGGCATGCTGGCTGGGCACTCAGAGAGTGCAGGGGAGATCATTGAGAAAAACGGCAAGCGATACAAGCTGTTTTATGGCATGAGCTCCGACACCGCGATGAAGAAACATGCAGGAGGCGTGGCTGAGTACAGGTCAGTGCCGGTTGTTTTGGTATACAAGAGAAGAAATATCTGTTTTATGGTCAGTGTTTGACATTTCTTCCTGTGAGAGTAATTCTTTCATTGTGTGTTTTTTGCTTCAGAGCGTCAGAGGGGAAGACGGTGGAAGTTCCTTACAAAGGTCCCGTGGATGAGACAGTACGAGACATCCTGGGAGGGGTCCGCTCCACCTGCACCTATGTTGGGGCCGGCAAGCTGAAGGAACTGAGCCGCAGAACGACCTTCATCCGGGTCACCCAGCAGCTCAACACCGTCTTTGGAAACGACAGCTGAGCATCCAGATCGGACTTCAGATGGAAACAAGTTTGCAACACTGCCTGTCTAACTCCAAGATGCTGCTTGTGCATTGGTCATGTGTAAACACAAGCGAACAGACACGTCTAGGCACCCTTAAACACTGTCAGTTTAATCCCCATTAATAGCTTTTTTGGTGCAAGTTTAATTTGTGTGACTTGAAATGTCATGCAGTTTTAGCATTTAATGTTGGACTTTGTTCACATTAACGGAAATATTTTTAGCACACAGACTTCATGTCACATTTGACTCTGAATGTTTTACTTTTTCTTGAAGCCACCGACTGTTACAGTGGCCAACATGTCTCTAAACAGCAACATGTAAGCGAGAGCACTAACTCTCGAGCTCTTACGTTCCAATGCAAAGTCCTTAGTCGTTCTTCTTACATCCATGCAAATATGTGGCTGTTTGGAAACAGCATCTTCAACATTTCTCAGTGCTCTGTGCCGAGATCATACTCCAAGCCTTTGTCAGCAACATAGAAAATTATTACAAATGTCTTAAATTATTTATAAAGCCTATATATGTGCAAATATATGCAACTGCTGTAGCTAATTAGATATTTTTTCCTCGAAAAATCAATCATTCCATTACACTTGTTTTGCACTTTAATGATTTTAATTTGACAGTCTAACATTAGTCTGCCTTGCTGTCTCATAGAAAAGTTCTGAGACTTCAGTGTTGTACATTAGCACACTGAGTACAAGTACAATATGGGAGTACAGACGGTATATAGTAATGAAGTGCTGAATTCATAGCAGAGGTGTTATTAATACGAGTATACTTGCACCTTTTGTATTCCGTGGCTCTAGCTGCTCTGTAACGATACCAAAGTTTGCGTTGGTTTATTTCCTACACATTCAAAGCTTCATTTATCATTCATTATAGCTGTTCAAGTTATCAGTCATTCCTTGGGAGTTAGTTTTGGATGTTTTTTACCATCAGTTCTGCATGTAGTTAAATTTTCCAAAATTAATGTAGTTGCTTCATTTCCAGCTGTTTTTATGTGATGGATGTTGTTTCATTTTCTTATTGTCACCCATTGGTCTTGTGAGAAAAAAAGGACTGTTTTTATGTTGCCAAAACATGAAATTAAAATGCTGGGTTGTTTCTTCACATTTTATCCAGTCAATAAAAAACATTCCACATCTGATAATTTGAATGACTTTATTGATGATCGTCATTTTCAGTGTATATACATATGTGTGTGTGTATATATATATATATATGTATATGTGTATATATATATATATATATATCAAACATGCATTTTTTTGCTTCTTGCTATTCTGACTTCATAAAACCAAAGCAAAAAATCCTGTATGTGTGGATAATGATGCATTCACAACCAGTAGATTGAGACAAACACCTGAAACTGGCAACCAGAAAAAAAGACACAAAACTGACCAAAATTACTGTTACAAGTTAGTTTCTACATTAGAAGCAAATCCCACAACAAAATAATGAATATTATTTCAATAAAAAGACAAGATATAATTTTCCTATTGACGAGTGTTTGATGTGTTGTTGATACACTTAAACTTTTATCTCAGGAGTGATGAATAACAATGTATTCACTTGACAGCAACCACCAATCAGCTGCATTAATACTCATCAGAATCTGTATTGCAATCCCACCAATTAGAAAAGCTCACAAACTACCTCTGTAATAAATGGCCTACCAACAGCTTGTCCACAGGAACAATTTGTCTGGTAGGAGCCTTGCCTTCTATTGTAGTACCCATTTCCATCCCGGTTGTAAACAGTCCCACATGAACACTTCCACAGCTGCTTGGTCACTGCTTGTTCCTTTCCCAGTTGGACAAATGGGACCAGGTCCCAGGTGTTGAGGCTCATCATAATGGTGAATATTTCTTCCCTACGGTGCCGTCCAGTTCTGGTGAAGAAGGACAGCGTGGAGGCAACAAAGTTCCAAAACACCTCCACTGTCTCAGGTCGTGGTTGGTCCTCTTCTCCATTCTCTCCCTGATATGTGATTAAAGAGGAAGAAACCCTGAGTTTCTGTCCCGTTATGGTCGTGATAGTTTTCTGCAGCCCCAAATCTTCTGATGCGTCAGCACAATCATCTAGTTCTGTTGTTACAGAGCTCAGCTGGTTGTCTTGGCAGGACAGTCCAAAGACAGGTCCATTTTTCACGTTTCTTGCAGACTGTTTGTCACACAAGCCAATCATCCAGTCAGATTCTTCAGGAAGACTGACCACCCACTTCTGAAAGTTGGGAACTGTGTGGGTGCCACAGATTAGCAGAGTGGCAGAGCAGTTCCCCAGCCAGCTGTTGTAGAAAACTTTTTTCTTGTCTTTGGACAGTGACATGCTAGGACCTGTAACCTTCAGGTCAAAGGTCAGGTCTGAACCAGTGCCAAAAATGTCCTGGTGGTTTTCAGGGTCAACCAGAGTCAACAAAGATCCCCAGAAGTGGGACGCTTGCTCCATCATCTTTTCACCGCCCTCTACTATCTCCTCCACCAGTTTATCTCGATGGCTGCCAGGCTCCAGGCCTTTCCTCAGATCCACAGCTTTGGCCTTCTCCACATCCTCATGCACCTGAGAATACATCTGCAGGAACCTGAAGGTGTCCTTCTCCTTCTGCGCTGCCTGCATGCTGCTCTTGCTGGTTTTAATCGACACCATGCGAGCCGACACTGAACTCTGGACGCTGCTCAGAGAAATGTCACGCAGGTTCGTCACAGCCTCAATCAGACGCACACTACAGCCGCCCAGCTTCTCTCTCTCACTCTTCTCCCACTTTTCCAGACTCACGTTCTCATCGTCTGCTTTCACCTGTAAGGCCTCCTGCTCTGCTCTCAGCTTTTCCATCAGCTCTTTGTGGGCCGTGGAGAAGGTCTTCATGTTGTGCAGGCGGTGCTGGTCTTCAATGGCACAGGAAACACACACACAGGTCATGTCATCCAAGCAGTAGTACTCCAGGAGTTTGCCATGCTGAGGGCATTTAGTAGTTCCACATAAAGCCATGGGCTCCGTCAGAGGATGAGTCTGCAGCAACACCGGGGTGGTCAGGTGGACCTGGAGGTGCTGGGTGCACATGGAGATCTCACATTTCATGCAGGTCTTCCGTGCTGGTTTCCTGTCCTCCTCTGTGCACATGTCACAGAGAATCATTTGTGGATCTTTTTGGATGTTGTCAGACATGATTTCAGAAGCAAGAAGTCGTGACTCAATATTCTGGAATAATATTCAGTGTTGAATAAAGTCCTTAGAATCCTTGTTGCTCTTTGGTTGACTCCGTATTGGAAGAAACTGATCAAAAAATCCAGTTTCCTAAATGAGTGGATTGTTTTCTGTCTCCTTCTCTCTAGTCCACCACAGCAGCACTAAACAACAGTTTCGATTTCCTGAGAAGTATTCCTACATTGCACTCACTGCTGCTGTAGCAAACACTGAGGGGGTGGAGCTACACAGCTTTGGCTGCAGTTATTTCGTTCAGTATCCTGTTAGGTTTCATTTCTCTCAAGACAAAAACAACAAAACCCATGGCAGTGGGAATTTTTCTATGACTTGCCATTAAAGGTTTGTGCATGGCTTTGGGTGTAGAAGATATTCTCTTTTTGTAATAAAACGCAGGCAAACTTTAAAATTTAGGTAGAAGTCATCCCTTGATTATTCAGCAAACACACCCATATTAATTTACAGTTTCTTGATTTATATTTAGTCTTTTGAACTGTCAGATTTTCTCAACTTATCTTGAAGAAATCTGCTTTAAAAATATTCTGCGTATGCTGTCATTCCTGAGGCCTTTGCACTGACAGCAGCACAGATTATCTTTACTTCAAATTAACATGTTCATTAAAGTCAAGAAAGAAAATATCAGATTTGGTGGTAACTGATAGGACCTGAAAATTATTAGGATTAACAGACAGAAATGTGGCGATGTGAGCTGCAGACAACAACATGACTGTTGGTTAAACAAGTTCACAAAGCACCTCTGTGGTCGGTGGGGAACCAATTAACCTTCCACAAGAACATTTTGCCTGAGAAGACTTTCACTAAAAGCTTCCTCCATACTTGTATCCATCACTTGTCTTGGTGAATCTCCACTGCTTCTGGCTTGGGTATTGTCAGACATGTTTTCAGAAGCAAGAAGGTCCTGGAAAAAACTGCCCTTATGTTCTGTCAATAATAAAATAGCCTCCAATTAGTTCACCTGTCTCTGGGTCCTCAGTCTCTATGAGAACTGAAGCTGGACCCGTCAGCAGTTGTATTTACTGGGACTACAGAGGAATAAAGCTGATGAGCCACACGATGAAGCTATGGGAAAGAGTAGTCGAAGTTAGACTAAGGGCAGAGGTGAACATCTGTGAGCAGCAGTATGGTTTCATGCCAAGAAAGAGTCCAACAGATGCAATATTTGCTTTGAGGAGGTTGATAGAGAAGTACAGAGAAGGTCAGAAGGAGCTGCATTGTGTCTTTGTAGATCTGGAGAAAGCTTATGACAGGGTGACCAGAGAGGAACTGTGGTTTTGTAAGAGGAAGTCTGGAGTGGCCGAGAAGTATGTTAGAGTGGTGCAGGACATGAATGAGGACTGTAAGACAGTGGTGAGGTGTGCTGTAGGTGTGACAGAGGAGTTCAAGGTGGAGGTGGGACTACATCAGGGATCGGCTCTGAGCCCCTTCTTGTTTGCTGTGGTGATGGACAGGATGACAGACGAGGTTAGACAGGAGTCTCCATGGACTATGATGTTTGCAGATGACATTGTGATCTGTAGTGAGAGCAGGGAACAGGTGGAAGAGAAGCTGGAGGCGTGGAGGTTTGCCCTGGAAAGGAGAGGAATGAAGGTTAGCCGCAGCAAGACGGAGTATCTGTGTGTGAATGAGAGGGACCCAAGTGGAAGAGTGAGGTTACAGGGAGAAGAGATCAAGAAGGTGGAGGATTTTAAGTACTTAGGGTCAACAGTCCAGAGCATTGGAGAGTGTGGAAAAGAGGTGAAGAAGTGTGTACAGGTAGGCTGGAACGGCTGGAGAAAAGTGTCAGGTGTGATGTGTGATGAAAGAGTTTCAGCTAAAATGAAAGGAAAGGTTTACAAAACTGTGGTGAGACCAGCCATGTTGTTTGGTCTGGAGACAGTGTCCCTGAGGAAAAGACAGGAGGCAAAGCTGGAGGTAGCAGAACTGAAGATGCTGAGGTTCTCTTTGGGAGTGACCAGGATGGATAGGATCAGGAATGAGTACATCAGAGGGACAGCACATGTTAGAGTCTTTGGAGATAAAATCAGAGAGGCCAGACTGAGATGGTTCGGACATGTCCAGAGGAGAGAGAGTGAATATATTGGTAGAAGGATACTGAGTTTCCCACTGCCAGGCAGGAGGCCTAGAGGAAAACCAAAGAGGAGGTTTATGGATGTGGTTAAAGAGTACATGAAGGTAGTATATGTGAGAGAAGAAGATGCAGCAGACAGGGTTAGATGGAGGCAATTGATTCGCTGTGGCGACCCCTGAAGGGAAAAGCTGAAAGGAAAAGAAGAAGAAGGGTGACATTTGTCCCCTCACCAGCACCTGAATCTCTTCTCCAGAACTATTTAAAGGACAATATTATAAAAGTTTTAATGATAAACACTTCAGCTGGTAGCTAAATGTTGGAAACTCTGTTCTAAATCAGTAGTTCTCAAATACTTCTATCACTAGACACAACCTTACATACACACGTGGACAAAATTGTTGGTACCCCTCAGTTAAAGAAGGAAAAACCCACAATTCTCACTGAAATCACTTGAAACTCACAAAAGTAACAATAAATAAAAATTTATTGAAAATTAAATAATCAAAATCAGCCATCACTTTTGAATTGTTGATTAACATAATTATTTAAAAAAACAAACTAATGAAATAGGGCTGGACAAAAATGATGGTACCCATAACTTAATATTTTGTTGCACAACCTTTTGAGGCAATCACTGCAATTAAACGATTTCTGTATTTGTCAATGAGCGTTCTGCAGCTGTCAACAGGTATTTTGGCCCACTCCTCATGAGCAAACAGCTCCAGTTGTCTCAGGTTTGATGGGCGTCTTCTCCAAATGGCATGTTTCAGCTCCTTCCACATATGTTCAATGGGATTCAGATCTGGGCTCATAGAAGGCCACTTTAGAATAGTCCAACGCTTTTCTCTCAGCCATTCTTGGGTGTTTTTGGCTGTGTGTTTTGGATCGTTGTCCTGTTGGAAGACCCATGACCTGCGACTGAGACCAAGCTTTCTGACACTAGGCAGCACATTTCTCTCCAGAATGCCTTGATAGTCTTCAGATTTCATCGTACCTTGCACACTTTCAAGACACCCTGTGCCAGATGCAGCAAAGCAGCCCCAAAACATTACTGAGCCTCCTCCATGTTTCACCGTAGGGACAGTGTTCTTTTCTTCGTACGCTTGGTTTTTGAGTCTATGAACATAGAGTTGATGTGCCTTACCAAAAAGCTCCAGTTTGGTCTCATCTGTCCAAAGGACATTCTCCCAGAAGCTTTGTGGCTTGTCAACATGCATTTTTGCAAATTCCAGTCTCGCTTTTTTATGAGTTTTTTTCAGCAGTGGTGTCCTCCTTGGTCGTCTCCCATGAAGTCCACTTTGGCTCAAACAACGACGAATGGTGCGATCTGACACTGATGTACCTTGGCCTTGGAGTTCACCTTTAATTTCTTTGGAGGTTGCTCTGGGCTCTTTGGATACAATTCGAATGATCCGTCTCTTCAATTTGTCATCAATTTTCCTCTTGCGGCCACGTCCAGGGAGGTTGGCTACTGTCCCGTGGGTCTTGAACTTCTGAATAATATGAGCCACTGTTGTCACAGGAACTTCAAGCTGTTTAGAGATGGTCTTATAGCCTTTACCTTTAAGATGTTTGTCTATCATTTTTTTTCGGATGTCCTGGGACAATTCTCTCCTTCGCTTTCTGTTGTCCATGTTCAGTGTGGTACACACCTTTTCACCAAACAGCAGGGTGACTACTTGTCTCCCTTTAAATAGGCAGACTGACTGATTATGAGTTTGGAAACACCTGTGATGTCAATTAAATGACACACCTGAGTTAATCATGTCACTCTGGTCAAATAGTTTTCAATCTTTTATAGAGGTACCATCATTTTTGTCCAGGCCTGTTTCATTAGTTTGTTTTTTTAAATAATTACGTTAATCAACAATTCAAAAGTAATGGCTGTTTTTGATTATTTAATTTTCAATAAATTTTTATTTATTGTTACTTTTGTGAGTTTCAAGTGATTTCAGTGAGAATTGTGGGTTTTTCCTTCTTTAACTGAGGGGTACCAACAATTTTGTCCACGTGTGTATGATTATAGCTGTAAAGCATCATGAATAAAACTCATTCAAAGGTATACAACTTGAGAACGGCTGATCAGGCCAACTAGGACTCAGTGTGATGTTAATGTATCAATATGTGTCACATTTGATATTCATTTTACTCTGAAATAAATGTAAAATGGGTGCAATTATCAAGTTAAAATCTGTCAAGATCCTAACAACACGTCTGACTTAAAAAGAACCAGATTTTGTATTAGAAGGACACAAAAAGACTACTATTTCATGAAAAGACATATAAAGCATATATTGTATTGCCGTGAGTGTTTGTTCCCTGCTGGAGAAAACATCATAGACCAGCTTAAGATGATTACTGGTTTTTAGCTGGATTTAGCTGGTGTTAGACTGGTTTAGTAGATCTACTAGGCTGGATCTGATGGTCAGACTGGTCTCTCTGTATTGCCTTCATAGTCCGGCTAAGCTGGCCTGCTGGCTTGCCCATTGGTGTCGTGAGGAAAAAAATTATTGTTTTTATGTTGCCAAAACATGAAATTAAAATGCTGGGTTGTTTTCACATTTTGTCCAGTCAATAAAAAACATTCCAAATCTTATAACTTGAATGGCTTTATTAATGATTACATCATCAATGTAGATATAAAACATGCTTTTTTTGTTGCTATTCTGACTTCATAAGACCAAATAAAGATCCTGTATAATGTGAGAGTAATGATGCATTTACAAGCAGTAGATGGAGACAAACACTTGAAACTGGCAACCAGAAAAAAGGGAGAAGTGTTACAACATTAGAAGCAAATGGCACAACAAAATATTATTTCAATGGAAAGACATTCAGCTGAAATTATTCACTGTAGTTTATAATGTGTTGTTGATATACTCAAAACTTTCACCTGAGGAGTGTGTAACTTATGTTGTATCATAATGTATTGGGTTGAAAGAAACCATCAATCAACTGCATTAATACTGAAAGGGACGATTAGAAAAGCTCACACACCAGCTCCATGATTAATGAACCACCAAGAGTTTTTCCACAAGAACAATTACCCTCATAAGAGCAGCCGGTCATTTTGCCACAGAAGACATTTCCTTTCTTGTTGTAACTTTTCCTACATGGACACTGCCACTGCTGCTGGAGCACTGCTTGTTCCTTTCCCAGTTGGACAAATGGGATCAGGTCCCAGTTTATCTCGATGGCTGCCAGGCTCCAGGCCTTTCCTCAGATCCACAGCTTTGGCCTTCTCCACATCCTCATGCACCTGAGAATACATCTGCAGGAACCTGAAGGTGTCCTTCTCCTTCTGCGCTGCCTGCATGCTGCTCTTGCTGGTTTTAATCGGCACCATGCGAGCCGACACTGAATTCTGGATGCTGATCAGAGAAATGTCACGCAGGTTCGTCACAGCCTCAATCAGACGCACACTACAGCCGCCCAGCTTCTCTCTCTCACTCTTCTCCCACTTTTCCAGATTCACGTTCTCATTGTCTGCTTTCACCTGTAAGGCCTGCTGCTCTGCTCTCAGCTTTTCCATCAGCTCTTTGTGGGCTGTGGAGAAGGTCTTCATGTTGTGCAGGCGGTGCTGGTCTTCAATGGCACAGGAAACACACACACAGGTCCTGTCATCCAAGCAGTAGTACTCCAGGAGTTTGCCATGCTGAGGACATTTAGTGGTTCCACATAAAGCCATGGGCTCCGTCAGAGGATGAGTCTGCAGCAGCACCGGGGTGGTCAGGTGGACCTGGAGGTGCTGGGTGCACATGGAGATCTCACATTTCATGCAGGTCTTCCGTGCTGGTTTCCTGTCCTCCTCTGTGCACATGTCACAGAGAATCATTTGTGGATCCTTTTGGATGTTGTCAGACATGTTTTCAGAAGCAAGAAGGTCCTGACTCGATGTTTTGGAATAATATTCAGTGTTGAAAAAGTCCTTACAGTCCTTGTTCCTGTTCAGTTGATTTTGTATTGGAAGAAAACTTATTTAAAAAATCCAATTTCCTAAATGAGTGGATTGTTTTCTGTCTCCTTCTCTCTAGTCTGCCACAACAGCACTCTGCAACAGTTTTGATTTCCTGAGAAGTATTCCTACATTGTACTCACTGCTGCTGTATCAAACACTGAGGGGGTGGAGTTACACAGCTTTGACTTCAATCATTTTGTTCAGTATCCTGTTAGGTTTCATTTCTCTCAAGACAAAAACAACAAAACCCATGGCAGTGGGAATTTTTCTATGACTTGCCATTAAATGTTTGTGCATGGCTTTGGGTGTAGAAGATATTCTCTTGTTGTAATAAAAAGCAGGCAAAATTTAAAATTCAGGTAGAAGTCATCCCTTGATTATTCAGCAAACACACCCATATTAATTTACAGTTTCTTGATTTATATTTAGTCTTTTGAACTGTCAGATTTTCTCAACTTATCTTGAAGAAATCTGCTTTAAAAATATTCTGCGTATGCTGTCATTCCTGAGGCCTTTGCACTGACAGCAGCACAGATTATCTTTACTTCAAATTAACATGTTCATTAAAGTCAAGAAAGAAAATATCAGATTTGGTGGTAACTGATAGGACCTGAAAATTATTAGGATTAACAGACAGAAATGTGGCGATGTGAGCTGCAGACAACAACATGACTGTTGGTTACACAAGTTCACAAAGCACCTCTGTGGTCGGTGGGGAACCAATTAACCTTCCACAAGAACATTTTGCCTGAGAAGACTTTTGATAAAAGCTTCCTCCATACTGGTATCCATCATTTGTCTCGGTGTAAACCGCCCCACAAGAGCATCTCCACTGCTTCTGGGTTTGGTATGCACAAAACAGAGATGTGGCTGACGGTGAAACACCAGAGCTATTGTTTGATTTATCCTCTTCGAAGCAAACAAACGGGGCAAGATCCAAGTTAACGGAGTCGAGTGTTAGTGTGAGTAGCTTTACTCTGTGGTGCTGACCGATCCTGCTGAAGAATGACAGTGACCGACCAACGCTCCATTCCACTTCCACCTTTTGTGGTCGGGTCATTCCTTTCGCCATATGTTCACCTGGAAGGTTGATCTCCTGAAGGGAAACCACTCGCGCTTTTTTTTCAGTGGGATGTTCACTTTTCTGGTTCCTGGAAATCTTTAAAGCACACCTTGTATCTGTTGTGAGCGAAAAAAGCTGCATACCTTTGCAGCGCAATCCACACACATCTCCATCCTTCATCTCCTTTGCATAATTTTTGTCACAGAAACCAATGGTCCAGTCACAGTCTTTGGAAAGGACGATCACCCATTTATTAAAGTTTAGACAACCATGTGTATCCTGAAAGCGAAGCATGTTCGTAGAGCGCTTCCCCATCCAGTTGTTAAAGAAAACCTTTCTCTTGTCTTCAGACAGCGACATGCCAGGGCCCAAAGTCTGTGGGTCAAAGGTCAGGAGGGAACTAGTAGAACTTAACTCCTGGTGGTTTTCAGGGTCCACCAGAGTCAACAAGGATCCCCAGAAGTGGGACGCTTGCTCCATCATCTTTTCACCGCCCTCTCTTAACTCCTGCACCAGTTTATCTCGATGGCTGCCAGGCTCCAGGCCTTTCCTCAGATCCACAGCTTTGGCCTTCTCCACATCCTCATGCACCTGAGAATACATCTGCAGGAACCTGAAGGTGTCCTTCTCCTTCTGCGCTGCCTGCATGCTGCTCTTGCTGGTTTTAATCGACACCATGCGAGCCGACACTGAACTCTGGACGCTGATCAGAGAAATGTCACGCAGGTTCGTCACAGCCTCAATCAGACGCACACTACAGCCGCCCAGCTTCTCTCTCTCACTCTTCTCCCACTTTTCCAGACTCACGTTCTCATCGTCTGCTTTCACCTGTAAGGCCTCCTGCTCTGCTTTCAGCTTTTCCATCAGCTCTTTGTGGGCCGTGGAGAAGGTCTTCATGTTGTGCAGGCGGTGCTGGTCTTCAATGGCGCAGGAAACGCACACACAGGTCCTGTCATCCAAGCAGTAGTACTCCAGGAGTTTGCCATGCTGAGGACATTTAGTGGTTCCACATAAAGCCATGGGCTCCGTCAGAGGATGAGTCTGCAGCAACACCGGGGTGGTCAGGTGGACCTGGAGGTGCTGGGTGCACATGGAGATCTCACATTTCATGCAGGTCTTCCGTGCTGGTTTCCTGTCCTCCTCTGTGCACATGTCACAGAGAATCATTTGTGGATCCTTTTGGATGTTGTCAGACATGATTTCAGAAGCAAGAAGATCCTGGAAGAAAGTGCACTTGTGTTCTGTCAATAATATAAGAGCCGCAAATAAGTTCGCCCGTCTCTGGTTCCTCAGCGTCTGCTATGAGAACTCAAGCTGGACTAGTCAGCAGTTGTATTTACTGGAAAGTAAACCGCCCACAGGGTAGGCTTTAAAGTTTTATAACACTACAGTAGTGTTTCATGTTTGCCTAGTGCTCATAAAAATGCATTAATATTTCTATCCAGTCAAAGCCAACTGTTAATAATCTACTACTTACAAACGCGACACCTAGTTTTTAGTATAGAAAGTGCACCAACATAAAACTGGTGCAGCCAAACAAATGCTTGACTTTTGCCAAAACTATTGCCATTTTAAGGCTGAGTTAATGAAATGGCAATTGATATTTCAAACTGTATCTATATTTATTCACACACATTTGGAGTCAATTGAAATACCACACTTCCTAATAGCTTACTGGCCTTATTGTTGATTAGCTCATTTACGGCATAAATATGAAACAAAATATGTGCATTACTGTAAGAGTAGGGGCGCATTCATTACCAGTAGATGGAGACAAACACCCTAAAATAGCAGGGAAAGAAGTAGAAACCATCACTTTCCTAAACTAATAGCTTAAGCTATTTTCTGACAAAAAAAATCTCCTCATGATGTTGGCCACCTCTGCTAAATTCACCTACATCCTCAGTTGAACACATCATGTGATTTTTACCACTGTAGTTTAATGGCCTCTTCAAGCTTCAGTGTGGTCAGACACTTTTTGTTTTATTGCAAGTTGTACTTAAATAAGCAATCATCAGGTTAAATTGTACTGAATTTTCTGTCTTTTTGATTTTTATTTTGTTTATTCAGGCGGATCATTATCAGCTATTTATTTTGTGTATTATATGGGAGTCGAAGGGTGACATTTGTCCCCTCATCAGCACCTGAATCTCTTCTCCAGAACTATTTAAAGGACAATATTACAAAAGGTTTTAATGATATACACTTCAGCTGGTAGCTAAACGTTGGAAACTCTGTTCTAAATCAGTAGTTCTCAAATACTTCTATCACCAGACGTAGCCTTACATATGATTATAGCTGTAATGCATCATGAATAAAACTCATTCAAAGATATGCAGGTTGGGATTAGCTGATCAGGCCAACTAGGACTCAGTGTGATGTTAATGTATCAATATGTGTCACATTTGATATTCATTTTACTCTGAAATAACTGTAAAATGGTGCAATTGTCAGGTTAAAATCTGTCAAGATCCTAACATATCTGACTTCAAAAGAACCAGATTTTGTATTAGAACCACACAAAAAGACTACTATTTCATGAAAAGACATATAAAGCATATATTGTATTGCCTTGAATGTTTGTTCCCTGCTGGAGAAGACATCATAGACTAGCTTTAGATGGTTACTGGTTTTTAGCTGGATTTAGCTGGTGTTAGACTGGTTTAGTTGGTCTACTAGGCTGGATCTGATGGTCAGACTGGTCTCTCTGTATTGCCTTTCTTGTCCGGCTAAGCTGGCCTGCTGGCTTGCCCATTGGTGTCATGAGGAAAAAAATTATTGTTTTTATGTTGCCAAAACATGAAATTAAAATGCTGGGTTGTTTTCACATTTTGTCCAGTCAATGAAAAACTTTTCACATCTTATAACTTGAATGGCTTTATTAATGATTACATCATCAATGTAGATATAAAACATGCTTTTTTTTTTGTTGCTATTCTGACTTCATAAAACCAAAGCAAAAGATCCTGTATAATGTGAGAGTAATGATGCATTTACAAGCAGTAGATGGAGACAAACACCTGAAACTGGCAGCCAGAAAAAAGGGAGAAGTGTTACAACATTAGAAGCAAATGGCACAAAAAAAATATTATTTCAATGAAAAGACATTCAGCTGCAGTTATTATATTTAGTGTAGTTTATAGTTGTTGATTTACTCAAAATTTTCACCTCAGGAGTTTGTCCCTTATGTTGTATCATAATGTATTAAGTTGAAAGAAACCACCAATCAACTGCATTAATACTCAGCAGTGTTAGTGAAAGGCACAATCAACAAAATCCCACTAATTAGAAAAGCTCACACACCAGCTCCGTGATTAATGGATCACCAAGAGTTCTTCCACAAGAACAATTACCCTTATGAGAGCTGCCAGTCATTTTGTCATAGAAGACATTTCCATTCTTGTTGTAACTTTTCCCACATGAACACTTCCACTGCTCCTGGGGCACTGCCTGATCATTTTCCTTTTCCAGTTGGACAAATGGGACCAGGTCCCAGGTGTTGAGGCTCATCTTAATGGTGATTATTTCTTCCCTACGGTGCCGTCCAGTTCTGCTGAAGAAGGACAGCGTGGAGGCAACAAAGTTCCAAAACACCTCCACTGTCTCAGGTCGTGGTTGGTCCTCTTCTCCATTCTCTCCCTGATATGTGATTAAAGAGGAAGAAACCCTGAGTTTCTTTCCCGTATTGGTCGTGATAGTTTTCTGCAGCAACAAACCTTCTGATGCATCAGCACAATCATCTAGTTCTGTTGTTACAGAGCTCAGCTGGTTGTCTTGGCAGGACAATCCAAAGACAGGTCCATTTTTCACGTTTCTTGCAGACTGTTTGTCACACAAGCCAATCATCCAGTCAGATTCTTCGGGAAGACTGACCACCCACCTCTGAAAGTTGGGAACTGTGTGGGTGCCACAGATTAGCAGAGTGGCAGAGCAGTTCCCCAGCCAGCTGTTGTAGAAAACCTTTCTCTTGTCTTCAGACAGCGACATGCCAGGGCCCAAAGTCTGTGGGTCAAAGGTCAGGAGGGAACTAGTAGAACTTAACTCCTGGTGGTTTTCAGGGTCCACCAGAGTCAACAAGGATCCCCAGAAGTGGGACGCTTGCTCCATCATCTTTTCACCGCCCTCTCTTAACTCCTGCACCAGTTTATCTCGATGGCTGCCAGGCTCCAGGCCTTTCCTCAGATCCACAGCTTTGGCCTTCTCCACATCCTCATGCACCTGAGAATACATCTGCAGGAACCTGAAGGTGTCCTTCTCCTTCTGCGCTGCCTGCATGCTGCTCTTGCTGGTTTTAATCGACACCATGCGAGCCGACACTGAACTCTGGACGCTGATCAGAGAAATGTCACGCAGGTTCGTCACAGCCTCAATCAGACGCACACTACAGCCGCCCAGCTTCTCTCTCTCACTCTTCTCCCACTTTTCCAGACTCACGTTCTCATTGTCTGCTTTCACCTGTAAGGCCTGCTGCTCTGCTCTCAGCTTTTCCATCAGCTCTTTGTGGGCCGTGGAGAAGGTCTTCATGTTGTGCAGGCGGTGCTGGTCTTCAATGGCGCAGGAAACACACACACAGGTCCTGTCATCCAAGCAGTAGTACTCCAGGAGTTTGCCATGCTGAGGACATTTAGTGGTTCCACATAAAGCCATGGGCTCCGTCAGAGGATGAGTCTGCAGCAACACCGGGGTGGTCAGGTGGACCTGGAGGTGCTGGGTGCACATGGAGATCTCACATTTCATGCAGGTCTTCCGTGCTGGTTTCCTGTCCTCCTCTGTGCACATGTCACAGAGAATCATTTGTGGATCCTTTTGGATGTTGTCAGACATGATTTCAGAAGCGAGAAGATCCTGACTCGATGTTTTGGAATAATATTCAGTGTTGAAAAAAAGTCCTTACAGTCCTTGTTGCTGTTTGGTTGACTCCGCATTGGAAGAAACTGATCATAAAATCCAGTTTCCTAAATGAGTGGATTGTTTTCTGCCTCCTACTCTCTAGTCTGCCACAACAGTGCTCTACAGATTCAATTTTCTGAGAAGCATTCCTACATTGTACTCACTGCTGCATGAAACACTGAGGGGGTGGAGTTACACAGCTTTGGCTGCAGTTATTTTGTTCAGTATCCCATTAGGTTTCATTTCTCACAAGAAAAATAATCAACGCCCATGGGCGTGACAATTTTTCTCTGACTTGCCATTAAATGTTTGTGTATGGCTTTGTGTGTATAAGATACTCTCTTTTTGTAATAAAAAGCAGGCAAACTTTAAAATTCAGGTAGAAGTCATCCCTTGATCCCTTGAAGAAACTGCCCTTGTGTTCTGTCAATAATAAAATAGCCTCCAATTAGTTCGCCTGTCTCTGGGTCCTCAGCGTCTGCTATGAGAACTCAAGCTGGACTTGTCAGCAGTTGTATTTATTGGGAAATAAACCGCCCAGAGGGTAGGCTTTAAAGTTTTAGAACCCTACAGTAGTGTCACATGTTTGCCCAGTGGTCAAGAAAAAACATCACTTTGTCTATTCTGTCAAAAACAGTCAATAATCTACTGTTGACAAACTCTACACCCAGTTTCCAGTTTTCAAAAAGTGCACCAACATAAAACTGGTGCATCCACATAAATGCTTTTCTTTTATTGAAAATCTTTAAGAGAAATAAACTATTGCCATTTTTAAGGCTGAGTTAATGGAATGGCAATTGATTGTTGACCATTTCTGCTAAATTCACCTACATCCTCAGCTGAACACATCATGTGATTCTACCACTGTACTATAATGGCCTCGGTCAAGCTTCAGTGTGGTCAGACACTTTTTATTGTTTTATTGCAAGTTGTACTTAAATAAGTCATTGTTTAGCGGCTTTGTTTTTCAAGACAGAATACAATCAACTTCTGTCAATAAATGTCGGTTATTCTGCAATGCCAAGTAGCTTGATATCAAGGACCATGACTGTTCAGAGGACTCTTGTGTTTTTCAGATCTTAAACACAGACGCTTTTGTTCTTCCAAGAAGTCTTCCGGACATGGAGTGGCCTTCAGTACTAAATGAGTGTGTGAGAACGTGCAGTGTATGTATGTGTGTCAGCAATGAGTGTTGGTGTGCAGTGAGTGTAAGCTGCTGCAGTTTGCCCTCTGTCGACCTGGTCAATTCACCTTTGCTTTATCCCACTTCACACAGTTTGGGATAATGTTCGTGACCCTCCCGTCTTACACAGGTCAAAACAACTTCTTTTATTAGACTTAAGCAATGTGTAAATCAGCATTAAGCCAGCAGTATGTTTAACACAAAAAATAAAAATAACAAATCCTAGCATTATCATTAGGCTAAACTAGCACTGAAGTTTTTGTATTTATTCAGTCGTATCATTATTAGCTATTTATTTGGTGTATTATATGGGAGTTGAAGGGTGATATTTGTCCCCTCACCAGCACCTGAATCTCTTCTCCAGGACCATTTAAAGGACAATATTATAAGAAATATTAATGATATACACTTCAGCTAGTAGCTAAACGTTGGAAACTCTGGTCAAAGCCAGTGGTTCTCAAATACTTCTATCACCAGACGCAGCCTTACATATGATTTTAGCTGTAATGCATCATGAATAAAACTCATTCAAAGGTAAACAAGTTGGGATTAGCTGATCAGACAGACTAGATCTCAGTGTGATGTTAATGTATCAAAATGTTCCACTCTTGATATTCATTTTACTCTGAAATAACTTTAAAATGATGCATTTATCAGGTTAAAATCTGTCAAGATCCTAACAACACGTCTGACTTAAAAAGAACCAGATTTTGTATTAGAACCACACAAAAAGACTACTATTTCATGAAAAGACATATAAAGCATATATTGTATTGCCTTGAGTATTTGTTCCCTGCTGGAGAAAACATCATAGCCTAGCTTAAGATGATTACTGGTTTTTAGCTGGATTTAGCTGGTGTTAGACTGGTTTAGTTGGTCTACTAGGCTGGATCTGATGGTCAGACTGGTTTCTCTGTATTGCCTTCATAGTCCGGCTAAGCTGGCCTGCTGGCTTGCCCATTGGTGTCGTGAGGAAAAAAATTATTGTTTTTATGTTGCCAAAACATGAAATTAAAATGCTGGGTTGTTTTCACATTTTGTCCAGTCAATAAAAAACATTCCAAATCTTATAACTTGAATGGCTTTATTAATGATTACATCATCAGTGTAGATATAAAACATGCTTTTTTTGTTGCTATTCTGACTTCATAAAACCAAAGCAAAAGATCCTGTATAATGTGAGAGTAATGATGCATTTACAAGCAGTAGATGGAGACAAACACTTGAAACTGGCAGCCAGAAAAAAGGGAGAAGTGTTACAACATTAGAAGCAAATGGCACAAAAAAAATATTTTATTTCAATGAAAAGACATTCAGCTGCAGTTATTATATTTAGTGTAGTTTATAGTTGTTGATTTACTCAAAACTTTCACCTCAGGAGTTTGTCTCTTATGACGTATCAGAAAGAAACCACCAATCAACTGCATTAATACTCAGCAGTGTCAGTGAAAGGCACAATCAACAAAATCCCACTAATTAGAAAAGCTCACACACCAGCTCCGTGATTAATGGATGACCAAGAATTCTTCCACAAGGACAATTACCCTTACGAGAGCTGCCAGTCATTTTGTCATAGAAGACATTTCCATTCTTGTTGTAACTTTTCCCACATGAACACTTCCACTGCTCCTGGGGCACTGCCTGATCATTTTCCTTTCCCAGTTGGACAAATGGGACCAGGTCCCAGGTGTTGAGGCTCATCTTAATGGTGATTATTTCTTCCCTACGGTGCCGTCCAGTTCTGCTGAAGAAGGACAGCGTGGAGGCAACAAAGTTCCAAAACACCTCCACTGTCTCAGGTCGTGGTTGGTCCTCTTCTCCATTCTCTCCCTGATATGTGATTAAAGAGGAAGAAACCCTGAGTTTCTGTCCCGTATTGGTCGTGATAGTTTTCTGCAGCAACAAACCTTCTGATGCATCAGCAAAATCATCTAGTTCTGTTGTTACAGAGCTCAGCTGGTTGTCTTGGCAGGACAATCCAAAGACAGGTCCATTTTTCACGTTTGTTGAAGACTGTTTGTCACACAAGCCAATCATCCAGTCAGATTCTTCGGGAAGACTGACCACCCACCTCTGAAAGTTGGGAACTGTGTGGGTGCCACAGATTAGCAGAGTGGCAGAGCAGTTCCCCAGCCAGCTGTTGTAGAAACCTTTGTCTTGTCTTTGGACAGTGACATGCTAGGACCTGTAACCTTCGGGTCAAAGGTCAGGTCTGAACCAGTGTCAAAAATGTCCTGGTGGTTTTCAGGGTCAACCAGAGTCAACAAGGATCCCCAGAAGTGGGACGCTTGCTCCATCATCTTTTCACCGCCCTCTACTATCTCCTCCACCAGTTTGTCTCGATGGCTGCCAGGCTCCAGGCCTTTCCTCAGATCCACAGCTTTGGCCTTCTCCACATCCTCATGCACCTGAGAATACATCTGCAGGAACCTGAAGGTGTCCTTCTCCTTCTGCACTGCCTGCATGCTGCTCTTGCTGGTTTTAATCGACACCATGCGAGCCGACACTGAACTCTGGACGCTGATCAGAGAAATGTCACGCAGGTTCGTCACAGCCTCAATCAGACGCACACTACAGCCGCCCAGCTTCTCTCTCTCACTCTTCTCCCACTTTTCCAGACTCACGTTCTCATCGTCTGCTTTCACCTGTAAGGCCTGCTGCTCTGCTCTCAGCTTTTCCATCAGCTCTTTGTGGGCCGTGGAGAAGGTCTTCATGTTGTGCAGGCGGTGCTGGTCTTCAATGGCACAGGAAACGCACACACAGGTCCTGTCATCCAAGCAGTAGTACTCCAGGAGTTTGCCATGCTGAGGACATTTAGTGGTTCCACATAAAGCCATGGGCTCCGTCAGAGGATGAGTCTGCAGCAACACCGGGGTGGTCAGGTGGACCTGGAGGTGCTGGGTGCACATGGAGATCTCACATTTCATGCAGGTCTTCCGTGCTGGTTTCCTGTCCTCCTCTGTGCACATGTCACAGAGAATCATTTGTGGATCCTTTTGGATGTTGTCAGACATGATTTCAGAAGCAAGAAAATCTTGGAAGAAAGTGCACTTGTGTTCTGTCAATAATAAAATAGCCTCCAATTAGTTTGCCTGTCTCTGGTTCCTCAGTCTCTATGAGAACTCAAGCTGGACTAGTCAGCAGTTGTATTTACTGGGAAGTAAACCGCCCACAGGGGAGGCTTTAAAGTTTTATAACACTACAGTAGTGTTTCATGTTTGCCTAGTGCTCATAAAAATGCATTAATATTTCTATGCAGTCAGAGCCAACTGTTAATAATCTACTACTTACAAACGCGACACCTAGTTTTTAGTATAGAAAGTGCACCAACATAAAACTGGTGCAGCCAAACGAACGCTTGACTTTTGCTGAAACTATTGCCATTTTTAAGGCTGAGTTAATGAAATGGCAATTGATATTTCAAACTGTATCTATATTTATTCACACACATTTGGAGTCAATTGAAATATTGCACTTCCTAATAGCTTACTGGCCTTATTGTTGATTAGCTCATTTACAGCAAAAATATGAAACAAAATATGTGCAGTACTGTAAGAGTAGGGGCGCATTCATTAGACAAACACCCTAAAATGGCAGGGAAAAAGTACAAATCTTCATCTTCCGTAACTAGTGGTCTGAGTCATTTTTTGACAAAAAAATCAAATAAAATCTCCTCATGATGTTGGCCACCTGAACAGATTATGTGATTTTACAACTGTAGTATGATGGCCTCGGTTCAGTGTGGTCAGACACTTTTTATTGTTTTATTGCAAGTTGTACTTAAATAAGCTATTGTTGAGTGAGTTCGTTTTTTATATATTATCATTAGGATAAATTTGCACTGAATTTTTCTGTCTTTTTTCATTATTATTTTGTTTATTCAGGCGGATCATTATCAGCTATTTATTTTGTGTATTATATGGGAGTCCAAGGGTGATATTTGTCCCCTTACCAGCACCTGAATCTCTTCTCCAGAACCATTTAAAGGACAATATTATAAAAGGTTTTAATGATATACTTTTCAGCTGGTAGCTAAATGTTGGAAACTCTGTTCTAAATCAGTGGTTCTCAAACACTTCTATCACCAGACACAGCCGTACATATGATTATAACTGTAAAGCATCATGAATAAAATTCATTCAAATCAGGTTGGGATTAGCTGATCAGGCCAACTAGGACTCAGTGTGATGTTCATGTATCAAAATGTTCCACTCTTGATATTCATATTCCTCTGAAATAACTTTAAAATGATGCATTTATCAGGTTAAAATGTGTCAATATCCTAACAACACATCTGACTGAAAAAGAACCGGCTTCTGTATTAGAACCACAAAAAATAATTACTATTTCATGAAAAAACATATTAAAAATATATTGTATTGCCTTTAGCACATGTTCTCTGCTGGTCTCTCTTTATTGCCAGTATAGTACGACTAAGTTTACCTGCTGACTTAACCAGCAAAAGCCAATTGAGAAACTGGTCAAACTGGTAAAATGGGCAGCTAGTCAGACTCACCAGATTGGACTGATCAGAAAAAGCCCATAAAGGCTCACCGTCTCTTGCTCATGTAGAGTTGAATTTATAATATGAATAATTTACATAGACAATTACACTGCCTGTGATCTATTCACCTGATGAACAATAAAAAAAATATGAAAAAATCTAATTTTGGTTTTGAAGATTATAAAAAATATACACGGACCTGATTGCTACTATTGCTTACTACTACTCATTTAAAACGTAATTCCAAAAACCTGAATAAAACTAAAAATGTAGCAGTACCCCAGTTAAATACTGAGACCAGCACGCTAAAAGTGAAAATAGTAATATCAGACAGGACAGTGTATTCACGTGACAGTAATCAGTGACACATGACTTCAAATCTGTCCAGAATATCAGAAGAAAAGAAATACTTAATACTTAGAGAGATTTTTGCACAGGTAGGAACCCCAAGCCATTCACTAATTAAGCTTAGGGATAATTCCCGTGTCTTCTTGACATTACAAGTAAAAATATTAAAACTTAAAGATGAAGCTTTTCCAAGTTTACAGTAGTAGCTAGCTGCTTAGCATGCTAACATGACCTACACATTGTGCGTACCAAGCTAGCTAAACTTACCACGAAAGCTAACTATCGTTTTCTAATAAACTGACCAAGATATAAGCGGTTCAGTCGGTCACCAGCCATTCATAACGATGGTGTATATTAACGTATACTCAATTAGATATGTTAAGGTCATTAAACAAGTGGCAAATAGTGATATAAGCTAAAGTCGACATTTAGCTAGCTAAAGTTAGCAAATGCGCCAGTCCTATTAGTGCCGCAGATGAAGCTTGTTAAACCCTGTTGTCCTTTATATTTCATTATCTTCTCAGTGGCTCAAATTAAAGTAACATTAGCAGGTGTGTATGCTGAAAATCTTCTTTACACGTGCAGTATATCAATAGAAAGTAGTACAATTCAATGGTTTTACTTTTGAATTTGTGTTTTTAGTTTGTACATCTATTTGAAGAAAAAATATATATTTGCTACTTGAGAGCTTCTATTTTAGTTGTATAAGTTGTACTGAACAAAAACAATAATGCACAATTCAGTTTTTTTTCAATTCTATAAGCGTTTGTTGTTCCAAGACATGGCATCTCAACAACAAATGGGTCAATATTAAACAACCAAGTGTGTTGGAATTGATACTGGGCAGATAAAGAGTGGGGTCATATACCAGAAATCATAAGACTTAATGAGGTCGTCAGTGCTGGCTTGAAGAAGTAGTAAGTAGTATAAAACTCACCAAATTAGATGCACGTATGTCTCCTTTAGGCAAATACAGAGAATTGATTTCCTTTCACAAGATCAGCTCAAGAAAAGTCCTCATCACTACATGGCCCAGCATCACCAAAATCTGTAACAGGTGACAATATATTGTATATCTTCTCCCAGTATATGCAGGAATGGTGTGAACTAGCAGCTTGGGTTCATTCACAAAATACTAAAGAACATCATGTGAAAGTTTCAGACAACCAACCCTGTCTGTTCGTTTGGTTTTTGCAGGAGTCACTACCACAAACCAGAAAGATGAAGCTGATCGCTGACAGAGGGCCCCACATCCCCGCACAAAAGTCACTTGACACCATTGCAGAGACTTTACCTTCCTCAGATATTAACACTGCTCCCCAGGCTTTCAGCATGAACCGGATGAGTGCAATGTGTCTCCCTCTGCTGTCTGAAAGTAACAAGATTATATGGGTGAAGTCGGAGGAGGTCGACCTACAGATGAAAGGTGCAGCAGAGCTGCACAAGGCCTTCAACAGGTTCCCATACCTGACACGCAGACAGATGACTGCACTGGCACAGCGCTGCTCCCTGCACCCAGACCAGGTGAAAGTGTGGTTCATGACACGAAGGCTTCAGTATGGCATCAGCTGGGAATATAGAGATGTCCTTGATGTCTGGAGGAATTTCAAGTCACCCCAGACAAATGCTCAGAAGGAGAAAGAACTACTAAACATAGTGAAGGAAAATGTAAAGGAGGGCAGAGGAAAGAGGAAGAGAAAGGTAAAGGTATCTGAAGGGAGGGAGGCAGGAGAGGTCAAGCAAGAACAAAGTGCAAAAGGAAGAGCAATGAGAGAAGAAACTGTGAGGGCGGGTGAGCTGTTGCCAGAGCAACCCGTGGGAAAAGAAAAAGGCAGAAAAGCTAAAAAGCAGAGAAAGTCCTCAGTTACGGACAAGTCGGGAAAGAAGAAAATCGAGCAAGACAGTGAGGGTATGATGGAGGGAGCTGGAAAAATGGAAGCAAAGACAGATGAAGTTAAGAGAGAGGGGCAAAAATGCACCGAGTCTGAGGCCAAATTTTACCCCAGAAGCAAAAAGAAGGTGAGAGTAAACAAGAGATTAATGTCCATTCAAGAATGTCCTCCATGCAAGAGCTTTGCGGAGCCTGAAAGGCCACTGGATCCTCTGCTCGTACACCAGCCCCAAACCCAAACTTCTGATGCCTCCCCACCAAGTGGCAACCAGACTGCTCTGCTGAAAGGACATGACAATCCGTCCTCAACCCCAAATAGTCATAAGACCCCTGTAGACAGCGGCTGGGAGGGGAAAACAGAAACAGCAGCTTGGCAGAAAGGAGAATTGCATGCAGAAGCCACAAACCGCGATGTTTTCATCACTGACGTCGTCAAAGTGAAGGAGCTTTTGGAAGGGGACAGTTTTGTTGCTACAAATGGTCCATCCAGCTTTCCCCAAGAGCAGCATTCTCTTGAAACCTGCAAGCCTGCCCCTCAGACCCGGTCCAAAGCAAACACTCCACCTCAGCTGGCCATGATGAAGACAGCTTTCTCCCACTGCCAGTATCCAGACCCGGAGCAGTACGACAGACTGGCAGAGCTGATCGGCGTCCGCCGCTGCACGTTGGTGCAGTGGTTCGCTGACATGCGCTATTATCTGAAGAAAGGAAGGCCTCGCTGGATGAATCAGGAGAAGTACAATCAAGCACTGGCCAACATCAAGTATCGGCAATACATCAACGCAATGGCAAAGGTAGAGCCGAGTGAGGGCGCTATGATGGTTGAGTGAAGGCTCTGATACAGAAAATGAGGCTGCAGAATAGAAATAACACACGAGGCTAAATCATTCCTCCACACTAAGAATTTTCTTTTTTGTTGCTGTTTGATGAAAAGTTGACAAGTTAGACAGAGTACTTGCATGTTTTTCAAATGGGGTTTTCTGTTCTACCGTTACTCCCATTAGTTTGTTGCCACTTATGTTCAAAATTTTCAAAAGGTACTCATTCGTTTCCACATCAGTGAGTCTGCTCGTGTTGTCCAGATGTTTTTATTGTCATTTAAATAAAACACTTTTATTGCTGTTCAAAATTGACTTGTCTAATGATTTGTTGCGTCATAAATTGCATAATTCATTACAGCTTTACCTCAGTATCAAATAGTTACATTTTCGAAAGGAGACAGTGATGTTTAAGTTCAAAATACCAATACAGTTTGGTTTGTTATCCCCAGTCATCTCTGAGCAGATAGAAACAAAGTTCATCTGTCAAATTAACAAAAAACACAGGACAGTCCTCAGGTATTATGTAGAATATATTGCACAAAAAATAGAAAACTATACTAATTTATGACACTCATTCTCTTGTCTTCTAGTTGCATTACTCAGCTTATTCTGTTACTACAGTGAAAATATTACAGGTTTTGTCTTTTTATAACCTGGAACATGGTCAAAATATTTAGTTTTGACCATATTCCGACTTAACTATACACTACAACCAATCACTGCTCAGTTAATAATGATTACGACTTTAGGTTGCGTATGAATATTGCTTTGTTACTTCCATCTGGTTGTGTACTCTGCCCTCTGTGGCTGCCAAAGCTCAGCGCCTTCAATAACGCGACGGATCATGGCGGCAGTGGAGATAAGCAGGTATCCAGCAGCCTGAAGGAAGGTGGAGGCCACACGCAGTGCTTCTCTGAAAACATGAACCAAGATAAAGTCCTATCAGCATGATTTTTTTGCTCTGCAAGTGCCTGCCCAGGTAACATTTAATGGTCGAGCGTGTAATCGATACGAGAAATTATCACTTTAAATAAGTTATGCCCTTCTTATTGAAGAAATGTTCCATCACTAGTACCTGTGAAGTCATCTTCTGAGTGAAAAACTAAGGCTGCATTGACAGATAAGTCATAAATGATCATGCTGACGATGACAGCTACTACTTTTAAGCTTAAGATTACGTATTTAAAACACCACATAAGCATAAAAATAATGCAATGCACTGGTTTAGACTAAACCAGTGGCTTCTCCTACAGTAGAGACAAGTTTCGCGTCTAAATTCCTCAGATTTACATCAAAATGGCACAAAAATGTCACAAAATTTAATAGAAATGTATTTTATTTATCTTTTGTTGGGATCTACTGGACTGAACTACCTACCCTTATAAAAAAAATAGATAAAACAAACTCAATTTCAAGCAACTAAAATTGTGAAATACACTTGATGAATCAATCTAATCATGTTTTAATGGTGGATTTTGTGCAGAATGAGTGCTTCTATTTATGGTACTTGCTCTCATTCTTTGTCACTTTAAACAGGCAGAACTTTTACTTGTCATGGCTGTTCTATAGTAGTACTTCAACCAAAAGGATTTGAATACTGCTGAAAGTTTGAACAATAACACATAGGTGAATCAGTAATGTCTTCTAAATTGACTTTACCACCTTTTCGCTTGGCTTACCTGAGGATCTTCTTGGGCCCCAGACACTGAAAGTCAGCACTGACAGAGTAGAGGCCTTGAAATGTGGCCTTCACACTCAGAGAGCCAAACAGATCCCTGGGACTTATCTTGTAGAGGTCAAAGGTCACACGAGCTATGTCCCTCCCAGTGCGAGGCTTGGTGCCGTCGTGGTATTTGGGCACAACTGCACCCTGGAGGGGATCAGAGACAATAGTTACAAATGTTTATTTCACACAAAAAGCATGTTCCAAAAGCAGAGACTTGCTTTCTGGTGGAGTAATACATGTGGGATAATGAATAATATTTGGCTTCTGTGGTCAAACATACGGCCTTTGGTCTCCATGTCTGTCCAGGCTGCAGGGCCATGAGCATGATGTTATCAGGTAGGGTTATGAGGAACTCATCAGAGTCTACTTCTGTGCCGTCCTCCTCACAAACCAGAGACAGAGACACTGCAGACAGGGACAGCAGCAAGGCCTGGCATACCTGATAGAGGGACAATAAATCACACCAAGTGATGCACAGGGCTGCCATGACCCATTTACTGTGTTCTTTACCGAAATCATGTAGATGTGTCAGTGGGCTATGTTTATGTATGTTATGTGTGTTGGTCTGGATAGTCACACAAAAAATGTATGTTTATGTGTGTATTTGTTGATTTGATTTTTGACCCTAATGACGATTAAGCGGTGTATGGATGGATCGATCAACCTCTCAGAAACCAGAACTGGACATGATCTCTGAGAAACATAAAGCTGTTATGATGAAAATAGTTGTCAGATGGAAACATACACATTTGGATTGCCCTTTTATTGTGGCAACTTTAAATCAGCAGCCCCTATTCCCTTTCCATATTGTGAGTGCAGTTCTGACATCATGTGATCTTATCTGACATCATCAAGGCCCAAGGAAGGAAGACATCATGTTTTTGAAGTTGTCAGATTTAAAATGAGAAGCACTTGTTGACACATTAGTTATTGTAATTAGGTTTCAATGCTTTTATCTATTTTTTTGGATTTCAAATTTGCCTCTTTTTATCAATCTTTTCTTCTTTACAGTTCTTCTTGCTATTGTATTCGTATTACGTTATATCCTGTGTTTGCAGCAAATAGTTATACCAAAATCAGAATATTTAGACATTTTTCATTTCTTTTTATTATTAAGCATTCATAGTCTCTCTCACCCTCTCCTTCAGCTCCTCTAGGGTCCCGGCTGTGACGCCCTTCTTGGTTTCTCTGTTGTGACAACACACTCTGAAAGGCCGCTGAGGTGGGGACCACACTCGCTTGGTGACAGATCTGAAGACCGGCCAGGCAGAGAAACAAAAATAATAATATTGAATGAACTGGACTTGGTTTGAGAGACATTTTGACTTGATATAACAGGAAAAGCTGAGATGTTGCTAATGATTACATCATAAAGTATTCACTAACTCAGACTTTGCCTTCTCTTTATCTTTGTTTTGCTGTTTTGTTCATTTTGAGCTTAAAAAAATTGGTTTTTCATATCTTACTGAAACTGTTGATACCCCAGCCCCACCCTGTATAATAGGCCAATCCTTGAAAAACTGATATTTAATAATTACTTGTTAAACCATTGACCGATTTACTTAATTCTACCATACACTAATTCCACATCTCTTACAGCAACACTGTGTTGTTTGAGATCATAAAACAAGTCAAAACAGCATCAACAAGTCAAAGCTAATCCTTCACTTACTTGAAAAATGAAGATGTGGTATCCATGCTTGTCGGTTTCGTCTTCTCTCCTGTTTTGGTGTGACAAACAGTGACAATGTCAGCACTGCCTGTGATTGACACAGCAGCCGGACTTTGAACAAGCTGATAATTCAGATACAGAACAGAACAGGGCAAAGGGCACATTGTCAGTGTGAGTGAGTGAGAGACAGAGAGACTCAGACACATCTTTCTTCATTTAAGAAGCAGAATACTTATTTTTGTTGCCATAAGTGATATTGGTATGCAAGGTTTTTAATGAATATTTAATATAATAAACAGTTTTGAGTCTGATCCATATATTTTTGTTTTGTGCTTTTGTGTAGGCTTCTTTTTAATGAGGTATTCTACTGGTTATAAATCAAGCTGGGTAAGCTACTCAGTATAATGGTTGCTTAAGAGATAGCTGCAGATAAATAGTCTTAAATCTATGTGTTCGTTTGTTTTCTGTGGCAGTTCTTTTTTATTTTCTGACATTTTTCACGTAAATTTGATCCCCTTCCTAATATTGTCGTTTCTTTTTTTAAAACATTTTTTTTAAAGTTTACAAACATAATACATTAAAGCTCCGGTTGACGGGTGAATTCAGTACGTCACATCCTGGAAACCACATTGAGTGCGCTTGTTTAAAAACATGAGAGCGCGCCACTGAGCGGAGTTTCCTGTTTGAGCAGATGTTTTGTATTGACATTCTCCTAGCACCGCCCACTCGGCACATTCAACGAAGAAATTTCAGCAATTACTGTCATGTTAGTGAAGGCGGGAGGATGAGAAGCATAACTTTTGACACAGTATGCTAGCTTTGTCTGTCGCGGTTTATAAATGTCAATGGTGTCGCTTAGGTTTAACGACAGGTAACTGCAGGCGTCTCCAGTGTTTGTAAACATCGGCTCAGTAGCACTTCCTAAATAACTGTGCTTCCGCTGTCAGCTCCTCGTCTGTTTTGAAGCTAACGCCAGCCTCTGTCTATAGATGTTGCTAAGCTAATTTCTTAACGTCAACTTTTTGTCAGTTACCATCCTAACAAAGTTGATTCATTGGAATGGCAACAAGAAAACCCAAGGACGACGGTAAGTATTAGTAGCTGGCATTGCATTTTAAGCAGGATGTAAAGGTTCACTGCGTCGTTTATTTTAACAGTAAACAAGGTTAAAGTTGGTAAATGTTGTGTTTTATGCAGGTTTGACTGTCATTTGATTCATGCCACATCCTCACCCCAGCACATAAATAAATATGTCCCTCTTTAAGGTTGATCAGTTAGCGTGTTTGACAACTGATGGTAGCCTGCTGCATTGGCATCGATAGTTTCGCTTGATGCCAACAGTGCAACACCAAAGCTTCAAACCATAGAGACAAAAGATGCATCATTTTCCAACCCTTGCATGATTTAGCAGGGTTAGTTGATTTGAATGCACTTGGTAGCCTCTGATATCTAACTTTGTCTCTGCAGGTGCCAGCCTTCCTTTTTCTGCACTTCAGGTCCTGGCCCCGCCTGTGCGTCTGGTGTCTGCAGCTCTCTGGAAAGTGCTGAAGCAGAGGGACGTGATGCAGTATGGTGTTGTGGAGGAATTCGTCACATCCGCCTGCGAGACTGTTCCTGGGCTGCTCACTGTGAGACACCAGGGCAAGCTGGCACTGGGACTGAGAGCAAGGGTGAGTATCAGGATCATCTCCTGGATCCCAAGCAGGTTCTAGGTGTGTTTTTGTTCCTGTCTCATTTGTCCGAGAAGTGAAGAGAACTCAAAAATGGCTATTGTGCAGCATGACAGAAATCTAATAACATAAATCCTAATTAAAGGATATAAAAGTTAAAATTCTTTGGTTATTTGTTTTAAAAAATACAAAAAATTATTGAGATAATCGTTGAAGGAAAAATTGCGAGTCATTAGGGTATAGATAAGCTGTTTACCGAGGCCTGTTTATATTTTCACAACACCTACACAGTGCCTGTTTTTCCACACTATTCTGCAAATGAACTGTAAAAAAATATTTCATAATGCTGAATATATCTTCCGATAACTTGCGGAATAGCTTTTCTGTATGATGTTTTATAGCCATGCTGAACTTATTTTTATTTTCCTCTCCTGTCGTCTCCTCTCTGCTCTGTTTAAGCAGCCTGCAGTTCATCCACAAAGTTCCTCAGTTTTTGTTATTTGATGGTTGGTTGCAGCTCAGTTGCAGCGTGGAATTTTTGTTGTCGTTTTAACAGCATCTAGATACTTAAAATAGCAATTTTTTGTTATTTTTAAAATGACGCATGCACAGTTGTGTGATTTTGGATGAAATATGACATGTAGCTTTAATTAGTCTGAGTTGATTACTGCCCTTACTTTGATACTTACAGGAAGAATTCAACACTGAACTCTTCTACTGCAGAACTTTTCTCTAAAGCAAAATTAATATCTGCCTTGGGTAATTTTTACTTGATGAAATGCAAATCATTGGAGCTGACATTTTGAATGAAAAAAAACTGATACAGTTTTGATGTTATGAAGTTGAATCTCATGTCAAAGATTATTAGATTCTGTTTAATCCCTTGTATAGCCTTTTCTTTCACCCGTTAGTTTAATTTATTCCAGATTTGTCTGTTTATTACAGGATATGGTGTAAAGAGTTTTTGAATGACAATGTAGAATAAAGCACTTTTGATGAAATATCACATTTTCAAGCTTAGATTTGGCTGTTCTGCTTCCTTAAAGAATCTCACATCACACATAAGTTGAAAACTCGCTAATTTTGTCTTGATTTTACAGTTTGTTGCTGTGATAAACGGTGTAATTGAGACATTAAAAAAGGGATCGTGCCTTTCAAACCTGTCAACAGGTTTGGAGATCATGAGGTTAAAGGAGAAGAACAATTTGTTTTTGATGTGTAATTACCACAGTGTTTTTTTTCCTTTTGTCCCCCTCCTCCATTTCTGTCCAAATGTGCATTTTCTGTTGACAGATGTTCGTGTGTTTCATCAGCTTTTGCCTTCTTTTCAGTTAATCTTGGAGTTGTGCTCCACACAGCCTGATGTTAAGGTGATTAAGACACATCTGGAAAGGATCCGTGTTCCTACTTCAGCCCCAAATGTGGTAAATTGGAGCCAGAGTTCAGAAGCACACAGTACCTCATGTTTCCACTTTTGACTGTTTTAACAGTTGGAAGACTTTAAATCCAAATGACACTACTTGGCATTTTCATTGATTTCATTTTACTTTTATTTATTCAAACAAAGGCTGCATACGCTTTATTATCCTTGGCACCCCATGCTTTATTCCAATCCCAAACACTAAAACAATGGAAGTGATCAGCGAGTTAAACATCGTAGTATTTTTGACTCTACTGTGATGGAAGTGATACTCAGATGTTTAGGACATTGCTTTTAGTGAATTGCATCGCATTTTTTAAACTAGCAGTGGGAGCTATCAGGTCTTTGTTGAAAAACTATTAGTTTAAATGTTAAAAATATGTTATGTTTAATAAAACAGACATCCATCACTCACTACAAATATTTGTTTAATCAGTGCAAGTTACATTTAAGATGTATTATGCAGCTGGTTTGTATCGAAATCACTGCGAGCATGTCACAACATGGATGTTCTGTCAACATACATCCCCACTTTTATCACTCATAATTTATATTTGTTTGTTGATATATTTGTGTATATAGTGAAGTATTGCTGGATTGCTTCTAATGGTGATGGGGTGTTCTTGATATTTATTTTATAATGTGTAATTTCTCCTTTTTTTGTCTCCCAGAGGAAGGATGTAAAAATTATGAGAACAGTGGAACATTTCCATTCTTTTATCCACACACTGCTGTCAGACCCAGAAAAGAGGGAGCAGTACTTCAAGGTGAACGCCTCGCTTCCACTAAGCAGGACACCTAAAGATGTAAATGTCTGCTTAGATGACATGTAGGTCTGTTGTAATTAAAGATCTTTTTTATTTTCTCTTCGAACAGAAAGAATTTCCAGTGGATTATGGCTCAAACTTCGACAAGGAGCTGGAGAAGCTGCTGTGGGAGTTTTTGATTCGACTGGACCAGCTGCTTCCAGTTCCAAACTTAGCTCAGGTAATGAGAACATTTTCCCATATTTTGACACATATTTGTCCTATTTTAATGGTCCTTTCATCACTGCTTCAACACAATTTCGGTGCTTCTGTAAATGTACACAAACCTTTGGACAAGAATATTTAATTTGCAGCAAATGAAAGGAAGGAGTAAGAAGTTATTGTCTTTATTATTTGTCTCCAGACTGTGTCATGGCTCAGTAACACCCCTGCTGTCCTGGAGGAGTGTGCACGTGCAGCAACCCAACCCCAGCTCCTGAAAATTTTACTCCAGCATCAAACCTGTCTGGGTCATCTGGAGTCAGCAGGTTGATCCTTTTTATTAATGACTGTACTGGCAAAGCTTTGTTGTGCAAATCCCTAATAATTCCAATAGTCCGTGTTGTTGTTCTGGTTTACTTTTTACAGCGTCCTTACCTCCAAACATGGGAGACTCCATCCTGACTTCACTTTCTCTGCCTCTGTCTGGAATAGTAGCTTCAAATCAGCAAACAGGAGCCAGACAGTCTGCTGTGGATCAGTCAGACGACTCCCAGACAAGAGACAAAACCTCTTTTATTGCACCTGTTATCGGACTAATATCTAATGAAGATGTACCAGTCATGATCTCTGCTAATAAAAGAAAGCTGCAGAGTGATGAGCCAGCCAGCTCAAAAGATTCAACAAATCAAGAGAACTTGAAATTCAGTTTGACGAAAGAGAAAGAAAAAGCTGAAGACAGTGGGGGGAAAGAGGAGAAGAGCTTAACTCAAAGCAGTGGAAAGAAACGCAAGCAACCTGACAGTCAGGAAAGTAGATCTGAGCAGGAGACGGACGAGGAAGAAGTTTTAAGCATGGCTAGATCTGGGGAAAAGAGGACACGCAGGGACAGGCAGGGTAAAGCCGACCGGAGATCAAATGAGAGCGAGGAAAATGGAGGACACGAGTCTACCACGGAAGTCATGGCTACTGATGTGACCCAGCTTGGTGTCCATCTACCTGAAGATCCATTGCTCCACTCCATTTTTGTCTCATGTCTGACGAGACAACCCAGAGTGGTGATTGAAAAACTGCTGGTGGCCTCAGCTGGCAGTAGCGGATCCAGCAGAAGAGAAACATTCTCCCAGAGCCAGAAGTCACCAGTCAAAGCACCAACACCTAAACGAACAAGCATCCGTCTGACGCTTGCCTCAAAGCCTTCTGCTTTGGACAATAAAGAGTAAGAGACATGAGAATTAAGTGCAACATGCAGCTGGTTTTAACTTGACAAATAAAATAAAAAGCATCTGTTTTAGTTCAGTGTTTGTGGTTTCATTTGTTTTTCTTTTCTGTCTCATCTGTGAAATCATGATTTAAACATGCATGTATAAAATACTGTCCAGCTATGAGGCGAAACCTCTATCACTGAGCAGCATGTCAGTATTTAGACTTAAATTACAAGCGCAGATCAGCAGCAGTTTACATGAAGATTTCCCTCTCTTCTTTCAGTCACCGTTTATCCACTATTGTTGTCTCTACCTGACAGAAATCATCCCGTATCGCCGAGTGTCAGCGGCTCTCCCTCTCAGCAGCGGAGTAACACAGGTGATTTAAAGCATTAAATGAAGCGAATGCAGGCATTTCTTTAAAAAAAAAAAAAAAAAGCAATGAAACGAAACACTTCTACAGGTTTTTGTTTACCTGTGTTTTCTGTTCTGTTTAGAGACGTTGGGCCTTTTAGGAGGGAGTGACGACTACGTGGCTGATTCTGAGGATGAGGCGACAAAGAACTTCAAAAGCAGAGTAAGTATGCTCAGAAAGGAGGTGGAAAAATTAAAGGAGGCTCACTTTAAATGTCTGTGTATGCTGTGAATTTTCTGTAGTGAAGGAGTTTTCAGTCTGTGGACGTCTGGGTTTCAACTGAAGTACATTTAAATGCTTGACTTTGTCTCCCCCAGCTGTTCCAGAAGCGCTACGTCAAGACCAAACACGGCACCTTTGTTCCCACTCTGAGGGAGTACTATAAACCCGGGACGATGACACGCAACTCGTTGTCCGCTGGCCGTAAACCGAGGTGATGAAATGGATTGTCGTGTGTGGTGTTGGAAAACTAACAGCAGAGGACTTTGAATCTGGCAGCGTAGACTCGACATAATTATACAAAATGCTTCAGTCACTGCGGCAGATAAACATTTATATATATGTCACTGATTATAGGAAGTGATAAGCAATTTATTAGTACTTTACTTGACCATGTGTAGATTGTTTGTGCCATAAATATATTTTAAACAGATCATATGTAATATTCTCAGTTAATAAAGTTTTTGATATTGCATATTTTGTGTTGGAGAAAACTGTTAATTTTTCTTTCACTTTATCATGAACTGCCAATTTGGTGCAGAGGTTATGACAAAAAAATAAAGCATGTTCTGAAACTGCTCTTGACATTTGACTCATTTAATCTGTTTACATCAGACTTCCACAATAAGATTTGGCAATATTACATGTATTCATGTGCTTAAACAACAATTATCAGATTGCTGACACAGTGTAAAAATGGACATCTTCCCATTTATCTAGAAACTGAATGTCAGCCTATCATACAGACTACCAAAGTGGACATTTCTGGTGTTTTTAGAGTAATCTATTTGTAAAAAAGTTCAGATTTTGATTAGAAAACTTCACAGGAATATATCAGCTTCTGTCTCCTCTTACAATAGCTCTCATGCTAGCGTTATTGTTGCTGTGCTGTGCCAATGCTTCAGATTAAAAGGGGGAAGCACTCAAAACACAAACGGAATCTCTACAGAAACACACGATTAAGTGCAAATGTGTTCTGCTGTACGTGGAGGTTCACAGTCGACAGCCCATCCCTCCGGTTACTGTGATGGTCTCTCCGGTGATGTAGGAAGCCTCCTCGGTGCACAAGAATGCAATCACTCCTCCAATTTCCTCTGGCTCTCCAATTCTGGAAGACAAATGTTAAATAACACATTCAGAAATTATTAACGTGTGCACAAAACAGAGCATTAGTGACAAGCTTCTGCAGTGTCTGAATAGGGGGCTTGACCCTGTCTAAATTGGGATATTAAGCTAATTTTGAAATGCATTTCTATTGTTCCTTCATCATACATAACAATTAGGTTATTATTGAGCTACATTTCATGTGTAAGGGTGATTAACTCTAATATGATACTGGTATGCATGCTGCTCTTGCCATCAGAACTGAAAAGGTTACTGCAACATCATAAATGTCACATTATAGAAAGGTGCTGGAGCCTTTTCTTATGCAAATACTACTGTGTCTTCATCAGAGTCCTACTATATAAATGTTGTTTCTGGCCATGAAAAACACAAAATGTGAGCTTCCCTGAAAGCCAAGGTGTAGTTTACACATTGAGAGTCTGTGTGGGTAGAAGCCTCACCTTTTAATGCTGAGCTGCTTTTTGAGCTCACTCATCATGTCTTCGTTTTGCCATAACTGAGACAAGCAAAGCAGAATATTATAGAGGCTACTGTATTAACAAAGAGTAACAGAGAACACGCATTAAGTGGCAGAACCAAAGCCCCATTTTAAAATACAGAATTAGAGCGTATTTGCGTTCTCACCGCAGAGCTGAAGCGGGTCTTGATGATTCCAGGGGCCACACAGTTCACTCTGATGTTACTCTGAGCCAGGTCAGGGGCCAGAGCCCGGGTCAGACCCAGTAATGCAGTTTTACTCACACAGTAAGGACCCAAACCCTGCAGAGATGATGTCCATGACAACAACACAAACACAGCACACGTGCACAACATTAAGTGTCACAGATTTTCTTCAGATCCGTAGTTGTGTATCCTACTGACTGTCTTTTCCTCTTGTGCTGCCTTGAGATTGACAGAAATTGAATGCATTGATGTGGAATTTGGTGCAAATATTCAAATATTCATGTTCCTCTCTGTGATCATTTTCATCCTCTAACTTTTCATTGTCAGATTAAAATTTAACTTTGTTTTAAGACTATGGACCTGCAGAACTAATTACAATCCTATCAGCCTCAGCTGCACTTCCTGTCTAGTGCTAATTAGCATATTAGCATGCACTTTAGGTATTGAGCTCAAGCACATACTCTTAATCATTTTCAGTTTTTGTTATTTGACTGCTGGATGGAGCTCAGTTGCAGCGTGTAAGTTTTAGTTTGTTTTGTTTTTACAGCATGTAGTTAATAAAAACAAGTCTGTCTTCAATAATACATGTTATTTTACATAATGCATCATTTAATGTGAGGACGTGGTTTGCAATGGGGAGAAACAAAGTAAAACTATATTAGAGGGCTCTCAAATACACCAATTGCATAAATAACATTTAAAGCAAAAAAAAAAATCTCCTACATGTGTTTTAATAAAAACCTTTAAATATAAATGTTCACTCTCACTGACCGTCATTGGTTGGTATCCACCCACAGATGACACAAATATTACATTTCCCCCTCTAAAAGAAAAACACAGAAAGGTCAAAAATTCAGTCCATTTATTAAAAATCTGGTCATCTTTTAGTTTGTTACTCACCCCCTTTTCTCCATATGAGGCACCACCAACTTGGTCATAAGGAAAGCTGATTTTACATTCACATCCAGGATCTAGACAATAGAGGAGAAACAATTGTGTTAAGAATTGTTTGTCAGAATAGACTAAAATGTGGTTTAGAAATGAGCTTGTTTCCTGTATGCACCTTGTCCCAGACCTCCTCTGTGGAGTCCATGATGCTTCCAAAGAAAGGGTTGACTGCTGCATTGGACACCAGGATATCAATGCCTCCATACTGATCCAGAGTCTAGTGCAAACACAGTGACTTTTTGAGTTGTGTTGCAACAGAGCAATGAAACAGAGTACAAATGACAAATTCAGACAAATTATATCTTGAAACACTGACAATGTGAAAGACTTTGATACTTCAGTCAAAATTCCTTGATTTAGTTTGTATTTCACATACACATCTGCTGATGTGAGAAGATCTCAGAAGAATTACAGTTTGTTTGATTTGCATTAAACTGCGAACTGTAACTATGTAATCTCAAAAAGATCAGACATTAATCAGTCCACATGGAGACGATTTAATACTGACGACTCCCCCTAGAAGTGTGCACGCAGCTAAGATAAGTCAAAAAGCATAACACAGAAGACTAATAAAAGCAAAAAAAGCAGCACAGAATTACAGCTAAAGGCTTAAAGGAGTCACTGGAGCTGGTTAATGTCTCTGTTCATGAGTCTACCATACGTAAATCATTGAACAGGCATAGTTTCCATAGCAGGATTCCACAGAGGAAGCAACTGTTCTCCAAAAAAAACATCACTGTGTGCCTGAAGTTTGCCAAAGTGCACCTTAACACTCCGCAAAGCTACTGGAAAAATGTTTGTGGGCTGACGAAACCATGGTGGAATTGTTTGGGAAGAACACACGGGCGTGAAAAGGTCACTGCATGCCGACAAGACAGCATCATCCCAAAGGTGAAGTGTGATGGAGAGACCAGCTCATCATTATCAAAGGGTGAATGAATGTGGGAGTTTGTCGATGATACAAGATAGTGCCTTAAATACACTGAAGTAAAACTGCTACTAAATGAATTCCCAAACCTTAATCTAGTTTAGATCCTGTGGAATGACCTCAACTGAGCTGTCCACACCAAATATCTCAACAATAAGGCTGAAATGAAGCTGTTTTGTAGTGAAGAATGGTCCCAACGATCTCCTGCTCTGATCTGCAGCTGCATGAAAGATTTCTTCATGGATATTTCCATTAAAACAGATTCAAACGGTGATCAAGTTGAAGGGCCCACTTGCTTTCCCCCGCTAGAACTGCAAAAGTACACTTTTTCTGACCACTTAATGCAGAAATCCAAGTAATTCCACACTCCGGATGACAAATAGGACCTTACCATTTTCACCAGTTTCTCTCTGTCCTCTCCCTTGCCAACATTACAGGTGGTTCCAGTCACCTGGATGCTCTGGCTCTGCAGCAGCGCCACAGCTTTGTCCACGTTGGCCTGCCGCCGGCTGCTCACGACCACATGGGCCCCTCTCTTGCCCAGAGCCTGAGCTGCAGCCAGACCGATTCTGATGAGATGGAGAAAACACCATGATAAAGGACCTCTGTACTGGAGTAAACCTACTGCAGTTACTGTGACCTTACTGCAGAGGTTTAGGGTTGGTGTTTTTTCAAACATACAGCAGACAAGTGAGCAAATATATGAAACTCTGCATGCTGTTTATAGTCCATTCTGATGATTGTTACAAACAGATCACAGCCACTTCAGAGTAATACAAACAATCAGGGGTCAGTAAGGTAATTCTCACCCATCTGTGGAGGCAGTCACTATGGCTACCTTCCCAGCTAGACTGCTCTGAGACATACTTCTGTAGCCAGCAACGGGATTGGTCTGAAGGCACCTAAATACAGACCTCAACATCACCTGAGAACAGAAAAGTTTTATGAAAACACTGGTTAAGTAGGTTAAAGGTCATCTGAGCTGCTGCATGGAACAGGATGAATTCTGAGTTATATACACTGAACGAACACTTGAACTACTCACACTCGTACAGATACATGGTGTATTAACAGCAAAAGTAAAATAATTCAGCAGTATTTACAAAGGTAGACTCAGACAACCTTTCTCGAGTTTCTGCTTACACGCAGAGTCGTATATTGTGCAAAGTAATGCAAGCATGCAAATACGATCAAGAGCTTTATCTCACCCTGCAGGTCATGCAAAACTAAACATGAAGTGGTACAAAGGTAGGATTTGATAGAAAAATTTCCAAGTCCACTGTCTGGACTTTGACTTCCTACAATCTATGTGCAGCTACAGTCAGTGTTTTCCTGCAAACGTCCCGCTGTCAAAATAAAAGACTTTACCAAATCATCTATTTAATTTGGTTGTTTCATAACTTAATGCTGCAACCGTGCTGATTGTAATGGCGACTCTATTTGATAACAAATCATGTTGTTATGAAAACCGAAAATAGTTACAGTACTATTACCAAGTGCACGAATTTTATTTAGCATTTACAGATTAGTTATCTGAGGTCACTGAACGCAACCAGCAAGAACGAGCCAATCACACGAGCTGAGTATTCTGGGCTGCGGCTAAGCACCTGATCTCATAGATACTGGATCGGTCTAAAGCCTGGAACTCACAGTCAAACTGTGCTTTCAGATCAGTGAAACAACCAAAGCTCCGAGGAGGCGGAGAGAATTTTGTTGTCATCGAAGATGATTGAACGCCGATGGTCACAGATTTTCACGCCTGAAAAGAAGTAATTTTATAGACTGTACGCCGATGGGAAGTTTATCGGCCGTAAGAAAAAAGCAAGGTAATTATTTTACAACGAACACTGGCTAATGAACAACTCGACTTTATTGTTTTTATGCGGCGGTGCTATTGTTGTTTTGAAGTGAACGGTAGCGGCGAAGGGCGACGTAGAAAACCTAACACAACGTTAGCTAACATTAGTAGTAGGTAGGCCGCGACAACACAGCTCGCCTTATTTTTACTAGCTACTGTTTAAACGAATAATTATTTGACCTGGATAGCAGCTACAGAGACGACTATAATCAGTACCTTTGCTAGCGAGTGCACACGACTCATTTATTTACAATGCTAAGCTAACGCTAGCTCTCGTGGAACGGGCTGCTTTTAACGTAACGCTACTGGGCGTGGGAAGCCCAGACAGGTGTTGCAAGTCTACCTTTCATTTCTCATGTGTCTGCTAACGCATGAGTTGGAGTTCACTACCGGTGTAGTAACACCCTCGTTGTGTTTTCAATGACTCAAGGAAAAAGTGATAGCCTGGATTAAAAGATCCCGATGAAGACGAGGCACCCAGCCCTTGAGATGTGTCCAGAGCAGAGCCAGCTGTGCCTCGGCACCGAGTCTCTCTGCCAACAAACACGTCCATAAGAGCCACCGCAGACCTCCATGGATGATCCGACTGATCAGGACCTTTGAGTTATAGTTTCTCAGAGACATAGCTGGTAATCGAGCAACAATGTCTGTCTCAGTGAGTATAGTATTTATTTCTTTTTAATTCTGAATCTGCATGTGCTCTTCTGGTGGTATCACGATGATGGACAGTGTGTGCTAAAAATCTAACTTTGAAAAATCGGCTGGGCATGTTTTGAGCCTTTGTGTGTTATTTTAGTAGGTTTTATGAGGGCCCTCGTTGCCTCCATTACTGTCCTAAGCAGGTCCCACATGGCTCAGTGGAGCTTGGTTGTCCCCAGGGGGTTGGTTTAGAAAATGAAAGGGGGCCTGACTCTTTGGCTTTGGGTTGGCAATTAAACCCTAAACAGCAAGGGACAGATGTGCCTCTCATCCCCTCCCCCTCGCTCTCATCCTGCTCATTACCATTAAGCCCTTGTGTCCATTTGATCATTGATCCTCCCTGACTGCACCCGTCTTTCTCCCTTCTTCATGATTACTGACACAGCTGTGAATTTTGAGTTACTCAGGATGCTCGATTTTACATTTTTTTGTCCACTAATCCTCCTCCTCCTGTCTCTCGCACTGATATTTCACGAGATCTTCCCTGTTCACTCCTATTCACTCTTCATTCAACAGCTCTAAACAATCAACCTTTTTATCCTCATGACTTGGCACTGCCTTGTCAATGTACTTGCTTGTTTGTGGTTTGCAGATGTGACACACAAGCGGGTGTGAATTTAGGCTGTTAATTAAAACCTACTTTCATCTGACCATTTGGTGATTCACTGTGTAAAGACTGAATGGGTGTGTCCGTGTTGTTGATTTCTACTTCTGTGTTCTCCTCTTTCCCAGACGGTATTGGCAAAGGCGCTGTTTGACAACACAGCAGAAAGCCAAGAGGAGCTGGCTTTCCGAAAGGGAGACATCCTGATGGTTCTTGAACAGGAGAAGAGTGGTGGGCCGGGCTGGTGGCTGTGCTCCCTGCATGGCAGACAGGGCATAGCCCCAGCCAACCGCCTTCGACTCCTCCAAACTGCTCCTCCCCCAGGCTCAGACCCCCGTCGTGGTCCAAACGAAGACTCTGTCTACCTGTCGCCTGGTCCCCCGCTGTCTCGAACTGCTGTCAGCAATAGTGCAGACGACATAGATGGAGTGTATCGCTCCCCACCAGTTGCGGGTGAGGCACGAGGAGGGGGAGCTGCCTCGAGGCCTGGGGAGCTACGTAGAGTCGAGGGTGGGCGCCCGCGCTCGCACTCGAGTTCTGGCACTCGACCCAGACCAGACTGGGACATTGGGGTGACAGGGCGTCCACGCTCACCCTCTCTGAGGGGACGAGGCACAGACATTACAGGAACAGTTTATCAGAGTCCAGCTAGTCCCATGCCTTCAGGAGCTCAGCATGCCAGGCAGCCAGGAGTTCTCATGACTTCAGAGTCTGTGTACCTTGCCCCGAGTGGAGTGCCAAGGGCTTCTGATGAACCAGAGGACACTACATATCTTGTCCCAAGAGAAACAGGACAAACGGACGACTGTTACTTGGTGCCCAAGGGTACACCACTTGCAAGTGACGATGTTTACCAATCCCCAACCGGAGGAGCTGCGGCTGGTGCTTTCTGTTCTAACGGCCCCTCTACAATCAGTGTAACCCCTGGTACACCCCAGTCCAAAGTGGGCCAGGACACACCTGGGATGTACCAAACGCCCACCCCTGTGGGAGCAAGCCTTCACAGGACATCAGCTACAGTTCTGGCCCACCACCACCCATCTCAGTTATCCCCTGCCCAAGCATCTCCACGACCCTTGCTCAAGGGTGTTTCCCCCAACCCTATTGCTTCCAGGGGCAAACCTGGCATAGCCAGTCACCGGGGGTCCCCTTTGCTGATGAGAGGAGGACAGATCAGGGGTCCTGGGTCACCAAATTTTGCCCGCAAGCCTCCTCCACCTGCACCTCCAGTGAGGGGAGTCACCAGGAAAGATGCACAGCAAACAGCACCATCCTCAACAGACTCTAACTGTGGCTCTAAAGCCACTGGTCAGGCAAACTACCCTGAAGGGGACAAACAGAGGGGAATGCCTCAGAGTAAAGAAGACAGAACAAGTAATGGTCTAGAGAAAAGCAACAATGTGCAGAACAAAAAGGGAGAAAATCAGGATTACTCAGATCCTGTGGATGACCAGGTATGTATGACCAGTTCTTCCTGCAGTGAAATGGTTGTTCTGGCTACTATTTCAAATATAAAAGTTAAGAAATAATATAATATTTACATGTTACTATTCATTGGCATTTTTGGGGAAATAGTATTATGTTTACTAAGGCTTATAAAAATTGTTAAATGAGTTACTTTTATAAGATGTTGCTGAACATGTAGGAGGAGTTGACACACTGCATTCTCCATATAGGGATTTTTTCACTACTGTGTAGTACTTTGGCAGTATTTTCCAAATCAGCCTCTGGTTAGTCTTTAAAGCTTAGAGCAGATATTTTGGGACATTGTAGTGTCACATTAAAATTCTTGTGAATCTGACTTCTTATTTTGGGCTCATCTGCTGTTGCCTTGTTAGGTGTATGACACCCCTCCCAGTGGCAGGTGGCAGCATCCGGTCCCATGTGCTGTTGGACATGATGATGGAATCTACGACACCCCTCGCAGTGTCCCACCACAAGCTGACTCTGAGGCAGAGGTAAAGATCATCCCAAACTTTGCTTGGCCTGCTGAGCAACCTGTCTAGTTAAAGCCTGTTCTACAGGGTATGTGCATGTCTTGATAAATCTCAAAAGGCATTGAATCAGGGTCCTTGTTGAGGCTTACTAAGCAAGAAAAGTCTTCATATCATCTCTCACTTGCCATAGGTAATAATATTAACTATCCATTTTTTTCTTTTTGAATGTTGGGTTATAGGGTCGCCTTGCAGCAAACACAGTCGCCACTCAATGTTTGATTTTTTTGCTCCTTATCCAGGTCCAGGTTGCATTGATTTCTATCATTAAACCACAAAGAATTATTATTACGTACTGCTAGGAATGTTTGAAATGATGCTATACAGTATACGCCAGCAGGATGACTTTGTAATTTAATTCTCAATGGTGTCAATTTTCTTAAAAGTACTCAACTTAAATTGTTGAGCACCATATCTGTTCAGTCTGCCTCACACTTAAGAAATAAAACTATGACTTGTATCGGTAAAGAAAAGCTTTCCTTCACGTAGCGTCTAAAAACATGAACTAGAGTGTGTATGATTTCTCACGTTTTGTAATCGTCTCTCAAGTCATATTTTGACCAGACAAATATCCAAAATAGCATCAAAATACCTGCTTAAATGCAAGCTTTGGAGTTGGTGTGCGGACATGACTCTGCCACAAACGTTGTTTTCCAGTGGCTCTGCATGCACACGTGATGTGTACATAATTCCAATCTTACATCTATTTCACCCAGAGCTGTAATTTGCCAAGAAAATGGCTTGGGAACTGTGGGAAACTTTGTGTTTTGAATGCATGTCCATACAAGTGAAGCGATTCGTGAACAAGATGACAATCAAATACCCTGCCGCCATTTCTTCCCACATTCCACTATTGCTGTCTCCCTGCCCCCCTCTAAGGCAAGGCCACACCTGTCTCTCTCTCTCTGTGTGGCAGCCAGTCTTTCCAGTCCAAATGCTGCTTCTATTTTCTTCCAGTCACACCCATCTGTCAGGGCCATGCCAAGGGCAGACCACCACCACCACCACCCTGCCCCCAGTGGTCTCCTCTTTAATGTTACTTGAATGTGTGTGCCAGCTGTTGTATTTTTTCCTCCTCTTAGCCCGAATGTGGATTGCAGACTCACTGCTTTAACACTTTGATGGTAACGGGCACAAATGTGTTTCAACCACTGGTGGTCAGTAGATCTTTGTTGTGTCCTCTCACAGGCTTTAGGCGGGGTTTTCATCATTCAGTTCACATGTTAATATAGAGTTTAAGCAAGTCTAAAGTCTTCTAAACTCACTTATTAATAGAAACTCCAAAGAACCATGTCATGTTGTACGTTGAATATATTCTATCCCTGTCTCATAGAAATTGTCCACACAGTCATAAAGTAAAACACTTTGACTGCATCTGCTGTCCTCTCTCCCCTTGTAGGTCTATGATGTCCCCACAATCAGTCTGAATATGTCCACATCAGATGTCCAGCCTGATGAAGCTGACGATGAAGTTTACAGTGTCCCAACACTTCCAGGTATTCCTCTGGGACCAGGAGATTCCACATGCAACCTCTCTATTGAGGAGGTTGCTCAGGTCGGCTGTGTCCCTGGACCTGGGAAACGAGCCAGCAGTGGAGATCACAATCGAGACTCCTCCGAACCCGACTGTGGCATCTATGACATGCCTGCTCTGACCATCGAAATCCTCCCTCATTCCTCATCATCCTCTTCCACCTCTACCCGCCGCCTCTCTGTTTCTAGTAATGGTTCCGGTGACGTGCAGTGGAGAGCCTCGCTTTCCAGCCTGGTCCACTCGGTGCTGAGCGCAGCCTCCTGCTCGGCCTCTACTCTGTCGTCACGGGACCTGGCTACCTCATTGGCTGAAATCCTGTCCACCTGGAAAGCCAGTCATTCAGGTGATCCTCCACCGCCTCTTCAGCAGGCCTGGGCTCGTCTGTCAGACCTGCTTCCGGCGTTGTCCGCCATTGGCAATGCTCCTCCATCTGAAGGGCTGTTGTCGTTGGTGCAGCGCTCTCTTGAGGAAAGCGCCCTCCTCTTACAGGCTCAGGGCCGGCCCCGTCTGCCTTCCCAGGATTCCCTGTCACGCAGGCCACTGCCTGCGCTCCCAGTGCCTGATGGGATGTCATCTGGAGGTGGAATGGGCTCCCGTAAGGGTAGCTGGATCCAGGAAAGGCCTCTGCCCCCAACCCCTCAGCCTGCCTTCCCCTTGCCTCCCACTCCGTCCACTGTGACGCTCACAGTGGGCCCCGTTGATGGAGAAGACGACCCCAGCAATGAGTATGCTGGGATCGGCTTGACTCCAATCCCAGCCCCGGTACCTACTGGTGACAGTGTTGGATATGTGAAGCTGCAGGTCAGTTTTCCTGTATTATTAATATATTGTTACATGAAAAACAAAAAATAATGAATTACTTCCTCTTTATAGCAGTTATGTTGCCTTTATCATTTGCACTAAAATGTGCCTCTCATTCTTTCTTTATTCTAATATTTGTCTTTATGCTTCAACACAGCTGTACTTTACTGTTAACTGCATGTCGTGTAGTGTTTTGAGTACTGATTGTTTCCTCCTGTCCTCATTAGGGCAAACCTGAGCCGCCTCATGATGCCCTGGCTGAGAACGGACAGATACAAACAGAGTCAAGGGTGAGTCTTTTCCTCTATTTCTACCTCCACGTACATCATCCTTTTCTATGTGTGCTGGCTTTATTAGATTTTTTTTTTGCTGTACCGAAACACACACAGCAACTCAACACAGAACAGCCATTGATTCACACTGTATTCACGGCGTGCTCTGCTTGGTAGGGACCGCTGTGACTCGTTAATTTAACTTGCAGCAGCTGTTTGCCCCCTGACGAGGTCTTTATACTCACTGTTTACCCATCATCATGTAGCTTTATCTTACATCCTCCCTTGCTGCGTTGGTGAATCTTTGCACTCCTCTGTCATTGCGTGCAGAGTGAGGGATGTGTTTTTAACAGCAAAGCGGTCATGTATTTGTCTGACAATCTGACGTCAAGGTCTACAATTGAAAACATGCGACCACATACATGAGCGAAGCTGCGGTCATGCATTGTCTCGCGTTATCTCCAAGTCAGTTGTGTTGCATCACACTGAAGTCATGTCTTTTTTATCACTCGGTCTACATTTTTCCTGCTCCTTGCTAGGTTTCTTTGTGTTGCCAGAGATGAGCAACAAGAGGTTACTTGTACATCCCAACAATCTTGCCTTACATGGGATGGAGGCTGCAGGACAATAAGTGACAGAAAAGGCAGTCATTCTTTCAGCAGTCGCTCTTGTTGACGTTCTGTATGCATCTTGTGTGTTTGTGTCTGGCTTGCTCTGACTTTAAAGTTTGGTGGGAGACTCTGTCAGCCTTATTTAAAAGAATTTGACAGCACGTGCATTAGTTTTCATTACTTTTGCGTATGTAGCAATCTGTTGTAAATCTTCATCTCTGGTGTTCATTTGCAACTGATTGTTTGATTGTAAGTATTTTATCAAACCAAGCTGATGAGCATTCACTGATTCTAGTTATTTGTGGCTTATCTTTGTCATATAAAATAGCCAGGTTATTATTTTGGGCTGCTAGTAGGAGAAACCAAGAACTAGCCATCTTGAATTCTGGGGCATTAGTATCATTCATTTTTCGTATTCTGTGGAGGAAACGATTGATCAAAACATATCAGCAGATACATTTTTATCCATTTGTTGTAACCTTGAGAGTAATAACATTGTAATATAGAATGTGTATGCTTTTATGTGGTTTGTTCAGAACTCCATCTTTTTTCTGTATGTATCTGCGAGCATTTCACTTCTGTTTTGCCCAATTTAGTTCCTCCAGCTCTTCAAGGGTGCTAAATTAAAACCCTTTCTACTAAACATTTTGTAGAATTGTCGCATTTGGCGTGTCCTGTTAAACAATGTAGCATCACTTTCCCTTGAAAGACAAATGCAGATGTCATCTTTCCTCATACAGTTGACCCCATCCCCTCCTTTGCCGGGTTCCCTCTCCTTGGAGGACTCGGAGCTGCTGTCCTTCTACTCCTCTCAGAGCCTCGCCCACCTCTCCTGCCTGGGGGACGCCATCGACGTGTTCTACAGCAGCGTGCAGGGCAACCAGCCGCCTCGCATCTTCGTCGCCAGAGGAAAGAGCCTCATTGTGACGGCACATAAACTGGTGTTCATTGGGGACACGCTTTCCCGTCTTCTCTCGTCTGCAGACCTCCGGGCCAAAGTATGTAGAAAAGCCCCCGCACACACTGTGTTTACGCGGCATTATACGTGTGTGTGTGTGTGCTTATTCATTCAGGTTAAAGTAAAATGTATCAAAGCTGTGTAACAAGTGTGTGTGTTTATTTCTTTGCCCTCCATCAGATCACCACCTCGGGGGGCCGACTCTGCCAGGCCTTAAAGGCAGTTGTCGTGGCAACAAAGGGCGCTGCACAGAACTACCCGTCAGTATCTGCCGCCCAGGAGATGGTGGACCGCGTCAATGAGCTCTCCCACCAAGCAGCCGGCTTCTCCACCCTGCTCCAGCGTCTGGCAGAAATATCATCGTGATGTTTTGTATCGCTCGCGTAAAAACTTTGTCTACCCTACACGTATATTTCCTCTCTTTGAAATGCCTTATTTGTTCTGACACTATTTTGTTATCCTACATATGAATAGGATTGAAGCGAGTAATGCTGAGTCCTGCAACACGTGTTTAGCCTCGCTGCAGCTGTTCCTCAGCTGGGTTTTGGCTGTGTTGGTTCTGTCCTTCAAGTGTGTTGGTTTGCCTTTGTTTATATACTGACTCCAGTGCTTTGATGCTAGGCACACTTGTTTTTTTAAGTGTTAACTTATTGAATATTTGAAGCCCCTCTGTGGTTTGAGCGTCCATCTGGACTGCTTATTTTGGGCGCTTTGCTTTAATATGCTTGCCATATTTTCTTGTCCCCTCACTTGATAGCCGGTTTTCCTTCCTTCCTCTATTTATTCAGCCACCCCCCCCATTCCAAAAATAGCGCAGAAGGGAGGCCTTACATCCTGGTTTGGGTCTGCTTTTTACTGTGATACCTAAAAGGCCTTTTGTGATCATCGTTCTGAAGCTGATGAAGCAGCATGTTAAGTGTTTTGGGCTTTATATGGGAGAAATGGAGTAGCGTGTGGAGTGTTGTTGGAAGTTTCACCGACTTCCATTCTTGATCTGTGCAAATCTGTGTTGTGTTTGTATTGTGCCCATTTTCACTAGAAAGCAAAGATTACTTGCAGTGTAGCTTGTAATCCTACTCAGAGTTTTACAAGAAACATCTCTCAACATATTTCTCAGTTTACATTTATGCAGTCTGATGCATCTCATGAAGGAAAATGGAAGTCCTTTCTTCGAGAAAGGGAGAATCAATGAAGAGCTCGAGAATGAACAATGATTGCTGGGTGAGAAATGACCTAATCCTGTTCTTTCCCACAGTCATGTGTTAGCCCAGCAATGGATGAGAAACCTGTTGACCGAGTTCACCTGTCTCCACATGTCTTGTTATGATCTGCATGATTATTTTACTTTGTCCTCATTTCCCATAAGATGCTTGTTAACAGTGCTTACTCACCTTGCTGTGAACATCAGTTATTGTTTTCATCATAATTTGACACTCACCATATCAAGATATCTATCTATATATACCGATATTTGAAAGTTATTCAAACTGCTATCATGATATTGAGCTTATCTAGAGCTTATCCTAGTAAAAACTGTGAGATGAAGCACAGTCCACTTTTTAATTGAAATGGAAGAATGTTGCGTTTTAAATCCCATAAAAGCACACTACCATTTTCCATCTCAGACCATTACACATGCAATACTGTCTGACCTCTGTCCATTTTCACTTACATTAGCCATCACGGGTAATATGTGCAACAGCCGCTCATAAACATGTAACATACAAAGCAAGTACGGAACATTTACTGGACTTACAGTTGAGCAAACACTACATTTATCTGATTTACACTACACAATTTAATTGTGTAAAGACACTATCAACTTCATCCAGGGGGGTAAAGTTGGAATATAACACTTAAGTGTTGGATCTATCTTTTCTATTGTCAATCATATAACTTAACCTTGTTTCATTTTTCAGATTCAAATCACTACTATTTGGGCATTTCTCCATCAGTTTCATGTCTGTGTGGCTCAGTTGACTGTTCTCTTAGGAATACTGTTACTTCCTGCTTTTAGATTTTCTCTGCTGCAGCGCCACCTTGTGGGGGTTTGAAGTGTTACTCAATGAATAGCTGCCTGTCAAAACGGGCTCAATGTATGTAAGAGCGCATGATCGGCAAATAACCTTTAGCTGTATATTTATTATTGTCAGCTTTTCTGTTGTTTGCTTTCCCATTTGCATGGCTTTAATTTGCTTAAACTTTATATCTTCACATCCTTCACTGGGGTGATTTTACTTCGCAACGAACAAAGGTTTTTTTTTTTTTTAACTATTTTAATTTACAGTTGAACTATATGGCTGTATTTTCTTTTGTACAGGGAAGTTTTTTTATACTATGTGAACTCATTAGAGTCTGTTATGCATATTTGCTGACCTGTAGAAATGAATCTTGGACTTTTCTCCTACAGAGACCTAACATCCCTTACTTTGAACACTACATTTGATGTCTGTCTTGTATTCCCGTTCAGAATGCACAAATACATTTTTTTGCAAATAAGTGTTGTTTGTATTACTCATTGCATCGTGGTCTATGTGCAGGATTCTTCTCCAGAGACCTAGTTTTCTGTAGTTTAGTGAAATTATGAATAAAACTGCATTTTTTTAATTTTATTTTTATTTTTAATGTGAATACACATTGATAAATTATTGTGCCCGGTAGGCTAAACCGGGCCATTCATTTCAACAACTCTCACGGTACTGTTATGTGATTCCGAAAACCGAGCGTCTCCGGAAACTGCCGAGCTGTGACGCCGAGCAGCAGCCGTAGCGACGCTTGTTGGAGTTTAGACAAGCGGAGTGAGCAAAATGGCGGACGAAGATATTACGCTTGATGGGAAACCTCTACAATCGCTCCGAGTTGCGGATTTGAAAGCCGCCCTGGAGCAAAGAAACCTCCCAAAAAGCGGGCAGAAAAACCAACTCATCAAGCGGCTCAAAGGGGTAAGTTTTGGCGCATGTTGCAGACGTCTGTGTCGAGTCTGGCTAAGTTCAGCAGGAGGCGAGAGACAGTGGGGGGGGTTAACATTAGAGGCCGTAACGGTGTGTGGGCTCCGGAGCGGGAATACATAAACCTCCGTGCAGTCGTTATTACACATAAACAACAGCTTTTGTTTTCGGCTAATTGTTAATGACAGTACACCGGAACTATTCACCTACCGAGTTCACACTTAATTCGTAACTACTCGCAGTGCACCGTGTTGCACACAGTTGAACTGTGCACCTGTCAAGTCGAGGCCTAAGCCGAGAGTAAGCAAACCAACAGCCGCACATAGTGTACAGTACATGACAGTGCCCGCGCACGCTGTGTGTGTGTTGGGGTTACGAGTGCGCGCCTCGCGATGTAAACACAATTTTACGAGCACTACTAACGACGAGTTTGTACAAATTTCTGTGAGGACATGTTAAATAAACACTATTGTTGTTTTGCACGGTACTTTAAAACCGAAAACACCGAGCCTCGTGGTCAGGATTGTAGAAATACTGAAGTCTTGAGTCAAAGTACCCCCTCCCCCAGACAGTTGTTTGGTAACATATTTTCTGATTATTAAAAACCTAAAGCATATTTTTCGATTTTTACCATTTTTCCTTACTCAATTAATAGTACTCGTAATGTCTAGACATTTTGCATCGTCAAACTAAATAATAAAGACCTTACCGCTCTGCCACCACGGCTGCATCTAACGATTTCTTACATTGTCGATCACGCTGTAGATTAATTTTTCTATTAATCTTCAGTCATTTGGTCTATAAAATGTCAGAAAATGATAAATATTGTTGGTCAGTGTTTCCCAAAGCCGAAGATGATCCTCTAATGTCGTATTTTCACTTTCGAAAACATAATATACTCGCATTTAGAAGCTGAAATAAAATAATTTAGACTTTATTCCCTTTGCCAAATTACTCTGATCGATTAGTTGATTATCAAAATTGTTGAAATGTAATAGTTGACAACTAATCAATCAGTTGTTGGAACTTACATGTCAGATTTAAAACTATTGGGAAGTTGAAGAGTCTTATATTTATGAATTGGCCTATTACTTTAATTACAAAAATGTCATTATTAAAGTGAATAGAAGGGATCGACAGTGTGCAGGGTTATATTTAGTCCTTTCACAGTGAGTTCATTAATTGACCTAAAAGCAGTCAAATGTATTTTTTGAGTCTGTTATCAATTCATTAATAGCAGACGTGCGACACAGGACGACACTACAAGGATAATGGAGTGCCACTTAAAGTACATGTTTGTTGGTGGAGATTGGTTCCGCCAATGCCACGGTGTAGTATTCAATGGTGTGTAAATTAGACTGCGCTAGTTGAACCTTAGAGGTTAGTAGTGCTGTCAGTAATACTATGCAATGAGATTTTTCTGTCATTTTATAAACCTATAATTCAAGGGTAGTAAACTCATTGTATTTATTTTTGGCAAACATGTTATTATCTGTTATTTCATTGAAACTGACTCAATAAAATTTCACTGTTTTATACAAGAATTTACATCCTGTATCGCAAAATAATTTACAATGTTTTGCAGTTGTTTTCTGCTATTTGTGAATCTCTATGCGTTGTTTGAATATATCTCATATCTGATTAATTAAATACAACTTGGATCCATTACAAAAGACAAATCGCTGATGTATTTTTGCACTGATGAGGAGCAGCAAACAGTAACTTACGCAATCGAGGACAGAATTTGTGCAACAGCTATTTCATAAGTCAAAAGAAGCTTTGCAGTGAAGTAATCAGCTGAAGTAAGCATTAGAATACAATGAATACAGATTCAAAATTGTGATGTGTGGCTTGTTTTACTCTTTCCCTGTAGGCTCTGATGTTAGAAAACCTACAGAAGTCATCGTCCTCGCACGGCGGGCTGCAGCCCAACTCTCAGGTAGGAGATTTTTCAAGCTGAGTTAGGTTTATAATCTTTTGCCAACATGTTGAACTAATGTTTGTGCTATTCTGTGTTGTAGATCGGTGAAGAGATGTGCCAGAACAGCTTTATAAAACAATACCTGGCCCAGCAGCAAGAGCTCCTTCGCCAGAGACTGGAGAGAGAGGCGATGCAAGAGGAAGAGGCTGATGGTAAAACACTTGAATAAGCACACACAATCATGAATAGGATTTTTTATGATGTTTAAACATTTGCACTTGGATAATTTTATGTACATATAATTTATGTCATTTAACTTAGTGTCAACATGTTTATAAATGCTCAGATTACAGCAAGCTCCCATAATGGATTATCAAATACACGTTGCTCTTTACTGGAAAAAAAAACAGAAAAAATGTTGTTTCCTCATGGTGTACATTCAACTTTGTGTTACATCAATATAATCAGGTTACCCAGCCACTTTGGACAAACTTAAAAATGACAAAAATGTATATATAGAAAAGAAACTAATTTCTTTTTAAATGCTGTGTTGCCTGATACAGTTTTAAGACTAAATATAACTGGACTGTCTGAAGAATATAATCCTCACGTTGTGGTTGACCTTTCACCCCCGACTCGTGCCGCTGTCTGACAGAAAGCCCAGCAGCACCAGAGGAGGATGAAGACCACTCTGAGGACAATGACAGCTCTTCCTATATCTCTGACAAGGTCAGTAACCTCCACCGTCTGAATAATAAAGTGAGGAAAACAAAGGAACTCGACACATTGGTGTATAAAAAGCTTGTTTTCCATTTTGCAAAGTATATTAATTACTTTTAATCTGTGTTTCTATGGACTGCTGATGAGCTCCTAAAATATCGAAATTTAGCTTGTTAATGCCATAACTCATAGATAGAAAAAGTGCAATCACATTTCCTCTTAGAAGAACTCCATTTTCTGTACCCAGCAGCATCGAACCATTCCGTCCCAGCCCTCTGCGTCCACACATGAAGAAAGAGGAGGAGGAGATGCTTTGATGGGTCATAGCTCTGGTCCTACCTTCCACCTGCAGGAGTCTCCTGAGGCTCCAAGTGCAAGGATGCAGCGAGCCCCCTTTCTCCAAGGACACAAGGAGCCACCAGCGCCCTCTCCTCCCCGTGCAGTTGCCTCCCTGTCAGTGCGTGTTCTGGGACAGCCGGACCGCCAGGGACTGCCCCCTGCTGTACCCCGAGCCCAGGAGAAGGAGGGCACCGCACCAAGTGAACCGGGATCAGCTCACTCAGTCCTCCACCTCAGCAGATCTGCTGGGGGCTCGGCAGGAAGCAACGCCCACGACAACAGCGATGAAGGCGATGATGGTGATGATGAGAGCGACGATGAGGACTGGGGCCCCGGTCCTGGCGGGGCACGAAGGGGGAACAGAGTGCCTCCCTTGCCGCAGCAGATGCCCCCCAGTCTCCCACCAGCGGCTGCAAGATCCAAACGCAAGCTTCAGCCCCCGCAGCACATCCCACCTCCACAGGTACACCACACTCCCATGCAGCTGCGCCACCCCACTCCTCCTCCCTCTCCACCCCCCAACCTGTTCTCCCTGCCTGACACTCCCAAACAGAGCCCACCAGACACAGATGACCATGAGGCAGAGGGTCCCGAAGCTGCTCGTCACCCAAGGGTGGTGCCTTTCCCACCTTCCACCATGCAGAGGCAAGACTCTGACACAAGCTCTCGCTCCAGCAGCCCTGAACCCCCCGTGAAGCGCAGACCAGGTCCCCTTTCTCTGCTTGTACACAAGATGGAGTCAGAGGGGGCTTTTGGTGCCGTGGACACCACATCAGCTGATGGCATGTCAGGAAAGACAGCATGTTCCACTGCCGGGTCTTCTAGTGAATCGTCACTGCAAAAGTTAGAGACAAAGAGGCAACAAGAAAACAGAGAGATGGAGGAAGAGAGGCGACTGAAGGAGGAGAAAGAGAAAGAGCAACAGCAGGAGCTGGAGCGAGAGCGAAGGAAAACACAAGAGCAGGAAAGAGAGAAGAAACGCTTGGAAGAAGAGAAGGAAAAGGAGAGAAAACGACTGGAAGAGGAGAGGAAGCAGTGCCAGAAAGAGGAACAAGAAAAAGAGAGAAAACGTCTGGAAGAGGAGAGGAAACAGTGCCAGAAAGAGGAACAAGAAAAAGAGAGAAAACGTCTGGAAGAGGAGAGGACACAGCGCCAGAAAGAGGAACAAGAAAAGGAGAGAAAACGTCTGGAAGAGGAAAAAGAAGAGGAGAAGAAACGCCAGGATGAGAAGAAGCGAAGAGAGGAGAAACGGTTAAAGGAGGAGCAGGAAAAAGAGAAAGCTGTCAAACAGAGAGTGGTGGTGACTGAGGCCCAAGATTCAGGCTCCTCGTCAGATTCTGACTCTAAATCAGACTCCTCTTCACGGTCCTCACAGTGTTCCTCCTCCTCAGGAGATAAAATCCAACCTGCCAGGCAGCTGAAGGTTAGTGGTCAAGCTGTTGTAGGTATCAGGCATTCTCAAGGGGCACAGATAAATAAAATGTATACTATTTGTGACACCAGGTGGTATGACAGTGGTCTGTAACAGAAATGCTTGAGTGTGCTTTGTTTCTGGTGTTATTTGCCATGCTTGTGTCTGTGCATGTGTTGTTTTCATGCAGAAGTAATTCTGTTTCCAAATTTGTGCAGAAATTTGCAGTTGCTTTCTTTACGTTACCTTTTTCTCACCTTTCAGTTTGCATTTGAAAGAAAACTTGCCTTCCATGGCTAAATATTGAGCTGCATTTTAACGATAACTCTCTTTGGGATATTATAATTTGAGTCTTGCTGTTTTTTATTTTCAATCATTCCTCAGAAGGCAGGCCAACGACAAGACGCAGAAGATGAGAAAAAGATGAACCAGAGTAAAGGGGCAGAGAAAACACACCTTTCAAAAAGGTCAGTAACCATCATTTAAATACATATAACATGAATTGTTCATTTTGTTGTATGGCTGGCTGTATTTCAAAAGTTACACCAGTTATACACCTTTCTTTCTGTGTCACTTTTTCCTGTTTCATGCACTATGTCTGCTATTCAGTGTAATATGACATAAACATATTATTACTGTGAAGCAAAAAAAAAAAAGTGTTTCTGATCCAGTTAGTGTATTTCCAGTGAATTGACCTATTCTTTCTTTATGTTGACACAGATATGTATTGTTCCTAAACATAATTCTGCAATTTTTATACCATCCCTGGATCTAGTGTTTCAGCTGTATCACTTTTAAGAGCTCCTGACAGCAATTACGTGGTTTGCAAAAAATGGAATGTACAGGTCTTTATGACTCCTATTGATCATTTCCCTCCAGAACATTTAATTTGAAGAATAATTTGCCACAGACTAGAGTAGACACAGTATTGTATTTATGATATAAATTTCTGGATATCTCAGCTTGTTACTGCTTTTGCTGGTGATGGCAAAAGATTATAAATCACATTTCAGGATAAATCTTCTCCCATTGGCTGGCAAAATACATGTGGTGAAAATGTATAGTCAGCATGGACTAAATCAGAGGCTTTTGTAGGTATACTGGAAGATGCTGGATGATGAACTTCAGCCAGTAGAAACACGGTTCTCCGCACATCTTTCACAGCTGTAAATATATGTTGAATTTGACAACTTAGAGAAAACATAACAAATTCAATTCGTCATTAATGACTCCACTGTGTTTAAAGTGTGGATCAGTTATGCATCTCTGTGGAGCAGTAGGTATATAATGTCACCACTCCTGGAAGAAAGAATCAGAGCCTGTGCATAATGTCAGGCAGTATATTCAGTGCTTTCAGAGATATTCTAACATACACACAGCATGTGTGCTACTGCAGCAGATGAAAGATTTAATGCAGTATTTTTTGCTAGCACTTGGTGTTTAAGAAAATGAACTCTGGCCATTTTGTATAGAAGAGATTACCATGCAACAGCAGATACTTATAAAATAATTCTAATACCTGTCCGTAAAATATTTAAGAACATTTCCATCATAGCATACCAACTCATGTACACTAAGTAATGTTTTTGTGAAGTGATTATTACAAGACAGAGGTGATGATTTAATCCCATTTGTGCAGTATTTACTACTGCAACAGAAAGGGCCATGTCTGCACTGAAGTCAGGTGAATAAAATAGGGTGCATTATGTCTGTCTGCGTTTTTTAAACTGTCTTGTAATGTCTGTGTATCTTACTCTTTCAGTTGTATTGTTTCATGCCTGGGGTGTTGATAAACTGCTTGGTTGTGTAAAAGGTGGAAATAATTTACTTTTATGTACAGTTTGTCATCCTATAAATACATATACCAAAAGAAATAGTCAATTTAATCTGATTTAACAGCTCAATGATTTCTCATTTATGCCTCATAGCGTGCTGTGTTTCTAATCAGGCATTCAATGAGGCAGCCCCACAGCTGTTGTCGAAAGGGTCCTTTTCCGCGTCACTGTCTTCCTCTGGTGCCTTTTTCGTGTAATTTTCTGTCGTTGCTGGCAGCGGGAGCCCTATTTTCATTCAATGCAGTTCATTTATTAATCATTACCTTGTGATTAAATTTCGGTCTGCGTCACATTTGAAAGTCAAGCTGAGCTTTTATTTTTGAAGTCGCGGACCGGAAGTTAGTCCTTATACAATGTGGGAGGCTTGACGCTGGTCTCGGTAGCCAACATGGCCGTCATGCATGCATTGCATCCCTGATACCGACGCAGTATACGGCTAATCAGCGATAAGAACAGCAGTACCGGATATATTTTTTTAAATTTCGCGTTACCGATTTGAGCCCACACCTGAACGGAACATCAGCCAGCGACAGGGTGTCATTTTTTAATCAGCGGGGGTTCCCTTTCAAGGCCGGCCGTAATGCTGTCCGAAGGCAACAAAAACGGGTAAGAGTGAGCCAGAGGGCGACTCAAGGCTTCAGGTTGCTGCTGGTACTTTTACCCCACTCGTCCAGATATGATCAGGGATACATTAGTCGGTCTCAGCGTGTCGTTTTGCGCCGCTCTACGCTGCCGGTTAGCCAGTAGCTCCTGCCTTACTGATAAATATCTTGTCATCAGTTCACGTTGGCCTGGTTAGGAGCGGGTTACATGTTCGCCCATGTGAGGAGGACCGGGGGTGGGGACGTCGGTGAAAGCCTTTTGTTGGTTGAAGGAGCAGGGAAGATCTTTTTTGGGGGGAAGGGGGTCTTCTTTCTTTGATGATTGCCTAAAATAGCTTTGCATTGAAAGAAACATTAATGAATAAATAATGACCTGGGATCTCATGGTGTGATGAGGAAGAGCATGTAGACGTTGATTTCCTCCCTGCTGTCTTTCCTATTGACCCCTTCATTTTCTTTCATGCTAGCAGCCAAGAGATTTGGTTTTATCCTTTTTTCAGAGCAAACTTTTTATTATGTCAGGCCTTTCCTTACAGATGTTTTGTTGTTAAACCGACAGAGGACAATATTTGTATTTTTGGGTCCGTGTGGCTATAGCTGTTACTGATCTCCCTGTTGTCAAGGGAGATCATTAAAGCAGACATCTGTTAGTTGTACAGTCCGTGTGAATGGTCCCTTATGGTGTGATATTATGCTCCCAGCTGGCACCAGCACTCACACTGTGGTCCCCTGGGAGCTGACTACATGTCTGATTTGAGCAGTGACACTGTTTTAGTCCGGTTCATGTGATCATGTTATTAATTTGGAGTTAATCTGTGTAATTTTGTTGATCTGTCATAAATAAGTCTGGTTATGTTTAGTCAGGGTTTTTTTTTAAAGAAATTAGTACGTTTTACAGATTGTAATATTGATCATTGGTTTAAAATTGTACTTTAGTGTGCTTCCTCATTCTTGCCTAGTCATATGAATACAAAGCTGTTTGAAGAGTGGAGCAGGAGGACTTCAAGGCCGTTACTTGAGAAGAAAGAGCCAAGCATCACACAGTTAATATCTTAGCCTTTCTCTCTGAGTGATCATTTCATCCCCTTGCTCTGGTCTTTCTTGATCCTGAGGGATTGTATTTCAAGTTGACATCTGTCTCCCTTTATACCCTGTGCAGGTGTGTTTCTGGCCTTGTCCATGAGTCGCACACACTTGTAGACACTGACATCCACACCAAGGGCGAATGAAGAAAATCTGTGTGTGGTTTGGAGGGAGAAAAAATGCTGTCCTGTTACTAACACTGCTGCCAATGACTAATCTCTCGAGAAGGAGGTTGAACAGGCTCTCCTAAAGCACTGGGTAGATTTCAGTAATACAGAGAATAACATTACAGGCCCTCTTTTGAAATATGTAGTGAAGCTACAGGCTATCTAGCATGATAAGGGAGTAAGAGATAAGCTAAAACTTGGCTGCCGGAGCAGGCCATATGAAACTGAGTAAATATTATTGGTTAGAGAGATATCTTACAAGTGCTGTTTCCAGTCTCCAAAATGAATAAAGGGCATAGCTTTTATTGTTTGGTTCCAACACAAACTACAAATCACCTAGTTGAAAGAGTTATTTGATATCTTTTGATAAAAGGGACTCACAGTTTCTTCCCAGTGCGTGAAATTGACTATCTGTCACATGTATCTTTTCAGGATGTTGAATACAACCCCTTTGGCTAAAGGAAATTACTGTAGACATTTTCTGCTATTTTTTCATCAACCTTTTGAGATCAAAAAGTTAATTCATGATCGAGGAATCAATTTCAAGCAGATTAACTAGTGATCAGCACGTGCACTTTGTGATGTTTCTAAATGAATAACACTGCATTGCTGCTTCAAATTTTAAGTTTTTCTGCTGTGACGGATGAAAAGATTACCATTGAACTCGAGACAGAACATGTTGCTGATTCATGTACCGGCATCTAGATTTGTTCACTGTCACTACCCAACAATTCATGGTTTGATACTTTTCAAAAACAGGAAGCAGTTTTACAGATCTCCCATTAAATGCAAACCATGAAGTACAATGCAAAGAACTGCTCAAACAGCAGAGGAAACTGAGCACGGTAATAAGAGTGAAGGATGCTAGAGGATGAGATTCTCCCACCTACAGGGTGCTGCCTTGGTGCTTGTGTCATCACATGGAGGCGGCAGAGGAGGCTTTTGATAATGCTGGTAGGGGAAGTTAAGGAGGGGGAAGCTAAAATACAGTGATGACATCTGCTTGTTTTATGTCCATCCTAGATAACGGTGATAAAATAAAACAACATGAGAGGAAGCGTTTGTGTGAGGTCTGACTCACAGTAACCACAGTGCGTGGTTTTCATTGGCTGAGTTAAAGGTGGGGGTTTTTCTATAACGACCGTGCGTGGATCAGATGAAGACCACACATGGAGGCATCTGTGAGCGTATGTCATGAAGTATGAGTTAGTTTGAGGAGTGTTTGTGACCCTGGGTGTCAGTTTGCTGGTGAGTTATTTATAGCAGGAGTGACCCAGATCAGTGGCCTCCAGCACCCTTCCTCTGACTCTTCCAGTGTTCGCCTCTGTCTTGTCCTACACATCAGTTTCTCCTCTTACACTAACCCTGTCTTGAGAGCTGAGCTTAAAAGTAGTCTTGGCCTGTCTTTGGATTGCCATCAGCTAGTGCCACAACTGACCGTTATTTTCTTCACTCATTATTCTGCTGATTTGTTTTCTTGATTAATCATTTGGTCTATAAAAGGTCAGGTAAGACAACAGTCCCACCCGCTGAGAAGGTATTGACAGAACATGTAAAGTGCTAGCAGGCTTTGTCATCATATTGATTGGGTGTGTGGTTATGGTCAGTATCGGTGCTTGCTAAAAAGAATAAGATGATGACCTATTTTGCCCCACCCTTCCCTCCTCACCCTGACTGTCTTCCTCCTGCAGGGAGGTGTCGGAGCCCAGCGCCGCTGCTGTGACGGAGGTGGAACCAGACTCAGAGAGCTCCATGGCTGAGCAGCCAGCCTCTGGGGCTGAGCCGGAGAACAGCGAAGGCCGCCTGGAGGAGGTAAGGTCACTGAGAGGGTGTGGGTGCCTCTAGCCTCTGTCTCCCACTAACCTGCATCCTCACTCATATAAAAGCATGTGTTATTAGCAGTGCAATTTGGGCAACTCACTCAAAACCAACACACCCTCTGTCGTTTTTTAGACAATCCTAAATACCTTTGGCACCAGTGAAGATTTATTTATTTTAGCAACAACTCAGTATGTATTTACATTCTTTTAATCTCTTAAATGACTATAAAATTACCACAAATGTGCATAGGTGGATGAACAGGGGCTGAGTTGGAATTGGGTCCTGGGGAAAATAAGAATGAACTCATCCTTTCCATCTGCTTTTAATGCAACTAATATTTCATAACAAGCTCATTCATGTAGATGATCTCTCACACGTCCAATGTCTGTCTGAGCCCTGCAGAGGTATGTTGATGCTGCTGGACTGAACGTCGTGATGTCACACTGAGTTGAATTACACATCAACGCTGCAGAGAGTGCATGCTTCTTATATCACTGTCGTTGTGGAGTGTATGTTTGGGGAAGGGGGGAAGAAACAAGGGTGAGCTTAAAGGCCCTGACACACCAACTCGGCAATCAACCTTTGCTTAGTGACTGTGTTTGACTGCGCCATAGTTATTGTGGTGTATCCAGAAATGGGAACACCATTTGGCTTTTATTGGCAACGATTGAGAATGCTGAATTGGTGCTCGAGGAGTGAGTGAAAGGCAGCTCTTGCCCTCGTTTTTCTGCTTTGTGATTTCACAGATTTTGTTCCACTTTCTGTTTATTTTCTCCCCTCTACCTTTTGTCCTTGTAACAATACGAGTTAAAAGCAATGCAAAACCCTACAGCGCCTAGTGTAATTTTTTCTCAGCTATTCTCAGTTGTTTTTCTGACCCACAATGAGACTGTTTTTCTATAAAAACCTTGACTGCTCAGCTTTTTTTTTTTATAATCATGCACGTCAGCCTCTAGGGATGAGCTGTTGTCTTTGCAACATTTAATACTTTTGTTAGCACAAACACCCGCATTTGGTGTGTCAGGGTCTTAAGAGTCATCACATCAGAATAGAGTGTGATATTTTATGCTGTCACAAGTTGTTGATCTTCCCCTTTAATTAATAAGGTAGCACATTTCTACATTTAATGTCACATTTACAGCCTAATTATATTCATGCATAGAGGGAATTGTTGCTAGAGCTCATTATGACGTTACTGTTACAGATAAAGCTTTTATCAATAACAAGTTCCTGCTATTGAAACCGGTTATAGAGCAGAATCCACAGAGGAAAATCACAGATTGCATTTTAGGCATGCTTTTATGTCTAGAGTACCCAAATTAGATTTACTCGTGAGCTTTTATGCTGTTGAAGTTATTATCAGCATGTGTCTATCTTAATGGTGTGTGTGTGCGTGTGTGTTCGTGGCTTGTTTCCTCGTTGGGTTTGCATGAGTAATGGACCGTGACATTGTGTGTAGAGATGCATCAGGGCTTGTTTCTGCAGTTTCTTTCAAACTATTTTCACCCTCTGCTCTCTCCCTTACTCCTTTCACACTGCTGCTCTCTCACTCTTGTTCACTCTCTCTCTTTCTCTCGCTGTCTCTCTTCCCCTCTTTGTCCCCTTACTTTCCATCTTTTGCCTTTGTATCCCATCATGAACGCTTCTCTCTCACTATATATATTTATGGTGTGATTGCTGTTTAAAACCCCATTGATTGCTTTGTTATGAAGGTGCCCATGCCTCTTCCATTGCCCCTATTGGTACCTGCTGCGTACTACTACTACCACCACCACCAACACCTCCTCCACTCCTCCTCCTACTCCTCCTACAACTCCTGTCCCGCTAAGCCCAAGTGCGTCGCTGGTACCTGAGTTAGGCCCAGAGTCTGCAACCCCATGGCACTGAGTAAAGCCTGAGCCTGCAAGGCCTCCTGTGTAGCCCTCCAGTGACACGCTGAGCCAGCAAGAACTGGAGCTCGCATCAGACCACCACCGACAACAGTGGCAGCCATGGTAACTGCAGCAGCACACAGTTGTCATGGTAACCCAGCGACGGGTTGGAAGCCCTCACGCTGATCTGAACCGGTCTGGACTGTACCGCACTGTGTGGTGATGACGAATGAAGGGTTACGGGAGCGGGGGGTGGCTAACTCTTCAATCGCCTTCCCCTCTCCCCACTTTTCCCATCTGCCATTTTGAGGATACGCACAGTCTACAAGTGTCATCCTTCAAAAGCCAGATGTGAATCAAGAAAAGATTCCCCAGCTCTGCAGCTTTGTTTTTCTATCTACCTCTAACCCCATGCTGCCCTCTGCCTGTGGGGTGGAGTAAGGACATTGGACTGCTGCAGGGATTGAGCATTGATACAGTCACTGTTTGAGGAATTACACTCTGAAAGACACTCCAGTGGAGTAACTAAAATGATGTTCTTACAAGTGATGATTGTAGGACTGTTTTTAATGGACAGTATTGTGGATAAGACCTGTTTCTTTGGACGTGATGTGAACATGTGGGCATTTACTCACATTTTTTCAAACATCTGGGACACTGCCTGGACGAGCTGGCCCGCCTTTTAAAAGAGACTGCAAGTAAGATTATGCACTGACTGTGCATGTAAATTGTGTCACCATTACCAAAGTTGCTATTGAGACTGTTTTCCTGAATTCTGCACCAGTTCCAGCTGCAATAGAGACTTTAAAGGACTCGCATTGCCAAGGACAAATAACATGACACAGATTACACACTGTGGCTTTTTGTGAGTACATGGTGCCACTGATCGTCCACACTTGCCCAGGAAAAGTGGATATAGTCAACAAATCAGAGCCTGTTCCTTCTCTGCAGCCACACTGTCAGTGGACTGGAGTGTGACTCAGTGGATGTTTCAACAAGAGGTTTGGATGTCCTGCCTCTGCTCTGGACCTGACAGATGGACGGCTGTGGTTGTTCCTGTTACTTATTTATTTATGTATCCATCTCCTCACTACACCCACAGTTTGGCCATTGCATTTTGTATGATTTCATGTGGGTGGAGAGACGCTGATGCCAGGAGTTCCATTTGCCCATTTTGACTTCTTCTCTGGATTGTAATTTACCAAAGACTGGATTATTTTTACCATCGTTTTTCCCATTAAGAGACTGATGACGGATCTTGCTTCTGTGCTGTGAAAGCAGAAACCCAAATGGACAAGCAACACCTCACAGATAACCTGCAGTCATGTTGACATTTCATTTGCCCTGAAGTGTCACAAAGGCTTTGAGGACTGTTTGTTATCTGTGATAATAAAGGACAATAGCCTCCAGCTCTACAGGTTTTTATCTCATCAGAAGTACATCACAGATCATGGACTCTAACAAAGTAAACCTCATCCCGCTAACCCCGTCACAATCCATCAGAAGACACTTTGAAACTTCCCCAAAAGACTGAAATGTGACTCTGTGACCAGCAGTCAGTCGAGAAAAGTCCTTCCCAGCCCTGATCAAGAAAAAAAGTCCAGTCCAGTGATCAGTTCCTGCCTGGTGGCTAATCTGCACACTCAAATCGAACCCTCACTCCTCTGGCTTCTCTGATTGGATCCTTGTTGCCTAGATACAGTTCACACTGTCGTGCGGTTGGGCCATAGTCGAGCCAGTAAGGAATCAGGTGTCAAATGGTACCAGGAAATGACTTGTCATTATTCCACTGTTTAAAATGTATACATTTTTAAAGGAATAGTTATATGGAAGAGTCTTTCTCTTTCCTTCTGATCTTTTTTGTAAATGAGAGGAGTGAATTACTGCCCTCGTAATTTAGTCCAAATTTTTGATTGACATGTACTGCAATTTTTGTATATTTGAACTCCTACTACGGTGATCTGTTGCTAATATGACAAATCTTTATGTTGAATTTAAACTGCAGTAATGATCACTCCGCTTACAGATCATTGAGTCTTCAACACTCTGTTCTCCACTTCTGCTCATTGGCTCGAATAATATTTAATGCCGTCACTCATGATTCAGCTACATGCAATTACTTTGATGCTTAATGTGCATCATGGAGATGTCAGCTCCTCACCAGAAGAACACAGAATAATAGTAGGAGGTTACTTTGAACCGTTCTGCTATCATCAGAAAATTTATATCCTACACAGAGACAGGATCCACTTACATGCACAGATGCTTTTGTAGTCTTTATTTCCTTCTGTTCTCAGCGTGCTCTAATGGACACAATCTTGTAATAACAGACCACATTAAGATATGACCCAGTTTGAGTTTCACGTAGGTCTACTCATGTCCTAATGTACTTCATGTACTTGCTTCTCCTTGTGTTGAGTCAATCTCACACACATAAGTAGGGAGGCATAAAGATTTCTCTCCGCGTCTTTGAGCAGAAGTGGATGGCGGAAATGTGTCTGGAGTCTCTATATCGACCAAAGAACCCTGTCGTTAATGTGGTACAATTGGAGTCTTCAGGCCTCTGTTACTTTAACCCTTCGTTCCCCACCCCTCCTCCACTTTTCCTGTTTCACCTCTTCTCTGTTGATGCCTGTTTGGGTCCAGACTCTTGGTTCTCATCTTGCCCCACACCCCTGGGGTTTCTGTATGTTCTCTTTTTGTCTCTCTGTCTTTCCAGAGCACCACTCCTAAGGCTTTTGCTGCTCGCAAGATATCCTTAAACAGTAAGTATACCAGTCACACGCTTTTCCGTCTCCTGGACCAGAAACATGAAGAATAAAGTCCTGTACAGAATACAGGAATGCATCGACGTTCTTACTAGTGATTTTGTGAACATGAGGGTCGCAGAAAATGCAAAGTTTTAGGTCCACCTGATCTCCAAATGTATTTCATTTTAAAATTTTGTATGAAAGTTGTAGTTCAGTTGTACATTTTTTTTCATTTTTGTAAGATGTTCATTTGCAAGAGGACCAAACCAAAGTATTCTTGTGTGGCATTTAAAACCAGAGGAAAGGTCTTGTGTCCTTTTTTTTGGCAGGATCCACAGCAGAAGTTCTGACACTTTTGTCAGTAGTGTAATTTCTGCCAGCTTTAATGGATTTTTTAAAATAATTGATTGAAGCTTGTGACTTCTCAGAGCAAACAGCAGCGGATTAGACACTAGGCTCCTCTGACTGTGGCTTATACATAGATTAATTTATCCCTTTGTGGCTGGAAATGTTGATAGAAATAAAAGAAAATGTGTTTCTCCCAAAACATTGGAGTGTTTTGGTAGAAACACAGTGATTCATAATTGATATTGAAACAAAAGACTTAATGTGCTGGTTTGGCTCACAACACCTTGAAAATCATTAGGTTGCATTATTTCCTGCAGTTTTAACACGCTGCAGCAGGGATCCTGTCTGTGCTTGTGGCCTCACAAGTGCACACTGTGTTTAACAACTTCCTTTTTTTTCACTGTATAAAATGCTTTCCATAAGCTCTGTGTGGTGGAAGGCCTGAGTGAAGAATAGCTGCTTAGACAAACCACAGCAAACATGTACCAACTAAACAAAATATTATTTTAAATACAGAGCTATTAGAAAAGAGGTAGGGAAATGATTTCATCTCTCAGTTACAGTTCTCAATCCTGTAAACTTTAATTGTTTAAACCCTACCCTCAGCAGAACAATTTGGGTTGAAATATTTAAGCAATTATTTCTGCTTTTAGGCTATCAGCTTGCAGTAACTTGTCAGTTGAGTTCTGTTCAACAGAGAGGAAATAATCCATCTTCTCAGCCATAAATCACATTTTTTTTTTGACTCCTGCAGGCAGCAAGACGTCTCCAGCCACTACGGATGGAGGAGCAGGGGAGCCTGATGGAGGAACCGCAGCAGGGAGGAAGAGGCGATGGGGCTCCAGCACAGCAGTGACAGCTAAGAAACCATCCATCACAATTACCACCGAGTCCCTGAAGGTACGGACACGGCACGGGGACGAGCACCTGGTGTCCAGCAGATCTGAGAAGACTTGTCTAAAATACGGGAGACTGTGATTGTTGTTAGTGTTGCTGGTGTTTTACATTAAAACTACCTTTAAGAGTTTTTTTTTCTGGTTCGAAAAACTATGTTGGCTTGAGGCGTTAATAAGAACAGTTGTATGTAAATATTACAATTCATGTTTAAATCACATCATAGAAATGCATTAAATTTTGACACGGTAACCGTGTTGACAGGGTGAATATTTGGAGATTTTATTCACATAATCGGTCACTTTCTGGATTGTGAAAAATAAATTTGGACACCTAAAACTGAGCAATATTCCTCTTGCAGTCTAATAGCTAAAAGATGAAGTTCAGTTATTCACATGCTTCTCCCTGTCTTATCTTTTCCTTGATGTCCTCCTGTCTTTGTGCTTTAGTGTTTAATCCCAGACATCAAAGTAAACCAGGAGGCAGTGGTGGAGCTTCACCCAGAGGAGCTGCAGTTGTCTGGAGATGAGGAAAACCTGGACGCTAACCAGAGCGACCCGGACAAAGGCCTCAAGATCCGACGCACCGTCACACAGGTACGCATATCAGTGCTGTTTAGCATTTTCTTTTCTTTTATTGCCAACAGAAATACAAACTAGGGTTTCTGTTTTCCCACCTGGTCCTTCTCACCAGGTTGTCCCAAGTGACAGCCAGGAAAATGGACAGACAAATGAAGAGGAAGAAGAGGTTGAGAAACCAGAGATAAGAGAAAAGCAACGGAGGGCATCAAGAGACAAAAGGAAGAGCAGTCTTTCTGAGGAAGCTTCAGAAACACAGACATCTGTCAGCCTCGACGGAGAGGCAAAGAAGGGTAAACTGCCTCACTGAAAAGTTTGTGGGATTTTAATTGCTATAAATGACTGGAGATAAATCTCTTTGCTGCCTTCTGCCTCCCATCATCCTTCTGGCAGTACTTCATCCTTTGCCGTGTCCTTAATTACAAGCATTCCTGCTTTTCACAATCACTCTCCTCACCTCTCCCTCATCTTTCCTTCAGTTACCCCGAGTGACAGTCTGGTGCGTCGCTCGATTAGTCAGCAGAAGTCTGGTGTGTCTGTCACCATCGACGACCCCGTCCGCTCAAACAAGCAGCCATCGCCGCCTCGTGGGAAAGTTTCAAACATCATTCATGTGACAAACCTGGTAAGTTTGTCATTCCATGTTTAAGTCTGTTCCACTGGCGGTTGCACCATTCTGTCAAGCTGAAATTAATTCACAAAACAGACAATTCTGTTTTCTTGTTTCTTTGCTGAGTTTAGGCCTTTAACCTTCCCCTCTTGTGGTACAAAATAAATCAGATTTTCTTGAATGAGGTGTATTGTCTTGATGCCAGTGATAACCGCAGTCATCACCATCCCCATAATTAGAGTCAAGAACACTTAGCCAGGTGTTATGACTGTAGTTAGGCATCATCTGAAGTGGGCATGACTGAACACACAGCGACAAGACCAGACATTACACATTTAATGACTAGCGTTTTTACATTTTTTAAACTTGCGTCACAGGAGCAAAAATGGAGGTTACACATGGGTCAAAGATTGCCACCCGATGTCACTAATCTTAGGACTGCTCCAACACAGAATCCAGAGAACGCTTGAAAAACTAAAGTGAACCATTACGATTTTTTTTTTTTTTTTTAACAGAAACCAAAACTGATGGATTAAATAGTTAAAATGTAGAAACAACTTCACAATTTTGGACACCAAAGATGTAAAATTTGAGAGTGGCACTAGAGAAAATATGTGTTTTTATCTAAATTTTTGTTTTATGCTGAAGCATTAATGATGTCAATGTAGAAACTCTGTCTTTGTTATGAAGCATTGAACAAGTGGAAAATCTAACTTACCGGTGCCGCAAACAAAACAAAATCACTAGGTGTCTTTCTCTGATTAATGCAAATGTTTTCACAAGATTTCATGGAGATTATTTGTTGTTTAGGTATGTTGTTATGACCCAGTATGTTGTACTGACTGACATTATCATCCTTAGAGCCACACCACCAGAGGTTAAGCCGTTCTGCTCTTTTTGTCCTTGTTTCTGCCTTGTTTTACCAAAATTAGCAACTTTTCTTCAATACATTAAAAAATACACAACCCAGGGGCAAAAATCCACTATTTTTATCTACATTTTCTCTGCTCTGTTGATTTGCTTTTCCCTCAGTGTGAGCGTGTCAACCTCTCTCATTCGAGTTGTTGACGGTTGTCCTACTTTGTTTTTTCCCTCTCAGGTACGACCCTTCACTCTGGGCCAGCTCAAAGAGTTACTGAACCAGACAGGCAGCGTGGTGGAAGAGGGATTCTGGATCGATAAGATTAAATCTCACTGCTACGTCACCGTGAGTACCAACTTCCATGGAGTAGGTGCATGATGTTAACCAGCTGCAAACTGGCAAATTTTGAACACGTTGTTCTTCGACAAACCTCTAAATTCTATTCAGTGACCAGTGTTTGGTGCTGTGTATTAAAACAAGCTCCCAACACACACAACCCAAAGCAGTTTATCAGTATTCACATGGAGTGTGTTTTTGGAACTACTGAAAGGCATATTTGAGCTTCAGCAGTAATAGAATAATTTGCATAATAGTTGTCACCATCACCTCTGTGTTCTCATCCATCTGGCTCCATCTGTTCCTGTCTATTTTTGCAGCGTGTTGGTTGATATATGATTAGACTTGATGTAATGGCGATTTTCTGCCTCTGTTCTTTCCTCCTGTTCTTACAGTACGCTACATCAGAGGAGGCAATCGCTACCAGAGCTGCACTCCACGGGGTCAAATGGCCAACGAGCAATCCCAAAGTGCTTAATGTGGACTTCTGTGAGCAGGACGAGGTAGGAAAGGACAAAAATGCTAAAAAACGAAGCAAACTGCATCGCTGTCAACACACACACACTTGATGTGATATGAATTAGAATACAGTAGACAGAGGAGAGGATATTCTCCTGCTGCTGTGGTTGTTTCAAAGGGAGGAAAAACAGTCATGTCTAGGCAGAAAATAGATCAAAATGTTCTCTTAATATACCTGGAAAATGTGGCTAAAGAAATCAGACATTTCAGCTTTAAGAAATTGTCAACTTAAAAGTAGCTGAGAATCAAAAAGCCTCTGTTAATGATCACTCCTGCAGACCCCAGTGTGCTTGAAGGCAACTAGTGCTATGAAAGGTAAAAGGCATAAGGAATGAAATATTAACAAGTTTATTTCTGGAGCGTTTCAGATGAGCATCCACATACTGTACTGCCTGCCCTCAGGGATTTTTGAAAAGTTGTGTCCACTGTCAAGTTCTCCACCATGTCTGTGCAGATGGACTTTTCTGTTGTAGAGCCAAGCCTACATGTTTTATTAAAAGTGCTCCATTTACATCAAGTGTGTGTTTAATTCTCTTTACGCATTTTTTTCCCCCTCATCCCTGTTATTTTTCGTCACAGCTGGACTTTCACAAAGGCGTCCTGAAGCCAGACAGGGAGGAGGAACTCGTCGTCCAGCCAGGTGCTCCTCAGAACCGGCTGCCCCCTCTGATGCCTGAGCGAGACCGGGACAGAGACCGTGAAAGAGACCGGGAGCGAGAACGGGAACGGGACAGAGGTGTGCGGGATCTGTGGGCAGAGCGGGAACGAGAGATGCAGCGCCGGGAAAGGGCGCGAGGAGAGCGGGAATGGGACCGGGACAAGGTCCGGGAGTTCGCAAGACCGGGAGAGGACGAGCAACGATCTAGATCCAGAGACAGAGAGAGGAGGAGGAGGGAGAGAGCCAAGAGCAAGGAGAGGAAGACCGACAAGAAGGGTAAGGCACCTTCATGTGATTGGAACTAACCACGAAGGGAAAAAGGAGAGGAGAGAAAAAGCCTAAATAAACTCATGAATGTCATAATAATTTGTCAATTGCCAAATGGAAGACCGTAATCACTATCACAGGTTTTAGTCTGCTTGTGGGGTTTTGCTGGCCATTGTGAAAATCATGTTGTGTTCTACAGAGTTCTGTAAAACTTCTACAAATGGTTTTATTATTGTGGATATTAGTGGGGGAAAACACTTGAAGAAAAGCAGCCCAATTCAAAGAATTGCAGTGGGAACATAGTTGTACTTAAAACATGAATCGAGTATACAATCTTAACTCTTCTGCTGTCTTCATTTACAGGCACCAAAAAATATTCTTTCCTTGTCTGAAAAAAATTCAGCAAAAAATTCCCCAAATTTCTGAAAATTTGCAAAACCTTCAGGAATAAAATTCCAGTAATTCCTTAAAAGTAAAAAAAAAAATCCTCTGTATTTGGCAAGAAAAGTCTTGTAAATATTTTCAAACAGTGAGTAAAAATCTTCAAAAAAATCCTAAAAATATTTAAAGTAATTACATATATATATCAATCAAACTTCTCATATTTTCTTTAAGAGCATTCACATAAAAATCAACCAAAATCCAGCTAATTTCACTGGATTTTGGTTGATTATTTTTTTTGTGAGTGTTCTTAAAGAAACATTTTTAAAATTTCTTTTTTTCCACCAAAAAATGTTCAAACACTTCCCAAAAATGTTGAAAATGTGGACATCAGAAGTTTCACTGTGAAAATATATATTTTTTCCCACATTTTCAAACTTTAAAACGGGTCAAGTTTGATCCACAGGACGACGTGAGGGTTAAGTCGACCTAATGATTATCTGTTTAGGTACTAATATCTGCATAAAAGAACTTCTTACTTAAAAAGAAACAGACCAACATATTCAGTACGCCCAACAGATAAATGCTGTCATGCTCCAACTCTGTGCAGGTGTTTCTAGGGATAATTTAGAAAAATATGTCTTTAAACACAGGCTGAGTTGTCTTCCGCTGTTTGAGAAAACTTACCCCTTTGTGTTTTCTCACTGACAGAGAAAGGAGATGAACCTCCAGCCAAACTGCTGGACGACTTGTTCCTCAAAACCAAAGCAGCTCCATGTATATACTGGCTTCCCCTCACCGAGGAGCAGGTAGGTCCTACACACACATGCAGTGTTTAGTCTGTTGCATTGAGTGCTTTCAGATTTCTCTTGTACTGTGCATCTGAACTGTGCTCTGTGTCCACCAGGCGGCGCAGAGGCTTTTAGATCGCACAGAGCGGCAAAAGGAGCGCGAGCGAAGGCGCAAAGAGCAGCAAGAGGAGGAGGACAAGAAACGGGAAGAGGAGAAGAAGGAGAGGCTGAAGGCCCGGGAGAAGGACGGCGGCGTGGCGGCGAGCGGCGGGGCAGCCGGACGAGCAGCCGAAGGAGACCGAGAGCGGGACCGAGGCCGAGACAGGGAGGGAAATCGCAGTCGAGACAGGGAGGGAAATCGCAGTCGAGACAGGGAGGGAAATCGCAGTCGAGACAGGGAGGGAAATCGCAGTCGAGACAGGGAGGGAAATCGCAGTCGAGACAGAGAGGGGGACCGTAGCCGAGACAGGGAGGGGGAGAAGAGGTGGGACAGCAGCCACCGGCCCAGACGACCGTCTCCAGGCGCCGGTAGTGGACGACGGTCTCGCAGTCGTAGCAACCCCAGGGACAGACGCCGCTGAGGGCCTGGAGGCCGCAGGGAAAGCTGAAGAGTGCTAGAGGGGGGAAGCAGCGTAGCAGAGGACGCAGCAGACAGGAAGTCTTGGGAGGGAGTGTTTCCACGTGGCCAGACGTCTCTCTCGCCTCATGTTCAGGACTTGTGTCTGCCCCTCGCTACCTGCCCCACTGTGCTTTAACTCGTCCACTTCGACGCCAGCGTTGTCTTCCACACACTTCTGCCATTTCCCCCCTCCTGCCTTCTTAATGTTCTCACACATAATCCTGATTACATTTGTAGGAAAATGTCAGTTCATCTTTCTCCTGTCCCGCGCTCTTCTGTTCTTTGTCTTCCAAAAGTAAAATTCTGTCCTTTGTCCTGTAGAGAGCAGCGTTCCTCCTCGTCTCTGTGTAGTGCCGTCAGAATTCTCCTCCATTGAAGAAAAAGAAGCAGAGGGCGGTTGTTTTCTGGCTTCATTTAGTCCCGCTGAGGTTTGGGAGCCCGCCTCTTTATTTTAGTTCTGCGGGCACACATTTCCTTCCTCCTCACAGCCCTGTAATATAACCAGATAAAAATAGATCCCTGACCTTCACATATTTTCTAGCGTAAGTTGTAATGTTCCAGTCTTCAGCACTAAGTTGTTGTTTTTTTACTCTTACAAGCAATCCTTGTGAAAGTGAGGAACGTTATTTTGTTTTGTTGAAGTATTCTGAATCATGTTTTGTTTTGTTTCCACCCTTGGGGGATTTTTGTGCTTTACAGCAAGCAACGTTAGAGTAACAAACAAAAGGTGCAACTGGTCTCAACACTGTAAAGTAGGAAGAGACGTGGTCTTATGCCTGAATCTGTATTTAGGGGATGTTTAAGGGGACTAGGAGAGGAAATGAAATTCTTCGATTATTATGGGAAGCTGAGTTTCTATTCTCAAACACGTCCTCTGACCCTTCAATCATATATTTAAGAGGAGAATACGAATAAAAAGTTTATCTTCTAATAGAGTAATGGTTACAATTTTAATATTTTTAATTTTGTTTGTAGCTTGAAACATTTTAATTTTGATTTTTTTCCCCCATTTTCTCCTGCCAGTGCTGAATGTACCTGAGAATTTAACAAAAGTGATTAAATTTAAATTGGTTCTCACATTGTTTGCTTGGATGTTTTTCTTTACCTGCTTCATGACCACACTGAGTCACTGAATGTTACTCACCTTCATCTGTTTAACCCTCCTGTTGTCCTCATTTATAGGCACCAAAAAATTGTGTTTCCTTGTCTGAAAAAAATCCACCAGATTTCTGAAAATTTGCAAAACCTTCAGGAAGAAAATTCCAATAATTCCTTAAGTTTTCTTTAACCCTTGTGTGACATTCGCTGTTTTTTGGTTGATTTTATTTCTGAATGTTATTAAAGAAAACAAGTTTTACTGACAAATGTAATCAATTTTAGATTTTTAAAAAAATATTTACAAGAATGTTCTTGCCAAATTTGGGGGATTTATTTTTTAAATAAAATTTAAGGGCTACTTAAGAAATTATTGGAATTTTCTTCCTGAAGGTTTTGCAAATTTTTAGAAATTTGGTGAATTTTTTTGCTGAATTTTTTGATTTTTTTTCGACCAAGGAAAAAATATTATTTGTTGCTATTAAATGAGGAAAGTTTTATTTTTTTTAAAAAATCCCCCAAATTTGGCAATGAAATTCTTGTACATATTTTCAAAAAATGAGTAAAAATCTACCAAAAAATCCTTAAAATATCTGAAGTGATTACATACATACACTATATTGCCAGACGTATTCACTCACTCTTCCAAATCAGAATCAGGTGTTCCAATCACTTCCATGGACACAGGTGTATCAAATCAAGCACTTAGGCATGCAGACTGCTTTGACAAACATTAGTAAAAGAATGGGTCGCTCTCAGGAGCTCAGTGAATTCCAGCGTGGAACTGTGATAGGATGCCACCTGTGCAACAAATCCAGTCGTGACATTTCCTCGCTCCTAAATATTCCACAGTCAACTGTCAGCTGTATTATAAGAAAGTGGAAGTGTGTGGAAACGACAGCAAGTCAGCCATGAAGTGGTCGGCTACGTAAACTGACGGAGCGGGGTCAGCGGATGCTGAGGCGCATCGTGCCAAGAGGTGGCCAGCGTTCTGTAGAGTCAATGGCTACAGACCTTCAAACTTCATGTGGCCTTCAGATTAGCTCAAGAACAGAGCTTCAGCAGAGAGCTTCATGGAATGGGTTTCCATGGCTGAGCAGCTGCATCCAAGCCATACATCACCAAGTGCAATGCAAAGTGTCAGATGCAGTGATGTAAAGCACACCGCCACTGGACTCTAGAGTAGTTCAGACGCCTTCTCTGGAGTGACCCAATCGCGCTTCATCTGTCAATCCGATGACCAGTCTGGGTTTGGCGGTTGCCAGGAGAACGATACTTGACGGACTGCATTGTACCAAGTCTAAAGTTTGGTGGTGAATGCTTCAGCATACCAAGACATTTTGGACAATTCCATCTTCCCAACTTTGAGGGAACAGTTTGGAGCTGGCCCCTTCTTCTTCCAACATGACTGTGCACCAGTGCACAAAGCAAGGTCCATAAAGACATGGATGACAGAGTCTGGTGTGGATGAACTTGACTGGCCTGCACAGAGTCCTGCCCTCAACCCGATAGAACACCTTTAGGATGAATTAGAGTAGAGACAGAGAGCCAGGCCTTCTGGTCCAACATCAGTGTGTGACCTCACAAATGAGCTTCTGGAAGAATGGTCAAAAATTCCCATAAACACCCTCCTAAACCTTGTGGACAGCCTTCCCAGAAGAGTTGAAGCTGTTATAGCTGCAAAGGGTGGACCGACGTCATATTGAACCCTATGGATTAGGAATGGGATGTCACTTATGTTCATATGCGAGTCAAAGCAGGTGAGCAAATAGTTTTGGCAATATAATGTATCGGTAAAACCTGTTTTCTTTAAAAACATTTTAAAAAATCAATCAAAATCCAGTGAAATTTGCAGGATTTTGGTTAATTTTTTTGTTATTGTTCTTAAATGTTTTAAACATTTCCTTTTTTCCCACCAAAAAATGTTCAAAATTTCCCAAAAATGTAGACATCAGAAGTTTCACTGTGAAAATATATATTTTTTTCCCACATTTTCAAACTTTAAAATGAGTTAATTTTGACCTGCAGAGGGTTAACAAAAGAGAAAGTTCAGTTTAAAAGATTCCAATCTGTGAACTAATGGTGACTCTTGGACCATTGTGAGCACAAATGAAAATATTTATTACAACATACAGAAATTACAGTAATGTTTTTCCCCCAACTTGTACAGACTCACGTAACAAATCTCTTACAGTAAAATCAAATTTAAGTGCAAAATATTTGCTAGCAATAACATATGTACAAAACATTTTAGCAAAAAAAAAAATCCCTTGTTCTTCTACAGCAAACAGTAGCCACATTGGGGTAAAAAAAAAAAGCAGTAGTTTCTTTTATGTTCCCTTTTAACTATGGTACAGTAATAGTCCAAGAAGTACAGCAGGCAGCACATGTGGCAAAGGAGACTGATCCAAGTCGGAGACAAAAGGAAGTGTGAAAATCAGCAGTTTCAACTTGAAGAAAAAGACCTACGACTGAGCAAAAGCACACGAGACAACGACAGCATATTAAGACCAGCTTTCTCTTTTTTTTTTTTCTTCTTAAAAATCCACAGCTGCATAGAGGCGGATCAGTGTGAGTTGTGAGGGGGAATGTTATGTGTGGCGCACACTCTGCTCATGTGACAGGAGTGGCACAGGAGATGAGAGTCCAGGGGGAAGCACTGCGAGCCGGGCTTATCTGAGAGCTGCTTGCCACACTCCTGAGGAAAGAAGGGAAAGAAAATACTCAGATAACGGCAGGAATGTACGCAGAGGAAGTGAGGTCACCTATCCAACCACTTCATAACCAAAGTGAGATAAGAGCTATTTGGATAGGAATTTAAATCGGGGGTTATTAGCCGAAGATTACTCACCTCACAGTGGTAGCACTCAAAGTGATAGTCCTTGTTCATAGACACGACCCTGAGGATCTCTTCACTGCCCTGAGACAAAACAGGAAGATAGAGAGGTCCGCAGAGTCTGAATGAACACTATTTGCCAGCAATTGTTTGCTTTGATTCCATTTAGAGCCATAAAGAACTTGACAAAAACTGAAATCTCTGTCGCTGCTGTATTCACTGGTTTAAAAATGGGTTAAACGCTTCATTGCAGGGTTTCTGATGAATTTTTAAAGCACCAGTTTGTGTCTTCTCTGCATGCGTCCTTAATGCTGCACCTTTGATAGAGCAGGTTTTTTCAAAATAAAAGCCCTCTGCTGTTATGTTTTTATTTGTGGGGGAACAAATAGACAAGTGCAATCATTTAAGGGGGGGGGGGCGTATAGATTATTAAGTGGAAAATTCATAGCAGCAAGGTGCACGGAGAATAAAACTGCTGTGACTCACCTCAGTAGGTAGGATGGGTTGTAAACAGGCAGCGCACTTGGGAGCGAAAGTCCTGCAATAAGACAGGAGGAAGTTTTTACATGCAAAAACCAAACTCTAAAATGTCTCTGTTACACTTAACGCCTGATAAAAAGGATAAAACTTCCCCATAGCTGCTTTAATCTGGACCTTAACTTGAGCATAAGGGCATGAATGTGAATAAATGTTAGTTTACTAAGTGAAAAGTTACTAGTATTTATTAATTACTACCGAGAGGAACAGGAGTGACAGCAGACAACAACGGTACAGTTTCATGTTTCATGTTGCAGGTGCGTCACAAACGAATAGTAAGTCTCACTTGTTGTAGTCTGCAACACAGTAGATGTGGCTGTGTTGGTCCACGGTGAACGGGACGCCATCCAGAGCCTTGGAGCACATCACACAGCGGAAACAACCGGGATGGTACGAGTTCCCAAGAGCCTGCAGGATCTGACAAGGACAGACAGGGATTGTTTAGAGAGAATTACAGGCCCTGAAAATATGTGCTTTTAGGTATGTACATGTACACTACCATTAAAGTTTGGGGTCACCCAGACAATTTCATGTTTTCCATGAAAACTCACACTTTTATTCATGTGCTAACATAACTGAACAAGGGTTTTCTAATCATCAATGAGCCTTTCAATGCCATTAGCTAACACAATGTAGCATTAGAACACAGGAGTGGTGGTTGCTGGAAATGTTCCTCTGTGTAGATATTTTATTAAAAATCAGCTGTTTCCACCTAGAATAGTTAATTACCAGGTCTGGAATGCATTTCTGATTCATTTAATGGTATCTTCATTGAAAAAAGTCTTTCTTTCAAAAATAAGCACATTTCTAATTGACCCTAAACTTTTGAACAGTAGTCTATGTATATATGTCAATGCATACGTCTAAGTAGATAAATACGTACAGATTTTCAGTTCTAATTTTAAATGTTGCTACATTGATTGCAATTACAGTATTTTCTTTATTTTCCCCTAATTTATCATTTTTTGCCTCCTTTTTCTCCCCACCTCTAGTGGCTGTATTTTACCGTTTATTTGTTGCTTTTTACATTTTAAAAGCATTTTGTGGTCTGCTCATACCCTGGGAATAAGTTTAAGTTCCACTAATCCATTTTTAAAAATCATAATTTCCATTTCTAAACTTTTCCTTCCCACCCAGCACGACTTCTCATAGGATCTACTAATTTCTGCCTCCCATCACTTGCATTCATTTAAAAAAAAACAAAAAAAAAAACAGAGGAAATGCATTTCTTGGCAAATTTTAGAAGCACTACATTCTGAATTAAATCCTCAGGACAGTTGTAAAGATCAACACTGTAAATAAACTTGTCCATTTGTAATTTTAAAGTTGCAATAATTGATGTTTTTAACCAGCTGGGGGCAAAACTCCAACTCTACTTCTAAGCATGCTAAAAGTGTTGCAAATTTAAACAACCAGCAGCTACAGAGCAACACTATTATACATGTGGGGTCTTTGGGCACCCTTTGAATGGATTTTTCGCTCTATTTTTGCTTTCTACCAACCCCTGAAGGTGGCTGCTGCAGCTGAGAACAATGCCGTAAGATCAGCTAGTGTGAACCAGAACTGTGCAGGTATGAAGCAGGCAGCTAATGAGCCGAGACTCACTTTAAAACGCTGTGAAGCTGAGGAGGAATTTCAGAATCAAGTGATAGAGAAACCACTCTCACATTTTCATTTGATACAGAAAAAAAGTGATTCCATCTGCTTTCCAAAGTAGAAATCCAGCAAATCTTATTTTAATCGTCAACTTCAAACATTTCCAGCGAGGCTACCGAGTCTCAAAGGAATGCATTTTTTTCCCCTAAAAACTGATAAACATCTGTGGCCCCAAAACTTGGAGTTGAGCCACTCATGCAGAAAATATTGCCTGTGGACCACAGACACGCTGACAGCCTTCTATTTATATTATGGGTATTATGCGGTTCAAATATGGTAAGAAGTTTGGAGATAATCACCGCCGAGGCTTTTTTTTCTTCATTTATCAAAAACCCAAGGCAAACATTCCAGTGAAAATCTGCTGTGGGAAACCGAAAAAAGAGCCAACGGACGGACGTCACCAAATTTCTCTATCCTCTGAGGGCTTCTTCAAAAGAATGGTGGGAAACGACATGGAAACAACTAAAAATAAAAAACGACACGAGGCGAGTTAAAGACTGACAATCGTTTTGTCCTGCGGGTCAAAAGGGATCAGTTTTAAAGCATGAAAATGTGGGAAAAAAGAAATGTTAAAAATGTTTCTTTAAGAACATTTACCCAAAAAAAAAATCAACCAAAATCCAGCAAATTTCGCTGAATTTTGGTTGATTTTTTTTGTGAATGTTCTTAAAGAAACTATTAGAAGTTGTACTGATATATATGTAATCACTTTAGATATTTTTAGGATTTTTTTTAACTCATTTTTGAAAGGATTTACAAGAATTTTCTTGGCAAAATTTGTGGGATTTAAAAAAAAAAAAAAAAAAAAATCTTTAAGGGAAACTTAATTTTCTTCCTGAAGGTTTTGCAAATTTTCACATATTTGGGGAATTTATTTGCTGAATTTTTGGACTTTTTTTCAGACAAGGAAACACTATTTTTGGTGCCCGCAAATGAAGACAACAGGAGGGTTAATTGTTCTTCTGTTTGTGAACATGTGGCCCGTTCCCACACACACCAGCAGCCCTCACCTGCTCCAGAATAAGGTGGCCACACACGCTACACTTCTCAGCCGCAGCCTGGAATCCCGAAAACTGTAATTAAAACAGAGAGATTAGCGGCGGCGCAAACTCGATCCTTCGACTCCGAACACGTCTGAGATGACAAAACACGCCTTGACCTCAACTCTTACCATGTAATCCTCTTTACAGTACACAGAGCCATTGACGTTGTAGAAGTCCTTGTTTCTCAGGGTGCGTCCTGCAGAGGGGCAAGAGAAAATGTTAATCCTACATGTTATTTTTTTTTGAGAGAAACGGAGCAAAAGTGTACTAGAGACGTATGAATGCTTCCCATCATGGTTGGGTCTACTCACCACAGGACACACAGGTGAAGCAGCGAGTGTGATAGAGGTTGTCCAGAGCCTGGCAGGCGTTATCCGCCCCGTACACGCCTTTCCCACACTTCACGCAGGTTCCTGGAGACACACAACGCAACACATTTAGCGGAGGGGCCGTCGCTCGGCGGCTCCCGGCGCTTTGTTTACGACGCATTCCAGCAGAATGTGTCTGAAACCCAACTCCACACAAAGTGTCAACACTTGTAAATCCTCTCGTTCGCACCACCTCGGGGATTTTCACACAGTTAAAACCCAGCTACCCATGCCAGCCTGTTTGCTCATCCACTCCAGCGTCTCTGCCGAAGCTCTGTTATTAAAGGGAAACTCCACCGGATCTGACTTTTTCTTCCCTTTTTTTTATTGGCAAGACCTTCCAGAAAATACACGACTCTTTCTTCTGGAGTTTGGAGCCAAGAACCTGCCTTTAAATTTGACTTTAAACCCCACATTTAGAGCAATTTGGAGATTTAACATGATAGCACTGCTTTTTCCCCCCTCACGCTGGGAGCCATAACTCCCTCAGAAGCAACAAGAAAGTTAGCAAATTACAAAAATGATCACTTTTGCTGCTTCCTCAAATCATTAATTTAACCCTCGTGTCGTCCTGCAGGTCAAAACTGACCCGTTTTAAAGTCTGAAACTGTGGGAAAAAAATAGATTTTTACAGTAAACCTTCTGATGTCCACATTTTCAACATTTTTGTGAATTTTGAGCATTTTTTGGTGGAAAAAAAAAAGAAATGTTAAAAATGTTTCTTTAAGAACATTCACAAAAAATCAACCAAAATCCAGCAAAATTTGCTGGATTTTGGTTGATTTTTATGTAAATGTTCTTAAAGAAAATATTAGAAGCTTCACTCATATATATGTAATCAATTTAGATATTTTTAGGATTTTTTTGAAAGATTTTTACTAATTTTAAAAAATATATTTACAAGAATTTTCTTGCCAAATTTGGGGATTTTTTAAAAAAATAAAATCTTTAAGGGAGACTTTTAATTTCCTTCCTGAAGATTTTGCAAATTTTCAGAAATTTGGGGCATTTTTTTGCTGCATTTTTGGATTTTTTTCAGACAAGAAAACAATATTTTTTGGTGCCCATAAATGAGGACAAGAGGAGGGTTAACAAGACAGTTGTTACTTTCTGGGAACCTTTTTTCAGCTATTCTGAGGTTTCCACTGGCATTTTGTTGTGGTAAATAATCAACCTTTCTGGGTCAAAATTTCCATAAGTTTGAGGTTTGCCGTTTCGCTGCAATAACACACCTACCCTGCTTCTAGGAAACAGCACAGCATCTTTTAAAAAGTCCTGCTATTTGTGCCTAAATATGCTCCATAGTCGCCGTGGAAAAGCGGCGGTGGTCCGAGCTTCCCTCTTTCTGTGATCTATTTAAGGTTGGCCTGAGTTTTTTCCCTCCCCTTTCTAATGTGGCTGAGGGAGTGCCACACAAATCAAGAATTCCTACACTGTGCTGCTACGAGCTTGGACAGTCCCTTCGACATTTAGGAACGGAGTCTGTGCCAAAGCCAGAAACCAGAAGGGCCGACACTCCAACTCTAAAAATATGTCTGAAGTTGCAGCATATATAACAAACTGTGACCGGGAAGGAATCTTTTATAAAAAAAAAAAAAACACGGGACAAACCAAATGGACACCAACAAGCAAAGAAAATCATAAAAGCCACATAAAATAAAGTATTTGCTGAACTAAAGCTAATTCAGAAGCCGAATCACAGGACGACAGAGTGCATAACCAGGATTAGAAATGAATATTTTTGTTCATTTTTACTTTCTTTTTAACTCTCGTGTCGTCCTGTGGGTCAAATTGACTCGTTTTAAAAGTTGAAAATGTGGAAAACATGCATATTTTCACAGTGAAACTTATGCTGTCCATATTTTCAACATTTTTGGGAAATCTTTGAACATTTTTTGGTGGAAAAAAAAAAAGTTAAATATGTTTCTTTAACCCTCCTGTTGTCCTCATTTACAGGCACCAAACAATATTGTAAATAAAATTCAGCAAAAAAATTCCCCAAATTTATAAAAAATTTGCAAAACCACGAGGAAGTAAATTCCAATAATTCCTTAAAAGTCTCCCTTAAAAGTTTTATTGAAAAAAAATCCCCCAAATTTGGCAAGAAAATTCTTGTAAATATTTTAAAAAATTGAGTCAAAATCTTCCAAAAAAAAAATCCTAAAAATATCTAAAGTGATCACATAAATATCAGTTAAAGTGCTAATGTTTCTTTAAGAACACTCAAAAAAAAATCAACCAAAATCCAACTAATTTCACTGCATTTTGGTTGATTCTTTGTGTGTGTGTGTTCTTAACCCTCCTGTTGTCCTGTGGGTCAAAACTGACCCGTTTTTGAAGTTTGTAATTGTGGGAAAAAAAATAGACATTTTCCCAGTGGAACTTCTGATGTCCACATTTTCAACATTTTTGGGAAATCTTTGAACGTTTTCTGGTGGAATTAAAATGAGGACAACAGGAGGGTTAATCATAAAACCGTCCCCCCCCCCCTTTGCTCAGCGTAACGCCTCATGGCAGGTGTGCGTGCTGGCTGAAGCTCGGAGCGTCGGTCTTCACGGCTCACGGCTTCTGATTCCTTCCTAATGGCTGACAGGAGTACAGTATTGTATGTCCCCTCGGGCCACACATACCTGAGCAGAAAAACAGGCTGCAGCACACCGCCCCTGCACACGCCAAGGCAGCGTTACATACACACACACACACACACACACACACACACATGACTCACACACACACACACACACTGCGTTACTGTGGCCTGAAGTCACTCGGGGGAAACACACCCTGCCTCAGAAGAGACAACATACACACAAACACACATTCATCCAGCCACCGTAACACACTCCTGCCCTGCTGCACACACAGACCCTAATCTCCTCTGACTCACAGTAATGGCCGGAGCTGTGTTTAAATGCAACCATGTAATTTGTGTCTGAGTGTTACAGCAGAACGTTGCACTTTAATGGCCATGTAGATCTGCTGCATTAGCCCTCTGTGTGTGCCACAAATTGGCAACATCTGCCCCAAACATCAGCCGCTGTGGCTACAGGTGTGACTGTTCACATACCTGCCGCTTTGCTGATTTAACGCTGCTTTTTTTTGTGAACAATATGCACCTTTTAGTGGTCCATTTTTCTTTCTTCTACTTGTCTGGATCTGAAGCCGGAGCGCTTCTTTCTCCCCCTTTTTCTGCTTTGTGTGTTGGGACCCTGCATGTCTCTGCAGGCTCTGTGGCACCATCCAACTATCCATACACTCTTTCAACTATTAATCTGTCCATCCATCCATACAAGCCTTTCATTTAGACAGAAACCTGTGATCTGACACCAGGCAGTGAGGAGGATGGCAATAATAACACAGCGAGGGCAGATGTTGGGTGACCCAGCTCACCGTTCTGTGAATGCATGGGATGTCCTGTGTGAATGCTGACAGCACTGGCTCAGATTAGAGGATGTGATTTTACATTTTGTGTTAAATGAAGCTCTGTTTAAACTCCTTTAAGCCTCGTGCCGTCTGCAGGTCAAAATTAACCCGTTTTAAAATGTGGGAAATAAACATATTCTCACAGTGAAACTTCTGATGTCCACATTTTCAACATTTTTGGGAAATTTTTTAAACATTTTTTTGATGGGGAAAAAAAAGAAATGTTAAAAATGTTTCTTTAAGAACATGCACAAAAAAATTTGCGGGATTTCGGTTGATGTTTATGTGAATGTTCTTAAAGAAAATACTAGAAGTTTTACTGATATATACATAATCATTTTAGATATTTTCACTATCTTTTTGGGAAGATTTTTACTCATTTTTAGAAAATATTTACAAGAATTTTCTTGCCAAATTTGGGGGATTTTTTTTTTTTTTTTTTTTTTAAATAAAACTTTTAAAAGAAACTTATAACCTTCGTGTCGTCCTCTGGGCCAAATTGACCCGGTTTAAAGTTTGAAAATGTGGGAAAAAGTGAAAACTTCCACATTTTCAACATTTTTGGGAAATTTTTTAACACTTTTTTGGTGGAAAAAAAGAAATGTTAAAAAAATATATATTTCTTTAAGAATATTCACAAAAAAAATCAACCAAAATCCAGCAAATTCACTGGATTTTGGTTGATTTTTTTTTGTACATTTTTTAAAAGAAAATATCAGAAGTTTTACTGATATATATGTAATCACTTTAGATATTTTCATGATTTTTTGGGAAGCTTTTTACTCATTTTTTTGAAAATATTTCAAAGAATTTTATAGTCAAATTTGGAGTATTTTTTTTATAAAACTTTTAAGGGAAATTTAAGAAATTATTGGAATTTTCTTCCTGAAGGTTTTGCAAATTTTCAGATATTTGGGGAATTTTTTTGCTGAATTTCAGGACTTTTTTCAGACAAGCAATCAATATTTTTGGTGCCTGTAAATGAGGACAAAATGAGGGTTAATATCCACCTATTTCCTGTTTCCACCACACAGCCAGAAAATTTGATAAAAGTATCTCACCAAAGAACTCCTGCCGGTTTTCCACGGTCTCCCTTCCAGCTCCTTGGTCCTCCAGAGGTTTGACCGGGCCTCCAGCTGTTGAGGGCCCCACTGGCGCTGTGCTCGGTTTGGAGAGAGCAGTCAGGGCGAGGGACTGCTCCTTCAGCATCAGGCCTTCCAGCAGCCCCTCGCCTTCCAACGCTGCATCTCTCAGCAGCAGTCGGGTCAGCTCTTCTTGGTAGCGGGTGCCGGGTAGATCAGAGTACCGGGCCCTCTCTCCCATCACACCGGCCTCTTTGCCTCTCACCCCGGCCTGCTGCTCGTCCCACCACTCTGGACCTGCCTGGTAGCATGTCGCTGCCGGGCTTCCTACCGCCGGTGGGTAGGAATGGCGGCTGTCGTGTGCACCTGGTCGCATCCCTACGTCCAGGTACTGAGTCCAGGCCTCCACAGGGGTCACCCCCGCTCTGCCCAGAGCTCCATAACCAACCGCAGAGCCTCCAGCCTGCACGGAGGGGGACTGCTGCTGAGGAGGGAGGCCTCCGGAGGCGGAGTAGCGGGAGTCGTAGCCTAAGCTGATGCCGCTGGTCCGGTTGCTGCTGCAGCGGCTCCCCATGGGACTCCCACCTCCTCCTCCGCTGGCGGTGCTGGAGGCAAAGCTGGACCTGGGGCTGACCAGCACGGACTCCTGCAGGCTGAAGGATGAACACGGGCTCAGGGTCGGTCCTGGAGGGTAGAAGAAGCCTCCTCCTACGCCTCCTCCGGTCATATCAGACGGGCGATGCGGTGGGTGAGACAGGGATGCGGGCCTGGTGCTCTCCCACAGTTCACTGCCGGTGCTGAGGCGCTTGTAGAACAGAGCCTCCTGCAGAGAGAGGCGTTTGTGCCTCTCAGGCTCGGAGAGGTAGCTGGGCTCCGCCAGGCCGCCCCCGCCACCCCTGGGTGCGGACCCATACCCCACTGCAGCGGGGTACGGAGGGGGGACGGAGAGAGGAGGCGGCTGGGAGAGGAGCTGCTGCCGTCTGACCAGCTGCTGGAGCTCCAGGGAGTAGCGCCGCTGGTTGAGGGACGCCTTGGAGCCGAACGCCCCCTGAGGGTCGCTCTCAGGGCCCTGGCCGGACTCGCGCCTCAGGTGGGAATCCACACCGTCGCCCAGGTAACGGGAAGCTCTCTGCTGGGGGGAGGGACGCCTGAGTGGTGCCAAGGTGGAAGGGTGAATGGGCTGCTCGCCATCTGGAGGTATGGTGGAAGTAGGAGGTGTGGTGAGGAGCTGAGAGGGCGGCATTCCCATCCCTGCTCCTCCTCCTCCTCCTCCTCTCCCACTCACTGGAACACATGGATCGCTTGTGGTCGCAGAGGCAAGCGAGAACTGGCCGGGTCTTGAGGGCGAGGCAGCTGTGGCGCTGGGAGCTGGTGGCAGACCGCTGCCCCCTCCGCTGCCAGCAGAGATGCCAGCGTTGGCGTTGCTGTTGTTCGAGTTGTTGGCAGAGTCGTGTTTCTTCTTTGAACTGTGGAATTTCACACTCCCCGAGTCTGTCAGCTTTAACTTCTCCAATAACTTGCTGATCGGCCTGTCCATGATGAAGCCTTCTTGTGCTTTTTACCTGCCCGGGCAGAGTCGAGTCTAACAGCAACTCCCTTTAGGTTTCAGAATAATGTGCTCTAATACAGTAGAGTAGATAAACAGCAGAACAAAGATGTTCAAGTAAATCTACAACAGTTGAAATGTTATTAAAAAAATAAATCTACCCTTGAATCTAGCTCAAACCTACAAAAAGGACCCTTTATATACACACTCAATAAATACAGAGCAGATAAATAAGACTTTTAAGACATTTCAGGGTGGTTACATGACTTATGTCCTCTGAGTCATCTGGTTTGCCCTCATGTGGAAAATCCACAGGCACAGGTAGGCTGTGGTGAGGCAGAATCCATGGGATTATTAGACAGTTACTAACACTTCAAGTCAATCCAGCCAGGAAATGGAAGAAACGTAAATCCAGGACACTTTTTCCGTGACCTATGGTCGTGGAGGGCCTCCTTTGTGGACCCTCATGTGGCTCCACATCTGCATCTCCTCCGGTGTTAAACTGTCTGGAAGCTGCTTGAGTAAAGCTGCTCTGGTGTGGTGGTTATCCAGGGCTGAGCGGAGGTTTGTCTCTCACTTTGAATTTTCTTTTTTAACAGCACAAAGCAGACAGAGCTTCAGCAGGATGCAGGCGATCTCCCCTTCATGTGGGTCCAGTGAACACGAGAAAATAAATCCGCTTGCGCACAGACAGTCGACTCACCCAACTTCTGCCATTCATCTCAGGGCGAAAGGTACTCGGAAAAAAAACACACACGATTACCTTTAACTAGAGAGCACACACGCACGACTCTGGCTAGCAGCCTCCTCCGTCCGTCCGTCCATCCGCCTGAGCTCCGCTGCTTTTATCATTCCCGTTTTCACAGCACCAATCCTGTCCGGGACAGGGCCAAATAGTAGCGGAGAAGTTTGGAGAGAGAGGAGGAAATGAGGGGAAACCGGCGCTCCGTTACAGTTCCTCCCCAGCAGACCGGTGCTGGGCTAAACGAGTCGCTCGAGATAAATAAAATCCCTCCCCGTGTGCATTGCACGGTCGACAACTTTGTTTCTTTCTTTCTTCCCCCTAAATAATGACTTACCTCCCCCTCTTTTTACAACGCCGTCCAGTTAGCAGCAGCGGAAGGAGCTAGTTCCTGTTAGTGCTTTTCAAAATAAACCCTCTTCTGCTCGCTGTGATATTTAAATTCAGCAAACACTCGACTGAGCCGCTTTGTAGCTTTCGTTCCGACTTATATGAAACGGATGACTTTCAGGTTATTTTTCAAACGCAGTTTTATGATCATAAACCCGCTAAAGTTCGTATTTATTCACTTCCATTTACAAAGCGGCGATGTAACTGCTTTTATTTTGTTGACACAACACGTAACAGCCGTTACTTGTCGTTCTGCTGATACGTTCAGCTTGACGCGTCCCTCTTCCTTTATCAGTGAGCGGCGGCTCCAGCAGCCGGAACACCTTTCCTCCAGCCATGGCTGTTTCGTCATTCATACGCAAAACTCCCGGAGAGGATGATGAGCCCACTCCACAGGGACCTGCTCTCCACCAAAAAGATTCAATTAAAAAATAAAAATAAATAAAAAAAATGTCCTTTGACCTTCATTTTCACCTGAAAGTTAGTTTTTAAATTTAAAAAAAAACTTTCAATGACAACATTTTTCGGTTTTTGTTCACAACTTCTCCTCCTTTAAATGATGACTTCAGCTTTCCTTAGGCCATAACCACCTCTGAGGTCATGTCTAAAGTGATGGAAGTCAGTAATCACCAGTTCAGACATTACTTAGGTAAACGTAGCAATTCCACAGTCCCACTCTGCATTTAAATCTGCATTTAAATCTTACTTAAGTAACATTACATAAGCTGTAGCATCAAAATACAACTAAATCATACTCATCATGCAGGCATAGTCATTCTAAAATACTATATCTCAGAATTCTAACTAGTGCTGCATTAAGGTGTGAACATTACAAACTACTTTATATACTTCCTGGTAGCTTTAACTATCATAGTATATTACAATTTATCAGTTAATTGTAATTTTGTGACTCTACAAGGTGACCAGTATCAAAGAGGCGCATTGCAGTAAAATGTACAATATTTCTCTCTGAGATGAAGGTGAGAAGTAAAATATAAAGTACACAGAAATGCACATAAATACATTGCTTGAGTAAATCTATTTAGTTACATTCCATCACTGGGGTTCCTGAAGTCACGCTGTTTATAGTACAACCTTGAAATGCTCACAAAGGCATCACAAAGTGAGACACGATAAAAGGCAAAAGGGAAAATCTGACCTTTTGATTTTAGTCAATGGTGGGAAGGGTGGGGCAGCAGCTTCAGTCCACAATAATTCTAATTACAGCCTTGTAAATACTCCGCTGCAGAGGAAGAACTGCAAAGAAAACACTGCCTGGAACCACATGAATTTATTTTGCAGATATGTATTCTAGGAGGAGCTGAAAGGACATGGTGCACACTCCTGTACAGTTTCTAATTTGCAAAAATGCACTTATTTGTGACATTTCTGTGCTCCACCGTTATGGTATGTGACAAAGAAAAGTCATTTTATATAGGAAATAGTGGCAAATCTGCAGCCACTCACATTCCCCATTTGTGAATCTACTGCATGACATCCGTCCATCCATATATCCATTATCTATATGCCGCTGTTTCCTCCTGTATGCTTTGATAGGAGTTTATGTGTGCAGACTGTGCCTTCTTTAAACAGACAACCAGCAACTATGCACACTGCACCACGAGTGTGGGAAAAACAGGGGGGTCAAGAGGGGCCCACAGCTTATTTTTGCCCCAGGCTTCCCAAAAGAGTTACCCAGCCCCTGTGACTGTAACAGTGACTAAGCATTAGGTTAATGTTTATTGTGATGGAGCTCTAGATACAGATGCATTCATGTGGCTGTGGTTTGGCACCAACTTGGAGTGTAAAGTGACCACCGAGGTAAACCACCAATATAAGCATTTCTGTTTTCATTTTAAAGAAACTTAATTTTGACGTTGTTTTTCCTCTTTTAACTGCGGCTGAAACCAAAACATTCTGCTTTCTCGATAGTGTTTTCTTTTGTGCAGTTGATGGTAATACAAGCTGTAATGTTTTCAACAGGTCATGGAGTAAATTTGGGGGAGGGCACTTGTATTTTTATCCTGTGATGCTTAAACTCCAATCAAGTAGGAGGAAAATATTGCACTTTTCAGTTGATTACATTAGCTGACATTTACACTATCTTTAAAAAATTTGGATTCACTCAGGCTATTTCATGTTTTCCATGAAAACTCACACTTTTATCCACGTGCTAACATAACTGCACAAGGCTTTTCTATTCATCAATTAGCCTTTCAACACCATTAGCTAACACAATGTAGCATTAGAACACAGGAGTGATGGTTGCTGGAAATGTTCCTCTGTGCTCCTATGGAGATATTCCATTAAAAATCAGCCGTTTCCAGCTAGAATAGTCATTTACCACATTAGAAATGTCTAGACTGGATTTCTGATTAATTTAATGTTATCTCTATTGAAGAAAAATATATTTTTCTTTCAAAAATAAGGACATTTATAAACTTCTGATGGCAGTTCATATTTACATTTTTGGTTGTTTTTGTTTTTTGCGTGTGTGCAAATTTAGATTTCCTCAATATGGCACATTGTCGAGGCATAACCTACCCAACAGCATAAAAATAAATCCATCAACAACATTAAAATAGTTCTTACATGTTATTGCATCAATAATAGTACAATACTTTACAATATTGGTCCACCTTCTCGCTAATTTATGCTTTCTGAGTTCATATTTATCACTCAAATGCAGAGCTCTATTTGTAATAGAGCATTATTACACTGATTTCTACTGGATTACTTCATCCAAAACTGTTTGAAACGTTTGTAAGTGTCGTTAATCGACTTAAACTGCGTCGTTTAGGCAACCGCACTATTTTGTTGTACCAGCAGCCTGTGGAATGCGCGGACGGACACGGCGGAGTGCGGCGGCCGGTGGATTTTTTCGGCGTGTCTGAGTTCTCCAAGGACGATACAGAGTAAACATCCCGCTACTATGTCAGCTCTGGCCGGCCTTAGTCAGCGCTCATTCCGGCTGTTTAGTGGCAGTTATGGGACACTGAACAACCCCAGAAGAAGTGTTAAAGTCCAACACGGCGGGTTGGGAGGGTTTTAGTGGGTTTTCTGTGTCCCGGAGCTCCTCCACATGGAGCCCTTCATGGCCCCTGCGGTTCCCCGGATCCCCGCAGCCAGCAGCCTCCGCACACTCTGGCTCCCTCACCTCAGGCTGCGAGTGGGAACTTGTCTGAAAAGCTAACAGAGAAATTCTTCGGGGCTTAGTGTCGGAGCAGCTCATACAAAAACAATACTTTGAAGAGCTGCGAGAGAGCCGACGCTCCGTCTGCGAGCACCGCTCCAGCACAAATCAGTCATGGAGATGGTGTTTACAGATAGGCACCTGGAGTTATTAGCAGGGCTCCTTCAAAGGGCAGATGTGCAAACACAGCAGAGCTCAGGCCATGATGATGTGGAGCTCATCATAGGCTTTTACAGCATCCCTCCTCTAACCACTGGGTCATAATATCTGATCACAGGATGAATCTGAGAGACAAGAAGAACACAAACTTATCCTAGTTCAGGGGACCAATACAGCCCAATGTGATCTCAAGTTGGCCGAACCAGTTCAATCACAGCTATATAAATACCAACAACTATAAACACCCCCCTTTGTTTTAGTACAAAAAAGTACATTCTGAAAATGTTCGTATTTAATGAGGAAATCTTTTGACAAAAGATGATGAACAACCTGAAATTTCTTAAGCAAATTATGGGCAATTTCAGTATCATACCTTTTTTAATCATTTACACATTACAACTTGCAGATCACAGTGTATCTACAACTCAACAATACTTTGTGATCAAAACAGCTTGCAAAGATCTAGAAATTATTTGAAATGTATAGTTTTACAAATGTACACTGACAGTCAATAGAAACTTTGAGACCATATTTTTCAACATAATTTTTATTTTGAAGCCCGAAACTGGATTTTCTTTGCATGAATCATTTGTTTAGAATATTGGCATACAGAAACAAAATCTAAAGTTTCAAGAATGATATCAAAATAAAGAATTTCACAAAAGAAAACGCCAAACACAAAGTCACAACAGTCAATACCGAGCATGGCCTCCATTTGCTTCGATGCAGGCAGCAATCCGTCGGCGCATGCTTTGGACCAGGCTTCTGATTGTGGGTTGGGAACAGCCCATACGCCTGGCTACATCACTGTAGCTCAAACCGGCCTCCACCATACCCAGTGCCCAGAGACGTTGTTCATGTGATAGACGCGGCATGATGCTGTTCACTGGACTAACAATGGTGGCCTTTTTTGGGCCTTTATATAGACCTTCAAAACCCATTCTCAAATTGTGCAGATACTCACTGAGTATTACTTGGTGTGTATTTGGTTCACTTTTGCAAAGTGACCCACCCATGTGCAATGAATCATGACAAAATGACAACTCATCATTATCTCAACTACCAGGGCACTAGATCATCAGTAAATCCACAATGAATAATTACAACCCCCCTACAAGTAGAATTCTGCGTACATTTCTACCTCAAAGTTTCTATTGACTGTCAGTATACAATTAACAGTTAATGGCAGCACTGAATCTACTTATCATCTCACACTGATGGACCCTGACATATTGTTTTGTTTTATGTCATGTATAGCAGCAGACTGCTCTGATAATGACCAGATTATATTCCTAATAGCTTTATTCCCTTGAATTATTGCTTTGTTGCAGATAACCAGTGCTTTCAGTGACTCTCTAACAAAAGGCTTCCCTAAAATGTAGCTTAAAAGTGTGTGTTAGAGCAAAAGGCATACAATGACAGGTGATAAAATACAAGAAATAACCAAACCCCCTATCGATGAATCAAAGTGTACGATCACTCATTCCTGGCAGACATTTGGAGCCACATTAAATATCAGTATATTACCAGACTGTGTAAGAACTGGAGCCTGAAACGTTACAAATTAACCTTTTTATTTGCACCTTCCTGCTTTCCTCTCCATCATATAGGATGAACACCAAATGCTTATAGCTGGATTTTCTTGTTTCAGGGCCCCGGGGCTAATATGAACTGCTAGGCCCCTATTGACCACCACTCCTGTAGTTCCCATCATACACTGCACACACAGCACATTCTATGTGGTTACCTCCTTACAGCTCACATGTCCAGAGACTCTCCAGCACTCATTTACCTAACTACAGCCCTTATTTTCTATGTCGGCTGTGCAGTGCTAATTTGTTTAAACACACATTTGTTCAGAGGTTTTCCTTCTGTGAGCATAATATAAATAAAGCAAATAAGATTTTAGTGAAAGGGTTGTTGATGTTGTAGTTGTGGTGGTGGTAATACAAGTCAGATTTGTTTCGCTGTTGGAAGAAATGGAGGCTTAAAACCCAGGAGATCTCACAGGGTTAGACTTTATTAAGAAGGTCAGTTTGCTTCTTAACTGGTGCAACAATAATATTCTAATGATATGAGATCAGTTTCACAGAAAACTTGTTTTACAACTAGAAATGTCACATGTCTATAGGAAAAACACAAATGTAAATAAGAAAATTGAACTTTTCAGTAACTGTTTTGGCATATACTCTGGTATTGTTTGCCGGTATAACATCACACCTTCACTGCTTACTAGAGCACCTGAATACAGTAAAATCATCATAACGCTATTAGTTTCATGTCACTTTTCATTCATTTTGTTCATTTCGAATAAAATCTGTGAGACGTATTTACAACCCAAACGACACACCATTCTGCTGTTTTCTGATCATTTGTGTGTGTAAACCCCTTCAATCTTTGTCAGTGCACTATTTTGTATAACTATTATAGTTTTATTTAAGTTCTATTTGATCATATGCTTATTTATTTACTACATTATTGTATAGATGATTGTTCTAGGGTAGAAATGGGTTTAAATGACTGATGAAAAACTACAAAAAACTGCACATTACTAACAGGAGCATAGACATAGATTTCTGATTTTTCATCATAAATCTCTGAATGTATGTGGTGTTTTTGTTGGAATGGATGTTAGCTATCAACATCCAGGGATTTATGAATGAATTAAGATGAATTAATTTCTACTTGATGTGAACAGGTGCCACATTTACACTAAAAGGCCTTCTTGTCCCACCCAGAAGCCTTAAAAGAGGGCATAAGACTAAATTACATGTATGGGATAATGTTCTTGGAGTGCTAACACCAAAGCACTCTATAAGAAAGGTCAGGACAGACTCCACCTGCTCAGGAACCTGAGGTCCTTCAGGGTGCAGGGAGCACTTCTGAGGACCTTCTATGATTCTGTGGTGGCATCAGCCATCATGTATGGAGTGGTCTGCTGGAGGAGCAGCATCATGGCTGTAGACAGGAAGAGACTAAACAAACAGGTAAAGAAAGTCAGTTCTGTCCTGGGCTGCCCCCTTGATCCCATGGAGGTGGTGGAAGACAGGAAGATGATTACAAAGCTTTTGTCTAACATGGAGGACACTTTCCACCCCCAGCAGGAAACGGTACTATCACTGGACAGCTCCTTCAGGAGAGATATCACAGGTCCTTCCTTCCTGCTGCAGTCCGAATGTTCAATCAAGCTCCCAGTAGTTCAATTCAACCACTAACTAACCGCAATGAAGATGTAAATAAGGACACTATGTGCAATTTCACTGAAGTTTTCTGTAAACATTTATATTAATATCTGTTCTATAAGGAGAAAGTACCTATTTATATCTTTGCACTGGGTACATTGTGCACTGTTCTTTTCTTGCTGGAAGTATTATATTCATTTGGACTCTAATTTGAATTGTCACTATCTGCATTTTGGGTTTTTCTTCACATAAATAAATACATTTGACCATAAACTGATGCAGAGAAACTGCAAATTAATGCAAGAAAGTGTTTCACACGGACATTTTCACAAAATCTACTCATATGATACACAAGAATAATTCAAAAGGAGAAAAATCACAAATTAATAACTTATTTTGACGGTCCAAGTTTTTAAAACTTTTTTTTTTTTACAGCCATTAAAGCCCCAAATAGCGACTTCTTCATTGGAACAAACGGGACTGACAGATCCTCCGTGCATCTTCAGCTCCACCTGGTGGTCAAATCTAAATACTGCAGCAAGATGGCGGCTCCCGTTAGGACGCTGTGTTGTTCAGGTGAGACAAAGGTTATCGACTAAATATCTTGTATATGTTACCGTTTTAAACGCCAAAGTAGAGCGTCGTTGCTGTAAATATCTGTTTATACTACTTTCTACCTTTACCACAGCTGCTTTTTCGAATTACTGGCATAAATGCCGTTACGTCGACGAGCCATGCTAACGCTAATGCTAACAGTCATGTCAACTGTGAACGACTATTAGCAGGTTTGAGTCGCTGCAGCTGCTCGATATCAGAAAAAAAACGTTAAATAAAGTGTGTCCTGTGAATTCTGTTTGATTTTGGGAGTAATTTTGTTCCGTATTTGTTGGTTTGCAGTGTTTAGACTCTCCACCAGGCAGATCAGCACAACATGTGGAGTACAAGGTGGACAGAAGTGGAGGCTAGAGTAAGTTTACTGTTGTTGACTGTGACTAAATAAAGGCTTAAGTTTTTCTTTATAAGCCCAGGAAACGCTGTCTGACAGCAGAAACTTGCAGCAAGGCCTGTTGTCATTAGCAGTTACATTATACAACATTGCTATAGTGAAGAGTTGGGGATAAAAATACAGATTTGGGTCAGTTGCTTTGTTTTTCCTGTTCTGTTTGGGTTTAGTTTGTGTCAGACTAAATGTGAAACCATTTAGTCAACTGAAAAAGACCTGTGCTCCTTTTAGACATGCATTTCCTTGCATTATCTGAGTCAGCGTCACGTCTAAATGTAAACTTTGGTAACTTTGCTCTAAAAGCTACGATGGCGAACTTGTGACGTTTCAACACAGCATAAGTCAAAGCTGCTTTAAAATGTGATTTTGGTCCGACTTTTTCTACATTTCAGCATCAATATTGGTCCAAAAAAAAACATCACAAGAGCGTGAAAGACACAGTTTACTGTCAAAAGCACAAACGTGTCGACAAAACATACACAAGCTGAAGTTTAGTTTGTTACTTTAGCTGCTTGTAGATCTTTCCTCTGAGTTTATGAAATGCCTGCAGCATCAGACAGCGGCAAGATCCATATGAGCGTTTCTAGAGACCAGGAGTTGCATGCCTTTATGCATTCAACGACAGCACCAATCACTTCATCAGTTACTTCTAAATAGAAATAATCCCCCACATGGAGACAGGATCAATCAGGATGTAACAACAGCTCAAAAAGTGCTTTTCTTCACATCAGACAGGTGAGCTGTCACAGTTTGTAAGTCAAGGTTCGTTTAATATGTTGTATAGAAGTGGTTCTCGGGTGGAGTCGTAACTGTTGGGATATTTTTATTATACTGTTGGTAGAGTAATAGTTAGTTTATCATCACACATGGTCAAAAATTTCATCAATAAATTAGAGTGTTAGTTATTTGACCATTTTGATGAGCTGCTATTCAGATATGTTCTCTCTTTTTTGGATTAGTGCATTGTTACATATTATACATCTCTTAATGCACTGTCTAAACTTGTATGAAGGTCAGAGATCAAAAGGGATATACGTCTGAGTGACAGAATGCCATCACTTTAACAAGTTAATGAAGCCAGCCTTGTTATGGACACCAGGTCTAAATAAAGCTTTTTTTTAACTGTTTGTGTGTGTTTGCTTGCAGACATGGACTCGCCAGAAGCGGCACAGAGTATGGACCTCTTACAGATCTGCCTGACTGGTCTTTTGCAGGTATTTATCGTCTTTATTGTGTCTGGAGAAACACCACAAATAGTGTACACAACATCATGTGATTTTAGTTGTCAGTTGGTGCATTTGTTTAGTCGCTTGTTGATCTGATGTGTCGTGGTTGTAATGTCAGTCCCAAGTATTTGTACTATTTTTTGTCATCAATATGTTTATTGACATATAGCAGTGTTGTAATGCTGATGATTTATATAGTCTGGGTCGCACGTCGGTGTGGAATCAATCAATTTGTCAACCTCCAGGGGGCTACTTGTAGTTTTAATACATGCAGAAGGAAAGAAAAGCAAAGTGAAGTAAAGAAAAACACAACAAACAAAGCATGTAGCACTATTTCAGTATGAGCTGGAACATATTATGAACCTAAAATTACACCATTTTCCTCATAATGAATGTAAATAACACTTAATACATTTTTTAAGCCCCAGTTCAATGTGTGGGGTTCTTTCTCTGATCACGTTTCTGAAGAATCACGGGTATTTGGACGTATTTTTAAATAATAGAGCTGATGTCACACAGCATTCAGTGAGGGGAGCTCTACCACACTGTCATTTAGAGGATTTTATGTCTTTTTAGTGGTATGTTTGATAAGTTTGACATTGTGCCTTGGTTTGCCTGGCTCAGTTTCAGAAGTAAAAGCAAATATTCATTAAGATAATCATTAATTACTAATACAAGGTTAAATTATTTAAGATTTACCTAATTTATACTTCGTATTAGCAAAAATATTGTGTGCATGGTTATCTATTTACTGCCATTTCCATTTGTTTCCTTGTTTTTTTCCCCTTCGATTTTACTGAGTGTTGTGCTGTTATACTCTACTTTAAATATTGTAGTCTACTAGTGATATATTTTGACGTTCATGTTTGTTTATTTTGTCTTCCTTCGTGGACAGATGGACGGCCAGCACCTCCACTGAAGGGCCACCTGAGAAGAAAGCAAGAGAGAGAAACTTTAGCTGTGAGTACCACAGAAGTTGTACCTCGTTATCGCTCTTTTGTTGTTTGATTGCAGTTCACACTCACCTGTTCACACTTCTTTCCAACAGAGGCGCATTGTGATGCTGAACTCGGAGGTGGACCAAGGAATGGAGATGTGGAGGGAGAAACAGGAAGAGGCGAAAAGAGTGGAGGAGCACAAGAAGTCTCTTTTACTGAAACCCAAAGGGAAGCTATTACTAAAGAAAAAATCTAAAAGTTAGAAACAGATATTCAGCCCAGTGGATGTATTTATGAGGACTTGTGGCTTTTCTCCTGCTTTATAATTTGTGTTTTTCTCAATATTCATGCAATAAACGTTTGCTCTAGACTTTGATGGCAGAGTTTTGTTTGTGAAATCAACAAGGTGGTCACTTTTCCCAGTTTTAAAGCGGAGTTAATGTCGCTCTGCTTCCACTAGAATGCAGCATTTCTTCTCTTTAACACAGTGTGACGCCATTTTGTCTGGTGCGGGGCTGAGAGGAGTTTTGTTGGGCTGGCAGAGGAAGGGAGGAGCTGGCAAACATAAAGCAGCACTGATTCAGGACTTCACTGTGCATGTGTGTTCCAGGGAGAGCGAGGGGTTCACACCTTGGCACGCTGTTGCTGTTATTTCTCAAAGTACATGACAAGTGTTTGAGTACAATATGAGATGCTGACAAGTTCCACATTCATGCGAAATCAAAGGTAAAAATATGTGACGGTGCAGCAACAATGAGGCTCGTAATTAGGCTTTGTGTTTTCAACTTTTCATGGGGCATTTTCTGAGAAGAAATGGGGAGAAAAGCTGGAGTTTTGATTGAGCCTCTCTGTAGGCTGGTGTCTGGAAAGATGATTAGCAGCTGCAGCCAAGTTAGCAGAAAGTTTAATCCCACGGAAAGTGGTGTTTTCGACTATCGACACCAATTCTAAGCTGCTTAAAGCTTTAATGAAGCTGCAGAAACTCTTTGCTGGTGTTAGAAGTATAGATCAGCTGGGAAGAAGCGAAAAATGTGACTCCAGATCTGAATCTTTTGTGCTTTTTTTCTCTAATTAATTAAACCCTAGCCCAGTGTTTTATGCACTTAGGGTGAAAAGGGGGCATTTTGCAGAGGCGCTGTGCCTTTGTGTAGTCAGCATTAATTTGGTGTGACTTTGACTTCTAAACGGAGTATTTACAAAGTGAGGTCAGCCTCTCCTCTCTGTCCCCCTCACTCTTGCTTTCTTCACCCTTCCTCATGTTTTTCTTTTTGCCTCTCTCTTTCTCTTTGCCCGGGTCTTGTTGCAGACTTCAGCAAAGCCTCACTGTAATTAGGGCTGCTAGCCGCTGAGTTGCAGATTCTTTTCTGTGGAGATGGGAGTTTTCTCCCCCAACCTCCCCCCCCCCCCCCCCCTTCTTGTCTTAACTTTTTTCATCCAGTTGACCAAAGGAGCTGACTGTTTGTTGTGTTACAGGAGTGTGGGAGGACGTAGAGCAGGCCACAGAGGGTGTTGTAAGAAATGCCAACGAGGCGACAGTCTTCATTCACACACATCCTCACACCTGCGGCATCAAAGACCTCCCAACTGCACCGGCAGTGAGAAATCTAGCTCCTCATTCTTCCTCTCGACTCGCCGTCTTTTCACGTGCTGCTTTTTCTGTGAATGTCTTTCTCCCCCCCTGACTCCTCCCATCCTCCCCTGATCTCTCCTTTCCTCTCCTCCTCGTGTTGTTTTGGTTTTGTGGAAATGAGAACCAGATGTTGCTTATTGTGCCGAAGTCAGCGAGGGAGGGATGGAGGGAGGGCCGGTGGGTGCTTCAGGGGGGTAAGGGGTGTAAGGTGAGGTCGGGGATGGAGGATGGAGGGAAGGAGGGAGCTCGGAGGATGACACAGATGTGGTTGCATTTGAGGGTTAGCTGAGACATGTCTGTAGTTTCACCCACAGACCAGGAACTGGGAGGGTTTCCTGGCAGATGGGACCGGGGCTGGGGGTGCCAGTGCAGAGTCGGGGGGTTTGTGGAGAGTCTGATTCAGCAAAGACCGCTTCCTGACCTGGGTGTTCCTGGGGTACGGGGCAGCTTTGGTCGCATGTTTGACAAAATTACACATTCTGAGCGTTTTGAACTGTATAAGAACTGGAACTGTAGGCTGCAATTATCCTTGTTTGTTGCTACTTGGACAGCAAGCCATATGAACCTTGATCTATTTTTTTTGCTTTTATTTTTTATGCTGCAGAGACCGCAAATTATGTAAAGGTGCTTATGCTTAACTGTAAATAACTGATGAGACAGATGAGGCTGGAAGTAGGTTGAGATCAACAGTAGGGTCAAAGTGATAACATATTAAAGTTCTCATATAATGGTGAAATTCATAGTTTTATTTTGACAGTCTGCTAAAACATATTTACTTGCTGTAATGTTAAAAAAAGTCCTCCGACTGTACATTGGCTATGTGTAAAATTCTTCATTTTAGCAACCTCTCCCCAAAAGCCCACTCTGCTCTGATTGGCCAGCTGGCAGGACAAAAGCAAGGGAATGTTGTTACGAACCGTAACCCCAGATCTGTGAGTACAGGGATGTAGCTTTAGTCAGAAAAACTCTACTAGGGAAATCCTTTGTTTGAAGGTGTACCAAACTAGCCTTTAGGCACGCATTATGCAAATGTCTGCGTGGTGATGTAGTTAGGTAATAGAAGAAAGCCCTGGATTTAAAACAAGGCGTTTCAGGCATGTATGGAGCAGCAATTTCTGTGGGAGAAAATAGCTCACTTTGGCGTGGAATTTAAGGGTTGTGTATGTTTGCAGACCTTTTAAATGCTCAAAAATCAGCCGTATGATACACCAAATGAAGGGGGGAACACAGAAAAAGAAAAACATGAGCTCTTAAATTTGAAAGCACTCCATTACAAGTAAAAGTCATGGATTCAGAATCAGAATAAAAGAACAGCAGCAGGAACAGAATGTTTTTACTAGAAAAATAGAAGTAGTTGACCCTCAGATGCCTTTCATGGTGACTGAATTGCAGTTTATCATGGATATATGATTTTCATGTATCATGTTGGTTAGCAAACATGACTAATTCTGGGTTATTTTGACACAAACATATCAATTAAATCACTGACAAGGAACTTTAACGTCATCTCAAGAACTGTAGTTGCTTTAAAATGTGCAGCTGAACAATAATTGTATAAATAACCTACATTGTAAAGTGCAGTCAATGTGTCTGAGTTTACAGTGTGTCGGATAAATAAAGTTAGAAGCAACATATTCCATCTGAAATGTGGCGGAGCAGAAGCATAAAGTAGCACAAGTTCAAAATTGTACAAATATTTGAGTGAGTATATCGAGTTACTTTCCTCCTCTGAATTCCAGGCTAGCTGAGAAAATGGGGAGAAAAGGGAAAAGTACAGTTGGAGTGACTGAGGAGAGCAAATGGTGCCATAATGTAGGTCACCCAAACAAAGTCCCAGGTTGAATTGCAAGCAGCTGTCCTGGCCACTTCCTGCCTGGCATGGAGCAGGACTGCTGAGCCTGGTGGTTGTTCCTGCACCGCCCAGCCGCACTGTATGAGTTCAGCATTAAAATGGCTGACAGGGAGAGAGACAGACAAAGGGGAGAAAGAGGAATGGAAGCCAACATGACTACCAAAGGTCTCATCTGTGTGACCTACAAGACAAGAAGCAGAGAGCACATGGATGGCAGATGAATAGCAACTCCAAACAGATGTTCAGATTACTGCACAAAACAGCCAGAAGCAGATTAAAAAATGTGCCGCCTGATGCAAGTTGTATTTCTTTCCCAACTCCTTCACAATCATTAAACATCTCCTTTGTAGACTTCCTTTACCTTGCTTTTTTTCCCCTGTTAATTTAAGGCTGATATGACCTCTTTGTCTTTAGGTCTGGGAAAAGTACTCGGATAATTACTGCTACTTTCCGTTTGACTCGCTCATAACCTAAAACCAGGCAGACATCGCTTCATTTTAAGGTCATTTCAATCAGGTCAGCTGCACAATCTTCCAAAGACAGGGAAGAAAAGAACTGAACAGATATGGACACTTACGGTCGCAAAGCATTCAGTTGTGTTTAAATGGAACACATTTAGGTTTAAATAGTCATAAAAATTTAGCAGCTGCTTCAAGATAATTCCCCCAGAAACAGAACTAACTGAACTCCATCAACAGTCTCTATTTTCTATTCTCTTTATGAGGACACTAGTGTCATTTATGTGTCGATACAACTTGTGATTCTTTATGAAGGCTGCTTCATTAAAAACAACTCTATGGCCAGTTTTAGATGACTGTACCCTCAGTATTGTGACTGCTGAGAGCATTGTTCCCACACCGTATCCATCAGTGATCGAGTAGAGCACTAGAGGTTTGTCTGTACAGATGGACTAGCCCAAACGGTTACTGTGCATGAGAGAGATCCACAGAGAGAAATGGGAACACCAGGTGACATGGAGAGTTTGGCCAGAGTAGGAGGAAAGACATCGAACAGATGTGGACAGAAAAAAAAGAAGAGAATGTGAAGTCGGTCAGGCTAGTGTATATAGTTTATTCCTGCAAGTGAGGCAGAGAGACAGTGGAGAAAAGCAGCTTTTTAAATCAACAGTGGCTGCATGAACCAAAAACCAAAGCCTGATCTGACTCAGTTATGGGTTCATGGATCAATAAGGATGAAAATGAGGGAAATGCTGCTCTGTCTTTGAAGCAACGAGGCCAGATGTGTGCTGTCTAAGTGGAAACAGTGATGTAGAAGTTTGCTTCTGGGTGTATGTACACCACTGTTTGAAAGTTTGGCACTTTTATTCATGTGCTAACGTAATTATACAAGGGGTTTCTAATCATCAGTTAGCCTTTCAACACCGTTAGCTAACACAATGTAGCATTAGAACACAGGAGTGATGGTTGATGGAAATGTTCCTCTGTACCCCTATGGAGATATTCTGTCCATGTGTTATTCCATCTGTTTCCAGCTAGAATAGTCATTTACCACATTAAGAATGTCTAGTAACCCCAAACTTTAAACAGTAGTGTATTCTGCTCTGGAGCAGCTTATGTTTGCAGTACCAGACCAACTTTAATAAAGACTCCACCTCCTGACAGATCAGTTCTTTTAAAAATAGCACCACCATTCCTGATAGAACCAATGAAGCTTGGATAGCTATCTGTCCATATTTGAGATTGATCATATGATGCAAACATTTTTATAACCAGGTCAAAACAATCTGGAAATGCATCTTTAAGGAGCACAAAATAGCTCTTTGCAGTTCTAGACGGCATAACTGGTGCAATAAAAACCCAGTGTTGATGCTTTTTATGAAGTAGCAACAAAGAATTCTTTTAGGGCCACTGTTGGGGGTCCTTTGGTTATATTTACATGGAAAACAGCCGCTCACAAATGATCTCAACTCAAGTCAATGTACACTGGAGTTTCTGTCTGTATTTATCTTTAGCTGAGCCACTTCTCAAATCACAACGTTCAGTGGCTAAGATCAAATTAAAAATGTGTTTAAAAAGCTGTTTTTCATACAGCAATGTAACTGAAAGTGTGCAAACAGGATTGTATATCCTTGAAGTGCTGAAAAATTAAGATAAAAATAAGAACAGTGATGTTAATGTATTAGAAACAAGAAAAACACTCAGAGAGCGCAGTACTCCACCAAAGCTGTTCATTCCCCTATAAACCTAAACCTTTTGTTGTCATAGTTACAGTTTTGCTGTCTCGCAATAATACGGAAATCTTTAACAAATCCGTGGATCCAGACTGTAAATCACATCACTGCCAAAATCTAATCAATTGATTCTTGTATCAATTCTGACCTTCCTTGAAAATTTCATCCAAATCCATCAATCCGTTTTTGAGTAATGTTGCGCACAGACGGGCAGACAAATGTACACCAATCGTCACATAACTCCGTTACGTGTCTTGGCAGAGTAATAACCTATTTCATATCATGTAAAATAGAAAATATAATTGACATGATGCAGCCTTTGATTCTAAACCACGACCTCATCCGAGCGAGATGTGAGCGGTTTATTTGAAGCTGTGTGTTATTCAGGTCGCTTGTTGTTGACGCTGACAGTAAGTGAAGAGTTAAAGCAGAGAGGAAAAGAGGGGCAGGGGGAGGAAAGGGCAAAGACAGAAAGAGCAAAAACAGACCAGAGATACTTGTGGTGAGAGGAGGAGTGGTTTGAGACTGAAGCCTCATAAAAAGAACAATTTTGCAGTGGCTGAGGAGAGGGAGGCTGCTCGGAGAAAGATTTCTTGGATGGAAATGTGCGAAGGAAAAAAATATCCCCAAACCTATAAAATAATTTCGGTTTTACTGCCCTTCTCACTTCCCTCATCTCACCTCACCTCTCCTCCTTTCTGCTTCTTTTTTTTCCTCTTTACACATTATTTTTCTTCACACGTTTTTTATTTTATCATACATTTAAGTGTAAAGAGCCAAGCCGTAAATTTTTCTTTACATTTAAGTGAACACACACACACACACACACACACACACACACACACACACACACACACACACACATATGCAGGCTGCAGCCGGGGCAGAGATGTTTCAGGAATACCAGATGCTCGGCTGGAACGCGTTTCTCTGAAAAATGCGACCGTTTCATCATTTTTTCCATCTCGTTCCTCGACACATGACTGCTGGCTCCGTGTCCGAAACAGCCGGCGGGGTAACTGTATCCAGACTCTGCAGCAAAGTAAAACCTGGTGTTTGTTTCCTTGTTTTGCTTTTTTTTTTGTTAACTCTTTCTGCTCTGGAGGTCCCTTGCACCAGGACTATTGGCACGTTGATGATGTCTTGTTCTACCATCAGTTGCAGACTCCAGTTTTTAGAACAACAGCATCATTGTCACTGACTTGTTGTTATGAGGCTGTTATTTACTCCCAAATTTACAGATTTTATTAGACATGTTTTCCTAATCTGATTCTGGCATCGTACTTAAAACAAGGAGACTTATTGTATTTTAAAATATCCCAAGTGTCTCTTTATTCATGCAGCTAAAGTTTGTTTATTACATTTTTTTGCAGCTCTTACTGACTGAATTTGAGGATGTTTTATCAGGTAGAAATTTCAAAGTAATAGCCTTAGATGATCTCTTAGGCATTATTATTGGATTCTCAAACAATAATGTGCAAACCCATATCTTCCAGGGGCCAAAACACAAACAATAGAAAATTTAAATGCCATTTTTGCCACTTTTCAGATTTCAAGCGGAGACTAACGATGGTCTGACAGGGAGTGAAATAGCAGGAAAACATAAAGCAACATTACATTGGCGAAAAGACAACAACTCTAGAGGTCCAACATGTGAATATTCTTCCTCTTGAGCACAAATGACAGACTGGGTAGAAAACATGAAGAAAAACACAGGCACAGAAGAAGTAATATTCCTGCGAGGGGACATGTACTCAGTTCTGCGTTCACTATGTTTACTGTGGTCATTACTGGACTCTCGCTAGACTTTGAATATCTCCCGATTTTTGTTAATTTTTTGCCATTATGTGATATATTCAAATGGTTGTGCACAGTGCAGGTCATGGCCAGAGTGTTGCAATAAACTGCATACCAGTTTGTTGTACTTATGATGAAATGCTTTCAATGAAAACACACAAAAAACCTTTATAGTAAGAAAGAGTCAATAATCTTGATCACTTCCAGTCGGAGCAGCCTGTAACGGAAAGAAAGGGGGGAAAAAGCAGCAGCTGATCTGGCGACTGCTCAGTTTAAAGCTGGAAGCAAACTGGAATGATGTAATCCTCCCAAATACTTCAGTCTCCGAGAAAGAAATATTACAAAATAGAAGACAGAGCACTGAAATGCGAGCAGATCTATTCAATGTGGCTGGCACACATTTAACACGAGCTGCTTGAACTTTTGCACACTGACTGTCAAAACAGTGCATGATGAAGATCACACTCTGTGTTTGTAGTTTTGGCAAGCAGCATTGGAGATGCAACACTTTACTTAGGGAAGGCCAGTCCGGTAGATTTTAGCCCAAATTAAGGCTTGAATGCAGATATGTGACCTTCCTGAATGGATTTCCTTCTCTTTGAAGAATACTGACATCTTGATTCTTCTGCAGTGATTTAATAAAGCTGCATGAAGAGTGGTAAAGAGTAAGAATAGATTATACATAGTTTTGGAGCTGCATTTCACTTAAATGCAATAATTTGTTGCATTTCATTTTTAATTTTGGAGACAAAAGCAAGTATCAGTATTAAAAACATGAGTATATTAATATTCAAAATACTATTCAAGAAATTCTGAAAGAATGGAAAAAGCCACTTGTAGAAAATAGTTTAATTTCACTTTATCTAATGAAATACAAAAGTGAAAACAGGCAGGATAAAATCTCATTCCATTTTATTGATAGGATCATCATTATAAATATCATTACCATTATCATTGTTATTAACTAAATCAATTCACCTTCAACTTTGATTTGGTGTAAAAAAAAAAAAAAGTCATTGAGCACCATCTGTGTCATAGTTCATAAATAGCATTGTTTGTTATTCTGTGCCACCATCCGGGTAAAACTGGGTGTTTCACATTAAAATAAAACTCCCTGAACTCACATTTCCCCTCTGATCGTATCTAATTCACCACACGCTGAATGTAAACTGGGATTCATTTCCATCATTGTCATGTTATGCCTCTGTCCAGCAGGACTCCAAATGACAATGTACAAAAGCAAAAAAAAGTCATTAGAACTTTTCCAAAAGAACAATAATAACAATAATCATACTTATAATAACAACAATTCCCCATAAGAGCGATAACAACTAAAAATTGCACCATATTGTTGGAAAGTGTACCGCGTACTGACACAATCGGACCAGTAGCTGTGGTTGCATTCAACATTATTGTACTGGAATCTTTGAAAAGTGTCATTTGTGAGACAAAACATCACATTTAAAAATATCTTTTTTCCATCTGACTGCTTGCACTGAGTTTATTTTACAATTTTGAGTATCTGTGGCTGCAGTTCCATAAAATATGTGCAGATCCAAGGAAAGATTCTTGTTCTTGTACCAGAAGGACTGTCTTTCCGCTGTCTCATGTAAAATCTGACTTACAATTCTCATGTGTGCATGTTGAAAAATCTGCATCAATCTATATTAACACTGTGCAAAAGGGTTGTGCTATTGTAGGCAGCTCCGTCAAATCTGTGCGACAACAAAAGGTGAAGAAAAGCATTGTTTCTTCTGACTAGAGACATTTTTGGCGCCCTGCAAAGAGGAATAATACCAGAATGATAATAATTGAGAATAACATCCCAGTTTTGTTCATTGAGGTTTCATTTACTCAACCACAATACACGTTTCTTCTGTCAAACGGTCAGAAATAACCAAGAAATTAATGTAATTCTTTCAAACAAGCTAACAGAGACTCATTTGCCTTTACTATATATGGACTGATCGCATTAAGTTTTACCCAGGAAACATCCTGATGACTAAAAATTTAACATAAACATCCATTTTTAATCTGACATCAGGAAACAATTCTTATTTCAGAACCTTACTTTGAGAAATATGAGCATTTTTATTCAACAAACCCAAGTTCAGGAGATGTCCAAACCGAAGAAACACTTAATAAAACTGTCTAAAAATCAAACTAATTGATTCAAATCCGGAACTTTTTGATTATAGAACAAGCACTTTGTGCATGTGGACACATTTTGCATGGATTTTGTATTGCGGGCAGATTTCCCAGGCCTTCTTAGTGGTACAAAACAATCAAACACTGGATTTAAGGGCAAATATCATGTTGAAACAATGACTTTCAGAGTAAAATTCCCCCTGAAAAAAAACCCCTGATGGATTCAACAGAAAATGTACTTCAGAGCAAAAAAACCCCCAAAAAAACAGAGATGATGAATTTGTGAGTAAAAGTCAAACAGAAACACAGAAGTGAATCAGACAGCAGTTCAGCTGGAGTCGTCCAGTTAAAGGAAAGGATGGGATGTTTTTAATACCTGGGATGCGAGAGGAGAGAGGCGGGAGGGAAGCTGTTGATGAGTCTTTGTATATTTCCTCTCTCTATGTGAGATTGCGGGTATGTTCTTAATCTCTGAACAGTACATGTAAATAGTTAACATACAAATATACATTTTCCTGATTTCAGTTTCTAGGGCCTTTCTTGTTGTTGTTTTTTCTTTTGTGGCACTTACAAACCACCCAAAACTTAACACACGGTGCCCCCTCTGTCCCACATTTCTTCCACATCTTCCTCCTCTTGTTTCCATCTTCACCCGGCCCTCGTTCCCTCACTCCATCTCTCCCCATCTGCAGCAGTCTGTCGGTCACCCGTTGCTCTGTCTACACCTTATCCAGCAGGGATCTCTGGCAGTAGAGGAGGCGTCGAGGCGTGCCATACTTCCTAAAGAACAAAATTGCTCCCAGAGTGACCACGACCAGCACCAGCAGGAGGAGAGGGATCACCACGGCTACCGGCCCGGCTCCGCTCTCCGATTCCTCGATGATGATCACCTCTTTCCGACCCTTCTTGGGCTCCTCGCTTTCGCAGCCCATCCAGTCGCTGAGCACCGACTTGGGATAGCCGGACTCCACCTTCATGTACTGGTTGTTGAACTTCCAGTACTTGTTGGCTTTGTAGAAGTAAGTGTACGCTGTAAAAAGAAAGATGGAGGGAGCAGAAGTTAGCAGCTTATCCAACAAGGCAGTTGCTCTTGGGACAAGAGTTGGTCTAAATGTCAACAATAGAGCTGCAAACTTATTTTCTGGACTAATTAGGTCCTATTTTGGTCTAAAGAATGCCACAAAATAGTAAAAATGCCTCCTACAACTTCCTGAGTGCAAAGTTTACCATCACTGGAGGCAGAAACATTTGTTATCATCACTAAGTAATTCTACGTCCATTGATTGTCCAAGATTTGGTTCATCATTCTTTATACAGGAAGTTCAATGAAGACAAAAACTCACATCCATCTTCACTCATGATGGCAGCTTTAATGTTATCTGGTGCTCCACTCCATTTGCTGATGGGCTTTGGATAATCGCTGTCCACTCTGCGAGCCTTTTCGTTGAAACGGTAGTACCTGCAAATGACGCAAAAGCAGAAATACTTATTACTTTCTGATTAATTAGAGGGCTGCTGTACGAAAACTGCCTGACTTTACCTCGAATGTTTCAAAATAACGGGAAAAATCTGATGAGTGAAGGGTGGATATGCCTTTCTTTGCTTGCAACTACTGGTTAAGTCATTGCTTATTGCTATCTGTCGCCACTTCCTAATGTGTATATTGCCAAGCAAAGAGATGGTTGAGGTGGAATTTGCCAACATTTTTATGGCAATGGACTATAAATTGTCAGTTTCACATTCTCCACTGTCAGTAGGAATGGAGGCAGAGCTGAGAGTTTGAAATATGTTGGTTTTAACATCCTGTGAAGGCATTTAGATTCCACAGTTAGACTTTATTCTTAAAATTTATAGTTCAGTAAACAGATTAATGAAAAAAAACTGGATCAGATTAGAATTACATTAAAGGCATTGTATCAGGCTTTTCATCAGACTTGACCTCAACATTTCTACAGCACAGCCCAGCTTCCAGATGTCGACTGTGGTCTATTGGTTTAGCAACATGACAATACAACCACAACAAGCACAATTTGTGGACCTTTGCTTCTCTCTTTTGAAAAAAAATCATATTCTTATAGGTAAATGCGCAAATCACGAAAGAAAATACAGTGAAAAATAAATCCAATGTGGCTATTTGTCATAGAATCAAATCTCAGGTCTATTTGCAGCTGATTGTAAGTTGGGAAGTAAAAGATTGGAAATGTGGAAAACTGCTCAAATCAGATTTAGACATAAGCTTGGTAAAAGTATGAATACTTTGTTTGGGGAGCAAAGGGAAAAAGATCTTATCTGTGCATGAATGTAGAAGGAATGTTTTGATGCCTCACACGAGAACTCTTTTCAGATGGAACATGTTTTAACTTACCCAACATCTCCTCCAGAAATACAACAAAAGAGTTGTTTGGTACAATGTCAGTAGTGCAAAGTTGTCCTAACAGATGCTCTTGAGGGGGACAGACTGTTTTATGGCTCTTATCCAGGTTGTTTTCTCCTGCTTGTGTTGTATCTACGCTCAGATGTACGTCGCTTTGGATATAAGCATCTGCTAAATAAAATTGTAGAATTGTAGACTCACTCAGTGCCTCTGAAGAAGAACGTCTGTCCTGTTGGTGTGTAGAAGAGAGCAGCATCGATCTTGTCTTTGGGCAGACCAGTTCCCAGATCTCTCAGGCTCTTTGGAGAATCCTTCTCCATGGTGGACTCACTGAAAACCCAATACCTGTCGCCTGGAGACGGAGATTGGAAAGATCAGAGGAGATCAACACAATAAATCCATCACACAGCAGCTCCTCACAGTGCTTTTTGTCTCACAGCAGATGGGACCTACCCTTGAAGAAGACAAATTTCCCATCATCCCTCTCGTAGGCAGCGTTGATGTTTGACGGCAGACCCCTCCAGAAGTGACCAATGGGCATCGGGTAGCCAGGCAGCACCTTGTTGTTACGCACACGCCAAAACCACTTGTCCTGCAATTACACAGTAGCGCACGACACTGTATTCAAAGAAAGCACTTTTTTTTTAACTTGCTTTATCTGAAATGATCCATATTGGTGCTTAAATAACTGGCGTTAAATGACTAGTTAAGTGTCAGACAATATGTTTCTAGAAATCTTGATAATCCAACATAAAAATGCCAAATATTCCCAGATTTCAGCCAATCAAATATGGAGATGTGCATCTTTGTGTTTTAAATTTTGCGTTTTATTGACTAAGTGTGTGTTTTAGTACATAAAACAACAAATCTTGAATCATTGAAACATTGATCAGTTGTAGCTTTAATGGATATTGTCCAGTAAACATTAATAAAAATGTTAACATGTCAGATATAGCCAGGTTTGTACGTCTTCATCTGCTGGCTCACGTTAGTTAAATATACAGCCTAGAGCATATTTCATCCTTTTGCATATTTCCTATGGAGTCACGCTGTTTAAAGTAGACTGTCTTGGAACATTTAGAGGTATCAGATGAAAGCTCCCTCATACCTTAAACACAAACTTCTCCCCTCTGAGGGTAGCGATGGTGTCAAAGTGTCCCTCACAGATGTCAGGGCCGTGGTCCGGCTTGCTGGGGTTGGATGCCTTGGTGGGACGAGGGGGAGGAGGGGGAGCCCCGGACTTTGTTCCTGTGGTTAAAGAGAGACAGAGAAGTGAAAAATGATGAGTTGGTAGGAAGACAGCAAAACATACTTTAGATTCCACTTGTTCATCTTTTTACTCTGCTGTTCCTTTGAACACACGCAGATCTTTTACTGCACTCTGGTTTTGAAGCACCCATCAGACACTTTATGTTTATGGCTAAAGCCCTTTATTGGCCATTTGTCTGATTTTAATAGACTCGTCATGAAGAAAGAATATCACAGCTGCATTTTTTACTGCTGGAATGTTAAATAAAGCCTAACTTATCCTTAAAATAAAACTCAAGTTGAAACTACGGTCAGTCATAGATATCCTGTAGGTTTCTTTTAAGGAGCTAATCTGTGTCTTTGTAAGTTAATTCTGAGAATGGACAGTGAACTAGTCTTTTAACACTGTCTTCTTACCTGTAAATTGACAGAAAGTGATCATTTTTGATACTTTGGACATTGAGTTTTCAGTGACTTGTTATATTGTTGGACAGCCGCAATGTTTTTTAGTTGTTTGCTGTGAGTAGTGCTTCAGTTGATTCTTATACACATTGTGCAAAATAATGTCACTTGGAAGTCTGGTAATTTTCCCTTTCTTCTAGTAAATCAGCCCACCATAGATTGCCTGGATGCCTCTGCGGTCGTCATCGGGCAGCTGGAAGTTTTCGGTGTCGAACCACTGGTAGAAGGGAGCCATGATGGCGGAAGGGTCATTGGAGTGTTCCAGACCCAGAGCGTGACCCAACTCATGCACAGCTACCAGGAAAACATCATTACCTTTAGACAGAGAAAAAAGAAGATACAAATGAGGAGTGAAATTAACCTGCAAACCAAAGTCTAGACACACCCTGGAGGTAACAATTATCGGCTTTTAAAACAGCTGCAGTACATGATGATTGTCTTCTCTCCAGTCATCCTCTGTTCAAACTCTGCTCTTCTTCTTCTTACCTCCCTGATCGACGTTCCCGGTGGTCCAGGGTTCGGCGAGGTCAAAGTGCGTGTCTCCTCCGATGCCGTTGCCGGGGAAGTAGGCATGAGCCAGGAAGCCGCCCTCGCCGTCGAACGGCGTGCTGTCGCCGTGGAAGCCCTCTGAGAAGGACAGCATGATGTCTGCGTATTTGTCGACCTTCCCTCGGATATGGCTGAAGGGAATCTCTCTGAAGGTGAGCGGGATGACGCTCTCCCACACTTTGAAGGCTCTTCGGATGGCTTCAAACGTGGCTCGCTCGCCCACTTTAGGGGTGTAGTTCTCTATGCTGTGGTGGGGAACGGAGAGATGAGAGTTAAGAGGAAGGTGGACGCAAAATAATACATTAAAGGGAAGTAAAGCAAGTAAAAATAGCTACCTTACCACTTGTCAAAACTACAATTGTTAAAGAAAATTGATTAAAAAGTCCTTGAGCATGGGTAGGGACTGCCCTAAAATCCCTAAAAGTGCGTCCCAATACATCATATTCCCATGTGCAACTAAAGAAGTGAAACCAAACTATTGGATTGGGGCGTGTATTCTCACCTGAAGGTCACCTCGGACTTGTCCCACTTCAGTCCTTGTACTGCGTATCTCTTCCTCCTCAGGTTGGTTTTCAGCTCAGGGCCAAACTTGTCAGGAACGCCACACCGCGCTCGGTTCATCGCTCTGCAGACACCAAAACAATACTCTAAGTGTTCAGCTATGTTAAATATTCAGGCTTCTCTGAAGGACACATTTTTGTTGCAAATAGTAACCTTGCTTTTTTTTTTTTGCTGTCTTAGCTCCTCTTACAACCCTTGAATCCATAAATTCATCAGCCACTTGCAGCTACAGTATTTACTAGTAACAGTGAGATTAAATCACAAATGTTTGATGGGGACTCACTGTAACGTGTTGGTGTCTATGGAGCCGGTGACAGTCAATCCATAAAACCTCTGCATGGCTGATATCGCTGTTTCGATGGACTTTGGCGAGCGGATGGCCTGGGCTCTGACATCTCCTGGAGGCAGGTAGCCATACTGCTGCAACCAGGCCTGAGGAAAGGGAGAGGAAATGAAAATTATGGGAATTTGTTTGAGCACTGATCAAAAGTTTTACTGTTTTGTTGGACTAAGCTGACAGACAGCTTCACTAAAGGCTACATGACAAGACAATGATCACTTTATGAGGGAATACCTTGTAGATTAGGGCTAAATTAAATCAATTGGTGTTAGTTTTGCACTGTTAATGAACTCTTTTCTTCCCAAGAAGCACTGCTTTATTCCCGAATGAGCAGCCATACATGCACACTGAGCAAAATCACATGAAAGCAAATACAGAAGATTTCTACTAAAACGTACATCTTTTAAACTACAAATTACATAATACAGATCATTAAAGAAATAATTAGGCATTTATTTTCAGTATAGTTTCAAGGTACATGTGCAGTACGTATCTATAAATATTCTTTCTCTTATACCTACATTATTTACAAGTGAATAATCTGTAATAAATTTACCTGAACAATAAACAAAAGTGCGCAAAAATATGTAGGATCTTACTGTGTGCATGATGACTTTTATTCAGAAATGTGCATTTCCTCATCCATAAAACAAACACCTACATTTACACAGTTATGTCTCAAACTTTGTGATTTGTCATCCTAACAGGAACATTGGATGGTTTGGTCATTGGTTAACAAACAGCTAAAATGGTTGTACGTTTTCATTTTTGAATCACTGAATTTTTTCCTTAAAATTTTCATGTCTTTATAGGTCAGACAAATAACTGAAAAATATCAAAAATCTAAATAATAAGACAGACAATCAGGCAGATTAATATACTATATTTATATAGAAAAGGATGTGGGCATGATGTGTTGGTAAAAGTCTGTATATTTGAAAATACAACATGCTCATAATGGGACAAACAAAACTATTGGGTGAAACTGAATTTATATGTTCAAAATTGTACTATTTATAGAAAAGAAAGCTCTTATTTTTGCTCTAGTGTCCTGTAAGGGGGTTTACAACACTTTATGACTATTTGTATGTTTTACTTTCTGAGGTTTTTAGTCACTTTCAGTCAGTCGTGCCAGAAACAACAGAAAAAGAAACTCTGAAAACATCACAAACATCTTAGTGGACAAAAAGGAAAGGATCGGCCGCTTGTATGAACCTGTGTCTGTTTGTGTGCTTCCAGTCACCGTTCAGATCTTGTCTCGACGTGCTTCTCTGAGCTCAGACCTTCAACACTGATATCACAGTGAATCCAGGAAACAAAGCGTGTACGTGTACAAACATCTGAGTGGGTTTTTGTGTGCCCAGCTGCCTTGTTACCCCTCATATGCCCTACTTCTACAGCAGCCAGCACACACTGAGGTAACTCAGCGAGCTAAATTTACTGTCTTCTCTTCATGTGACTGAGCCATTATCCAGTTTACAAACTCATATAAACTCACACCCAATCCTCAAACGTCCCCGTGATTTACCCCGAACCCGTTATGGGGAACTTTGTTGTGGGGTCATAAGCGAGCTGGAGAGAGGAACCGAAAGCCAAATAAAACACACAATCTGAAAGCACTGATGTCATTTTAGTCACGATGACCCAGAACTCTGTCTAGACAATCACAGCCAAAGACAACTGGCAGTCATGAGGCTGGAAAAAGGAACATTTTCAGTAACATTTGGGTTCCTCAAAGCTTGAGTTCATCTGGACATCTCCCTGCCGCTGTCTGTGTCTGTCCTCCTCCTCGCTGTCTGTCTGTCCTAATGTCAACCAAAACCACCACTATTTATCTTTACACATGAAAGGCCAGCCTTTTCTTTCCACTGCCTGCTGCTGCTGCTGGTGGCGGTGGTCTAATAATGACTAATAAAAGAAAAGGCTGACATATTAATCAACTATTTGCTTTGTTATTGAGAGTGAGATGAGAAGATTGATGCTTTTATCTGCCAGGAGACAGTTAGCTGAGACATAAAGACTGGAAACAAAGCGAAACAGTTAGCCTGGCTCTGTTAAAAAAAGAGTTGCCAAGTAACTTATTAATAGCCTAGCCACGCTAGACCCAGGTCTGAAGACGCAAGGGTCTAGGAACTCTCGACAGGGAGGGAGGCGGGCTAAAAGGTTGTCTTTCAAATCACTCTGCAGCAATTGGGTAGGTATACAACCAATCAGTGCAACGAATAGACTGACGTAGTTCCTAGAGCGCCAGAAATCAGAGGATGCGGGAGTTCGGTGAAGCCTTATTTATACAGTCAATGGGTGAAGCTCAAGTATATTACAGACATGTTAGCTTCAAATCTTTAAGGCCTGTGGCCAAAGCCGAGTCGAAAGATAACTATTTATTGTGCGCAGCCATCTTCTTGTCTATCCTTGTTTCTGTGGTTGTTTCCGGTTGTTTCTGTCAGAATCGTCACGCCTCTGTCGTCACTTAGTTACGCCCGCCTTCTGACTCTACACTTCATGGTGATTCGTCGGCCAGTTTTAGGAGCATCCAGCCTCGAGGCTTACCGAGGGTAACTACACCAACACTGGCAGAGAATTAAATTCGTTGCCGTGGATTGTCTAGCGCGGCTAGGCTAACTTATTAATTAATTAATGTTAAAAATGTTCACTATTTACCACCTTTGTTATGCTAAGCTTAGCTGTCTAGCTAGAAATCTCAATTTTTGAGAACTCAAAAATGTATTTTGTGCTGCAGGACATAGTTATGATGCCATAAATGACAGAAAAGATGAACATTGGAACAAAAATTAACATGGGAAACCTGTTTTTCTGAGCGTGCACAGATGTCACCAATACTGGATTAAAAAATGGCGGCATACACTGTCATTCAAAAGTTTGGGGTCATCCAGGCAATTTCATGTTTTCCATGAAAACTCACATTTTCATTCACATACTAACATAACTGCACAAGGGTTTTCTGATCACCAGTTAGCCTTTCAACACCACTGCTAACACAATGTAGCATTAGAAGAACACAGGAGTGATGGTTGCTGGAAATGTTCCTCTGTACCCCTATGGAGATATTCCATTAAAAATCAGTCGTTTCCAGCTAGAATAGTCATTTACCACATTAACAATGTCTAGGTTGTATTTCTGATTCATTTAATGTTATCTTTGATGAAAAATATGATTTTCTTCAAAAAATAAGGACATTTCTAAGTGACTTCGGTAGTGTACTGTATATATATATATATATATTACTGCTTGAAGTTGTTTCCATACTTGTCTTTTATCTGCTGTTTTTAAACACAGCCTGCAGTTCAACCAAACTTAGTTGCATGTGAGTCAGTCATGCCTTCATGGTTGCACCATTAAGTGTACAATTTTATTTTTTTTAAAGAATCTGATTAGTGGAAAGAATTTATTTTAATAAGACATGCAGAATAAAGGGATTTGATTCAAAAATCACAATTTAAGCTTAGATTTGAGCAAGTCTGAAAATCATAAGGGTACGTCAAAAATGAGCAGTTCAAGGACCGTCGGAAAGTTGGAAGTCTGATGATTTGTTCTGTTTTTTCACTTTCTGGCACTGATAAATGGTGTGGCGGTTGTTTAAAGATGACATGCCTTTAAAACACAAGTTTTTTGGGGGGTTTCAGAGCAGACAAACATAGGAGCAGTATCTATCTTCTCATCCTCTGGTCCCTTTTTTGGAGTTGAAGAAGATTAAATCCCTCTTTAAGTGCACACACAAGAGTTAAGACACATTTTCATCTCCACCACAAATGAAGTCGATGGAATTACCCCGAATTCCTTCATTAGCGTCATCTAAACCTCAGATATCTCTCTTGTTCCACCATATGTGCTGGTTTTTCTCTCCAAGCAAGTGAAGGCCAAAGCATGGGGAGGAATGGAAATATAGCAACAGGGCACACAGGGCCTGTGCACACACAGCCACTGTTAGTCATGTGGTGGGCAGCGAGGCCAGAGAACAAGGTTCACTTATGACGACCTGCAGTGAGGCAACTTATCCCCCTTTTTTTCCATCCCTGCAAATTCACTCTGACAAGTTCCTCAAGATTTCTCTAGATTATTTAAGAATCTAGTAAACTTAATTGATCGGCTGACTCTCTCTGAGCCAGTCTGCCTCGAACACCGACCAGATTTACTTTCTCGGCCTCTCCGCTGACTGCTGCCAGTGTGTCCTGTGGCTCCGCTGCGGTGACGCGTCTGCTTCTATAAAAACACTCCTCGCTCCACTGCATGAAAAGTCTCCCTTCCACCGTCAAGACCTCCACCTCTCTGCCTCCAATCCCAAACTACTCCACACACCACCACCACCACCTCCGGTTGGGACGCCAGGTATCCCAGCATGCACCCCTCCTCCCTGGAACTCCCAGCAGCCGCCATCAAAGCTGCTATTTATTGAGACTTGTACATGGCTGGTGTTATAGGCCTGGGGGGAGCCAGCTAGCCTTCTACACAGCCATGTGTGGTCAAAGAGCTGGCTGCTGGTTGGGTAAACACACCTCTGGGTCTGTGCAGTGACGTGTGGTCTAAACGTATAACGCACACACACGGAAACACAACCGCTGTAATGTAAAGTTGGAGGGAGAGGTCGCTTCGGTGAAGTTGCGTGATGCGAACACGGATTCTGTGACCCTGCCGTGACCTTACTGTGTGATGCAGAGCTGAAATGGTTCATTGGATGGATTTTTGATAATCAATTAATGATGTGTGCCCATTTTTTTAAGGAAACAGGTGAACACTGAATTGTTTTAGATGCTTAAATTATATAGGATATTTAAATTATTGTCAAGCTTGGACATTTATATCCCACATAGAAACTGTGGCATTAATTTTTCACCATTTTTTGTATTCTGCAAATCAAATGATCAGTTGATTAATCAAGAAAACAATCTACATGTAGATTAATAAAAAATCATAGCTGTAGGTCTTAATTCCATAAAGGTGTATAATCATTTACATGTGAAATCATGAGTAGTTGAGCATAATATAGGTGTACTTTAACTGACTTTTTACAGGCTAAATAATTCATTTGTTAATAATGATAAATAATTCATCATTACTCCACCAACAAGACAGAGTCTCGGCAGAGTTATGTGACGATTGACGATTGTCTGTCCATCTGTCTGTCTGTTAGCAACATTACGCAAAAATGCACTAACGGATTTAGATTACATTTTCAGGGAAGGTCAGAAATGACACAAGGACCATCTGATTACGTTTTGGCAGTGATGCGGCTTATAGTCAGGATCCACGGATTTGTTAAAGATTTCAGCCTTCAGAAAAGATACGACTGATCAGCCTTGGCGGAGTCCTGCGCTTTCCGAGTGCCTTTCTAGTTAACCTAATCGTTTGTTGCAGTTCTATATACTGATTAAAGGCACTGAGCTAGCATGTATTTGCCTAGAATCAAGTCTGAAGCAGCAAAATCTAAATTTTGTGACCCTTAAATCTTTTAAACCTTCTTCAGGGTGGTTAATCTTAACCTGTATGAGGCCAAACATCAGTGCAAATGCATCTTTAAACACAAATCTTAACACTTTTTGAGCAATGAGTGCTGTTTAATGTGCTATAATACTACCCTCATATAAGCTCAGGTACTTTTCTCTGATATACAGAATAAAATACAGAAGAGCCTTTTTTCATGTCAGTTGATGCTGTGCCCTATTTCTGAGCAAATGCTATGAAATTTCCTTACTTTTTGTCTCTTGTTTGCTTTTTACATCTGACAAACCAAACCAGCTACAAGCTTGAGCTTTTCGGACTCTTTTGTGATGCCAGTGATGTGCAGCATCCAAGTTATGTAGCAATATACCAGCACCCATCACAGGACATGTGGGACCCCCCTACTGTCACACATTCTTAGGGAATGTCCAAATATGTACGGGTGGTTTTTAAAATGTAATTTTTTTTCACATGCAAATGCAGTTTTTTGTCAATGAAAATTCCCAGGATGAAGATATTGAGAAACTGTCGAGTTTACATGTGAACAGGGAAGTTTCAGGCTTGTGACATCAGTATATGCAGCATTACCTCATGTGTTTGCTTGTGTCAGCATTGTGCAATATAGTGCCGGAGCTAACCTGCTAACAGGGCTTTTGACATGTTTACGCATAAAATAAATTGAGGAATAACTCCACCTTGCAATCAGTTCACATTTACGATTACTCCTTTCATCGATGCTCCATTATTGGGTGCCTAACAGAACCCTCAGTTGCTTTTTTTCATTCTTCTGATTGGTCAATGTGGCCTTAGAGTTATGGTTATATCACCGCCTATTGGTTTGGCATGGGCTTCCAACGTGTTTTCCTGTGGACGGAGACTTTTTTGGAGAACAAAGGAGGTAAAACCACATTTTAACAAATACACTGCATACATGTGGACTATAGGCCTTACTCATATTCTCATAAGACTGAGTTGTGATTTGTTCTCCGGATGCACAATAAAAAACATCCAACCACAAGTTCCTACATAGGGTTATAAAGAAGATGAAAAAAAAATTCCACGTACATTTATAGCTTTTGTGGTGAAAAACAAAAGGAGGAAGACATTTTAATGGGAACAGAAACTGTCATTGCGTTAGAAAATTCGTCATGCGGCTGCTTGCATCTATTTAGGTAATTCACACTGAAAGAAACAAGGAAAAGGCACGAGAACGAGGCTGTGAGCACAGAGCTGAATTTGGGTTTGGCTTGCGTATGTGACCATGTATACACACAGTAGTGCTGAATTGTCTGTTTAACAATGCCAAAGTCAATCTTTTTGTCTCTAAGAATACTGGCAAGACACTAAAAAGCTGCCTCTTGGAAAGCTCCTCAGATTTCTTTTGTAGAACTAGTTGAATGCTGTATTTTCCTGTCTTCTCACCCGGAATGAGGGAAGAAAAAGCACAGACAGGAGCTTCAAGTATGGCAGAAGATGATCTAAAGCGCAGAGTTACACTAGAGAGGGAGAAGGTAAAAACATTAGAAGGACAAGCGAGCGGAGAGAGAGGGGTTCGGAGTATAGCTGAATTTAAATCTGAGGGACTGACTCAGTTGTTCCTCTCGCTCTGTGCCAACGGAAAAAAACAGAGAATTTCTGCTCATGAGTGGCTGAATCTCACGTTGCCTTCATTTCTTGGCGTCTCTGACCCAGTTAGCGCCCACACCAGCGCCGGGCAACGTTTTTTTTTTCTGCTTTTCCATTTCTTCTGGGTCAAACAGGTCAAATAATGAAACCACTGGATGGTTTTATTTTCCTTAAAGTGAAATGGTGTTATCCTGATGCCTGACACACCATAAACAGCTGTATTATCCCATACAAGTAATGAGTGGTTTAAGGTTACCAAGTGCATTTACTCAAGTACTGCATTTAAACACATATTGTACTTGAATTTACCATTTTTTTTAACTAAAGAACATTTTGCACTTTTAATTCTAATGCATTTGATAGCTACATGTGGGGGTGCATCACCAGGAGGTTCATTATTACAGCATAAACGTCTACAGTACTTAAAAATTGACATTAATATAATGGTGTAGTACTTTTTACTAATTCTTATTACCACTAATAGGAGCAATTATTGTATTGCCAATGTATAAAAACACAATTTTGCACTTTTTAACGCCTCATAGGGACTTTTCTTATATAATTAGTGCTTTTGCTTTGACTCTTAAGTACGTTTTTCTGGTAAAACTTGTGTTCCTGCTGCTTATGCAAGTGTTTATTTGCAGGACTTTTACCTGCAAAAGTACATTTACACTTTGACACTGCTGAAATCATCTTTTTTTTTGCTATTAAAGTATTTGACAGTAATTTCTGATTGGCTAAAAAAAGAGAGTTGATGCATTTTAGAAGCTACAGCAAATGTTTCTAATGCATGTATGCTGAATAGATAAATATAATAAAGTACTATAAATAAGTATAAAACTTCAGTAAATGTAGGAAACTTTGTTTTTTCCCCACTTTGTTTGTTCAAAGTTCCCTGGAGGTTTATTCTTTGTTTTTATTAATTAGAAGTGATGTTGGATTGTAAAAATTATGCTGAAGTACAGTTCTTGTAAATGTAAATGTCGCTTTTCACTCTAGTTTTTAGGACAAGTGATAAGTCTTAAGCTAGATTTAGTTTCAGCACATCTGGACTTCAACTTCAGCCAAACTCCACCAGCTGAGCACCTGAGATAGAAGGCTAATTTTGATCAAGATTGAGGTAAAAGGCCCCTCTCTTACATCAAAACCTGCCATTCTGCACTCAGTAACATCACAGTAGAAGCGTCTCCTCTTTGATGCCCTCTGTTATACCAAGGTGGACCATTTCTCCACAAAGACAGGCCTCTCTTGAAGTCCATCAGTTTCTCATTAGAGCTGATCCAGCTGATTATTTTGACATTTCTTAAGTGACAGCCGCTGCCTGTCAGAGCAGCGTGCACCAGATCTGGAGCTTTTCTTTGATGCTACATCAACAGCGACTCTAGTCGAGATAAAAGGAATTGAACCCAGATGTGTTTTGACCAGATCTGTAACCCGCCGGCTGGGATCATGAGACATGTGTCTCCAGATGGCAACGGGAAATCTCTGGAATTTTTTTTTGCACCAGATATGGAGAGATCCCGTTTTAGAACCTGTTGTTTTCATTGCTGCCCACTTCCTTTGCTCACAAGACCCAGCTAAGCATTTTATTCCAGTCCAGAAAGGTTAGAGAAGGCAAAAAAAGGTGAATGGAAACAGATGCCAGAGGGCGCAGAGGTGCTAGACTTCAGCAGAAGCGGTTTCATTTTCAGAGAATAGTGGAAACCTCACTGCTGTCTTGGTGGGGCTTCTCTTTTCACTCAGCAGAGATTGAAGTGGGTTTAGTTTGAGTGAAGGCAAGTTGAGCAACACTGATAAACCACAAGATTCCTCTAACTTACTTCAGCTATGCTTTCTTGACCCTCCCAACACCCTAAAAGCAGCCACTTCAATTTCACATTTATGACACTCAGTTGTTATAGTGTATTTTCTTCTTCTATCTGCCTTTCCACTTCCAGTTTAGTCTACTTTCTCCACACACAGACAAGTCTATCTTTTGATCACAGGTTTCATCTACTGCTCCTAAGTGATGTAATCCTGAACATGTAATTAAAGCTTATCCTCCTTTTGCATCAGAATGTTGCGTCTGACGGCACCACGGGAGGATCTAACAGTGTACCTGCATCAGAAGACCAAACAGATCCATTTTTATCTGATGTGTCTCACACTGAATCCTGCACTGAGAGTTATTATCATCATCATGGCAGTGAACTGACATGTTGCTGCGATAATGTCAGATATTATCCTACAGCTGGTAGAGGTGAAACTGCAGTACACAATCCTGTTTTCTCCATGTGTTTACAGACATTCATCACAGTGTTGGTGTGTTCGCCACAGGAGGGCAGCTGCCTGTGGCCTCTTATAAACTGTCTGACTCTGTGAGTTATCCACCTTGTCTGGTTTGACTCACACGCCAGCAACTTGTGGTCAGTGACTAAGGTCCTCCTTCGCTCTTTCGTGCATCCTGTGTCCACCCAGACTCTTGTAAACTGAAATTAACGCGGCTTTTTTTGCTCAACGATTGCAACTAAATGGACTTTTTGGTTTGGTGAATCAAATTCCTGTGAGATCTCAGCATTAGTGGTGCATCCTGTGTTTCACAGAGACAGTATGACTGAATGTGACCTCGCACCCCTGAGTGTCCGCATACTCATGGCCACTTGTTGTTTTTGATGCGCTTCAGGGATGATGGGCCTTCAGAGAAAATCTAAAAGGGGCTGAGACTGGAGGCGCCCAGGCTGCTTGTACCCGGTCATTTAGAAAGCTACACAAGACCTGATGACAGAATAAGTTGTTTAGACGACAACTGGATTGCACTTTGGTGTCTCCTGGCCGGCGTTTTACATCCTGAGGCCTAAAGTCTCCTGCATGCAGAGTCTCATGTCCAGCTTGTTGTGAAGGCAGACCAGCTTCCTGGCCTAACGTCTGCGCAGTCTGCACAGGCAGATGAAAACCATTAACCCCCCCTCCCCCTGTAGCACCACAACTACTCCCCTTTTTTCTCAGAACAAAGCAGCTCAGCTGAGGTTTCTTGACTGTGTGCTGTGGCTGCATCTCCCTGTCTTTTGACACTTAATCTGGATGAAATAATCAAGGTCATATAGTTTAAGGACTGACTGATGAAGGGGCTATAAACAAACAGGGAACTCTTTTGCAGGTTTTAATGGCAAAAAAACGCTAAGCTTTCAAGAGATGTGACAGATTTGGAAAACAAGAAAAAAAGAGGAAAATTCACGTTGTTGGCACACTTTAACTTCTATGCCACACAACAGATTCCACTCTATATGAACATGCATACCTTAAAGTAAATATATCTCCCTTTTCCATGCCACTTACCTCAGCTTTCAGTACATTTGCAGTGACGGAGGTAAAACCAAAGCAGCAGAGACCGCAGGCCAGAGTGAGGAGCTGGAGCAGCATTCTGCTATCTGCAAACTACTCCCCCACAAGAAAAAGTTCTCAACTCTAACTCTACACAAATCCGTCCCGACAGAAAACAAACAGCAGATTAAAAAAAAAATCGACCGATGCTACTCCGTCGTGTGTTTAAAATGTGGCAGAAGTCTCCACATGGACACTTGGGAGCGCAACAAACGGCTCCTGTGCGTAAAGGAGACTCCGGAGTGGAAACGACGCACAAAATACTGAAAACATAAAGTAAACGCGACAAAGGCCCAGCTGTTGGAGACTAAAGCTTCATAGTTTGGCTTCCTTTGCTTTGGTAGGATTGTCTGTAGCGTGTGGACGTGGAGAGAGAGAGAGAGAGAGAGAGAGAGAGAGAGAGAGAGAGAGAGATGGGTTTCCTTAAGGTCCTCCTCCAGATGTGAAGACGTCATTTTTTTCATTGATGTGTGACGACATCTGACTGGTTTATCAGCGATTAGCACTGACTTAGTGATTAGTGAAATGTCAGCATAAATTCTGCTTAAATTATAATAAGAGAAAGTGCTCATGATTAAAGGTAATTTTATATGATATTATGTGTCTATTATTCACACATAACATTATCTGTGCTGCATAAACACCTACAATGCATTTCAGTGTTACAAAAGTGGAGCTAGTTAGATTTTTATGAACTTACCTTATGTTTCATTTGCAAAATCATAATCAAAAAAGCACTGCACCTCTGAGATGTAGGGAACTGAATAGTGCAATATTATTGAAGTATAACAAATAAAATGACTTTTGATGGGATTTAGTACAGAAACAAAAGTGCTTCATAAATTTAAAGACACCTGGTATTTCATTGTAAGTAAAAATTACACTATATTGGCAGAGCACAAATTAAAAATGCAACTTAAAGTCCTACATTTGGAATACTTGAATTTACACATCGTCTTTTGTACTTAACAAGATACTTGTGACAGTTACTTGTTGGATTATAAAGTTCATCAGAAACATGTCATCACTTGATAAAATATGAATCTTTGAAGTAAACTCAATTACACAGTTGTCTAAACTGACAATATTTCCATTGTCAACTCAGCTGCTGGGCATTTTCTCAATTAGTCTAACACTTGTCTGGTCTGTAAAATGTCAGAAAAACTGCTTGTCAGTGATCCCAAAACCCAGGATGACGTCCTCACATGTCTTGTTTTGCCCACAACCCTAAGATGTTCAGTTTATTTTCATAAAGGAGTAAAAAAAATCAGAAAATATTCACATATAAGAAGCTGGAATCAGAGAATTTAGATTTTTTTTCTTTAACTACTCAAACCGAATGCTTGATTATCAAAATAATTGGCTGCTATTTTAATAGTTGACATCTAATCAATCAACCTGCTGATTGTTGCAGCTCTAAGCGTTATTAGATCTGAAACAGTCACATAAAGTATAATCATGTGACTGACAAGTGCCATTCTGCTTCATGATGCACTTTTACCGAAATAAAAATTTGAATTCAATTTCTATTTTTACTGAAAATCACTATTCCACTGTTTTTGGTTGTTGCTTGGATCACTTGGGTCTTCGCTGTGCAGAATAACGTATACTTTGTGCAGAGGTTTGACACATTCATCTGCTAAATAAAAAAGTTTCTCTGTTGAGTTTTAAACATATAAGCAGAATCATAAGTCATTTGGAAGTGAGTCATGTGCAAGGATGAAATGTACACATGTGTAATGTGGAAACTTAAATTTTCCAGCTTACAGAGACTGACTTCACAGTGAAATTGATTATTTGTCGACTTTCTAGTAAAGAGGCGAGACGCAAAATCCTAAAAACTGTGTGGAATTAAAAGTATAATGTTATATTTTGACATGTCGAGGAGCTGGAGTATTTTTCAGTGGGAAAACATTTTATTTGAGTACAGAATGTCTAGAGTAATGTCGTTTGTCTTAAATGATGCCAAAGACTGATGAATAAAGGATCAGAATATTTCTTCTCTACTACTGAAATACAGAAGTAGAGGTATACAGCATATATAATGTAAATAAACGTTTTTAAAATACATAAGTACACTACTTAAAGAAATTCACTTAGTTCCATTTGTTTGTTGTAGTCTCATTTTTTTTATGAATCAAAACTGCTATTGGATATTTGCACCAACCAGCACTGACACCTTGTGTTTAAAAATGAACATTTCACATTTTAGACTCCATAAAATCCGCTACTGTCGCTTGTGTTCATAGATACATTTACAGTATACATACATATATATATATATATATATATATATATATATATATATATATATATATATTTGAAAGCCCATGTTTTAATATGAAGATCTTATTCAAAAAAACTGCGTGTGGACTTTTATGAATGAATAAAATCAGTTTCAGGGTGCGCATCACAAGCCCCGCCCCCTGCTGTCATGAGCTGAAACATACGGAAGTAGCTCAGAACTTGTCAACAAGAAAGGCCGACTGACATGGTAACGTACTCGTGTCCTGTCCTTTTTCTGATTTTGTTGCTCTGATGCCGCTTTTAATCAACATGTTGTAATTTCTTTGGCTACTAAAAGCCTCTGTGTCGTCCTCGGAAGCCGTTTCTCGTGGTGTCGCGGCCTACAAAAGGCGACGAGAGAAGTCGGGATGTTAGCAGCTAGCAGTTAGCTCGCCTTAGCGCTAACTGTTAAAGCTCTTGTGACTAAAGAAGGCTAGCAGCTGCTCCGTCCTGCTGCTACAAACCGAAACATCTCTCTTTTGAAAAAAACTAATTACGTTATTAATTGCTTGGGGAAAACATACAGTATTCATCGATCAAGGGTCATGATCCTGATGGTTTTACTTTACTGAAAATAAGAGACAGACTTTAAAACAGTTTGTTTGGCGAGAATTTGTTCGCGGAAATGGTGGCGTTCCTGGCGTCATTGTTGAGAAGATTATAGGAAGGAAATCGCTGTGAATATGTGTAAACAAAGATCAAAATAACCTCTACGTTTAAGGAGCCTCACTAAGTGCTCCTACACATTGTTTTCCTTCAATAACACATTACAACAACCAGACAGCATAAGCCGCATTACTGATAATATCTGCTACTTTGTATGGTTGAGGAAACTTGTTCTTGGTTAATCTCTTTGCTCTAATAAGCATGTCTGACAACATTTCTAAAAAAATCACTTTTCTACATTCTAAAAACTTTTTCAAGCGAATTCCACAATAAATTGGGAGCTTATCAAATGGTTTTGGACGCTACACTGTGTAATCTATTTCAAATTCAGACAGAATACATAAATAAATGCTGATATTATTACTATTTTCTTGACTATTTGATTAGATGTTTGGTCTATTACAAAAAAATGTAAACAAAATCTGAAATTGACAATAAACATCCACCAGTGTTTCCCAAAGCTCAAGATGATGTCAAATAGTTTGTCTTTAATCCAAAAAGAGTACTTTTATTCTCATAAATTACTCCATCTAATTGATTGATTATTGGCGTAGTCGATAATTAGTTTGATAGTTGAACTAATTGAATCATTAACTAATTGTTGTAACTCTTACAAGAAAGCTCTTGGAATTGAGATTAGTAACTTTAAACTACTGTAGTTGTTGGTTGATGAAGAGATCCATCCATCCATCCTCTATACACCGCTTTATCCTCATTAGGGTTGCGGGGGGTGCTGGAGCCTATCCCAGCTGACTCGGGCGAAGGCAGGGGACACCCAGGACAGGTCGCCAGTCTGTCTGATGAAGAGATTATTTTCCAAATATTTCACTCTAATGAAGCTGAATGAAAGAAAAAAATCCCATCACTGGTTTCTGCAGTTGGAGTTTAGTTTTGAAAATGCACGTTTTCCAACTGAATGATGAAAAGTAAAAGAAATCAAGAGTTTAGCATCGTATCAAACTCAGAAACTGGCACCTATTTACCTTCAGGAAGTTGTAAACAGTGAATTGCTTAGGGATTTTTGGTTTAAAAAATACAAAGATAAGCAACTAATTATTCATGTAAATTGCCTGCAATTTGATGAGTCAGTTACACAAGTAATTGTGTCCTGATAGAGGCAGAGTTATTGGGATTTTGTTTGTGGAAACAACTATCATACTATCAGTCCAAGGACAGACACCGGCTGAATAAGCTGATTAAGAGGACGATCTCCACAGCTGGTGTTGAGCTAGAATCAGTCCAGCAGGTGTCTGGGGTGACAATGCTCAGGAAACTGAACTCTATGATGAACATTGCTTCTCGCGCACGACTACATCCGGACGTATTTCAGCAGAACACCTTAAGCCACAGACTCGGTGCAGCAGGAAGTCCTTCCTACCAGCTGCAGTCAGACTTTCACAGTAGTTGACATTAATATTTGAACTCATGAGTTACATGCTGTGCACACAGTGGCGGCTGGTGGTGAAATTTGTTGGGTGGGCTAACAAATGCATAATACCGATTAAATGGTTAACACAGCTGCAAAAGCAACATCACCTATGATACACACAGTTACGTCAATTACAGGTACACTATACTTTTTTAGTGCTCTACATCAACACTCTCTCTCACTCACTCACTCACTCTCTCACTCACACACACACACACACACACACACCACTACAAAACGTGTTCCAACTGCAACGACTGCCCACAGATAGCCTGCTGCAACTGTCTTATTACAACTGTTTGGCGACATGTGGTGCAAAACACGCCTTCAGTACAACAGATGACCTCAGCAAAAACAAGGTGTCACAGTCCTTTAACAGGTCAACATGGGCCTACCTTATTTGAAAAGAAGCTCACATCGACGGCCGATGTGATCCCAGTCTCTTAACTTCCAGCTTTTCCTCCAAAGACATTGAGGAAAATGGACAAGAAAGCAAATAATCCACCTCGTTCATGCTAACGCTCGCCATAGCTTAACCTTTTCTCACTGTGTCAAAGGCCTGTGGGCTGAGTGAAGTTAGCCCAAATTATCAGTAAATCACGGGGGTGGGACATGACACCTGTCAATCACTTACAAGAACGAAATGAATGAAAGCGGACTGTATCTGCTGGGGCTGTAAAAAAATAAGCCCATTTAGAGATATTCTATGTTTTTCTTTTGACTGATTGGTGCTCTTGCTACCTTTTTTCACCTAAACTTAAAACAATCTATTGTAAGTTATTTTAAAAATAATTTTCTCATCTTTTTTGTGTTTGCTTGGGAGGGCTTAGCCCTGTTAGCCCATTTCTACCAGCCGTCCCTGTGTGCATATGTTTTTAACTTTTATAGTTTTTCTAACTTCTATCCTCTGTATATGGTCGCACTGGTGACTGTTAGCGTTGGTGTTCTGTCAGGTTCGTGGGTCGTCTGTGTGTTTACATGCTGCTGTTATAAGTAATTCCTGAAAAGGGTTGATAAAGTATTATTCTGTAATTTATGCAAGCGTATAAAATACATTATTAATTATCCGTTATACTCTTACATACATAATAGTATGATAGTTGTTATGACTTTAATATAATGTGGTGAATGTGAGCCAATAATCTAACTCTCCTCTATCTTCTCTTTCTTCATTCTGCAGGCAAAGTCTTCCTGAACAAAACCTCCTAAAATGGCGCTTCTCTGACGTTTTTTTTTTTTTTTTTACCCTAAATCTTCAGTTATTTTTTCTTTCCAGTGTAATTTTAAATATTTTACTGGAGCAACGTTGCCACAATGACAGTCAGTTGCAACCTTTGTGCCCTCCTCATTTTCTCCATAATAGGTGAGTGAATGCACCTACTCTAAACTGTTTATGTCCATCTAAGGTGCCTGTGTGTCAACCAAAGGTCATATTTGTAGTTTTTATGTCATACAGCATTTACATCCTCTTATCAGTGGCGATTCTAAAACTCCTGTCTGACTGGTTTGGTTTTTGCTTATTTCATCTGCAGCATGCAGCCGTTTTACGCCTGCCCTCAGCTCTGGTAAGAAGACAGACTAGTCAGCATTGTCTCATGTTGTGTCTGTCATGACAGGATTTTTCAGTCCGTAATCATGCTGCATGTGTTTCTCAAACTGGCAGTCTACCATCAGTGAAAATACCAATAACTGCTGGATGACATTTGACGATGCTTCCTCATGATTCACGTTTTTTCAGCACATCACTGCTCTTTTAAATGTAATAGGACAACATAATCTGTGCTGTATGACATTTAGACTACATTTGTTTGGCTGCTAACATTTAGTTTCTACTTCACTGGATTTGGCATCTCACAATAACACTTTACAAGCTTCCAAAATAGGAGCCATTTTAACTTTTTCATCTTTTGTCTTTTTGTTGCTCAGCCCGCTGTGGGCATTCCCTGCAGGTCTTAGACAGTAAAGTGGGAGAGATCAGGAGTTCTGCTTACCACAGCTATTCCTACCACTTTGGCCCAACCAATGACTGCTGGATCATTAAGGGTTTGGAAGGAGAACCAATCATCCTCAGGTACAAATGCTGTCAGCATTCAAAATGCCACATAAACAGGACATTTCTTTCAGGGCAATGAATAAATAAATTGCCCCGAGCTATTTGCAAATCAGATGACCAGAAATAATTAGAGATTTAGAGGAACTGAATGCCTTGTAAACATTTGTAGACTACTTGTGCAGAGCTGCCTGGTTGTTTTCTGCAGTTATCACAAATTGCTCAAAAAATTTCAGTCATGCTGCATTCAATGCTACATTTGGATGTTGAGATATATTATTCCATAGTATGTTGAATAACTGTGAATAAAATATTAGTTTTTAGCTTATCCAGCAAATGAAATGCGGGACACAAACTTTATGACATTAATAGCTGAAGACATGGCAGATTTTCTGACAGTTGCCCTTTTTTTCTACATAAAGTTGTCCGTTCACAGACCTGCCTGTTCTCTTGTTACAATTCCCTTCTCAGCTTCTCCCAGTTTTCGGCACGGTGTAGAAAGGAATGGGTGTCTATAAAATCATCAGCTGGCGGTGAGCCGGTTGTCCTTTGTGGGTCCAAGCTGCCTCAGCCTTTGGAATTTCCAGGGGGAAACATTACAGTGATGCACCACTTCCTCCCACATCTGTACCCCGTGTCATCATTTCTGTTGAGCTACGCCAGAGGTGCGACAGTGTGACATCTAGTTTTCCAATTTCTTTGTGAGTTTTTGTTGCAAGATGCGCTTCTTCTTGCGAAAAGACCATCTAACTGTTTTTTCTTTTTCGTGCTTTTCTGTTTGTTCACATCCAGACACGGATGACTGCCCAGAGACGTCTTTTGAATGCCTTGGAGGTCGGTGCCTCCCGCTCTCCTGGCGCTGTAACGGCCAGGTGGAATGTCTCGGTGAAGGGGATCATTTCGGCACAGACGAACAGGACTGTGATGCAGAATTGGACAATGAAAGACCCCCAAAGTATGACAACACGGAGGAAGAGGATGCTAAAACTGAGGCCTATACAGAGAGGAACCAGGATAGCGACTCAGAGAGACGTCAGGTCGGCTCAGCTGAGCAGTACTCTGATCTGTGGCCGCTGGAGAAGGAGCACGCCCAGCTGGATCGAAAGCAGTCTCAGGCTCACAAGGAGATTGTAGTGACTCCCACTCCCATTGAGTGGCCTTGTGGAGGGCTTCTCCAGACCTTTTATGGGACCTTCTCCCCTCCAACATCTCCAGGTTCCCTTTTCTGTGTCTGGACTCTGGACCCTCAGGACTCCAGGCCGCTGAGGCTGGACCTCCGGCAGCTGGTTCTGGGCTCTGGGGATAAACTCACTGTTTCCAACAGAGAGCAAGGCAAAGGAGACATTATTAAAATTGTGAGTTTACTCAACTGAGAATTGTATCTAAGCAATTAATGCACCTCATGCTGCTTTCTCTTATTAACAAAAAAGCTATCAAAGCATAAGATGATGTTCTCTTTCTTGCATTCTGACAGATCACCACCTCCTCGAATTACAAATCGGTCCAAGTTGAATCCCATACCGGCCTGCTGTCGTTGACGTATGAGAAAATTTCTGACTCAGTGGGGATTGGGTTTAATGCCACGTTCCGTGTCGGGAGCTACTGCCCTCCGTGGGAAGGTCGGTGTGGAGGAGCAGCAGGAGGTTGCTTCACCCAGGAGCAGCGCTGCGATGGGAAATGGGACTGTCCTGAGACAGGGAGGGACGAGGCGGGCTGCGGGGGATGCCGTCCGAACCAGTTTCCCTGCGGACAGAGAGGGATGGGACCCGGCATCCGCAGACCGGTGTGTTACCCAATGTCTGAGAGATGCAACTACCAGCTGAACTGTTCTGACGGCAGCGACGAGAGGGACTGCACTGTGTGTCAGCCGGGGACCTTTCATTGTGACAGCGACAGGTGAGTGTACACACGTGTGCCTGTTTTTCTAAATAGTTTCTGACTGAACACCTGTTTATCACCCAAACCCAGAAAGGACTGAAGTAGGGCAGTTTTTAGCGGCAAATGATGAAACTGATTAGCCGTTGTGTCGTCCTGAGGGTCAAAAATGACCCGTTTTAGTTTGAAAATGTGAGAAAAAAAATTTTTTTCACAGTGAAACTTCTGATGTGCACATTTTCAGCATTTTTGGGAAATCTGAACATTTTTGGTTGGAAATAAAGAAATGTTGAAAATATTTCTTAAGAACATCCACAAAAAAATCAACCAAAATCCAGCGAAATTCGCTGGATTTTGGTTGATTTTTTTGTGGATGTTCTTAAAATGTTAAGTTTTACTGATATATATATATATATATACATGTAATAATTTTAGATATTTTAGGATTTTTTTTGGGAAGGTTTTGTACAAATTTTTTTGCAAATATTTACAAAATCTTTTTTTTTTGTTTTTTTTAAATAAAACTTTCAAGGGAAACTTTTAAGGAATTATTGGAATTTTCTTTCTGAAGATTTTGCAAATTTTCAGAACTTTGGGGATTTTTTTGCTAAATTTTTTGCTTTTTTCAGAGAAGGAAACAATATTTTTTTGGTGCCTGTTAATCAAGACAACAGGAGGGTTAAACTGAGCACCTACCTCTACTCTGGTGCTCAGAGCTTGTTCTTTACCACAGAAACAGGAACGCTCATCCAGGTTGTTGTAGTCGTCGTTAGGGTACTGTTCTTTAGTTTTTCTATTGATTGTTAAGTCAGATGGGTTGTTGCATAATTATGATCAGATTAGTGAAATACCAGAGAGAGGTGTATGTTATTTATAATGCAAGAGTGTGAGTAAGAAGGTGTGTGCAGAAATGTGGCCAATATCCGATATTAAATGGATTTTTCTGAAGTAATTAGTGCTTAGTATGTTTTGTTTGTGGCTTCACAGTTGTGTTGCAGTTCAGTCATATTTCAGCAGTAGGTGTGATCGTTGATACCTCAACATCTGGCCAGCAAATCTTACAAGAGATGAAAAGCAAAGTGTGAGAAAGCTTTCAAACTTAGATTACCATTTTAAATAGAATTCACTGTGTTGGTGTGCAGTTTGTTTTATTTCTATATAGGGCTGGGCGATATGACCAAAATTTTATATCCCGATACGATATACATCACGATATAGCATATTTTTGGTAAAATTCAATGAATGAGTGGGACCGGGCAGCGGCATACCTTGCAAAGTACGGTAGTCTGATCCTTGTCGGTCTTTTTAAATCCAAACCACCGCCATATGACAGAAGTTCCCCCTCTTTTAGGTACAAGCTCGTCGGTTTGAGCTGGTTGTTCGTGTGCATATTTCCCAGTTTGCATGTAATTGTAATCAACGTTGTAGGAGAGGAATAACGTTGTGGAAGAGACCAAAAAGTGCGTATAAAACACCCAAAATCTGTTTTTGAACTAGAGGCTAAATGCTGTGGTTTATTTTAGTATGACAGTGAAGAAACATTTTCATTTATATTCCGCTCCGTAAGTCTGGATGGGATCTGTAGTGACTTTGTTCATGCCCGATTCATCTGTCGTCTGACCGCGGAGTGATGTGGGTCTCCTCTAATCAGACGCTGGGACTGCTGCGGGGTTACTGGACTGACAGCCTGTTCTTTGGGAGGGGGAGGGAGGAGCTCACAGCAGCACCTGCTGCTTGTTGAGGACAGTAACTGCAGAATGAGCCGAGTTTTCCTGTCAGAGTCTCCAAAATGGCACAAAAAGTTGCTAGATTTGTCGCTAGTCACTTTTGACAAAAAAAAAGTCACTAGGACGCTTTGGAAAGTCGCTAGATTTAGCGAGAAAGTCGCTAAGTTGGCAACACTGCCGCGTGCCTGGGCTTGCCTTAGGGCACGTCGGTGACGTAAAATAGTGCCGTAAAGCGTGTTTTGCGACACTGCGATATAAACGATAGGATCTTCACATAAAACGATAGACATTTTCTACCGTCCAGGCGATATCTATCGTCATATCGCCCAGCCCTATTTCTATACATATATACCGATTGTGGTCACCTCAACTGGGACTCAAACTTCCCTTCACGCTCTAATTGTGTGCCTTCTCCTTGTTCTCATAATAATACCTAAACAAAACGTACTAAATGACAAAAACAACTAAAAGTTCTGATGACAAACAGCAGACAGTCATTATACTGTGTGTCTTGAAATTAGGCATGGTCCTGCTACATTATTTCAGAAATTGCTTCATCCATAACGCCTTTTATCTTGACCAATTCCACTGTTCCAGTATCTCATCATGGTTCAGGTTCCTGTGCTTTTCATTGTGGGTGTTATCGCAGAGGGCTCTGGATGTATTTTCTAGGGAAATTGAATCTCTCGCTCACATGGTTCCTGGATATTCTAGCAACAAATGGCCCTTTGTCCCCTCTGCAGGTGTGTGTTTGAGAGCTGGCGCTGTGACGGTCAGGTGGACTGCAAAGACGGCAGAGACGAGCTCAACTGCCCCGTCATCCTGCCCCGCAAGGTCATCACCGCGGCAACGGTGGGGAGCCTGGTGTGTGGACTGCTGCTGGTCATCGCCATGGGCTGCACATGTAAACTCTACTCTCTCAGGACCAGGGAGTACAGGTAACTGTTATTTCCAGACAAGACAGAAGTGCTCCGGTAGCAGCTACTGAGTCCGTAACTGAGTAGCAAAGCAAAACTCGAATCATATAAAATGCATACTAAGGCAGCAGGGCGTCACATAAGAGCTCGCCTGTTGCAACTGTGTGCTGTTGGTCATTTTCTAATGTTCTGGTGCTGTGGGAATAAAGTTGGGCTCTCTTTCTTCTTTTCCATCTCCTTTTTCTTCTTCAGTGTCTCTAGGCAGTAAATACACCTCGGCTCCTTCCTATGTGAACATCCTACAACAGATAATTTGTGGTTTCTTTTTGGACTGGGTGGGCAGATGGTATGATAGAGCTCATGCTGTGCTTAAGATCAGGCGTTTGACCTGCCGGGTCAAAAACAGCCCTCAGTCCTGGTGCTCTCTTAGGTGTTGCACTCAGTGTTCAGGTCATGGTGAGCCGTGAACTTTGTAATCTTGCCGATTTGTTAATCAGACATTCTGTTGATACTTGGCGTTTGTCCCAGCCATCTGTGCCTGCTCTGCCTCTGTGGTACATTTCCACAGAGCTTTCACTTCCCCCTCTCACTGTTAGAGGTACATGGGATTGATTTTTATGTAAAACAGCCCTAAAGATCCTAACCTTACTTGTATGTTATTTTTGATTATTATAGCATAGTCATCATACATTTTCTTTAATTGTAAAGGATTATATCGTTTGTTTATTTTTAGCTTTTTCAAATAAATTGTCTTTTTAGCCTTCATATCAGGAGGATATTAAAAGTGTATGTAGTATATTATACAATGTGAGAATACCTTAAAAATGACCCAAATGACTCAAAATTTCTCCAAAATCACTGAAATAATCTGTCCAAAATACCTCGAAATTTGTTCAGAATAAATGAAAAATGGCAACAAAATCTCAAAATAACTTAAAATATTGTCCTAAATGACTCAAGATTTCTGCAAAACAACAGAAAAATAGTCTAAATAGCTCGTAAATCATAGAAATTCCTTTAAAATGATCCAAAATATTTAAAGTTTGTTTCCAACGTCCACAAACAAACGCCAGGAACAACTTAACATCTGTCCGAGATGTCTTCAAAGTTGTCCAAAAAACTTGAAATTTGTCAAAAGCAACTTATAGAATGTGAGAATACCTTCAAAATCATCCAAAATGACTAAAGACTTATTTAAAATTACTGACAAATGTGTCCAAAATTCCTTTAAAATGGTTCACAGTGAATAAAAAAAATGGTTAATGGCACCAAAATATTTTCAAAAATGGCTCAAAAATTGTCAAAATAACTTAATTTTGTTCCAGAACGAGTCGAGATCTGTCCAAGATGTCTTGAAAATGGTCCAAAATGACTGAAACTTCACAGAGTTTAACGTCTTTTTATTTAGATCTGGTATTGATGACATCTAGATGGAATAGCTGATGGCAATTCTGACTCTGATTGATCTTCTGATCGACCTTCTCTATTCTGTGCAATAAAATAGCTATCGTACTGTACAAAGTAGCTCTAAAAATTAGATATTTTTGTATTCTTACTGTATGTCTGTCTGTCAAGGGCTTCACAACAAAAAATAATAGGTGTTGGCGTCTAAAAGTGTCTCTCTCTTTCTGGCAGCATGTTTGCTCCAATCAGCCGCCAGGAAGCAGAGTTGATCCAGCAGCAGGCTCCTCCCTCCTACGGTCAGCTGATTGCCCGGGGCATCATCCCCCCAGTGGAGGACTTCCCCACAGAAAACCCCAATGAGGTGAGAAAGCGGCGCCACACGGACTTTTAACAGCCTGCAGGGATGCGCGAAATTATGACTAGCATTTGCTCCGTGTTTCTTTTAGATGATGATTACTTCTGCTATGGCGTGCAACATGTTGGGCTTCATTTAGCTCGACTCTTCGCTTTATCTCCACATTTCTAACCAGTTATTTCCTCATATCGATGCTATGTATTTTGTGCTTCCTTACATGTAAGCTGACTGTCTGTCCTTTTACGTCTTGGAGCACCTCAGTTTAAAGTGAAGCTAGTCTGGAAACCAAACCCCTCATGTAAGCTGTGTGAATTCCTTACACCTCCTCTTGAGCCCTAAATAAATTAAGTCAGTGCTCTGGAATTCAGAAGAGAGAGGTATGATAACCTCCAGGTACAATAAACTGCATATTGCGACTGCTGGTCTCCGTTCACTCACATGCTGTCATCTATAGAAGTGCCGTCTGTCTTTAAGTGTTGTGCTTCACTTGAACAGCCTTATTGATCCCCAGCAGGCTGTGGACTGTAGTGGGAGGAGTGTTCAGATGAAAGCTGACGTGCTGTTGTCACGTAGGTTCAATTTAAGGTGTTTTATTGTCCTAAGATCAGGGCAGCTGAGGTAGTGGAGGCGAAGGGATTGAGCGTGTGAAACAAAGGCTGGGCTCAAGCTTCCATCAGTGTCTTGTGAATGGAAAACTTCTTTACCATTATTTAATCAATTTGCTGTCTCCATTCTCCTTCTTGTCAGACTTCTTCTCTTTCTCTGAGGGGAATCCTCCAGCTCCTCCGTCAGGATGCTGTCAACTCGCCACACCGCAGACGCAGGCCCCGATTCGTCCGCCGGGCTGTTCGCCGCATGAGGAGGTGGGGTCTAATCCCCAGGCCTCCCTCCAGGCCAACTCAGGCGTCAAGCTCCAGCCAGCAGCAGTCGGACGCTGCTCCGCCTGCTCAGGAACCGGCTCACTCCGCCCCCACCAGCTCCTCACTGGCTGTGGAGGCCGTCAACCAGCCGGTGCCTCAGAAACTCGGTTTGTTGGCTCAGTCGGAGCAGCAGCAGCAGCAGCAGCAGGAAGCACCGGCTCTGTCACTGCCCCCACCACCTGTCGCCTCCCCACCTCCCCCGTACGCTCCCCCAGCTCCAACCTTGGCCTCACCCCACACTCCCCCCGTCGCCGTCCCAAGTAGCCCCTCTCTGGCCTCCATCTTCCACACCCTGGGCCTGAGTATCTCCCTCTTCAGAGCCTCGCCCTCTTCCTCCACCAACTCCATGCCCCTCTCTGCCTCTCCTTCCTTCTCCTCGTCTTCCTCAGATGACGAGGTGCTGCTTATCCCGCTGTCTGAAGACGCCACTTCAGAGGACGACGTGCCCATGCTCACCTGAACGACCTCCTCCTCCCCCTCTCCCCACCCACCCGTTGCTTTCCCTCCCCGCTACTTCTTCCTCCTCTGATGATAACTGACACCCAGTCTTTCCACATTTGTTTGAACTTAAGCACAGGAGTGGCCCACAGTAAGACTTATCCTCTCTGTGCACGTCTGGTGCCTTTTGAAATTGCTTTGAGTTGGATTTATTGACAGATGGAATCAAGTATTTTGACCATTTAAAAACAAACGAACAAAAAAAGACCTCCTTTAGAAAATGTAGACGAAAGGCATGGCTGACGTATGTCGGAGACGAAGTGCAGGTGAGTATTGGTTGTACACTTAATTAATGCTGGACTGCACATAGAAGGTAAACTTTTGCACAGAAGAATCTTCCCTATCCAGATACTGAGGCAGGCTACTGTCTGATTGAATGATCAGAGTTCTTATGATGGAAATTGTTGTGTTTGTATGACTGCAACTGTGTGAGTGCAATTGCGTTTTCGTCTTACATAGACAGTGGAGTATGATTGTAGATGTGGATTATTGTCTCCACATACTTCTGCCACTCGCATCCAGTCTCGTCTCAGAGAAAATTACTGACAACAACCGTTTCCCCTATTTAAGTGCCTTTTTAAGGAGATTGAGATAATTCCTGGATTACACGCTGCACACAGAAACACACAGAGGCTCATGTTTTCCTCACATCACAGCACGCATCGACACATCAGTGGCTTTATGACACCACGAAGGAAGTGCATGTCCACACTGCAAGCTGGCAATAATGACTTTTTGGGGCCCCTGTTTTAGTGCACATCGATCGCAGCATAACTGCGTGTTTAAATGCGCACTTCCCAACAGGATGAATGTAATCTACAAAATGCAAACGTGTCAAAAGACAATCTCTCCGGTGCCTGATTTCATGATGTGAGTGTGAGTGTGTGTGTGTGTGTGTGGTGTGCACAGAAAGACGAGGCGCCCTGGTGGTGATAGCGGGCCCCAAATTCACAAAATAAACCTCATCTCCTGACGGGACTCGATCGCATTCTGTCACGTTTTGACACAACAGACTTGTGGTGTGCCATTTGTATTATTATTATTGTACGTTTTATGGTGTCTTTGTTTCTGCAAGTTGCATATCTTTTTGTTTTTTTCCCTCTTAAGTTGTTCTTTTTTTTGCTTTGTTGAATGTATTAGGGTCGATGTGGAGTAGCCAGAAGTTTTAAATTTACAAAGTTATGAGGTAAATAAGAGAGAAAGTGATTTTATGGTTTTATTAGGGTCAACTTCACTGTATATAAGTAAAGATGGGGCTGAGATTAAACGATTTGCACTTTTAGGTGGTGTGTGTTGTGTTTCTGGGGGCGGTGAGGTGTCTGATACCTCAGTAGCAGAGATAGCAGAGTTGTTGCATTGTGCTTTGTATTCAGAAGTCCTGTGGTAATTCACACAGACTCATGAAAGAGCTGTCCTTGGTTGATCTGGAAGTGGAAGAAAGGCGGAAGCTCAGATTGTAGCTCTGGTGTGCAGGATACAAGACAAGCGCAGAGGAAAAAGAAGATAATTGCTTCACTGCTGAGGACTGAGGCTACATGGATGGACTGAGGATCACAGCCGCCTACAAGGTAATTAGAGCTGGAAAATTAGCGCTGCAGAAAGGTGAGACCTGAAGTTAGGCACATGAATAGTGTCTTTAGTTGTTACAAAGTGCACAAAATCAACCAAAAATTTGACAGTTATAACCTTTGATGTGACGTGGGAGATGAGTTACTGCAATTTCTGTAGTAGTTCAGTATTATACATCCACCTATGCTGCCAAAGTACATTACCTAATGCCATTTTTGCTCACTGCAAAAAAAAACTTTAATTTGACATAGTTTATTCAATGTAAGCTAGGAAAGTACAGCATGTGATTACTGTTTTCCTAAATTGCTTCTAACGTAAAATGCTTTATTTGGAATAGAACAGGGGTGTCAAACATGCGGCCCACAGGACGACTTTGCAAAGTGTAAAAATTGCAGAGAAGACATTAACTGAAAACTGTAAATTTGTAAAACTACCGGTATACATTTTAAATCATTCCTAGACCAATGACAAGTTGTTTTGATCATAACGTAAAAAACCATACTGCTCATTGTTCTTTTGCCATTTTGTGCCTTGTTTTTGTAATATTTTGTCTCGTTTTGTTGGGTTCTTTTGTCTGACTTTTGTTGTTTGTATCCAGTTTTTGTCGTTTTGTGTTTTTTTTTGTCTCGCTAGTGTCTAGTTTTTTTTGTCGCTTTGTAACTTTGCCATCTCTTTTTTTTGTTTTGTATTGTTTGTCTCATTTTCTTTGTCATTTTGTTTCTCGCTTTTGTAATATTTTTTGTCTTGTTTTTGTTTTTTTTTTGTCTTTTTTTCTTTGACTTCTGTTGTTTTGACCATAAAGTAAAACACCATGTCATTCAGTTCCAGATGATAAACTGAGGTATGCTGTTGCTGAAACTGAATTTATTTTTCTTAAGAAATAATAATTCCTTAAATATGAACTTTTTTGCACAAAAGCAAAGGAACATTTTGGAATTGTGGTTATTTACAGGTTAATATGCTGTTTTACTGGTCAGTTGGGGTTAAATTGGGCTGAATGGGGCCTCTGAACTAAAATGAGTTTGACACCCCTGGAGTAGAACATAGATGAAGAATCTGAAGTATCCTTCTGCAATTGAGTCAGATAATGTAAGAAAAAAAAGACCTGAGCCAGACTTGCTGGATAATGCATTTGTGATTTGATTATATCGTGATTTCAGTAAAATGTAAAGCTCTAATTCAAACAAGCTGAACACACTGAAGTAGTGTGGTTTTTATGTTAAGTTGTAAAAATTGCATTTAAGCAGAGGGACTGTTGCTACTGTGTCCAAAAAGGCTACATTAGAAAATTGTGTGAAGGAGTTAAGGGGCACAAAGAGCAGATTTGACTTAAAATTTTGCATTTCAGTGTGACATAAATATAACTGAGTGTAATGGGTTGTCTGCAGCTACTTCTCATTTATTTTTATTAATTAATCCCTCCTGTGCTGCCGGCTGGATATCGGCTTCATATAGGCTTCAACAGCCGTGAAAAACTTTACATCCTCCCCAAACTAAACATCTAACAACCTCCTCCTCTTCCTCCTTCACTGTGACCCTGAAATGGGTTGTAGCCGTAATTATGGTTTTTCGTCCACCCCAGAGAGTGTGGGTGGGGATGCTGCTAGCATTAGTGGTGGTGGAGCTTCCCGGGGCCCTGCAGAAGTGCATCTTTGATGAGGTTCAGGCTCAGGTCAGGGTGGTCAGAGCCGCACCCATGAACCCAGACAGCCCACCCAGAGAGCCCAGACTCGGAGCACCGACCGGGCAAGAGCACCTGATAACCTCTGGACAGCAAACTGGTCACCAAGGACAGTCAATAAAACGGAGGAGCGTCCTGAGAGAAGTAGCCTCGCCTACTATTGCCGCTCCACAGCCAATCAGGATCCAGACTTGGGTTACAAGAGAGAGCTGCGACCTATCAGAGACTGAGAAAGGAAGGCTGGAGGCAGCAGTGGAGGAGGCTGTAAGGGTGGTGTCTTCTTTACTGTCAGGTGATAAACAGACAATTCCCTCACACACACACACACACACACACACATATACAAAGATAGACTAATATCTATGATGAAATGATGAATCAATTTCTTTATTAGTGAATAGAGTGCTGGGCCCGTTGCTGCTCAGCAGAGACATCAACAAATACTGCAAATTCATCTGGAGGAATTCAAGCACTGTTAACTACAACAGGTGTGTACATGTGTGAGTAGCTCCAATCCTTCAGTCACATTCCTTTGGCCACATTCAGATTTGCTTTTGTTTTTCCACCAAAAGATTCATCCTTAATCCATGTTTATCAGGAAAATAGATTTACATTGACCTGCAATAATTAACTTTTCAATATTGCCTTCATTTCATCACCAGAAGATGGAGGCAAGACATCAATCAAACTTTTCACAGGAAGGTCTTGGCAATCATTTGTAGATTTGAATCCAAGATTCATAACTGAACTATATTAAATACTGTAAAAATCCCTTGATTCTACAGCACTAAAATCCCCAGGATGTAAAATATGAACAGTCCATCTTTGGCGTTACTTTTGAAAAGAAAGTCAAATGCATCATTACAAGCATCTCCACAAAAATGTGTTCTATAGCAGAGATATTTGGGGAATGAATGTAAAAAGTCGCCGTTTCTTCTTCTTTCAGGTGTGGAAGAGCCAACAGCAACTACAGAGCTGAGACTTGTCTAGATGTCACAGTAAGTATCAGATGATTTTGCTATTTTGGGTGAATCCAGTAGCAAGCTGGGGGGAAAAACAGTATCTGACTATCTGTGCTGCTTTTCAATGAATAATACAACGTTAAATCAAGTCACTGTTATTTATACAACCGCATTTAAAACAGAGCATGTGGAGTCAAAAGGCCTCCCAAAGACGAGATGTGATTAGTGCTATAAATTTATCTAACAGATTTAAAACTTTATTTTATGCCATGATCCTATAATAAAGGCTAGAGATTTATCTGACTAATTCAAATTAAATGCAAGCTTAAGATATTACAATATTATTTATTATATACATTTATTAAATTGCATTAAATTAAACTAAATTAAAATTTCTCCTTTGTGAGATTAATAAAGTCTATCTTATCTTATCTTATCTTAAATTAAACTAAGGCCCGACAGTAAAGGTTATAAATAGAGTTTTACCTGACTGATTTAAATTAAATTAAAGGGTATGACTGCACAATATTATATGTACAATTCAAGTTTGCCTAACAAGTTTAAATTTCAAATTTAAGCCCAAACAATATTATTTTTCATACAAATTTACCTGGTGAAATGAGTGTGAACGACGGTTAAGATCCTGCAATAAATTTCCGTTTTAGAGTATTACTTATTACACAAATGTACTTGCCTAATTTAGTACTAATAGTGTACGTCCAGCATTATTTCCCCTCCTTGTTCTCAACAGATTCCAGATGACCACTTGGCTGGATGTGATGTTTACCCGGAGGCTGATTCACCTCAGAGGACTGTTCTCAGACCTGAAGGTGCAGGACTCACCGGCATCGACTTTGTTCTTTACCTCCACATACAGGCCACTGACAAGTGCAGAGCCGAGGTAAACTGTCAATGAAAACACTGACAGCTTTAGCATTAAAACATTAGAAAAGTGCTGTAGAGCAAGCTAATGGCAGGTTAAAAGTTCAAGCAAAAGTGTCAATACTCATATATTCATTAAGGACTTTTCTACTGAAAGTTATAGTTTGTTAGAAGAGAAAACAATGAGCAAGTTGTTCATATAATAATTAACAACAATTAACAACAGCCTCTTTGCAAAAACAAACTTTTGTTCAGTGATCATAGATTTAAAGAATAATACAAAACTTCACATATTAAAGTAAATATGCCTGGTTTCTATATTAATTTATCTCAGTCATTTCTGCACTAATGAAAGCCTGCTGAAACATTGTTTGTGGTGTTGCTTTTTCTTTGTGTCACGCTGTAAATGTTCTGTACCTCCTGCCCACCCAGCCTAACGTGTTGGCCTACGCTGTCCACTGCCGCACAGACACCCATGGGCGACCTGTGGCTGGAGTGGTGGTCGTGTGCAGGGACAGACTGACCGGAGCCACATACAGCCACCAGAGCACCGTACAGGTATCATTCACTCCATGAACAGTTAGAACAAGTATTTAGTTTAATAGATATCTTTATTTAATGTCACAGGGAAGTGATTTGGATTTGTCTGGCAGGTTAACAACAGGATGATGATTGATAATGAGGATGTGTGGTTGTTTTCCAGACTGTCATCCACGAGTTGTTTCATGCACTTGGTTTCTCTAAAGACCTCTTCAACTCCTGGCGAGACTGTTCCTCCTCTTCTCAAGGTTTTAAAGGCATTTTGGTATTTTTATGCCACTATAGCAAGCTCTAATACACCATGTAACATTACATTATCATATAATAGTGCGAAATAACCTGATTTATAGTGTTGCTGTGGGTAATTTTTAACAAATGTGAGCAGGTTTGAAAGTGTTCTTGGTCAAGTAAATGTACTTGTGGGGCTTTATTTTTGTACATATACATCCACTTTCAATATGTACTATAATAATCTTATAATCTTTGCAACTTAAACATAGATATTTCAACCATACTGCAAACACATGGTGTACTGAGAAAAAATGAACTCGCATATTTACTAAGACAAACAGTTGCTGTTAGAACAGAGCCCAGATCTGCTGTTAGAAGTGAGATCACACCTGAATTCAATTCTAATTTCAGTTTAAGCCACATTCCTCCTCCTCCTCACTCCACCTACAGAGCTGAGGATCATCAGTCTTTCTCTATTTTGAGTCTCTTTGTCTTAAAAAATATAAATAATATATCGATAGATATATTCTGTTTATATCATATACCCGAATCAGCAAACACCCCTTTTACAGTGTTTATGTGGGAAATAAAGAGCTCAGAAAACAGTTCTCTTCCTGTGTTTTTCTTTGTTTGATGCGGCAGTGGGAGCTGGATGTTCTCCTCGAGGACTAGTGACTCACTCTGATGGATCAGGCCAGATGAGGATTTACACCCCGTCCGTTATTTCAGCCCTGCAGAAGCATCTGGGGTCCACAGATCCAGAGCTAGGGGGGCCGCTGGAGAACCTGGTACTGATCAGCTAGAGTTTAATCAACCAGCTGCTCTACACCTCTGCATGTTTAACTCCATGTTCATCCTTCAGGGTGGATCTCCAGGCAGGGTGTCCTCTCACTGGGAGTCCCGGGTCCTGCAGGGTTCCATCATGACGGCGGTGCTGGGGGATCCAGCCACAGTCCGGATTGATCTAGTCACCTTGGCAGCGTTACAGGACACTGGGTGGTACACTGTGAGCCTGAGCCGGGCTCAGAGTCTGTTCTGGGGAGACGGTAAGAGGAGATGAAGCACAGAAAATCTGCATGTGGACTCAATAGCATCATTAAAGAAGGAAGTAGACACGCTGTGGCTGCAGCTTTAAAATAATCTACACAGCCTTTCTCGTGCATATTAAGTCCATTAAGACCATGTGCACAATTTTATAAAATGTTTTTGTTGTTTTTTTTAAATAGGTGAAGGAGCCTTGTTCGGCTCCCTGTCAACCTGCCAAGACAACTCCTCATCCTTTTTCTGCACTGGCAGGTAGATTTAAAGTCTTATAGTTGAATTAACTGTTGTTTTCAAGTGGAATCTGCTTCACTCTTACTGAATTTCCAGCTCTAATGTTTGCATTACTCCTCGTTAGTGGTTTAGGGTGTCATTTTCTTCACCTCCACAAGGGGGAGTGCCAGACTGATCAATACCTGGAGGGATGTAGGATGTATAAATCGCTCAAGAATGGAGTAAGTTCATTGTCTTTACAAGACATTATCTGCAAGATTATAGAGGAAAGGAAATTATTTTCTCTTGCCGTTTTAATTATTTTGCCCACATCATTTTATAGTTCTCAAAACGTACTTTTTAAACATTCACATCTGTGCTCTGGCCTTGTTTAATCGCTTGTATCTGCTTATAGTTTGTGTATTTTATAACTACTGCACCACATGGCCACTATTTCTATTCTTTTTTTCAGAGTGAATGTTGGAAAAAAGAAAATGCAGGATTATCACCCAAAGATGACGGCAGCGGGGAGATTTTTGGCTCTGACAGCCGATGCTTCTTTTCCAGCCTGATCAGACAGGTGTGTGTGTGAAAGCTTGCCTCTTGTGTTTTTTTATTGTTTTTTTTTTTTTGTTAAACATCACTTTCCCATGTCTCCTTTTAGAATCACAGTCAGTTTGTTGGGTTCAGCAGCTCTGTGGAGGGTCGGTGTTACAGATGCAGGTGTACTGGACCAAACAGGTACCAAATCCAGGTGTTTGGCTCTGGATGGACGGACTGTCCAGCAGGGGGCACCGTTGAGGTAACACAACACAATACAGGCAATCGGTAACAACTATGTTATTAAAGTAGGTCTGTTGAGAGGTTTTGTACAAGCTTTTGGTCTGTACTTTATTGATTAGATGCAAAAATTTCATCAAAAATTTTGAAATATTTAGTTTCATTTTCTTCTTTTACTGCTTCTATGTTTGACACTAATTGAGTGAGCATCAGTGGATCTTTTTTTTAATACATATCCTTTGTTCAAACATATGCTTTTGTAAAAAAAAAACAACAATTTTGTACTGAGTAGCAAACAAGGGCTTCTTTTCTTGGAAGTCTCCTATAAGGGCTGACAATATACAACATCCTTTGCTGTCACAGGCTGTCAGAACTTCCGGTTTGCACTGATGACCCCAAATCTAAAGCTTCTGTTGTTAAGGGGTAGAATGTGCAGTTTGGACACTGTGGTGTTTGTTTCCAAAATGCTTGTTACATTAATCTAATCAGTAAAAATATGTTTGACACAGAAGTTAAGCTGCCAAAAGGGAATTCCTTCTGTTCTGCTGTTGAGAATATATATGAATTGAGAATTTAATCAGTGTATCATAACTGATAACAAAATTAAGCACTGCTGATAATGTTTACGAGTGCTAAATACAGGAAAAAACAGCTCTGTATTTGTTGTTTGACATGCTGTAATATTACCGCTTTTTTTGTTCATTTTTAACCCCCAGATAAAAGGATATGAAGGTTTAGTTTTTTGCCCTGACAGAAGGTTGTGTCTGTACCTTGATATTACTCCTTCATCTGCTTCTAATGTGAGGCAAGTATGACTTTAACCAACCACCATCTTGGTTGATGCTAACTTTTTACTGATGCAACAATTTATAGCTTTTTTGTTTTTTGCTCAGCAGCTCCAGTGAAAGTTCAGCCCAGAATGGAACCTGGTCTCCCCTCAGACCATCAACAGAGTCCACTGTAGCCACATCGCTCTGCTTCACTGCTGCTGTCTGTCTGCTGGCTGCACTGATGCCGTTTTACTGGAAACGTTGCTCCTGCAAGGTCAGAATCCACAGTGTGGCTCCAGAGGCTCACAGTGATCTGTAGGAAAACTGATACCAGAGACTGACAAACATGTGCATTATTGTATAGAGTATTATTTTCATGTGAAATGTGTTTGCTCAAACAGATAATGTGACTTGATTAACTGTTTTACAACTCCTGTTGTTCCACACAGTGAGGACAGAGAAGCAGTGTAGCAGTAAAATACTACAATGAATTAAAATGAGACAATAAAACAAACGGTGTCAGAGAAAAGCAATTCTGGAACATTTCTAACAAATAAGTAATACACAACACATTCTGTATATCCACACAACCTAGCCAATACAAAAAGGAAAATCCATAAGGTAACAGCACGGCAAAGACTGAGCTGTGCTTAGTTTGCCAAACTGTGACAGAAAGCTCTCTTTACATATAAATAATGCAAAAAACACAAATATCTCCTTCTCACTCACACCAGAACTGTCACAAGAGTCAAAACTTTTCTTTGTTGTTTCGATATCCCAGAAACATGTCTACAAGTGACAAGCAAAAAACCCCAAAAAGATCTAGAATATGGTTTCATTTTGTCAGAAACTAATTGTGCCATGTTACAAAACAGGCAACAGGAAACAAAGATACAAAATAAATACTTACTGGACGTTAAGCAATTATAACTTGCTGTTTAGTCACCATGATTCAGCTGTTTTCTGACTGACAGTTTCTATTTTCCAAAATCCCCTTAGCTGCCTCCCTCCCTTCCTTTTGTCTTTTGTTGAAATGACTTTGGACCAAAAGATATTCAAGCTAATTTAGTGCTTCGCTACAGTCATCAGGGGGGAATGTTAAAAACCCAGTCAGGCTGCTGATGTGGTTTGATTAGAAAGAACTGTGACCTGATTAAACAACAGTTGTGAAACAGGTTTTTAAACTTTCACATTGTCTTAACTGATACTGGTTAAGTAACCATGGTGTTATTTTAGATAGATAGATAGATAGATAGATAGATAGATAGAGGCAGCTAACACCTCAGATGTTTTCAGAAAGACTTTTCGCTGAACTGTTTTCAAAATAAAGGAGAAAATTTGCGGTCGAGCCGCCATGTTGGTCCGACTCATCTGATCAAAGCGGGTCACCTGACCAGGTAGTGGTCAGCTAAAGCTCTGGCGCTGTCATATGACAATGTTGTGGTCCGCTAGCGACCGCCCACCATGCGTGCGATTTTCAGATGCAATGTGTTTACATGCAGGAAAAACCCATCTATTGTGGCACAAATATAATTCCATAGTAGACACTTACTTTTTGAGTTGGAATTTGGAAATTTGTTTGTTGTTACTTGAACCAAATAAATGGATTAGCATATCCCACCAAAGCAAGTGACTTGCTGTGTATTGTTTGTGGAAGAAAAGAACTGATAAGCACTTAACAAAGTCACGACGTAAAAACCGGGACGGTGCGTCACCAATAGTTATCTTTAATCACTTTAACTTGATGCCTGCTTGTAAGAAACAGAGAAGTACAGTTAAAACAGTTTTTCACTAGAGGGCGACATTGTGTTGCTAAAGTTCTGTAACAGTTGAAGAGCAGACATTTATTTTTGCATTTATTTATTTCCTGTCACCCCCAGCTGAAAGTTAGTTTGGATTTTACTTTAGCATCTCATTTTGGAAAAAAAAATGCCAATATTGTTTTTTTTTTTTTTGCATATATGTGTGCTCCTTCTTTATACCTCGTGTTGATTCATTATAAATGGTTTCAAAAATTCGTTAACAAACGAGACATGGACATTTTTGCAACATCTAGATGGTTGATGCGTCAATAAATGGCAACGCCCAACAACGTCAAGGTAGAATTATGAGTGGTTGAAAATTTTCAAAATAAAGACATTGGTTGGCGAACTCCTTAGGACGCTTAATATAGAATATTAAAACCAATTATACGATCTTGACGAATTGTGCACAAAATATAAATGCAGTTTAAGACCTTCTTGCAGTCGCTGAATATGATTCTTATTCTTATTGTTTATATTCGATAGCTTGACAGTAATGGACTCTTATTTTGGTAAACAACTGCCAGTGGTTTGGCCGACAGGTGGGTAGCTTGACGCAGCAGCGAATAAAACGCAGCGAGTTCTCTGGATTTAGGGTATTCTCCAACTTTATATCATTCGCCGTCAGTTCGCATTCATCGACTGTCAGCATGGTACGCGAAGTAAGAGATTTGGTAAGTTGTTTCATGTTTATAGTGAAGTCTTTGTTTAACCTGCTGCTGTTAGATAAGTGGTTCTCAATTTTGTTTTCTTTCAGGAACCCCGTAGGAGGACAAAACACTGTAGCCTATATAGAGAAAGTTTATATAGATAACTGTTTTTATATTAAAATGTGAAGATGCAGGGTTGTTACATCTGATTTCATTTGGTTGTTTTTCACAGTAAAGATCAAACTCATTTTACTGGTGGGGCCCAATTTGATCTCCAGTGGGCCCCACTCAGAGCATAATAACCTATAAATAAATAACAATTCCAACTTTTTCCCTTTGTTTTAGCTCAAAAAAAGTACGTTCTGAAAATGATCACATTTAATGAATTATCTTTTTACAAAACATTATGACCAACCTGAAATTTCTTAAGAAAAATAAGTTCAATTTCAAGAATAGCTATTATGCCTCAGTTGATCATTGTGTGCATTACAACTTCCAGATCAGAGTGTCTACAAAGGCACAAAACATGTAGTCTCAGGTATCTGGAACTGAATGATACCGTATTTTACTTTGTGATCAAAACACCTTGTCACGATCTGGAAATTATTTAAAATTTACAGTTTTACAAATTTAGTTAATGTCTTTTTGTAATTTTCACCCTTTGCACAGTCATTTGGCGGGCCGCAATGGACCCATGTTTCACACCCCAGTAAAAAATAATCGGAGTAATTGAGCCAAGGTGATGACTTTATCAAGTAGGCAGGTGTTCCAATTGCACGTTAACAATACATTCTCCCGTTGTCGGGAGTCCGGACCATAGACATGTTAGATTTTTATATATATATATATATATATATATATATGGTCGGTATGATCTATGCATTGTATTATTATTTATTTTTGTTTTAGTAAACGACTGCCTATGGTTGGTCTATGAAATGTCAGAGAAAGCAAAGAAAATGTCATCAGTGTTTCCAAAAGCCCAAAATGTCTTCCATAAATGTCTTGTTTTGGTCATAAGCCAAAGATAGTGAAAATATTCACATCTAAGGTGCTAGAATCAAAGATTATTTTTGCTCTTTTCAAAGTAGCTAACCAAATAAGTCAATTTATTAATATTTCGAGCGAATAATTTGACAAATTGCTTTAATTATTGCAGAGCAAAACAAAGCAAAAAAACCCAAAAAGAGAAACAATCTGTGAGGATTTGGGAAATGCTACACTTTTGAATTGTTTAAGTCATCCATTTTGTGTTTAAGGCTAGTTTATGATACAGCCTGGTTCCGTTTCGGTGAATTTTAGAAAACAAAGTGGATGATTTCAGTCACAACTTAATTGTTTAGTTTACATCTGCAGTGTCAGCAACCACTGACCAAAAGGCGATGATCATGAAGCATATGGATTGTAATCATTAAAGCAAAATGCATTTTAGCTGTCATGCTTCTCATGTTTACCATATATACCACAGTAACTTTTTTCCCCACTTTCTATAGGATGAATTTAAGGCCATCCTGAAGCAGGCTGGAGATAAGCTGGTGGTGGTGGACTTCACAGCTACATGGTGTGGCCCCTGCAGACGCATCAGCCCAGAATTTGAAGTAAGTGTATGATCGTAGTGCTAAAGTCATGTCAGAGCCATATTTTATAATGAATTACTGTGAAGGGAGGAAACATGCTTCATATTGGATGATAAAACCCAAGATTAGATGATGGGCAAATAAGGCATCTCTTCTAAGCTGAAATATGTTGATTACTTTCAAAAATCTGATGTAAAGTGTTTTTATAGTAACAGTAGTAGCAGCTGCTGTGAAAGAAATGTTTTTAGTGTGTCAGTTGTTTTGAAGGAGCCCTTTCCTGAGCTGCTAAAAGGCAGCAGCATCGTTTGTTGCTTAGGAAACCTTTTGTCTCGTTGTTCCCACCTTGAGGAGGAAATGTCTGCTTCACTGGAAATTTTGAGAGCTCTATAAAGCTCAACTCATACAACCACAGTCAGATTTATACTTTGTTTTTTTTTTGTCCTTCTTGTAGACCCATTTACAATCAGGAACAGAAATGCATCAGTACATTGTCACAGATGTCCATTGTGTTCATGCTCACTGTTTGACTCTTTTCCAGAGATTGTCACAGTTGCCTGAAAACAGCAACGTGATTTTCCTGAAGGTGGACGTGGACAAAGCTTCGGTGGGTTGGTCTTTTGTTAAAAAAGTATTTTATTTTTATTCCTTCTAAACCTGGAGAATCAGGAAGTTTAGAGTAAGTTCTGCTGACATAGACTGTTCCTTAAACAAGTAGAACTTGCAGGTCAGATTACATGTTTAGCAAAAAGAGTTGGCTTGAACAGTCCTCAGTCAGGGCGGAGCCGTGTTGGTGATTCACTCCATCCATCTAACTGCTGCTCTCTTTGCTCTTCTCAGGATGTGAGCTCTTTCTGCCAAGTCAGCTGCATGCCCACATTCCACTTTTACAAGAATGGAGCTCAGGTATGTCAAATTCTACAGCAAAGATGGAAAGCTAATAAGTTCACACACTGAGCAGAGTGGGAGTACAGTTGGCATTAATTTGACTGTCTACTTTTAATGGAACGTCTGAGTTTTCAGCTGCTCCATTACATTCACAACAATTAGTTCAGAGCTGTTCTGCTGGAAACAATGAGTAAATGCAAGAAACAGTCAGTGGCTCATAAGAAGGATGGTTTTTAAAGACAAGTTAGAGCTTGAAGCACCAGTTCTTATTTTCACAATGATAACTTCTATGTGAAGGAAATTTAATCCCAAATGGAGGGCAGTAGGTTGACAGTCTAAAGGGAAATTTACAAATTTGTCCACTTAAGAGGATGGTAGTTCTAACTAAGGACACAAAAAGATGCTAAATGTTGCTGTTCTGACTTCACAATTCATCCACAGTAAATACAATTATATTCTTTTGTGTTTCTTTCAGCTGCACAAGTTCTCTGGTGCTGACGCAGCAACACTAATAGCAAACGTGGAGAAGTTTAGATGAGTTCCACCAACCAACCCTACAGTAGAAGCTGTTACCCTCCTGTACACGCCTACGAAGGAATTCCAGTTTTATTTCCCATCTCTATCAAGTCTTCTATCCCACTCATCCTGTAATGGTAACATAGTCCTGTCAGTGCAGTGTGTAGTGTCTTGACAACGGGCTGAAATTTTATTCTAACTGGACGACCACTTTTTACCTCTGCTTTGAGCAATCTGCTTTGTTCCTGAAAACCTGGACTTCTTTGTACGTTGTGGATGTAATAAACCGATGAATTCCACAAACTTCTTGTCCTTGTCCTGAATCTGACCGAAAGAGAGCAAGTAACAGTATTTTATGCTTTAATAAAAATGTGAGAATAGTTTACACATATACATTGGACCATCACATCAATAGTTTTTACACATAGTACAAGTATATAGCAGCATATGTTTAATACTGTTGAGTCTCTATATGAAAAAATACAGCTTTATTTTACAAAATGGTTCTTGCGTCGCCTTTGCAGAGAGAGATGAGTGAATGGTTTACAAGTGTGTCAGTTAACTATACAAGAATTCCCTTCATAAGATGATTCACATGGAGCAGAGTGGAACCTTTTAGAAGTGATAGTACACCGATTTCCTCTTCCTGCAAAGACAAAGAAGAAAGGGTTACATTTAAAACATGGGGGTCTATGAAGGATCACAGTTGTTCTACAGGTCCATAGTAACTCTTTTCTTCTGTTGGTGAAGAAATGCATTTCAAAACAGTCTTCAGAGGAAGTATTGCTACACATCAGCTCCATATTACCGATCAATACAGGATTTTCTGTTGCCAGTAAACAACAAAAAGACTAATACAGGATACTGCAGGGTGTCTGTAAACACTCTGATGCTTTCAAGTTGTGACTTTAAACAGGGATCTCTTGATACTTTTTCTTTGAGGAAGCTTTTAACTACAGCAGCTTATTTCACAAAACGTGGTTTCAGGCTGCATTGCTTCGCTCTTATGTCAACATCCTTCTAGCTGAGCTGGAAACTCATTTTGACACGTTCACAGAAAGTAGAAGTACATTGAAAGATGTTGGTAACAACTTTAGAGGAAGTAATCATTTAATGCTTGGAATGATTCTGATCAAGCAGATGAGATGAAATAAGAGTCACTGCTTTGGAAAAACCAGACAGTGAAACACATGGAGGGTGAAATATCTGACGAGTCATTCAGAAGACAGTCTGAGACCAGCAGGTTAAAGCATGCTATAGATAGATAAGACGTTTTTTCATCCAGGGCTATGCAGCGTATAAAAATGTGTATTTATAAAAGAAGAGCAGCACCATCTGTAAATTTGTAACTGGAGTCTCTTGGTGATGACTCATACCAAACCTTTGGACTTCTCATAGCCTTATTTGTTCATCTCTCAGTTTCAGTTCAAGGGAAGAGTGGGAAGCAGAGGGATCTTTAAGCATGTGTGACTACATTATTACAACTATTTATAATCTCCAGTAAATGTTTGACCGTAAGCAGCTGTCTACTTTGGTTTAACAGCAAATCCTTACAAAACCGTTTCCATCAGATTCAGCTGCACTTTGTGTTTATTGTTAATGGGAAAATGCTAACTCTTTAATCACTGCACTTTGATAAACATGTTAGCATGTCAGTGTAATCACGCTAACATGCTAAATTAGCATCTAGTTTGCTGTGTGATCACAGCTTGATATTGAAGCTGCAAGATCTTTCTCACAGTAAAAAGCATTGATCATCACAAAGGCAAAATAAATCAGATTTTCTATTTAAAGCACCACAGCAACAGTTACCTCATGGCCTTCATTAAATGAACTTTCAAAAAATTGTTCCTAGTTTTGGAAACCACTAAAGCTGCAGTATTGTTTCTTTTATAAACACCCTGAGCTACATAAACCAATGAATTTATCACTGATCTGGAAACAATTAGTTACTTTATTCTACTATTTTCCACTGTTATACATTTAAACTATGATATTAGTAAAAATTATGTTTTGCTTTGTTAACATGTCCATATGGTGTTTTTTATACACGAGAAGACAAATCAAGAGCAAACTAACAGTCCACACCGTGACTGAGCACCTTTAAACTGCCGTGTACTGATGCCAGTTTCAAAAACACAGATTCAGACTCCCAGGTTTCATCTGTAAAACACGTAAGAAACTATTCCTGCTAACCTGTGGGGGACTGTTGCATAATTATAGCTCTTCAGAATCAGTTTCTGGTTCGAACATGTACAGATGAATTATTCCATTATTACAACTTGGCACTGTTTTAGCAGTCAAAGGTGAGCTGATGTGCTCAAGCTGCAGCAAGCAGCAGTGGGATGGTTGGAGAGAGCCGCCAGTATTCTAGAGGAATCTACAGAGTAGAGGTACATCTGAGCCATTTTAAGGCAGAAAGGGGTTATTTTCATGATTAAAGTCTAAACATGTAACTTTGACACACAGACATGAGTTTAAAGGGGTTTAATCGGTGACCAGAGAGGGACTTTCAGTTTAAAAATATCTATTTTTGCATCTGCCTCCATTCAGGCAGGGCGACGAACACACAGCTGTGGACGAGTCAAACACAGACCACAGCACAATCATGAGGACAGTCTTTACTGGTTCTCTGGCACTTATAGTTTCATTATCTTGAGAAGGAGGATATACTGTGTGTCTTATTTTTATGATCAGAGAGTAAACTTCCATTCAACCATACAGTGATACCGGCATTATTGTATCAACACTCACCAATTAAAAACATATAGAAGGAAACAAAACCCTTTTTTTCTGTGGTGATTCATGACACAAAGATGTGTGGGTGCTACTCTTTCTTTCCTGAATGCCTTTCATAATTACAAACACCCGCTGGGAGGTTGTTGCTGTTGAAGCTGGTTGTTTAAAAGGCCCTATTCATAAGAGAAAGTATGAAACACAAGAAAAAAATCTGTTAACAACAACGAACGGGGAAATACACTGAAAGTTGTGCTGTTTTAGAAGAGCACAACTGACTAATAAGAAGAGATTTAAAGGTCATTCATTTTATGGAGGTTTTCAGGAAGAGAAAACCATTTACAACAACAAAACCCAATCATTTATTCACAAACTGCATCAGCATGATTGAGGTTTTAGACTTTCAGCAACAAGAATCACCAGTTTTTTCTCACTTTAACATGTCAAAAAAAGAAAAATCCACCATGGAACTTAAGATTGTACTATAGGATTGTAGTTCAAAGGCAAATAGAGCAAAAAGTCTTCACTCCGCTACACTGTCATTTACTGTATTAATATTAAAACACTCTATTATGATTAGGTTAGTTGATAAATAAAACACTAGATATATTTTTTAGATTATTTAGTATTGAAGAAACAAATCTAAAAAGAAGAAATCCTCCTGGGTCCTGTAGGGTGCCACACAGCGGCCTCCATTCAGGCATGGCAGGATGCAGATCGCTGTTATTACAGGGGGGAAACAGAGACGGGAGGAGGAGGAAGTCATTGCAGCTCATCAAACCTGTCTCTCTTTGTTGAAATCCCAAACATTTTAGTTAGCTTTGGTATCAGCATCAATGTGAGAGAAGCTTATTCTTGTTTACATCTCAAGTTTCAAGATGAAAATCCACAGAGAATCGCTCCAGTAGTTATATTTTAAAGCCTGCAGTTTTTGATGAACAAATATAAGCACAATAATCCACTGTAATGTAATGTTAAAAAGGACTCCATTTTTAATTAACTGATTCATTGTTTAGTTATTTCTATGAGCCCAAATACATGTTTTGAAATTGCTTGTTTAAAAAATATCTGCAGTATTCTATTTACAGTTATGTACAACAAATAAAAAGTAAAAAAAATAAATAAATTTAAGAAGCTGGGATGAGTGGACTCATGATCCTTCTGTTTATCACTTCATTGGCAAGGGATTTAAAAATCAGAATAATGTGGAGCCGTCTTGGGCCACTCTGATTTTAAAAAAAAATCTAACCAAATGCTTCCCTTCTCTAGTTTGTTTAATAGGACTAACACTCTTCAGCCATGCTACCAGATAACGCTGCCGAGAGGTAACTTAAGTTCACTTATTAACAATTACAGTACTAGCAAACTGATGGTTAGCCGTGACTACTAAATGAAAGTAAGAAATCAGTCCAACAGCTGATCAGTTCTGGTAGCTGATCTTTTTGGTAATTGGTCTGTTTCAACAGTGACTGCAGTTCCAAATCTGGTGTTTTGATTTTTGGTGATTCTTGGGTCATGATTTCTTCTTCTTGAGCAGGAAAAAAAACCGCCTAAAAAAATGTCAGTGTTCTCTTTCTTTTTCAGCAGAAAACAACCTGGTCTGGCTGTCTGACTCTCTTTGTCCAACATTATCTATTAAAACCTGCTTAGCAAGCTGGTTCAGTTCCTGGTGTCTGTGAGCAGGAGAAACACACTAACCGTCACATTCTGGGTGTTCACTTTGTGGCACTGCGGTTTTAGAAACATGAAATACTTACGCTCCTCACAAAGTCGGCCCATCCAGCCCTCAGGGCAGGAGCAGGTGTTGGGCCGCTGACACACTCCTCCATTCTGACACTGCAGCCAACACACCGCTGAGGACGACAACACACACAGACACACAAAGGAACAACAAGTTACAAATGGAGAGACACAGGTGACACTCTGCTTGTGTAAAAACACACCGACGGCCACAACATCAAAGCCACTGACAGGTGAAGCGAATAACATCGATCATGTCATTACAAAATAATGTTTTGCTTTGAAAACTTCGATCCTGGCATTCATGTGGCTGTTATTTTAACATGCACCACCCACCTGAATGTTAGATCCCAATCTGACTGAGCATCAACTGGATGAACAACAACAACTTGGTAGTCAAATGCCAACCATAACCCGCAGAACCTGCTCTCAACTCTGTGCAGCCAGACACACCCATCCTGTATCCCTTCTCCCACAGTTCAGAGCTGTTTCGGCAGCATTCAGCAGCTCTACACGTTATTTGCAGGTGGTTTTAATGTTTTGGGTGATCAGTGTATTTCACAGTTGGTCTGTGTGTTGTGCAGCGATGCAGACAAGAAGATATTGGACAGATTTGATCTTCTTCCGGTGACATAAGAACAGAAGACAAAACAGTCAGGTTACACACTCTTTCTCTGTCGCAGCCTCCAGAACATGAGATTCAGATCTTTGACATGTAGCTTCATGCAAACGTTCAAACCCAGCATTCACATTTACTCAGAATAAATTATCAAGACATGAACAGAAACACCCTAAAGGCAGACAGGAAAGTGCACAAACAGCTGCTATGAAAAGGCTAGCCTGGACCCAGTCCTCGCTTTCATACTTAACTCAGTGATTCGTCTTTTTCCTGCACTGGATTCAGATAACTGAGAGTGCTGTCACTTTAGAATTGGTTTATATTTTTCTCAAATGTTTCCTCACTGTAAAATGGCTGAGAGTTGGCAGAAATAGTTGAGAATTCCACTGGAATTAGGATTATGGACCAAAATCTAACATAAATATGTTTCATATGACTGATTTTTTTTATACTGACCAAATAATTTTGCACAAAGAAAATGTTGATATCGTATGACATTGTATATCTTCATCCAATTATCCATGGGAATGAAAAAATATACCACTGGGCATTACAAAGATCTCCAAAATGCAAGGACATGACACATGTTTAAAGGTGGGTTTTCCCTGGATCCAGGCTACAGAAAGCATTCAGATATGAACTGTGCAGTGACATCAGAACATAGAGTAAACACATAGGAAGTACTACTGGTTACAGTACAGCAAATATAAGAGGTTCTGTGGGAAAACTGCCTTATTATGTGAATCAAATCATTTTCTAACATTTCCAGGTAATGTGGAAATACCAAGAAGACACCCAAAAAGTGAATTCTTTTGCCTAGTTCCATGTGTGGTGTTATCCAGAACATTACGTGTGTTACCACTAGGGGGCGGACCATGCATAGATGTTGTCTGAGTACTGCTCATAGACTGTATAATAAATCTTTTTATCTTTATTATACAGTCTGTGGTGCTGCATGAGAAGACACACTACAGCCAGTTATTTTCACGTGAGGTTTTTCTCAGAGGCCTTACCAGTTTCTCTGAGCTTAGTGCATCTGGAATCATGTTTGACCTCTATGCATGCATTTAATCACTAATTAGGATTGAATTCAGGCGTGATCTCACTTCCAACAGCAGACCTGGGCTCTGTTCTGACAGCAACTGTTTGTCTCCAATATGTGAGTTCATTTTTTCTCAGTACACTATATGTTTGCAGTATGGTTGAAATATCTATGTTTAAGTTGGAAAGACTATCATTATTTTGCATTCTATTCATTTGTTGCAAGCTTTACACATTTGCTCCCTCAGAATTATTTTACATGCCCAGTGATAGCACATGGTGTATCTACATATGTTCTGTTTGGATTAAAACAACAAACAGCAGGACTCTCCTGATATTACTCCTCCATCTGCTTCTAATGTGAAGCAAGTATGGCTTCAACCACCGTCTCGGTTGATACTAACTTTTTACTGATGCAACGATTTATAGATTTTTTTTATTTTTTGTTCAGCAGCTCCAGTGAAAGTTAGTTCAGCCCAGAATGGAACCTGGTCTCCCCTCAGACCATCAACAGAGTCCACTGTAGCCACATCGCTCTGCTTCACTGCTGCTGTCTGTCTACTGGCTGCACTGATGCCGTTTTACAGGAAACGTTGCTCCTGCAAGGTCAGAATCCACAGTGTGGCTCCAGAGGATCACAGTGATCTGTAGGAAAACTGATACCAGAGACTGACAAACATGTGAGTATTATTTTAATGTGAAATATATTTGCTCAAACAGATAATGTGACTCAATTACCAAATAGACATAAATGCAAATGCACAAAAACAATAACTTCTCAATGTGGAATAATGGATCTGGAATCATAAATTCATGGACAAATCTAAAAATAGAAGTTAATCAAAAGAAGTGTCATCTGAACTAGGGAGAAAAACAATAATCTCCATTGCTCTTCCACTGTGTGATGCATTGACAGGTTATTCTGCTGTAAACACATTATATATTTATACACATAATCTGTAACAAAGACTTAAAAGGCACCATATCAGACTGTCATTTAGCAAACAAATTATCTTACTTTTAATTAGTCTTTTCAATCTCTGAAGTGTGCTGCATTTTTAAAATTCATCCTCAAGGTTGTTCCTTAAATTCACCTCTTTCACTGAAATGCTTTCATCCATTAAATTCTTCCAAACAAAAACTTAAATATTTATTTCATTCATTTTCTTCAAAACTTGAAATAACTAGACAGTAAAGCTGTTTTGTAGTAATCATCTAAACTGATAAATCATGGTCCATTTGTCTTAGGATCGCAATCATGTGGCAGGGACGGCTGGTATAAATGGGCTAACAGGGCTAAGCCCTCCCAAGCAAACACAAAAACGATGAGAAAATTATTTTTTAAATAACTTACAACAGATTGTTTTAAGTTTAGGTGAAAACAAAGGTAGCAACAGCACCAATCAGTCAAAAGAAAAACATGTAATATCTCGAAATGGGCTTATTTTTTACAGCCCCAGCAGATACCGTCCGCTTTCATTCATTTCGTTCTTGTAAGTGATTGACAGGTGTCATGTCACGCCCCCGTGATTTACTGACCATTTGGGCTAACTTCAGTCAGCCCACAAGCCACTGATTTTTTTTTTAACCAATAACAGCGAGTTAACACAGCGGTGCTGCTATTTGTGCCAGAGTTGGGAAGGAGGGAGAAAAAGTTAAGCTATGACGGGTGTAAGCATGAACGAGTTCAAATAACTCAACCGGACAAACGACAAAATCGTAAGTTTTGCATTTCTTGGCTTGACAGAAAGGACTGGCTAACGGCAAGTGTAGCTAAGAATTCACTTTTCTGTTTCCCATGCTTACTTTTTGGAGGAGATACCGCATGAACTCAACAAGGAATTTTGGATTTGAAACATTTGTTGGATAAAATTGGAAAACATGAATGTAGCACAAGTCACATCGGAAACAGTGTCAAGCTGCCCATGTTAGGAAAAGTTAACATCGCCTGTCAGCAAGATGAGGGCTACCACATCGCTGTACAGAGCGAGCTGGTGAAAAGAAAATAGACATTCACTGTCAAGGATTGTGGACTGTATTAAATTTTGTGGAGCACACGAGCTAGCTTTACGGGGGTCTGACGAATCCCCCACTTCAACCCAACGCGGCGCATTTCTGGACCTGGTTGACCAATTTTGAGAGAGAGAGAGAGAGAGAGAGAGAGAGAGAGAGAGAGAGAGAGAGAGAGAGAGAGAGAGAGAGAGAGAGAGAGAGAGAGAGAGAGAGAGAGAGAGAGAGAGAGAGAGAGAGAGAGAGAGAGAGAGAGAGAGAGAGAGAGAGAGAGAGAGAGAGAGAGAAAATATCTGGCAATGGAAAATCTTTAACAAAGCCATGAATCGACATTATAAGCCGCATCAATGCCAAAATTTAATCACTTTGTCCTTGTGTCATTTTTGATGTTCCCTGAAAATTTCATCCAAATCTGTTGCTCCGTTTTTGAGTAATGTTGCACGCAGACAGACAGATTCACAGACCAACAGATTCACAGACAAATGTACGCAGATCGCCACACCTTGGCGGAGTAATAATAGCAGCAGCTAATGTTAGCTGATTATGCCTACGTACTGTAATGTTATGTATAGTAACTCAAATAAGTTAAAAAGCACAGCAGTGCTGCTCTAACAGGTTGCTGTAGCAGCACCTAATGGCACTTAAAAAGCACGTCATGACAAATATTACTTCTCTCCCTTCTTTTTACAAAAGAAATTAGGACTTATAGTCCTCTCTTCAGATCGGTGCTGCTGATTGATGCGGAGCTGTCAGAGTTTGTAACTTACTCAGAACCAATCCAGCCTACAGTGGCCAGTCACAATCCATATTTGTGACTGGCCAGTGTAGTGTCCAGCAGATTTGTCCGGGTGGCCACAGTCACCCCACCCCAGGCCACCGCCTGGTAATGCCATTGGTCAGACCAACTTAATCGTTCTTCAGAATCCCACCTGGGTAAAATCCCTCTGGGCAGGAGAAGAACCGGACCCTTTAGATGGAGAGCTGGTCCAGTGGTTCTCTGAAGATTAATTATTAATTTCATTGATCTTAGAATTACTATCCAACCTAACTGTATTTCAAATATATACATATATATATATATATATATATATATATATATATATATATATATGTATGTATATGCTGCCCCCTAAAATGTATCTGCCACCCCTTTGCCACCCGATTAATTTTCCTCTAGATCCGCCCCTGCTTCTGAGGTTTTTTTTTTTTTCCAATTTAAGAATGAAAGTGAAAGTAGGTTTACTGGTTCTGTGACGCAGCTTCAGCAGACGAACACCACTACAGTTCTACAATCCAACCTTTGAAAAATACTGGATCAAACCACACGCTCGCAGAAAAACACCTAAAAAAATGGTTTTTCGGGTCGTCGTGAAACTGTTAACAGGAGAGAACCTGTTGATCGACCTATGCGACACTGAGGAACAGTTTAAGACCATCACAGCGTCGCAGCTGAAGGAGAAGATATATGAAAAAAACAACATCTATCCTCCAGGTAATCTGATTTCACTGAATTTCTAAATTTAAACACTCCTCAGTTGTATGAATCTGCAGGACCGGAGGCTGCACTGATAGGGCCGCATGCTTTGAGCCTTTTTTCTGAACAGCGCCAACTACCGCAATAGATGATCACTGAAATGCATAATTTTAAAGGATGGTTTCATTCAGAATATACTTATGATTTAAAATGTTTATTCAAGGAATATTCTGCAGAAAGTACAACTTTATGTCCAAGTCCATATAATTTTAAATGTTTATTCTATCCAAATAGTGTTTTTTTAACTAACAAGGTTCATTCCACCCAAAATACTACTTATTAAAATAGTAATGATCATAATTTGGTTGCTAAGACTTGCATTTGGACAACTGATGAAAGTGAAAGTCCGTTGTTCACTGGCTCTGAAAAAACACACAGACAAACCATGGATCAGAGGAAGACTGGATGTTGATCAGTACTTGGGATGGGTGTAGTCATGTCTCATCCAAACTAACAGTGGAGGGATGCTTCATCAGACTGGTTGGATGCAGTGTGTGGGAGATATTAAAAAAAAACAAACAAGAAGACAAGCTAACAAATGCCACAGCAAAGTGGATAGCTACAGACTGCATTCTGATCAGTACTGTGGAAGATATAGCATTAATATATCACATAAACTGTACAGAGTTCAGTTTTTTTATTTAAATGAAATGCATTTGATTTAAATCAGTTTAACACAGCTGAGCAACACAATGGGTCACAGTGATACGGCTGCAGCATGTGGTGCTTCTGTTCAGTATGGGTCAGGATCTCCTTGTTCAGCTGTTTTGTGCTCCTCAAAAAAACAAACAGGACAGTTTGTCACATTGAACCTTTATTAGGTCATTGTGCAAACATGGATATAATCAATAAACCTAAATTACACATAATCCTAGAACTGGACCAAGGACTAAATGTCTCAACTTTACATAACAATCTCATCATGAAAAGAAAAATTATGAAAACACGTCCTGTGGAGGAAAATCTACTTTCACTGTTAAAACCTTTCCACGGCAGATATTTGGACAGGTCACAGGTGGAATAAATGCTGACTGAGGTCCATAAAGGGTTCTAATAAACTATGACAGAGAACCAGTAGAACAACAACAACAGCAGCAGCTCTGCTAAGAAAAATGAAGCAATCATGCAGTCTAATTTTAATTTAAACTGGGACCGGTTTAATACCTGCGACATTATTAACATCATTAAACCTGCAAAATAGTGAGTGGTAAACAAACCTTCACACTGAAGGTTGTTGCTGCTGAATCTAGTGAGAGACAGTGATTGTTTCAATGTGCTTTTATTATCTGATGAAGGATGAATTAAAATGCTGACTGCAGTTAATTATCTTCTCAGAGCTGGGCTGCTAAAATCACGCTATGAATTAATTAAGCAAAAAGCTGAGATTTAGATTTTACAGCAGCTTTCATTCGATAAAACGTGACCTTTTGCAGGGTTTAATGATGAGATCAAACAGTTTGTTTCTCACAGTTTAGCAGGTTTGCTGCACAAATGAAGACATCAGAAATGTTATTAATGTCAAAGAAATAAAATGATTCACCATCAGTCCTCACATTGTGACTGTTGTCCATCATGGTGAGAAATTCTGTTACAATACTACAGTCCTGTCCACGTGTTCCTGAGAGTGCAACCTCCAGCTCTGCAGACACCTTGCTCCTTGAAACAGACACTTTAGATTTAGGATGCAGGTTAGAATCCTTTCATTATATAGTTAATATTAACACACTGTCATCTATTGTGTGTGTGTGTGTGTGTGTGTGTGTGTGTGTGTGTGTGTGTGTGTGTGTGTGTGTGTGTGTGTGTGTGTGTGTGTGTGTGTGTGTGTGTGTGTGTGTGTGTGTGTGTGTGTGTGTGTGTGTGTGTGTGTGTGTGTGTGTGTGTGTCAGATGATCAGCGACTTATCTTTGCAAAGAGACAACTGGAAGATGAGCGCCTGCTGTGTGATTATGGAATCCAGCATATGTCTGAGATAGACTGCGTACTTAGATTACGAGGGGGAGGAACACCGGAGGACCTTGGAGGGATTGGTGACGAGGACAGAAGCCAAAGTACGGAGAGGCTTGCAGACTTTAAATCAGGCTGTGAAATGTTTTAGTTTAACTACAGCAAAACTGAAAAATTGTGAGGGGCCTCCATATTTTTGTTCTTTTTTTATTGTCCTCTGTCACACTTCACATCATATGACTTGTTAGTTTCTTTTGGCGTTCATGTAGAAGGACAACAACATCTGCATCAGGACACTGAAAGGATGGCAGCATTATTCACTGAACCTTTTCTGTTTGATTATTGTGATTGGTAATATGTCTGTGTGGGTGTGGCTTTAGTAATCACCGGGGTTGTCCGCCGTAGGGGGTGGACCGCATATATACCTGCTAACGGCTGAATGAAGGCAAATGTGTGCAGTTTGGGAATGAAGACAAACAGTTTTTGACCGTGCGTAAACACTGTTTCAAGCAGGTTGATGTTTCAGGTTGTGAATTTCATCACAAATCAAAAATTGATATTTTTACAATAGTATTTTTAAAAATTGTCACCATAAAATTATACCACTAGAAATATCGTTACTTTACAGATTGTCATCATTTTTACAGTTTTTGAACACTGCTGTGTTCTACCATTTTAAAAGGTTTTTTTCTAGATCCCTTGTTTCCAGATTTTCAACAGTTTGGATTTATTTTATGAATCATGTTTAAATAATCGATTTTGTTATATATCTATTAAATGACAGGAAATATTTGCAAAGAATAACGATGTATTTTGCTGATTTAAACACACCGTCAAATATTTTAAAAAAGAATTCCGTTAATAAAAATGCAGATTTTTGATGTAAATGTTATTTACAATTTGTGTTTTTGTTTATTGTCATCCCTTTTAATGGTTATCATTTAAATCTATACTTATCTTTATTTTAGAAGGAAAATCAGCAAAATAACAGTAACAAAGAAAAATGACTGTTTACAGTGTATTTATCTGTTAGGGCTGCATGCAGGTAGCCCACAGGAAACAACACCACATCTAAAGGTTAAAAAAAACACATTTATTCGATTTTTTTCATTTTATTTTATTACATACAGAGATTGTGAAAATGATGGATAACAATATTGCAGCAGAAACTACTGCTGATGCTAATAATGAGTTCAGTGAAATTGGAAGGATATTCACAGATTAGAACTTCCGGCATCAATAACGCATTAGATATATGCTGTCAAAACATAAACGATGCCTCTTTCAAATCGTTGTAAGGCAGACAATATGTACAAGGCCAGTTTTATCTAAAGTAGCTGTCTTTCAAGCTGAAGAAATAACATTGGTGTCTTAAGTGCAGCCGGCTGTGTGACGAGTGAACAGGGACCGTCTGCAAATTGCAAAACCACTGCAACAGCGAAAAGAGACACAATACAAATCAGTCCGTCCAGGAATTCGCGATGTTGCGATAGCGCGAATTCACGCAAAATCAACCAATCTCTGTGAATTTTGTGCAGCCTTCCAGTTTTGTCCAATCACCGCAATTTTGGCCTGCCTCCCGTGAGTTCCACCAATCATAGCAGCTCCCAGTACAAACGTAATGCAGGTACGGCACCGAATTCACTTCCTTGTTTATGGTTTGAAGATGCAGACGTGCAATATCTCTCATTTACCAACAAAAATTACTGTTGAAGACTGTGATAAACAATTAATTCACTGATGTTCTTCACCAAAGCGGAGCTAAACTGTTTTACACCCGTGCAATATTGTGGTGGAATACAAAAAAAGAAAAAAAATCGATTGATACACACTTTAAAAAAAAAAACGAAACATAGAACGGCAGAAACAACAGACCAGACAAATCACCATGATGGAAACTGTTGCATCCAGATCCATTGGAGCACTGAAAGAATGAGGTAAATTAGATTAATTATTCCACCTAAGAACATGGTGGAGTTATGTGACGATCAGTGTGTATGAATCCTTCCTCTTTTACCAACATCACTCAAAAACGGACTCGGAGATTTAAATGAAGTTTTCAGGGTCAGTCAGAAATGACACAAGGACCGAGTGATTAGACTTCGACAGTGATACGGCTTAAAGTTTGCTTCCATGGATTTGCTACAGTAACCATGGCAACAGGTGAACGCTACCTCAGCGGCCTGCTGACGATCACATGATTGTGATCCTACAACAGATCCACCACTGTGGATGTGTTGGAAATGACACAAGGAACAACTGATTAAATTGTGGGGGTGTCTCTGAGTCCCATCAATTCCCGTCGCCCGCTACATATTTAGGTCACGCGATTCGGTATGTACACATGCAGAACACACATGTTAAACCAGAATCTGGCTGCTGCTAATGTCCCACTGTGATGTGCCAGCTTGTGGAAATGGGTTGGAACATTAAATAACTAATTTCAGAATAAATATTGTCAGTTAGTGTTGAAACATGTTCTACAGCCATGGCCATAAGTTTGGACACAAGTACCATGACGCTTGTGAATCTTAGAAAATACCACAAAATTGTCACTTACAATACAGTATACAACTCCTGAGAACTATATTAAGTTTCATATTTTAAAAAAAAAACATCAAAAGAGTTTGGTGTCATTTTGTTATTCTTACCAAATTCGGTTGTGAAAGTACTGCATTTTTTTGTTATTTTCTTCTAATATTATGTTTTGGGAACAAAGTTGTTCCAGTTGTTGGAATTTATTGATAATATTATATCCCTTGTTGATTTGTTGACTAATTAAACTGGTGCTGTCAAAAAATATTAGTTATGTTCTGTAATAGACATCAAAACAGACATAGTAAGTCATGCTGTGTCCAAACATATGGCCATGGCTGTACAAGCTGGAAAAAATGCAGCTTTTTAGCAATTGTCACTGTCTCTCTCAGTTTCATTACAACAAATAGGCTTAAAACATTGCAACTTTTATCGCAATTTTTTTAGAAAAGCTGCTGCGAATTCAGGCATTTTCGGCTGCAACAATCATGAAAAATGCCTGCGAAATCCTGGAGGGACTGACATATATTCAATTACTTCATTCTTATGCACTGTAGTGTCACTGGAATGCACCACTGCAGCCATTAACTGACTCCTACTGGTTAAACTACAACTTTTGGTTTGATCTAAAAACATTTTTTCATAATTTTAAGAAACTTTTATTTCATTCATTTTCTGGAGAGTAAAGCGGTTTTGTAGTAATCATCTAAATTACACCCTTCTGCCACACAGGTATAAATGTCTGTCTCGGGGCCACACCACTGGAGCAAGGCTCATAGTGTTCACTCGTCTCCAAACAGTCGTTTGTGAGCTGGAGACAAGCAAAACAGAACTCCTCTTTGCAACGAGTGCAGAAGATGTTTTTGCAGCCGCTTCTGTCGTGCTCCACTATGAAGCCACAGGTGGGACAAGCACGGATCGAGGGACAGCCAGTGATCCCTGCAACATCGCTGAAGGTGATAACCGGACAGTTTCTCAGGATTTCTAGGGACTTATTGACGCAGCCGTAATTCTCACAGCGGTCTGAACGTGGGGAAGTGCCTCGCCATTCCCTCAGACACTGCCAACAGAACATGAAAATCCCATTTTTGTCAGCAGAGCACACTGTGCATTTAACACACAGATTAGAGGGGTCGTTTCTCATCACAGAAGACTTGCAGCCGGGGCACTGTTGATGGAGAAAAGGGCATTTGTAAGAAAAAATACATTAGAAATGAGATATGATAGTGGAGACTCTGTAATTGAAACACTTACTGATTTGACATCCAATAAATCCTTTGCACTGCTGAACATTTTGTTTTCAAAGTACTTGATTTCCTCTTCGGTTAGAAGAGCCATTTTACAGACCTCCTCAAAGGGCCATTCAATATCACAGCCAGTTTGGCCACACACAAATGTAGACTCACCCTTGGACAATTAAAAAAACCAACAATCAGAAATACAAGTGAAAAAAAACAGTCAATTTAACCCTCATCAGTACACCTGGGGTCCATGCAGATCCCTGGGGGTATATATCACCCCTCATAAACCACATCACATAAACCAAAGCTTCTTTGATTCCAACCAGGTTTGTGGTGTATATAGAAAAGTCAGTCTCTATGGGGACCGTAGCCACACTGTGCATCTTTTAATTATGTACGTTTGTGTTATGCTGCTCTTGTGAAGACTGCTTCAGCTGCATTGTGTTTCATTTGAATTCAGGAGTTCTTACACTAATATAGTACGCAATACACGTTTGTAATCATCAATAATAATTCATTGTTTCTTTCATACACGTTCCAGCTGGACCCCAAGTGTATGGATGAAGTAGGTTTTGTCACGTGTACTGATGAGGGTTAAACAACACAAATATACTACTGATTTAACCGAACTCCTCTGAGAATACTTCCTATTTGGGAGTATTTTGTCAAACAAACAAAGACAGTTGCCAGTCTAGTAAACGGAAGCGATTTGAGGGTTAGAGGTTGTTTCTACTCACAATAATGTTACTGCTGCAAATATCTTGATGTAAAAGGAAAATCTCAGTAGCAAAAAGATGTTAGATTTATGTATACAGATCAGATTGTATAGGAAAATAATATCCAGCTCCGGGTTCAGCTGTGTAACAAATGATTTAAATATAGCTCATCAACTGTGACTCAAACTGTGTGGCTGTTGTTGTGCTGTGTGTAAATGCGCACAACTCTCGAACTTTAAAGACGCTTTTATTGATCCTGCTGCTGTCTATTCTTCCTCTGCCAGCAGATGTAAGAGCACTAAAGTTCGGAAGGGAAAAGATTTGATCATTTTACACCAGTTATAATCTTGTGCGCACACGATTATGACTAAGATAAACTCTTACTCCTACAAGACAGGTGTCTTTCCTGTGCGCACAAGTTATATCATCTTTTGGAACTTAAGGGGTTATGCGCAGAGGCTTTCACTTGGCTTAATTGGCAATTTATGTGGTAATTATTGTATTTCAAAAGCTAATTTACTTGTATTTGGTGAGCATATAAAACAGTATCTATCCTACCTGGTCCACCAACAAGCGACACCAGTTGGTGAGAGACATCGGAGTGACTGCGTGGCCACAAGACATCAGTGCTCTCAGGGACTTGAACTCGTTGTATTCAACTGTGAGTGACACATTAAAGAAGCGTTACCATTACGCACCGCTGGTTCTCAGCGCGTCAGTGGCTCAATACAGCGCAGCTTGTTTAAACCAAAACTTATCGTCTTCCTTACAATCCAAAACATCCTCTTCATCGACAAATATAAGTGAGGAGTCTGCTGGGTCATAACACTTCTCCTCTTCCTCCTCCTCCTCCTCCTCGGGTGGAAAAGTGCTGCTAAGATATGGAGAGTCAGTTGTCACCGTCTTCTTGCTCTTTTTGGAGATCCGCTTGCGTTTGGACAGTTTGGAGCCCATCTTTTCTCAGCCTTGCGATCACCTCAAACAAAACCAGGAGAGATGGCAGAGCGTTGATTACTCACACGTCCTCCAATTAGTTACGTGGCATTGCGTGGGGTCAGGTGACGCTAACCAGTTTTTTTTGAAATCCCCTGTCATCAGCAGCTGATAAATGCAGTCTCGTTTTGGTTTGGATTTTTGTTCGTAAACACACCTGTGGAGCTTCTTCATCAGATCCGCTGATCGGCACAATGGCAGTCCAGCTGAAAGTCAACGGCCCCAGAGGAGAAGAAAAGATCATCGATCTGTGTGACGACGAGGAGCAGATGAAACGCATCACTGTGCTGCATCTGAAAAAGAAAATTGTGCATGAACTTCAGATAAGTACGTACAACGATGTTTTTCTCAGGGATCCGGGGTTGATCTGATTATTTACTTTTATAAAGCTCGGCATTGTCCTAAAATACTTGATTTCTGCTTATAGTTCATGACATCCGGATGGTGTTCAGAACGCAGACTCTGGAGGAGTCATCGCTGCTGTCGGTTTATCAGATCAAACACATGTCCACCATCCACACACTGCTGATGCTGCCAGGAGGCCATTTATGAGGACAAGACCTCCAGACCTGCACCCCCACCATCCCACCGACCAGAAGATCAATCCCAAACCTAGTGACAAAAAATACAGTTTTCCAGAATTATTCACATTTTTTTAGCTGTAATTTTACATGAGTCTGTGTGTATTTTGTGGTTTCTGGATGTTTACATGTGGAACAACTAAGGAATTACCTATAATATGTTAGAAATACTATAATTGTATTGGTAAGTAGGTGGACATAATGATAAATTACATATAGAATGATAAAACACTGAACATGTTCATTCAATGTTTTTGTCTGTGATTATACAAGATCTCTCTTATTAAACACATCTATGTAAAATTCACCAGTGGTTCTTTTTATGTTCATTGTCAGTCTTTTATAGAAACAGGGAAAACATTTATTAAAAAAAAAGAAAAATATGACTGATTTTATTTCTTGACAAAGTATTTCATTCACTCATGTTGTTAGGGATGTGTTTGAAATCAGCCACCAAGAGTGCAGGATGTTGATAATGGGAGAGCATTTAGTCTGCTTTTAAAGTTACTATTCAGAACGCTACCTTGCTGTTTTTATATCCCTAAAACACACCATCCATGCCTTAAAAAAAGAACCTAAAATGTGGTTTCATTTAGTCAAGAACTAACAGTGCCATGCTACAAAACAGACAACAGGAAGTAAAGATCCAAAAAAAACACTTATGGGAAGAGAAGTAATTATTGCTTGTTCAGTCCGAATGATTCAGCTGTTGGCTGGCTGACAGGGGGACTTTTATAATTTTACATTTGCAGTATCGTGATACAGGACAAATTCAGTTGCTAAAAAAAGACATGTACTTGTGAAACTTCCTTGGCGATAACAAGAACAAAGATTCCACGACAGAGATAATTTTTTCAACTGCGTTTATGTTTTCAGCCATTATTCATGATATATATATGCTGTTGCTACAATTTACTGTTTGTTCCTCTATGATTGTTTTATGTGAATTTGTGAAATGATTGTTAGATGATGCAGTTTAAGGTGCAGCATTTCCTTCACTTTGATTGGACAGATTGGTGACATGAGCTGTTCTGTCAGCCAGTCACACCCTGAATCAGATCAAACCTGATCTGCAGGACGTTCTCCTCTAAACGTTACTGATTTCACGTTGTGACCACAGCCATGTGTAAGTACTGACTGAAATCTTTCTCTCATGTTGGTGTGCATTGTGTAGAACTATTGTTATTTGAAGACACTTTGTCTGGAAAGCTAGATGGATACATGTTTTCTTTCATTTCTGCAGTAGATGTAAACTCTCTTTCACCATCTGGAAATAAGACCACGGTGGTCATTGGTTTGATATTTAGAAGCAGGTGTGCTCTGAATTGATTTGTGCGTTTTTTGTGAGCTTTATCATGATTTTAGGCATCACTATTTGGATTTTTTTTTGTGTGTGTATTTCAAACATGCAAAAAAAAAATCTGGAAAATTTCAGTTTTTTTACAGTGTACAAAAAAATTTACTTAGAAATTAACTTTGACATTGTTGCATAAACACCGTGTGATTTTTGTGTCAGAAACATAGACCAGGATTTGTAAACATTAGATAATAGATGAGGAGACCTTTCCATGAATGACACTGGTTAAAACTTCTCTTTTCAGTCAACTAAGATTAAAGACATTTTTATTTGGAATATTTTGATGTTTTTGTGCCTTTTTTTCTTCACATGTCCAAAATGAAAACTTTCATTCATTCATTCACTCATTTATCCTCAGTGGGAGATTTAAAAAGAAGGATGATCAGCTCCAGAAAACGCGTCTTGGAGGAGGTGGAAACAGCAGACAAGAAGAAGCAAAGAGGTAGGAAATGTACATATATATTTTGTAAAGATAACTATTACGCCTAATTTAGCATAATAGATGACAGGCAGGCACACTGACTGGTTCTATATGCTTTTTGTTTGCATCTGATTTACAGTTTATTCCACCTGAAGCTGCCGGCCTAGAAAATGGTTCATAACTGGGCAGATATTGAGCAAAAAAATAACGTTTATATAAGACATAAGATTATTTTACCATGTACAACTTGTCAGTTCTATTCATTATATTTTTTTTGAAAGATCTGAAATATTGATGGCTGAAGTTGCTGGATTTTTAAAAAAATGTAATTATTTTGAAAAAAAAACTTAATTGAGATCTTGTAATGATGTTGTGATTTTCATGTTTTTTAGTTGCTGAGCAGCAGAGGCGTCATTATGGACTAGTTAATCAGGGAGCCACATGTTATCTCAACAGCATCCTGCAAGTTCTCTTCATGACCCCTGAGATCCATGACAGGTATGAAATTACTTTCATCTCACATCTGATGGTCGTATGAAGAGAAAGACAGTTATTTGAATGCAAATCACAACTAAAAACAGGATTTTTTTTTTTTTTTTTTTTTTAAGCAATGTGCTCCTATAACTTTATCTGACTGATGTGTTTGGACTTCAGAAAAGAGAGAAAAAGGGATAAAAAATATTATTATTATTGCATTTAAATCCTATTTACAAAAATAAATATTTTTTATGTGGACATTATGTAGAAATTTGGGCTGTTAATTTTAGTATTTTTTAGGTAATTTTATGAAATATTATTTGTAATTTAACAAAACAATGGAAATCTTTAAAACAAGTAAAACATGATATATTATTTTTCTGTCCTTAATATGTAGAATTTCTGGGCCTGGGATGTTTTTTTTCAAATAACAGATATCTGAGTTGAATGCAGTGAAAATAATGTAACTTTCATTTTATAAAAATATAGATTTTTGGTGCATATATTATTTTGGCCTGTTTTTTTTTTCATTTATAAAAAGTATTATAAGGTTATCGGGCGAATGTGTACTTTTTTCTGTGATTTTTCTAGTTATTCGTAATTTAGGAAAATCTGATGAATCAAATAACAAATAACACTTAATCATTTTTTTTTAAAAATGTGATGATAGCAATAATATAATACTATACTGATCGGCAGTCAATTTGATCTTTTCCTGAAGGTTGGATCCAAAATCTCTGATCACTGATCAAGAGCTGAGAAAGATCTTTGAAAAAATGCAGGAAACAACATGTGGGACAGAAAACATCACAGCGAGTTTGGAGATTGAGGATGGTATGTTGGCCAGAAAGCACACACACAAAATATGAAAGTAAAAATTCACATAGTAGCTCCAGATTCATTGAAAAGCTGAATTTAAATGTGAGTATTGTTTTTAGTTTATGAACAACAGGATGCTGCTAAATGCTTGGAGCTGATTTTAGAGAAGGTCAGCCCATGGGTCTGTGAGGTGAGCATCTGTTCAGTCTGTGGTCACATTAAGAAACCAGCAGGAATCTGAATGTTGGGTTCTAAATGATATCTGTGTGTTCAGGTTTTCCAGGGACAGCTGGCTCACACGACAAAATGCTTCCAAGGCCACAGCATCAACGAAGAGACCAATCCATTCTGGACTCTTCCACTGTCGCTCAAAGATATGCTCGATGGAAACTACAGTGTGGTAAGCAGCAGACAATAATATTGTTTGTTGACCCGTCCATCAAGCCCAACCTCCATCGGAGTCAGCATCCTAATTATTATGGTGTATCCAACATGAACATACAGCTTAAATATGAAACTAAAATCGTTTTACATAAGAGTTTACTCAACAGTAAAATGCATTAACTCAGAAACTTTAAAGTTTTTAGTATTAGGAACAGACTGACCTTAAGTTGTAGTTGATGTTGGTGAGTTTAGCTGTAAAATCACAGAAATTTGTGTCAGTATTTACAGCAGCCATCATGTTAGCAGCCATGTCTTTGGACCTCCACATCCTTACAGATAATTATGCATTTACTAAAACACGACACACAAACAAAATTTGATTTAATTTTCAAATATACAGCACATAGTAAACAAGAATAGTACTCAGAGAACATAGTACTCTGGTAAGGCTGTTCATTCTCCCATATGGCATTGTCAGAAATGCAGCACTTTTTTGTAGAAATACAGCATTTTCTTTATTAGTGATTGATGACCAGAAAACACAACAACATGCACTGTGGTCATTTAATATAGATGTACCCACAAACAAAATGACTTTGTGTTGAACACAGGCATGTGTTATACATGTGTACGTTATGGACAGATACCAAATCGCGTGACCAAAACCCCCTGTCAAAAGTTTTAGGACACTTTCTCATTCAAATAAAGTAGAACCTGTCCTACAACTTTTGACAGGGGGTGTATCTACCAAATTTGGTACACATATGCAGCACATCAGGCTGAACAAAAAAGTCAGTGACAGCCACATTCCAAACCCAACAGGAAGTGAGCTATTTTGCGTTAAATGTCAGATTTTGCCCATTTTCATTTTTTTCTAGAGCGAACTCCTCCTAGGGGGAAACTCCAATTCACCTCAAATTCGGCCAGTACATACAGGAGGCCTTAATGATCCAAAGTTATTAAAAAATTTTTCCAAAGTCAAAGGCCGTGTCCGTGGCGGCCTCTGGAATTTTGATCCTTCGCCATGAAATTTCAAATGCTGTGTAAATGCCCTGAACATGCTCCAATCTGCCTGAAACTTTACATGTATGATCGGAGTCCTGCCCTGATCACATCCATATGATGAAATGCACCCCCTGTCAAAAGCTGTAGGACAGGTTCTACTTTATTTGAATGAGAAAGTGTCCTAAAACTTTTGACAGGGGGTGTAAATGTGTTACAGGCGGCAGGAATTGATGGGACTTGGAAGCACTCCCACAATTTAATCAATTGTTCCTAGTATCATGTGGAAAATGTGGAGAGGTGGATTTGTAGTAGATCACAATCATGTGATTGTCATCAGGCAGCTGTGTAGAGTTCACTTGTTGTCATAGTTACAGTGATGCTGTGCTGCTATCTCGCAATGATTCAGAAATCTTTAATAAATCCATGGATCCAGACTATAAGCTGCATCACTGCCAAAATCTAATCACTTGGTCCTTGTGTCATTTCTGATCTTCCTTGAAAATTTCATCCAAATCTGTTAATCTGTTTTTGAATAATGTTGTGCACAGATAGACAGACAGACAGACAAACGTACGCCCATAATCACATAACTCCGCCACATTCCTTGGCGAAGTAATAACTGTCTTTTAAACACATCTCACTATTAATTTTCCAAATAATCTAGTTAAGATGGTGTTTAGACATTCTGAACTTGATGTACTCTGGATTGTCTGTGAAATGAAAGTTTTTCATTCGTAATTCGTTGCAACGTCTGTGTTTTTACAGGAAAGAGGCTTTGAAAAGATCTTCCAGACAAAATTCTACAAGGAAGGCAACATGGTGTACTGCAAGCAATGCAGAAAGAAAACAGAGGCAGCCAGTGTGAGTTTTCAAACATTAGCCTGACCACGTTAAAACATTATGTTTGTTCACTGCACTGTCGGTTGATCAAATCTGCAGCAATTAATCTTTTTTTGGTAATACAGGGATGTGAGATGGTGGAAGCTCCTCACATTTTGGTTCTGCTCCTTAAGAGATTTGTCTTTGACTACAACACCATGTCAGATGTGAAGTCAGACTGCAGTGTGGACGTACCACGGGAAATAAAAACACAGGCAAGAAGTAGTAGCTTTTAAAGGTGTACCGTGGATGTCTGCGCTGAAAAACTTTTCATATATCTGCCTCTGTATGTTGTTGTAGAGCAAGAAGTACAAACTGTATGGGATTGTGAATCACATGGGCAGTCTGAGAGGAGGACATTACACAGCCACAGTCCAGTCCAGAGAAGACAAAACCTGGTATGACTGCGATGACACTCACGTCCAAAAGGTGAAAAAGATCCGTTTTATATTGATTAGTAGGACTCCTATTTAAAACATGCACAGTTTAAATATCAAGCAGACATTGCTGATAATGTTGGTGTTTTTGTTGAATGACAGGCTGAAGAACAACCATTTGCAAAAGCCAGGATCTACAAGTAAGTTTGATTTTCTCTTATTTATGAAGTTGGACTTTACTATAAAGTACATTTGGTAGCTGTTCGGAAGTTTTATAAGTTCCATTTTTCTTTTTTTCTGTTTTTTGGAGCATTTAATCCTTCTAAAAACTCATCTCTGTGAATATTTTAAAGTTTTTTTGTCAACCAATATAAACTCCCCCTAGCTTATTGTGGCAGACATGTGACTCTACAGCTCTATAAAATGCAGATTTATGGATCTATTCACTTTTCCCACATTCACTGCAGCTCAGCACACCAGCTCTCCTCTGCTCAAACACTGCAAAGGCTAAATCTGTTTATTTGAGAAGATTTTGGGTACAGAATAGTTTCAGAAATGCTCAGGCATGGCACTGACGGCTTGTTTTGCTCATGATGAGCATTTTAGTACAAATACACAAAGATCATACGATCCAAAAGCTCCAAAATGGAGGTGTCAAACATGCGGCCCACGACCCAAAAGTGACCCGTCATAGGGTCCAATCCGGCCCACAGGATGACTTTGTAAAGTGTAAAAATTGTAGTGAAGACATTAACTGCAAATTGTAAATTTTTAAGAGTATAAATTTAAAATAATTTCAAAACAATGACAATCTGTTTTGATCATGAAGTAAAATACAATATTGCTCATTGTCATTTTGTCATGATGTGTCTCATTTTTGTAATATTTTGTCTTGTTTTTGCTTTTTTTGTGTGTTTTTTGTCTGACCTTTGTCGTTTGTCTCATGTTGTCTCATGTTGTTGTTTTTTTCGTGTTGTGTATTTTTCTCACTTCTGTTGTTAGTCTATTTTTTGGCATTTTGTTTCTCGCTTTTGTCATTTTTCTCTTGTGTCATTTGTGTAATTTTTTGTCTCATTTTTGTTGTTTGTCCATTTTTTGTTCCTTTGTAACTTTTTTGTCTAATATTTTTGTCTCTTTTTTGTTTTGTTCCATGCCATTTGTCTCATTTTTGTCATATTTTGTCTTCTTCCTGTCCGACTCTTGTCATTTTGATCATAAAGTATTATATTATATTATTCAGATTTTTAATTTTACAATGTTTTTACTGTGAGTTGTCAAATTTTAAGCAAATAATAACTTAAAAACCTTTTTTGAACAGTTCCAGCACTGCATACCTGCTCATGTACAGAGGTAAGATCACAAAAATACACCAGAATAAATCTTCTAGTAATGTATGTAACATCAATAAATAATCATGCAACTTTCCCGTCAAAGCCTCTGTGAGCAGAGACAAGGTGAAAGAAGATCAGGAAGAGTCCCACAAGAGTTCAGCTAACATCAAGAAGAGCCCTCTTCTGATTCTGCTCATCATTTTAGGTTGTGCACTAATTATAATAGTTATTGTTGTGCTGGCAACTCTGAACAGAAATTGAGAGAGGAAGGATACTTACTGTGCATGGATTCAGAAACAACAGCCTGAATTATAATCAGTAATCTTCTATGAGGATGACCAAGAAAATGTTTGTATGTGTGTATGGAGCTATGTTTTGTAGACAGCAGTGATTAATGTTATGAATGCACGTTATTTTTTGTTTGTTTTGTGTTAACAGAAAAGGGGAAAATCGTTTGAATAATCAAGGGACAAAATCAGTTGTACGTTTGTGTGATTATGAAGAACTAACGTCGACTAAATCTGATTTTAAAGAGATGTAGTTTCAAATGCAAAAAGATTTACTGCACAAGTGTTTTGCATTCACTGAACAGATGCTGCCTCAAAGTAAAAAGAGGCCTTGAAAATGTACTTTCAGCACTATATTCTTTTTCAGAGTGATAACAGTTTTAGTTTTTGTGAAAGAGTTCTTGAATGATGTGTATATTTCATTTTTTGTATTCATCTTGGGTGAGGTTTTGTTAAAAATAATAACAAAAATACAGTAAGTGTCATGTATTCCTCTGCACAAATCTGGAATTGGCAATATTTGACTCAGAATCTGATTCCATAGTTTTCTACATAAGATAAAGTACACTGAGCTATCGACACTTTCTGAAGTCTTTCTTTGTCTGAAGAAACATATTTTTGCTACTTTTTTTAAATTTGAGAAATCCCAAATAGAAGAACATTAAAAACATCTTAAAACATAATTATGAGAAGGATGAGTGGTCTGTTTTATCACGTACTGTAGAACGTGGGTTCAGAAATGCAAATAAAAAATGTTTAAATCTCATATCTAAGTAATCTGGAATATAACTATTTATCAGCTTGATAATTACGTCATTTTTAATTATTGTCTTCTGTGTTTAAATCAGATGAAAATGATGTGATGTAACAAAGAAAACTACAAGGACACTTGCATGATTGTAATGAAAGCATCACAAAACTTTAACTTCATCAGACATTTGTTTAATTTATTTGATCTTAATGAGTGTTTCTGGTGTTAACAACACAGACACTTCAGCTTTTTCTGGGTGAAATGGAGATGTAAATCAAATTTTATATTCTGTTTTTTTAAACAAAAGATTCCCTCCTCACATTGAGTTTAAATTAAGTTTTACCAGATAGATTTTGATCTACAGAAAGAGCAAATTAAAGTAAAACAGGTTCCATTTTGTATGCATAAAACACTGGAAGTATTTCAGTGGACAGTAATGGAGATTCAGAGGTAAATACCAAACATCCTTATGTGCAATTTAGAGTTCAGCCACAGAGAGGCAGAGAAACCACAAATAAGAATCTACTTTGTAGAGCTGGGTTACATGCCACAAAAATTTAAATGTCTCCTACTACATTGAGACCTTTCAAAATAAATGCATTGTCTTTTGTTGTGTTTTTAAATATTTCTGTTAAATATCTCTTGCAGAATTAAGAAAAGACACCAGATTGCCTTCATTAGAAGTCTGTATCGGAGCTACACCACTTGGGCAGATTCTCTATGGTGAACTGGCCTTGGAACATTGTCACTTTAGTTTCAGGCAAACAAAGCAGAACTCCTTATGACTTCGAGGACATATAACATTTTTGCAGTTTTGTCGACTATGTTCTATTGTCATGCCACATGTAGGACAGAATCGGACAGGACAGCTGGTGACGCCCACCACCTCCGGCAGGTTGATGGATAGACACCAAGTTATTTCTGCAGCTTGAAAGACGGCTACTTTTGATTAACCTTGCCAGCAAGTTGATTTCTCGCGATATTTGTGAGTTCACAAATCTCTCAAGAAACCATCTTGCTCCGCTCCCGCATTCACTGTTCGTACAGAGCCAAGTTGGCACGGGCCAATCACGCAGCAGTATTCGTGTGTGGGGCAGGATATCCGGGTGTGAAGACGACATCAAGCGCCAGTACAAACAAACATGGCAACGGAGGACAACGATCATGTAGATGCTGCTATTAAGTCAGTTTTAGCTGAATCTCCTATCGCTTCTTTGAAGGAAGAACAACAAGAGGCGCTTTGCGCATTTCTGGATGGTAAAGATGTTTGTGCTTTTTTACCTAAGGGTTTTGGTAAGAGTTTAATCTACCAATTGGCTCCGCTCGTTGTGAAGATCCCGCGATTGGCTAAAAACAAACCTGTCAGAGGCGGGACATACTGTTGCATTGTCCAATCCGTGCCTCTTTCCTCCGAACAGATTTACATGGAGCGGTCCCAGATTGATATTGTGGAGTACTATCAAGTACTACACAATTATTAATCTGGCTATTGCCAGGTTAACTTTTGATAGAACTTGCCTTGCACATGTAGGCAAGAACTAAATCACACCACTAGGTGGTGCTGTTGTATTGCAGGTTGTTTGTCTGAGCCAAGGATTTCTAGCGTTTTGTCACTTCTCGGACACCATAGCTTGTCTTGTTCAATGGAGAGCGCCATGTTTCGCCAGATATGTTTTGTTTTGGACAGTTGAAGGCTGTATGTGCGCGACTTGGCGATAACAAAGGTCTCAGTCACAATTACGACCGCCGCTGTGTGATCCTCTTCTCCCTCTGCATGACACCCTGCATCAATATAGATCAAGAACACAACGCAGAGCTACGCAAGGTTTGTGGAAGGACGCGCCAAATGTAGCAGACGCGGACCGTGTGGGTTACATACACATTAAGGTCTACCTGACAACGATTTGAAAGAGGCATCGTTAATGTTTTGACAAACCTGGCTATATCTCATGAGTTATTAATGCCGAAGTCCGAATCTGTGAATATCTTTCAAACTTTACGGAACTCTAATAGTGTTGGTAATAAAAACAAGAAAAAGACTTTGAATGAAAGTGAAAGTATCCTCAGTCCTCTCTGACGTCACGTTGCAGCCAGAAACTGCATTGAGCTCTCAGCGCCAGAAGCGAAAACAGCGCAGCAATTTTCACACAAAACAGCGCAAAAATGCCGAGAATCTACCAGGTGGTGGTTCACGGACTAAGAGGGGAGAAGATGATAATCGACCTGTGCAACACCGAGGAGCAGATGAAGAGCATGACAGTGCTGCAGCTGAAGAAGAAAATCTTCCAGAAGCTTCCCGAGGGCGTAGGTAAAAAAAAAAAAAAAAAAAAACTTCATTTGACCAGCAAGCACCGTTAATTATGGACTAAACAGATTAATGCTGCATCCCCGTCACCTGGGGATGAAGTCATGAGAACTTTTATGGTGACAGATCAGGTAGAAAGACTCTGGTTACACTCTGAGGTTCAGAATTGAAACAGACACTTTGATCTTTTGGCTGCAGGTTAGAATCCTGTTATTGTCCAGTTACTGTGGTTGACAGTCACTGCTTGGTTTTAACTTCGTGTGTGTGTGTGTGTGTGTGTGTGTGTGTGTGTGTGTGTGTGTGTGTGTGTGCGCGTGTGCGCGCGCGCGCGCACATTAGGGTCAGATGATTTGCGGCTGATCTTCGGAGATCAAGCTCTGGATGAAGACTCCACCCTGCTGTGTAAATATGGAGTCCAACACCTGTCCACAATACATATAGTCATTAAGGTACCGGGAGGAGGGTTTCCAGAGAAAGGAGATGGAGGGATGGGTGACAAGGACAAAAGCCAAAGTATGGAAAAGCTTGCTAAATTTTGAACCATTTTAGTAACACAACTGCACCTCAGCGACCCAAGCTCTCAAACAGTTCAAGTGTCACTCTTAATGAAACAAAAACACAGGATGTGGACATTTTGAAGAACAAAGACTGGATTGTAAGACGTTTTATTAAAAAGTTGTATTAATTACAATAATCCGTTCTGATCTTAAAATGGTTTATATGAAACACAACAGTGGTGCTTCCCTCAGACTGAAGATCTATCTCCACCTCCTCCTCCACCATTCACTACAGCTTGAGCACACCAGCTCACGTACGACTCTGCAACAAAGAACGGTTGTAATTCTGGGAGTCATACATGATGGAAAACTAAACCTGGAAGCTGACAGGATGACGGTCTTCAGTTCACTGCAGCTTGAAGACGGAAATGCTGTTTATTTAATCCTGTATAAGCTCATGAAATCTACCAAAGTGTGCCATTATGTATGTTGGTGAAGGCGTCTGTTGTTTTTATATTCATTTTTCTTAATTTCTTTTATATTAAACCCCTTTTTCAGCCTTTGGACTTGTAGAGTGTTCCCTTTGGATTAACCTTTAGGTGGTGCTACAGCTCCTCCTGGACTCTTATCAAGTTTTGTTCTGTTTAGAAGGCCTGAAATCAGACTGGTGCAAAGGCTAAAACAAACTGTAGCTCTTCAAGAACAACTGTGAACCTTTAGAAAGTATCAGTGTTAAAACTAAAAGGGAGGTAGTGATGGAGGGGAGGAGTGTTAAACACAGAACAGGGACTGATGTAAAGTCCTGTCTACTCTAATAGACATTCTTATACTTCAGGTATTCAACTGACTAGAGGCTCATACAGTCAGTGTAGGAGGAATAAAGACACTCAGTCTATCGGTTCAGTCAAGCAGATTTACTTTATGCTGGTTTATATGTTCCGTGGTGTTATTAATTCACTCACATACACACAGGCAACATTTAGGCAAATCATCAGCGAGATCATCTGCATTCAAGTCAGAAAAAAAAAAATTTTAATCATGCAGTTGTTAATGACCCCAGGAAATATCCAAAAGAGAATTATGTTTTTTTGGTATGCTGTTAATGAGGTTATATTAGATGATAATACAGCAAAAAGGTAAGGGAAACTCAACTTTTTCAAGGATGTCAAACTATGTTCAGTGTTTTAGGTAAATGCTTAATGCTGTCTGAAACCCACCTTAACATTTGTGAAAGCTTTATACCATTAGTGAAGGTGCAAAATTAGAGCGATCTCACTGCTTTTGTTGAATGTGGACCACATTAGACCGAGTCTGGATCTGATCAAATCACACCATAAAAAATGAACATTTTAAACTCTTTGTAACAGTGTTTTCTTCTTAAACAATTTGCTGTTGTTTCATGTATCAGCTGTTAAAAAAGAAAGAAAAAAAACACACAAATCAAACAGTACATTTTGTCCACATGAAGTAAGAATTCTTGACTGTAAAACTGCACTGTTTAACTGTATTTAAATTAGCAGGAAATATGATTATTTTAAATATGTTTTACATTATTTGAATGAAAATTGTGCTTATTATGGACAAGTTAGTAAAGCATTTTTGTTATTTAACACATGTTCAAATGCAGCGGACAGTTAAGAAAATCACAGAAAAACAAATGGACATAATATTCACGCCAAAACAAATGTATTTTTCTTAGTGATAATCTGTTGCTTTACATAGTTTGACCCTACAGTTATGCTATTTCTTACTGTGTTGAAATCAGCAAAACATATTCTTGCTTCAAGTATTTGCTGTTATTTTTGCTGAATTTACAGGTTTTGAACATTACAGTAGTTTACTTTTTCTGGAGCCAATTGTGTGTCTTTTTTCCTCCCCGAGCATAGTTTAGAACTACATGTATGTATATGTATATGTGTGTATGTATATACAGTGGTGGAAAAAAGTTTACAGACACCCCATATATTTGTAAAGTGTTGCATTCAAGTGCAATTTCTTTTAGTACAGTCACAGCTATAATACCAAACAAATCCTTAAAAGCCATTAATACCTCAAAATTGATTGTTTCTAGTAAAATAATACATTTCCAGTACTGGGTCATTTTGATAGAATTTAGTTTTGTTTGTTTTTCTTGTAAACAATAAACAACAAAAATATAATTTGTATTTGTATCTGTCTAATGCAGCCACACCTTTTGAAACACAAAAAAGATTTTTCCCACAAAGATAATATTTGAGATTGTGTTCAATTTTAAGTGTGTCCGAAAAGTTTTTCCACCCCTACTTTATATTTTCTGGAACTCAGGTGTTCTTTTAAAACGCAGCAACAAAAGGTTATGTCCACTGATATTATACCTTGTGACTCAGTCTGCAGTGATGAGAAAACAGGAACATTTTCAAAGTATTGGTGGTACTTTGAAAATGTTCTCATCCTGCTCAGATCCCTTTGACTGAACAATGAAGTCCAGTAGTCAGTGACAGTCTGCATGTGGAGGGGAACTTTCTGAGTGATGTCTCTCTATAAAGTGGTTTAAGGGTTCCCTGAAGCAAGCTTCTGGCTTCATCAGTCCAGAAAGCAAACCTCTGGATGTGAATTTCAAACAACAGGATTCATCTAAGGTATTGAATTGGTGCAGGGGGTGGAGAGGGCTGAAGCACCTGCCCTTTTTGCCTCTTGATGCCCAAAGTACCCTTTTGTCAAATTTGTTTTTTTTAATTTTATTTAATTTTATTTAAAGAAGCCTTTTGGTCATTTGACCGGGCTCAGGTCTGAGACGCTGACCCTTGATTTGGGACTTTGTTTCCACATCACTATCAATTTCTACCTCTCACATGTTTTCTTTCTTGTTACGTCTCTTTAAGCTCAATAGAGAGCCTGTTTTACATCATGTGATAGTGCACTGTGTAGCAGGAAATGTATCTTTAAACTATAAAGTTATCAAGAAGTCAACAGGATGGAGCTGGGCAATTATGCAGGCAGTGAATGAGATTTACTGTGGGTGTTAATGGAAGCCACTGATTCCCAAATTTGTGTTTAATATCATCAAACAGAAAAACTTCACATGATATGCACAGACTTCATTACTTGATGAAACCTGGACAGTTTTCTGAGATTATAAGCACATACAACAATACAAAATGGGGATTTAGTGATGCAAGCATGTCCATACTATCCTCATGAGTGCTGCTTCAGCTTCAACTGTGAATATTACAGGTCAGAGAAACAGCACTACGCTGCCCTCTGCTGTGATGTTTGATGTCTGTGATGAAGTCTGTGATGACGTCATGAACGCACCTACTTTGGCTATTGTTCAGGCTCGGTCTTGTTTTCAGCTTCATATGGTTATTCGTCTTGTTGCAATTCCCGTTTTAGCCTGAATGGATACAGTCCAAATCAGAAAGAATGTCAGCTTGTAAGTGCTAACTGCAAGTTGTTGACTTTCAGAGCATTTAAAGAAGACTCTTTGCCCTTTTGGCTCTTTAAATGTTGACATGAAAGTAATTTGCAACCCTTGTAAAACAGATATACTCATAATCTTATTACCTTTTCATTGAAAGCCTCGTCTAACCAGTATTCATCAGTTTATTTTTGAGATGCTGTGCTCTCTTTTACTGGTTAAATGTTTTAATTAATGCATGTCTCACTTTAGTAAAGTAGTTACTTGCAGAATTTATGATAAATAAACATGAATTTTGAGAGTCTGGCATGTAGCAGCAACATACAGTGCTCCATATATAGTTTAAGATGTCTTTCTTTCATTGTGGCTCCAAATCATCCAGCCTCGAGACAAAGAACATCATATGTCTGAGTCTTGTCTTTTCTTGTCTGCGGTAAACACTGAAACTGCTCACTGTGTCACGTTTACGGAATGTCCCTGAGTTTTCCACTTCTTATCTGTTGCTTTCACTTTTTCTCCAGCAGTTAGAAGAAATCACATGACTGCTGAGTAATTGTCTGGATTGACTTTTAAAAACTATTATTGCTGCTTTTTTTGCTATTATTGCCTTGATGTCAAGTACTGAGTGGTATTGGACTGTTTTCTGAAACATTCAGTGGAGATACACTTTTGAATCGATGCCATCATCTTCATCTTTATTATTTAAGCCCATATATAAATTAAAAATTGTTGTCTGTCCGGTGAAGAATAGCACATTCTGAGGCTTGTATCTAATAACCTTAGGGCCATGAATTATTCACCAGCTGCATGAGGGTTTAGAAATAACTGCATGCTAATTTAATTCAGTTAAATTGGCTTTATTGGAGTGAAAATTTCAACAAACCAAAGCATAAAAATAACATTTCTGCAAATATCTGGATAGCACATACTGACAGTAAATGACTAATTATACACCATTCAGATTGATATATAACACTCATACCAGTTATATAACTTTTAATATCACACTAAATGCTAAATGCTAAAGCTAAATTAGGACGACAATTGTTTTTAATATCTTGAACAAAATTTGATGTGTGCCATTTTACATGAGTTTTTTTTGTCCATAGTGGCTTGGTGAGATAGAATATTTATCTACATGAACATGTCTGACAGGAAAAGAGAAGTTCACACACTTCTACATTTTAGATCGCTTTTATTTAAACAGAACAACAGCTGGGTTTCATGTAGAAAAGCATTGCTTGCAGTGAATCTGATACACACAACAATAGAGCAGAAAAGCAACAAAATGATAAAGGAAGCACACAGAAACAGATGATATAAACCTTAGATGACTTTATGGACCAATGAGCTGACATTTAAAAACAACACAAAGAAATGATGGCCAATAATAACTAAACATATTAGATTTTAAAGTGTATGCACATACAGTATATACATGTTCCACCTTCTGCTTTACTGTCATCTCTGTATTTCAGGAAAGCACCAGTAATAGTGATTATATTTGGCAATACATTCCTCACAAACAAAACCCGAATGTGAGTATGTTTACCACATGTTTCTGGATGGAAAATAGGTGCACTTGTCACTGGAGAGAGAAGGGTCTGATGTGGTTCACATGATGCCACACAGGTACAGAGATCTGTCTGGGGGCGACACCGCTGCTGCACATCGTGTAAGGCTGACTCGTTTTCAAACAACTGGAAAAGAGCTTCAAGCACACGAAACAGAACTTCACCTTGCATCGTGGACAGACCATAGATTTACAGTATTTTTTGCTGTGCTCCAGCAGTGAGCCACAGGTGGGACAGGCCCGGATGGAGGGACACCCAGTGATGCCCGGCATCGACTCAAAGACGACATCTGGGCAGGTTTGCAGGGTTTTCAGTAGCTGGTTGCAGCAGCCATTGTTTCCACAGCGGTCCAGTCGTGGCTTTGGACCCTTCCATTTCTTCAGACACTGCCAGCAGAATTCAAAGGTCCGTCCTTTTATTGCTGTGCACAGTTGGCAGCAGACACTCAGGCTGAATTCATTTGTTCTCATTACAGGAGAATTACATCCAGGACACTACAAATCATGAAAGAAAAGAGAAAACCGTGAAGGTCTTTCTTTAAATTCTAATATTCAGTAGCAACTTTACAAGAACAGCTGCTGAATGTTATATTTTCAATCATACACTTACTGCTTTGATAAGAAAGTTCTCCCTGGCAGCATTCAAGGCCAACGTTTGTTCAAAGTATTTCTTTTCTTCAGGGGTCAGGAGAGCCATTTTACAAACCTCCACATAAGGCCACTCAGCGCCACAACCAAACTGACCACACACAAATCTGCTGTCACCCTGGAAAGAAATATACAAAAGTGTACAGTTTGAAAAGAGACACTCAACACTGGAAACTCTGAAGAACCTCCAGGATATCTATTAACCAACAATGTCAACATCACACATGAAATATTAATGGTCATTAATCCAGCTAGAAATTTAAGTTTGGACAATATCAAAGTTTTACGACTTAAAGGATTAAAATCATAAACACCATATTGAGAGCAAACGTTGCTGCGTCTGCACTGTATATTCAAAATAATCTGCAATTTCACAGAATTTGTTTTTTTTTCTGTATGTTTGAATACAGAAAAATAGGAATAAGATGATAAAAAATACAGTGTGAATTCACTTGTTTGGTATAAATTACTTGAAATTAAATTTTTAATAACCATAAAATGTCAGCTTTTGAACAGAAATGACTTTTTTTTTTTGGTCTGTACAAGAATTTATTATAAATCAAAACACAGCCATCCTGTTATGACCCTGCCCTTCTTTCTCCTTCTTCCTCTTTTCCTCCTTTTTCCTTCTTCTTGTCTTTGTCATCTGTTTCTTTTGTAATTTTCTCGCTCATCCTGTCATCTCTCTCCCTGTTGTCTCTCTCTCCTTGTCTTGTCCCTCTGGCTCCCTCTGTTGGTGTCTGTTGGTCTCTGCGTCTGTCTGTCTGCCTCCCTTGTCTCACCTGCCTGCACTGAGCTGATTGCTGTAATGCACATCAGCTGCAGTAATCAGGTCACTCCATTCACCTATTTTAGCTCTGTGCTTTGATTCACTCCCTGCTGGATCACTGACTCACATGCTGTCACAGACTCTGTTCTCTGGATTCTTACTGTTTGAGTCTCCAGCCTGTTTTCCTGTTTTGTCTTCATCTACCCCTGGATTCCCTAAGCCTGTCTTCCCCTGTTGTCAATTCCCCCATCTTGTGAGTACCCCTCCTCAGCTTAGTCTGGTTATTCAGTTTAGTTTTGAAGCTCACGGTTGTTGTATTTTGTGTTTGTAGAGTTTTTGAGTTGTTTGGTTAAGTTCTGTCTCCCCAGTCCAGTTTATCAGTTAGTTATCTAGTAAAATAAAATCATTTTCTATAATCACTTGTTCTGCCAGTTTCCCTGTGTCTGTGCCTGGGTTCTTCTACTACCTCTGTAACACATCCATCATCTATACAATCCTCATCAGGGTTGTGGGGGCTGGAGTTTATCCTAGCTGACTTAAGGTGAAGGCAGGAGACACCCTGGACAGGTCAACAGTCAATCACAGGACTATACAGACAAACAATCATGGACAATTTAGAATCACCAGTTAAAAAGGGAGAATGCAATATTTAAAATGTGTATGTCATAAAAACATATAAATACATTTTATATTATGTATATGTGTTTGTGTGTGTATATATGTGTGTTGCAAAACATAAGCACAGTTGGGTAAAATGATCTCTGTTGCTTAACCCTTGTTATTTTAAAGGACGTGTCACAACTACATTCTTGTACATGTCTTTTCCAGCAACTGAACAACTTCTGCAAATAAACTATATAAAAAAAATCCCCCTACAGCTTGCTAATCAGCTGCCATAAACATTATTTTAGCAAATGTGTCTCTGATTTCATCATAAATTCTTGCTGCTTCGGCCAGTTTTACCCAATCTGTTGAAAAACTGCTTCTTTATTTTGCCAGCTACATTTGCAAAGAAAAAGAGGGATCAATTGATGCATAATAATATCTTTCAGTAATTTTAAAATTGCATTATGAGCAGACTTTTACTTATATTGCTTCATTTTGGATTAATATTCTGTTCTGCTGTAGCCTCAAATTTTCATCATAAAATCAAAAAACTGTATTCAAATAAACAGTAAGTACACTCATGTGAGTAGTGCATTTTTGTGTACTCTAATCAAATGTCATTTAAAGATATTTGTTTGTGTATCTCAAGGAATCAGTGAGAATATTGTTAGTTACTGTGTAAATTAAATCACCACATCATGTTAACCAGTTGATTTTCCAAATATCCTGAAGTATCATATCAATCATCAAATAAGATAAAATGACACTAAAAACACTATAAACTGTGCAGACAGCTCATTTAATCACCATATAATATTAAAACCTGACAGTTTGCATCCCAGCCTGGGATCTTTCTGCATGGAGTTGGCATGTTCTCCCTGTACATGTGTGGGTTTTCTCTGGGTTCTCCGGCGTCCCATGTTGAGGTTAATTGGCGATTCTAAATCGTCCGTAGGTGTGAATGTGAGAGTGTTTGTTTGTCTTTCTGTGTGGTCCTGTGATAGACTGTTACCTGTCCAGGAAAATCGTCACCCTAAGTCAACTGGGATAGACTCCAGCATCCCAAGACACTAATGAGGATTTAGCGGTGTACAGATAAAGGGTGGTTGTTTTTCCTGCTTTTATTATTTCCTTTAAAAGGCAATCATGTCCCCTCTTCTCTTTTCATCCACTCCTCCCCCTCCTGGATTTTATAATGTTAAATGAGTTCTGAGCAAGAAGAATAGAAGAGAAAGTTCCACGCTAAGAGTCGATATGATTGGTCCCTGAGGTTTGTTACATATGAAACCCAGGAAGTCTGAATGTTTGGTTTTGAGACTGTTGTTGGTACGCTGCAGTGTTATGGTGGGAAGGTTCAGCCATACTGTCAATTAGTTGTTTATCTCATGATGTGATTTGCAGCTTATAAAAGACACTATATGAACATGTTAACAAGATCTGAAAAAACTTGTCTGTCTCTAGAGGGCGTCTTCAAAAGATCTGAACACTGCAGTGAAGTGGAACCCAGCAGTCAGTATTTTACCAGTTCTCCTGAGCGTTACAAAGTGTACTGGTGAAGAGGTATTCTATCATTTAGAAATGAAGTTGATAGCATTTATGACTCGCAGCCTACCTGATTCAGCTGCCTGAGACACCAGTTGGTGAGAGATGTGGGGGTCACAGCATGACCACAGGACATCTGAGCTCTGGGAGACTTGAAGCCTTCATACAGAACTGAGCAGAAGAATAAAAAAAGAGGTCACACAAACAAAAAGCAATGATATCTTACTACTCATATGGGAAACTTAAAACAGATTGACTGAAGTCTACTTACAATCTAAGACGTCTTCTCCATCCACAAATTTAAGCGTATTGTCTCCAGGGTCGTAACACTTCTCCTGTTGAGCTGCTTGGGTTGTCATTACGGAGCCCATTTCACCCTGCAGCATACTAGTCTCCTGCACATAAACAACACCAGGAGGAACACATTTACTTTCGGTTTCACTTCGAGGAGCGAAATATTGTGAGGAGGGGGATGTTGGGGATCCCAGCAGCTACACGGTGGACGTTTAGTTAAACACTGAAACCACCAGACACTGACGGCACGCAGAAGAGTGAGAAAGTCAGCTTTCACCCTCAGATCACCCTCAGATGTATTAACTTCAGACATATTTAACATGTGAATCAGTAATGCTGTGGTTGAATCAGGCTGTGTTTTTTTGTTTCTTTACCTGTGCAGGACATCTGTGAGTGACCAGCGTGTTTGGAGAGCTGTCCTCGGCGCGTAAAAGAAAGGCGACACTCCAGCAGCGCATCAGAGGAAACATGCGGGGGAAATGCCTGAACACGAGAAACAACACGAAGACACAGTTTTTAATGGTAAGCGATGTGAACGGCTACTAAACCATGGAAAAATGCTGAGAGACTTCGCAGATGTTGAAGATGGATGACCGAATGCGCATGTTTGGCGCATGGGTGTGCCTCTGTTCTCGTTGTTTTGTTTGGTGATCTGGTGTTATGGTGCCATATACACGTGATTTCTTTTCAGTCTGAGGACAAACCGATAAACAGGGGACTTTCCACTGCGAATGACCGGTGTTCTGGGGATTTTTATTTTTTTTAAATTATGCTTACTTTTGGCCAACTGTCTGGAAATATTCTATCATTTTAAATAAGAATACCCAGAACGATGATGTTGATGATAAATGTTTGTTGATATGTCACTTCATATTTAGACTAAATTGCAAAATTTGTAGTTGTGACAGGAAGTTAATCAAAAAAAACCTCAATATATCGTTGGATTTTGACTAATTTAATGCAAATGCTGTGACTCACAGTACAAACAAATAGAAAATAACATAAAAAGTATATCACAGTAAAAAATGGAAAGGATAAAAGCACAACATTCAAAACATGATTTATGCAATATTCAGCTTTTCTTATGACCGGACAAACTCTTCAGGGCCCAGATGTGATAAGACTATTTTTTTTGGCAAATATAAAGGAATGCAGTCAAAAAAAGTGATTCTAAAGAAGAATTAAAAATGACATTAAAAATGCTTTCACTTTGTATTTTGGAACTGTGATATTTTTATGATATTTACAAATAACACACCCTCCAAACATGGTGTCATAATGATATAAAGTATTATGTACTGTAAAAACGAAAGGACTGCCCCCTCTCTGATCTGGGTTATAAATACAGTGAATGTGAAAGGACTCTAGAGAAGGATTGCAGCGTCGCCTCTGACACAAACAAAGCAAAGAAAATGTGTAGAACCGACCAGCTCGTTGTCAGCTCCCCCACAGGGGAGATGAGGACCATCAACCTCCTGCACAAAACCAAGAAGCCCTTACCAAGTGTGACTGTACGCCAGCTGAAGACTGTAGCAGTGAAGGAGTTTCCTAAATTATCAGGTAAATACACACACACACACACAGAAAGAAAAAAATATGAACTACAGGATACAGATGCTTTCTATTTTATGTATGAAAATGAGCTTTGCATGTATTTCAGAACAGAAAAGCAAGAATATTTTCCCTATCAGCCCACACTTTAAAAGTGAATCGTTTATAACTGTGATTTCTTACAGTTTTAGACATTTTATCTGCAGTAATTTGCAGTTGTTTTTTAACAGATTATTCCTGTTTTCTTACATAGCAGATAATATGTTAACATGTTTAAAAAACAAATAAACAAAAAACATCCATGTCAAAAATCTGTATTTTTACAAATGGTAATTTGTTCTTTTACAGTGTTTGGCCTTAAATGGCCTTGTTACTGTATTGAAATTGCTGTGTGTGTGTGTGTGTGTGTGTGTGTGTGTGTGTGTGTGTGTGTGTGTGTGTGTGTGTGTGTGTGTGTGTGTGTGTGTGTGTGTGTGTGTGTGTGTGTGTGTGTGTGTGTGTGTGTGTGTTGTAAAAAGTTTAAAAGTCCATATCAAAAACCTGTATTTTTACATATAGCAATTTGCTCTTACTTAACTGCCTTTTAATGTCAAAAGCATCTCTGTATAATTCTAAAACAAACACACACACATATATATGTATGTATATATATATATGTGTGTGTGTATAAAACACTCTGCAACTTACCAACAGCAAGAGGCTTTGATAAACTTTCCATGCAGCACAGAACTGATCTCCCTCTTTCCTCTGCTGTGTATTTAGGAAAGAACGTGGATGTCATAAAGCTGGTCTGTGAAGCCAAACCTCTGGATAAAGATTCTGCTCCTCTGTCCGAATATGGAGTCAAGGCCGGGGCAGTGGTCCAGATGGTGAGGAAGGTCAACGGAGGTTGACGGAGAGTCGTCGTCGTCATCATCAAAGTGGACATGTTATTTTAGACAGAAACATCAAGGAGTCATATAGTCTAATCTGTGGCTTTTTTATACTTTGCAGTTTTTAAATTTACATTTTTTGACACTTATTAAATTGTGTTTTTGTAGAGTTTAGCAACGTACACAATTCAAGATGAAAAATGTAATGTAAGAATCTGAAGGATTGTAGATTCTAAATATATGTGGAAGTTAAACAGAAGTCCTTACAAGAACAATGTTTCATCACTGTTTTTTTTTTTTTAAAAGTTTTTATTTTTTAATTTAATTGTTCAAACAAACAGTAATATTTGATATCATGATTTATGATACACCAGTGATTGAACCAGTATGATTACCATGAACCTATAACGTTTTTTTTTTTATTGTAGAGTTCCATTTTAGTAGTGCAGTGTGGAACCCTTGATAACCACTGCCCATGCTGAATATTTTCACTGAATTTCTAGCATTAATGTAGGGTGTTTTTAATCTCTGTTTAAACGCGTGTGTGTGACTTTTTGTATAAGTACTTGTTTTTTTGTGATCTTTCTTCCTGCTGGGGCCTCTTACCAGGTCATTACCGTAAATGAGAAATTGTTCTCAGCTAAGCTTACCTGGTCAAATAAAGAATAAAACAATCAACTAATGCATACATTTACATATTGGGATAATCTGCTTTGAAGGAAACACTTTGAGCATCTGTGAAAAATTTCTGTGTTTTTAAATAAACCATACTGATTTAATTTCATTTTGTCATAGAATCTAATTAAAGATGAAAACCAAATCACAGTGTTGTTTTGTTGTCTGTATGTTTGGAGATGTGAATGAGTAGTGTTCTATGTGTATTCTTTTTTGCAAACACTTCAGCATAATAGTTGAACTTGACACACAAATGCAGGCTGTGCAACTGGAGTGTAAACAGGCTGTGTACATGATCATAACTGCAATATTGATATTAGTAAAATATATTCCAACTTTTTTGTTTAATATATTTTAAAGTTAAATGTGTAAATTGTAGTTATATTTCACCATAAAGTTGCATTAAAATTCTATGATATAAACAACTTCAAGGCAGTATGAGAATGTTCTTATTTAATTTCAGAGAAGATATGAAATAAAGATTTTATTGATTTCTTTAGGGGTGCAAATATGTATTATTATTCCATTGCTTTGTACTGTGGATGTTGTATAATCATTTGCCAGAACTGTGATGGACTAATAATAGTTCCACATTTGCAAAGTGTGATGTCTGAGCTGTTATTTATCAAATACTATGTCTTAGCTGGTTAGAGAATGTTGATCTGATCACATAGCTCCTGGAAATATATTAACATTCAGCAGATTTACAAACATTATACACCTTATTAGATGCCACCTACACTCATTTTAACCTCAAGAAAAAAAGCACAGTTACAACAAAACTCCTGTGATGTTTGATGCAGATGTTGGCTGTGAATCTGAATATTAACGTACGGTAATGTTGCTGATTCATTTTTTTTCCCCTTAAGAAATGTGTATCTATGTCTTCAGTAGCACTGATCAGTTCAGACATATGAAATGTTTGTTAAAGTGTAACACTTTGGAGATGTTAGGAATGGACAGTTGTCACAATCAGTCCCATGATGAAAAAAAAGATATAGTGTCTGCAGGATTCCTGTACTTCATATTTCATGTGATATTTCATTTGTCACCTGACACCTGTTGCCAAAAAGGTTAGAGATATAAATGAGGACAGATGCTGTGCTCTCTTTTACTGGCTAAATGTTTTAATTAATGCACGTCTCACATTAGTAAAGTAATTTCCTGCAGAATTTGATAAATAAATATGAATTTAAAGGATTTTGCATATTACAGCAACATACCATGCTACATATATAATTTTTATTTGTGTTGTGTCCATTGTGGCTCTAAATCATCCAGCCCAAATAACATTGTATCTCTGAGTGTTGTCTTTTCTCGTCTGCAGTAATCTTGAAATAGTTCAGCACAAGAAATAAACAGGAAACACTGAAGCTGCTCATTGTGTCACGTTTACGGAATGCCCCGGAGTTTTGAATTTTCTATCTGTTGCTTTCACTTTCTTTCTCGAGCAGTTATTGGAAATCACGGGACTGCTGAGTAGTTGTCTGGATTGACTTTTAGACAATATTATTATCACAGCCTACTTTTCTTGTCCTGATGTGAAGCACTGAGTGTTATTGGATTGTTTTCTGAAACATTCAGTGGAGATACATTTTTGAATCGCTGCCATGCGATGGAAAGTACCTGATTCACCACCTAGTGAATGATGAACTCAGTTTATTGGATATTACATTGGCTATGATAAGCCTGGGAAGTATCGGGCTTCATTGTATCACTTTTGCTTTTGAATGTTTGTGAATACCTAAATCATTATTACCAGTATCTGCTATTCTCCCAAAGGACTGATAAATTACTTCACAGGAGTTTTACTGATCATTCTGGGTACAAAGCAGCAGGTACACAAACATTGTTCTAGTTCCATCCTGAACGCTGATGCTCAAATATTTGGTGGTTTCCAGTTTTTCCCTTCAGTCAAAACAACATTTGAAGTCTAGCTTAACAAAGACATACATTCCTACTGCGAGCTGCCAAGATTTACCAAGAATAGTGTTTATAGATGATAGAAGAACTTGAAATTCTTGTTTTGCAAATGAGCTGGGATCTTTATTTTTTTTAAAATAAATCTTATTGTGTCAGACTTTGCACTTATCAGAAAGGCCTCCATCTCATAACTTGTATTTAGGAAAGAGTGAGCTCATTTTCACTTTCATGCAGTTGATTCTGGGAGCTACATGGAAATAGCTGAACAAGGTTTGAACTCCTTAAAAGTGATGAGGTCAATATTCATTCCATTGGAAAGTTGGTAAACTGAACTCGTGATGTGATGGTAAAACTGAAACAGACAAACCTAATTGTCTCAATAATACAAGATAAGTGTTTAATATAACTGTGAGATTTTACAGTATGAAGGATAAATCAAAGAGAAACAGAAAAGAACTAAACATTGTCTCTCTCTGATAATTCACAGACTATGATTCAAAGTTATCAGGATTTACTTTGGTTGAAATACGAAATGTGGTTGTTATTTTTCTCTTTTATGTCAAATGGTATAAACTGTTGTCTTTCCAGTGAAGAACAGCACATTCTCTGGTTTATATCTGATAATCTAAAGGTTCTGAATTATTCACCAACATATGAGTATCAGTAATAACTGCATGTTAACTTAATTTGGTTGAAATGAGCTTTATTGACATGAAAATTTGAACAAGTCAAAGCTTAAAAATACAATTTATGCAAATATATGGACAGCACATAATGACAGTAAATTACTAATTATTCAACATTCAGGTTGATATATCCTTATTATAAATATGCAGCAGTGCACATGTATGCATGTTCCACCTCCTGCTTCTGACTGACTGTCATCTCTATAATTCAGGAAGGCATCAGTTATAATGATTATATTTGGCAACACATTTCTCACAAACAAAACACAAATGTGACTATATTTGCCAGATGTTTCTGGATGGAAAATAGGTGCACTTGTTACTGGAGGGAAAATGGTCTGGTGTGGTTCACATGATGCCACACAGGTATAGAGGTCTGTCTGGGGGCGACACTACAGCTTGAACATTCATAACACTGCTTCAAGCACACGAAACAGAAGTTCATCTTACATCGTGGACAGACAACGAAGTTACAGTCTTTTTTGCTGTGCTCCAGCAGTGAGCCACAGGTGGGACAGGCCCGGATGGAGGGACACCCAGTGATGTCCGGCATCAACTCAAAGACGACATCTGGGCAGGTTTGCAGGGTTTTCAGTAGCTGGTTGCAGCAGCCATCATTTCCACATCGGTCCGATCGCGGTTTTGGACCTTTCCATTCCTTCAGACACTGCCAGCAGAATTCAAAGGTCCGTCCTTTGTTTGATGTGCAGAGTTTGCAGCAGACATTCAGGCTGGATTCATTTGTTCTCATCACAGAGGATTTGCATCCAGGACACTAATACATAAAAAAATGAAAGACAAGTGAAAACAGTTTTGAATTCTAATTTTCAGTAACAACTTCACAAGAACAGCTGCTGAATGTTATATTTTCAACCGTACACTTACTGCTTTGATAAGAAAGTTCTCCCTGGCAGCATTGAAGGCCAATATTTTTTTGAAGTATTTCTTTTCTTCAGAGGTCAGGAGAGCCATTTTACAAACCTCCACATAAGGCCACTCAGCGCCACAACCAAACTGACCACACACAAATCTGCTGTCACCCTGGAAAGAAATATACAAAAGTGTACAGTTTGAAAAAAGTCACTCAACACCGGAAACTCTGAAGAACCTTCAGGACATCTATTAACCAACAAACTTAACATCAATCACACATGAAAAATTAATAAACACTAATCCAACTGGAAATTTGAGTTTGGACAATGTCAAAGTTTTACTGCTTAAGTGATTGAAGCTATGAAAGCCTTATTAAGGCCAAATGTTGCTGCATCTGCACTGTATATTCACAATAATCTGTAATTTCACTGATTTTTTTCCTTTTCATTTTACAGATGATTTTCTTTTCTCTTTAATAGATGTTACTGGTATATTCAAGTTTAATACTAAATATATTTCTAAAATGAGCTGTTTATGGTAACTGACAAGAGAAAAAAAGAAGCAGTGATTCTGTAATTGTGCCTATTTGTTTGTTCAATGAAAGATATCTTGTATAATGACATGTTTTCATTGCAAAAATGTTGAATGAGTCTGAAATACCTATAAGCACTGACAGTCAATCAAAGTACAATTTTTGTACATTTTATCATCTGTCTCACTATATATATTTTCATTCTCATATATTAGAGGTGATTTCATTGTTTTTCCGGTATTGAAATGACTTTGATGTAACTCTACATCATTATTTCCTTCAAAAATCAATCAACTCCCCTCCTCTATTTTCATCCACTCCTCCCCTCTCGCTGCAGCTCAGAACTCCAGCTCACATACGATGCTGCTCAAACACTGTAAAACTACTTTAAACAACACAATGACAAGTTTAGATTTTGGAGAAATTCATTCACATGTTAGAACCTGACAAGTATTCTGCAGAAGAAGAATGGAAAAAAGTTCCAACCTGCGAGTCGATGTGATTGGTCCCTGAGGTTTGTTCCATATGAAACCCAGGAAGTCTGAATGTTTGGTTTTGAGACTGTTGTTGGTACGCTGCAGTGTTATGGTGGGAAGGTTCAGCCATACTGTCAATTAGTTGTTTATCTCATGATGTGATTTGCAGCTTATAAAAGACACTATATGAACATGTTAACAAGATCTGAAAAACTTGTCTGTCTCTAGAGGGCGTCTTTAAAGGATCTGAACACTGCAGTGAAGTGGAACCCAGCAGTCAGTATTTTACCAGTTCTCCTGAGCGTTACAAAGTGTCCTGGTGAAGAGGTATTCTATAATTTAGAAATGAAGTTGATAGCATTTATGACTCGCAGCCTACCTGATTCAGCTGCCTGAGACACCAGTTGGTGAGAGATGTGGGGGTCACAGCATGACCACAGGACATCAGAGCTCTGGGAGACTTGAAGCCTTCATACAGAACTGAGCAGAAGAATAAAAAAAGAGGTCACACAAACAAAAAGCAATGATATCTTACTACTCATATGGGAAACTTAAAACAGATTGACTGAAGTCTACTTACAATCTAAGACGTCTTCTCCATCCACAAATTTAAGCGTTTTGTCTCCAGGGTCGTAACACTTCTCCTGTTGAGCTGCTTGGGTTGTCATTACGGAGCTCATTTCACCCTGCAGCATACTAGTCTCCTGCACAAAAACAACAGCAGGAGGCGAGGAGGAACACATTTATTTTCGGTTTCACTTCGAGGAGCGAAATATTGTGAGGAGGGGGATGTTAGGGATCCCAGCAGCTACACGGTGGACGTTTAGTTAAACACTGCAACCACCAGACACCGACGGCGCGCAGAAGAGTTAGAAAGTCAGCTTTCACCCTCAGATCACCCTCAGATGTATTAACTTCAGACATATTTAACATGTGAATCAGTGATGCTGTGGTTGAATCAGGCTGTGTTTTTTTGTTTCTTTACCTGTGCAGGAGATGTGTGAGTGACCAGCGTGTTTGGAGAGCTGTCCTCGGCGCGTAAAAGAAAGGCGACACTCCAGCAGCGCATCAGAGGAAACATGCGGGGGAAATGCCTGAACACGAGAAACAACACTAAGACAGACAGTTTTTAATGGTAAGCGATGTGAACGGCTACTAAACCATGGAAAAATGCTGAGAGACTTCGCAGATGTTGAAGATGGATGACCTAATGCGCATGGGTGTGCCTCTGTTCTCGTTGTTTTGTTTGGTGATCTGGTGTTATGGTGCCATATACACGTGATTTCTTTTCAGTCTGAGGACAAACCGATAAGAAACAGGGGACTTTCCACTGCGAATGACCGGTGTTCTAGGGGATTTTTATTTTTAAATTATGCTTACTTTTGGCCAACTGTCTGGAAATATTCTATCATTTTAAATAAGAATACCCAGAACGATGATGTTGATGATAAATGTTTGTTGATATGTCACTTATATTTAGACTATATTGCAAAATTTGTAGTTGTGACCGAAAGTTCATAAAAAATAACCTCAATATATTGTTGGATTTTGACTAATTTAGTGCAAATGTTGTGACTCACAGCACAAAAACATAGAAGATAACAATCTGAAAAGTATATTACAGTATAAAAATGTAAAGTATAAAAGCACAGCATTTATAACAACTTGATTTATGCAATATTCAGCTTTTCTTATGACCGGACAAACTCTTCAGGGTCCAGGTGTTATCAGACTTTTTTGACAAACAAAAAGGAATGCAGTCAAAAAAAGTGATTCTAAACAAGAATTGAAAATGACATTTAAAAAAAATGCTTTCACTTTGGATTTCATAACTGTTATATTTTTATGATATTTACAAAAAATACAGCCTCCAAACTAATAGATGGTGTCATAATGATATAAAGTATTATGTACTGTAAAAACGAAAGGACTGCCCCCTCTCTGATCTGGGTTATAAATAGAGTGAATGTGAAAGGACTCTAGAGAAGGATTGCAGCATCGCCTCTGACACAAACAAAGCAAAGAAAATGTGCAAAACCGACCAGATCGTTCTCAGCTCTCACATAGGTGAGAGGAGGACCATCAACCTCCTGCACAAAACCAAGAAGCCCTTACCAAGTGTGACTGTACGCCAGCTGAAGACTGTAGCAGTGAAGGAGTTTCCTAAATTATCAGGTAAACACACGCACACACACACAAAGAAAAAATATGAACTGCAGGATACAGATGCTTTCTGTTTTATGTATGAAAATCAGTTTTGTATGTTTTTCAGAACAGAAATGAAAGAATATTTTCCCTATCAGCCCACACTTTAAACATCCATGTCCAAAATCTGTATTTTTACAAATGGTAATTTGTTCTTTTACAGTGTTTGGCCTTAAATTGCCTTGTTACTGTATTGAAATTGGAATATATGTGTGTGTGTGTGTGTGTGTGTGTGTGTGTGTGTGTGTGTGTGTGTGTTATGTAAAATCCATATCAACAACCTGTATTTTTACATATAGCAATTTGTTCTCACTTAACGGCCTTTTAATGTCAAAAGCATCTCTGTATAATTCTAAAACACACACACACATATATATAATGGACGTGTTCTTTTACAATGACAATGTTTGACCTTAAATTGCCTTGTTGTTACTGTATTTAAATTGCAATATTTATGTGTATATAAAACACTCTGCAACATATCAACAGCAAGAGGCTTTGATAAACTTTCCATGCAGCACAGAGCTGATCTTCCTCTTTTCTCTGCTGTGTGTTTAGGACAGAGCATGGAGGTTATAAGGCTGGTCTATGAAGCCAAGCCTCTGGATAAAGATTCTGCTCCTCTGTCCGAATATGGAGTCAAGGATGGGGCAGTGGTCCAGATGGTGAGGAAGGTCAACGGAGGTTGATGGGGAGGCTGAGGCATCATCATCATTATTATTACCATCTCCATCATAATCATCATCATCATCATCATCATCATCATCATCATCATCATCATCAACAAAGACTAGAAGAAAACAGTGGACATGTTATTTTAGACAGAAACATCAAGGAGTCGTATAGTCTAATCTGTGGCTTTTTTTTGAATTTGCACTTTTCAAATTTACATTTTGACACATTAAATTGTGTTTTGTGGAGTTTATCAACGTACACAATTTAAGATCAAAAATGTAATGTAAAAAGGATCGCAGATTCTAAATGTGTGTGGAAGTTAAACAGAAGTCCTTACAAGAGCAATGCTTCACCACTGGATTTTTAATAGTTTTTTGTTTGGCTGTTTATTTAATTGTTCAAACAAACAGTAATATTTGATATCATGATTTATGATACACCAGTGATTGAACCAATATGATTACCGTGAACCTATAAAGTTAATTTTTTTATTATATAGTTGTATTTTACTAGTACAGTGTGGAACCCTTGTTGAATACTGTTGTTGAATTAAAAAAAAATGAATATTGACATACAGTAATGTTGCTGATTAATTTTTTCCCTAAAGAAATATCTATGTCTCCAGTAATATTGATCAGGATCAGACAAAAGAAGTGTTTGTTAAAGCGCACCATGCTTAATATTTCATTTGATAGTTCATTTCTCACTTGACACTTGTTGCCAAAAAGTTTAGAGATACCAATTAGGACAGATGCTGTGCTCTCTTTTACTGGCTAAATGTTTTTAATTAATGCACGGCTCACATTAGTAAAGTAATCACCTGCTAAATTTATGATAAATAAATGTGAATTTAAAGGATTTTGCATATTACAGCAACATACTATGCTGCATATGTAGTTCTAGTTTGTATTGTGTCCATCGTGGCTCTAAATCGTCCATTCCAAATAACATCATATCTCTGTTGTCTTTTCTTGTCTGCTGTAATTTTGAAATAGTTCAGCATAGGAAAAACACAGAAAACACTGAAGCTGCTCACTGTGTAACGTTTATGGAATGACCCTGAGTTTTTAATTTTCTATCTGTTGCTTTCACTTTTTTTCTCAAGCAGTTAGAAGAAATCACATGACTGCTGAGTAGTTGTCTGGATTGACTTTCAAATGATACTACTATCACAGTCCACGTTTATTGCCCTGATGTAAATTAAATTATTAATTTAAAAGATTTTGCATATTACAGTAATATACAATGCTACATATATAATTTTTATTTACATTGTGTCCATTGTGGCTCTAAATCATCCAGCCCAAATAACATTGTATCTCTGGGTGTTGTCTTTTCTCGTCTGCAGTAATCTTGAAATAGTTCAGCGCAAGAAATAAACAGGAAACACTGAAGCTGCTCATTGTGTCACGTTTACAGAAAGCCCCGGAGTTTTGAATTTTCTATCTGTTGCTTTCACTTTCTTTCTCGAGCAGTTATTGGAAATCACAGGACTGCTGAGTAGTTGTCTGGACTGACTTTTAGACAATATTATTATCACAGCCTACTTTTCTTGTCCTGATGTGAAGCACTGAGTGTCATTGGATTGTTTTCTGAAACATTCAGTGGAGAGACATTTTTGAATCGATGACATGCGATGGAAAGTACCTGATTCACCACCTAGTGAGAGACCCTGGCTCCACTCCATGATGAGCTCAGTTTATTGGCTATTTGATGATTTCACTTTTGCTTTTGCATGCTTGTGAATACCTAATTCACTATTACTGGTATATGCATTTCTCTCAAAAGATTGATAAATTGCTTCACAGGAGTTTCAATGATCATTCAGGGTAATAAGTAGCAGATACACAAACATTGTTCTGGTTCCATCCTGAACACTGATGCTCAAATATTTGGTGGTTTCTAGTCTCCCTTCAGTCAAAGCAACAACATTCCTACTGCAAGCTGCCAAGATTTACCAAGAACAGTGTTTACAGATGACAGATGAATTTGAAATTCTTGTTTTGCGGATGAGCTAGGATCTTTTTTTCCAAAATAAATCTTATTGTGTCAGACTTTGCACTTATCAGAAAGGCCTCCATCTCATAACTTGTATTTAGGAAAGAGTTAGCTCATTTTCACCTTTATGCAGTTCATTCTGGGAGCTACATGTAAATAGCGGAACAAGGTTTAAAATACACTCAAAAGAAATATAAACGCAACACTTTTGTTTTGCTCCCATTTTTTATGAGATGAACTCAAAGATCTAAAACTTTTTCCACATACACAATGTCACCATTTCTCTCAAATATTGTTCACAAATCTGTCTAAATCTGTGACAGTGAGCACTTCTCCTTTGCTGAGATAATCCATCCCACCTCACAGGTGTGCCATATCAAGATGCTGATTAGACACCATGATTAGTGCACAGGTGTGCCTTAGACTGCCACAATAAAAGGCTGAAAGGTGCAGTTTTATCACACAGCACAATGCCACAAATGAGGCAAGATTTGAGGGAGAGTGCAACTGGCATGCTGACAGCAGGAATGTCAACCAGAGCTGTTGCTCATGTATTGAATGTTCATTTCTCTACCATAAGCCGTCTCCAAAGGCGTTTCAGAGAATTTGGCAGTACATCCAACCAGCCTCACAACTCCAGACCACGTGTAACCACACCAGCCCAGGACCTCCACATCCAGCATGTTCACCTCCAAGATGGTCTGAGACCAGCCACTCAGACAGCTGCTGAAACAATGGGTTTGCATAACCAAAGAATTTCTGCACAAACTGTCAGAAACCGTCTCAGGGAAGCTCATCTGCATGCTCGTCGTCCTCATCGGGGTCTCCACCTGACTCCAGTTTGTCTTCGTAACCGACTTGAGTGGGCAAATGCTATTTTTCTTTTGAACACAAAAGAAAAACAGAGCAAAAATTAGCCTGCGTCCAGACTGTAAGAGGAGGCGCGGGAAGGACTTTTTCAACTTTAATGGTTCATAATTCAAAAACTACATGGATTATTGAAAAAATAAAAACATGTATGCATTACTTAGACATAGCTGCATCTAACAATCTTTGTTGTAAATAATAGCAACCCAGTATTTAACTACTAGAGGATGCCAAAGCACAGCCTGCCCTTTTAGGCCAGTTTTCACCGTGGAGTGGGCCCTGAATCTGGCGTTGCTATTTATTGACATGAAAATTTGAACAAGTCAAAGCTTAAAAATAAAATTTATACAAATATATGGACAGCACATAATGACAGTAAATGACTAATTATACAACATTCAGGTTGATATATATTTATTATAGATATGCAGCAGTGCACATGTATGCATGTTCCACCTCCTGCTTCTGACTGACTGTCATCTCTATAATTCAGGAACGCATCAGTTATAATGATTACATTTGGCAACACATTTCTCACAAACAAAACACAAATGTGACTATATTTGCCAGATGTTTCTGCATGGAAAATAGGTGCACTTGTTACTGGAGGGAAAATGGTCTGGTGTGGTTCACATGATGCCACACAGGTATAGAGGTCTGTCTGGGGGCGACAGTACAGCTTGAACGGTGATGACGCTGCTGCAAGCACACGAAACAGAAGTTTGCTTGACATCTAGGACAGACAACAAAGTTACAGTATTTTTTGCTGTGCTCCAGCAGTGAGCCACAGGTGGGACAGGCCCGGATGGACGGACACCCAGTGATGCCCGGCATCGTCTCAAAGACGACATTTGGACAGGTTTGCAGGGTTTTCAGTAGCTGGTTGCAGCAGCCATTGTTTCCACAGCGGTCTGATCGCGGTTTTGGACCTTTCCATTCCTTCAGACACTGCCAGCAGAATTCAAAGGTCCGTCCTTTGTTTGAGGTGCACAGTTTGCAGCAGACATTCAGGTTGGATTTATTCGTTCTCATCACAGAGGATTTACATCCAGGACACTACAAATAATGAAAGAAAAGAGAAAACAGTGAAGGTCTTTCTTTAAATTCTAATATTCAGTAACAACTTCACAAGAACAGCTGCTGAATGTTATATTTTCAATGGTACACTTACTGCTTTGATAAGAATGTTCTCCCTGGCAGCATTCAAGGCCAACGTTTTTTCAAAGTATTTCTTTTCTTCAGGGGTCAGGAGAGCCATTTTACAAACCTCCACATAAGGCCACTCAGCGCCACAACCAAACTGACCACACACAAATCTGCTGTCACCCTGGAAAGAAATATACAAAAGTGTACAGTCTGAAAAAAGCCGCAAAGCACTATGATTTAGGTTTTTTTTTCTTCGAATCTCTAGGACTACCATTGTCCAGCAACGTTAGCATCATTCATGAAAAATTTAGAACAACTTTAGATCATCTAGCTGGAAACTGTAGTGTTGGACAAAGTCAACGTTTTACTATTGAAGTCATTAAAACTAGGAACACTATATTTCAGGTATTGAAATGACTTTGATGTAACTCTACATCATTATTTCCTTTAAAAATCAATCAACTGACTTCCTGTATTTTCATCCACTCCTCCCCTCTCGCTGCAGCTCAGCACTCCAGCTCACATACGATGCTGCTCAAACACTGTAAAACTACTTTAAACAACACAATGACAAGTTTAGATTTTGGAGAAATTCATTCACATGTTAGAACCTGACACGTATTCTGGAGAAGAAGAATGGGAAAAAAGTTCCATGCTAAGAGTCGATATGATTGGTCCCTGAGGTTTGTTCCATATGAAACCCAGGAAGTCTGAATGTTTGGTTTTGAAACTGTTGTTGGTATGCTGCAGTGTTATGGTGGGAAGGTTCAGTCATAGTGTTGATTAAATGTTTGTCTCATGATGTGACTTGCAGCTTATAAAAGACACTATATGAACATGTTAACAAGATCTGAAAAAACTTGACTGTCTCTAGAGGGCGTCTTCAAAGGATCTGAATTCTATTGCAGTGAAGTGGAACGCAGCCGTCATTATTTTACCAGTTCTGAGTGTTACAAAGTGTACTGGTGAAGAGGTATTCTATCATTTAGAAATGAAGTTGATAGCATTTATGACTCGCAGCCTACCTGATTCAGCTGCCTGAGACACCAGTTGGTGAGAGATGTGGGGGTCACAGCATGACCACAGGACATCTGAGCTCTGGGAGACTTGAAGCCTTCATACAGAACTGAGCAGAAGAATAAAAAAGAGGTCACACAAACAAAAAGCAATGATATCTTACTACTCATATGGGAAACTTAAAACAGATTGACTGAAGTCTACTTACAATCCAAGACGTCTTCTCCATCCACAAATTTAAGCGTTTTGTCTCCAGGGTCGTAACACTTCTCCTGTTTAGCTGCTTGGGTTGTCATTACGGAGCCCATTTCACCCTACAGCATGCTTGTCTCCTGCACAAAAACAACAGCAGGAGGCGAGGAGGAACACATTTATTTTCGGTTTCACTTCGAGGAGCGAAATATTGTGAGGAGGGGGATGTTGGGGATCCCAGCAGCTACACGGTGGACGTTTAGTTAAACACTGCAACCACCAGACACTGAAAGAGCAAGAAAGTCACCTTTCAGACGGATCACCTTCAGATGTATTAACTTCTGATGAATCAGATATATTTAACATGTGAATCAGTGATGCTGTGTGATTGAATCAGGCTGTGTTTTTTTCTAACCTGTGCAGGAAATCTGAGTGACCAGCGTGTTCGGAGAGCTGTCCTCGGCGCGTAAAGGAAAGGCGACACTCCAGCAGCGCATCAGACGAAACATGCGGCACAATGCCTTAACATGAGAAACAACACTAAGACAGACACAGTTTTTAATGGTAAGCGATGTGAGAGTCTACTAAATCCTGAAAAAATGCTGAGAGACGTTTCACAGTTCAGGTGAACAACCTAATGCGCATGGTTTGGCGTATGGGCGTGCCACCGCTTTCATTTTGTTTGGTGACCTGATAAAACTATTGACAATGAATGCGTGTTGTGGTGCCATCATACACGTGATTTCTTTTCATTGTCTGCGAACAAGCTGGGAACTTTCCACTGCAAATGACTGGTGTTCTGGGGGATTTTTCTTTTTTAATTATGCTTTCTTTTTGCGACTTAGCCAATTGTCTGAAAGTATTCCTATCATTTTAAATACAAATACTAAGAACGATGATGTTGGTAATAAATGTTTGTTGATATGTCACTTCATATTTAGACTAAATTGCAAAATTTGGAGTTGTGACCGAAAGTTCATAAAAAATAACCTCAGTATATTGTTGGATTTTGACTAATTTAGTGCAAATGTTGTGACTCACAGTACAAAAACATAGAAGATAACAATCTGAAAAGTATATCACAGTATAAAAATGTAAAGTATAAAAGCACAACATTCATAACAACATGATTTATGCAAAATTCAGCTTTTCTTCTGACCGGACAAACTCTTCTGGGTCCAAATGTTATCAGACTTTTTTTGACAAACAGAAAGGAATGCAGTCAAAAAAGTGATTCTAAAGAAGAATTAATAAGTAACATAAAAATGCTTTCACTTTGGATTTCATAACTGTTATATTTTTATGATATTTACAAAAAATACAGCCTCCAAACAAATGGATGGTGTCATAATGATATAAAGTATTATGTACTGTAAAAGGACTGCCCCCTCTCTGATCTGGGTTATAAATAGAGTTGAATGTGAAAGGACTCTAGAGAAGGATTGCAGCGTCGCCTCTGACACAAACAAAGCAAAGAAAATGTGTAAAACCGACCAGATCGTTGTCAGCTCATGCACAGGGGAGATGAGGACCATCAACCTCCTGCACAAAACCAAGAAGCCCTTACCAAGTGTGACTGTACGCCAGCTGAAGACTGTAGCAGTGAAGGAGTTTCCTAAATTATCAGGTAAACACACACACACACACACACACACAAAGAAAAAATATGAACTACAGGATACAGATGCTTTCTGTTTTATGTAAGAAAATCAGTTTTGTATGTTTTTCAGAACAGAAATGAAAGAATATTTTCCCTATCAGCCCACACTTTAAACATCCATGTCCAAAATCTGTATTTTTACAAATGGTAATTTGTTCTTTTACAGTGTTTTGCCTTAAATTGCCTTGTTACTGTATTGAAATTGCAATACATATATATATACACGTGTATATATATATATATATATATAATGTAAAAAATTACAAAATCCATATCAAAAACCTGTATTTTTACATATGCCAATTTGTTGTCATTTAACGGCCTTTTTCATATCAATGAAATATATATATATATATATATATATATATTACAGGGCTGATCTCCCTCTTTCCTCTGCTGTGTATTTAGGAAAGAACGTGGATGTCATAAAGCTGGTCTGTGAAGCCAGGCCTCTGGATAAAGATTCTGCTCCTCTGTCCGAATATGGAGTCAAGGCCGGGGCAGTGGTCCAGATGGTGAGGAAGGTCAACGGAGGTTGACAGAGAGGCTGAGGCATCATCATCATCATTATTGCCATCTCTATCCCCATCTCTATCCCCATCCCCGTCATCATCATTACCATCTCCATCCATATCGTCATCATCATCATCATGCAAATAAACAAAAAGACAAGAAGCAAACAGTGGACATGTTATTTTAGACAGAAACATCAAGGAGTCATATAGTCTAATCTGTGACTTTTTTGTACTTTGCACTTTTCAAGTTTACATTTTTGACACTTATGAAATTATGTTTTTGTGGAGTTTAGCAGCATACACAATTCAAGATCAAAGTGTAATGTAAGAGGGATTGAGGAGTCTAAATGTGTCTGGAAGTTAAACAAATCCTTACAAAACCAATGTTTCATCACCAGATTTGTTAATTTTTTAATTGACTGTTGATTTAACTGTTAAAAAAATGTAATATTTGATATTGTGATTTATGATACAACAATGTTTGACCCGTTACGGATACCCTGAACCTATAAAATTTATTTTTTTATTATATATTTGCATTTTGCTAGTGCAGTGTGGAACTAATATTTAAGTGTACATATTGGGATAATCTGCTCTCTGGGAAGTAAACACTGGGAACATCTGAAGATTTCTTGAGTTTTTTTATATAAACCATTCTGATTTAATTCCATTTTATGTCATTAAATCAAATTAAAGATTAAAAAACAAACCACAACATTGTTTTATTGTGTGTTTGTTTGAAGATGTGAATGAGTAGCATTCTATGTGTATTTTTTGCAAACACTTCAGCATAGTTGTTGAACTTGACACTCAAATGCAGGATGTGCAACTGGAGTGTAAACAGGCTGTGTACATGATAATAACTGCAATATCGATGTTAGTAAAATATATTAAAACATTTTCGTTTAATATATGTTAAAGCTAAACAATTTGTAGATCTTAACTACATTTCAGCATAGTGTTGCATTAAAATGCTATGATATAAACAACTTCAAGGCATTGTGACAATAAGAACTGTATTATACGTAAACAAAATGACACAAGAAGGAGTTCCTCACTCCAGTAAGCACAACCAAACATACACATCTAACTTCAGCGAAGCTCGTTGCAAAAACACAAGAATTATGTCTCCTCACGCTTTCCGTAGCGAGTTACGTTTCCTGCCAATATGGCTGCCATCAGGAGTGGGGTGACTCCGGGTTGCTTAGCAAGATGTTTCCTAAGACAGACTGGAAAACCGAGCCGGGGCAGCCGTCCTCTTCCAGACGTTTGGAGCCACGTAGGTGTTCTTTACAGTTTCCGTTGTTGTATTTTGTGCCTGCTTCTGGAACAAACACATAAACAGCGGCTGTCTGCGGCTAACTCGCTAGCCGGCTAGCAACCTCACTGCGTAGCTGAGTGCATGTCTTGTGTGACTTTGACAGCCTCTGCTGGAGGGACAGGGCCTTCAAATAATTTTTAATTCACGTGGTTTTTAAGCCAAAACAGCAGGGACAGTTTAGCTAGAAGCATTTAAAGACGTGCTTAAGACCACGAGGAGATGTTTGAATGTATTTAAGTGGAGCTAATGCTATATCTGTGTGGCTCCACATGTTAGCAAGACTCTGATAGCAGCCGTCAACAGCTATTACATTATTCATCCTGCAGTAAAAATACCGATTCTGTTTCTCGCATATGAGTTTAGCTTTGAACTTGAGGATTAAACTAGAGTTAAATAACTCGTAAGAATCACCCGCTGCCACCAGAGGTCACTATATCTGAGGTTAAACTTGAACCTGCTGCACGTCTGTTTCTTGTTTGTGTCTAGATTTTTATTATAATATGGTAGATTTCTGTTGCAGAGATAATTACATTTAATCCCTAAATGTTCAGACACTCATCATAAGCGTGTTTGAAAAGCAGTATTTGGAGTGGGCTGTACAGCTGACAAAATATAAAAATAAAATGTTTCAGTTATCAGTTGATATCAGGAATACTTCTTTTATGTTGATTTGTTTTGTTGTTGCTGTATTTTATCTGTAAATATTGTAGTTTATGCAATATTGTCAAAAATAATTAATATTGAAGAGCAACACTTTGTACAATTTGATAGTTTGTATTAATATTGAAAGTAGAGTTTAATGATATTATTTTTTGTGGTACTCAGAAGTGCAACTAAGTTAATTTAACTCCAAAGTTATATTAGATAATGTTCCAGCAGTGTTTGTTGTTAGCAGTTGCCTAAGTAAGTAGTCAGTATTGTCAGGCAAGCTGGGAGAAAATATTATTTTCTTAAATACAGTTTACCAAGGAAAATAAATGTACTGCATTGTTGTGGAGCAGACCTCTGAATCTGACTACGTGATAGAGGACCCAGTTTAGCTGAACTTGTTGACAGATAAGAGGTTTAGGGCTGCCACCGATGTTTATTTTTATTCAGCTCATTTTGTTTATTAGAGTCATGGGGGAAAATGCAATTCTAATCTTCCAGAGCTCTTTGCTCTTTTGTCTGACCCAAAGATTTCAATTTTAATTGATATGTAGCATCGAAATGCAGAAAGTCCTCACATTTCAGAAACAGTAAATACATACTACTTCTTTCTTAGTAGATGGCTTAAATGCTTAATACCAGCACATCCATTGATCATTTTTCTGTTGATTATTACTTTATTGTGTAAAAAATTCTTATTTAAATTGTGGATTTGGCTAAAACTCTGTCCTCCTGTTGTCCAAGCAGCAGTTGCTCCAGAGGTCTCATCTACATACCGTGTTTGAGTGCCGCACTTCTACCACAAAGACTCTGCTGGGCCGCAGACACCAAGGAAAATTCCTCTGGGTGAACGCTGTGGCAGCCAGACACAACAGCTCACAGGTGAGTCGAAACAAAGGTTATATATTTTCATAATTTTTTTACTGTTTAAGTTGCTGGCTTGTCACACATTGGATGGAATGGAAGCAAAATATTTTTACTACCAGCTTTTTAGTATTGTGTGTTGTGCCTTTGATGAAATAACTGACAGTCGATCCACATTGGTGAAGATAAACAAGCCACATACAACAAGACATTTATATTTCAGATTCTGGAGTGCTGTCAGACTTTGTGTATCCTGTATTTTACAGAATAATGTATGATAAAACAACAACAGCTCAGGTTAATGCCCAGCAGCTCTGACATCTTTCTCCTCCTGTTGAGCTCTGGTTTCCTCTCTAAATGGTGTTAGGAAAGGCCAAGAAGGATGAAATCTTCCACCAACTTATATGCAATTTTCTATCTGATTAGAAACTGTTTATACGTAAAGGGGCTACTTTTTTCTCAAATGTTAAATAGTCTCCAACACTGATTTCAAACAGTGGTCACAATGGACTATTAGACCTACTGACATTACTACTTTGGTTTGAGCAGCATGAAAAAATCTAATGGATGTAAATTATATCCTGTCATCATATACAGCTACATTATGACCTGTTGGAATTCAAAGGTTAAGTGGGATTTTTAGGTCATAATTTAAATGTTTTTTTAGTATTGTTTTATATTTTTAGGTACTGAAGTTAGCTGACTGCAGTTCACAGAATATTTTCCAAAACATTTACAGATCCCTCCAGAGGATGGAGCCATGGCAGCTCCAGTGGTAGAAGCTCCAATCCTGGAGTCTTCTCTACCTGCTGACCCCATCCCCACTATCACACAACCCATCATGGAACAGGTGGGTGAGACAGCATCTGAAATTAAACCATCTACCAGAGAGCCTGCGTTACATTTCCACATAAATCATGTGATGTTTTTGGTGTTGACATTTTCAGATCCCCGTTGAGACAGTTTCTGTGGCAGCACCAGTAGAAAGCTCTGCTGTTCCCCCAGTCCTGGATTCCTCCCCCACACTTGTGTCTGCTGACCCCACCCCTGTTTTAACACAGCCAGTCCTTGAGCAGGTGGCTGATGCTGCACCGACTGCCGTGGAAGTCCTGCAGGCTGTGGCCACAGAGCCGAGGTTAACAGAGCTGGGACTGGGTGCTCATACACCAGTGGGACTCATCCAGAACTTGTTAGAGTTCATGCATATGGATCTTGGTCTCCCCTGGTGGGGAGCCATTGTTGTCGGTAAGCTGAGACCAGCTAAAATCAGTACATGTCATTTAACTTTTAGGCAGTCTAGGGAGGTTGGGTAGATCTCTGAAGGTCATATTTTCCTTCAGTTTCATTCACGAGAACCAGCAATGTTAAATTTCCTGTCTTTTCTCACCCTCTTCTGTCTCTCTTTTGGCTTTGCTCATCACTTTCTATAGGAACGGTGCTGGCTCGTTTGGCTGTGTTTCCAGTCATAGTGAAGGGCCAGAGAGAGGCGGCCAAGCTCAACAATGTGCTGCCTGAGATTACCAAACTAACCAACAAAATGAATGAGGCCAAGCAGAGTGGAAACAAATATGAATGTAAATATTCATCTCTCTTTTTTTATTGGGTTTCTTTTTTCAGTCGCACTTTAGCTGTTTAAACTATAATGAGCTTTTGTTTGTCTGTTGCAGTTGCTAGAGCCTACTCTGACCTGAACCTGTTCCAGAAGAAGAATGATGTGAATCCTCTGCGTGGGTTCCTGGTTCCTATGGTGCAGGTCCGTTTTACCCCCTCCTCATTCTTTTTAAATCAAGGTGCTTAACTTCTGATTATTTGAATTGCAACTATTGACGTTAGCATTGTGGATTTAGTTGTAGAGCTAAACATGAAGTGAACCCTGCGTATTTTTTGTTTCAACCCAAATGAAAAAAACAACAGAGACTTCAGTAACTTGGAGGACACAGTTTGTTGGATTTGCAGCAAAAAAAAGGTAGACGTGAAATCTAAAACAAATAGAGGCATAGAAGGAACAGAAAAACACCTTTACATTGTTAATAATCATAGTTTGTATGACAGTTATTCACCAATGAAAATTTCACAATTATATAAGCCCTAGCTGTTGCATTTAGGAGTGTTCCTAAAGATGACACATCTGTTTTCTGGTCATGCTGAAAACACAGTGTGGCTTTAATTACTTCCACAAGGATTTAAATCCATGCTTATGATGCTCTATGTTGTTCTTTTGTGAGGTAAAACCTAAATGACATAAAATCATTTAAACAATGTCAATATGTAAAATACAAAAAAGGCTGAAAGACACACTGGTAGATTTTTCCTCCACAGCAGCCGGTGATAGAAGGATCTACTGAGCCACCTGTAATGATATGCTCAATAATAATTTAAAACTCAATTAAAGCTTTTGAGGAATGGCATTTTAGGACTTGATGTGTTTTTCCCTATTTTCTGCCTGCTTTGTCTTTGTGTCTGTTTATGATCACGACAACTTTCTGTGAATATCCCACAGGCACCAGTCTTCATCTCCTTCTTCATCGCACTGAGGAAGATGGCCTACCTGCCGGTGCCCAGCCTACAGACAGGAGGTGTGCTCTGGTTTACAGACCTGACGGCAGCAGATCCTTTCTATATTCTACCCATCGCCGTCACCGGAACCATGTTCTTCATCCTGGAGGTGAGGCAGCGTTTACCTCACGACAGTAAACATAAACTAATATTGATCCAGCTGATCTGTATGTCAGTGCTTTTCTTAGTAATCACCACATGTGTCTTCTGTTCTTTCAGCTGGGAGCAGAGTCTGGTATTGACAACCCCAATCTGCGTGCCATGAAGACTGTTTTCAGGATTATGCCCTTAATCATCCTCCCTCTCACGATCAACTTCCCCACGGTCAGCCTGTTATTTACTTCATCCGTTGTTGTTTTTGTTCGACTTGTTTAACCTCACATCATCCCAGAACATAACTCAAACCTCTGTGTTCTCCTTGTAACAAACTGCAGGCGGTGTTTACCTACTGGTTGACCTCGAACTGCTTCTCCCTGGGTCAAGTGGCGCTGCTCAGACACCCTCTAGTCAGGGAAAAGTTCAAGATCCCTGAGAGGATCAAGCACCCGGACTCGGCCATGCCCAAGAATGACGGATTAATCGAAAGCATGAAAAAGGGTTGGTGTTTCAGATCCATAATTTACCACTGTGGAGTGATAGTATTAAACCATAGATGTCGTTATTGTTTGATTCACTCAACAACAACACAAAAAAAACAGTATAAAAAAATTGCAACTGATGATTTTTTCCTGTCTGTGTTGTACCTGTTTGGGTCTTTAGGCTGGAAGAACGCTCAGCTGGCCCAGCAGCTGGAAGAGAGGGAAAGAAGGATAAAAAATCATCTGGACCTCGCTGCTAAAGGTCAGTCCCATCACTGTATTAGCAGCACACTGACAATTTTATTCGTCTTTATTTCAGCTACATGCTACAAAGAAATGACTTCTAAATGAAAATAAATAAGGGAAAGAAATGGAATATCTAAAGGTGGAAAAAAATATGCTGCCATATGAATTTGTCTCAATAGTTATTAAATTCCCAGCTTCTACAAGAAGTGCACATCAATACCATAACCTATAATAATGAAAAAGTAGTGGAATGACACACAAAGTTTTCAAAACTACCTGTTGAGTTTGTAGTTTTGTGGCGCGAACTCAGAGCTGCATGTAAAGGTGTCAAACCATTCAGAAGCTACTGACAACTGACTTTAAAAGAGTCATGAGCTGCAATATACCACAAAAATACAAAACTGTAACGTGTTGTAACGACTACATGTCCAAATGGAGGAGAGGAGCACCCCCTTGTGGCCACCATGACTTACTGCAAACAAGTGAAAATCACAAAAACATCAGCAAAAAGTGTTGATGTGAGATAATGAATGAGAAAATACTGTTGAAAATCATCTATTTCCCTGAATTTGTTCTCTTTTGAAAATACAATACTCACACTGAACAAGGGAGTAAATCCCCCAGAAAAAATGCTTACAAAATCAGTGAAGTGATAAAGGATTGTGGTATGAATATTTGAAGAAGGAAATGTAGATTTTATCAAGTCGGATTCCTGAATGTTACTGAATTTGCAGCGCCTCGACCCAGTGAGTATCTTATTCATGTATTTTTATTGCATTTAAGGTTTTTTTTTCTCAACCTTCAGGCTTGTGCTGAAGCAGTCATCAGTGGTAGCTGTTCTGGTATAATTTTAGAGTAACCTATTGTAGTAAACAGAATATCTTCTGAATGTGAATTAATAAATGACGACAGTAAGACTTTAATGTTCCTGTAATGTACATTTTCACTGTTTAAAACCTTTTCCTTTCATATTTTGCCACATCTGTACATCAGATCAACAGTTTTTGTGTCTTTAGTATAGACACCAGACATTAAAGAAGTGTTCTTAATAAATAAAAAGTATCTGAACATCCCTAAAGCTCAGATGGAGCTGTTACCATGGTTGTTATTGTGCTACCAGGCGGCTAGTAACACTTCCATATGTGTTCAAACTATTTATTTGTTCACAATAGATGATGAAGTACATGTATTTCACTAAATTTTAAAAATTTTTCTTTGCAGGTCCACTGAGGCAGACTTTTACCCACAATCCTCTGCAGCAGACGCCTCCCATTGCTGCAGCATCAGCTAAAGACAAACAGGCTGGAGCCAAAGTGAGGCCGTGGAAGGACACTATTGGATAAATCTGACTGGCTGTTAGCTTGAGGGTAGAATTAATTGTGTACATATTTATGGATTCAGAGACAGGGAAGGTCGGGAAAGATTTGTCATTATGTATTATTCTAATTAAAATGTAAACTCTGCCACAAAACAACAGTGTTTGGTGTCTGTTGTCATGATGCTGGGATTACACGTGAGACACATTGTCTTATGCTGGTGCTCAGAGCAGAATAAAAGAAACTAGTCATGTCGTCAACAAGTCATTTTATTATAAATACGTGTTTGCAGCTCAACTGTTTCAAACTCAGTGTTTGAGTCAGACACCACAGAAGAATGAGATCAATTGTGAAAAATAGCCCTTTACTACACTAGACATTGCAGCTAAAACCTGTAGAGAAATTTCTCCCCTAGATGAGTGAATATAGAGTTCATTGTCTTGTGTCTTTTATTGTTTTTTGTGCATTATGATTAAGACTCTTTCTATGGTAGGCAGTGCTTTCGGTGTCATGCTCTTCAACAGTTTAACTATACTAATAATTTATCGCCTTCTAGTAATATCAAAACAAGGCATTACATACTTGTGTGGCATATCAATTAAATAATTCCCTGCTAATACGTGCAGTTCTGCAATAGAAACCGGTGATGATTTCTTCAAGAGTGCATTAAAATGTTCACTCTGAAGTGGTAGTCAGTCAGTTTTCCCAACGAGCACCCGGGTGTCATCGTTCGCACATTCATTAACATTATCACCGGGTGATGAGTGACAGGTGGAAGAGCTGGGTCCAGCTCAAGCCCAGATATTTGTCCACACTGAGGCCTTGATGCAGAAGCGACCGGCCGAGGTGAGTTCAGTCTGATACTTGAGGTTGTCGGTGTCCGGCAGGATGTGAAAATCGGACGTCTCTACTCTGCCTTGTCGGTGTCCATCTCCGTCAGAACAGAAAAGCACACTTTCTGAATTAGTATGCCAGATTTAGCTGAAAGAGGGAAGAGAGCAGGAAGGTTAGAACAATGAAAGTTTAAGTTTGTCACATATATAATTACATATACATGTGTGTGTTTAAATGTATAGACTGATCAATAATTTTGCACTGTTACAGCATTCATGTTACATAAATCACACAAAAAACACACTAATCAATTGAGAAAGTTGACTAAAAATGCAGTGACTTTACTCAGTAATATACTGTACATTAGCAGTGCAAGTTCAATAGTTATTATAGTACAGTCAGCTGCAAGATTTCACAGAAATAACTATACATTGAAATTACCCACAAGTGAAGGTTTGTTTTAGAAGAATTAAAAAGTTGCATATTACACACACTAAAAAAAAATAAAACCCCTGCTTTGGTGTGATGATAGTAATAATAACAGCATTATAATTAATTAATGTGCTTGTAAATCCTGCCCCCTTCTTACCAATGAAGCTCCGTAGCCACAGCGGCCTTTTATGGGCCGGAGTGTAGCAGCAGAGGAAGTAAACAGGGATTCCTGACAGGGCGATGCCGATGCCGATCAGGGAGTTGATGGTGTCGCTGTAGAGAGGCACCACCACCAGGAAGACTGTGAGGAGGCAGAAAACGATGGGGAAGAACAGACTGAGCTGAGGGACGGAAAGAGAGAAGATCATAGTCAGATGAGGATCTAAATAAGCACAATAAATGTGTTAATCTTAGTCGTAATCTTCAGTTCTTTAGCACCACAGTTGGCTTTCATAAAAGTGGCACAGAGAGAGTTAATATGATGCTGACTCTTCTTTGTGCCTGATTTTGTGATCCTGATTTGTCCATGTGGATGCTTCCTCGAAATACAAACTATAATGCTCATTTTTCATATTTAGAGCAGCTTTTTAAAAATTTCTACATATATTTTTAAAGGGCTTGGGGAGTACTGCTGGATATGTGGAAACATTTGTATTTTTTTTCCATGAAAATATGTCTTTCCTGCCTTAAAATGACTTAAACATAACTACACCGTGATGAAATCTCTGTCTTTTTTCCTCTTGCTGCATCTCCAGCACACCAGCTCCTGTTCAAACTCTTTAAAACTACTTTATGCTGCACAATATCATGTTGTAAGATTTCAGTTATTCTGCCGGACCAAAAACTGATTCTGAATAAGAATAATGATACAGAAAGCTCCACCCTGCAAGCTGTTAGGATTGGGTCTTTAGATTGAAACTCTGGAAGTCTAATTCTGTGTTTTCGAGACTGCCATTACTGCAGTTTCAGGGTGGAAATGCTCAGCCAAGCTCATGATAATTCTTTTTCCATTTAAAAAAAAACACCATTAACAAGGTAAAAAACTTGATTTTCATTAGAGGGGGTCTTTAAGTGAGCATTTTGTCAGGAACTAGTATTGTTTCTTTTTAAAGCAACATTATTTGTGTGGGAAAAATCACTGGTTGTACTATATTGGTTATGCTTTTCTGCAAAGTATGCTCAAAGCTCTACTATTGTAAAATAATTAGCTGCATTACCTTTAGGGGTCTCTTTCTGTCTGGCTCCTTCCAGCGTAGATATAGTTGCCCCAGAATGGACAGACCAACAAAGAACCAGTAGCTGAAGCTGTAGTAGTTGATGAGCCTGAAGACGTCCTCTACGCACAGGTATATGAGAGCCATGAAGCCCTGCAGAGAAACACAAGGAACGTGAGGAAGTCTAGCAAAATGCGGGGGTGGGTGGCGAAAACAGAAATGATGGACAACAGAAGAGAAAAGATGACTGACGTTGAAGAGCAGGGCGGGGATGGGAGTGTAACGGTGGACATGGATCATGCACAGGTAGTCGGGCAGGTGGCCCTCCCTGGAGCCCACGAAGAACAGCCTTTAGAGAGACAAAAATAAAATGACTGACTGTCACATGGCAATGAGGGAGGTTTTGACAATGCAGGGATGAAGTGCACTAATGTGATTCTAAAAAGCAGAATCAGTCACCTGGAGGCAGCCAAGATGGAGGCGTTTAGTCCACCGAAGCAAGAAAGAGCCACGGCCAAGGGAATGGTCCAGTTCATAACTCCAAACACCTGGTCTGCAAACGTCTGCAGAGAACAAACAGTGAGGTCTTTACCTTGAGCTGAATATAAATATGAATCTTAAGTCATTCAGGATTACAGGAACTTACCACAGCTACAGCGTCACTGTCTAAGATGGCATTGATGGGGAGGATGGTGTAGTAAGCCACGTTGGTCAGGATGTAGATCACCGTCACTATGGGCATGGAGATGGCGATGGCCAGAGGCAGGTTGCTGTAGTTCACAGAAACAGACACCAGAGGGAAGCAGAAGAGATGACACAGATTGTTAAAGCTTCTGAGATTCAGGGTTTGTCAGGAGTCTCTGGGTCAAAGCCCATCAACCCCGTGGGTGAGAGAAGGATGGGGATTGGGATAAGGTGCGGTTGTTTGTCACTTAATCTGCCTGGGAACTGTGGGAGAGGCTTGTGATCCAATCACATGCGTAGTCTTGCTTCATTTGATCAGTGTTTGGCAGTGTGAATCAAAGCAAAAGCTTCTCACACACACATGCCAGATTCTTTCAGATCCTTTCATGTATTTTCTCCACCTCGCTCGTCATCGCTCTCTATTGTTTACTACTCAGTGGTTTGTTTCTTACTGGTTGATGCTTCAGGGAGACAATGCAACAGGTGTTAAATCACAGCAGAGCTTCTGTAGATACCTGAACTTTATATTGTTTTAGAATGCTCTGGAATTAAAGCATTTTCTGTGAGACTTTAAGTGTTTAAGACATGACAGGACGCTCTGTAGAATGTTTGTAGCTCAACTCAAAGATTGTGTTTAGCTAAATGTAGAACTTTGATATAATGACTACAATTGTAAAGAAAAATCATGGATCCTTTGTTATATTTATCTGCATGAGACAATACATAGTTTCAGAAGTTAGAAAATGTAAGCTAATTAAGAGTTTTATTCAAAATGATTACCCTTTTAGATCTAGGAGAGGAACATGATTAAAAGAGGAAACTGATTAGGGAACTGCATCTCTTGTAGAGTGGTGAAGTATAATTTTGGAAGACACGATAAAGCTTTGCAGTATTTTATTCAATTTGCAGCATACAGACGAATCAAATAAAAAATAGGTCTGAAACTTTGATTATCACTTTCTTTCCAATTGCTTGAAAGGGGCTACTTGTCTCTCAGTTTAATTTTTAATCCTTCATGTTTGGATTGTTGCTTCAGAATTGCATTTTTGTACAAAAATTACTCAATATTGTAATTTTCCATTTCTGTGTTTTGTGTCCAGCCCCAAGCACATAATACAGATACGGAAAAAGTTGAATATTGAGACATTTTTAATACAGACGACACTGATTAAGATTAAACTGAGAAATGATTATCCCTTTTGTGGAAAAAAATAATAAAAGCTTCAAAAGCATTTTTCATTTGACTGGTTCTGAGTTCAATTCCTGATCTTTGTACTTCCTGCTTCCAGTGCAAATGGTGAAAGGCAAAATCCTCAGTTCCTTTTTCTGTACTAATATCATCCAGAGTTTACCTGATGCTAATATGAAGCTACAGCAGAGTTGCTGAGCTGCAGATCAAGGATATTAACCCTCCTGTTGTCCTCATTTACAGGCACCAAAAAATATTGTTTACTTGTCTGAAAAAAAATCCCCAAATTTCTGAAAATTTGCAAAACCTTCAGGAAGAAAATTCCAATAATTCCATAAAAGTTTCCCTTAGAAGTTTTATTTTAAAAAAATCCCCCAAATTTGGCAAGAAAATTCTTGTAAATATTTTTCAAAAATAAAAAAAAATCATTTCTTTTTCCCACCAAAACATGTTCAAAGCTTTCCCAAAAATGTTGAAAATGTGAACATCAGGAGTTTCACTGTGAAACTATTCCCCCCCCCCCCACACATTTTCAAACACTAAAATGGGTCAATTTGACCCGCAGGGCAACACAAGGTTTAACACAAAGAAGAAAAATATCATCAAATCACTAACTAGATTTGATGGCCTCTGGCTCACTGAGTAAAGACTTTAAACTCTGTCACCCTTCACTTGCACTGGTACTTTTCTAAGAAGTGATCAATACGAGGACTGGTTACATTGGCAAAAAACCTATTTCAATGCTGAAATCTTTTAACATCTTAGATCTCAACTGGGAGAAGAAAATTAGATTTAAGACAACCTATTAGGCGGTGGTTAAGCACTCATATTTGCACAGCTGATGCAGTATAAAATAGCACGTGTACTTAAAATCAAAGCAGATTCACTTCATACAATGCACTGGAACAAGAATACCAATAACAACCGTCATCCCACTTTCATAACTCACGTTTCAGGGCTCTTGATCTCCTCTGTGACAAAGTTGAGAGTGTCCCATCCGGAGTAGGAGAACAGAGCCGAGTACAGAGCCAGGGCAATGTGTCCGGGGTCCTGAGAGGAGTTATCGAACAGGCCCTCAAAGTTCTGAGTGTGACCTGGGGTATGAAATCCATTAAATTAGATTCCTAGCCTCTGCACAGCAGTTTTAGGTCATTTCTATTTCATGAAAAATCATGTAACCATTTAAAATCAGTGAACAGCACATAGAAAATTCTCATTTTTAGCATCCTTTATATTGTGAAGTGCTTTAAATGTGATAGTTCGAGCACCTTGTCCAATCTTGACAAGGCCAGTGATGATGACAGCGATGAGAGCGATAACTTTGGCGTAGGTGAAGATGTCCTGGACCCTGGTGCCCCACTTCACATAGGCGCAATTCACAAAGGTCAGCAAACCTGAGGGCAGGCAATGAAAGCATGAAACACACACGTATCACGCATCCACAGGCACACTGAGGCAAATTGTTCGACAGCGTCAGCGGTGACATTTGCTCCGTAAATTGAGTGTGAGCCAGCATGTTTCCGCGTGAGAGTGCGGCCGGTTTAAGTTTAAGGAAACGCTGCTGCTGACTCAAGCAGACTGGACTGTTGTTTTTCAGGAAACAGCTGAGTGCAGCACATACAAGCAACACACACACACACACACACACACACACACACACACACACACACACACACTGAAACACACACAGGTACTGTCAAGTGAACCAAGCCGATCGGATGGCCTTGTATTTGTCAGCGTGAGGTTGGGGATTTGTAACGTTTCCACTTATTGACCCACAGGTTCAACTCCTGATAAGAAACGTGGTCTCATCTGCTACTTTTTCTTTATTGCCCTGCTTCACCTTGAGTGCTGTTAATGTTCTTGGGAAACTTGTTTTTGTGCTTCTCCCTCGAACTTATCATTCTGTGGCCTCTTATCAGCACATGATAACTCCCAGTTCAAAAATGTAGCAAGAGGAAGAATTACTATCTGAGCCATTAAGGAGTAACACAGAGTTTCATACATATTGCTTGGATTGTAAGATTCCTATTAAAACCCTCCCCAAGAGGAATGCTTCTTGTTGTGTAAATCTTCAAATCTGTTGAAATTAATTGGACACAGACAATCTGCATTAGCGTAAAGTTACCTCCACATCATCCAGATGTTTAAAGGAGACACCACGACAGGATTACATCACTGCTCTCCCCTCCACATTGACCACTGAGTCGCCTCCAGCAATCATAACACTATCATCTTCCGCCGCATCGACATGCAGAGGATCATAACAGGTCCGTTCCCAACAGGATGCACGCTCAAACACAACAAAACACAACGCCTCAGACGGACAGGGTCCGCAATGAGCGATGGAGAAGGAGGCTTTGCCACACATAAGCAGAGGCGTAGTGTGTTGACAGTGAAAGGCTAGAAGGGTGGGAGGTTGGCGGGCCGGTAGTGGAGGTCAAATATGGTCCAGATGGGAGATGAAATGGAGATCTGAAAAGCTGATTCAGTGAATTTACTTGTAGTTTGAACAACCAAGATGCAAATAAGGGTAGTGGGAAGATTATGATGGGGGCTTTGTGGATGCAACTTTTGATTTCTGTCATTTTGCGATGGTTAAATAGTTCCTTTTATCACGTCACACACTGACCTGACAGAGCAAAACTTCACTTATTTTATATTTCACAATTTGACTGCAAGTGTCATCCACATGAAAGTTCAAAATAGTTTCTGATTCATTTGGGATTGCCTGGATGCTGCCATATACCGTCCTCATACATGGGGACCAAATGGGCACTGTGCAGGATTTGTGCAGATTTTTTGCTGCTAAGGCAAGAAAAGATGTTTGTAATGACGTATTACTTATAACTATAAAGCATAACGTTGTGATGGACTGCATCTTGTAATTATAAGTCATGAAGTTGTGTTTTTTTGTTAAATATTCAAAATATTGGATATAAAGTGATACATTTTACTTATTAGATAAATATAGTGAGATAATATGCTAGAATTCTAAGATAATGGCATGGAATTTTAAAATATCTAAGGTAGTAAATCAGAATTGGATGATAAATCGGTCAAATATTCTGACTTAATAAGTTGGAATGTTGAATACTCGTCTAAATTCTACTAAGAATACAAAATATTATAATGCATACTAACCTATAAAGTTGAAATTATTGAGTGAAAACTTTTTAGCATGCATTAATTATGGATTTTTACATTTACCTTACAAATATGTCACTGTCTGTTTGGACTGATTTAAACAAAGATTTGCCTGAAATGTTATTCCAATCTCAAGTAAAATAAGTTAAAACTAAATTAGGGTTTATGAGACATTTCAGCAGGTACAGTTTCCCATTTTTTTTCTCACTAGCAAGAAGCAAGTTGAGTTTGGTTTTAAGCTGCACTCCTGTCCACAGCTGTCAGTAGCCTCCCAGGTCAGAGTCTCCCTGCAGTGAGGACTTTACCTCACAGCTATCAGCCCTCCTCTGAGCACTGCTTATCGGTGCATGCATTAGGTGTGTGTTCATGCCTGTCTGCATTTCAAGTAGATGGGTGGATGCAGGAGTAATATTGATTGCAACAAGAACACTATATGAACATATCTCGGCTATCTGGCTAATCTGTGAGTTGATGCCTTTACAAGCTCTCTATCTCTCTGTATCTTCCTGACTTAGTGTGTTATTGCCTGAGAGCTGGTATTTCTTTGCTTCTGAAGTTGTGCCCGGTTGCCACGGCGAGCTCTGTGGTGAATTTCTTGTTAGTTTGATTAATGCAGTTTGTCACCTTTGCTTTTTCTCTGCGTCGTTGTCTAGTTCCAGTTACCTCAGCAATCTGTGACGCGTCCAAGCAGAAAGGTTACTCGTGCATTTATGAAGTTGTTGTTTTGTCTCTGTTCCCAGATCAGAAAAAGCAGTGACTCATGTCCGCATGTGAGGAGCAGACGGCAGGATTTCTAAATCACTGCTCTGACATTGAGTAAGATGCTTTCCCCCCTTATTTCGTCTAATTAGTCCACAAGATTTTAGGGCGGCTCAGTTCCTCTTTCATTTAAAGTCAGACCTGCTGACTGCAGCAGTAGTGTCACCATTTTTCACTTCTCTAGTCTCAAAAGCTCACGTGTTTTGTCTTAGATGTGACACTATGGCAGCAAAAGACATCATCACTGACACGCACATCACTCACTCACTCATTCAAACACACTCTCCAGATGTGTACTTACATATACAAGCAGCCGCCAGCAGCCTGTTGGCCAGGTATGGAGCTATACATGTGGGGAAGATGGGCTGCATCATGTAGTTGGAGAACGTGATGGCGATGACGGCCTGGCTGGTGGGCTCGATGATGAGTAGGGAGGTCCACAAACGGATGAAGGCCAGGAAACCCCCGAAGGCCTCCAGGATGTAGGCGTAGGAGGCCCCAGACTTGGTGATGGTGGTCCCCAGCTCGGCGTAGCACAGGGCCCCGAATACGGAGAAGATCCCACCGATGGTCCACACCACCAGAGAGAGGCCGTAAGAGGCGCTGTGGATGAGGACGCCCTTGGGTGACACAAAGATCCCCGAGCCGATCATGTTCCCCACGATGAGGCAGACCCCATTCAAGAGGGAAATCTCCTTCTTCAGCTTCATGGACTCCTCTGAGCCTTCAGACTTCTCTGACGGAGGGCCCCCATTAGTCGCCTCTTGCGTAGGAGCTTCACTGTAGGACGCCATTGTTCGACTTTGATGGTTTCTTTATTTATTAGAAAAAGGATTTTTGTCACAAATGAAAAGATTTTTGCCTTAGTGTGAGGCTGAAGATTCAAAATTTCTCCTCCAGTTATCTGTGCTTATCTCCCGCCATCTGTGAAGGAGACACACAAGCTCGTATCAGTGATGCTGTTACCACGGAGACTGATATGTCACAGGATACACACAGCAAATATTTGTGTTCAGATCGAGTCATAGAAAAACATATTTACAAGCCATGGACATTAATGTAAGAACAAACATTAAAAAAACACAACAGAATGCAACACTTGTGGGGGCATTGTTGGATTTGAGAGCCATTAGGCCGCACGGCAAATGGCCTTTTAAGGTTGAGTGTATTGACAGAGACAGAGAGAGAGGAGCAAACAGGGCACATGCCTGAAAACACCGGCTCTTCATTGGTAACCGCAAGCTGAGGAAGAATTACTGACCGACACACACATTTTGACTCAGAGCCACCCACAAGATCCACCTCACACACAATCTGAGAGCGTCAGCATAGTGGCTGGTCACATGTTTGCCAAAGTTCATTATCTGCAGCAGCACGCATGGAGTTTGATGATGAGACAGACACGCTAGGCAGCATGTTCATTCACCTTTCTGCAAGACTGGCTTCAGTAAGTTAATGGCACTGTACTTTAATAGCCTCCAACTTTCCACAGTGAAATGTTGAAACACACTCTAACTTAGAAATGATTTGCCTTAAATTTAAATAATCGTTAATGGAGTTTTGAATGAGAAAGACATCACTACATAAAAGTCACATTTTTAAATGATCTAAAGAGGCTATGGCTAATGATCTATAGTGGCTATGATGCCTAAATAGCCACTATACAGGTAGTCAATATGTAAAATAAAAGTTCAGATATAACTTAATTACCTGCAGCTTTTCATAAGGCCGTTATTTCTACATATATCTAAAAATGATTATTATTTCACCAAGTATATCACAGGTTTTAGCCCAGATGCATGTTTCCCTCATGAACGTAGCCAAACATGCATTGATCAAACATGTAAGAACAGTGACTCAGACTGAAGGAGAAAATATTTAGATAGCGGGAACAGTGTGTGAACAGATGTAGAAAATTGATCCCAAGACAGTAAACAGAAGAAACCGAATAGGTCATTCAGATAGGCAGATACCTGCTGTAAACATGTAAAACAATACACTATACCTTGTTCTAGATTTTATAAGTTTATGATGAAAATAGCAAGTGTGAAGCTCATGGAAAAAGGTGTGAGTGGGTGAGTGGTTTAGATACCTTGAAGCAGCAGCAGATCAGCAACACGTGGCTTCACGGGGGAATGACTGGAATGAAAAAGGACAGTAGATTGACAGTGGCACCCGGCTCTCACAGAAATAAAGTACAAGGTTCACAAACTACTGATAAGCCATTCATCTTGAGATACTCACCTATTACAGCTGACGCTTATTTAAGGTTTTGAAAGGCACCGACTGTGAGACTCACACTGTGTTCTCATATCAGGAGATGAATCACCTGGCTGCAGGATGTCAAGTTCCTAGCTTATCTTACCACTCAAGGGGAGCTACTCTCTGCTTAGTCATTTCTTAACATGTAGGCAAAAAACACACTCAGATCACTCTCTTGACTTGAGTTGTGCAGAGCAAAAAGGAGACGAGGCACATGTGGGTGGCGTCATAAATTGAGTCAGTGCTGTAAACTGGTCTGTCCTTAATGAGAAAAAACCTTGTGGAGTGCATACAGTGAAGTACATTCAGTTGATTTAGGGTCACTCACCTTTTTCAGATGCCTCCCAGCTTGTCCTCTTAGGTGTCCAATACTGTTGCAGCCTTGCTACTGATGACAAATAATGTTTGACTTCTAATTTGATTCACCTCTCCGCTCCAGCTGGGCATCTCATTGTTGTGTCTCTCTATTCCAGTCAGTAATAAATCTCCTCAAGCGTCTTCCTCCTCTGTCTTTGTGCTCCTGCTTCCGCTTGTTTTTGACTTTGCTCCGTGTTCCATCTCTGTACTACTCAGCTGATGTACTTGTGGCTTTTATGCACTTCTGGTTTCCAAACGCTTTACTACCAAGGAAACGAATCAGAGGGAGGGAGGGAGGAAGAGAGGGAGGGGGGAGGTTTCCCTGCCACACATTGTCTCCCCTGAGTGACTTTCACTGTAAAATTATGGACTTTGTAATGAAATGATCACACACGTCAAACAGGTCTTATCATCAGTGGAGGAACCGGGCCGTTACAGTCGTTCCTCTGATTAATGTTGCAGTGAAACAGACAGCAAAGCACATTTTAATGCAAATACAGTGTTCCTTTGTCGAGTCTGTGTTTAAAGTAATCAACCACTGATGTGAGAGTAGTCCACAATGATATACCTTAACTCTGATATATTTCCATTATGCTATTGTAATACTTGAATAATGGCTATGCATTCTAGTGAAATACTAGTATTCTGTTAAACAATCAGTTAGTCAGCTGATGCTCATAGTTTTAATACCACAAAGTCATTTCACGTTAGTGTATGATTCTAATTGTAAACGCTGTTATTGGTTTTAATGGACAACTATCTGAAGACCATGGCTCCCTCTTGTGGAGCTGAAATATACTGAATGCGATAGATTACAACCACTCAAGTACAAATTTGATGTATTTTACTTGAGTCTTTTCTTTTTAGTTTCTACTGATTTACGTATCAGAAGGAAATAGTATTACAATAATAGTGTTACATTTATGTGACAGCCTCAGTAACTTAAACTAAGATTTTTGTACTCAAAACACAAAGAATTACAACATTTCATTTATAATTCAAAGTTGGAAAACTGGCTACTGTTTTGCTAGATAATCATTTAGACATTTTTCCATGGTATTTTCACATTTTGTATTGCTTTGGTGCTTTATTATTTTTATTTTTTACAAGCCAAACAATCGATTATTGCAAAAAAATAATCAGAAGATGAATACATAATTAAAAAAATACAATATAATATGAATTAATCTTTCACAAATACTTCAAATTAAACTCCTCATAAAACAACTTCAACAGTGAAATCCTGCCTCAGCTTTAATGCATGAACAACACTAGTCTTATCACTTAATATATATTAGGAAGCCAGTCACAGGTGACATCTTCTACTTCTCCCTTTTTAGACTTCAGTTAGATGTTTGTGATAAAACCTACACATTTTGCTTAGATAGCATTTTAAAGGCAGGAATGGGGGGACTTTTACAGTGTTCTGTTTACCAAAGAATGTGAATATTTTCTCCACTCCTGCACAAGTGACACAAACACACACACACATACATACACACTGATTAAAATAATAAAAAAAGTGAAAAGTAGCAGAACTGGTACCTCCCTGAATATTCATGTTTGTTGAGATGTTTTATTGTACAAGGTGTGACTTTGTAAGATTCATGATAGGATAGTTTAGAAATATGTGAAGGAACAGTTCGCCGTCTCCCGCTAGTTTGTTAAATCCAAAAACTACAGAGTTAAAAGAATATCAGCAGCCTCTCATCATACCGCTTTGTCCCACTAAGTAGCTCAACACATTTTTTTTTAACTCATTAAGAATGTTATAAAGACTTTTCCAAAACAACATGTCATGTATCAAATGAGTTTTCATTCATTCAGACTCTTGGGGAAAAAAAAGCTGCATCCCAGTGACTTTACATTAGTGCTTATTTTCGGTGTATTTAAAGCAGCGTTTCATCTTGTGATTAATGATTTACTTTTTCAAAATGTAAATAAATAAATGATACTAATTAAGACACCACTTCATCTGGAACTGATCTAAAGATGTACTCATGTCAGGTGAATGGCTGCTTTATTTTTTTAGATCAAATGACTGATGTAGAGTGAGCGACTTTCTTTGTCTTCCAAATAGTTGTGGATTCTTCATCAATGGAAGATTAAGTGTGCGCAAACAATGACCTTTAAAAACCTTCTCTCCTCTTCACCAGAGATGATTAGTATCTATAGAGCACTGATTAACGCTTATTGATGAATGATACATGTGATCAAAGCCTGTAAAAATCCGCCATCACACCTGTGGCCCCTTTATATTTACTTCTTTCCCAGCTGCTTTGTAAAACTGAGAACGATTAAAATGACTTTTCTTTTCTCTCTCTCGCTCTCTCTCACTCTTTTTGTTTTTTGATTGAGACACGTCCCTTGTCACTCATGAACGCATGTGGACAAACTTCTCACACATGGCTCCTTTCACTCCTTTTGTCCTGCTCTCTGCCCCGGCCCATTCTTGTCCTTGGTTACCGGTTGTCATGGTTTCGGGAGCCCCTGTAGGCTAAAAAAAAACTGGAGGGATTAAAGGCGGCCATTTTGGGGACAGCTGGACCAGGTTGGTCCCTGTTGCCCCCTGCCCTGCTCCCAGTCACTCTGGGGGAAGAGGGGTGGCATTGTGTGAGGATTAGAGCTTCCTGTGTGTCAGCTCATTACATGGGGAAGGGGGGAGTATTGGGGTGATGGGGTGAGTAGAAAGAGTGAGGGAGAGAAATGAAAGAGAAAATGAAAGAGAGTGCGTATGAAAGAGAGTATGACACAGGGAGGGAGGGAGGGAGAGGGAGGTGGCAGCCTCTACAGCTGCACTCTCAATCACACTCATACAGGCTCTGATTATCCTTTTCACACACACATACACAGTAGTGGGGGAACTGAAACATATTAAAAGACACGGAGGGCAAAAAAAGGCAGAATTAGGAGACAGCTAGCCCAGCGCCTCAGACAAAGGACCCCCTCCCCTCTCCCAATCCAGACACACAGAGAGCTGGAACAAACAAGGGAAAACTGACCAACAGCGTGCATGCAGGCGCACACCGAATAAGAGTCATGCAAGCAGAATACTTAAACAGATAAATGAATTCACACAGACAGAGGCTCAAACTGAAGCCAGACAATTAATACAAAAAAACTCCCACCTAACCCCTAAAGAAACAGACGGGCAACAATCACGTCTCCTCTTCACATTGCCATTGTTTTATTTATACATCACATGGGAAGCATGGGAACGTATTTGCTACAAAAAAGGGGGTTTTACAATGGGGACAGCAAAGCATACAAATACTAAACTTAGCAAAGCAGGAATGCAGTGAGTGCAGACAGTTTGTGTAGGAGCAGAACACTCTCAAGTGCTTTGAGAGCAGGGGGAGTTACAACGGACGGGGCTCATCCTTGTTGGTGGTTTAACAATGCAGCCAACACCAAGGAAAAAAGGTTCATCATCATCAGTACCAGTAAGATCGTGTGCTGCTATCTGCTGTAAGTACAGGACTGCTCAAAAAAGAAATGTAACACAATCATCGACATCATTATTATTATCGTCATCAACAACAGCATCATGGTCATTGCTAGCATGTGTCTGTTTCAGTAGATGTTTCGGACACAGTGCAACTCTAAAACATGCATTCAGCAGCATCGGATTTTTAAAAAAAAAGAACATAAGTAACAATAAAAAGGCATAAAATGTAACCGCAGCTCATATTTACACACATTGGCCAGTTACTAAATTGGCCTCTTTTGGTATGGAGTTTATTTTGTAAAATTCCGGACACTCCTCTTCCTCTTGTTTTTCATTTAAATCAGCTTATACTGGTTGTTTGACATTATACAGTATGTGCTGAAATAGGTGTCAGCAAAAAGAAAAAAAAAATAGCACAAACAATCAATTCTCATCCCGACAATGCTGTGAAGTGTGGAAGATAAGGCCTCACTGTGGTCTTTGAAATACAAAAATACATTGCTAAAATACTACATTCACAGATTTCTTGCAGTGGTACTAGAATTTGACTAAATCTAGTTGCCTAATATAAAAGGTAAATATGAATTAGAATTAATAACTCTAGACAACAAATCTCATTCTATTAGAAAAAATACATTCCTTTGTCAGGACCTTTTAAAACTGGCCGTCAACAACACTAACTTTCTATGCAGTGGTGTCCATAGCTTCGCCTGCCACGTCAGAACCAACACTGATTGGTGGAGGATCTGAGCTGTCACCTTTCTCTGGGGATTTAGCCAACCCCTGCTTGTCATCCAGCTGTCCAGGATTCTTACTGGTTGACTGTGAGCTGCGATCCTCCACACAGTCATTGTCATTGGTTTGAGCCTTGGAAGGGGTATTAGTCGACGCTCCAGGGTGAGTTTTCATATGCCCCTGTTGACAGGACACAACAGGCATTTACTTACAAGTAAACACAACAAAAAATGCATTTAAATATCTTCATATTACACTGTCAGTAGAACAGCGATGAATCTTCACTGTCTGTAATTCTTACCTTAAGTCCACTTCGGCTGGCATAAGCCTTTCCACAGTGGGAGCAGCAGTAGGGTTTGTCTGGGCGAGAAGGCTGAGTATGTGGTGGTGGTGCAGCGACGGAGGGCTCAGGATCCTCTGAAGGCTTTTCTGGCACGCCATGACTCTCCTCCTTTGCAGTTTCCTTCTCCAGCTCTGGCTCCGACACTGACAAAACCTCTCTGGGTGTAGCGGTTTCACTCTTCCCTTTACTGTGGGCAGCATCTCTTTCCTGTGACTCATGTGATGCGCTGCTACAGGCCTCTGCTGTTTCTGGGATAGCTCTGGGACTGGCAGGAGGGGTGAGCACAGGTACAGGCTTTGCAGCTTTTGGGTTCAATTTGGGACTAGTGGGAGGGTCATCTGTGGAGCAGGCTTCATCATCATTAACCTCTGTGTGCAGCAAGTCGTTTTCTACAGCAGGCTTAGAAACACAAAGGGACAGAGGGGTGTCCTCAGCTTCTGAATTTTCTACAGCTGCATGAGAACTAGCTATAGGTGCTTTAAAAGGGCTGGTCCTGCCCAGGTCAGCGTGGGTCTCCTCCTCAGAGTACACGGAGCCGTTTGTGGGGCAACCATCAGCTGGGGCGTTGTCTCCCAGACACAGGGGGTCCTCTGCTCCCGCTGAGGGGGGATTACGGGTCAGGGGTGGACTAACACTGGGTGTTGAGCCGTCAGATTCCTCAGTCTTCACAACAGTGACATCTGTGGATTGCTTAAAAGTAGACCCTGAGTTGAAAGCATCATTTGGAGACTTAGAGCCTGTTGTTAAGGCCAGAGGAAGGAGCTGCTGTCCTTTAGATGGGGAGCTAATTGAGTCATTCTCACCATCATCACAGACGGCATTTTCTGCTTCTGCTCCATCTTCTGGTAGCATGTCTTCGTCAGGTGGTATCTGTCCTCCTAGGTGCAAGCGGATGTGGTGCTGGAGTACCAAGGCATTGGTAAACTTGCGTGGGCACAGTGGGCAGGAGTTCAGGGCACGGGCATTGGGCGGTCTGGCACGATGAGTGGCCAGGTGGGCTCTAAGGCTGCCCTTTGTGGAGAAGGAACGACCACAGAGCTTACAGGGGAACGGCCGCTCACCGAGATGTGTGGCCTGGTGCAAACGAAGAGCTCTGGGGCAGCTGAGGACACGTAGACACACTCCACACTGATTAGCAGCCTGGCCCGTGGGCAGAGAAGGAGTAGTTGTGGTAGTTTTAGTGCCTGAGGTTCCCTGGCCGGTCTCCAGTCCTGCAGCATTGGCACTAGGGCTTAGTCCGAGAGCAGCCAACATTTCCCTGCGATAGGCACTAGAGGTGGTGGTCAGGTCCTGACCATGTGTGTCCCCACTGGCTTCAGCATAGGTTTGTGAGGAGGTGGAGGGAGAGGAGGCAGAAGAGGAGGAAGAGGCACCTCCTTGTGGCTGCTTTTCAAGCCTCTGTACCAGCCGCTGCAACTTGGATGTGTCTGAGGTTTGAGTTGAGGTGGTAGGAGAGGATGAGGAAGGGGAGGAGCTGGATGGTTTGGGGAATGGTGGGAAGGGGAAGGGTAGCTGGTGAGGTGACGTGAGATGGGAGGTGGATGGGTGGCCTGGGGGGCGGAGAAGTGCAAGGTGGTGAGGGGAGGTACCTCCAGGAAAGACAATCTTGGGCAGGTGGGCGAGCTGGGAGTAAGGGGAGGTAGAATGGAGGGCAGAGTGAGGAGGAGGAGTGTTTTCATCAAATCGCTGCTGCTTTGCTCCTTTAAACTGACTACCCATGGAGGAGGGGGAGGATGAAGATGAGGAGGAAGAGGGCAGGACAGAGCTAGAGCTGGCAGCGGCTGCAGCTGAAGCCCTGTTCAACTGGAGCAGTGAATGGGCAGTGGAGAGCAGCGCCATGTCCACCGAGGGGGGCAAGGGTAGGGAGGAGGGTGACGGACGAGCAGACGCACCAGATAGGAATCCTAAAGCCATGCTCTCTGTCATCCCTCGAACACTTCCTTTCACTCCGTTAAATGGCTCATCATCATCGGCCCGCCTCTTTCGCCTTCTCTGGATGCCCCCTGAAGATGACCCACTCTGCGTTTGCTCTGACAATGCCGGGGGCAGCAGGGAGAGGGACAGCTCTGGGTTCTGCTCTCTGTGTCGCAGGAAATGAGCTTTGAGGTTCCCTCTGGTTGTGAAACGGCTCAAGCAGACCGGACACTGGTAGGGCCTTTCACCTGTGTGAGACCTCAGGTGGATTTGGAGCGACGAATCGCTGCTCAGCACTTTCCCACAGAAGCGGCAGACGTGTTGGGGGCGTCCTGATGAGGAGGTGGAGGTAAGGGAGGAGCTGGACTGGAGATCCTGGGAGTGACTGGTGGTAGGAAGGGGAGGAGTTGGGAAACTAATGCCATTGCTGTGACCAAACGAAGAGGTGTTAGATGATTTCTCATGGAGGTAGCGTGGCGGAAGGCCCAGTGACAAGGACAGTGGATGTAGTGAGGCAACAGAGGAGCTGATGGTGGAAGAAATAGACGAGGAAGAAGAGGATGGCAATGAGGAGGTAGAGGAGGATGAAGCTCTGCTACCATTAACATGTGACGTGCCTGATTTGGAAGCAGCAGGTTGGGGGAAGAGGGAAGATGGAAGGCTGCCCAAAAGTGATGAGGCTGTGGTTGCTGGAGTGGCAGTAGAGGGATGTGTTGGTGATGAAGATGATGCTCCTGCAGTCTTCTGGTTGGTGTCTGAACTGTTGGTCTGTGCACTATTTTCTTGGCCAAAGACAGCACCTCCAAGTCTTAGAACATGCCTACAGATTTCCTCTGTTATCTGCATCTGGTGGATTTGCCGCTGCTGTAAAACCCTAAGCTCCTCTAAAAGCACCGCCAGGGTTGGTGGCACCTGGATCTGTCCCTGCTCCCCTGGTGAGCTGGAGGCCTGCTGCTGACCCGGACTGGAGCTGTCGCGGTGCGGTGGAACGCACTGAGAGGAGGAGGAAGAGGAGGAGGAGGTAGTGGTGGTGGCTGAACTTCCCATCGGCGGGGAGGTCATGGTGGAGTGAGAGTCTCCTTGGTGGGAACCAGAGGTTTGACCCACGGGAGGAGGCGAGTGAGTCTGGGAAGACAGCGACGGGTGAGGAAAGTCTGGGGAGAGGGAGGAGTGGGTGTTTGGGAGGGATGTGCTAAAGGGGGCGATGTGGCTGGGCCAGTGGGGAGGAGGTGAACTCTCGCTGGGTAAGGAGGGCGCGTGGAGCCCTCCGGGGGATGGGCGAGGGGCCAGAGGCGTCTGGCAGTCCTGGAGAGAGGTGGGGGATGAGGAGGAAGACCCTGATGAAGTCACTTCTGAGCCCAGAGATGTGGATGGCGACTTTATGCCCAGGTGATCCTCTGTGGATTTACAGGAAAAGAAGATAGCTTTAGAAAATGTGACAACCTGTGTTTCTTTCCACTCTTATGCAACAACCAATCTCCAATGACAGCCCAAATATCCAGTTATGTAAATTCATTAAAACGTTCTGCTTCAGTTACAGATTGTTTGTTCCACTGCTTCCAGTTAGTGTTTAGAAATTTGCAAATTTGTACACGTACTAAAAGATACTGTTACGACTTCAAAAGAAAATGCCTGCAAGGAAATGGCTTTGAACAAGCAAATAAACAAGTGGAAGAAAACTTTGCAGTCTATGAGTCTTTGTGATGTCTTGTCTCAATCTGTGCTCTCTGGAGCAAAACTCCTCAAACATCTTGCACACACAAAAAAGCTTACAGACCACCTTGCTGCTATGGCAACACATTTTAGAGGACAATGGGCATCACCAAGACAACCCATAACCCCTCTTAACCCACCCCCTCCCTACAGCAGTTACGTCTTTCATCTCCCTATTCACCCTTCCCCCTTACGTCACAGTGGAGGTTAAGGGTCAGGCCACGCTAAGGGTTCTGGGTACTGTCCAGACACTCTGATTGGTCAACTAATCTGACCTCTGCTGCTCAAGGGTCAAATTCTTTCAGAATCTTGAGCACAGAGTGAGAAAGAGTAAAAAGAAAAAGAAGGGGGAGGGTAACAACAATGGAGAGACTAACTATTCCCTCCTGGAGAGATATAGTGATGGAATGAAAGACTGTACCTCGGTGAAATTTCTTCCCTGCGACTTCTAAACAATCCTGAACCTGCAAGAAACACATAAATAACTCCAGTCTAAACCTCCACTTTACCTGCAGGAGCTGGTGCATGCACTTGAAGCTACATATCCCATTTCAACACAGCACTAACTCTCTCGTCTCTGAAACTTTCTTTCTCATCCATCCGAACCCCCCCCCCCCCAACTGTGTAGGAGTATACAGTCAATAGGGGTGAGAAAGAGGGAGAAAGGGAAGGGGAGGGAAGAATTGAGAAGGTGGAAAATGGGGGAAGAGGGACACATAAGGAAGAAAAGCATGGATGAAGGGCAAAAGAAGAAGAGAATAGAAGGGTGGAAGATTAATCTTTACCAAAAACACTGCCTTCCCTTCCCCCCAGCCATGCACCTTATTGTGAGCAAATAAGAGAGGGCTCTATACCAATCAAAGACCTCCAGCAGTCAGCGCTGAGCAGCCTGTTGGTTTCCTAGAGGACAAGCAGCACATGAAAATGGCCACAGATGTATGTTAGTTAATCCTGTTCTATTCACTTCACAGGAACAAGTTTATTGGCCCTGACCAACATGCCTAAGGCCTCCGTTTAGTGGGGCCCATTGCGCTAAATGACCAAGCAGGAGGGTTTTTCTTCACTTGACAAAGTTAGATCTGACAGCTTTTAGTCTTGTTAAATCGGGAGCGTTAGTTGGAATATCTCCATGCATGTGAAAAAATAAATAACGAAAGAAACCACTCACAACAATTCAAGAAATAAGTTCAATCCCAAACTTATGCATTAAAGATGTTCAAACTCTTCAAGTGAACTCCACATGCAGTGGTGCAGCCGTGCGTAAAAGCGCAAGCAGCCTTTTTCGAAAGAAATTCAAGAAAAAAAAAACGCACGCACACTCGTAAAGATGTTTTCTTACCGTGAGATAGGACCCTCGGGCCCCCCGGATCCGCGTTAACGAGATGCTGAGGTCTCTTCTGCTTCCGGCGTGACATGATTCACGGCGAGTCAGACAGAGAGGGGGGCATCAGTCGGTTGAATGGCACTCGGCACGTTTTTGCGCACTTGGGCGAGCTCCTGCAAGCATCCAAAGTTCAAATGTCGTGCAATTCCCCCGGGTCCTTAGGTTAAAAAACTTAAAAGATGTACTTTAAAAGAGCAGTCTTTCATGAGAGAAAGTTTAAAAAATCATAGGAAATCCACCGGGCTGCACCGTGTCATATGAAGCTGCCGTGCGTGTGGCTGTTTTCTAAAGTCTCTTCTCCCCAAAAAAAACTTGTCCAATTTGCGCCCCTCCTCTCCCACTGCTGCCCCGCTGCATGCACATACAGGGAACGAACACACACACACACACACACACGCACACACACACACACACACACACACACACACACACACATAGGCTACACAGCATACACACACACACACACACACACACAGAACCACTCCTTGTTCGATGATATTTGCATTTCAATGGCGTGTAACACACAGCCTCCCTGGTTCTCTCTTTCTCTTTCTCCCCAGCTTTATTTTTTCCTCTATACACTCACACAGCAGCTATAAACTTTCAGTAAAACATGACAATGGTGTCAAAGCGGTTGGATGCCCTAAAACCGAATGAAAATTGGCGTATGGTTTTGTTTTCTTCAACACGAATGTTTTAATTTAAATTTTAATCTAAAGGAGATGATCAAATGCAGATGGAGTTAAAGAAATCTAACAGGTGACTTGTGAGTCAGGTGATGTCCTGCATGTGCGCCCCTCATGCGCGCAGCTTCCTAATCCTCAGCGTGGTGGATAAATAATCAAATTATAGCCATAGTAATTGACAAGCAGGTGGTTTCCCTCAGCAAGAGTCAAAATCCATCTCTTCCCGGTTCTGTTATTGCGCTGAGAGGGGTACAGGCGATATTTATAACCCTTTTGATTTCCATAGGGCCAATTATCAACAACGCTGCAGTGCTGTGAAAGTGGGGGCCACACATCCATTCCACATGCATGCATGTAATTCGTGTGTTATCACCAGGCGCATAATGCCCCATCCACCTCCCCCTCCCGAAAAAAAACACATCTTACACTGGAGCTCTATTTAAAAGGCAGAGAATAGATGGGAATCTTTGACAATGGCGTGCTGGACACAGTTGAGTGAGCATCTCCCCTCTCTCACTATGAACCCCCGGATCCACTGCTGCACAGCACAATGCCCCTCTTTCACCCCCCGCCTTTACTCCTGTACCACGTGGAGAAATGGATAAAAGCAAGAGAGAGAGAAAAGTGGGAGGAGGTGGTGGTGGCGGAGGAGGGGGTGCCATATTTAAGTAGGTGTCTCACATTATACATATAGACCCTCCACTCGCAGCTGCACAAGAAATCTGGGTGTTATTTGATTTCAGGGGAAGTAACTGCCACCCAGAGGGCTTACAGTCCAGACAAGCTTGTGAAGATCACTTGAAAAATAAAGAAAATTATGCTGGATGTTAAGTCAAATTCCATATTGTTTTTAAAGTCAAACCCTTTGTTCAAGTAAAAGTGGCAACACACAGAGCAGAAATTAAAAAAGAAAAAAAAAAGCATATGAGTATGACCAGAAAATGCACTTATCTTTCAAACAGTATTCCCAACATATCTACAATAGTTAACCAACAGAAACAACCACAAAATGGTGGTTTAATTCAACAGTGCGTGCTCGCTTGAGTCTCAACGGCTTGCATGGCCTTTATGCATTACAGTTGCTTTTGTATTATTTTTTGGAGGACTTTTTCTAACTTACATTAAAATGAATGCATACAAACCTATTGAGTATTTTTTTAATCCATATCATGTGCAATATTTAATTATCATGAGCAATATTACTTTGGAATTATTACAACAACATATCTGCCTTTTCATATATTTATTTACTTTCTTGTTCCAGGTTCATTTTTGCTTCCTTGTTTTTGCTGTATTTATTGTAGTGGTTTCCATTTTTTTAGGCATTGCTGTCAGCTTATAGGGTGCTTTTCTTGCTTTGTTTTTTGTAATTTTATTAATTTTTTTGGCCAATATCTGGCACAGTGGTCCTGCACATCTCTCAGATCAATTATGTTTCCACATATTATGTTTATTCTTTAAAAAAAATCCGTTATTTTTGCCATTGTTATTGAGTGAGTTGCAATTAGCCAATCAGATTACACAAGTAATTTAGTATCACCGGATACCACCTGCAGAGCCAAGAGCTAACTGGTAAGTCCTGTTTGTTTACCATTGAAATAAGCGTTTTTACCGATTTAATTATCACATAAAAGTCACTCAGTTCAGATAGAGTTCAGCAAAAAATACAGTTGTTATCGTGAGAGGTGTTTATTTAAACCAGGAACCGAAGGAAAGGGCATTGACATGACGGTCAAACTAGCTTAGCTTGAAGAAAGTTTACCCGAGCTAGCCAGCTAGTGCTTGCATGCTAGGGCCATCTAATGGCCAGTAATGTCGGTTGCTAAATTTCGAGTTACGTTTCTTTTAACAAATAAACTGGAGGTGTTGAACTATAGTTTATTTCATTTTCTTTGAAGCAGACTAGAAGTAATTAGAAATAAACTTGAAGAAAACTCTAAAACCTGTAGAGGAGTTATTAGGAGCCACAGTCCAATCAACAGTATAACTCTACATACTGTACTAATGCGAGCTGCCAGTGAACACAGGAGGGCTGTTGGTTGAAGGAATTAAACAGTGTACAACACCTAACAGAGGTGGTGTCAGGATCTTTAAACATTCAGAACTTAACCAAGCCCAGAAATCTTTACATTTTAACTTGTTTCAAATGTGAGACGTGACAAAGTAAAGTTATCCCACTTTCACCCTATGCTAGCCAATGATCTACATGCCGCCGTGAGTGCAGAATAACTAGACAAGTAGTTCTTAAACTGTGTGTCTTGGGATTAGTCTTACTTGTGGTGACTTACAGAGTTAGAATTATATGTACAGGTGTGCCTTGGCAATGCTTGCTTGTGACAAAAACGTTTGTGAACCACTGAGTTGGACCAGATGCCAACCTTTAGCTCCACTTATCTGGAGATAGGTATTTTTTAAGTTGAGTATTATTACTAATATTGATTGTTAATAGCAAATTTGATCAAATAATGATTTTGACAACCAATCCTAGTCTTGATATTCCTGGAAAAATGATGCAAGAGAAAAGCTTTACACATTTTTGTCACATATCACAGTACCAAAGCTTGATAACTAATAATAATCAGACCAAACTGGTTTCTGTGAAATCGTGGGAAAAAACACAAAATGTACTGTCTTACTTTAGAGGGCTTTAATGCATACGAGGAAAGATAGATGCATGGATCTTGGAAAAAGATATTATTACAACATTGTATTATTCCTTTTTTTTTAAAGGTATGGTGATCCAGTGCTATTCTTAAAGCAGCAACATCACTGGCACCAAATGAAAACATAAGGATCCAGTGAGCCTTGGAAATCTTTAAAGGGTCAGGCAAATAACTCCCCAAAATTCTAAAGCTGAAGACTTACATTTTGTACACCTAAAATACAGCCACAAACTCATCAGATTTTACGACGCAATGCCTTGAATCATGAAATGCACCTGAAATTTGATGGTTAAGCTGCTCCAAGTTAAATGTACAGTATAGCTGTACACTGTGCGTGATTTAAAGCTTTTCCATCACTGACCAGTTGCTGTACTCTTCACAGTAATGACCATGTCTCTCTGCGATGACACACTCCTGTGTAATTTCCCAAAGTGTCGGACCAAGTTGAGCGGATTCGCCTGGGTCACTGCATGTTCTCATGTTTTCTGTGATCAGCACGGATCCGGTGAGTTCACCCGGTCCCCCGCCATCTGCCCGGCCTGCTCCTCTGCGCTGTCTGGGAAGCTGGACATTGTGAGGACAGAGCTGTCACCCTCGGAGGAGTACAAAGCCATGGTGCTGGCAGGTCTGCGACCAGACATAGTTCTGGATATCAGTGCTCGGGCTCTGGCCTTCTGGGGCTATCAGGTCAGGTGTCTCTCTGTCTATATGAACGCAGTGTACCTCAGTATCTGCCTTTGAAACAACATTTGGTTTGCCACTCGCTGTGTCTTCACAGGTCCATCAGGAGCATATGTATCAAGAGTACAGCCTGTCACGGGCCGACACGCAGCTGAAACAGATGGAGAAGCTGTTGACCCAGCAGAACCAGAGCAGAGAACTGGAGCTCAATGCCATGAGGGGGGAAATTGCCTCCTTGAAGAAGGTAAATGACAGCTACAAAAGGGCTGATTCATCACCTTATTTTACAAACAAACCATAATCAAGCATTGCTGAAGTTTGGTAGTCGTAATGTGGTTTAAAAAAGTGCCAGGGTGCATTCTGATTTGTGAAAAAATACTGTGTTTGTTGCACATCAGATAAGATTGGAAAAAAAGCTTAACGAGTGAAAAACCCATTGTCATCATCTGTACTTGTTTTCTTAACTTTGGATTTTGAAGACGTGTTTTTCTAAATCTTGATGGTCAGGTGATGGAGGAGTATAAGAGGAAGTACAGTGAGGTGTCTGAGCGGCTGATGGAGAGGAACAGACAGTACCAGAAGCTCCAGGGGCTGTACGACTCTCTGAGGCTGCGTAACATGGCGGTGGGTGCAGGGGAAGTCGACACAGCGCCACAACCTGGATATCAAGACTTCAACAAAGGTAATAACACACGTGGGTTTTTCGGTCCCTACATGAATTTTGTGAAAATATTTTGTCACTGCTTTTCATATACAGAATCATGAGTAGAGTTGCCATATTTGAATCATGTCCCCTGTCTCCAGTTAATGTTTGAAAATAGGGAACAGCTACCTGACAATGTTTTTGATGTTTACATGTCAAATGGAATGAAGAATGGTCATGCTGATAATAACTGATGATTGAATACTTATTTATTAGGTAGTATTACTTTTAATTGTGGACAACAATGTTCCCTTTTAGATAATTTGTCACCAGAAAGTTACTCACCAATAATTCTTTCAGCTGACTGATCATTCTCCCTATAAAACAAAAGTAGTCTCTGTGCATTTTTGCTCCTGTCATAATTTTGCTCACAAAAGTTCTGCATCTTCATGGAAACATCTCTCAAAAACGTCTTCTGAGCAGTAGGGCTGAAATATATGCAAAAAAATAGATGATACATGTTGTAATTTTAGTGAGAATTGTAATTTCTCTTTTTTCACCCCCAAAAAGATGTGATTGTTGCTGCAGTTTGTACCCAAACCAGCAGGTTCCCTTTTGTCTGAAGAATATGATTGACAAATTTTCATACGTAATTGTTTTTGAGTCACTTATATGCTTCCCTGGTGCACAGCTGCTCTTTTTTAAGATTATGTTTACAGCAAATGTTTCAATTTGGGGGATTTTTGGACTGATATATATATATATATATATATAGAGAGAGATATAACGATTTCAAGCTTACATTTGGTTCCTTTTCCTGACAGCACGGCACATCACAGTTGAGTTCAAATCTGGTATTTCTGGTTCTGATAAATGGAGTAATTTTGCCTTTTTAAAAAAATATAACAAGGATTTCAAACCTTTGGAGCTCAGAGAGTTAAAGGACTCAAGGATAATTAGAAACATATTTTAAATTGATTTATTGAACCGAGTTCAAGTTACAAAGGCACCATGTAAGTGCGAATCATTTATGTGCTTGGAAACAGAGGGCATTTAGTGAGTTGTAGTCTACAACGTCACCATTAGAGGGCCCTAATTCTTGCACACTGGGCCTTGAAGTAGTTTTAGCTTATCAGGGAGGAGGTTGTTGCTGCTTCAGGGTTTCTGCAGAAATCAGCCAGTCAAACTTAATGCTTTTTAATACCATTTTAATGCTATACTGTAAACATTTTAATCCCATGACCGTGAACTCAAGAAATTACACGGGTTTGTTTTTTGTAGAACATGACTTTTATATGAAAACTGTCCCTACATTTCACTATTTCTGAGTCTGGAAACCACCCCTGACCACCCACGGGCTGTGGTCATTCTCTGAATTCCACATTTTCAAGCCATTTTTGCTGGAATTTGCATTTCCCAGTTCTCCTCCACCTGGTCCAGCCTGCCAGCAACATTAAAAACATGCAGTTTTTGGCAATTGTACCCAACCGACCAGAACAGTTATCGCAATACTTCAGCATGTTTATGCAGATGCACATATCTGATGAATCGCAGTCTATAATTATATATTATTATTGTCAAATATCTTTCTTGAAAACTGCAGAAAGAATTTTTAATGCCACTGAGAATCAAATGTAATGATTTTAAATGCCACTTAAGGCCTTATTTTCCACAAAATCAACTTAATGACTTACAATGCTTTATAATTACCTGTAGAAACCCTCTGTTTATTGAGTAGCTTTGGATTTTGAACTTTTAATCAGACAACCAAAACAGTCTTTATCAACTTGACCTCTCTTAGCTTCAGTAATTATTGATTTTATACATGACACGACAAAACAATCGATTGATTACAGGGCACATTAGCTGATAGTGAAAATAATTGTTGGTTGCAGTCCAAAACAACATGTTTGGCAGGAAATTTATTGCAAAATGTCGATGTAGGCAAAACAAGAAAGATAAATAAGAATTAGATGCTTTCCTAAGATCATGAGGTCAGGTTTCGAATGTGTCCATACTGAGCAATGAGAAGAGGAAGGAAGCACAGCAAGAATAATGTTAAATAGTACAAAGAAAGACACAGCTGCAGGTGTTTGGTCTAAAGAGATGGTCATCAAGAAAGAACAGCAGGAGTAATGAGCCAATTGTCTATGTCAGGGAATTTCAGTCAGAATAACAATGAATGACATCCATCAAATCTCCTGTGTCACCCAGGAGTGGCTCGACATGCGACTCCCCAGAGAAGCCCTCAGTCCTTCTCCCTCGGCCCTGATAGGGACAGCCGATTCTTCTCCTGCCTGGAGGCCGACGGAGCCAAACCTTTTTTCCAGTTCAGCTCCCCTGCCAGGGATAAAGGCCGACCCTTCATCAGTAATCACTGAGAAGAACAGGTTTCATTAACTCATACGGTTGGTTTATTATCCATCTAGTTGCAGGTGTTTGCCTAAAGTGCATTTTTGTTGCGGTTATTATAACTTTTCATGTGTTTTGAACAGTTCTGTATTGATTTTAGTTGTCTCTGTACATTTAGGTTATAGTAAAATACAAAATCTTCTGCCTTTTCACAGAGCACGTCTGACAGGCTATTTTGTCATTTAGATATGTTCCAATACAAATATTACCTTAACTTACAGTATGCCAGAAGTTAAGATTTGGTGAGATTACTTCATTTGTTCTTTGATTTTAATATAAATATGTATTCTTCAGATATGTAGTGTGGAGACAGACACTACATGATGGCACTGAAACATGTTGGTGTTTATTGCCACGTTAGATTTTGCATTAAAAAAACCAAACATTTCCTTTGCCGGGGTAATCCATATATGCTACTGAACCACTACGGTGAGATGATCTGTCATGCACACAGTTTTAAAAATTGGATTTGTGGTGTTGCTCTGAACAGTAACCTGTTGATTTGTTACACTGAAGTAATGTGGATTAAACTGAGCTATTTATTGGTTCTTTTGTTTTTTTTGGAAGTGTTTAAGTTGTGACGTCAATGAGTTTGTCACTGCATAGTAATCAACCAAAGCAGTTGGTTAACTGCATTACCCAGACTGAGGATGTTTCTAATGATAGACAATATAGTGAAGATCAGCAGGTTGTTTCATGAAAGATATTTTTGCATGTCACAATAGAAAAAGTCTACACTGTAGTTACTTTTTGCTGATTTCCACGTAGCTGCATCGGTTTCTGAGTCCTGCTATCGTGTTATATCGACTCATGGTCATACTGTCATGGCCTACTGGGAGACTCCATTAGAGCACCGCCATTGTTAATAGCATCAGTATAACCGGTCACAGTCAAAATATGTCTTTAAGGAGCCCAGTTTGGTCTACTTTGAGCATGACTGTTATAGGACACCACACAAACAATATGGCTACGTTCAGACTGCAGGGCTTAATGCTCAATTCAGATTTTTTTGTGAAATCCGTTTTTTTTGCGAGTTCGTTCACATTTCCAATTAAATGCAACATGTATGTGATCTCCTGTGTGAACCTCACCCGACTCAAAAGGTTCCCACATGCGCAGAAGAGGACACAACAACGACACAGGCAGAGAGTGTTCAGCGTTTACAGAAGTAAACATGGACGCTAACAGCATATTTATAACTTAATCATTTTAAGGAGAAGGTCAAGAACGGAGAGAGCCAGGATTTTGGCCCTGGCATTTTGTGGGGTAGTGGCAGCAACGTCTGTCCAAAGAACTGTGTGGGTGCGGAGTCGCAGCCAGGAGTGGTGGGATAGTGATGTGAGAGGCTTCACAGATGCGGACTTCACTGAGAATTTTCGAATGATAAGGGCGACCTTTACGTACATATGTGAGCGCCTCTTTTTAACACTCTCACGGCAAGACACACGTCTTCGGCAGCCCGAAGACGTGTTTTGCTTGAACGCAGAATAGTGACGTTTGTCGTGTACCAATGACGTATAGGTCGGATAAATGTGACCTGGCCGTTCAGACCAATGACGTGTATATAGAGCTCTATATATACACATCATTGGTTCAGACTGAAGTCGCATGGCAAAAGATACGATACATATCGGAATTAGTACCACATATCCAAGTGGCCTGAGTCGCATTTGAAAAAAATCATATCTGTGTCGTTCATGCTGTCATGAAAAGATCAGATACAGGTCGCATAGGGGCAAAAAAATCAGATTTGGGTCACTTGAGCCTGCAGTGTGAACGTAGCCTTTGTGTACGGAAAAAGAACATTTTCTTCAAGGTAAACTAAAGTCATAATGCTGACATCACATTGTTATCACAGGTTCATTCATTTACACAACAATCCCATGTCCGACCTTATAACAACAGAATACAAAAAATATAAATATAAACAAACATAACATGGTGACCTCTATATACAAAAAACACATAAGAGGCTTTGGACACTTGAAAAATGTATGCAAAATCTTCTTTTAAATCCAGCTAAAAACCTGGTCCATGTGCTTGTGGCTCAGTTCATTCTCTCTGGGGTTTGTAGCTGACAGAGACAGCAATCTGACTTTGGATGTTTTGTTTCTTGCCATTGACGATGAGGAGCAGAGGGGAGTCCACTCGTATACTTCTGAAATCAAGCGACTGTAGAAAACATAGAAAAGTCAGACACTCAGACAGATGTTACTTATTGTGGGAAATGTACACAGGATGCGTTAAACACTGACCTTATCTTTATGTGTTATACTGTGACGTTTGACTTGAGGTTCAGGAATGACTACGGAATCACCAATCAGGACGCCCCAGCTGTCCGCTGTGTTGTATACCATCACTACTATACAGGTCTCCTCACTGTCAACCATGCCAAACGTACTGGAGAAAAGAGAGTGCAAGACTTTACACCACTACTAGAAAAGTACAAAAACTCATTCTCCTCTACTACACCAGTTCTATGTACTTTAGTTGATGTTAAAGCTGCACTTACAAGGCCATACGACCCTCAGAGGCCAGGCTGAACACCACCTTCCCCAGGGCAGCCACCCCAGCATTATGTCCGTGTGTGAGGGAGTTAAGAGTTCGAGGCTCCAGGCTGCCGATGCGACCAGACGGTGAGCGAAACTGAGGAGAAGAGCAGGGACCTAAAGCTGATGTGTTGAGGTTTGACATCATTGTCCGTAGTCGTCGGGCTTTCACCTTCCCCTGAACAAGTGGAGACACAGAAGGTTGGAGGAGAAATAAGGCTGCTCTTTGCTGCCACCTTGTGTTGGTGGGTTAGTCATCTTGATAACGGTATTTATGACGATGTAAGTCAACAGGCTCAAAGGTGACTTTTTTATGTCGACTAATGTACAACTATTGAAGGAAGTAAACCAGAGAGTAAAGACATAAAACATAAACACAATAAAGACAGGAGGTGACCTCAACTCATTCGAGACAACAAAATATCGTTTTTTTTCCCCACATCTTTATTGCAAGAAAATGATTTCTGTAACCACAATGTAATTCCAAAGTTAGATTCTACTAGTTCTAAAACCATTTGTTGTTACAAACTAAATATTAATGCTAACTTCTGAGTATTTTACATAGACAAGGGTATTCCTGCCTCTTATCTGTGTATGTTGGTTTATTTTATTAGCCTTTTATGAAAGTAAATATCTTTGGGTTTTTCAACTGTCAAGACATTCTAAGACAACACATACAAACTGTGTGTTGCCCTATGTGTTTACCATTGTAAAAAAAAAGAAGCACAAAATCCACGAATATGCAATACAGTACGGGTATGACAGTGTTTTGTAAACTGTCTCAATTATGTAATAACATAAATTGCTGTGCTAAATGAGACTGAGCTACACCTTCACCCACCTTGTTCTGTATCAGTTCTGTCACTTTTTCCAGGTATTCCAGCAGCTGCTTCTCTCGCTCTGGCGGCTCATCCCAGCCTGGGTCGAGTGCCGCTGCTCGACTGTAACCGCCGAGCGCAGACCCGAACATCTCCTCATACTGGAACAGGGTGGCTCTGTTGAAATGCAGCTCTGGGTAACAAGAGGCAGCTCTGTCCACATTCTCCTATAGAGAGGTAAGACGGAAGTAAAACATACTGTCATCACACAAACTGGTTTTTTAACTATGGAAATGGTGTGTGCGCTTTGTGTTTGCATACTTACAGATTGTGCATAGGCACTTAGCGCTTGTTGGGACAACTGTGGATTTTGTCCACAGGAGAAAAACAGAGACACATAGGCATTGCCCAGGATATCTGTGAAAACAGCAACATAAAATACAACTTTAAGAAAGATTGTGTGAAAAAAACATGACATTTTCTCTTTGGCCTGCATAACAAATAAGCTCCTTCAATCCAAAGAGGAAAAGGGGCACTTCTCCACTCCACGCTCTATCATGTGTTGCTATTGTGTCCGACTCTCTACTCACACCAGGACGTCCCGTCTGTGACGTCCAACTGGACAGCTTGTCGGGCCATGTCCACACTCTCCAACACCTGCTTGCCGTGTGCATCTCTGTCAGCGACTGGTAGCTGCCTCAGGACCATAGACAGGTTGCGCAGAGACACTTTGTTCTTGTTCTACAGGGTGGAAAGTAAAGCACAGACCTATGAGTTATTAAGTGAAACACACAATGGAGAGATAAGGAAGAAAATGTTAATTCTATTAAATTATTTAGAGACTAGTCCTCAGAAAAAGCCCAGAAATTCCTTGGATGTTGTCCCAGATTTTTTGGAATTTAACAACTGGGAATTCTGAATAGAAAACTAGTTTACATAATCAAAATATGCTGTAAATAAGTGCCAACATTGTAATTAGTTTGGATGTTTGATCTTTAAATTACATCTTACTGCTTCACTCTTCCTCTGGGTTTGTGTTTCTTGAATTATGCTTTTTATATAAACCCAAGGTGACTGAATGGAGGAAAACAATGTAGACAGACTTCTCTTCATACCTGCTGCAAGGCACCAGTAAAGCAGTTCTTGGCACCGATCAGATCTCCTTTTTTCCAGTACTGCTCGCCCAATGTGTTCCAGCCCTCGACCAGGCCAGGCTCCAGCTTCACAGCGCGGGAAAGGCACTCCTCTGCTACAGCACTGAAGTCTGCAGCTGCGTTCAGACACCTGCCCTTCTGCAGCAAAAACTCTGCTTTGTGTTTAAAGGACTCTGTTGGAAGATCCAAAGACACGGTGGCTGTGAGTAATAAGGTGCAAATCACAAACTAATGGGTTGCTATTGAAAGACAACACCTCACCTTCTTTCTCCTCCAGCTTCTTCAGTGTCCGTTCCACTTCTTGTGCTACATCACTTTGTTTCTGTCCAGCTTCCTCCACACTGTGAGTCTCAAAATAATGGTCTCTGAAATTATACACTTCATCCACCAGGTCCTGTGGTGAAAAGCAGGTGTTGGGAAGGTGATAGTAGGTTATGATTACATAACAGTAATTTAAGAATAGATCAAAATGCGCATTTCTAATAGCAAAATCTGACTGCAGTATATTGGCATCGGTAAGCCTGGGTGACTGAGGCTAGAACCATAAATGTTACATGAATGGTGTGAATCAAATGTATTTTTCTCCAAAAGTAAGAATAAAAAAAAAGGTCTGAAACTATTCATGCATTGAACCCGCCCAAGATTAATAATAGTTTAAAGTGTTGGATATTACTTTAATGCTAGTGCAAGCCTGATTACTGAATTTTTTTGTCACATAAAGTGTTTTATTATGAAGATAGTTCCGTTTCACAGCCTCACAGCAGGATATTTGCAGTAGTGACATTGTTTGTCACTACTACCTATGTAGAACGTTACCCCTGCAACCAATAAATAGCTACCAAACTCTGTCAACAGGCAGCAGAGTCGCAATAAAAAACACATTCTATTGCTTTATTGTTAGTTGCTGTACTTGGATAAGCTATCATTACACTTTAAACAGACTTTTGCTCAGAACGGAAGAAGGATGACCTCACTTTACCTTCTCAGAAAAATAATAGTTCTTCTGAAAGCTGTCTGGTTCTGTTTATTTTAATGAATGGTTCCTCACACAACTTGACATGTCGTGGTTCTTTGATTATATTAAGTTATTTGGTAGCAGATAGCAAAATTGCAACCAGCAATGACGTCCATTATCGTTTAATCTGTAGATTACTTTCTCAATTGATTGATTTGATCTATAAAACATCAGAAAACACTGAGAACTAACTATCACCATCTCCCAAATCCCAAGCTGGCATTTTGTAATATGTTGTTCTGTCTCACCAACAGTAAACAACCTGGAAATTGTAAGTGTATTAAAATGCAGACCTAGACATTCTGCAAATTCCTACATTTTATTTTCTTTGCTTACAAATTACTTAAAAAATGATCAAGTCCTATTATGAAAGTCAAGCCAGGTTCAGCATTCGTTGCAGCATCCTTTATGGGTCCTTAAGAACACATTTTTGGTGTTAGTTTGAGGCAGCTTTGGTGGTTCTTGGAAGAAATATTTGAATAAATGAATCTTTAAAGAACCTCTTGCTAAAAGGTTCTTTGTGGAACAACAAAATGTTTTTCTATGCCATCACTGCAAAGAGCTATTTTTTGTTCCAGTAATCACCTTTATTTTTCTGAGTGTAGAGCTCAGTGTTGCACGGTGTATGACTTTTAATCTGAAATAAGTTGACAAGGGGGAATAGTGACAGAATGCCTTCACTTCAACAGACTTATGTAGCCAGCAATGCTCAGTATCTCATATTTTAAAGGGACATCAGTGTCCAAATACCAACAATGCCTCTGCTGTAGTACAATACTGAGATGCACTAATACTTTGACAAACTATTAGTATCAAGTATATGCATTTTCTGTATTTTCTGGAGATGTGAAACCTTGAATTGGCTGAAGGGAACATGTGCATCTGCAGAGCTCATACATGGTGACTGAATCTCAGGCACACTGGCAATCTGGTGAGTCAGCAAAAATGATACAGAGCCAATCAAAGACTGCATACAAATCATCTATATGCAAGTTAAACGGGGTAGTGTGAACGATTATAAGCCATTCTACATACAGAATAAGAAATGTGGATAACATTACAGATCTGCCACAGAATGAAATATAAAAGCTAGACACCAAAAAAATGCCTGTTAGCATGACAGCCTGTTGTTATAGTAACGACTCGTGTAGGATACGTCCAGCAAGAAACACACCAAACTGACCTCACACGAAGTCAACAAAACGGAAAAGTAATGAAACTGTAGGTGTATCTATACAATAGTGTGACACTGCCGAGTTGACCTACCTTCATAATTTGCAGTTCGCTCTTTTCTTTCACAGGTTCGCCACTCTTCTCGTCTTCCGCCATCTTTGCGTTAGCTCAGAGCAGCAGCAGCCTGTTAGCGACAAAAGCGGAGAGACAAAGAACCAAATGCGGCAAGTCACCGAATAAATGCTCAATTTGAGACTTTAATGCACCCGTGCTGACAGAAAATGGTCACTTCTTTCGGAAAACATCACGACTGCAAATGGTTTTTGCACGGAGGAAGTGGGCTTTTAATTCCAGTCCGTACCCAAAAAGAGTCCGACAATTAAATCATCGAAAATTGTCAAATAGTCGTTGTTGTGTTTTTTATTACTGAAATAGCACTTTACAACAACTTTATACGCGCGGTCATGCATGTATTTCACCTGGCAGAATTGCACATTTATGTCGTGGGCACAGCATCAGTGAGCCGGAATGTTTAACCTCCCCCAAGATGCTGGCCGGACACTCTTTCGCGGCGTACCATACATACTTCCCTGCTAAAAAGGCGGCCAGCGTTCAACTTTTGTTCAGACAACGCTCGGTGTGACCGGCGTTGGTGTTGCTTTTTTAAATCCAGTTCGTCATGTCGGATACATGGAGCAATATCCAGGCGCACAAGAAGCAACTGGACTCTCTGCGGGAGAGACTGCAGCGGCGGCGGAAAGACCCCGCACAGCTGTCCGCTGGTACGTACCGTCAGGCCGGACTCTGGGTACCAGCAGGGCGACAGCTAACGTTTGTTTTGTTTCGAAAAAGTTAGTAGAGTGTTTGTCCAATTAATGACTTGAAAGTTTTGTCTATAAACTGTCAAGAATTAAGATAAATGTCAACTGGAGGCTATAGGTGTCCTGTAACTTGTCCTAAACTGTTGGTCTGTCCTTTCAGTCTTCTGTTTTAGCGTCTTACATGCGCAGATGAGATGCTTATGTTTGTTATCATAGATGATGGACAGGGAGTTGGAATTAACGAGTAGTAAATTGTAAGCAATCTTGTCTCACCAATAGAGAAAATAAGTATTGGTTGGAAGTGTAGGTTTTTGTTTTTGCATCTCAAAAATAACATTTCTTTAAAAACTGAAATTATGATTACAGTATGTTAATAGTTTTTGAAAGCTCTGAAAACAAGTTGCAGTTCTTGCGTTGATAATACAGCATGTCACTGGAATCCATCAGTGTGTCATTGGGACTTGTCACATCCAGATTCATACAATAGCAGCCTGGTTTTTGTGTTATTATTGTGTTTATGAATTTATTTATTTTTGCTTTATATGGAGAGCAAATCAAATACAGTTTATTGATATGACACAGTTTAGGCACTGTTTATATGACAGGACCACCAAAACAAAAACAAAGCTTTGTGCAAAAGCAAGACAGGAAACAGAATGAAACTTGTATAATCAATGTACAGTGCTAAAAAATACAAGACAAACAGGAAGTTCCAAGATCCACTTCTAAAATAGACAAAATAAATCAATTACTAAGATTATTAAGAGCAACCAAGTGCCATTGAAAACACATGTTTGACGACTTTCTTTAAAATGCCAGTGGAGGAAGAACATCTGATTTAAACAAAGTTATCCCAAAGCTGTAGAGTTGTTACTGCAAAGGCTCAGTCTTCTTTAACCACTAATCTGAACTGCAGAGCAGCTACAAGCAGTTGTTCTGAGAATCTAAGAGGCAGATTAGGAGCAGAGAAGCTCTACAATGTAGAGCATGACATGTAAAGGTACCAACCCATACAAGACTGTAAACAATAAAAGAACCACAAAATCAACTCTGTATTTAACAGGTTAACAGTGCAGGGATGTTAGTATAGATAGTTCTTGTTTTCCTGGTACTGGTTGGGAGCAAGATGGAGAGGACTGACCAGTACCCACCGCAGAGTTAATCTGTTTGCCAGGTTTCAGTAGTGACTCAAAAATGATACAAAAAATGCTTGGAATGGGCATGAAGGTTTGCTGTCAGTCGGTCCTAAGTGGCTGATTATGGTTGATGTGGTGTTTGTGGAAAAATGTATTCCTTTAACTTTGTAATCCCCTCAGAAGGCGGAGGCAGCACAGATGGTTCCACAGCCAGGAGTGACAGTCCAGCTCCGTCAGCTCCGTCCACCTCTCAGGAGGAGACAGAAAAACCACCAGACCCTGAACTAGAGAAGAGGCTGCTGGGATATCTGTCTGATCTCAGTCTTTCAATGCCGACAGACTCCCTTGCTATTACAAATGAACTCAACAGTGTGAGTCTTTGTCTTCAGACAAATAGTACTCCTAAACTGAATGTTTTCCTTGTCTGACGTCTGCTTGTTTTGTTTATTTCTCGTCACAGTCAGAAACAGCCGTCAGTCATGGCTGCATCCAGAGTCTGCTGCTCAAATTCTCTGCTCAGGAACTCATCGAGGTCCGACAGCCTACTTTAGCTTCCTCTACATTGTCCTCCTCCACTTCTCCCTCCACAGTCGTCGTAGCCGTGGACCACACAAAACTATGGGCTATGATTGGGTCTGGGGCTGGAGCACAACGGACTGGAGTCAAGAGGAAAGCCGAAGACCAAACCCACAGCAAAAGAGCTGCTGGCTTCTCGCCCTCACTTCAGAGCTCTGCTTCTCCTCCACACTCGTCCTCCACCACATCTCTAACGCCGGCATCCTCCTCACAGCTGGCAGGGCCTTTGGCATCAGGTAGCGGGGCTGAAAAGAAAGGCAGGAGCAGCAAAAGCCAGTCATCTCATGTGGACATGGAGATTGAAAGCCTCCTGAACCAACAGTCCACCAAGGAGCAGCAGAGCAAGAAGGTAAGAGGAAAGACTATTTTGACTAATTAAGTTTTCAACCGCTTAAACAAGCTATGCGTATTTGATTTTAGTTCAAACAAACTCAGAAACAAACTCTAATGTGCTACACCTTCATCTGTTTGAATCGTCTGGAGAAGCTCATCGCTCTTTTACACGTCTGCCTCATGAAATACATGAGATTAATGGGGAGTTATAGAACTGATTGTTGTCTTTGTTGATGGACCACCCGGTTTCACAACAACGTGAAGACATATGGCATGTGAGTCCTGGTTGTTACTGGGCCATTAGTCATTGGAGCTAGAGTGACTAAATTTTGTTATTCCTGGATGAAGGTGAAACATCTTCAAGAACCTACAAGAGAAGTCCACTTCATTTCTACGGAAGATCCTACGATTTCCATGACCTGGATGACTGAGAATCCACACAGACAAACTGATTTGATGAGTGCAGTGAGATTAGATGTTTATTTTTCATACAGTTGCCTAGCAACAGTAGCAAAGAAAATCAGAAAGAAAACACACATTAAAGTTCTGTACAGAACAAGGAGGATTCTAAAATGTTATTGTGACATCACAGGTGCCACACTAACATTCTAGAAAAGAATAGAATAGAATCACAATCCTCTTTGTTCGGAAAGTGTTTGGACAGAATTCCCCTGAGAGCCAGCAGAGAAAGTATCACCAAATATCGACAGCAGTTGACAAACGACAAACTACAAGCGACCACCATGTCTTCCAGACCGAACTCAAGCAGACGCCAAGGAGGTTTTAATGGCCCTCCTCAACGTCAGAATGGACCTTCTGACTTGACTGGGATGCAGCAATCCCTGGACGCCTCCATCCGTCGGATTCAAGAGCTGCTCAGTGAAAAGCGGCGATTCATCCAGCAGGCTGAGGCAGCCAACTACCAGATCAGCCAACTAGAATTCCTTCTGCAAAAAAGCCAGAAGAAATGTCAAGAGTTGGAGGCAGATAAAGTCCAGTCCAACAACCAGCTGAAGGAGGACGACTCCTCTACCAGCAAGTCCATGTCATGGGGCGACATCATGGATTATGAAGCCGAAATTAAGGAGAAAGACGAGGAGATCTTCAGACTGTCTGAGCTCCTGAAAGGCAATGCAAAAGTGCAGACTGAAGACCACAAAGCTGAAACTGTAACGCTGAGACAGCAGAATGAAAAGCTTCTGAAGGAAAATGAAATGCTGAAAAAAGAGAAGCTTGATCTGGAGCTGCTCATCAGGAGCATGCACAGTAACAAAATGCTCACAGAGACCAGAATCAGAGAGCAAAGCAGAAAACTGGAGGAGCAGAACATGAAGCTGTAGACTGCAAATAATGAGCTGCAGGACTCCAACAAAAAGCTGGCTCTGAGCTCAGAGTCATGATGGATAACATGGAACAAACATTTGCAAAAGTGAGAGAGGAGCAGCAGCTTCAAGACCAGATGAAAGACGGAGAAATCCAGAGGCTGAACCACGACAACAACTGCTCATTGCTTATTTATGAGCAATGAACACACCGAGACCCAAAGAGGAAGAATCCGCTCAGTGACGGTCTGTGACGCTCTCCACCCTCCAAGATCAGATGGCAGTTCAGAAGTTCGAACACCAGCAGAGAGAGGAAGAGTGGAGGAAACAGATATACCATCAAGAGAAACTTAGAGAGGAGATGGCATGTAAAAAGGGAGATTTGGAGGAAACAATCGGAGAGCTTCTTGAGGCAGAAAATGCCAAAGAAGAAGAAAAGAAGAAGAAAAAATCCTTTTGGTGGCGTTTTTTCCCAAAGAAAAAACAGGAGTTGAAGGTGAAAGAGGCTGCTGGATGTTCGATCTGGCTTTGCCTGCCTCCCCCTTCTCCTCCCCCTTCCTCCCCCCTCTCTCTCCCTTTCACCACTCTCACCCCTTTGAAGACTCCTTTCCTTTCTCCCCTCTCTGTCGTCATCTAACATCATCTGCCTTCCCCTTCTCCTCACCCGTCTTTCCTCCATCCTCCCTGTCTCACCCCTTTGAGCACTCCTCAAAAAAAATTAAAAATATAATGTTCTGCACGTGTGGATGACATTACATCCTTGAAGAATGTCGCATTTCAGGGTTTTCGGGACTTGAAAATTTCTCAAAATGAGGTGAATTGAAATTCTTTTCAGGTGATGCAGCTTGTAAATGATCAACTGATCAATGTGAGGTGACTTTTTCACATTTCATTCCTTTTATGAAGCTCAACAGGTTGAAATCTCAGACTATTTTATGTTGTTTCCTTATAAAAAAACATTTTCTTGTGCACATCCTCTGACTTGAGCTTTTCAGTCACCTTTACACAGAGTACTTTGTGCAGCTCTACTGTTTTCACGGTGTATTTATATGAAGGTTTCTTCTAAATGCAGGTGTCTTTCTACGATCACTGAGACACATTCACTGAACTCAGATGATCAGTAGAAACAGTAGCAGCAGTAATCAGGAGGTACAGAATGAACCATAGTGCGACTCCTCATGGCTGCAGTGGTCGTCTTCTGTTACTTTCACCAAAATACCGGCTGAGCAGACAACTCCCAGTTTGCAGAAGAGGAATATTTAGGCAGGATAGTTTGGAGGTGTGATTATTGATGCAGCATCAAGTGAGTGTTTTTATTTCCAGGTGAGCAGAGAGATTCTGGAGCTGCTGAACGCCAGCACGGCCAAGGAGCAGTCCATCGTGGAAAAGTTCCGCTCTCGTGGTCGAGCTCAGGTCCAAGAGTTCTGCGATCACGGGACCAAGGAGGAGTGTGTTCGCTCCGGAGACACACCTCAGCCATGCACCAAGTTACACTTCCGGTAAGTACTTGCTTTTAAAAGTTATTTTATCCTGTATTCCTCATCTGACACGATGAAATCAGTCTATAAGGCACTATAAAGCAGACAACATGGGCCTGATTTCAACTTGGTTTGGTTTTATTCTGCTACAAACAACAGACAGATAAAAGTGTAACCAACCATTTTTGCAAGAGATTACAAAACATCAACACGTTACCTGGAGATATAGAGATATAAAAAACATAATACGGACAAGGAGCTATGCATAGAACTGCTACATAGCAATAAAAGTATTAACACTAAAAGTTTAGTCCTGAATGGTCCAAATTGTTGCTCTGCCTCTGCTTACTAAGACAAAGTTCTAATATGCAAATGTATTTATTATTGATGTCATTTTTAAAACGAGAAATATTTATCGTAACTTTTTACATAATTGTCCCCTTGCCTTTAAAAACTGTAACAGACAAGGAATTTTCATGGTGCAGTTTAAAAGATACCGTTTTTGGCCTGAAGATGGCACTGTAATGTGTAATATTGTGCAGTAACATTTCTGGCAAAACACCTGCCAACTGGAAACAATGCAGGCAAAAGAGTAAGATTTGACACTTTAAAGACCTTACAGCTACAACATCAGTTTTATTTTACTCAGATGGAGACTTGATGTCTAAAGCCAGACACTGTACAGATTGTTGCTCGACTGTGGACTGAATTTGTACCAGATCAGTCACTGTTTAAGCTGCAGTTTGAAGAGGGTCATGATGCAGATGCTTTACCGCCCAAATGATCAATGATCTTACTGGCTGATCGTACAGATATCAAAATCTCGTTCCGTTGTCTTGCAGTGTATATACATTGTTTGGATTTCAAAAACGCTTGGAAAACCTTTGTCTACGTCAAGAGTTTTACGAGATCAAGTGTCTCCTTCGTCCTTGATCAGATTTCCGTCGCGGCTCTAAACAATTTGAACTTGCTTGTTGGAATCCATTGACGGACTCTGGGACAGGCTATTTCATTTTGTGGTGTGTCCGATGTATTTCGTCATTCAGTCGCATCATCAACAAGCACACAGACGAGAGTCTTGGCGACTGCTCCTTCCTCAACACTTGTTTCCACATGGACACCTGTAAATACGTCCACTATGAGATCGACAGTCCTCCGGAGGCTGAGAGCAGCCTGCTGGGACCTCAGGCGGGAACCACAGAGCTGGGCCTCCACGCAGAGGACGCAGACAGCAACGTGGGAAAACTCTTCCCTTCACAGGTGAGGACAGGGGAAAGTAATATTGAATGACAATGTGAGAGTTTGTTTAAATATGCCTCTTTTTCTTGTGGGAATGAAAATTGCATTATTCCATTCTTTGATTCCCAGTGGATCTGCTGTGATATCCGCTACCTGGACGTGTCCATCCTGGGTAAATTTGCAGTGGTGATGGCCGACCCTCCCTGGGACATCCACATGGAGCTGCCTTATGGTACTCTGACTGATGATGAGATGAGAAAACTGAACATCCCCATTCTACAGGATGACGGTTTCCTCTTCCTCTGGGTCACCGGCAGGTAAATGCAACAACCCAAACAGTCTTGGAAATAAAACGCTGCACTGATGTTGCGACCTTCTGCTGCTTCATGTGACCGTTTGTCTCACAACAAAACAGTTAAATTTTTAGCAACTCCACAGTCAGTTTAATTTCCTACAATGTCAGGACGTCCCTTAAATGAGCAGACTCATGTGGTTACTTAATTAAATGTCAGCATCTTCCCAAATTAAACAAATTTCCGTAAGCTCTGACGTTAATTAGTCTGCTATTAATGTTTAAAAAAATCTCTTAATTGACCTTTAGATAAGTTGTTAGGTAGTTTAATGTTACTTATATTCTGGTTGTTCTATGTTTTGAAATGCGATTATGTATGAGGATCATTGTCGGAAAAAATAACAGACCAGGAGGAATTTCAGAGGTTAAAATAGAACATTTTTGGGGAAACACTGTGAAATGAATGCTGTAAATTTTTGAGAAGATTTACGGCAAATTTATAATTAAAAATCTTGCATTTTTTAATGAAAGATTATTAGGATCGACGTTTGACAGAAATCCTCTGAGACAAATGTCACACATTTTTGTCAAGGAGCCACTTTGCTTCATTGTGATTAGTTGGATCAACCTCATCTTACCCCAGACACACTTGCCATGTATCAAGAAATACTCAGATTTTTAGCCATTTGTGTGGTGAAAGAACTTTATTTTACCTTAATTCTACATAGTCAAGTTTTGTCTGTAATATTTCCTGCACGTGTTGTTCTTTCCCCTTCCAGGGCGATGGAGTTGGGCAGAGAGTGTCTCAGCCTTTGGGGGTAGGTTTTGTACAGTTATCACCGTCAGGCCATTTTATTGTTAGGAGATTGTCTCATTTTTCTCCTGTAATTTTTCTCCCTCAGCTATGAGCGCGTTGATGAAATCATCTGGGTTAAAACCAACCAGCTTCAGAGAATCATCCGCACCGGCAGGACAGGTCATTGGCTGAATCATGGAAAAGAGCACTGCCTGGTACATGAAGCCGTCTGTCTTATGCTGTAGAGATGAACATGCTGGGCCTCAAACTGTAGGAATCTTGCCTCCAGCGCCTTTTGCTCTTTAATTGGTTGCAAAAGAGGCTGTGCCCTAGCTTGGAGGGGTTTTGGAATGAGATACTGATCAGCTACTGTTGCATTTTTTGAACTACAAAATGTGCATGTTGAATGTGTTACATGTAAACCCGTGTGCTTGTCTTCAGGTGGGTGTGAAGGGAAACCCGCAGGGCTTCAACAGGGGTTTGGACTGTGATGTCATTGTGGCCGAGGTAAACGTTTATCCGTTGTCAGATGTAACGTTAGTACTCCACCAAGGAATGCAGCGGAGTTATGTGACGATCGGTGTACATTTGTCTGTCTGTTTGGCTGTCTTTTGGCAACATTACTCAACAACAGACTAACGGATTTGAATGAAATGTTCAGAGAAGGTCAGAAATGACACAAGGACCAAGTGATTAGATTTTGGCAGTGATCTGGCTTATAGTCTGGATCCACGGATTTGTTAAAGATTTCTGTATCATTGCAAGACAACTGTGCAGCGTCACTGTCGCTATGACAAGAAGTGAACACTCTGTCAGCTGCCTGTTGATGATCACATGATTGATCCTACTACAAAACTGTAATTTCCAGACTATTGAGCACAACTGAATCTAAGCTATACCCACTCAGTTTAAAAAAAGAAAAAAATGTGTACATATATAAGCCGCAGGTGTCCACGTTGTACCATGAGATATTTACACAGGAAGATTTTTTTACCTTTTAATTAAATAAATGCTTTTCTCCGAACAGTGCCTGTAACACGGCAGTAAAACGCATTGAGTCAGTTCATGCTGCCGACTCCAACATCTCACTGTTGATTCATTGATGCTAAGCTAACGTGCAGCACCTCCATTTCCTTCTTTGACAGGCAGATTGATTACCTTTAACTTAAAAGCTGCATCATGTACATTTCTTCGGGTGTGTGCATGAAGCACAAAATGACTGATCTGAAGAATTTAGTTTGATTTAATTCGAACTGTTTCATTGGTCTGATGTGACGAGGCTAAACGTATTGACGGAATGAAGCTCGCCCGTAAAAATCTATACATTAGCCGCATCGTTGTATAAGCCACGGGGTTCAAAGTGTGTGAAAAAAGTAGCGGCTTATAGTCCGGAAATTACAGTAAATTGTGGGGGTGTTTCCGAGTCCCGTCAGTTCCCACCGCCCACTACATGCGATTCGGTGTCCGTACTTAACGTAAGCATGCATAAGACACGTCTGTGATCAGTGCAATGTCATTTTTTAAAGATTTCATCCGTCGGACATGATACAGCGACTGAGCAGCCTTGGTGGAGTGCTGTGCTCTCGGAGTGCTGTTCTTGTTATCCATGATTCCTTCAGTCTGTAAAGTATCTTCACACTGTCTCAGGTCCGCTCCACCAGTCACAAACCAGATGAGATCTACGGTATGATAGAAAGACTGTCCCCCGGCACCAGGAAGATCGAGCTCTTTGGTCGACCCCACAACGTCCAGCCCAACTGGTAACACACCGTCATTGTTTAATTTAAACGCCAGCTCACTGCTATGTGTATTTATAGATATTCTTAATGTCCCTTTTGCTGCTTTTTTTCCTTCTGTAGGATAACTCTTGGAAACCAGCTGGATGGTATTCATCTGTTGGATCCTGAGGTTGTAGCTCGGTTTAAGAAGCGTTATCCAGACGGCGTCATCTCCAAACCCAAAAACATGCAGTGACGACATAATTCATCTGCAGGAGTTTGTTTATAGACCGTTTTTATTTCTTTTATACCTGTGACCATTTTTACAAAAAAATAAATATAGTTACCAAGATGCATTGTCTCTGTCTTGGTTAAGAAGTCATTAAAACCATGATCCAAGGAATCATGTGAATTTTAGTTTGTCTGTTTTAGTGTTTTCAGTCTATTTTTGTTCACAAGCCTCATTCAATGCTGCAAAAACATATTGACCATCAATAAAAACACAGGAGACATTTCAATACAAATGTTTTTTTTTTAATCTATTAGTTGTAAATGAAGATTTTGACCTTGTGGATTTGAATCATTTGTCTTTTTTGGGACCAACATTTACATTCTTGCCTGCTTGTTATCAGCTCAGACCCCTGTTCATCCTTCAAATCTGCAGTTAGGGTTTCCTAAAAAGTCTGAATTTTATTAACAACCAAGACGTTTTTTTAGTTAAAAAAATATTAAAAGCATGACTAACAGAATGCATAAAAGAAATCGAGTTGCTGTGCAGCTCAGTTGACTTCATGGGTTTTCAAAAAGGAACTAACTCGAAGCAAATCAGCTGCTAAACATCCTCAAACTGTATTCTACACAATGTCAACATGACTCTTGTGCAATCAGCCAGTTAGAGAGTGATTCCTGATACATTTCACTCTTAGCTTGTGGTTTTTTGTTTCACAGAGCAGGGTTAGAAAATCAGCACAGTTCTCGGTTTTTGGAACTGATTCAGTCACTTGTGATACTTGTGACACAGATATAATTACACTGTGAAGCCCTCTTTAATGCCATCCATGATCTAATCAGCAAGTAGTTAGAGATAAAAAGAAATGCAGTTTAAAAAAAAATGTAATGCACTTATTGGTAGTGAATGCTGTAAACAAACTATCTTGTCTTCCACCTCGTGAGTATGTCGGTTCGGCAGTAAATCCACCCTGTTCAGTCTCATGACATCTAAAAACCAAGTCTCTGTCAGTCTGTTTTCCTCCGTCCCTTGTTGAATCTGATTAACCATGAAGAGTTCTGTGTGGGCGGCGAGGAGCAAGAGGATCAAATACGACCTGCAGCTCTGCACAATAACCGTTGATCGCATCTAAAGGTGACGTTAGATGCATTCGCTCAGCTACAGGCTCCCCAGCTCTGCACCGCGGCCTCCAGGCAAAAACAGGATGGAAAACTGAGTCCGTTAAGCTCCTCTGCAGGCTTCTCAGTAGGTGGCGTCCACTGCGTTGATGTTGCTGTCCAGCTGATGCCTGAAGGACAGCCTGGCCTTGGTGGAGAAGTAGATCTGCGAGCCCCGACTGAGGCTCCCTGCTCCTTCGCTGTCGCTGCCCCAGGATGTTGTGGAGGACAGACGTGGTTTCATCTCCTCAATGGGAACTGAGAGGTGAAAGAAAGTCGAGCTTCAAGAGGCTGTGCTATCATGGATCTGAACTACAGTGCTTTTCTTAGAGTGTAGCTGCTTCTCACCTGCTGCTGGGGGGCACTGTCTGCTCTTGCAGCGCTCTTTACAGCGTCTGTAGAAGGGAAAACACTGCAGCATCTTCACACCCATGACAGAGCCGCCTGAAGAGAGAGGAGAGTAAATAAATGAGTCATTTTGATGCACAGAGTCCCCTTTGAAAAGATGAAGCAACTCTCAGCTCCACCAGTGACAAACATGGCCTTAAATATGAATTCAACTGTGTTAAACCAACTTCCCGACACTTCATCTGCAGCTCACGTTTAAGCTGCCTTATCATTGTGACACCTTGTCTGCTGACAGTTCCTTGTCTCATCTCCAGGTCACAGTTTAATGGAATTATGATGCTGCGCTTCAGCAATGCGATGGCTTAATGCAAGCTGACAGTATCGGTGAATGGCACGGCGGCCCAGCAACCAGCCACTCAGTCAGTATTTACCATCCTGCACACCGTGTAATCCTGGAAAAGGACGTCAGCGCACTCCAGCAGCCAGAGGAGCCGATAAGCGCTCTTCTAAGAACCAAACAGATTACACAGAGGTGATCTGATGTAGGCAAGTGGTAGCTAATAGACACGCAGGTCAAAACAGCTGTTTTACATGAGTAATGGAGCACCATTCCACCTTGACCTGTCCTACTGCAGATCTGGACCAAGATAAGACAGTCACATTTGTAATTTCCCTGAGGATTGCCTGTCTATCTGTGGCAGCGAGTGGCGACATAAAGTGAGAGCCACACACCAGCACAAGGCTGCATTTGAGAATTTAGAAAGAAGGAAAAAAAAAGGTATTAATTTTAGTCTAATCAGGTTAAGAAATGGGTCAGGTGAAATGGAGCAGAGGGAGGTGATGGGCATGAACAGTAACTGTGCAGGATTTATTCTTTTATTGCGAGTTACCTCTATTTCTATAGATAACAGGAACATCAAGAACCTCATAAACTGTTTATTGAGCAGTTTATAGTGTTCTTTCATGTAACCACTGGCATAACACACTATATCAGCCAGAGAACACACTACAGTGTATTAGAACTGAGATTTGAACTGGTAGATACTCGCTCTACTTCTTATCCATGCACATTATTTGAAGAAGTATGTTGTGAAAATTAGATTTAAAAAACAAAAGAATTGGCCAGATGGGTGGCTAGCTCCAAATAAATGCAAAATGACTATAAAATGAGACAAAAAACAAGCAAAAAGAAGCAAAAAGGGTGAGTAAGAGCCAGAAATTAAGATAAAGAAATGCAAAATTAGACCGCAAAACCACCACAAGTGCTCTACTATGGGTTGTATCGCACCGATAGAGAGGTTTCAACATGTCTGTGAACATGACTGCAAAAAAGTTTGATACGAATCAAAGCTTTTTATTAGTCTGCAAAGGAATGGCGGAGCTATGTGACGATCGGTGTACATTTGTTTATCTGTCTGTTGGCAACATTACTCAAAAACGGATTTGGATGACATTTTCAGAGAAGGTCAGAAATGACACAAAGGACCAAGTGATTAGATTTTGGCAGTGATGCAGCTTGCAGTCTGGATCCACGGATTGGTTAAAGATTTCTGTATCTTTGTGAGATAGCGACACGGCGTTATATAACTATGACAACAAGTGAACACTACATCAGCTGGCTGCTGATAATCACATGATTGTGATCTACTACAAATCCACCGCTGTGGACTTATCGGGACTTATCAGTCGGAAATGATACAAGGTACAATTGATTAAATTGTGGGGGTGTTTCTGAGTCCTATCAACTCCCGCCGCTCACTACATGTTTAGGTCATACAATTCAGTATCCGTACATAACGTACACATGCATAACACACGCCTGTGCTCAGTGGAAGGTCATTCTGTTTGTGGGTTCATCTATATTAAATGGGTGAGTGCTTTTCTTGTTCATTTTGTTTCATATTAGTTCCCAACTCCTTCATCCCCACTCTCACCCAACCGGTTGAGGCAGATGGCCACCTTTCCTGAGCCTGGTTCTGTCGTAGGTTTTTTTCCCCTTCCTATTCTAGGGTTTTTTTTCATTCCTTGCCACTGTTGTTCATAGGGAATCCAAGGGCAACTTTGGATTGTTGGGTTTTCTGTCCTCTGTTTGTAATTCATAACATCTGTACCTTACTATGCTAAGTGCTGTGAAATGACATGTTGTGAATCTGCGCTATATGAATAAGATTGAATTGAAACTAATTGAACACATATTAATGTATCGCAACAAAAAGAACACACTGCGTCTGCACCTTTAAACATAAAATAAAGTGCACTAGTGCACTTTTTTCAAGTCAAACCATGCCACTAGTGCTATTGATGTTCACGTCTATAAAAACTGGACTTTCACTGTGGCTAACCTCTTCAGTCCATTACTGTTTCCTCACCTGAAACTGAGATAAACCGCCTGCCTCATCAGTGAGATGGGAAAGCCCTTCTGGTGTGATAATCCACTGAGCCCCATTGTTCACTCATCATAGAGGCACAAACTTTAAACTGTGATTAATGTTTGTGCCTCTCTGATCAGTGAACAATGGGGCTCAAACATGAATCTGTGATTGCGACATAAAGGAGGCTTTCTCCCTCCACTGTTTACTGCTGATTCCTCCTGCTGGACTCAGTGAGGCTGTGTCATGGAGATGTGACGGCTCGCACAGAGCTGCTGCAGCACATTACAGACAGACCTGGAGGAAGATGTGCCCACTAAGTGAAATTTCACAGCCACAGCAAGAGCCAGTTCCCCTCCTCTGTTTCTTACCATCTAATGCACCTCCCTCCTCTGTTCCGCTCAGGTGTGGCTCTGAAACCCGATCCATTCACAGACACAGTGAGTCCATTATGTTTAGGTCAATTTAGAGGTTCTGCCTGCCAGATGAGAGCTCACAGTATAGCAGTGATTGTAAAGAGGAAAGAACAGGGACACACTGACCAGGTTTCCCCCCCCTCCTAGTTTCCCACACAAACACACACAACATTAAGGTCTTGGTCAGTGGTGAGGAATTTTGGGCACAGATCATGATTGGCTGTGGGGCTCTGGCAGCACACAACAGGCTGGGAGCCCGGAGGAGAAAAACAGCCTCAGATGGCAAACACATAGACTCACAGAACCCAAAGTACTGACCACGAAGGGGAGGAGGGAGGAAGGAAAAGCAGCAGAGGCGAAAAACAAAACAGATAGGTGTGATGGGAAAGAAGAACAAGGGCAAAAAGTGGAAAAGGTGGGCACTGTTCTGAACTTGACCTCTTTTCCCTCCATGTTTTCCTCAAGCCAGCTGGTGTTTACATGCACTTGCAGCTCCTGAATAACGCGGTTTTTCTTGTTCCATCAGTGGAGGCTCACTGATGGAGCCGAAAATTGCACAATGCCTCCAGAGAGGGCTTGTGGCTCATGACTTAACGCCTGTGTTGCCTCACGTGTCGCAGGCTTTCATAATTTGCAGTGCATGTTTGTGCATGTGTGCATTTACAAGGTAATTGGATGTGATAGTTAAGCCACCTAAACACGTTCGTTTAGAGCCAGTTTCCCCCCCCAGCAAACCTCACCAGACCCCTCAGTCATCCACACTCTGCCCCTTATCAGCTCTGCAAACAATGTTACCACAAGCTGCAAAGTACAGATGCTGACAGTAGAGTGATAAAAATCTTCCCACACGTTCACCATTCCACCCTGCTGCCTTTTTTTCCACTCAGTCCCTGGAGCTCCATGAAAAAAGTGCAGTCCTGCGTCGCTGCCCTCCACACAAAGCCTCACACAAGCATGCCAGACTGGATGACGCACACATGCCGTGCATGTATACCTGCACAAGCGTGCGTGTCCATTAATAGCAGCATACAATCCGCTTTCATTCATATTCATCAGAGACAACGGATAAAGCAGCTTTTAAAGTGTTTCCGCTGAACATCTGAGGCTCTTGCTGCTTTCTACTTCACCACAACTCTGAGCCACGTGTACTTTTTACTTTAACGTTTATCCGAGTGCTTCTAGAGTCTTACTGTTACATTAGTTTACTTGAGGTGAAGCTGTTGAGATATAAGTGTCCTACCTCAAACGGCTGCGTGTTTAGATTCATCTTACAAGTGAATGAATCAAATCGCTGAAGGATGTTGGTCTGCAAAAGTTTACATTTTATAGTCTAGGCACAACTTGCAGATAAAAAAAAGTCTGTGCTTCTACTTTGAATGCAGAAATTTAGAAACTGTACAAATCTTATTAGGGTGGGTGTGGCTAAATCTTACTTTTTACTTTATTTTTACAACACTGCTCACAAAGTACATGCCTGAAAACTAGAACAGTGACAAACTGGTACAGCTTCCTCGCTTGATCCAACATGATCTGAAGTTTCTCACCTCGTTAATGAGTCCATATGGGGTATAATATTTGCTAGAAGACTCATCATGTGCAAAATAAGCAGCATACCAATGAAACATAGTTTCACAGAGTAGTATTCTGAGTGAGCTGGTGTGCTAGAGCTACAGTGAGTGGTGGAAGGGTGGAGTACATTTAAGGTATTTTATGGCAGAAACAGATTACTTTTATAGAAAAAAAATGTAAATATGTTATCTTGATACACAAAAATCATTTTTGGGAGGGTTTAATCAATGCTTCGATAAGACTTCAATGCAACCTAAATGCAAATACAGCTAGCTATTTGAGATAAGTCATCTTTTTTGTGAAATTCAATTGGAAGTTAAAATGTTCTAATGCTATGCAAAAAAATGAAAATAAAAATACTCTCCACTTTTTCTCTGTTAATTTACATACATTCCCTTCCTTGTGAGTACTTTAACCTAAACAAAGAGCAGTAACTTTTCATTGATCTATTGGCTATGGTATTGTTTTGCAAAAAGAATACACCTTTGCACAATATTTGCTCATCTTTAATGCCCAAACTTGGCACCTTCAAGGTATTTAACACACCATGTACTTCCTCTGGTACAGATTAGAAGAGTGTGGCGTGCTCGTGCACAGTCGGAGGCCCGTGTGCACGCGCAGGTGGAAGGTTGAATGAAAAAGCTTTGCCAGACAGGCTAATCTGAGCTTTCATCCAAAGCACTGGCCATCACTTATCTCGCTGTCTGCATGAATAAACTGTCTAAGACAAGCTTGTGTTTACATGTTGACCTGCCAGGAACAAAAGGGGAAGATAACATTAGAAGCCAGAAGTTGCTGATGAATCCTGATCCTTGACGACGATTAAAGTGGAGGGCAGTTAACGAGAACAATGGGTCACCTATTCAGGCGTGAAGAATAAAGTTTGACAAGTAGTTTTCTGTAACAGTAGCTTTGTACAAGCCCTCAGCATTACCAGACTGTGTTATTTATAATCAGGAGCCCTCCCACTGACACACCTCCAAATCCAAATCCATAAAAACAACCTCACACTTCAACAGAATGACAAGAGAAGCTTACATATTAAGTTTTGTATTCCTCTACTATCCAAACCTTTATTTTTGCCTTGCTAAACAGTTAGAAATACACTCCAGAAGGCTGCAATCTCACAAAAAAACCTTGCAATCATGGTAGAATGAGGTTACCTACCTGGTGGAATAGACTTGTATAGGCAAAGAAAGTGGATATCTGTTGATATTTGTCCAGCTGAAATGCTTTTATTCACTCCTCATCTGCGTTCCTCGTCGCTTCTCTCATTAGAATGTGGTTCAGTGTGCGTCCTCGGAGCGCTACACGTCCTCAAACCTGCGTCCTTATTGGCAGTATGGGAAGGTTTCTGTGGCGCGCAGTGCCTGAACTTTAAATAGCTAATCCCCGGAGCATGGTGAGTGGACACGCCTGCTTTCTCCCTCCCTCTCTCTCTCTCTCTCCCCCCTCCCCGCGCAAAGCTCTCCGCAGTGACTGTGGCGCACGCATCCCACGTAGACCAGCTCACTTCCTCCTGCAGGCTCTGCTGTTTTGTTTTGCCTGCATCTGCATGGAGTGGGAACACAAAACTGATCGGAAGTAGCTGTTTATGGTGTAAAAATGATGACAGATGAAGTTGCAGGTGCACACCGATGCAAGTCACAATGAGTGAATTAAGGTGATGATAGGTTTAAAAGTGATTCAGTTTGCCTATGTAGGAACTTCTCTCTTTTCTCTAGTTCCTCTTTAGAGAGATCACAGCTCAGTATTATCGAGAGTTCATCCTTTCCGCTTTGGTTTTGCTGCTCACAAATGAATGATCCTGTATAGTTTATTTATTATTACACTTTCTCATCTAGATCTATGAACAAAAATGACACCAACACACTTTTGACAAAGGAATTGTGTCATGAAGAAGAGAAGATGAAACTAAATTTTGTTCCTAAATGGTGTAAAAGCAAAGGCAAGAAGGTTGGGATGTCGGATTTTGTACTTTCCCTTTAACCCTCCTGTTTTCCTGATTTACTGGCACCAAAAAAATATTGTTTCCTTGTCTGAAAAAAATCCAAAAATTCAGCAAAAAATTCTCAGAATTTTTGAAAATTTGCAAAACCTTCAAGAAGAAAATTCCAATAATTCCTTAAAAATTTCCCTTAAAAGTTTTATTTTAAAAATCCCCCACATTTGGCAAGAAAATTCTTGTAAATATTTTCAAAAAATGAGTAAAATTCTTCCAAAAAAAATCCTAAAAATATGTAAACTGATTACATACACATCAGTAAAACGTCTAATATTTTCTTTAAGAACATTCATATAGAAATCAACCAAAATCCAGCGAATTTCACTGGATTTTGGTTGATTTCTATATGAATGTTCTTAAAGAAACATTTTTAACATTTCTTTTTTCCACCGAAAAAATATTAAAATATTTCCCAAAAATGTTAAAAACTTGGACATCAAGAGTTTCACTGTGAAAATGTATTTTTTTCCCACATTTTCAAACTTTAAAACATCCCCCACAATTTAATCAACTTTAAAACCCGCAGGATGACACAAGGGTTAAAGGTGGAGTCTGTGATTCTGGAGAAAGCTCCTGCTTTTTGGTATTTAGCATATTTAGACAGCTACATGTACCATACTGATGTTCTGCTTGGTCTGCATGCGTCATGAAATTCTTATGTTGTGCATAAAAATCTGTCTGCATTTTCAGTCTCCTAGAGAGGAAGAAAAACACTCAGGCTTGTTTGCATCTCTTTAAACCAAGTACAAACATCTTGAGCGGTTCTGAGCAAAGGACGCAGCTTCCGTGTTCCTTCAGAATAGTGAATGGTTTTGTTAGAACATCAGCATTCAGGGAGACAAGGTCTGTCATTAAAATGGATATTGCATGGGGAAAAAATTGCAGTGGTGTGTTTCTGCACAAATCTTGGACAAAACTTGACATTTTCGGTGTCGTAGGATGCAGCCTGGTGGTTGTTGTTGTTGTTTCCCATAGCGAAGAAAGCAATAATTGGTTTTCAAGTTTACAAGCAGTTGGTGCCTTTGACTCCTAGTGGCTGTGCAGACACGGTTATAAAAAATCGGAAGGTATGCGAACTTCATCTGATGATAAAATTTGGGTAACTCAGACCTTACTAGACCCCTCATTTACTTGCAGGGGCATAAAGCGTAACACCAAAAACTGTTCAAAATTGTTCACAAAGAGAAAGGTGTCACGAGAAATGCACTTTAGTAACGTCACAGATGAAAATGGAGAGTTCAGCTTCATCTTATACAACCTCCAGCAATGACCTACTTCTAGGTGCATGCCACCTTCTACCATCCTAGAATTTTTAGAATAGGATCCAGTAGTTCAGGGGTCACATACAGCACAGTTTGATCTCAAGTGGCACAGACGAGAAAAATCATAGCATAAAACCTGTAAATTATGTATGTTTTAGTGTGAAGAAGAGTACATTCTGAAAATGTTCACATTTATGAAGAACCTGAAATTTCTTCAGAAAATAAGTTTAATTTCAACAACATTGCGCCTCAGTTTCTCATTTACGCATTACAACTTACAGATCACAGAGTATCTAAGGGGACAGAAGACATGCATGTGGTTCTGTTCATACAACAGTAGGTCGTGTTGCTCCTTATATTGAACACAGAAAAGCACACAGGAAATTTCTACAGGACATAGCAGTTACTTACAGACTGGACCGTAGCATTGTGTCATAGCACAGGATTTCTGGAGAATTTAAAGTTATTTTTTGGCCTTTTTATAGAGGACAGTAGAGAGAGAAAGTCAGGAAGCATGGTGAGAAGAGTGGAGGAATGATACGCAGCAAATGACCTTGGGTCGGACTCAAACCCATGACCCCTATAGCCCCTGTTTATGGGTCGCCCCCTCAACCAGTTGAGCTCCCGAGGTGCCCTGATTTCTGGAGAATTTAGAGCTTCCCGGGTGCTTGGATGTGTATAAAAATCAAAACACCTCAAACATCCTACAGTGACAACTTTAATATCAGCTGTGATGAATTACAAAGGTGAGGATGACTGAGGATCTTTTTATACATTCAGTCCTCGTGCCAAACATTTGTTTTAAGCCCAGTTTGTTTTCCTGGCTCGTGCACAGCTGGCACGCTGGAAGTGAGGACAGTGGCATGACTATAAATATGAATACGAGTCGATAGGACTACAGTTTACCCAATCAGATCTGAATCGACGCTGACGTGTAGTGATTGGTATTGCGGCTCATTTCTGCGAAACCTGCGCAATGTTTTGTCATCGTAGTGAAAGAAATGCAAAGTTAAACAGATTGTAGGCATAACCTTCTTGGGAATTGGTGCTTTCTAAGAATAAAGTTGTGGCTAGATGTTGCTTCTTGAGTCGGACAGAGTTGGTTGCCTCTATCAGTAGCTGAATTTGTCGTGGTACAAGCAAGTCCATGTGTGTCATGTTGTGAAATGAGAAGATATGGAAGATAAATTAACATATGGAGCCAGGTACAGACAGATGAACAAAGAGGAACTTGGCCCTCATAGGCCTGTTTGAAGCTTTTATTGCTGCTTAGCTTTCTGGCCTGAATTTAAGGCTTATTGAGGGCATTTCACTGGTTGCAGGGATTTGGTCTGGTGGAAATTTACCCAGATGAGTTCTCAGACTGACTCAGAGCCTGGTGCTCTGAAATCACCCAGGAAACAGTCTGTGTAGCAGCAGGCGCATTTCTAAAGCCGCTCCTGCACTGTGAACTGCAACAGGGACTTGTGGAAATGAATGCCAGCTTTGTTCAGCGCAAAGAAAACACATGCAGATGAATATTTACATGTAATTAGATCAAGTTAATTACAGCTTGGACAGATTGTGTTCTGTGGTTTGAATAACAAAAGCTTTTTCTAATTAAAAACCACACAGATACGTTGAATTTGGCTTTCTTTGTACGCTATTAGTGATTATTATTATCATTACCTGCTTATTGTACTTCTGTTCTAACATCTCTGTTAACCCTTGTGTTGTCCTGCGGGTCAAATTGACAGGTTTTAAAGTTTGAAAATGTGGGAAAAATAACTTCTGGTGTAAACATTTTCAACATTTTTGGGGAATCTTTGAACATTTTTTGGTGGAAAAAAAAAGAAATGTTAAAAAAAAATGTTTTCTTTAAGAACATTCACCTAAAAAATCAACCAAAATCCAGCGAGATTTGCTGGATTTTGGTTGATTTTTTGGGTGAATGCTCTTAAAGAAAATATTATAAGTTTTATTGATATATATGTAATACTTTTTAATTTTTTACAGATTTTTTCAGAAGATTTTTACTGATTTTTAAAAAAAAACGTTTGCAAGAATTTGGGGATTTTTTTTAAAATGAATATTTTCAGGGAAACTTTTAATTTTCTTCCTGAAGGTTTTGCACACTTTCAGAAATTTTTGGATTTTTTTTCAGACAATGAAACAATATTTTTGGTGCCTGTAAAAGAGGACAACAGGAGGATTAAATTTACTCCTCCACATCTTCATGGTGCAAAAATGGGAAAAGTTTGCCTTTTTGATTGTGTTGACTTTTAATTAGCATAAGTGGGGGGAAAAATCGAATTAAGAAGTGATTTCAACTCTAAATCCTGCATTTTCCTCAGTTTTATTGTACCCTTTTTGTCCCATGAGACAAAACACAAAAACGGCTGCAAGGAAAAAGTGAGGTGGATCTTTTATTTGGACTTCTTTGGACAATATCTCAGTCATCTGTGTGCTACTGACATGGTACGTACACACGAGCAGATTTACACCTATGGAAATGGGTGAAGGACAGGCGTGCTTTGGCAGGACATTGTCTCTAATTTTACATCTGCTCTGTGTGGATGATTAACAGCCAGCTTGGTGTGGAATTCTAGTTGTGAATCAAACATACTGATCATATTTGTGTCATGGCATTAAGCAGGATTTGAAAGTCTTAAAACTTAAATGTCCATTTCATCAGCAGAAAACTGTGAAGTGTCCCTTTTCTTGCTTGTCCATCAGACTGCCAGCTTGCACAGAAGTTCTTGCCATGCCTTTGCAGAGCGTCAACTGATCCCCCTGCAATGTCACCTCAATGTACTCACACTCTCATTCCTCTCCTTGTAAGGTGGCAAGTGTCCTTGGCGGTGTGCTGGTGGGCTGAATATGATTATGAGGCAACAGTGTAGCTTCCTGTGGGTCCACCAGGAGGCTCAGATATCGGGAGCCAAACCACTCCCGCTGTCCCGCTGGCCTCAAGTGCCTCACTGATATCAGACACTGTCAGCTGAGGGATAAACTTAATAGTGAGTGGAAACTGGCATTGTCATGATACTGACATCATCCCTTGTGAATTCTGGTGCCAGTGGTAATTTAATTCGCTAGTGCCATTGCTCCACTGGCTGAGAGAGAGGAATGCTTTTATACAAGAGAGAAGTTCACATTTAAATCACAGCGTCAAAGTGTCACAATCTAAAGGTAAAAAAAAAAAAAATGTAGAAATGTGGATGCATGTATGGAAAGTGGAAAAAGAACATAATTTGCTGCTTAAGCAAGGACACAACTTGAAATTGAATTATGCACGGGGGGAAAGCTAACTAAACTACAAATAACCAGGATAGGTGTAGATATGTAGATAGTGTTTTAGTCAAGAGTCAGATTTTTGGCTTCATTTGATTTGTCAAAAAATAAAATTCTGCAATGAAGCTTCACAGCACTAAAGTATTTCAGTTAAAACCTCAGAATTATATAAATTGTAATTACCAGTAATGACCAGTAGTTTCAGTCTTTACAGATGTTCATCACAGTCCAAAGCAGGAGAAAATGTACTGGTTTGACCTTCTTATACACTACATGAATAAGGAAAGTGTCTTTATTTGTGACAAAGTCTCAGGTGGTGAAACAGGTTTAATCACAAGATTGTGCCAAACTGTCCTGGAGCAAGAAACTGAACCCAAAGTTTCCCAACCCAAGCACCTTGCATGGCAGCTCTGCCACTATGGGTGTACAGGGCTTTGTAGGAAAAATGTGCAAAACCAACAATGTCAACCATTTACTGGAAGCCAAAGACAACAGTTGGCGTCGTTCAAAAAGTACTTCCCATAAATGGATTCAAAACAAAAATGAAACAAAGGTTAGCAGCAATTCCTCATACATAGAATGATTGAATACATGTTTTATTTAAAGGGCTAAGAGTTTGATCGCTCCTTCAGGTCTCTTTAAACCACTATGTCAGGTTTAAACATCCAAACAGATTTCTCTTACACTACACACTACATCGCTCAAAAGTTTGTGGTCAGGTCACTCAGACAACTTCATGTTTTCCAAAACCACACTTTTATTCTAACATAATTGCACAAAGGCTTTCTAATCATCCATTAGCCTTTCAGCACCATTAGCTAACACAATGTAGCATTAGAACACAGGAGTGATGGTTGCTGGAAATGTTCCTCTGTACTCCTATGGAGATGTTCCATTAAAAATCAGCTGTTTCCAGCTAGAATAGTCATTTAACACATTAACAAAGTCTAGACTGTATTTCTGATTCATTTAAAATTAAAAATTAAGGACACTTCTAAGTAACTCCAAACCTTTGAATGGTAGTGTAACTCTGGTTTCGTATTCAGTCATTTTTTGTATGTGTGTGTGTTTGTGGTTTAAATATCTGACTTTAAAGGCTGGATATCTCTTTGTATTAGTATGCAAAGGGAGAATGTTGTGTTTACACACTGCTTCAAGCTAAAAACATAGAAATCTTCAAAATTTCAAATGAAAAGAAGCCAAGAATTTAAAAATGCGTTGTATATATTTAACATTTTCCTGTCTAATTCTTTCCTCTCTTGTTAATAATTGCACCACAAACCTAGTGACAGGAAATATAAATTAGCTTCGGCTGTAAGTGTTGCGAGGGAATCTTGGCAGCTTTAGGCAGACAATCCCTGGTTTAAATCCTAGGAGTGCTGCTGGTTTCTTTTGCAAACTTATATTATGTCATTATAGAAGGTTGTGGCCTTGCGTTGCATCACAAAAGGAGGATTACCAGAGCAGAGGAGCTGCATGTCGTCTCGCTGATGAGTTGCGTAAAACCTCTCCAGCCAATAACTTCAGAACATAAAAGTATGCAAATCAGACACCACATGAAGAGGTGTGCAAACAAGCCCAAATGGAGTCACTGCGGGATCAAACCAGTCTAGATCTTCGTTCCCAATTACATATTTCACCCTCTCGTCACTTCCCTCCTCCCTCAGACCTCTTGACATTCCCACCCAGACAGCTTGTTGGTTCTCTAACATGCCTGCATGTGTCTGTGGAGCTGGGACTGACTGGCTGAGGTTGCTTGAGGCTAGTTCCAGTCTTCCCCCCCTCTTATTTCTGCTCAGCCTGCTCCTCCCTTCATGCTTTTACACTTACACGTGTTTCTGTGACAAGCCCTGTTTATATTTCACCACGCTCTCAGTGATTGCATTAATCTTTAAGGGAAAAGCGGTCGAATCATAATATTGTTCTACACATCATGCAAATGGACCGTTAATGCTGGATGCAGACAACCACAGGGCAAAGAGTAGCAGCCTTTTTACTCAAACGTTTTGGGCTGACACCGAACAGGACGAACAATCATTTCCACAAATTGTTGCAAAAGCAGGGAACAGTGGAGGCAATTAAGTTGAGATAAAAAGGTTTAAAATGTACAGGTTGACTGGCAAATTGCAAAACAGACGAAATGTTAATGCAATGGCTTCGTTTATGCCTTTTAAAATGCTGAATATTTTATCCCAACATCAGGGGGAGAGAGAAGTCCAGCTTTGGCCACTTAGACTTCTATAATGTAGTCATAATATACACTACCATTCAAAAGTGTGGGGTCACTTAGAAATGTCTTTATTTTTCAAAGAAAGGCAGTTTTTCTTTCAATGAAGATAACATTAAAAGAATCAGGAATACAGTCCAGTCATTGTTAATGTGTTAAATGACTATTCTAGCTGGAAACAGCTGATTTTTAATGGAATATCTCCATAGGGGTACAGAGGAACATTTCCAGCAACCATCACTCCTGTGTTCTAATGCTACATTGTGTTAGCTAATGGTGTTTAGCTAAACTTTTGAACAGTAGTGTATAAGTTAAATCCAGTAACCACTATTTCCCTGGCTGACCTTTTTTTTTTAATTTTTTCCCATAACCACCCCGTTTACCCCATACAACCAAGCAGTTCTGACCAACCACAAATATTTACACTGACTTTGTAGTGATTCAGAGATTTTGTGTTTATATCACTGAAAAGTGCACGAGACAGTCCAAAAATGCATCCGCTTTTTATATGCAAATAAAACACGTCTGTACGTGTTTGTGTAAGTTTGAGTGTGTATGATTTGCTGAAGTGTTGATTTAGTCAAATCTCTCGTACAGAAACTTGCACAATGTCGGCATGAAAACAAGTTTAAAGAGCTCTGGAGGCAATACCACTGAGCAATGCGAGACTGAACCACAACCTGCACTTAAAAGAAAGAAAGGAAAAGACTTGAATGGACATAGTGTGATGTCTGAACTGGATTTTTTTTTTTTTGTGAATGTTCTTAAAGAAAATATTACAAGTTTTGCTGATATATCTGTCATCACTTTAGATATTTTTAGGGTTTTTTGGCATTTTTACTCATTTTTTGAAAATATTAACAAGAATTTTCTTGCCAAATTTAGGGGAATTTTTAAAATAAAATTTTTAAGGAATTATTGGAATTTTCTTCCTGAAAATTTCGCAAATTTTCAGAAATACGAGGAATTTCTTTGCTGACTTTTTGGGGTTTTTTTCAGCAAAGGAAACAATATATTTTGGTGCCCATAAATGAAGATAACAGGAGTGTTAACAGCTTTATTAACAATTAAAAGGACATAATATAAGCAACTGTTCTATGGTTGGATTACAAATCAAAGCTTTTTATATTGTTTATGAGTTCTCATGCAGGCCGAGTTACCAAAAACAAAAAAAACAGTATTTGGATGACAGAAATCCAATCCAAACCTGGCCGCCCCTATAAAAATCGTCATTCTCTGGCACTGCCCAACATTGTTTAAACACAGAAGGAGTGCACACACGCACACACATGCTGTTGCTTTCTTTGTACCTGATCTAATTTCACCCAACAACTCCTCCAAACAGAGCAGACGGAGCTGGTAGATATTTTATCTTTTGGTCGGTTCTACACCACGCCCCTTTTAATATGAATACTGCCATTAAGCAGTGGCGCAAACAAGCAAAACGTGACTCTACGTCTTCTTGTTAATGTACAGTTCCAGCGTAAAACATCATGTCTCTGGGTTATTACACGGTTTCAGGAACTCCAATCCTGTCAGCAATTTCTTTAAGCAATTTTTTTTACCATCGGCAGAGATTGCTTTTGAAACTAGGGTCTACACATTATGAGTATTTATGCATTAATTTACTCCAAAATATCACTTTTATATTGCTGATTATTGTCAGTCACAGTGGGGCAACAATTATTTATATCACATGTGTAAATAAAAAGCTAATATTTCAGTAAATTATATCATCTTAGTTCAAAAATGAGTTGGTTTTGGACGGAGTTGCTGAATGTGCCTGACTGTCTGCTTTGCGGCTCTGCTGAGGTCAGTCATAGTGCGGCTGACATAATTACTGGGTGGTGGACACTGCTGACTTATCAGCGACGTGTGTCTGAGTTATAATTTGTGTTTGGCCACTGGTTATACAGAGTGACTATTACTTATAAATGAGGCTGTGGTTGCAGGAGAGATCTCATCCCAGATACAGGTGAGAAAAGCAAAAATGGGATTAGCGCAGAGCTGCATAAACACCATCACGCTGCTCTGTTCAAACTGTTTTTACGATTCCGGTCCATTCCAGCTTGTTCTGCTTCAATGTCCTGTTTCTCCTCTGTTCTCACTTTGTTGGGTCACTCAGGCCTGAAAACGGGAGGACACAGCAGGGAGGAGGGGCACATTTCTAAATAATGACCTCTCCATGGTCTAAATGAGATCTAACAGCAGAATTAATCTCAAACAACGGGCTTGTTTTTGTGGCTTGCTCCTCTGTCCTCAGACCATGTGTGCGCTGACATCACCTCGCTATTAAACGGCACTTTCTTTGCCTCGGGATTCTTTCAGTGTGGCTACCATTTGCATGAGAAGTGGCTGAGAACAGGCCCCCTTCCCGTTTTCCTCCCTTTGTCCGACCATTCTTTTATTGAAGATTCTTCACACTAACGCGCCTTCCTTGCTTTGTGCTGTGCATTATATAAGAGAGCTGCTAAACACTGTGCAGTCACTTAGCTAAGACACGGGAGCATAATTCCCCCACGTCTGCCCTGGCATTACGACAATTTGAAGACGGGAAAGCTTGTTGCACACTCAGACCCACTTTGTTTAACCCTCCTGTTGTCTTCATTTACGGGCACCAAAAATATTGTTTCCTTGTCTGAGAAAAAATCCCAAAATTCAGAAAAAAAATCCCCAAATTTCTGAAAATTTGCAAAATCTTCAGGAAGAAAATGAAAAGTTTCCCCTAAAAATTTTATTTTAAAAAAATCCCCAAATTTGTCAAGAAAATTCTTGTAAATATTTTCAAAAAATGAGTAAAAATCTGCCCAAAAAATCCTAAAAATATCTAAAGTGATTACATGTATATCAGTAAAACTTCTAAGATTTTCTTTAAGAAAATTCACAAAAAAATCAACAAAAATTCAGTGATGTTTTTGTGAATGTTCTTAAGAAACATTTTAGCATTTCTTTTTCCACCAAAAAATGTTCAAAGATTTCCAAAAAATGTTGGAAATTTGGACATCAGAAGTTTCATTATGAAAATATATTTTTCCCCCACATTTTCAAACTTTAAAATGGGTCACTTTTGACTCGCAGGACAACACGAGGGTTAAGGCTGTTTCTGAACAGGGTGAAAACTCTTCTGCAGGAATAATTAATGGGGAAATGAGGCCACTGAAGCAGGTAAATGCTTTTATCTGTGCTGTCAGAGAGGCTTGGCTTTAGCGCTGAGCTACAGCTTTGGGGTTATTTGGTCTCTCTCAAGAAACAGTGTCTATATTTACCTGGGTGCAGCTCCACAACAGGCTTTTAACTCGAAGGTTAGGTAACAATTACCACGAAGCCGCTCCATGGCAACAAAAGATTAGGAGCTTAACCTGCAACTAGATGCTAGCAGGCCCTGCTTGTGCTTGTGCTGACTGTTTATCCAGCTGCAATGTTGAGGGCGTCCACAGGGGGGCATTCTGACCTTTAACCCCGTCTGGGCTCCCAGTAATCCTGTTAGAGCTGGCTGGCTGTCTGCATGGCCACAGCAGGAGGTGAGTAATTGACAGAGATCCTGGGAGTGATTGTGCAGAAGTTCTTCAATGAGTTAGTGAATGGCACAGCTAGTGCCAAGGTTTCCATGTTGGGGAGGAGGGGGGCATAAATCTGTTTACATAGTCGCATTGTGGGAACATGCCGCTTCTTTTGGGGACAAAAAGCAAGTTCACATGATTAAATCTGACTTAACTAAATTGTAGCAACCCGTCTGACACCCACATCACCTGCTCCAACTGCACAGTCACATTCATGAGGTATGCATACAATGTGCACACACTACTTTGTCATAATAATGCACCTTTAGCTGTAAGTGAACTGTCATCCGTCTGTGCACCTTTGGCGCCTTAAGCTCGTTTACACCCGTGAAGACACTGTGACATGTGTGATGTAACTGTGAAGAGGATTGTCGGTCAGAATGGCCAGGAAAAGCATGCAGAGTTTCATAGGAGTGCAGGGTATTTTTACCACACTGCATTTGACATACACCAGATCTTTTTCTGGCATACTATACAATATTATAGCATCGATATTGGATCACACCCCTCTTCTCCACGTACACTCCCTCCCGTGATGTTTGACAAGCATCCCATCTGTTCTTTATTCTGCCCCATATTCCTAATAACGTGTTTGATCATGATCTCAGTTTTGCCTTCTGGTTTTGTTCGCCTGCCAACCTTTCACTCTGCCTGCCAGCTCATTTTACATTCATCAGTAAACCACCTAATACTGTTCCAACTGCAAACCAGTTGCATTTGTGTTCCCCTTTCTGCCCTCCTGACAGACAGCTGTGAAAATATCTTCATGTGTTCAAGTGTCTGAGCTCATTGGGTAAATAACAGTTGCTTATTTTTAATTCAGTGGTGTCAGGTATTGTGACATATTTAGTCAAATTTATCAGAACATCACTTTATAATGCAGATTTAGTTTCACTTCAAGACCTAATAGAATTTAAATGGGTGGGTTATACAGAAATTCACCCCTAAAAAGAGACCAAATATATTTTTGTATCAGGCTGCAAACGTGTTTATTCTTGCTGTTAAATTTTTACATGCAAGTCTAGGAGGACTGATTCAATGTCAAGTTCACCATTTGAGGAATCTGCAGTTTTTGACTTCAGTGTAATTTTTCAGCTTCAGAGATTGCTGCTGGGTGCTTAATGAAACCCTGCTTTATTTAAAACATTATCTACTGACAGTGACACCAAACAGAACTGAACTCCTCTTACAAATCTCTGTTGGTTTCATTTCTTTAATTAAATTCAGAGCTTTTTATTGTCTTGTCCCCTGCAGAGCAAATATTAACAATTATTTACAATTACAATTTGATCCACATACGTCCCATGTGTGGTCTTCAGTATGGAAATTACTTAATTCAGTATTTATTTTCAACTTAAGAAAGAAAGGCAGCTAGTGCACACAAGAAGAGGAATAAAATTCACAAAATGATGGAGTAAGGCTTTGATATGTTTAAAAAGGCAGAAACAAAAGCGTCAAAGAGTATCAAAAGAAAATCTCAGTAAGCTTCGTCGGAGAGCTACAGCATATCCAGAACCTGAACAAATGGAGAAATGTGTCCCAGTTGTTGTGAAGGCAGGTTACAGCCGGATTATCTTCCTCACTTTCACAGTCCACTGTCATCCTGAAACAGGACAGAAGTCACATGTTTATGTCTCAGACAGGAGGTGAGGTCTCAGATGACTGACAGAGCTGTTAATAAGCCGGAATATCATGTCAATGTGTAGACATTTGTTGATACAATTCACTGGAGGGTGTGTCTGCATTTCTTGGAAAAGTTGCTGTAGCAGAATACCGAATAATGTGTGGGCGACTGCAGTGACTCATGAAAGTATCTGTAATGTGCTTTTTTTACTTTTAAAAAATCACCATACGTTCAGCTATGTGTTTAACCTTAGCTTAATCTTCAACCTGTGTAGACATTTCTGTTCAAAAGTACATGTGACCACTTTTAAAATGTGACTTTCTCACATTTTCTGCTGAGCAGCTAGTTGACTTTTTACACCTTAATGGAGAGAAATACATCACCACAGATAGCAATTATGTAGATTTTTTGTAAACTTGCAAGTTTGTGGGATTGAAATATTGGGAATTTTAAAGGAAGAATTGAAACATATAGACTTCAGTATGAAAACCATCCTGAGCATTATTCTACTTATAAGAAATGACCAATTAAAGTTTATCTTATGACACAGTTTCAACTTTTGAATCTGGAGCTTTAGCTTTAGATCTATGTCTGACTGTATTTTTAAGTTACAGTGTTCACAGTCACTGCACGGGAAAAAAAAACATTTTATAAAAGTGTAGTTCAGATATTTGTTTTTCGTTTTTTAGCCATTTGCAATGTAGGTTAAATACAAAGCTAGCACTAGCAGCTAGTTAGCTTAGCTTGGTATAAAGACTGGAAACAGGTGGAAGCAGCTAGCATGACTTCATCCAAAGGTAACAAAATCTCCAAATTGTTTTTACACTTAGTTTTTTGTATACAAGAAAGAAATTAAATATAGTATGTACAAAATTTAGCTTTAAAATCCAGTGTTTTAAATTACTGTGGTCCTAGAAGTTGAGTTTTTCAAGTATATTTTATTTTAAAGAAAGAAATGCAACAATAATTAGCTCAAAAGGAATAGTTTAGAATATTTTGAAAGACATGACTGTTCACCTTATTGTCACATCTTATATGGAAGGATTGCGATTGGTTTTTGATGAAACCACAGCTAGCAGCCTGATGCAATAGCTTAGTTTTGTGCTAAGCAATTTAACAGCTAGGCTCTGTCCAGAAGTACCAATATTCACTTACTAGCACCTTTTAAGGTTGCTCATTACCACATTAACACACTCCATTCCTTTATTGTGTACAAAAACACAAACACTGTGTTAAGAATATTTTCCTAAATGTGAAACTATTCTTTAAAGTGAGTGCAGGTTCTCTTTTATCATTTTCCTCTTCTGCAGCACATTTGTTGCTACGTTCCATTAATCTAGCCACTTCCTTTAACAACCTTTTCCCTCGTCCTACTTCCCATCAATAACAGACCTAATGGGAACTCAGAACTGCGATCAGATCAGCACTAAAGCAAAACAGTGGGAAGCTACTGAAAGGCCACAGACTGAACAGCTGGCTCATTTCCAGCAACCAAACAAGTCAGTGCAGAACATGTTGCTTTAGAAATCCTGTCCAGTACTCAAATAATTAATGCACCTTCTACAACATGTTTTTATGTTTTCACAGCTGGAGTTTCAGGACGGGTTCACCTACATCTTTGCTGTCCCGGCAATCCCCGCAGAAGCATCCCAAGCAGCCGTTGAAAACCTGGATGCCGCAGAGAACCACTTGCAGAAGACCCACGGCCAGCAGGATGGAGAACAGAACCACATGCCACATCACTATGTTCTTAGGGAACTCGCAGATCGTCCATGAGTCCTGGTTTGCAAGGTAGCTGCTATTACCCCTGTGAATGAGAACAGTTAAAGAGCAAATGCAGTGTACAGAGCATTGAAAAAACAGCAATAATGAAAGTATGTGTGAAGCAGGCCAAGGCTTGGTGCAGGGAAAACAGAACTGTGATGACAGAACCGAGTAAAAATGTGTCGGTACAGAGGTAAATGGAACAAGTGAGGAATGGAGACAGAAAGTCCATGGAAAATATAAAGGAGAGGAACTGAGAGAATTTGACCTTTAAAGAAATATGCTTATTTGCTCAGTCCCACCCTTTGCAAATCTGGAACAAATCCTCCCTCCAACAATCCTAAATCTCACAAATTAACAAGCAAAACCAAATTATAAATAGTACAAAAACACTTTTTAAAAATGAAAACAAAAATGAAAAAACAAACACCACAAAATAATGACCTGATCCCATAAAATTTACTACAGTTTTCCAGATTCAAAATACATTTTTGAGCCCTAAATTACACATTTTATGGCTTTTTAATGTTCAGTGAAGGATATTTACATGTGTAAAAACGATGTGATTTCCTGTACATAGATAGATCCTTTAATAATCCTCTGCAGGAAATTACAGCGGCACAGCGGTTTAATAACAGTCATAACACCACACACTTCCATACTCAAAAAGTTAAAAGAACAATGAATAAATACTCAGAACCATAAAAATAAAAAATGCAAAGTCATTTTTGTGCATTGTAACATCTGACAGTAGCTGGAATGAAGCTGTAGCTTAAAATGTCGTGATGTGATGTTGGATTAAACATTCACAGTCTATTTTGTAATTTTATCAGTATTGTTTAGAGTAATTTAAGGGACAAGATCAAAATCCAGCGTTTTCAGACTGACATCACTGTTAGAGTTCTTTATGCATTGGAGATTAGAGCTTTTCATTAATGATTAATTTTTATTATATTTGAGTTAGTCATTTTTGCTCTTTAATGCGAGATAAAATGCAAACTAATAATTTGAATGTGACATTTTGCCATTTAAGGCCCTCGAAAGACTGCTTTTTCAAAGAGCTTCAGGCAGCATGGTGAAAAGTTGCCCAAAACTAAGACTAAAATGTCCAAACACCTGAAAACACGAAGGCTTCCTCCTATATCTCTTTCCTTAATACAGATCTGAAGTGTGGTTTGAAAGAATGACTGCTTGTTTTTTTCTGTTTTTTGGTTATCTTTTTAGCACAGAATGGAAAGTAAACTGGTGCTTCACAGAAAAGCAGAAACTAAAAAGAGGAAATTAAGGCTTGCTGGAGGAAGCACAAGCCGAGGTTGAACATTAATATCCCCCTTTGCATTGTGTAATCAAACTGGGTCCTCTCTGTAAACACTGCTGCCCTGTAAACTGCTGTCATCACGGTCTACATATTAACAACATGCTCATATTTATTAGCAGCTGTTCCGATGGGCCTCTTTCAGATGCTTCACATGCAGCTGCCTCAGCTTGTAAAATGCGTCACTGGTGCCGTTATTTATTAAGCAATATCACTTCGACTGGGTCTTATTTTATGTTGTTTTATTTTCAGACCAGATAAAAATTCTTTCCCTCCAATGATTAGTCAGATTTTAAATGATTATTTTCTACATTTTAAGTTAACAAGAGAAGACAATTAAGTTAGAAAAGCAGTAGAACTTCCCAACTAACTACAAAATAACTCACAACATAAAATGCTGGTTCAGTCTGTCACCTAGTGGAGAATTGGAATACTACATCTATAGATTTTATATTTATGATTAACAGAAGCTACTCAGCTTCTCAAAGACAGATAAGGGAGTTAAATATAACCAGTGAGACCATATAATTAAATCAATCAAAGAACAAGGAAGAGCTGCAAACGTGAGTGTTGCTTGATTTTTAACCTGCTCAAGACTTCAGCATAATTCAGATCGTGTTAGCAGCCAAAAGAAAGAAAAGTAGAATGAGTGCTGAAGGGAGGAACACTCACGTGCCAGTGTTTTCAAAGGGGTACTTCCAGTCACTGCCCACCCGACACTTGGGTCCAATAGCCAGACCAGATGAGGCCACACTGGTGCAGTAAATGGCTCCGAGCAGACCAAAGGCAGAGCAGAAGACTGAGTTCAGCATCTGAAAGGCAAATGGGAACGCTGTGTGAGCACTGAGTGGATCCCTGTGAGGAAGCTGTTGTGACTGAAGGCAACAGAATTGGCTTGACTTTGACCAACTTGATTGACACGAGACATGATACATGCCAGGCCAAAGTAGTAAATCTGCAGATCTGATGTAATGACTTAAAATGTTTTAAAGCTTACGAGCAAATTATCTGGCCTGGACAAGAAAATATTGGACGTAGGCAACCAGGGAAGTGAGTAATGTGGAGACACGAGATGAACGAGTGTAAAGAGGTTTGCAGTCGTAAATTCTAGATGAAATAGAAACATGCATGATACCTGCAAACTGCTCCAATAAAGGAATGACTTCATCTTAAGAATCAGTCTAAGTTGGGACACCTGAACTACTGTGTTTGTCCAGTTTGAACACATTGTCCAAGATCACACCTAAGTCTTCTGTTGGTTGTTGCAGGTTGATGAAGGCCTAAGGTGAAGGTCACGTTGACTGAAAATATGTGGATGACCAAACCTAACTCAGTTCTGCTGCTATTGAAATTGAGGAAATTTAAGAACATCCAACTTTTTGAGTTCAAAGCAGACTTTTTTTGTCCAAAACATATGCTTTTTGAAAGAAATATTCCTGTAGGTTAGTTTCACCAACCTAAATCAATTATGGTCGCAAGCTGTTGTGATCTCCCCCGCGTGTTTTTCAATTTACTAGTTTACTTTAATAAATAGCGTCAATATGTGTGGATTTGAATGTCACATGTACTTTACAATGAATATGAGACAGTTTAGAGGTGATATTTGAGCAGGTTGTGTCCAACACTGCCTCAAAATTGTCCTTTTGTCTTGGTTAAATTGGTGCTTTTCTACCTATTGCTTATGGATAAAGTTAGCCCAGTATCATCCACAGACCCAAAGTGTGACACTGTTTTCTCGATTCAAGATTTCTCATTAAAGATAAGATCAACTTTAATGACCCCTCATTTACAAACGGTCTTTGGAAGCAGCAGTGACCAAAGTGTAAAGTTTAAACCTTTTCCTTTTTTCAAATGTGAAAAACTGCAAAATAGACAAACAAACAAACAAATAAATAAGTGCTTGTGATTCATAAATTGAAGACAAATTATGTTATTTTAAATTACTGTCTAGCCAATCAGACCGAATGGCTCCACAGCTCTGTAATTAGCACCGCAGTTCCTGATAATGAAGGAGAAGTGGAAGATTAGATTTGTGGTAAAGAGCTTTACTTCTGTAATGTATATTCAGCAAAACTTGATGTTTTTAAATAGTTATTTTTGAGAAACTGCACAGACACTGATAAAAGGTACTTCAGTGCAGAGAATAAAATGTGATAAGTAAATAACTGCAGAGTCCATGTTTGTGCTTTGCAGCAAGAACACACAACAGCAGTTTGTTCTTCAGTCTTTGCTATGCCATATACCTTGGCTGTACGTCTTTATTACCCCGCATTAACTGTCCATAACATGTACATGTAAAGCTTTTAAATTATTCGACTCACGCGGCAGCGGTTGCCACAGCAACCTGCTCCACAGCAACCCTTGCCCCCAGCCCTGATAGCGGAAAAGCTCGGACACAGGATCTGAAAAGTTGAAAAAAGAGAACATTGCCTCAGTTATCAAAGGAAAAGGTCTCAGTCTTTTTGATGATTGTACAGTCAAACCTTATGTTTTTGAGTTTCAATCCTCAGTTTCTACATTTTTAGTGTAGGTGTTTGTCTCTATATAGATGTGCAATTATATATATGTGTGTGTGTGTCTGTGTGTGTGTGTTCTCTTATCTCTCAAAGCAAATATTTGAGAATTTTACTGTCTCGTCTCAGCTGGCATTTAGAGACAAAAAAACACTTCCTGTTCGCTGTTCCAAACTTTAATATCACCATAGGAAGATCCCATCCCTCCACAAGGCTCAGAGATCACTCTGATGCGTGTGTTGGTGGAACATTTATGACTTATTTATTGTTCTTGTCAACCTTTGAAAGGAAGATAGTGTTGAGGGAGCTCACACAATCAGATCATTGTATCTCGGTCCCTGGTGAGGACAAACCAGTTGAGGTTTTAGTCTCTGATCCAGTGATTTTCTTGAAGTAGCTTCATGGTAAAACGTACTTTTGATACCACTGATGAACATACAGAGGTGGAAGAAGTGCTGCAGTCATTTATTTAGTCAAAGTAGTGATAGCACCATGTAAAAAGATAAAATCAGGCATTAAAATGTACTTTTGTAAACAAATGTAGCAAAAATACCTCCATTAATTATACTAAAACACATATAAAGTAAAATATTATAGATTTAGATGACTATTATCAAAGCATTTTTGTGTCAATTGTATTTTACTGTCAAGGTTTCGCAAATTTACGTCTTGAAGGGTAGTTTAAAATATAGTAATGTAATATATTTTGTATCATCAGGATATTTTTATTCATTTATAACCCTGATAAGTAACTCGAGCTGGCAAATAAAGGTAGCAGAGTAAAAAAATTGAATATTTCTCTTTGAATTCTAGTGCATTAGACATGAATACAGTATGTGAGTAAATGTAATTTTCCATAGCAGAAAATTTTTGTTTATTATTCAATTTTATAATAACTGTTCGGACAACCACTGGAATAATTTTTTATTTACACTGTCTTTTCTTCTATGTCAGCCTGAAATCTTTTTATGTATGGATAGTTTTTGATCTGGACAAGATTTTACAATTTTTCTTAGATGAGTCGTGATATTTCATCACTGCTTATCACATGATTTAAATACTGATCCACCGCTACTAGAGAATATAGTTCAAGAAGTACCAAAAATAAAGAATTAAATAATTACAATCCATCTGAAACCAAAACTAAGAATGAATAAATTACAATTCTGATGTCCAGAATGATTCACAGTAGTTCCTCCAAAACAATTATACTCAATAATAGTCGATAAAAGCAAACATCACCATTTTACAAGTGTACACAGGGCTGAAGTTAATGACTGAGAAAACCCAATAAAACACCCAAGCAGACACTCTGCGTGTAGATTACTCACAAACAGGCCTCCTCCGATGAGCCCCCCCATGAGCCAGACCTGGATGGAGATCTCATTATTGTTCAGCTTTTGCCCATCGGGGAAGAACAGCAGCAGGTTGGAGATCATGCAGATGAAGGCTGAAGGCAGCAGGATCAGGCCCACCAGACGGGCACACTTTCCTGTACAGCACATGTTCGTTTTCTTTTCTAATTCTCCCACTCGACTGCTTTGTCTCCTTTTTCGTTTCTGCCGCTGTCTCTCCCTCTCACAAAGTTAAAAGGAAGTCAGTGGAAAGTGCGAAAATCCGAAAGAAGGAGGTGAACGAGAGGGAGAGGAGGTCAGCACTGACAGCTCACACTACGAAACTCAAACAGTGACAGTTAGAGCAGGAAGGAGAGAGAGAACAAAGGCCAGGTCCTGGTGTGGCTGCCTCCCTCTGATATCAGACCCTGTGTGTCCTCTAGTAAATCTCAGATAAAGATGGAAACCCTTTAGAAAGGACAGAATCATTTTTCTGTAATGGCAAAGAAACATGAGGTCCAAACAAAGTAATGAACACAGAAATGAGAGGGATATGTGTGTAGGTGTTTGTGTGTTTGGTGGCTCTGCTATGCTGATAAATGCCCTTCGATACCTGCTGGTGGTATCAGTTGGTTCCACTTATAGCCTATTGCAAACATAAAAGAGGGCTTGGTCCTCAATATTAAACACTAAAGATACAGAAGGCAAAGGTGCAGGAGTATTAATAAATTAGTGAACTTACAGATATGGGGAAGACAAGCAAATATCAACATTTGCTTTATCTTACATTAAATGGCCAAATTATTGTTGTAGAAGTCTTGATCTTTTGGAACTTAAACAAACTACAGGCTTAAAAGACGGAGAGAGAAGAACTCCATTATCATTATTCTGCACAAATACACCAGTAATTTAGTGAAATTAACAACTTTATGTGAGCTGTTTAAGTTTTTTATTGGTTTATTTTGCAGAATATTTGACATGCAAGTCAATGTGTGTGATCAATACCATGCAATAGTTATAGTGAAATTACACATCAGTTGAATATTAGTTTGATTATTTAATTAGAGATTCAAGATTCAAAGCTTTTATTTGCCACAAACACAATTACACACGTGGACAAAATTGTTGGTACCCCTCAGTTAAAGAAGGAAAAACCCACAATTCTCACTGAAATCACTTGAAACTCACAAAAGTAACAATAAATAAAAATTTATTGAAAATTAAATAATCAAAATCAGCCATCACTTTTGAATTGTTGATTAACATAATTTTAAAAAAAAACAAACTAATGAAATAGGGCTGGACAAAAATGATGGTACCCATAACTTAATATTTTGTTGCGCAACCTTTTGAGGCAATCACTGCAATTAAATGATTTCTGTATTTGTCAATGAGCGTTCTGCAGCTGTCAACAGGTATTTTGGCCCACTCCTCATGAGCAAACAGCTCCAGTTGTCTCAGGTTTGATGGGTGTCTTCTCCAAATGGCATGTTTCAGCTCCTTCCACATATGTTGAATGGGATTCAGATCTGGGCTCATAGAAGGCCACTTTAGAATAGTCCAACGCTTTTCTCTCAGCCATTCTTGGGTGTTTTTGGCTGTGTGTTTTGGATCGTTGTCCTGTTGGAAGACCCATGACCTGCGACTGAGACCAAGCTTTCTGACACTAGGCAGCACATTTCTCTCCAGAATGCCTTGATAGTCTTCAGATTTCATCGTACCTTGCACACTTTCAAGACACCCTGTGCCAGATGCAGCAAAGCAGCCCCAAAACATTACTGAGCCTCCTCCATGTTTCACCGTAGGGACAGTGTTCTTTTCTTCGTATGCTTGGTTTTTGAGTCTATGAACATAGAGTTGATGTGCCTTACCAAAAAGCTCCAGTTTGGTCTCATCTGTCCAAAGGACATTCTCCCAGAAGCTTTGTGGCTTGTCAACATGCATTTTTGCAAATTCCAGTCTGGCTTTTTTATGAGTTTTTTTTCAGCAGTGGTGTCCTCCTTGGTCGTCTCCCATGAAGTCCACTTTGGCTCAAACAACGACGAATGGTGCGATCTGACACTGATGTACCTTGGCCTTGGAGTTCACCTTTAATTTCTTTGGAGGTTGCTCTGGGCTCTTTGGATACAATTCCAACGATCCGTCTCTTCAATTTGTCATCAATTTTCCTCTTGCGGCCACGTCCAGGGAGGTTGGCTACTGTCCCGTGGGTCTTGAACTTCTGAATAATATGAGCCACTGTTGTCACAGGAACTTCAAGCTGTTTAGAGATGGTCTTATAGCCTTTACCTTTAAGATGTTTGTCTATAATTTTTTTTCGGATGTCCTGGGACAATTCTCTCCTTCGCTTTCTGTTGTCCATGTTCAGTGTGGTACACACCTTTTCACCAAACAGCAGGGTGACTACTTGTCTCCCTTTAAATAGGCAGACTGACTGATTATGAGTTTGGAAACACCTGTGATGTCAATTAAATGACACACCTGAGTTAATCATGTCACTCTGGTCAAATAGTTTTCAATCTTTTATAGAGGTACCATCATTTTTGTCCAGGCCTGTTTCATTAGTTTGTTTTTTTAAATAATTATGTTAATCAACAATTCAAAAGTGATGGCTGTTTTTGATTATTTAATTTTCAATAATTTTTTATTTATTGTTACTTTTGTGAGTTTCAAGTGATTTCAGTGAGAATTGTGGGTTTTTCCTTCTTTAACTGAGGGGTACCAACAATTTTGTCCACGTGTGTATGCACAGTAGTGAAATGTATTAAGCACCTGTTCCAGACCGAAACAATAAGAATAAGAAGCATGAGAATACAAACATGCAAGGAATAGATAGATAGATAGATAGATAGATAGATAGATAGATAGATAGATAGATAGATAGATAGATAGATAGATAGATAGATAGATAGATAGATAGATCAAGGTGTCAAATATTTCAACAAAAAAAAATACAATTTGAAGAGTAACACAGATAGTGAACAGAATTTGCAGTTGATTTGTCTATTAGGCGGACAGCCTGTGGGAAGAAGCTCCTCCTCTCTGTGTTTACAATAACCCCGCCCTGGTTGCAGCAGAGAAAACAGTCTATAGCTGAGGTGGGTGGGATCATGAGCAATCTTACTGGCCTTTAACCTGCATCGTTTGTTGTAAACATCCTGCAGGTTGGGGAGGGTGGTTCTGATGGTGCCTTCAGCCAAGCGGCCCATCCAGGTGGTGATACTCTCAGCCAAAACACTCTCATGGTGCAGGTGTAGAAGTTCCTGAGCACTTTGAGAGGGAGCTTGAAGTCCCTCAGGCGTCTGAAGTGGTAGAGACGCTGTCGAGCTTTCTTCACCATAGTGTTGATGTAACAGGACCACGTCAGGTCCTGCATGATGTTAACACCCAAATGCATGAAGCTGTCCACTTTCTGATCCTGAGTGGGTGGAATGCCCTCTGCTGCTTCTTGCTGTAATCCACTATCAGCTCCTTGGTCTTGCTGACATTCAGGAGAAGGCTGTTGTTTCTGCATCAGTCCTCCAGGTGGGTAATCTCCATCAAATAGACATATGTATATTTTTGCAAAGATTTTCTGTTATAGTGTTGTTATTGTAATACGTTATTTTTAGTTTTGTGATAATGATGCAGTTCACTATTTCTACTTGTAGATTAAATTATCAATTTCATTTCTGTTCACTGAACAACATTAGATGTTTCCTGTGCTACAAAGAGTCCTGGTTTTATTCTGGAATAAGATTTTTTTTTTTGTAATTATTTAGGATTATGATGACAGAAAATTCCTGCTGATTTCCACTTTTTACAACACGGTTAATTTAGGGAGATGTTTATCACTACACGTCTAACAATAGATTCACAATGGATTTGTGGTTGTTTTTGCAACTAAAAGTGCATCTTACATGTGTTTTGCATGATGTATCTCTTTGTGATCATTTCTGTAATTTTGCTTTTATCTCTTTATGGTTATTTTTTGTCCAGCTTGTCATTTTTGCATCACATATTGGGCTTTCTGCTTCTATTTGTTGCTATTTGGTCTGTTTGTAGTCAGTTTCTGTTGTGTTTCTGTAATTTCTGTTTCATTTAGTGGTTTTGCATTCATCTGGTGTCATATTGGTAACGTTTCAGCAACATTTTGGGCAACGTTTTGGTTATTTTCATCTCCTTGGGTTTCTTTTTTTAGGTCTGTTTTACGTGTCTTTTTGGTTGTTTCGTCTTTCTGAGATATACAGTATCTCATAATTCTTGGAATAAGACTAGGGGGTGTTGTCCCATTAATGTTTATCTTTTTTTCTAACATTCTTCTGATTAATCTGTCTCTCATTCTTACTCACTGTGGACTAGAAATTACCAAATCTGTAGAAACGGCATCGTCCCAAAAATGTGGAAACCTTTTGTTGAATTCAAAACTTTAAATCACTCATATGAGTGTATTTTCCACCTCTAAAGTACCTAAATCCACAGAGTGTAAACTCTACATTCTGTGCTATGTTTTGTGTATGAAGGAATAGTTGTTTATGGTTTCTCATAATAAGTTTAGCTGCAGTTATCCAACTATTAACTTCATTTGATATTAATGAAGCCTTTTTCAAGCTGTAATCTTCCCTCTGAGTGTAGTTTCTTTATTATCTGGAGTATCCAAGTTTTCTTGAGCACCTCCTAGCTTTTTCATACTCCTAGATGCTGTAGTCTTCTCTGTCTCTGTAGCTACATTTGTTCCCTTTTTAGCTCTGGTAAAGTAAAGGCATTGCTGATAGTGTTCTAGTTGTAATAATGTCACCACAGACACCAGATCTAAAACACAGAAAGATCTTTCTTGGTGCTGATACTGATGCTACGTTTAAGCTAAAAAAAAAAAAAGAGAGAGGATTTTACTTTTACTTTCTTTTCATGCATTACATAATAAAATGCCATTGAATGCCATCCCTCCATCAGACTCATCAGATGTGCTGTTAAAACACATGATCAAAACATGAGATTGTCGGAATTCCCCGTTGTACCAGTAAGACTCTGTGATGCTTTTTAAATACACCTGTCAAGTCCTTTGACAGAGCATTCAGGGAGAGAACACGATGGCAGGCAAGTGTGTCTTCATATATTTACATAAAGACTGTGTCTGGTTCGTCAGGTGGCCTTTAGTAAACTACAGGATACACCGGTGTCTCAAATAACACCAGTAATTTAACTTTGGCTCTTCTGAGCTATAATGATCTGCAGGGTATTTATTTATCTGTGTTTTGATTTAGCATGAATGTAAGGAGGAAAATTCTTCCACTTAGAGTTCATGGTTACATTTAAAACTATAGAATATGTCTCTGACAACTCCATTTACCAACTCTTACCCTGGAACAAAAATTCACCTTTAGTTTCACTTCTAGAATGCGCATGAAAACAATAAGAGAGTAATAATGTAATGTTCTTTAGCTCCATCTACAGGTCGCCCAGTGACAGTAACTGTCGGTACCGTTTGGACGCTACAGGTGGAACCTCCTCCACCCAGACCACCAAGACTATCAGGTCAGTTTATGCAACACTGCAGGCCTGGTGTCCAGATAAAGGTAGAGTAAGCAAAACTATCTGTTGCAAAAATGGAATAAAAATTATTTTAATTTAAATTTTAGCACTCATTGAGCAGGTGCAAGCTGTACCACAAAACCAGAAATATTGCTCAAGAGCCTGATCCAAGTAGAACAGAGTTTAGGAGTTTCAAAGTTGTTCTGAATTTAATGTCCTTATCTTTAATGGTTCCTAAGATATGTAGTGTTAAATTTCAATGTGTGAGAAAAATGTGATGAAAAGTGAATCAACATGCATTAAAACATATTTAGGAAAGGATTTGATATATTAAGCTAAAATTTCTGAAATATCTTTATAAACATCTACATCTTATGCATTTCGTAAGAAAATGTGATGATTTGAGGTAGAATACTACATTACACACTTTTCATGTAAAAGGTTTTACATTTGTGACCCAAAATATACAATTAAAATGTCATTAACAAGGTAGGTAGTGTCTACAGATACGGACCCGTACCCGTAGCCTGTGGGCTGCGGATACGGCACTTTCCACTTGCCAGACAGATACGGACCCGTACGCAAGTCTCGCGAGTCAAGAAGCTGCTAACCAATGCAAACTGTTGAAAGGTAAGCTAAGGTTAGGGTTAGTGTTAGGGTCAGGTTTTGGGTCCGTACCTGTAGTACTGATGCTACGGTCCGTACCTCCAGCGTCTACCGGGAGTCATGTGACCAGATCTCGCGTATCTGATTGGCAAATGGCAAGTGCCGTATCCGTAGTCCACAGGCTATGGGTATGGGTCCGTACCTCTAGCAACAACCAACAAGGTATTACATCTGCCTTTTTTTGTCAAATCTCACCCTTGTAGGCACCACCTTCATCGTACGTAGTGTCTTCATCGCAGCTCAAATCATCTTTGGTCAGTCCACGCTTTCTTCAACATGTTGTCTTACTGCACTGTCTTTCAGAAACTCATTCTCAACTCACCTTCTGTCCACAGGTGTTGTGTATTTCAAGGACTGCCCTCAGCAGCCCAACATCCCCAACTATCTCCTAGGGTTGGCTTTGATACAGCTGCTCATGGTATCATTTGTGACCCTCCCATGTGAGAGTGAAGCAGCTCAGCCACGGGAGCATCCCAGAGGCTTCAAAGCCTTTCTGATATTTTTATTGTCCCTTTTTACCTTCACATGGATCCTGATAGGTAAGGAAGAAATTAGAGATGCTTTTTCACTGACTGTTGAATGTTTCTCCCACGACAGATGAAACTAAATGTTTTCGTCCTCACCTACACTTTCAGGTGATGTGTGGGTGTTCTCAGTCTACCAGCCAAACTATGACCCCACAGCTGCTGATGGTCTCTACTGTAATAAGAGCTTGTACACGTTTGCTTTCTGGAACGCCGTATTGGAGACCTTTGTGATCGGAGTCCTCTTGGCCAAATTCATCAAAGGTCTGCTGTGTTTTGTGAAGATGACTCCTGTACCAGCAGACTTCTATGGGCAAGTCTGAGGCCGTTTGGGAGCAGGGTAATGATTAATATGATCATGTGTGAGGTTGTTTTTTTTTTTTTTACAATTTTATCTTCTTTGTTCTTTGTATTTAAGAAATTACAACTGTTTTTACTGTTTCTTATTGACAGTTTAAGCCAATCAAGAATGTGAAGGCTGGCTTCCCAAAGGCCATTACTAATGGCATAGTTCTTTAAAATAATAAAATAAAATTCTGGGCCTTGTAGTTTTTAGCAAGTGTTATCCATACATGAACAGTTAATTCATTGGTATTGTTTCATCTGCGGATTGGTCTACAAAGTGTTCCCTAAACTTGGTTTTTGACAACCATAAAGATATGTGATGAATAAGCAGAATATAGCTTTGGAGACACAGATAAAGCTTGTTCAGTTTAATGATTTTTTTCAGAGGACTTGTTGACAATGAGGAAAATATGCTATGTGGCCAACTTTCCCACAGCATTTTTTATTGATTTGTTATTTTACATTGTTTGTTTTTTCACCTCAAAAAGCTGGGAGACTTTAGCTTTATGTAGAATTGATGTATATTTTTGATTATTTTTTCTTTGTTAATTTTGTGTAATATTTAATTTAATATTCCCTGTGTTTAAATAAAGCTCTGTATAAAAATGAGAATGGACATACTGGTAATGATTTAAAGGAGAAACCAACATAAGTGTCTTAGTAAGCTCAAAGGTCATTTTAGTGCCAACAGAAAGGCTTGAGTGCATCGTAGCAATGAGTGTCCGTGTCTGTTGCTGAAGCTGGGTAAACAGTCGTGGCTAAAGCTCCTGCTATCTGTGCCCCAATGATGAACTCTCACTTTTCCGCTTGCTATTTTGACACTAAATTAGAATTAGTTGCTTCTGCTCATCATTTTTATTAACGCTAAGGAGCATGGTCGGATGTTAATTGTTTAATATGGACATGCAGTGCATCTTTGCGGAAGCATCTGCACTCATTTGATAAGAATTTTTTCATAAATTTCAGAAATATTGTTTGTTATAGTCCAGGTTTATCCAAATCTGTATTTCAGACAAACATCTTCTCAAGGTATGACTCAAGATGAGGTCCCACCAATCACAGGCATAAATATTGAGTTGGGTTCATGGGAGAAACATGAGAGAAGCAGAAAACTATTATTTTGAAAATTGCAATTATATATGTGCACCAAAGTCACAGACAGGGCCTTTTTCTCATCTTCTTCTCTGCAGGATGTTTGCAGCAGTGGATGAACTCATCATTAAAACCACGAACAAAATATGGCAACAGGTGACGAGGTAGCAATGGAAACACCTGAAGTTCCTCCTGTAAAATATGTTATCATGAGACTAAATGTAAGAATGTTCAGTGTTTTGTTCAGATTATTGGTATTATGTTATTAGTAATTAGCTCCTCACCAGCACTTGTGTGTCTTATTCTGAACTTTTTAAAGTGCCCATCATCACAATTGCTAACAAATGAAATGGATGAAAACAAGTATTTTCAAGGATCATCGTGGAAAACAATAATTCCAAAGCACTTTGCACAGGTCCATCTTACCTGCATTCACTGTGGCATTAATATGGAAGATGACTTAAACACAGAAGGAGAGTGGGAATTTTAGTCAGGCATAGCTTGAAAATAGTGCAATTATCAGGTTTTAATCTAGAGACAGTTGGGCTCAGTTGTGTTAAGAACCTACACTACCGTTCAAAAGTTTGGGGCCCTGTAGAAATGTCCTTATTTTTAAATGAAAAGTATTTTTTCTTCAATAAAGATAGCATTAAATTGATCAGAAACATTTCCTAGACATTGTTTATGTGGTAAATGACTATTCTAGCTTTAAACAGCTGATTTTTAATGGAATATCTCCATAGGGGTACAGAGGAACATTTGCAGCAACCATCACTCCTGTGTTCTAATGCTACATTGTGTTAGCTAATGGTGTTGAAAGGCTAATTGATGATTAGAAAGCCACGTGAATGAAAGTGTGAGATTTCCTGAAAAACATAAAATTGCCTGAGTGACCCCAAACTTTTGAAATGTAAATACACCTTTGCACAGTTTTTCGGTGCCTAAAAATTCACCAGAATGTAGGAAATCATGTGTTTGATACTCAGTGACCCCCTGTTTTAAATATTTTGTAATGCATCCTGACCCCATGCCTCCAATTAAATGATGGCTTGGAGGATGATTTTTGTTCATTCCTATTTAATTTAACTCTGGAGGGGTTCCCACTCCATTTTCTCGCGAGAAAAGCTGACAAAAGTCGGGCTCCCTCTGGGCAGGACCGTCCCCAAACTGGTCGGTGACGCTGCGTCCTGGCAGCCAATAAGGTGAAGGTAAACAGTGGATGGAGCTGTCATGACTCCAGCTCGTCTCGCTCTTGTTTGACAGGTCAGCAAACCTGGCAGCCTGAATCCAAATCACTTTGAAAGAATTGTCTGTTTGCTACATGATAATCCATAAGTTTCCACCAAAAAACAGTGGGAAAACCAAACTCTTCATCTGCAATGACAGGCAAGTCCACCTCAATCTCTGAAATCATTACAAACCTGTGTAACCACGATTTATGTGCGATTCAGCTCAGTGTGGAAGCAAATTAGCTTAATTTCAATGATTTTTTCTGTCATGCCTAGATAAAGTGAAGGAACTCGTTTCAAAGTGCCTGCAGGCCCGAGACATGGCTTACTGTCCGTACAGCCGCTTCCCCGTCGGTGCTGCCATTTTAACAGCAGATGGCGCTATAATCACAGGTAATAACCAACAGGTGACTTTCAACACTGCAACAAAAACACTAGACAGAAGTATCGAAGTCCATTTCTGCAAATACTATACTTGAGTGCAGTTTTGAGGTGCTTTAGATTGGACCCAACACTCTTCTATAAGTGAGTCAAAAATTATAAGAATTTATGTGTTTTCATGCCATTTTGTTATTTTGGTTAAGAATAATAATTTGTTTGTTTTATATTTTTGTCCATACAAGAGTGATTTAATGTTTGAAATCTGTTTATTTTTCACTTTCTAACAGATTTTGAACATTTTGACAACTGAAAAAGAAGAATATTACGCAGAACAGCAATAGAAAAATATCAACCTGCATTTTGTTGACATTTTTCCTCTCTTTTCCTCCAAGCTTGTGCACTTCATCACCTCTTGTATGATATTATCAGTGATAAAGAGCTTGTGGAAGTAATACAAATATTGCAATTTCTTTAAAAAATTCTAAAAGGTAACATAAAAGTATTAATAAAATTATATATAAAAACATGTTTTTGCAGAATAGCTGGAATGTGAATTGATAAAAAATTTTCATTACAAAGATATTGCAAGGAAACAACCTCGCCGGGTCATTTTTGACTCACTTATGCATCTACGGGTTAATGCCATTTTACAGCAGTTTTGCAGTATTGAAGTGGTATCCTTATTTTGCCAATGCTGAATGTGACTTTAAAAATACAGTGCACCCCTATAGTATAAACTACAAGTGTAGCCCAAGAAATTGCACCTTAACCAGATAAAACAGTAAATGCTGCTTTTTATACTCTGAACACAAACAGTTTCTGTGCATTTTCTGCTCCTGTTTTTACCATTTTTACCTACTGTTGGCTGTTTTTGTTTATTTGACTGCAATTAAAAGTCCTGCATTGTGACACAGTAAATCAATAAAAAACAATATCCTGGAGTCAACAAATGCAACACTTTACTGACATGTTACCGATATTGCAAATTTTAAAAAGTACACCCTGTAGCTTTTTTACAACCTACAGTCCATGTTCAATTTGTCTCCTCACGTGTCTCCTACCTGCTCTGTGTAAACACAGTCTGTGTCAGGACAGGACGCTGCAGTGACTGTTGATCACTGCTGAATGTCAAGGAAGGCAGAATTTTAGCTTTTTTATGGAACCTGCTTAGATTAAATTACTGGTTTTGGTTGAATTTCTAAATGAGATACATGATATTCGATGATAATATCACAGTTTTGAGGACCTTCACAAAGATGAAAATCCAGTGTTTCTTCCTGTTTTTAAAGGTTCTGATTCTTGACTCTGCTAAATCATTTTGACCTTTTTTTTTAAAGCAAGCACGCCTTTCAAACTCACCGTCAGGTTTGGCGTTCACAAGGTTCATGCACTGTTATATATGAGCAACAACAGAGTATGTCAAATTAAACTTAAGGGCAACTTTTCTGTACTTAGTTTTTATGGTACCCAATAAATTTTATCTTTTGCTTTTTGTCCTAAATTTTGTAGATAGCAGATGGTCGTAATGTAGTGATGCTTTAGTTAAATCTTATCTTACTATCTTATTGTATGAGTGAAGCAGGTTTCACCATAACTAGGTAAAATTAAAAACACTCGTGCATCAGTAATAATAATCTGCACATGTAAATAACGACACGTTGGCAGGAGCAATTCTGATGCATTATAGGTTGATACTTCTTAGAAGATTTATTCATTTATCACTTCAAAATAGAAATTATAGTGACTTCACAAGTTTGCAACTCCTAAAATAAAACATAGAGTATGTAAAGATGCCTCCTAAAGGATCTGAATACTTCTACTACAGTGACAGAAACCACAGTCTGTCGTATTTGTATATTTTCAGGCTGTAATGTGGAGAACGCCTCCTATGGACTGACGGTTTGTGCCGAGCGGACGGCTATCCAGAGAGCTGTAGCAGAAGGACACAGACAGTTTGCTGCCATCGCTGTCACGTGGTGAGACTCAGTGTAATAACACATTCAGAGTTTCATCTAGCAGCATATTCTCATGCGTTCTCCTTAATCTGTGCAGTGATATCAAAGACCGTTTCGTTGGGCCGTGTGGAGCGTGCCGACAGGTTCTCATGGAGGTACGAAATCAGCTTTATGACCAGCAGAGATAATCATTGTCACGTGATCAACATGTGCCAGTCTGCAACCCAGCTTATCGTTTTATTTCTGTCTCTGCTTGAAATGAAAAAACAATTTCCTTTTTAAAAAGACATGAAAAATTTAACAAGGGCAAAGAAAATCAATCTAATTATGTTCAATCAATCAGAATTTTCCTGAAGTGAAGCAAGAATAAAACTTTTAAATCGTATTTTGAAGTTGTTCCCCAAAACTAAATCTAAAACTGAATTGAAAACAAGAAAAGTTAATACAATTTTTTTGTTTTTTTTCAATTTATAAGGCCGGATCAGGAAATCTTTCCTGTCAAACACATCCTCTTATTGTTATAGAGAGCAGTAGCGGTTTTGACAGTAGAAACTACAGTAATTTACAACCTCGTTAAACATTTATTCGAATCACCTTCCATTATGAAATATCATAGCTTCCTCATACAGAAGGGCTGCTTTGGATTAATCAGAATGAACATCATTTTGAGCCAAAGTTAAAAACGATTTATTGTCTTTCCTTCTGTCATAATTAAACCATAATTAAACCAGAACTTCAGGCACCCCATCTGAGCGGATTCTTCCTCTTTGGGTCTCGGTGTGTTCATTGCTCATAAATAATCCCTGAAAGGAGTGGTGCACTTGTTTTCTTTGTGTTATCTCATATACCATTGTTAAATCAAGATTAAGATCATAAACTAACTCCTAATTACTTGTTTTTAAGCACATGTACTTGGATTAAATATAACTGAAGACCTTTATGATAAGGTAACCAAGCATATGCTATTTGAAGCTCACCATTTTCATCCAAATTTGACCACTTTGAGGTCAACAAAATAATCAAAAAATTAATTTATGGAGAATGTGACAGGGTTTTTGTGTTCCATTTTTATTGCAGAAAAAGACATACAACTAATTTTGTTGATTTAGCAACAGCAACAAATCAGTCAGGTTTGTAAACAGGCCTGAAGTTGCACATTTACTACTACTATGACAACTTTCTGGTCAACAACAGTAAACTAAAAATTAACTTGGTGAAGATGTTTGGAGAGGGTTACAGGGGTTATGCTTCAGTGTCAGACCTTGACACCAGGAAGAAAAATACATTTAAAAAAAGTATAAGTGGACCAGAATAAATGCAAAATGAAGACAAATTATATAAGTTTAAAGCTGAACTCACTGATGGAAGTCTGTCTTTTGCATGTATTGTGCATCTCTCTCTTTCTCTGAACAGTTTGGATCAGACTGGATTGTATACTTGGCCAAGCCGGATGGATCTTACAAAGAAACCAGCCTCAGTGAACTGTTGCCTTTAGCCTTTACTCCAGCACACCTTGGGAAGAACTGATGAAGTCTCATTACCATGAACAGTTTTGTTGTTTTATAGAAACAAAGCAAACAAAAAATGTGTGTGGGGGGAAACTAAAACTTTGTACAACTTACATCACTTTAAACTAAGGTCTTATAGCAAATGTGTTGTCCCTTAATCATCCCATGAATAAACAATAAAACTTTTTTAACATCTTGAATGCCTTTATTATTATTATTATTATTATTATTATTATTATTATTATTATCATCATCATCATTATTATTATTATTATTATTATTGTTATTATTATTATTATTATGCAGCAGGAACTTTACTAGAGAAATCTCAGGATGACGTAAACACTGGTATGTCACATGATAGTGTGGGCGGGTCTGAAGTCAGTTTCCGGAAACATGGAGGCTGTACTGAGTGATGTGGTGGCTCCTGAAGACCTAATAGTAAGTTTTCGCTTTATTAAACCTCTTTCTTTTCATAAAACCTACATATTTGTAGCCGAACAACACTCACTGAGGTGCTCGTAGCATTACTTCAGCATGTAAATGCTGACAGCTCGGTGAAATACGACGTGTCGACTCGTACTTTGACGCGTCACGTAGCTAGCAAATGCTAATGAACGTATTTGTGTGTGGTTACTGTGTCGCCGTAATGTCCATTAGTTGGATAATATATGGCTAATGCTAGCATCAGTGTGGGAGTGATGTGTGAGCTTACTTTTGAGAACTTGCTGTCATAGCAGTTCAAGTTTAACTGCAGTTACTTCTGAATATAACAGACACGTTACACAGCACATTGCTACATTGCTAAAATACACACAACGCCTGGAGTAAATGTCATGTCAGCAAAGCATGGAGTTCCTTTTTCACTACAATGTTACCGTACTGTTTACTTTGTTATTACAGAAATTTGAGAAGAAGTACAACAATGAGCTGGTGAAGGGAGCCGTCTCCAAGGAAACCAAGTTTGAATATGCCTGGTGTTTGATAAGGAGCAAATACTCAGAGGACATCAAGAAGGGAATCGTACTCTTGGAGGGTAGGTTATTGCAGAATACAACAGAAATTTAAACACAGCAAGTAAATGGTCTTCCTGTCTGACTTGAGGTAGAGTTAAGAATCATACTTTCATAGCTGTGGTTAGAAATGAGTCAAATATACAGCAGCAACCTTTTGAGTTATTTCTCAACCACTGAGTTACTCCACATCCTGGTCAGATGGTTATTTCAAGAACAATGATCAGATAGTGTAACCAGTACACAGACATCCCTTTGACCAGTGAGTGTAAAAGGCCAACTAAAACAGCAGCTAGGCACTTTAATGTCCACAACTTCACCATTTGTTGTTGGACAAATCATTTCAGACATCTCTGGTTGGAGATATTTAGCAACACGATCATGTTCCTGTTCCTGAGAGCATCCACCGACTTTGCCAAATCTTTCATGAAGACTGGGGAAAAATTCCACAAGCCAGCACTGACAACCTCATTTCCTCTACACTAATCGATGCACTCAACGATGCAAGTGGTGCTGTTAGTGACTTGAGGTTTCTGTTCTGTGACTTCACTCTCCAGCTGCCCATTATCATTTCCAGTAAAATGTATACTGTTCTGTTGTAGAGATGCATTGTGTCAAAACAACAAGAATTTCCCTCTCTTAGGAATGAATGGATACAATTTAGTAAAATGTCACATAATGTGTTCATATTTTTGTTCAGTATATGTTGTGTTGTTGTAGTAATGTGTTTAAATCAGTCAGAAAACTGAATTACTGTTGTGTAATAAGAGCCCAAATGATGTGTGATCAAGCATTTTTTAAAAGGAACTATCTAAAATTAATACCTGAGAAATTGTGATATATAGTGGAACATTTTACATCTGAAAAGTAAACTTTGTCTAAATTACTGTTACAATAAGATAGAATATTATTATAGAAGGATATATAGTATCTGTAATAAAAAAAAAACTATGATAGCATTATTTGAAAGAGTGTATCAGTGTTTCTTAATGAAATTTTATAAACACTGTCTTTGAGATTGAGACATAGTGATCCTGATGAAATTAGACGGGGGACATTGCAGCTTGACTTTTTGCATAGTGCAGATTGCTGCAACAGGTTGGCTTTTATTTTACCAGCTTTCATTATTTAAATACATTTTTTTTGTCTTGTAGAGCTCGTTCAGAAGGCATCAAAGGAAGACTCCCGAGACTTTTTGTTCTACCTTGCAGTGGCCAACTACAGACTCAAAGTGAGTGACATTTTTGAAGCTGTGACAGTCGTGTGTGTGACGTAGTTTTTATTCATTCAGATAGCAGAGAACAAGCAACATGAGCCTGGATGCAGAGCAAAGATTTCCTTCCAGACACATTCTTTTAAAGCTCTTGCTTCACGCTCCTCCTGGATAGATTCATCGTTACTGATTGGCCAACATTTACACACAGGGCTATGTGACTGGTCCAGTTTAAAAGTTTTGCTGATGCATCCCAGTAGATGTTGCTAGGAAAATCCCCATTTATGTGAACTACTCATCTGTATCAGGAAGGTGCGGCTGCTTTCTTGTACAATAATGTGCCTGTCTCTGCCTTTTCCCTACCAATCCTTACAAGATAACTAATTGGCCTTTATGGTCTGCAGGTCAAGATCGTCCTTTTTCCTTCTCTCCCACTATGTGCACAATGGGACTACAACTACAATCAATATGCTATATTAACACTTATAAATAATAAAACAAAAAAACAAACTGAAATCTCACAATCTCAGTTAAACCAAAAAAACCAAACTATTTCCTGTTCTCTATTCAGGAATATGAGAAAGCTCTGAAGTACATCCGGACTCTGCTCAGGAACGAGCCGGGGAACAAGCAGGCTCTGGAGCTGGAGAAACTCATTGACAAGGCTCTAAAGAAAGGTAAGAGACAACAACCCACTCACCGGATAAATTAGCACCTTTCTAAACTGGAGGTGCTTTACAAAACGGCTCAAATGTGAGGATAAAGTTCGTTTATGTGACTTGAGTCTAAATCTCCACCCTCACCTCTATCTAGATGGCTTGGTTGGCATGGCGATTGTCGGGGGGATCGGTCTCGGCGTGGCCGGGTTAGCGGGCCTCATTGGCTTGGCGGTGTCAAAGGGAGCTGCCAAATCCTAATGTGGACATGAAACAGTGTGTTTTCACTTTGCTGGACTCATACACTGACCTGCATAAAGACAAACTAATAAAGCTTCAGGGGTGAAAGCTTCAAGGATGTATAATATTGATTTGAGGCTAAATACGTTTTGCATCACGTTAAAATATTTGAATATTGCCAGTAAATGACTTGTTTTCATACTTTAACAGGGTTGCTGTCAATTCATTCACTATATATAAAACATGACACTTCCTCATTACTTGTATAAACAACCTGAAATAGACATGATGCCATTCAAGTTAATGTCATTTCTTAGCGTACACGTCCACCTATTTGTACTTAATTTGACATTTTGTAAAATAACTTTCTAAAGGTGCAGGTGTGGATTCTTTCATTGTGCTTGAATTGTTAAAGAAAGTGTTGCTGGTGAAGTATGAAGTGTAGGTTGTAATGCCAAAGCGGGAACAGAGTTGTTTTTTTGTTTTGTTTTTTTCCAGGGGATGTAGCAATGACTCACATCTGTACAAGACTGTAAGTCCAGCTGTTGCTTAGGAGGCAGTGAGCAGATGTTTGCATTTGTTTTGACTGCAGTTTATTTGAAGTTGTTGAGAATTAAAGGGATGCAATGCACTTATGAGAAATTAATACGTTTTCCTCATGTAAAAAACATTTACACAGACTATGTTTAAGGAGTTGTGTTTCATTCTGATTAAATAAAATGATTTTGAAATGTGAGAAGACTTGTCATCTTGGGAAGTAGTTGTAAAGCTGTTGACGACACACAAGTGTGTATCAATTCTGTGATCCTCTATGCTATAGACAGATGAATGCAGCAGAAAAAATGTGGCTTTTCTTCCTTTATTGCAGAAAAACGTTACGCAACAAACTGTTATGGACACCTCAGATGTTAATTATATTAAAAATATATATTAAACATAAAATACATGACAGACAAAATGTTACACAATGAAATTTAAAAATCATTTTTACACTTAGTTGTTGAAATGTGCTTCATTTCACAGTGAAACAAATCATTAAAGCTCAGTTTTATTATTTATTCTGGCGACTTTTTAAAAAATAGTTTTAGTTGACAGATACATTTCAGCTTTTTTAGGAAACAAAACAGCCATTATGAAATGAAGATTTAGTCGGTGAAAAAGCTGCAGTAAATAATGATTACGGTGTTAAAAAAAAAACAAACAAACAAGTAGACCTGCTAAATTTTTCATTATATAAAGCTTAACTTTAGAAATGATTATTTTCCACATAGTTAATTTTATTTTTGATTTTTTTGATATAATTTGTTTTTAGTTATTTAATTGATATTGAACTAGAGTCTCTACTCTGCCAGCAGTTTCTGTCATTTCACAAGAACAATCTTTCTCAATTTCTTGCTGTTTATACACTTTAAGAAATAAATCCACTGATTACACGTGCTTTGTCCTGTGATTTCCTGTTAATTCATGATTCACTTACTGTCAGTACAAAAAGCACACTTTGTCAATACCTACAGCGATAAAAGTTGAACTTTCAAGTTAGTTAATGATGCACCTACAGTAATTCTCTCATATCTGTAAAACACAGTTTCATCTGCATAAAAAGAGATGCTTGTTTTTGACTGTTATTGCTGAAAGACCAGGAAACTGTGATTTTCCATTGATCTAATCCTGCAGCCGATCGATTAATCAATCATTTCACTGATATATGTTATTGATAAAGCAAAGTCCAGCATTACTGTCATTTATTGACTATTAAATTTTACAGAGGTGTTGTTGTATGCTGTATGAGAGTTTGGATTCTGATGAAACTGTTTCGAACACTGGGATCGAGTTTGCAGAAAAACGTTCCTAGCCTAGTTCACTCACTGTTCATCCTCATATCTTGATCCCCAGGGAGATTCAAGTCACCGGCATCGTTTTACGACAGGAAGGCTTATTGAGGCTATCGCCGTTGTGTGGTGTTATCAGCCTCGTGGGATGTTACTTATTAACCCTCCTGACAGCACCGAAACTCCCCAAGTACAGATCAGTGAAAACAATCATTTTCTTTGGTGTGAAAGAGGTGATCAGGTTGGCAAACAAAGAATGATGTCCGGGCGAAAACCTGAAAAAACTTTATTATCCACGCAGAGGCGCAGAAAGGAAACTTAATATCTAGCCTTCCTACTCATAGTTTAAACCCGTTTAACATCAATGATTCATCAAAGCAGCTGTAATTCAGATCAGCTTCAGTGAGCCTGAGCGACAGGCCAATGTTCAGGGAGGTTTCAGAGTGTTGAACGCAGGGCTGAGAGATATTAATGTGTAATCAGCATGAAGAAATAGAACAGGGCAGGAACATAGTGTATTGGGTGAGTTACATCCTGTATGTACAGCAACACAGTAATTTAGGGTTATTCTGTCCTTGTAGGAAGTGTTATGGAACAGCAGTAAATTTGAATTTTTGGCACAATTTTATGTCCTCTTCATGTTTATTATTTATCTCTGGCTTTGATAGCTTCTCTTTAGTGCCCTGATTTAATTTTCATTCGCTTTATAAGGTTTCTGGATTAGACTTCCATGCATTTTAAAACCCAAATATACAAAAAAAAACAGTTTCAAAATTAGAAATCACAACTTTAAAGTGTCTGCAACCACTGTATCATGGATTACTGTCCCCTTACCAGAACTTTCCACAGTCATGCTAGTGGTTTTGTGAGGCTGTACTTAGGCAGGTTGAGCTAATAGCATTAGCATGCGTTGATGTGATGTAATAATCAAATAAGTTCGCAGCAGGAAACGTCATGTGAACAGCTCTGAAAGTCTGCAAAAGTTGAATGCAAGTTACATCAAATTTCACTGATGTATGATTCATCAATGAGGTTGATTCATCACTAACTCATTCGCAGAGGCAGTGCAAGATCATAAAATTAGATGTACTTTTTATTGAATGTATTTAGGAGTTGCACAGCAGGCAGCATCGTCCACTTCTGTTTTCTAATTCCTATTATTCATATCCAATATTAGTAGGAATAACAATAAACTAGAGTTAAGTAAGGTGCTTAATACATGCTGGATCTGTTACTCTTGACTACAAAAACAAGTGATAACTCCCCCTAAAGTATGGTGTAGTTTTTCACCGATTCAACACATCCAGTTGTCAGTAAGAACAGAAAACCAGCAGGTTATCAAACTATCTTGTACAAGAATAAATCTCAAGGTTGCAAATGTAAGGGATGCAAGTTTACTCAAGATATGTGTGCATTTATGGATACATTTCTGGTCAGTAATCCTAAACCTTTGCAGCTGTACTGCTCTTTTTTTTGTACATTGGGACCTTTTGCTTGTAGCATAAAGCATCTGACACCACATAATTAAACATGGCCTGCATCTCATCATTTATCATTGTGTAATTTATTTCAGTTTTTAATTGACATTGAATTTCTACTCAATTTTGGGACAGAGACTTGGTAATAAAGTCAAATAATAAAGAGTCAGTGGTAAAGTCTTGGTTATATAACAGTAACTCAGGCTTAAAATGACAGAAAGAAACCCTGAACCAGGTTAGTTTCTCAGCATAAGTTTCCAGCCTAACTGAGCTTTATAAAATTTGCATTATGGATCCAAAATAACCTGAAAATTAGTCAGACTAACTGAAATAAACCTGGCTTATTTGGTAAACTTGCTTCACGGAACAGGCCCTAGTAATTGTTCCTGTGCTTGTCTCACATACTTCTTGTCATTCTGATCAATTGGCCTGAAGCTCCAGACCTCGTTCCTCTTGACTGATTGGACGACTGATCATTCCAGTGCTCCAATCAGGTTGCAACAATCACAACACCTGGTTTAAACTTCATCTGTCTGTCAGGGCGGTTCTGGTTTAATGAGGGCAGCTCGTTTTTGTGCCTCTCTTGTCTTTGTCTGTTCTGATAGCAGTGGTGTATTTTTCTCTATCTGCTTGCTGGTGGTTCCACGTTGTCCTTGTGTTCACAGCTCGGAGTTTTGTTTGGCCGCCCGTAAACTGGACCTGGCTTACTGTAGCTTTTCCACTCTGGGAGAATGGGTTCCAGGAAGTTTAGTTGTTTTCATTTCTATTTTTTTAATCATGTTAGCCCTTTTTTGATTTTATTTGTTTTACTGATTTAACAATACCCATAGGGCCTGCCTTTCCTTCCAGTTTTGCCATTTTTGTTGTTAATTACTCAGCATTAAATAACTTTACTCATCCAAAAACTACTGATTTTATGTCACTTCTTTTTACATTAGCAAAGCCAGAGACGTAGCACCACAATTATTTTGTATCATGGTGTTAGCATGTTATCATTGCTGTCCCTGCAGCGTGACCCAGATTACTCAACACAGTTATTAGCAATAACGCTGATAGCAAGTTAGGTAAATCAACTATTAGCTATTAAAGGCTTGTTTAAGTTCTCTTGAGTAATAAACACAGTTATCTTTGTCACATTCATGCTGTTCCATATTCTGGCTGTAAAGGACATAAACACACTGAACAAAGAACAACTTCCCAACGCCGGAAATGGGATCACCTGAGGAGCATGTGATGTGCAAACAAGGACAGTGCTAATCTTGATGTTTACATAAGCATGCTAAGTTAGCACTGGACATTGAATTAAACCAAGTTATTGGAAAGTTAAGATTGAACCATCCAATAGCTGTCAAAATATTTCAAAATATTTTATCATTTCCAATGGAGAACTTCCGATAAGTCCACAAGAGTGTATTTGTAGTAGGATCGCAATCATGTGATCGTCAGCAAGCAGCTGATGTAGTGTCCACTTGTTGTCTTAGTTACAGTGCCGCTATCTCACAGTAATACAGAAATCTTTAACAAATTTGTGGATCCAGACTATAAGTTGCATCACTGCCAAAATCTAATCACTTGGTCCTTGTGTCATTTCTGACCTTCCCTGAAAGTTTCATCCCAATCTGTCCGTTTTTGAGTGATGTTGCTAACAAACACACAGACAAATGTACGCCGATCATCACATGACTCAGCCACGTTCCTTGACTGAGTTAAAATATGATCACTAACACAAACAATAACACAAATAATGACATTTTTTTATGGAAAACAATTTGTAGTATCTATGTAGGATCTCAGTGCTTATTAGTAAAAGCTTCTTGACAGATATGTTTTCAGGACCTTCAGAAGATAATAAAATTGCATGCTATAGTGACCTCAATATCATCGAAAACAGCCAAAACAAAGTTGTGTAAAATGTTGATATTAGCTAACTTATGCTAACAGTTTGTCCTCACATTGTAGCACACTAATGCACATGATTCACTTCATGGGTTTAAGTCAGGACTTTCGGGAGACCAGTCTAAAACCTTCAATCTAGCTTCAGTGAACCATTTCTTTTCCACTGAGTCACTTTTAAAGTCATTTTTGACTCAATTTGAAAGGCAGAGACGCAAACCGGGGAACTATCTGCAAGGCTAAAGTGCTAACCACTAAGACACCATGCAGCCAGGCATATGAACAGAAATACACAACCATTTACTCACATACTAATACATTCATGCATTAGTTAAAGTGTCAGAAAATAATTTAAAAATAATTTTCATGTACTCTATGGCTTCTATACGTACTCTGAGTAAACGTCTGGAGGCGCTATTATAATTATGGGTTATCTCTAAAATGTTTTCCAACAGCAAACTCCTAAGCACATAGTTTTAGCACATTTCTAAAGTAAAAACAAACTTTACTGTATTGTTTTGAGTATAGACTTTTAAATTACACAAGAATTGTTAAAATGTTGTGAAAGGTTTCAAACATTCTTTTGGATTTCTTTGTCGTCTTTTTCAACATTTATCTCCTTGCTGTCTTCTGTGTTGTGTCTACTCATTGCAGGCTCATCCCACTTTCTTTTAATGACTTATTGCTTGAGCACACAAAAAGGGTGAAAGGCTTCCTTGCAGGTAACACATACATTTAGTTTTCACTCGAAGTGACTGTGCTCATTTCATCAAATAGGACAAACCCATTAGCAAACTGGTGCCGCTGCCAAGTGAGCTGTAAACATGGGCTTTGCAAACAGAACAGTCGTAAAAGGAGAGTTTTATAGTCGGGAACAATGTATTTTTCAGAGCACCTCAGGTGTAGGTGCAATATAGGAGGCTGGCCGGTGATATTTGAATTTCTGGCTTTGTGTAACTTAGCAGATAATAAAAAGAAAGTTGCAGCTCAAAGTACTTTCTGCCTCTGTGCTGTGGTAGCTCTGGTCAAACGTAACATCTCAGCAACATGTTGAGAGAATTTATTCGACAAACAGTGATAAAAAATGAGATAAATGATACGAAGCAAAAGGAAAGACACAAAAAAATTAGACAAAAACGTTACAAAGCGACGAAAAATGGACAAACGACAAGAACGAGACAAAAAAATTACACAAAGGACGCAAACAAGACGAAAAATGACAAAAGCAAGAAGCATAAAGACAAAAAATAGAAAAACAACACAAGTGAGACAAAAAGGAACCCACAAATGACAAAAACAAGAGACAAACATCAAAAGTCTGACAAAAAACAAGACAAAATATTGCAAAAATGAGACACAAAATGACAAAAGAACAATGAGCAATATGATGCTTTAATTTATGATCAAAATAACTTGTCTTGGTCTAGAAATTATCTTAAATTTATTGTTTGTGTGTCTGATTGGTAACTAATAGTTTAAAAGTAGGGAATGACAAGAACATTCCTGCAAAATGATACTATATTTTTGCACGCTTGTAGAAATACTGGGTCAAATGGAAATGCGAATATTGCGTCAAACTTTCGCAGAGATAGAAGTTATGTGTATCTACATTTCTTGTCTGTTTGATCCTGTTATAAACTGAACAATGATCAGTTTTAGGTGGACAGTGATCACTTTCAGGATCTCATTTTGTTCTAGAACCGTGTCTCCTGGGACTTCACAAACCATAAATTGTCCATAAATCATGAATTTATTCGTCATTTAAGACAACATTTCATAGAAATGTCTGCTAGAATGAAGTGAGGAAGTGATTTAAAATGCAGAAGGTCAAAGATCAGCTTGACTGTTATTACGATGTTCTGCAAAAACACTTTTCCAGAACAGAAAGGGAGACGGTGAGCATTTTTCACTTCTGCTCAGATAATAAGTTGGTGATCATCATTTTGTGTCAGCCTTGAATTCATGGTTGTTGTGTAGATCTTGTGTGCTGACATGCGTGAAGTATTGTAGAATTTATAGCAGCAAGCTAAGGGTTCATTTATAAGCTGGACGATGAGGTTTTAAACGAACAGAACAAGAACAGTTACAATAAAGTATCTCGGTTTGCGAAGATAGCATGCAGCATTTCAAGCCTGACGTTGGTTTTAAAAAGTCTAAACTGTAGACACCAGGTAATATTTTATGACTTTCTCGCCTCTAAGACATCACACAGCTGTACTGAGTAACTGTGTCACCTCTCAACATGCTAAATATAGATTTTCATTACATTTTACAATCTCTGCTCTGGGTTGATTTCAAGAAAGCTAACTCTCCATGGCAAACACTGACGAGAAAACAGCTCGACTCGGGCTCATTGTTGAGCCGGGGCTATTTTTGGAGCTTCACTCTTGACCTTTAAACAAATGAGTTTGCTGGTTTGTAAATCTCCTCGCTTCTACACACTCGACAGCCTTGTCTGAAATGCAGGTTAAGATTTATCTGGATATTATCAGTGAGGTGAACTCGCTGTGCCCTGGCTGACCCACCAGCTATCAGGAGGGTTATTAATGAGAACAGACAAACACAGAAACTACGAGAAGGACCAGCTAACTTTAAACCTTTATCTCCGGCTGGTTGCTGGGACTTCAGATTCAACCCAAGAAGCGTTTGTATCTTTTTAATACGCAGGGCGTAACTCTCGGTGATTGTGTCCTTGAGCTATTCCAGCTGAAACAATAAAACTAACGAGTTGCAAAAGAAAACCATTCGTTAGTTTTATTGTTTCAGCTGGCATTTTGGTGTGAAATGTGGGATAGACAGATACAAAAATCTACAGTTATGAGAAAAGTTGATCATAAAAACTATAGGGAAGTTTTACAAAAAAGATGGTTACAGCTGATTGTTCATCCAATTTGCAACAGTTGCTTATAATTCTGATCATTCTGATTGGGATTAACCCTTCTGTTGTCCTTATTTACGGGCACCAAAAAATATTGTTTCCTTGTCTGAAAAAAATCCAAAAATTCAGAAAAAAAATCCCCAAATTTCTGGAAATTTCAAATGGATTCCAATAATTGCTTAAAAGTTTTATTTTATTTTTAAAAAAATCCCCCAACTTTGGCAAGAAAATTCCTGTAAATATTTTCAAAAAATGAGTAAAAATCTTCCAAAGAAAATCTTTAAAATATCTAAAATGATTCCATATATATCAGTAAAACTTCTAATATTTTCTTTAAGAAGATTCACAAAAAAATCAACTAAAATCCAGCGACATTTGCTGGATTTTGGTTGATTTTTTGTGAACGTTCTTAAGAAACATTTTTACCATTTCTTTTTTTCCACCAGAAAATGTTCAACGATTTCCTGAAAATGTCGAAAATGTGGACATCGGAAGTTTCACTGTGAAAATATATATATATTTTCCCCAAATTTTCAAACTTTAAAACGGGTCAACTTTGACCCGCGGGACAACGCGAGGGTTAAATGTATTTTTAAAGGATATAATTGCGTGAATGTGTCTAATAAGCATAAGAACACGCTCAGCGGGGCGTCATTGAAAGCAACAGATGACCATTGGACCCTGAGAGCCAGCAGATAAACACCTGTTCAGTTTCGGGGGTGTAAAATACAAAAAATAAAAAGGGAGATTTTGTGTGTGTGTGTGTGTGTACTTGTACTTGCTACATTGTGAGAACCATTTTCTGCATTTAACTATCAAAGTGAGGACATTTTTACAAAGTGAGGACATTTTGGCCGGTCCTCACTTTGAAACAGCCATGTTTGAGGGTGAAGACTTGTTTTTAGAGAACAGGTATGAATTGAGGTTTGGTTAGGGTTAGGGTAAGGATTAAGTTTAGGCAATCAGTTGTGATGGTTAAGGTTAGGGTAAGGCTCTAGGAAATGCATTACGCTTATGGATGCCCTCACTAAGATAGAAGTAGAAGATTGTGTGTGTGTGTGTGTGTGTGTGTGTGTGTGTGTGTGTGTAAAGGTGTGAGAGGGTAAGGGGGAGGAGAAACAGCCGGACATATAAATCATTATACATATCTGTTGAGCTTCACACATCTCACTGTTGCAGACCAGACAACACACACTTTCTCTCAGACGTTCTGACTTTCACATCAAAGTTCATTGATTTGAAAACTGGATACACATTTAACTGACTGCCGGGCCTGAAGAGGGGTCATGGATCCTATCGTGGAAGTAGTGGCTTTCGTTCTGGGGTTCACCGGTTGGGTGATGGTGGGGGTGGCCCTGCCAAACCGCTACTGGAGGACCTCCACCGTCGACGGCAACGTCATCACCACCTCCACCATCTATGAAAACCTGTGGATGTCCTGTGCCACGGATTCAACCGGGGTTCACAACTGCAGGGAGTTCCCATCGCTGCTTGCCTTGAGTGGTATGTCGAGAGAAAACCCATTTAAATCCACCTTTTTTTCATACTGGATCTACAAAATATCATCGATATCACTTCATCTTCCAATGTTTATGCTGCTTTGTTGTGCAAAAAAGGATCAAATGATGAGAAGTGCAGGGTAAAAGCTCCCTTTGTTCCATTTTATGTGCTTATAGTGAGACAAAATCTCAAGCAGTCATCAGAGTTCCACAAATGAGTCCGTAATATCATGAAAAAATGGCCTGGCTGTCTGTCTCCAGGTTACATCCAGGCGTCTCGTGCTTTGATGATCACATCTGTGGTGTGTGGCACCTTCGGACTGGTGGCGACCCTCGTAGGAATGCAGTGTTCAAAAGCAGGAGGGGAAAACTACGTTCTCAAAGGGAGGATTGCAGGCACCGGTGGAGTCTTTTTTATACTTCAAGGTAGGGAAAACGTAAATAAAATTCATTTTTAAAATGTCAGGATGTGTGCTTTAGAGGACGGTAAATCAGCAAAGAGCCTCTGTCCTCCTACGCTGCCCCATAAACGGCAGATAGAGAAAGGGTAATAAGTCATGATTATGCTTTATTGCACTTTCAAATCACTCCTTTTTAAATTTACTCCCGGTTTCCTTTGAAGACTTTGGACCCGTGTTTAACACTCTGGCTGGCCCTGATTTCTCAATAATAATAATAAAAAAGAAAATGCTTCTTTTTCTGTCCAAAGGTCTATGCACTATGGTGTCAGTGTCCTGGTACGCCTTCAATATCACTCAAGACTTCTTCGACCCCTTCTATCCTGGGATAAAGTGAGTAGCAGAGGTAGAAGTAATGTGGGATTAACTCGTTTTAAGATGTGTAAAGTGTTTGATTTAACCTCTGCTCCGTGCTGCAGGTATGAAATAGGAGAAGGGCTTTACATCGGCTGGTGCTCGGCTGTTCTCGCCCTCTTCGGAGGAATCTGTCTCACCTGCTCCTGCAAACTGGGCTCAAGGGAAAAATTGTGAGTTCACTGTAATGGTGTGAAAGCTTTCTGTCTGGTAGTCACAGCGTAGATTACAATATGAACGATGTGTACAAGTGCAAGATCAAAGCTGCAAAGGAAAAAACACATCATTATCGATGGAAAGTGAGTGCAAAAATGGCCAGCCTTACTAAAAATGTAACTCATATAGCATAATCTGTCAAATAAATCACAATGTGGTTGTTTTTTCTACTTGTCGTTCAGCCCTTTAATCTGCATTTACAGTTTGATTCAGGCATAAGCAGGTTTGTAGTTGATTAACTTTGATTCATTTCAGCAATTAAAGTGTGAAATTACCTGTGTAGTGATCTGCTTCAGCACTTAAATTTTAGGGTTAGGGGTCAGTGAATAAATACATTTAAAGAAATGTTTTTACAGTGCAAAATTTCCAGGATTAATGAGATTGTAACCTAATAAACTACTAAACTGTTACGTTGAGGGGTGATATATCTCAAAAGAGAATGTAACTGATTCATTATCTTCCTCTAAATCAGTCTATGGACAGGGGTGAAAAAGAAAATAGTGTTGACTGTTAAAAGCCTGGCTAAGCCTAACAGTAGCCAAAGCCACCGAGTAAAACAAGAGTTGGAAGAGTTTAGGCTTTGGTGTCCCCTAGTGGTGGGATATATAGGAACACTGCTGCAAATATAGAGACAAATGGTTTGCAAAAGGCTCAAAAAGCCTCCTGTCGTCTTCATTTACGTGCACAAAAAATATTGCTTCCTGGTCTGAAACAAATCCAAAAATTTAGCAAAAACATTCTGCAACTTTCAGAAAATTTGCAAAACCTTCAGGAATAAAATTCCAATAATTCCTTAAAAATTTCGCTTAAGTTTTATTTTTAAAAAATCACCCCTAATTTGTCATGGAAATTCTTGCATATATTTTTAAAGAAAATGAGTAAAAATCTTTTTAAAAATCCTAAAAAATATCTAAAGTGATATTCGTAAAACTTCTGATATCTTCTTTAAGAACATTCACAAAAAAATCAACCAAAATCCAGCGAATTTCGTTGGATTTTGGTTGATTTTTTTAGTGAATGTTCTTCAGAAACATTTTTTTAACATTTTTTTTATCCACCAAAAGCATTTTAAAAAATTCCCAAAAATGTTGACAATGTCGACATCAAAAGTTTCACTGTGAAAATATGTATTTTTCCACATTTTCAAACTTTAAAACAGGTTAATTTGACCTGCAGGACAACATGGGGGTTAAATGTCTTCAAGGCTGTTGATTTAAAGAAAAACTGTGATTTATTCATCTTCATTAACCGACATGTTTGTTTGTTTTGCAGCCCTATGCCTTATCAAAGCAGAGGAACCGTATATTCTGGAGCTGCACCCACCAGAAGCGTGGCTGCCAGTACTTATGGACGAAATGCTTACGTCTGAGCAGGATCTGAAAACAGAACTCTGCAAATGGGGACTTTTTCATCACCTCAACTTTATAATGCGATCAGTTTTTACACTTCAGGTAACCGTGGAAGCACAAACGGTGCATCAAACGTTCACAGATGTAACTCAGCACCACTGCACTGTATATACCCACAATATCAAGTGTGTAAAATAATAGCATAGAAATAACAGCATCGATATTGTAAAATTTGTACAAAGCTACACTGTCATCGCTGCACAAACATACAGTATGCTTTCAATGATTCTATTTATATTTCACTCACTGTGTGCTCTGATACATTTACAGTCACTCGCTTGAGAGATATTCAATCATTTAATGATCTGCATAACAGAGGAGAGGCATTTGTTTTGTTTTGTACAGTTTGTTGGTAGTTTCTGTGAGAGAGGGCGGATTGCATGTTATCTTTGTTTTCATGCTAGTTTGTCTTTTTTTTTTTTTTTTACAATTGCACACAATAAAAGGTTTTATGCGAAACATTTCAACTTTGTAAACTGACCAAAATAGTTGTGATTTTACTCTTTTTTTAAAGAAATAAAAGTGTTTTTGCAAGCAGTGGCAAAGATTGTTATTAATATATGATAATGATATTCATATTATTACTTATTCATATTACTCAGAGTAATGAGAGATCACAAAGGTTCTGTTTTGTTAAAATTACAATATTATTCTATTTAAATTTGCTACAGATGGAGGGTTTCATCTCTTTGCTTGTATAAAACATACATTGGCAGGTGACGAACTGAAGCAAACCCTTAACCAATGAGACGATAGATACATTGAATGCAAAAGCTTTGCACTATCATTAAGTAACTCTCAGTGGAACGTATAAAAATGCTGAGCAGGCCCAGTTGATTCTGATATTGCACTTCATTTCAAAGTTAAATGCATTTTTGAGAGTTCAGAAGTGCAGCAACCATGGAGACTGACCTACAGAGATGTGGAAAAAACAACACACACATTTTCATCCTGATGGGAGTGGTCTCCTACAAGATGATGATGTTAGGTGACATTTTCTGTCATCATCAGGGAATGTCATTTGGTAGAATGGTGATCAATCCTTCAAGCGCAGTTCAAGAGACTTGGAGAACCAAAACCAAGGAGCGCTGGAGCTGTTCTGGTGGCCCAGCGCTCACTAAGACACTTTTTCCTATTATACTCCATTCTGCTTTATAATTAAGAGACACCGGGTCATAAAATGCCACCTAATTTTCACATGGCAAACCATAACGATGGTAGATTAGTGACATCAAAAATGAATACACTAAAATGGATTCAGATTTTGAATCCAGATTTTAAAACAACATTTTGGCCTTGATATAGGGAGATAGAGAAAATATACATATTAAACATTTTTAAAAATGTTTTAAAGGTAGATTTGAAAAAAAAAACTTTTCACATCCTGGCAATTCTAAACTTTTACGGGATAGTACTGAATCAGTCTTAACTCATGATATTTAACCCTCGTGTTGTCCTCTGCATCAAAACTGACCGTTGTAAACTTGAAAATGTGGGAAAAAATATATATTTTCACAGTGAAACTTCTGATGTCCACATTTTCAACATTTTTGGGAAATTTTTGAACATTTTTTGGTGGAAAAAAAGAAATGTTAAAAATATTTCTAATGAACATTCACAAAAAAATCAACCAAAATCCAGCAACATTCACTGGATTTTGTTTGATTTTTATGTGAATGTTCTTAAAGAAAATATTAGAAGTTTTACTGATATATATATATATATATATATATATATATATGGAATCACTTTAGATATTTTAAAGATTTTTTTGGAAAATTTTTACAAATTTTTAAAAAATATTTACAAGAATTTTCTTGCTAAATTTGGGGGATTTTAAGGAAACTTTTAAGGAATTATTGTAATTTTCTTCCTGAAGGTTTTGCAATTTTTCAAAAAAATTTGGGGAATTTTTTTGGCTGAATTTTTGGATTTTTGTCAGACAAGGAAACAATATTTTTTGGTGTCTGTAAATGAGGACAGCGGGAGGCTTAAAAACAAAAAGCCTGTTGACCTGGATCAATAGTTTAGAAACATTTACAAGTATTGTGACATATAGATTGGAGGTGTAAACACCATACGAGGCAAATTAGAACAGAAAGACACTTAGATTATTATGAGAGAACAATAAAATAAAACACATGAAAATGAAAGTAATCAATAATCCATCATAATGCACATTTGCAAAAAAATATTTTTAGTATGTTTTAAGGACTTTGCATTTAAAACATTCAGAAGGTCCCTTCTAAGAGTTAAAATGTGATGTTATTTTTCTCCCATACTTATTTACGTGCCACAACACGCTGTAGGGAGTTGTCACTGAACTGCATGTCCCGTGGGGATGCTTGGCTCTGGTGTTCTGCTGTGGACCTTGCAGGGGCATCGTGGGAGGGATTTCAGTGTTAAAATCGTCCCTCCAATGAGAGCAGCCCACGTTTCTGGACGAACACGGATGTGCGCTGAGTGACCAACCACGGAAATGTAGGGCAGATAGGGAGGAGACAACGAGAGCAGATAGAAAGGATTCATTTAGAAAGTGTTGACGCTGTCAGCTGTTTGACTTCTCCATTATCAGGTAACCAGAAGTTGTTTTAACTTCGACTGGACTCCAGTTATTGTTAGTTTCTTCAGTACAAAGATGTGCAACTGTTAATTTGTTCGGGTGGGAACCTTTCAGCGACGGGACTTATTTCCACACGGATTACTGTCCGGCCGGGACCGTAAATACACTGTCGTAGCTGTTTCTGCGGGGAGAGAACGATGAAGATTCAGTGAATATTTTGTTTTTACAATTTCAATGAGACAAACAAACATTTTCAGTCGACGTGGACGCAGAGTGGTTAAGTTCGCAGCTTCCGGTGCCAAAGTGTGATTAAATCTGGAAATGGAGTCGTGTCGGCGGACAGGTCTCAGCGGGGTCCTGTGCTCCCTGTCTCTGCTCTGTGTCATCCTGGACATCCAGCTGGACGGTAACACCGACTTTACACTAAAACAAGACTCTGACAGCCTTCTCAGACACAAACACACACGTTTATAGACGTTTCCGGCTTCTTCTTTCGGTGTCGCTGCTAAAAGTTTCCCAAACTGTCAGTGAGTGCTAGCTTACAGAGGCGACACGATATCCCGCCGCTGTTAGACTCAAAATTTAAATCACTGTCACGTTTTGCTCTAATATAAAAATGACTTATCCTGTTAAAGATAGTTTTAGAAGCTTAACATGATGGTAAACAGCAGTATGTGTGTACACAGAGGCGTAGCTAGCATATCAAAAGCCCACACCTCCCACATTTAGCATAGCACAAATGCAATCACTAAACTTTTATTGAAATACCTTTATTTATGTGTGCTTTCAACATTATTCATTGAAATAGAACTTGTCAACAAGTGGCTATTGTTGGAGACAACAGAGTGGCGACTACAGATAAAAGAGCCTGCATTAGATCCAAAGTTAGATGTTACACAGTTAAATTACTATTACTTTTAGTTTTAAGGGATTTGGTTTCGAAGAATGACAGTGATAAGAATTGGAAAAAGTGCAGAGTACTGGCTCTGATCATCAGCCAAGCAGATAATCGATCGATACCTGTATTCTTTGTTTTTGTATAAGAGTAAATAAAAATATATATGGATGGTAGATGAACATATTTTACCATTTTCTGACATTTTATTGACCAAACAACAAATTGTTTCATCCAGAAGAAATTATCAACAATTTGTTCAACAATGAAAAGCTTCCTTATTTGTAGACAGGTGTAACCAGACTTTACAAAACCTCTCTTCCTGTTATGAGGACTTCACACCACCTACATTAGCTGTGTAAAGAAAAACACAAACAAGTATAAAATAGTGTATTAGGAGTAGATGATAGCCTTAAATTTGGGTCTAGTGATGTCAGAAAAGAAAGACATTCTCATCACATTAGAGCTGCAGAGACTGGTTGATTAGTTGTCAATATAAAATTTAATCTCCACCCGTTTTGATAATCGATTAATCAGTTGTAGTTTTTTTTTTTTCAATCTCCGATTTAGATTCTTGATTCTAGATTCTTGAATGTGAGTATTTTCTGCTTTCTTTGCTTCTCAGTGGAAGTAAACTAAACATCTTTGGTTGGTTGACAAAACATTTGAGGACGACCTGTTGGGCTTTGGGAAACACAATTTTCTGAAGCAAATCAGTCCTTTGAGAAGATAATCGACGATGAAAATAATCGTTAGTTGTAGCTCGCTTTTGAGGGAATAGCTTCAAATTATTTGTCTTTATCTGTCAAAAGTGAAAAGATATTCAAATGACAATAGACCAGAGAAAAGCAGCAAATCCTCACATTTAAACAAATGGATTTTTGAGTGGTCAGATGAATAATCAGTTCAGCTCTAGATAATATATTTTATTACAGTGTGTCATTTTGTATTGCAGCAATTTTCTGTAGCGATTTAGTGCATTTTATATCACTAAAATATTAAACAAACTACTAACGCTTAAATCAAGTAAATCATGCTTACTGATCTGCAACACTTCCAATAATGATTTGGCATGAAATAAATCATGAAGTGGTGAGCATTTGATTGATTTGTCTTTGAGATGAGTTATAGTTTTCACTGTTTGACATTCTAATGTTGCCAGATTGATGTGGACATAAGTGTAATCTAAAAAACAGACAGAATAAATGTGGCTACATCATGATCTGCTGGTCTAATTTTGTTGCTCCACCTTTGTCAGCAGTGTATTTTCAGCGAGGCTCAAGCTCAGATTTGTGTTACAGGTGTCTTAGGGGCAACTCATGGTGAGATCGAGCACCACTTGGAGATGGGCCGCAAACTCCTGGCAGCTGGTCAGCTGGCTGAGGCCTTGTCCCACTACCACTCTGCCGTGGGTAAGGTTACACACTGACACACACATGTTCCTGTGACTGGCTGACGTGCTCTGCTCTAATAATGCCTGCTTTCTACCATATTTCCTGCAAAATTATGTCTTTTCAGACATTTTTTGTACAGAATGTTTGGAAATTCATTTTTCACACATTAACAAGATTGAAATTGTGTCCTGTTGACGTTTTCCAGAGGGAGACTCTAAGAATTATCTAACCTACTACAAGCGAGCTGCAGTGTTTCTGGCTATGGGAAAATCCAAATCTGCTCTGCCAGATCTGACCAGAGCCATCCAACTCAAGCCTGACTTCTTGGCTGTAAGTTCATCTGATCATCACAACCCAGATCTTGATCTCTTCTTTTTTTCCTCCTACAGCTCTGCACCGTACCATCTCATTTTCTTATCTCTTTGCATTTTTAGGCGCGGTTGCAGAGAGGGAATATCCTGCTGAAGCAGGGCAACACACAGGAGGCCAGGGAGGACTTCGAAGCAGTGGTAGGTTTAATGACATGCTACTTTTGCGGGCCTAAATCACTATTTGATGGATGTTTGCCAGAATATTACCAGTCAGTAAAGGAGAAATCTCCCTGCTGTTTCAGCTGCAGCGCTCTCCAGACCATGAAGAGGCTCACGATCAGCTGACGAAAGCGAACGAGCTGGAGGAGCTGCAGGAGGACGCCCATGCTGCATACCACCAAGGAGACTACAGCGCTACCATCACTGTGTTGGAGAGAGTGATAGAGGTAGGTGTCATGTCTGCAGTCTATCCATCCGTCCACAGTGTGGTCATGGATGCAGCAAGCTAAGCAGCAATGTTTTCCTGCCCCAAGAAAGCATCCTAATGAGATGCTAAATCACATGAGCTGGCCCCTTTTGAGGTGAAGTTTGAGCTCCTCTCCCTATCTCTAAGGTTTAGCCCAGCCATCCTCTGGAGGAAACTCAGCTGGGCTGCTTGCATCCACGGTGTCATTCTTGTAGCCGTTACCCAGAGCTCATGACCATAGGTGAAGGTTGGAATGTAGACTGGCTTGTAAATCGAGAACTTAGCTTCCTCTTCTCCATAATGGTCCAGCTCAACGACATCATTACTTCTGACACTGCAGCAATCTGTTTGTTCATCTCACACTACTTTTCATTGCAAACAAGATCCTGAAATACTAAAACTCTTTCAATTGATGAAGCCACTCACTTCCAACTCAGAGGCAGCAATCCACTGATTTCTAGCAGACAAATGTGGCCTGCTGACTTATCGTTGGCAGCTACATGCAAAATGTCAGCAATGCTAGATTTCAAACTCTCCTTTTGTTATATTTCAGAATCTCATCATTTCCTTTCTGTGAGGGGTCTGTGCTTTTTATATGGTACCGTCTTATGTTGATAATAATGCCACTCAAGAGTTTGAACACGCCTTCTCGTTCAGTGGTTTTTATTTCATTATTTATACATTGTAGATTAATACTGAAGCCATCAAAACTATAAAAGAATACATATGGAATTATATTCTAAACAAAATGGTGTTAATCTTCAGTATTAATCCAAAATGTAGAAAATAATCCAAATAAATATAAACTATTGAATGAGAAGGTGTGTCCCAACTTTTCACTGGGAGTGTACATTTTGATTAAAGTGTGACATTTTTTATGGGCCTAAATCTGAATTTAGCTTCATTTGGGAATGCTCCAATCCAAGACAGATTTAGCATCTTTAGCCGTTTAATAGAAGGGAACTTGATCATCTTTACTGTCTGTTTGTAAAAGCTGCCGTCTCTCTTCAGATCTCTCCCTGGGATCCTGAGTCCAGGGAGCTTCGTGCAGAGTGTTACATCCGGATGGGAGATCCGCAGAAAGCCATCCAGGATCTGACGCCGACTACGAGGCTCCGCAACGACAACCGCGCTGCCTTTCTGAAGCTCAGCATGCTGCACTACAGCCTCGGGGAGCACCACGAGTCGCTCAAGTGAGCGTCATTTCTTGAATAAACAAACCACCGGCTTGATCGGCAGAGCCATGCAAATAAAACTGACTTCCTACCTGAGAGCTGTGTTCTTTTGTTTTGCTGTTTTGTTCCTTCACTCATCTGTCTGCCTTTTTGTGTGCAGTCACATCAGAGAGTGTCTGAAGCTCGACCAGGACGACAAAGAGTGTTTCAGCCACTACAAGCAGGTGAAGAAGCTCAGCAAGCAGCTGGACTCAGCAGAAGAGCTGATTCAGGAGGAGAGGTCAGTGCATGCCCTCAGTGTGGAAAATAAGCGATCATGTTTAACCTCTTTATAATGGATAATATATACATTTGTAGGTACTTGTAACCTGTTGTTTCATATTCAAATCCTATACTAGAACATTTGAAAGATCATTTTATCATCTACCTGATTTGTTTTCGATTATTAGATACCAGAATGCCATTGAAAAGTATGAATCCGTGATGAAGACGGAGCCTAATGTGCAATACTACACCAACCTGGCAAAAGAGAGGATTTGTTTCTGTCTTGTCAAGGTGAGAGAGCGAACCAGAGCACACATCTGTACAGTTCTGGTTCCAGACAAGTGCTGCTCAGTTTTTATTTGGCCAATAGATTTTCAGTACCATTGCTCACCTGGTCAAGTCCTAAATTATTTCCTGCTTTGTGCCAATCTTAGGTCAAGTTGGCCAATGAGGCGATAGATGTGTGTTCAGAGGCTCACCAGAGAGATCCTCGCAACGCCAACGTCCTCAAAGACCGAGCAGAGGCCTACATCCTCAACCAGGACTACGAGAAAGGTAACTTGTCTCACCCTTCTCAATGACAAGTAACTGGAATATACTTAATAACTAATACCACCTTATTTGTTGACTGAAGCCAAAATAAAAGCACACTTGGCATGTTCACTGATCCACTAATGCAAGTACGATGTGCATATATCGGCATTTTCATTGTTTCACAAACTGAAAATACTGAAGAAAGATACATTATTAGCTTGAAATATTTTGGTATTGCCAACATTTTCAAAATAAAATCAGATATAAAAGATTCATATGATTAAAATAAAACAAGGCTTCCTAGTTTCTCTTATTTTTACAGTTGAATATTTTGAATTTCATTGTCATGAAACGAAAACTAATGTTAGCTGACAGCAAAAACATATTTTAAATAAAGCTTAGTGTGTGGTAGTTGGACTGGTTTATACACTACTGTTGAAAAGTTTGGGGTCACCCAGACAATTTCATGTTTTCCATGAAAAGTCACACTTTTATTCATGTGATAACATAACTGCACAAGGGTTTTCTAATCATCAGTTAGCCTTTCAACACCATTAGCTAACACAATGTAGCATTAGAACACAGGAGTGATGGTTGCTGGAAATGTTCCTCTGTACTCCGATGGAGATATTCCATTAAAAATCAGCTGTTTCCAGATAAAATAAAACCCCAAACTTTTGAACGGTGGTGTATTTAAGTCTCTTTATTTTTATATTACCTCAGCTGTGGAGGACTACCAGGAGGCGAGAGAGTTTGATGGCGACAACAACGAGATCAGAGAAGGACTTGAACGAGCACAGAAGCTGCTCAAGATCTCTCGTAAGAGGGACTACTATAAGATCCTCGGTGTTAGCAGGTAAGCAGTCCCACCTGTTAGTTTTTTTTGTACAAACTGTTTATTTCCTCTTAAGTGACATGAAATTCAAAGTCTGTCACTTTATACAACACTCATTAATTGTCAGTAACGTGGTTTGCTTCAGAAACGCCAATAAGCAGGAGATCATCAAGGCGTACAGAAAGCTGGCACAGCAGTGGCATCCCGATAACTTCCAGTCTGAGTCCGAAAAGAAAGAAGCAGAAAAGAGGTTTATCGACATCGCATCAGCTAAAGAGGTCCTCACCGACCCAGGTTTGGAGCTGAGATTGTTACTAACATACCTGACACAGTGATTTTAGAAATGGAACAACAATGAGCATGATCTGTGTAGGTACAGTAAATGCAGTGAGCCTGTTTTAGCTTTTTTGACAAAAAAATGCATTTTTCTGACCATTTGATAAGCAAAGACTGTCTATTTTCTATTTTTTAGCTAAAAAATATATATGTTTTGAAAATTCTGTCTTGATTATTTTAGTGCCGGTGATTTTCCAAGGTACTCGTTAAAATCTGTTTTGGAGGGTGACAGAAATGTATCTATGCAGGAATAACCCTGTTAGCATAAAGCTGCAAAAAGCACAAGACAATGAAAACAAATTCACTTACAAGACTTGTGAACCTCATCGGTTACTGCATAATATCTTAATTTGTAGAAAAACACGTGCATATCAAAGACAAACTGATTTCAGAGTTCATGTGAACGGCTATTAAGCTAAGCTAACAGGCTGCAGCTTCATATCGAACACACAAATGCCAGAATACAATATCAGAAGAGAATCAGCATGAAAAAATGGTAGGAGCTTCTCATGATTAAACACATTTTATTACTCGTAAACTGCTGTCTCAGAGCTCCAGACTGAGATAGTAGTAACTGTAATGTCTATCCATAAGAAAATGTTTGGCAAGTGAGGTGTTCTGCCTGCAAAAGTTACTTTAGAGCCCCATATCTGTATCCAAAATATGCCTCATGCTAATTATTGATTCAGGTTCCACTGAACTTAAATTTCTCCCTCCATCATTGTTGTTTTCTTGCCAGAAATGAGACAGAAGTTCGATGCAGGTGAGGATCCACTGGACCCAGAAAACCAGCAGGGTGGAGGTGGAGGACAACAGGGCTGGCCTTTCCACTTCAACCCCTTTGAGTCTGGCGGCAGCTTCCACTTCAAGTTCCAGTACAACTAGACAGCAGGACTTTACGGACACACGGGGGGGTAGTGCCATTTTTAAACAGATGGGACTTTGGGGGAAGACCTGTGTTGGATTTCTGGAGACGTCTTCCTCAGAACTTGCGCTTCAGCTTGAACGCAGTTTTGTTGTTTACTCGAACTTTTGATTTTTAAAAAATCTGGACTTCTTAACACGAAAACTGAGGAGTGAACTGTGGCTGCTGGTGAATTAGGTTGTCGGGTGTTGAAGAAAATGAAGTCTTGCTTGAACCCATGGAGCTCCACAAGAAGTGGAGAGGTGGGCGTTGAAATCAGTCGATGTGGGACATTTGGGGTGTCTGCTCTCATTGCTCGTTTCTTTCTTTGTGCCATTCTTTGAACCGTCGCTGAGACTTTTTTTTTTCTTTTAATGCAGTAACTTTTGCTTGGACATTACATAGGAAGAATGTCAGTATGTCGGTGTTCTGCTTGCAGTATTCTTTCCTGCTTTACTGATCTCGGTCTGCATTTTTCACCTCGTTGAAGCATCTCTGCACTGGAGAACCGAGATTTTTATATTTAATGACATGAAGAGATCTGTGTTGTTGAGCTCATATAGGATATATATAATGGTGACAAAGCACTATTACATGAAACTTGTGGGTGTAAAGGTTTAGAAATCCTATGGATCTTAAATCAGTGTAGGTGCTTGGTGATTTATTTCGATGTTGCTTTCATTTAGCAGTTGTTTCTAATTGGAATCGTGTGAATTCTGCTTAAAACGCCCAAAATAACAGAAAAAAGTTCAGTGTTTCCTGAACAAAAGAGGAGCAATTGATGACTGAATCAAAAGTTATAGTATTTCTTTCCCTTTTCTTTCTTTTCTATGCACATCTTTGACAACTTGCACTTTTAACCTTTGTTTGAAAAACCACTCTGCAACTTTTCCACTCCTGAAATGTTACTGCAGGCTTTTAAAGCTTTCCAGAGACTCTTTACAAACCAAGTGTGTCTTCAGCAGCTATCTGAGAAGCTCATTTATAAATAGACCTCACAGAAAAGTGCACGTGTCAAATGTTAGACTGAGCTGGAGCTCAAATTCCTGAAGTAAACTGTAGGTACTTCATAAACAGAATATTTGGATAATATTTATCCAGTGGTCGCACTGACACACAAATTGAGAACTCCACAATGAAATGAGTAAATGAGGCTCTGATTCTGCAGCTGTGTAAGACACGCAGCGGCACAAGAACAACGAGACTATTATTTTGAAGACGTTTTTCTTTTTTAGCACAATTTAAGTTATTTTGCCATTAATAGCTTAAGGACACAGTGACTGTAAACTGCTTTTACTGCTCGATTGTGTGAACCAAAATGTGACGGGCTCTTTGTATTTAAATCTGAGTGGGACGGTTTTGTTTCTGGGTTTCCTTTTAGGGTGTCTATTGTTAGTGGCATCAATTTTTCTGTTGCCAAACTCAATCAGCTGACATGCTCAAGTGTATTAAAACATTGAAACAATCCAGGTTGTGCTAAGTGTTAAATGTCCCGTAAAGGCAAGAACAGCAACACAAAGCCTCAAATGCAGCGATTTATTTTAAAACGCACTATAACAAAGATGTTCACTGTAGACACAATTTCCACGCACATCCACATCGCTGCTTTTTGTCCACATTTTGTCATACACACACGGCACACTCGCTGTGTCGTACAGCTGTCACTGCAAATAGACTCTTCCTTCAGTCATGGAGGGAATGGCTAAATCCAGAATACTGACGCAGAAGTTCTGTATCTGTTGAGGCTGAGCGACTGATTAAAATCCTCCGTCGAAGATGTCCGTTCTTCTTTGGGCTCGGCCTCAGCTTTACATCCAGCTCGACGGGAGTCAGTCACATGAATGCCGTCCAAACAGGCGGGGGCTTCGTCAGTGGTTCGCTCCAAATCCTTGTGTGTCGTCTAGACTGTCTGCCTCCACCTCGATGGAGACCACGTGGTGACCGGGGATCATAGCCAGGCCCAGGACTCTGGGTTCACCCTGGGAGAAGGTGTCTGAAGACAAAAGGTGAAGAGAAAGACAATCCAGTTCAACTGTTCAGGTGAGGAGGAGGTGGTTGATGCTCACATGTGAGTTTCATGTATAGAAATGTTCCTCTTTGTGTTGGTAATTCCTCACAGTGATGTCACATGGAAGTTTTGTCAGGTCAGCTTTTCACATGGATTCAATATTTTTAAGTGTGGCTTTGGCACTGAATTATACATTATGAGCATAACCTTTTTTTTTTTTTTTTTTGTCAATTTCCAGAAACACTGGTAGTTTAGATGCATTTTTAAAAAAACCAGACGTGAGTAAAAGGTGCAGATTAACATTTGGTACATTTAACACCTTACTCATAGGTGAGATCTAAGGACATAAAGTTAGGAAAAGGTAACTTTTCTATGTTGTATTCAGTGGTAAGTTTTCTTGTAACTTCTGACTCCTCATTGTTTTATTTTGTTTCTGCCTGACGCTAAACACTATCTGCTGGCCGCGCAGGTGTCACAGCTGGACAAGTTTCTGAGAGGCACTGCACTTTATTTTATTTTTTTAATGTTTTAATTTAGACTGCCAATTCGTTGACCGCAAAAGTGCTGTTCCCAGTCGTGCTTGGGCCGCAATCGTTGCAATTAAGGTAATGTTTTGTCACATCTCAGTTTTACCCACAAGTTGAGAAAGTTTTTGTGGTGGTGGGTGGCATCAAACTCATGCAAGGTTGTTTTCTGAAGCTAAAATGTACATGTCATGAAGATGCAAACCCTCGGTAGACTGTACAGTTCACCAAGGTTCGCCAATACTTCATGTACATCAATACAAGGCAGAGAAGTATGTAGTTCCTCCCGAGTTGCTGCAGCACATGTCATTCAGGCAGGTGCGTGGCAAAAAATAGCAAAATAGGGCCTTCTCATGTCACTGAAGTTGAAACAAGCTTATTTTATCTACTTTGGCAAGCTGGCCAGACCTGCTAAATATAATCATGAGTCTGTCTTCACCACAACACACTCATTCCCTTTGGTCTAGTTGTCACTCACAGCAATTTTGAGCTGAAATGATGAATGAATTAGTTCATTAAATAATTTTTCTTAGGGCTTTGGTTTGTTGGTTGGGCTAAACAGTAAGATGTTGAATAGTGCTCCAGTAAATTGAAACTGACAATTTTTGTATTTTCTTCACAAACGATTAATATACAAAGTAATCTGCAGATTCATCTACACAAAAATATTGTGTCCCCACAGCATCAAAATTGTTGCCCTACATATTTTTTCATCATCCATTTTAAATGTAGTTTTGAAATGTTACGACACTGCACTTGTGTTTGTTTCCGCTGGCAGATGGCTACGTAAAAAATGCATCATGTCAAAAAGAATAGGAGGGGTTCAAGTGAACACGCAAGAACGGCATTTCTGGATGATGGAAAAAGCTTTGCAATCTCTTCCTCATCACTGATTGTGTTCAGGTCATCCAGTCGTCCCCTACCTGTGGATTTGAGGAACTCCTGAGCTGAGCCAAGGATGACGTTGCAGTCCCGGTCCGTGCAGAGGAAAAGCCCCACCAGAGTCCGTCCATCCGTCATTCGGATCCTCATGTTCTTGTTCAGGAGCCCCTCCAGTTTCTGCCTAGCCTGAGAAGAAGAGGACACTTCAGACTGCCCCTGGGTGAGGAAACAAAGGAAACAGAAGAAAATAACATTGAACTTAATTCAGCTGGCTCATCAATTTCATCATTTATTCATCATGTAAAAATATCGACACAGCTGATGCTTAAAATTACTTTTAGAGATTGCTTATATGTATCACAAACAATACTTTGTGTATTTTCCTCTTATGAGCAATATAAAAAAAAAACACTATATGACCCTACAAAGACATTAATTGATATTGAATTACAAATCTATAATGTGTAATGTGCAGTTTGCTGAATATTATAGGATCTTGACTTAAATATTTAAATTCGTTAGTTTGCCAGTCTGGTTTCTTACTACAAAATCACTCTCACTTTGTGGCTATTGTTTTATATGTGCTTTGATTAGTTTGTCAAACGACTTTATTTTTAAAATAAATGCTATATAAAAGACGTTATTAGTATTATTATTGCTATTATCAGGGTTTGTTGTCTGATTAGCGTCAAGTAAACGTGTTCTATTCTTACGTGTGTTTAGGAAACTAAAATAGGAATAGACATTTCGACTATATAGTTGAGTAACTAGTGTCTTTAGACAATATTACCTGGTAAACACAGGTTGATGTTACACAGTCTATACAGGTGACATATCAAGCTAATTTGTTAGCCGCCGGTTTGCGTTTAGCTACAACTGAAGCCTTGACAATATTGAAATATGTTTAAAGTAAAACAATTAACATCTCAGTAATGACACGTAAAACGGCACGAACAACTATGGTAACTACTATAAAGTAAAGTGAGAAACACATACATGAGTCGAGGGACCATTTTCCTCAATCATTGTTGCCATAACCTCCTCTTCTTCTCCTACATTTGCTTACGGACCGATTTCATTGACGGACCTGCTAAACCGGATACACCCAGTTTTTTTTTTCTGTTAAAGTGAACGAGTATCAGGATGTTGGTAGATTGAAGGGGAATTAAAACATTCGGGGTTAGCATGGAAATTAAAATTCAGTTAACCATTACGTCTGTACATATTACTTACATTCAAAGAAGAGGAAACAAACAGCTGGAAACAAACCTGTTAAATGTAAGAATTTATTGCGAAAGCTAATGCATTTTCTCACCTGAAATTTAATATATTTTCACCAATGTTTAACCTCCTAAAAATGGCACTTAAACTACATGTATTTTCACAAAGCATTTTTGACATTACAATAATCTCAGTTATTGGTCTCTGTTTTCATTGCAGTAAAGTGTTATTTTTATGGAGATTTCAGTTTGTAATAGATGTGAAATGAATGAGGGAAAGTATTTTGAGGTTTTTTGCAGCAAAATCTTTTGTTTTGTGTTATGTTTTTGGATTAACATTGGTTATGATCCCTTCACACATGGAAAAGAGAGCAGGCTGCATACTCAGACCTTAAACTGACACAACTGTCACCTAAAAACAGCCTGAACATAAAGGAGTGCATGTCTGAAAGGGGTTTTAAATATGAATTAGCTACCCTTTTCTATGGCGTATACCTGCATTATATGGAACCTTTATTCTGGTTGTGTGACTGAACAAGGCGGATTCAAATCTTTGTCCCTCTCTCTCTAGAGTTTAACTCAATAAATTAAAATGTTAATAGTTTGTATTGTTGAATAGATGAATGTCTATTTAATATACAGCAAAATATTGATGTTTACCTCCTAAATGTGCAGCCTTAACCCTGATATATATTAATTCACAGAATGTGTAGATACAGAGTGAAAATAGTGACTGGATCTGATGGTGCTCTTCTATTCACAGACTGAGCAGCAATGACACCTGTCATTCATTTGACCCTGAGATGTATTGAGCAATAGATGTCAAAGCTATAAATCAATTAGTGTTTTTATTTAAACTCATGATTTAAACATGTGTCTCTGAATCCTCCAGTTCCTATCGACCCTCATAACCTACTGAGTGGGCAGCCGAAGGAGAGCTTAATGGCACGAGGTGGGACTGCATACCCTGACATCACAATGTCACAGCTAAAGGTAAGTTACATATTTTGGATTGCCTCCTTTTTTGGCCGTCATTGCCTTCCACTCAGCATGCACAACCATGCAAGTTGACCTTTTTTTCACAGTTATATGTCTGCCTTTCATGTACAGTTTAACCTTGAATCAGTGAAATTCTTCACTAATCCATAGGAAAAAGGACATGGAGAAAATGTATGAGAGATGAACATAAAATAATGGCATAAATGTGTTCACCTATTATATTAGGCATCTTATGGCGCCCCAGAACATCTTTTTTGACTGTCAGTGTACTACAACTGGTGGATGTTTTATATTTTATCTTAGCTGTGGCTTGAATTCTGTTGGAAAATCAATTATATTTGGGAGGTTTGCTACAGTTAGCAGAGATAATTTGACATCTAATACTGTACATATTGTCTACATACATTATGAGGACGTATTATGATTCTAAATAAATAAACAATAATGGGCACCCATAGATAGACAGCTCAACTGCACTTCTTTTAATGCATTGCCCCCTTGATAGAAAAAGAAGCCATTCTTAAAAGGATTTAATATCCTCACTTTTCTTCCCCAGAATTATTCGATAAATTCACCTGAGAAAACCTGACTGACCTCCAGTGCCTTTCCGATAGTTGTTAGGCAGTTTTAAAAAGCTGCTGTCTTATATTCCCTATAAAGCTTTTTCATTTTGAAGAGGACTTTGTGCAGAGATGAGGGTTAAGACCTTGCTAGATCCAGAGTAAAAGATTCTAATGCAAATTAAACACTCATGTTAGTGCTTTAGAATCTCAAAGGGCAGAAGAGCCATAATTGGAACCTATTAACTGGCTCAAGTCAGACTAAACACAAAAAGAATATGTCATACTTTCACTTAAAACAGTTTTTTTTAGAAGTTTCACTATCATGGAACATGCTGACCCAGAACTCAAGCAGTGAGAAGTTCTTCTAATTGAATCCCACACCATCTTCCTCTCTGCTGGCCCCTGCTGCATGGCTGTTATTTAAGCATTATCTCCTCCCTGGGTCGCCTCAGTTCAGACAGCTCAGCTCTGAATAGAGCACAGGAGCTGGTGTCTTCCTCTGTGTCACACTGCATAAAATCTGGGTTAGCTGGAGCGCAGCACCCAGGGGAGGCGCTTTCTCTCTCATCCTCGACATGCCTCCCTGCCAAACGGACACAGGGGGTGTTGGAGAGGGGGGTAGTCACAGCACAGTAGTGCAGTGTGTCAGGGCCTGCGGCATACGAGAGCCCTGGCTAGTTTCACCCTTCTTTTTTTTTTTTTGCAGTGGCACAGTGAGACATGCACAGTCACGGCTACAAATACCTCACACACACACATGGATGCTGGTGGTGAATGTATATAAGCTTCACACGCTGCGTCCGCCGTCCCACCAGCCTCTCAGTCTGGCATCAGCAGACACCTCAGTGGCCAGAGGCTTAGCAGGGGGGTGGCTCCAGTCGCACACTCAGATGCACTTTCCCTGCACAGACACACACATCCCTTCCTTGCATCGCACCGTGTCTCTCTTGGCAGATGTGGCCGTTGGATCAGGCACTAACAAATTCCTCTCTCCTCGTTTGTGGGCGCGGGGCGGGCAAAGCCGAGCTGTAGCGGCTCAGGCACCTGTTGCAGCGGGGAGAGGAGTGTGCACAGCAGACGGGGCATAACCGAAACGCTTGTTTACATGATATCCAGTTATTGGTGTGGGACAGCTGACGGAGTTATTGTCAGACAGAGAGTAAGGAGGCTAAAAAACAAAAAAAAATGAGGCATTGCACAATAGTACAGAGGCCAGCCGTCGGTCATGAGCTCACAATGTCAGAAGTTGACTCTGAGCTCGAACACTATCCTATAAAAATGTGATGACGCTTTAATTTAGGGCATATTTGCTTCTTTTATTTAACTACAAATTGGTTGGCATACAAGTTAACTGACACTTTGAAGGGTTTAATTATTAGTTAGTTTTCAAACAAAGTACTACTACTTACACGACCGTTGAGAAGTTTGGGGTCACCCACACAATTTCATGTTTTCCATGGAAACTCACACTTTTATTCATATGCTACCATAACTGCACAAGGGTTTTCTAATCATCAATTAGACTTTCAACACGATTAGCTAATACAGTGTGGCATTAGAACACAGGAGTGATGGTTGCTGGAAATGTTCCTCTGTACCTCTATGGAGATATTCCATTAAAAATCAGCCGTTTCCAGCTAGCAGAGTCCTTTACCACAATAACAATGTCTACACTGTACTTCGGATTAATTTAATGTTATCCTTATTGAGAAGAATGCCTTTCTTTCAGCAATATTGATCCCAAACTTTTGAACAGTAACGTATGTTCGAGCTGTATAAATATCTAACTGCAGGATACAATGTCTCCTTGAAGGTAATAGCCTGATTACAATTTAGCAGAACATTCAGCCTTGTGTTTAAATGACCAGCTGTATCCAGTTTTTCGCTTCTATCAATGACTGATGCTGTGGCTGTTTGGCCATATTCATCCACGAGTACTGTATGCATAACTAGTAAGACTTTAGTTTTACCTTCACTGGATTAAGAACGTTTAATTTTCCTTCAAACATGAGGCAATCCCTAATATTCAGCTATATTTTTTAACGATACACATATAACCACTTAGATGAGCATATGTTCATATATCAAATCAAACATTGACATTTTGAGAAACACTGATCATTCTGCGATTGTATATTTACAATAACTCCATCTACACCTCAAAACACAGTAGAATTGTTAAGATTAGAGAGCATTTGTCTCCCTAATGATGGCTCAGTTCTATTTACGTGACAGGGTGACAATACCAGAACCCTGCAGCCATGATGTATTTTATTATTTACACTTGTGACAACCATCCATCCATTCCCTATACACCGCTTTATCCTCACTAGGGTCGCAGGGGGTGCTGGAGGGGGGACACCCTGGACAGGTCACCAGTCTGTCACAGGGCTACATATACAAACAGACAATCACTCTCACATTCACACCTATGGGCAATTTAGAATAATCAATTAACCTCAGCATATTTTTGGACTGTGGGAGGAAGCCGGAGTGCCAGGAGAAAACCCACGCATGCACAGGGAGAACATGTAAACTCCATGCAGAAAGATCCCAGCTCCATCCCGGGATTTGAACCAGGGATCTTCTTGCTGAAAGGGAAAAGTGCTAACCACTGCTCCACTGTGCAGCCCTTCACTTGCGACATGTCAAAATAAATTAAGTGTTGAATGCCGATTGACCTTGACATGTGTTTGACCCCTGAGGTCGCCTCAGATGTGAAAATCATCAGTTTAAAAAAAAACCCTTCACCCAAGGACCACTCTGTGCCTTTTTTCCCTCTTAGCTTCATTTCGTAATCTTCTGTTTCAATCTGAAGGTCATTAGATGCTATTTAAAGCTAGTAAGAGAACCTTTTGTTTGGATTTTTTATGTCCAATTGCTTTTGGCAAGGTTAAGATGGTACGTTTGTGCATAAGTGAACAGAATATTTAAGAGATTTTAGCCACCTGTGACCAGAAGTGCTCCGGAGGGATTCCTTTAATAATAGTCACCCTCTTTTTCTTACCAAAAAAGGACTAAAATTAGACTACACTAAGAAGATAAAAATAGTGTGGAGCTGTGGTATCGCTGTCTGAAAATGCACACACACTCAGAATTGCAAGTGCTTTTAAATAACGCTGGCTAATGCAAGTCAAAATTTTCACCCAACCCGTATTTGGCCTTGGAAGTGTTCAAGGGTTAAAGGTTAATGCTGCCTCCAAGAAATATAATCAGTCATTATGATGTTATTTTCCTCCACCAGCTGCTTTTTTTCTGCTTTTATCAGTCTTTTATTTTTAATTTTGAAGCGAATAAATGAAATAAAATGAGCTGAATGCATCAAAATGGTTAAACTGCATTTTTTTCAAGCAGAAAAAGGATCCAGATGTTTCAGTGCCTTTTTTTTTAACCTAACGCAGAGCCACACTTTCTCCTCTCTGACCCCGATTTCGTTGTGAGGTTTGAATGTGGAAAAAAAAAAAAAAAAGAATCAAAATTCCTTTTGTCAAAACAAAAGTGCCCCGGAGCAGCCACTGAGGGGGCTGGCTGGGGCCTAGGGATTCCCATGGCCTTACTGCCATCCAGTCCACACAGCCGGCTGCTAATGAGAATTTACAGTAAGCTTTGAGGAAAATCTCTCAAACCTCTGCGTCGGGGCTGGATTGTGCACTCCCGAGGTGCTTCGTGTGGTGTTTCTTTCTCACAAAAAAGGGGGAGAAAATGTAGTTAGCATATTGTGAATTGTTTTCATCCCCACCACAAGTAGTTAATTTTTAAGCAATACAATCTGATGTAAGTCTGGGCATGGCTGCGGCAGATTTTCCCAACCCCCCTCTCTCAATCCCTCCCCAGCACTCACACTCACGCACATGCACACTCACGCACATGCACACGCGCACACGCACACGCACACACACACACACACACACACACACACACACACACACACACATATGCACACACACAACCCTGCTGCTGCTGTTCCAAAATAATTTTTTATACCAGCGGTGGGGGCTCCGGAGAATATAAGGTGGCCATGTTTGATAGATTTGTGTCGGGCTCTGCAATGCAGAAAGCGAGAGTTGTTGCGTGTGATCTTGCAAGTGACAGTGACACCAGGCGAGTCTGTCGGATTCGTGACTGATCCGGACTTGGAGGGGGAGAGAAAGAGAGAGAGAGAGGGAAAAAAAGAGAGGAGGGGGGGACAGACGGAAAAGAAACAAACAAGTAACAATGTAACTTACATGCAGTCACACACCCCTTTTTCTTGTAACAATGTGTACGTTTTTAAGGAGGGAGGGGGCGCGCAGAGGGAGAAAGAGAGACGGAGAGAGATAGAGAAAGGAGGAGGGGGTGCGTTCTGAAATAATATAGTCAGCCATTTTTATGTAAGGGGATTTTTTCTTATTGGGGGGGTTGTTAAAAAATAAATATAAGAGGGCGGCCATCTTTGTTGCTCTGCCTAGTGTAAAATATTCCAAAACGCCCCCCACTTTTTCTGTGCCGATTTGAATATTAAATAAATATCACATAATCGGGGCAAGAATACGCTTTTTTTTAATACGAGGACGGATCCAATGACGGGAATATAATGTCCTCTCCTCTCCGGTCCTGTGAGGAAGACGAGGGCATGGTGGTTAATTCCGAGGGAGGAGATTTTGATGAAGAAGACGACGACGGAGACCTAGACGAGAACGCAAGCGACATAAACTCGCCGGCGGCGCCTCGGGAAACTGCAACGGCAGCCGCGCCAGGTACGGTAAACGGCGGAAAAACTGGCGGACAAAGTCGGGAGCGCGCACCCGAAACGAGAAAACACACTTTAGTTGTAGCGCAGGAAAATCCGGGAGAAAAGCGCTCGGTAGAAGTAGCCCCCGAAAGCCGCAGTTTGTGTCCCCCCATCCCTGCGCCTCTTTTCCACGTCCAGAACCGTACAGTAGAGCCCAGACAGGAGCCGAGAACGCGCGTACGAGAAAGAAATAATAGTTGACTTCAAAAACATCCCCCCGATGCACCACCTAAACCTCATCTCCTCTTTAGTTAGTGCACCTATATGTGTGTGTAGGTGCCATGTTCGCAGCTTGCAAGAGAAGCTGGGGAAGAAAAAACACAACGAGAGCGCGCTTTGGAGTTTGCAAGAAAAAATGCAATAAAAACAACGCACACCTAGCAGATAAAAATGTGTTTGTGTTGTGTTGCGCACATCGTCCTCATTCCACTTCCTCTTCACCTTCTAGCACATCCCAACAAAGTTTAAACTAAACTTGCCGCAGCTGGGCTTTCTTTTTGTCGTCGCAAGCTCACTTCTCCAGCCAGCAAAAAAAAAAAGTTGCAGCTTGTTTGTCCTTTAAAAATCCCCCCCCGACAGCTCCTATAAACACGCAGGGCATGCAAAGAAGCTGTGGGGTAATAAGGTCGCCCTGAAGGGTAAAAAAGCTCACGGCGGAAAACACTGCTAAAACATGGAGTCCCCACTGGCCCCAGGCTATATTTATATTTGACAGGCGTCTGGAGGAGAGGAGATGATGCGTTTTGCCGGATGATAGCGTGAAATCCTGGTGTCAGACACACAAACTTGCCCTACTGTCACTACCCCCATTGTCGCTATGACAGGTCAGAATAGGACACAGCTGCTGCATGCTGCTCACTTGCAGGACAGAAAGGTGTAGCTCTAACCAGCCTCATATTCACTTCTGCTAAACGCTGGTTGTCTGTGGATGTTTGGAGATACGTGCATGTGTGATTGACTTGAATGCATGTGACATTCTGGAAGTTTCTGTGGCGGTAAACTTGCATGAGGTGACAGTAAAGGTTGGTTCATTGCAGCTAATTAATTAATTCATGCGTGCAGGTGTTGTAATAATGTGGTTTGGGCGTGATTGAAATGTCTAAAAGTGACAGTGAAGGTGTCAGAAGGTGGAATTAGAAGACTGGTGGTGGTATCATGTGCTGTTTGAATAATACAGGAACCATCCATTGCATTGTCTTCAGACTTAATTAGCTCGGCTCCGGACCCGCCGCCATAACAAGCCAGACACATAGATTAGTGTCGGGCTTCCCGTCGAGGACCTTAACCCTCTTGCGACCTTTTGCAGCGGTCACAGCAGTGGTCGGGGTCCCGTTGTGGGAATTGCAGAACGGGTAAAGAAAGTCGTTGCAGTTCACTGCACCGGCGGCCTTTGAATCACCGGGCCCTGCGTGCGTGCTACTGCCGCCGCCGGCGTGTCTTCGGCGGCTGCACGCTGCACGGATACGCGGGAAGAGCGGGGCTGGCTCGTTGGACGGGGTGGGAGTGAAGAGGAGGAGGAGGAGGAGGAGGTGGTGGTGGTGGTGGAGGTGGTGATGGTGGAGGTGGGGGGCTGCTGCTGCTGCTGGTGGGAGCGCGCACCAACAAAGGCAAGGCAGACAATAAAATCCGACAAAACCTATCAAACAGGCTGGTTGCCTGGCGGAGACCGCAGCCCGTATTTTGGTTATGCTTTAACGCTCTGCTGCTTTTCCTCTGAAGCTGGGGCCTGTGTCTTTTCTGTGTTTTACTCGTTCCAGCTCCAAGCCAGGTCAGGTTGCAGGTTAAATTGCTTTCCCTGTGGTTGGGATGTTGCCCAGGTACCACAGGGAATAACTGGCCTGACATTTTCACATCATCTGCTCCCTCAAAGCACAGATGCAGTCATGTATTTTACATGCACTGTGGCTCAGGGTCCTCCATGATCCAAGACAAGCTGAGGGTTTGAAGCTTTTGTATTTCTGCCACTTGTGTTTCCCTGAGATGAAAAGTTCAATAAATGTAGCACTATTTAAAAAGAATTCAAGAACTTACAGATGATCCTCAACACCATAGATGGCTCATTTAGAAAGGCGTTGGTTGCCCTTTACATCACCATAAGCCAATTATCCCCATGCCATAATAACACTAATACCAACTGTCAAATCTGCTTACAGCCCTCTAATAAACTGTCTCATTTACCATGTGTCACAATTCAGACAAGGTCAGAGGTCAGTGAAGCCACTGTGGCTATCATGCAGCTTTTGTTGTGTGTAATTATGTTCAGCAGGGATTAGCTGGCTTGTTGGGAAGCGTTCTGAGAAGATTATATTGTTTAGCTGAGTCTGATAGCTGTCTCTCTTTCAAAGCTTTCTTTTACCCTGTCTCTTTTCCTGTGCTCCTATCAGACGAAGAGGCAGAGATATCAGACAGAGAAGTCCCATGCAGGAAGAAAGGCCGGCCGAAGAAGAAGAAGGACGCAAAGAAAAAAGACAAAGAGGGGAAACCTGCTAAAGCGAAAAAGCGCAAGAAGATTGTAAGTTCACTAGGCTGTCAGTCTGTGGATTTTTCAATCTGATGGCCAGAGTGTATCGCCTTAATTACTTTTCTTTCATTTACTGCACAGGACAGTGATGTAGAGAGAGACTCGGACAGAGAACGGGACTACGGCGAGAACTCAGACAGCGTAGCCAGCGACTATGGCTCTGGTGAGAAAAAGAAAAAGAAGAAACATAAAGAAAGGAAAGAGAAGAAAACCAAGAAGAAGAAAAAAGACGACGGGGACCGAGACAGCAGTCAGGAGGAAACAACAAAGGTAAAGAATTCAATTTGTCTCCCGAAAGCTCCAAAACCATCTTTGCCCGGTCCGGCCCTGTCTGTGGACTGACTGGTGGTTTCTTCTCAGCAACCGATAGAGCAGAAGACGTCTGCACAGCTGGCAAAGGAGTGGGGTCTGGAGGATGTTGATCATACCTTCACAGAGGAGGACTACAGGGAACTCACCAACTACAAAGCCTTCAGCCAGTTTATGAGGTACGGCTCTCTTGTTTTCTCATGGTGTCGCTGCCTGTAGGTGTGGGTGACATTAAGGCATGGAAACAGACACATATGCAGCGCTGTCAAATATGCCAAGTGCTCTGCTGGCAGTAGTGGTGGAGTATGATCTCCTCTAGCATGCTTTATAAGTCGTGTTTGTTTCAGTATCTCAAATCTGCTGGCAGTTGTGCTGAGTTGCAAAAGGAGGCAGGGTTTGACAAAGCATTTCCCTCTCTTTTTACAAGCAAGATTTTCTAAAAATGTGTCATTATTCCTGCTTTTAAAAGCACTCACACCGCAGACTTTGCTCTCCATCTTCCATGGCCGCAGCTCAGAGTAGTTATTCTGTTTAACTTTAGAGTTTAAATGTGTTCGGACAAGCCTTTGTTTGTGAGTTGCTGAGAGGAGACAGCGAGAGTTGAAGACATTATCAGTAATCTGAAGGATGTCAGAAGTAAAAGGAAAGTGTTGCTGCTAACTATGCGGATGTTCAGTCTGTGCTTTAGGTCAGAACTATAATGATTCATGCTGTTTTGTTTCTTGAAGACCTGCCTCATGGTGTCTACATGTGCTAGGAAGCTTAATGTCTGTGCTCAGCTGACAAGACAAGCCTAGTTTGGACACAGAACTTTTTCTGTTTGTCTGCATGTCATTTCTGCTGATAAAAAAGCGACATCAAAAAGTTGATACACCCTATGTTACTTCACCATGTTTTTCATTCAGTGATCACAGCAGTGTAAGTAAGTGCAGGATGTAGACAAACTAATTTCATCAAAAACATTCGGAACAATATTAAAAAAATACCTGTATTTCGTTTTTACTGTAATGTCCAAGTATTGCTGCTTAAATACTCGTGTTCTGCTGCGTTTTTATTCCTTCGACAGCTTCTCTCTTGTTTCTGTTTACGCTGATTATTGGTTTCTGTTTAATTTTGAACAGACCGGCTTCATTCTGCACCGGCATCAGGATTCAGCTAGAACTGTTGAGGATGAAACGAGCAGCAGCATTTTTACTCAGATACACTCAGTTTGGGTTGAGTACGATTATTTGCTCGCGTCTTCCTCTGGCAGCTGCGTCTTTATCATCCCAGCTTGCTGTATTAGTCAGGGAGCAGCGCTGACATTGTGTCAGTTGCAGCCTGAGCCTCGTTCTCTGCGGCTGACTCATACATGCTTTGACTCTGATAGCATTAAGTAATCCGTAATGCCCAGCGCATGTTTATATCGGGGGTTATTTGGTTGTCAGATTTGGCTGTATCAACTCTTCTCAGCCAATTTGTCCGCAGTTCATATAGAATACAACTGACAGTCAGCAAAATTAAAGTAATTTTAGTTAATAGAGTATCCTGAATGCAGCTCTGATAATGAGGTGAAAGTGTATTCGTTCTGGAGACATGGTTTCTCTTTTAAAACTCACCCTCTTGCCCCCAGGCCGATGATCGCCAAGAAGAACCCGAAGATCCCCATGTCAAAGATGATGACCATCCTGGGGGCCAAGTGGAGGGAGTTCAGCTCCAACAACCCCTTCAAAGGCAACGCTGCTGCTGTCGCGGCAGCCGCTGCCGCCGCCGCCATCGCTGTTGCCGAGCAGGTCTCTGCAGCGACCGCATCGCCCGAGCCGCCACCTCAGCCGCCACCAATTAGAAAGGCAAAGACAAAAGAGGGCAAAGGTCAGTGGCCAGCCTTCCACCTGTAGCCTTCTGTCTCTGTGCTCCTTTAGCTGTGTGTTATCTCTGATTGTTTAGTAATCTTTTAAAGCAGATTTGAAGCAGGTGGGCATGTTTTATTGATGGAATTATTGTGGCATTGGGCTATTAGAGGCATCAAGTAGAACAGCACTAATCAGTAACGCATGCTGGTCTTCTATTTTGTGGACAGATATCTTATTTTGTGCTTTACGGGCTAATTTTTGGTCAGTAAACTAAGTGTACTGTGTATCCAAACATCACATTTACTCCCACTCCTTTGGTAATACAGTACACAGTCATTCTTTCATTCTGAATTATGCATGTGATCTTTGGTGTCCAGGTCCAGGCTATAAGAAACGCAGTAAAAGTCCTCGAGTTCCAGACAAGAAGAAGGCTTCAGCGGTGGCTAAGGCTAAAAAGATGGCACCCATTCGTATTAAACTGTCGCCTATAGGTGCCAAGAGGAAGAAGAGCTGCTCAGTGAGTATGGAGATGAATAAACCGACCTGTTATTTTCCTCTGTTTTTGCTACCTGTTTGTCCCTCTTCACTCACTCCCCCCGCACCTCCTTGCGCTCCGTTAGAGCGAGGACATGGACGAGGATGAGTCTGAGCAAGAGGACTCCAGCGTTCACAGCTCCTCGGTTCGCTCTGACAGCTCTGGTCGAGTGAAGAAGAACAAGCGAGGACGGCCTGCCAAGAAGAAGAAGAAAAGTAAGCACAGCCAGCTTGTTCTATGTACAGCACATGATTAGAAATGATGTTCATGTCCATGTCCGTGTTAGAATTCTGTCAAGTCAGGTTTAGTCTAACTTTTAGGAAAACCAAAAAAATAATGGAATTAATTTCTTTTAGATTTGTTTCAGACAGCAAGAACATTTTCTGCAGTTTAAATGTGAGCCTGAATACTAGTGGCAGTGATTGAGGTTTAACTTGAGATACTAGATGATGTTAAGGTGTTTAAGAACCACTTGTTGCTCTTTGTTAGCCAACCAGCACAAAGCCGAATTAGAACAACGGGGCCTTTTATCTTGTAGATTCACACTTTCCGTTACATCACATCTTCACAGAAACCATTTCAGCTGGGAGTTTCGGTTGTTCCTTTTAGTTCAAAGGAAACACATCAACATGACTCAATATTTCACTTGATGCATCAGTGGAAAATACAATTGAAAGCGACATTTAGATTGCGTGTACCTGTGTATGATGCAAGTAAAACATGAGCTGTTGGGTTGTTTTTAGTGTGAAATGCACTTTGAAACTAGAGCTGCAATGACTAATTGGTTATTATCAGCTATTTTGATAGTTAATTATTTGACGTAAGTATTTTTTTTAAAGAAAAAAAGTGAAAATTCACCAACTACAGCTTCTTCTAATTTAATATTTTCTCTTTTATTCACATGTCAATGTCACTACACTGAATATCTTTGGGTTGTGAACAAAGCAAGACATTTGTGGATCGTGTTGGGCTTGCTGATAAACATTTTTCACCATTTTCTGGCATTTAATAGTCAAACAGCTGACAGTTGATTGATAATCAATAGGCGAATCAGCAGTGGAAATAATCCTTCATTGCAGCCCTGTTTGAGATGTTTGTTAATCATTTGTCTCCCTATTCCTGCTTCTTCAGTACCAGGTGAGGAGGAAGGAGACGGTTATGAGACCGATCATCAGGACTACTGCGAGGTTTGTCAGCAGGGGGGAGAGATCATACTGTGCGACACTTGTCCTCGAGCGTACCACCTCGTCTGCCTCGAGCCTGAGCTAGACAAGGCTCCCGAGGGCAAGTGGAGCTGCCCCCACTGCGTAAGTGTAACTACACAAGAGCACGTCCGCTCCTGTTTTCTATTTATAATTCTGCTTTGCATCTTTTTACTCACATTTATAAACGAGTGACATGGCTACTTGGCAAACGCGGGCGGCAGAAGAAAGACAGTTGATTAAAAGTGGTTTGTTTTTACTCGCTTGGAGGATTGCATGAATAGAAGCTTTGTAGTTGCATCACAAATCTGAGTAGAGAACTGGCTGCATCTAGACACACAAAATCCTGCCAGACAAAGACAGATACCTGAAGCGGTGCTGTGGGTGTAAATCTATTCATTAATCTCACAAATAAAACTGACTGCTAATTTGTAGTTGCCATGACACGGTGGTGTTTCTGTTTTTTATACCCCATGCTGATGCAAAACAATTTTGTTTAGTCATGAACTGTATTCCAAGAAAGCTAGTTTGAAACCACTGACTAAATTGCTGTGGGAGGTTTTACAAAAGGGGGATGAAAACCAAAACACTGGCAGTCATTCAGTTCATTATGTGTAGACTTTTATGTGATTGCAGCACCTTTCAAATTATCCAGCTGGCATGTTGCTGATTTTCATTCAGGTGGACCTGCATCAGTTCGCTGTCTGCGTGGATGAGATGGTATCACTATCAGAAATAGATTAAATTCAATACTGGTGTCGAAATGTGTTAAAGAAGGAGAGAGGGGGAGAAAGACTAGGAGAGAGAAATACAAAGTGTGCATTAGTGGGTGATAAAGAGAGATCAAGACAGGCCGAGAGCTGACACAGAAACTTTCATCTGGTGATTATGTAATGTAATTCTCAGGTTTATGAGTGACTTGAATGAAAATACACTGCAGTGCGGTAGCATATTTAGGCCAGTAATTAATTAATTTAGTTATTTTTTTATGGAGGCGTTATATTCTAACAGAAAAAAAATGAATATTCTGTGAGATTATAAAGTCCTAAACTGGCCAGAACAAAACATGAAATTGTTGAGACTCAGGTCACAAAGTTACAAGAATAAAACTTGGAAAAGAGTGTTTTTTGTCATTGTAGGAGACCTTAACTATACCAGTGACATTTCTAATTGTACAATTACATTTTACCTTCCTTCTGCTTGTTATCTTTATATAACTGTTCTCTCTTCAAATAACTACTTACATCTCAATGAATATCTACACTCAACAAAAATATTTGTTTTTGCTCCCATTTTTGATGAGATGAACTCAAAGATCTAAAACTTTTTCCACATACACAATATCACCATTTCTCTCAAATATTGTTCACAAATCTGTCTAAATCTGTGACAGTGAGCACTTCTCCTTTGCTGAGATAATCCATCCCACCTCACAGGTGTGCCATATCAAGATGCTGATTAGACACCATGATTAGTGCACAGGTGTGCCTTACACTGCCACAATAAAAGGCTGAAAGGTGCAGTTTTGTTTTATTGGGGGGGTCCTCTCCTCTTCAATGGCTGTGCGAAGTTGGATATTGGCAGGAACTGGTACACCCTGTTGTGTACGCCGATCCAGAGCATTTTTTCAAGGAAACAAACATTTGCAAAATTCTGCCTCCCCCTTCTCCTCACCCTTCCTCCCTCCCTCTCGCCTTTTATTGTGGCAGTGTAAGGCACACCTGTGCACTAATCATGGTGTCTAATCAGCATCTTGATATGGCACACCTGTGAGGTGGGATGGATTATCTCAGCAAAGGAGAAGTGCTCACTGTCACAGATTTAGACAGATTTGTGAACAATATTTGAGAGAAATGGTGATATTGTGTATGTGGAAAAAGTTTTAGATCTTTGAGTTCATCTCATAAACAATGGGAACAAAAACAAAAGTGTTGCATTTATATTTTTGTTGAGTGTATGTATGAGTTTATTCTGTAAAACTTTATTCTCAGAAATGATAATAATAGATAATGTTAGTTTTTTCTCTGAAAATTACCCTCCTCAGCTTAAAACCTGTCTTACCCATTCACAAGCATTTTTTTTAATAGTCATTGTTGCAGAGGGAGACTACAAATATGGGTTGCATAGTTGTTACATAAATTACGGAGTTCTTTTTTTAACCTTTGTTCACTCAGAATAGGTTCACTTGGAGCAGTGATCTATTTTTCATGAACTCCATGATTCACACTCCCAGACTTAATGCAGCACCTGAGCAGCTCTATTGGACGTCTCCTGAGTCCTCTTTCCTCTTTTCTTTTATCCCTCACTCACATTTGCACTTTTAAGACCGTAAAATTCATAGTTATAGCCTGGATTCACCTTGACAGTTAATTTTGTCCAAAAAGCCAAGGCAGCCTGGCAGTTTAAGAAGCAAAGGTTGCATGGTTTCCCCGTATCGGTCTTAATTCTTGTTCCTTGTTATTGCTAGTGCCAGTTGTAAATAAAAGCATAAAGATGACAACAAAAAACAATCCCAACATTTTCACTGATTTCATCCGGTCAGGCTCTTCACGTCGATGTCTGCTTTTGTGTTTCCATTCCCAGGAGAAAGAGGGAATCCAGTGGGAGGCAAAAGATGAAGAATTTGAGGATTTTGAGGAGGACAGCGAGGACAGAGTGATATCGGAGGTCAGCGTCGGGGTCCCAACCGGGGCGGACGAGGAAGACGACGACCACATGGAGTTCTGTCGGGTGTGCAAAGATGGAGGTGAACTGTTGTGCTGTGACACCTGCACATCCTCCTACCACATCCACTGTCTAAACCCGCCTCTGCCAGAGATCCCCAACGGAGAGTGGCTGTGTCCACGCTGCACGGTTCGTTACTCCTCTGTTCTAGTTTCACTTTAACTGCTGTTTGTGTTTGATTCTGCATTTGATTTATATTCTATGGAGTTGACTTGTTCTGTATGTTTATCTGAACTTTCTTGTTTAAATACACTTCCATATTTGCTTCCAGTGTCCGCCAATCAAAGGACGTGTGCAGAAGATCCTCCACTGGCGATGGGGCGAGCCTCCACCTCCCATTCCTGTTCCACCCGCTCCTGATGCCCCACCTGATGCCCCACCACCTCCACCTATGAAGGGCAGAGCTGAGAGAGAGTTTTTCGTCAAGCTGACTGGGCAGTCCTACTGGCACTGTACCTGGATCACTGAGCTGCAGGTGAGACGGAGAAAAGATCAGGACAAGCATGGCTGTAAAGAATGATGGGAAGAGAAAGCTGTTTTTACATGTTTTGAGAGTGGATTTCTGCGTTTAGAGATGTGTGACTGCCCTGAAACAACAAAATGAGTGTTAATGTCCGCAGATGGTTCAGTTCTGCGCTATAAACCGTAATGCTGTTTGGGCTTAATAGGTCAGTCTTGCTCTGAATCTGCTACAATTTGTGTCCAACATTTTTGATTCTAGTAGATAGATATAAAATGCACAAAACTGCATAAAATGATGTATATTTTTTCAGATTCTTCTCTTCTTTAAGCCTCTAAAACACCTTCAAATTGAACAATCCACAAATGAAAATCAGTGTAGTCCACATTAAAGCTGAAACTTGTGATGAAGGACCACATGGTAATTTATTTAAATGAAATTCTGGGTCTCAGGAGCCAAAAAGATTGGGTGCTACTGATTTAGTGCTTCCTCAGTTGGCAAAGGAACTTTATTTGTCCTCTGTGCTTTCCTTTGTTGTAGAAACATTGAGTACTTCAGCTATTAGATGTAGTGCATTAGCCATTTGCTGAGGCTATTTTAGGTTGCACATAAAACTGTACCCATATCTTACTCTATTTAAATACCTCTAATAAATATTGGATGTATATTTAACTCAGATAAACATAAGTGCAAAACAGAGCATCAGTTGAATATACAGATAAGTACTTTTGTTTATGATTAGCTGTCAGCTAGTATCGTACAAGTGCAACATATTGCAAAACACTGTATAGAAATTCTGCCTAAAATGGAGAAAAGTTAGCTTCTGACCAACTTTTTTCTTATCCCTTCAGCTGGAGATCTTCCACTCAGTGATGTACAGAAACTACCAGAGGAAGACGGACATGGATGAGCCTCCCAGCCTGGATTACGGCTCAGGTGCAGAGGACGAGAACGGAGTGGGGAAGAGCGAGAAGAGGAGGGCCAAAGACCCCCAGTATGCCATCCTGGAGGATAAATACTACAAATACGGCATCAAACCCGAGTGGATGATGATTCACCGCATCATCAACCACAGGTAAGGGGGATGTGTGTATAAGCAATGCAAGGTGAAGGTTTTTGTGCTGTGACTGACTGTACAGCATGTGTGCTCCTCTCAGTGTGGATAAGAAGGGGACGTACCACTACCTGGTCAAGTGGAGAGATCTGACTTATGACCAGTGTACCTGGGAGAGGGACGACCTGGAGATCCCTGACTTTGGGATTTACAAGGCCAGCTACTGGAGACACAGGTAGAACTATAGGGAACATATTTCACCTTCATTGACATTATGATGAGAAAAAAACAACAGCGCACCTTTGATTAACCCTCATGTCATCCTGTGGGTCAAATATGACCCGTTTTAAAGTTTGAAAATGAGGGAAATAAACATATTTTCACAGGGAAACTTCTGATGTGAACATTTTGACGTTTTTGGTAAACTTTTGAACATTTTTTTGGTGGAAAAGAAGAAATGTTGAAAAAATGTTGCTTCAGAAAATTAAAAAAAAAAATCAACCCAAATCCAGTGAATTTCACTGGATTTTGGTTGATTTTTTTTTGTGAATCTTCTTAAAGAAAATATTAGAGGTTTTGCTGATATATATGTAATCACTTTAGATATTTTTAGGATTTTTTCGAAGGATTTTTACTCATTTTTTGAAAATATTAAAAAACATTTTTGCCAAATTTGGGAGGATTTAAAAAAAAAACCTTTAAGGGAAACTTTTAAGTAATTATTGGAATTTTCTTCCTGAAGGTTTTGCAAATTCTCAGAAATGTAGGGAATATTTTTGCTGAATTTTTGGATTTTTTTCCAGACAAGGAAACGATATTTTTTGGTGCCTGTAAATGAGGACAAAATGAGGGTTAAAAGAGGCAAGAACTTAAGTTGTATTCATTATACAGCAAGTTGGTTGGTTATTTTTAGGTATTTTCACTGGATTACAGTTTTATCATTGATGAACCAGATCCCTCCTCTTAACATGTACACAGCTTGGTTTTTATGTAGTAAAAAGATTGTTGGTGTTAAACAGAGACAATATAATGAAGGAAGATCCAGATAAAGCCAAGAAGATAAGGAGCAAGAACTCAGAGGGTGAAGATGAATCTCCTGCTTCACCGGTTACTGATGTGAGTTCACTGTAGCTTCATTCATTGTTGTAAAGTTTAATTTGTAGCTGCTGCCTGTCTTTGTCTTCTTTTGTCTGTCAAAACAGATTTAGATTCAGATTTAGGTTATGTTTCTTTACTGGATATCTCAAACATTTTTTATATCACATACATGTTGTATATCAGCATTCCTTCTAAGTCCATGTTTTTTGTACAGTTTAAAGGTGATTGAATGTATTTTCATAATTTTTGCTGGCACTAATACTACGGATACATAAACCATTATTAACTACTTCATGATGACAGCCCAACAATAGTTTATTGTTTGAGAATATCATTAAGTTTCGTTATTGTTTTCTTGTTTTGTCCCTCCAGCCCACGATAAAATACGAGGAGCAGCCAGACTTCGTCACATCAACTGGTGGTACTCTGCATCTGTACCAGCTGGAGGGTCTGAACTGGCTACGGTTTTCCTGGGCTCAGGGCACTGACACTATCCTGGCAGATGAGATGGGTCTAGGCAAGACCATCCAGACCATCGTCTTCCTCTATTCACTTTTTAAAGAGGCACGGAACTTAATTTTTTCATTTTTTTCGTCACCTCAAGCTCTTTTGAAATCTCACAGTCTAACCAAATACTGACTTTTTTTTTCTGTTCTCCTCAGGGTCACACTAAGGGTCCTTTCCTGGTCAGCGCTCCCCTCTCCACCATCATCAACTGGGAGAGGGAGTTTGAGATGTGGGCACCCGACTTCTACGTGGTCACTTATACAGGGGACAAGGACAGTCGAGCCATCATCAGAGAAAACGAGTTCTCGTTTGACGACACGGCCGTCAAAGGAGGAAAGAAGGCCTTTAAACTGAGGGTAAGGAAGAGTTAATGAGAGGACACATGAACCACCGTAACATGAACAAGCAACAGCATTATATAAAATGACTTCCGCTCATCCTTTGTCCTTCGTTTCTCTTCCTTCAGCGAGAGGCTCCGATTAAATTCCACGTTCTGCTGACCTCCTACGAGTTGGTGACCATCGACCAGACGGCGCTGAAGTCGATCGACTGGGCATGTTTGGTGGTGGATGAAGCTCACCGCCTTAAGAACAACCAGTCCAAGGTACTGTAGCTTGTTTACGTGTGTCACTAATAATGCACTAGAGCTCTCTCTGGTGGACAAACTGTGCAACAACAACACTCGACTGCTTCCTTTATTTTTAATTTACTTACCAGATCAATCCATTTATTGTTAACACCACTTTTTAGGCTCCTATATACCTTTAATGTTGCTATATTTGTTTTTTCTAATGTAACGCTGTCTTTTCCTGTCTTTATGACCAGTTTTTCAGGCGTCTCAATGACTATAAAATCGACCACAAGCTGCTGCTGACAGGAACTCCACTGCAGAACAACCTGGAGGAGCTGTTTCACCTGCTCAACTTCCTCACACCCAACCGCTTCAAGTAGGATGTCTTTCATTCTAACACACACACTTAAGGACACGATGAGCTTTCTGGATAGTCTTGGCAGCTAAAAATATTTATGTGACAAGTATGAGTTTTCCCTTATTTTTGTGTTTTATAGCTTTTTTTTTGCACTCAAAAGCACTTTTACCCATTTGAAATGCCTTGTTTTAGGCCCAGGTTTTCTTCCAATATTTATTTATGTAACGATGCAATAAATTTGCATAATGCCTGCCTAGTTGCTAGTTTGGCATGCCCTCAAACAAAACAGGAGCTGTTTCTTGGCATTGTTTCCTCACTAGAGCTGCTTCTGCTGAAGGTATGCCTCTCTGCTTATGCTCAGAGATCTGGGCTTAAAGCAAGTACCAGTCTTTACTTAGGCAAGCTAACCAGTGACTTTTGCAGGAGGCGAGCCTTTAAAAGAGCTTAATCTGAGCATTTTTTACAGTAAATGAAAAGATGTGGTGCAGCGATGTACAATATGAGGAAAATAATGTGGTTTTTTTCCACATTAAAGCATGTAAATATATTCCAGCAGACTCTAAAAACAAAATTATGAACCTGTAAATGTGCAAAATATGGACTCTTTACAAGTTAGTTTTCCGCAGTCTAACAGTATTGTCAGCGCATTATCTATTTATGTGATCAGGACAGATTTTTAGCAGTTCTTCACCCATTGATTTCTCCCTGCAGTAACCTTGAAGGCTTTCTGGAAGAGTTTGCTGACATCTCCAAAGAGGACCAGATCAAGAAACTCCACGACCTGCTGGGCCCTCACATGCTGCGGCGGCTGAAGGCCGATGTCTTCAAGAACATGCCTGCCAAGACCGAGCTGATTGTCAGAGTGGAGCTGAGCCCTATGCAGAAGTACGTCACTGACAACATCAATATAGAATATTTAATAACTGCATCGACTGCCTTTTCTGCAGCCATCCGGACAGATACACAATTTCCAGCTCTTACACACAAAGTTTTCTCTGAAACACTTAAGACATTGGCCATAATTGCAGGTTCAGTGGGAATCAAGAAGCCACACACTGATCTAAAACCACTTTTCTGCGACAATTAATATGATTTAGCTGGATTTATTGCTTCCGTATTACTTACCAGCAGCCATTCAGTCGATGTATATTATGTTTGCGTTCCTTAAATAATAAATCTAATATGTAATGTTGATGTAGAAAATGAGACAACTCTTTAGCAACAGTATGAGAAAACAAACTCTGCGGACCGTTCAATCTTATCATACAAAACTGAATAATGGAGCGCAGAGGGGAGAAAAAGGAAAGAAGTTTGTCTTAATCTGGTTTGCTGGCCTTTATCTGATCATTTCTTTGTGCTTTTTTTTTTTATAAACAGGAAATACTACAAGCTAATTCTGACCAAGAACTTTGAGGCCCTGAACTCAAAAGGCGGAGGAAATCAGGTCTCCCTGCTCAACATCATGATGGACCTGAAGAAGTGCTGCAACCACCCCTACCTCTTCCCTGTCGCCTCCATGGTGAGAGCTCCTTCCACAGCCAAATCTGTAGTGTTACAAAAATGAAAAATGTGACATAATTAGCTAATTAACAAAATCTGAATTATTTGTGCTATGTTTAATTACACATATAGTTCAAACTGGTCACTCTTCAGTTGATTTTCGTCTCTTTCGAAGTGATTCGCTTTGATTTAAATGTGAATTGCAGGATGGCAGCACCTTGTGGTAGCGTGTTCTAGTGCATCTGCCTTACACCTGTGTAGTGAATAGTACTGTAAGTTGTGCCGTGTATATAGAAAGTAGTAGTACCACGAAGCAGTATGAGGTTAAGATGCAGTGGTTTGTTATAAAACCATCCACGTTATTAAGTAGTGTATGAAGATGCAGCGAAATAAATTCTGTCACGTCTTGCAGCAAAAGCTATTTCACCAGCGTTCAACTTGAGGCTTTATTTGTGTGTTTGTAGGAAGCTCAGAAAACACCCAGCGGCGCTTACGAGGGATCGGCCCTCACTAAAGCCTCCGGGAAGCTGATGCTGTTGCAGAAGATGCTGAGAAAACTGAAAGAGCAGGGTCACCGAGTGCTGGTCTTCTCACAGGTACAACATACAGCACGAGTAAACACAGGCAAGCGTATATATACTCGCATACGCAGACCAGATGGGCAGGTCCCTACGCAGATGTTATATCCGTCCCATGACTCCTCCAGAAGGCTCAGCAGCAGGCTGCGATTCCAGCTGTGTGGCTGCATGGGTAATCAAGTATAGATGAAAACATACACACATGGCCAGTTTCTCTCCCTTTGTTCTTAGATGACTAAAATGCTGGACTTATTAGAAGATTTCCTCGACTACGAAGGTTACAAGTATGAGAGAATTGATGGAGGCATCACAGGAGCACTGAGGCAAGAGGCCATCGATCGCTTCAACGGTAAGATCTTGGGTCATGTGCAGCAAGCTGACCTCAGATGAACTTAGCTGAGGATGAGTAGGAGTCTCATTAGCATACATGCCTCCTGCTGCCATGAATCACACTTAGATAAAGTGAAGAAGTAATTAAGATGCAGACATACTTTGTCAGAGAGACTTAGCCAATTAAACCAGCTTTCCAAAATACATGTCTGTAGAGGAGCAATACAAAGTACTGCAGGAGTACTATGTTAGCATTTTTGTTTTGTGCTTTTGTGTAAAAAAAAATTGTGAATTCGTTGTTGTTGTTTTTTTTAAAATACCACCAAGTTGGTCCGATCTAATTTCTTAGTGGTTAATGGACACATCACATGTGCACATATGAGCAGCAAATGCCAGCCGAACATCATTTGCTGCATTTCATTTCCCTGCTTTCTCTTACTTAACCCCTTGACGCTTATTGTCGCAAATTCGCATCATACCACTTTCATTCAGATTGCAGCCGAGACAGTGTATGCATTCCCTCAATGCCGGCTTGTGCATGTTCAGTACGTACCTCGGAACCTTTTGCAAGCACTGGTTTCTCATAGGACCGATCGGAGTGGGACCTAATTATAATATACCTGCTATTATTGTTATAGATCTGTTCTATGTGTAATAGACTAATTGACAATCTCCATTTATTTTAGCATCAGCTGGAAAGCAAAAACAAGCAAACCTTTAAAAAAATGTAATTGTAAATAAATTCAGGTGTCAAGGTTTAAAAAATGAATACAGAGACACCAAATTGATCCTGAGGGTTAGTTATCTGTACTGTTCCTCTACAAATGATGTTGATTGGCTCAGATATTATGTTTGCTTTTATGAGGAATGATCTGACTCATCGGATGACTATTTCAATTTAAAGTATCCCACTTCTGTTTTGCATTTTCCAAAGCTTTGTCCTCCCTTTTAAGCAACCTACATGCTAAAAACGGCATTTTTCCAGAAGATTTGGCTCGTGCAATAAGCAGAATGATGTGCTGTGAAGATAGATCTGACTATGCAGGACTACGCGTAGAATATCATTGTAATGTTTAAGCTTTTGTTGGCAATGAATGTCAATAAATTATATAGTATGAAAAATAGCCAAGAGCTGAGTGATGCATCTCCTGGAGCTGGTACAAATGCATTTGCTGCTTTAGGTAACCGCCCATGTTAAAATGTAATGAAGCATTAGAGCCACAAAGGAGAACACAAAAGGAATACCTAAATATAGAAGCCCTGAAGTTCTGCAAACTCATTGTTCTCAGACAACTTTCATCTGAGTATGACTTTATTCAAGTGTTCCTGTTTTCCGATCGTGTTGCATTAACAATGAGAGTGTTTGATGATCTTTCTTCACACACATTGCATAGTAAAAATAACATCAGTTTTTTTATGAATTTTTTTTTCTGCATTAAAAAGAGAACAGTTATGGTGTGTTAAAAATGGATGAGTAAAGACATCCGTAAAGAATTAGATGACTGAACTGAATGTATAATTTAGAATTAGTACAATCCACTATAAGATGGAAGTTTAAAGTTAGAAATGCTAACTTTAGCATTCAAGAAGCTGGGTGAAGGGGCAAACAGCTCCATGTTGAGCATCTGGTTGACGGCGGCCTCTCAGTCGCGATGGTAGTTCTGACGCACTTGGGAGTCAATTTTGGCTGGCGTTTCTTGTGCTTTTTCTTAACAAAGCAGTACAAAACTAGAGCTTTACGTCGACTTTTTCGGTAGTGTTCAAGTAAAGAAGGTTTTCTTCGTATCCGGAAAGTAGAGCAGTTGGGGAAAAAAACTGGGACGAAGCAGGTGAACAAACAGCTAAGTCGCTGGTATCATCAGTCAGCCTACAAATGCAACTCTTTTTGTAATTGTAAAAGCTATTCCTATTCCCAGTGTTGTATTGCTGGTTATTTACACACTCTTTTTCTCCATTTCCAGCTCCTGGTGCTTGTCAGTTTTGTTTCTTGCTCTCCACCCGAGCGGGAGGTTTAGGAATCAACTTGGCCACGGCAGACACCGTCGTCATCTTCGACTCCGACTGGAATCCTCACAACGACATTCAGGTGCTGTTCGACCAGCTGTTGTGAAAGGAAATGAATCCCTACGTTATAACCTATTTTCTAAATCAAACCCTAAATCGGCCCTCTCTTCACAGGCATTCAGTCGAGCTCACCGTATCGGACAAGCCAATAAAGTGATGATTTATCGTTTTGTGACACGAGCCAGCGTGGAGGAGCGCATCACCCAGGTGGCCAAGAGAAAGATGATGCTAACCCACCTAGTAGTCCGGCCAGGTTTGGGATCCAAGGCTGGCTCCATGTCCAAGCAGGAGCTGGACGACATCCTGAAGTTTGGGACAGAAGAGCTCTTCAAGGACGAGGGAGAAGGTAACAGCAGTTGTGGTTCAATCTAGAAATTGCACAAACCGGATATTTTTGTCAACTGAAATTAAGGATTTTAACAAAAATGTAACAATGATGGGCTTATGGTCAAAGCTTATGGGAGACCGATTCTAAAAGAGAAGGTTTGGCAGGCAGTTCTTGTCCTGAAGGAAATTATGTTGTCAGATGCACTCACTTTAACATCCTGACAGGTTTGGCCTGAGTGCATGCTTGGCATATTCTGCTTTTATTGATGAAGTAATTGGTTGACAAGAACAGATATTTTTGTTCAACTGGTCTGCAAGAACAAGACAAACCATTCCTGCTGTTTAACATTTGGCAGGTATGAAGAACAGCGCGGGCGAAAAAGTTGAGGACGAGGGCAGCGTCATCCACTACGACACCACTGCCATCGAGAGGCTGCTGGACCGAAGCCAAGACGCCACGGATGACTCGGACGTCCAGAACATGAACGAGTACCTCAGCTCCTTTAAAGTGGCCCAGTACATGGTCCGAGAGGAGGATAAGGTGAGAGACAGGGGAAAGAAAGGAGGACATACTTTATTTTATGGCTGAAATGGCATTTGTAGAGATTTTTCTAATAATTTGTGTACTTTGGATTGTGGTGGGAGGGAGTGGGGATTTAAAGCATAGTGTTCTCCACATATAGTCGTGCACACAAGAAGATAAAGGAAATATGTTGTGCACAGGCTCCCACTCAGCACACTGAGGGAGACTGTCCACTAGAGAGCATGAAAATAAAAATCTTAATTTTTGGTGGTTGGGGTCCTCTGGTGCAGAAGACCGATTTATAAAGGATCCTTTTCCTGACCCCTTCAGTTGAAAATCAGCTTTTTAAAAATATTGTTAATATGTCCATATGGTGTTTCTTATATGGTGCTCTTCATGTGCTGGAAGACATGTCATGAGCAAAGCTAGCACATAACACCATGACTGATTGTATCCACCTTTAACCTGCAGTGTACGGTTTCCAAAACGGATTCAGACTTCCAGGGTTTCATATGTAACAAACACAATCCATACCTTCTTGACGAAACAGCAGTTTTGTTACATCCAAGATATTTTAAGACAGGAAGGTGTTATTTTCTTAGAATTCTAAATATCTAACTTTGATATATAGATGTAAGTTTTTAGGGATACAAAAAAGAAACTGTACAATAATGTAGCCCCATTTTTGTTATATTGTAAATGAAATCTACCTTATCTTTGTATCAAAGTTACAGCACTGCAAAAACTCAAAATCTCACCAAGCCTGTTTCTTATTTTTAGTCAAAATGTCTCATCCCACTTGACTTAAAGCTGCTGTCCGGAGTTTGAATCGCAGCGTCTCCCAAAACACTGTTGGTCCCGCCCTCCCTCCCTCTGATTTCGCCCCTTTATTTGTGCACACGCGCAGTACATGAGAGAAGTGCTCGGAGTGCTGCAGCATCTCGCCTGTTTTGCTGTTTTCCCCTCTTCTACATTTAGTACATTTAGTAAATAATAAAGGAATTACGTTAGAATGCTGTATTGAGTCTAACTTGTCCTAATACCAAAATAACATGAATCTGCTAGGACGAACGAGTAAAGTTTCAATATGTGATTACACTCGTGTATCCCTCTCGATGACGTTGTTTATCAAACTTAGTGTATTTACGCGTGTATATGTGTTACATTGTTTATTTATTTCTATCTAGAGTTCAGAATTGCATGACTCCTCTGACGAAGAGTATGTCCCAGACGCCCCAACATCTTCCTCCAGAGGTCTCAGGTCGGGCATCTAAACGAAACCGTCAGGCGGGCTATGGAGGCCGTGGTCGGGGAGCGAGGCGAGCACCCCGACCACGGCATCTAAACGAAGCCGTCAGGCGGGCTATGGAGGCCGTGGTCGGGGAGCGAGGCGAGCACCCCGACCACGGCATCTAAACGAAGCCGTCAGCCGGGCTATGGAAGCCGTGGTCAGGGAGCGACGCGAGCACCCCGAGCCAAAAAACGTCCTGCAGTCTCTTGGCCTGACAAGCCGTGGGATTGGTAACTTTCCTGGAAGTTGCTGATCCCTGATACTCTCTCCTCCACAAGCAAAACAAATGTGCGCGCGGTTGCGTAGTGCGTAGCTCGCCCACCTCTGCATGGGCTTGCTTGCTGTGCGCGTAACCGTTGATTGACAGCATGACAAAGCTGAAGCTCGAACTTGATTGGTTGGCAGCAACCGGCGCTTTTTGGAATAACATGGGGGTCTATGAGAGGAAGGCGGAGCTCATGAATAAATTTTCATATCGCGTTATACTAACTTTATATTATAGTATCGAACTAGACTAACACGTTTAAGCTTTGTTAAAAAATGATACATAAATTGAAAACAAACGGAAACTCCGGACAGCAGCTTTAAATCTTTGGGGAAATTTTTGAACATTTTTTTGTGGAAATAAATATTTGAAAAAATGTTTCTTTAAGAACATTCAGGGAAAAAATCAACCAAAATCCAGCGAATTTCGCTGGATTTTGGTTGATTTTTTTTTCTGAATGTTCTTAAAGAAAATATTGGAAATTTTACTGATATATATGTAATCATTTTAGATATTTTTTTAGGAAGATTTTTATTCATTTTTTTGGAAATATTTACAATTTTTATATTTTTTAAATTTTTTATTTCTTGTCAAATTTGGGGATTTTTTAAAAATAATTTTTTAGGGGACACTTCTCATTGAAGATTTTGTAATTTTTTAATGCATTTGTGGATTTTTTTTGCTGAATTTTTTAAAAAACCTTTTCAGACAAGGAAACAGTATTTTTCGGTGCCGTAAAAGAGGACGACTGGAGGGATAAGACACCTAAGCTTGACAATCCTGATTAAAAAAATACAGCTCAAAATAAGTTTTCCCAGCTAATTTTAAGATCTCAAGATCATATCTTACTTCAAGAAATCTTACCAAACCATTTTCCACTTGTTCTATTGGCAGATTTTTTTCACTTATTTCAAGGTATAAGTTCCTTGAAATCACCAACTATAATGTGTTGCAGATGGAAAACGTTGTTGCTTGTGTCTACATGTCTGAGAAAAGGCCCTTCACATTACCGCCTTTTAACTGATCTCTGACCCAATCTTCTGCTACCTGTGTATCTAATGCTGCAGATCGAGGAGATCGAGCGGGAGATCATCAAGCAGGAGGAGAACGTGGACCCCGATTATTGGGAGAAACTGCTGCGGCATCACTACGAGCAGCAGCAAGAGGATCTGGCGAGCAAACTGGGTAAAGGCAAGAGGAACCGCAAGCCTGTCAACTACAACGACGCTGCGCAGGAAGACCAAGGTAGGGACTGGGTTTGGACCTGGTGAGACTCAAGCGGACTAGGATCATCCCAGCAGTAAAACGGGAGCTTAAGCTTCTTTTAGGAAGCTCGGTATTAAAAAATGAGTCCGGTTTTACATGAAGCTAAGAATATTTCCAGTTTATTGTTAAGATTTATTGTTTTAATCTTGTAATTCCGAATAGGAAATAATAAAATTTTAGATGTGTTCTGTTTGAGTTGATACTTGCACAGTGGAAGTGAATGGGCCTGGCCTATTGACAGACCACCATGTGCTGTTTCAGAGTGGCATGCTGACATTTCAGATAACCAGTCCGAGTATTCAGTGGGCTCCGAGGAGGAGGATGAGGACTTTGATGATCGGCCAGAAGGTAAGGAGAGATTTATAAAAAAAAAACAAATGAGAAAAAGAGACATTAAACCGAGCAGAGCGGCTCATAAACAAATGAAAGACGTCTATTGTAAGACAGACTGTAAGGTCTGTGTTGGATTACAGTTTGAAATTGATTTAGTGCTTTCAGTCCCCTGGCAGACCTGAACAAGTTAGATTGCCAAAATGCAAACCACCATCCACCTATTGCTTCAGCAATTTTGAAGAAAACGCTTCGAGCAAATCAGAAGGTTTTAATTCTCAGCTGATGTATGTCTCCTGGCTCTAAATTTTATAAGAACTCTTCAAGTCTGCAAAATGTAAAAGAGCCAAAACAGTATCTGTCCGTCTCCCCCTTTTTATAGCAAGTTTTCCTGCATCTTACATCCTTTCTGTTGCTTCCTCGATGCACAGGTCGAAGGCAGTCACGTCGCCAGTTGAGGAACGAGAAGGATAAACCTCTGCCTCCTCTCCTGGCCAGAGTGGGAGGCAACCTTGAGGTCTGTACAGCTCTGGAAGCCGTCCTGCTTTCATTTTGACCTTTGTAACTGTGATGTTACTGAAGTCTGTCATCTTTAATTTATATTGAACTAGCAATTTCAGATATTTTTCTAGCAATCTAACAAAAAATTAATGATCTTAAATTGGAGATGGCAGCAAAGCCATTATATCTCCAACAGCTTTGAATCGTCCAAGCTCATTTATCATCATGATAGTGGTAGACATGCTTATAATGGCCTGCATTGTTCACGCTGGGATTCAGAGTTTATTTTAGCATTATCAGGAGGTCGGACTTATCCAGAAAAGGCCTTGAGACGCTTGAGAAATGCAGATGTCTGGAGGAGGATAAAAAAAGTTTTGTCCTTCTGGTGTTTTCATTTAAGATCCACCAGAATAATAATAACACACAGATATATTAGACTGACTGGTATTAGAGCCACAGTTCAGACAGCAGCAGCTTCACGCACAAAGATCCATGGTATCCTATAATTTCCTTCAATAGGTGCTGGGCTTCAACACACGCCAGCGCAAAGCCTTCCTGAATGCAGTGATGCGCTGGGGGATGCCATCTCAGGACGCTTTCTCCTCTCAGTGGCTTGTTCGAGACCTCAGGGGCAAGACTGAGAAAGAATTCAAGTAAGTAACAAAGAGTCTTTTAAGGAAAGCCGAAACTTCCTCCAAGTTCACTTTAATCATCTCTTCCTGACCTCTTCTTCATTTCCAGAGCTTACGTGTCTCTCTTTATGCGTCACCTGTGCGAGCCGGTTGCTGACGGGGCCGAGACGTTCGCCGATGGTGTCCCAAGAGAGGGCTTGTGTCGTCAGCCGGTGCTCACGCGCATCGGTGTCATGTCGCTTGTCAAGAAGAAGGTCAGACCAAAGCTGTTGGAAGTTGTAATCCTTAAAGAGCATATATTATGTACATTTACAAGTGCTTTAGGGTCTACTAGAATAAGTTTGCGTGTTGTGTTGTCTGTTTTTGCAACTGTCTCTTTAAGGCCCCACATATAAGTCCTAGTTTGCTCTGATTGATTATCTGGCCCAATGGAAACATGGTTATGTAGTGGAATCAATCAGAGAGCTGTAGCTCCAACAGAACTTGCTCATGTAGAAAAACTTTGATTTAAAAACCGTTTCAGGCAGGTAAGGAGCAGAGTTTTGTGGGAGAGAACAACTTATTTCGGCCGTTTACGTGCACAAAAAAACAGCTGTAACAGACTAAACAAACACAAAAACCAAAATGGTTTCAGTTTTAGATCATCTATGTTAACAGCAAGTGTGATTTAATATTCCAGAAAACTCTTCTCAAGCTGCTAATTTGTCAAAAAATACAGCAGAAGAGAAACAATTGAGTCCAAACAAACTGCTTTAGAAAAATCGGTCAGTAATGAGGTAGGAGCTCAAGTGCAGTCGTTTACCTCCAAACCGCAAGCTCCCATTAAGTTGTTCACCTTGTGGAGAAGTTGTGCAGCTCATTGCCCTGAGACTGGTCTACCAGCAGCAGGAAATGTTCGATGTGCAGCAAAGTAATTTATCTCCAGCTGTGGGAGTAGAAACCGTAAACTCTGAGGCAGATATCAATGAGATGAAATCACACAGTGACAGTGTGTCAATAGAACTGAACTATGGGAATTTAATTCATTGTAAATTCATTCTGCTGACACTGAAGTCTACTCTGCAGAGAATTAAGCACAACAAGTGTAAGCGCACTGAATGCCTTCTGCTGAAAAAATTCCAGCCATAACAGAAATGTAAAAATAAAAACTTTGTTAAAAATCATAAGGATTGTAATGGTAACATGGAGCCTCCATATCAACACGTGTTTACAGGTCTCTGTGCAGCACTAAGTCATCTTGTAGTACATAAAATGTCTGAGTTCTATTTGTGGTGAAGAAATCTGCCGTGACATCTTGAAAGATGTTTTCATTGCTCGACTACTTTCGGTTTGTCAAGTTTATTTTACTTTGTCCAAACATCTTCAATCCAGCTTTCAGTTCAACTTGTTTAAACCTGCACACATCCTGATCTGCTAACTGTGCCACAGGGAATGTGTGATATATTGCCAGACGAGCAGGGCATGTGGGTGGTGTGTTTAAATGAGGTGGTATTAGGTAAAGTGAGTGCCTGCCAAAATCTTTTTTTGTTTTGCTGAGTGTTTCATGTTTCTGCTCAGATCCAGGAGTTTGAACACATTAACGGTCGGTGGAGTCTTCCAGAGCTCAAACCTGAGGTCAGCATAGACAAATCCTCCTCCAGGGCCTCCTCTCCTGCTGTGAAGACCGCCACTCCCACCCCTGATGCCAGCTACAACAACACACCATGCACCTCCAAGCCAGGTAAACAACAGCACACACACCCGGACCAGCAGGGGGCGCTCCACATAAAGAACACCAATAAAGATGGATTCCAACGACTGTAATGTACATATATGTCTACTTGTGTGAACACATGCAGCCACCCCTGCTCCATCAGAGAAGCTGGAAAAGAACGGGAAGGAGGTAGAGAAGGAGGAGGACAAGGAGGAGGCTGAGGCCACGTTGGAAAAAGAGAAGGCAAAGGAGAAAGACAAGGAGAAGGATGAAGGGAAGGAGGCAGAGGGCAACAAGACGGGAGACCCTGAAGAGGTGGGACGTGGTTCTTAAAGCACAACACATTTCACAGCTTTTCTGTAATTCTGAGCCACCAATTACAGTGTGTGTGAATTACATCAGATATGTATATTTATTTTTCATATGAATTTGCTTTTACATCTGCAAAATGTTGACATTTTGAGATTTTACTAACAAGACATACACTGTTCACAAAGCTTTCAGCCCTGTTTTACATCAGAATACCATGTGTTTGGATGCATTTTACAACAAATTATATGCTTTTTATGTTATTTTCAACTATTTCCCAAGACAGTTAACAATTTCTGTGTGTTTTTTCATCCTTTCAAGCCATCTCTGGCTTCTGCACATTGTCACACTTTAATTAAAAATCCAAAACTGCTTTGCAAATAGTGCGGTTTTGAAGTAATGTGTACATTCAGTGTAATTAGTGGCATTTTTATACAGTGTGAAAATCAATTTAAAGTTGTGGCTGCCTAGAAAATGAGAAAACAAATGAAGCTACCACAGCATGTGAAGTAAATGAAATTAATTTTAAAAAGGCCTCAATATACAAGCACACTGGTGTGGTTTGATTATTTAAAATTAAATTAGTTTGAAACTTAAACTGTGTTCCCACAAGTCCAATTTTATCAGTTCTGTAAAAGTTGACATTTGAAAATTTAACAATTGATTTAACAACAGTTTAAACTTAAGTGACACAATATTGTTGTCTTCTTCACAGCTTTCTTCCTCAACAAAAGAAGCCTCACAAAACGCATCTCCTGACGGCAAAGAAGAGAGTGACCCGAAGGACGACGAGAAGAAAGAAACGACTGACGCTCCAGCTGCCACAACAGAGGAGAAAAAAGAAAAAGAGGAGAGTAAAGAGGAGACAAAACACACATCTAAGCATGACACTGATGTCAAAGAGGAGAAATCGGGTAAGAAGGAAAAGCAAGGGAAGCAGAGTGGATAAGCCCATTAGGGGAGCTGCATTTTTGATGTGTTGTGAGATAAAATCTAACATGCACAAACAGGAATTTAGAGCATGATTTCTCACTGCAGGTTTATCTAATTCAGTTTTGCTTTTTTGCAGAAGGAGAGAAGGCAGGGGAGGAGAAAGAAAAACGGGAGGAAACAGCGGCAGCCACAGAAGCAATAGATGTCAAAGATAAGGCCGAGGTGGCGGATTTGAAGAAAGGTGTGTCACTGCGCTGATCTTATTATCTTTTAACCTCTGACTGTATGTTACCATTAATACAAGTGTGTGGGAGTTGATACATTCATTGTCTTTGGTAATAACAGAAGAAGTCAAAGGTGAAAAGGATGTTGTGAAAGACGTCAAAGCAGCGAAGGAGGAGGCTCCTAAGGGTAACGGGAAGCCTCCGGTTGAGCGACCTCGCTTCATGTTCAACATCGCAGATGGCGGCTTCACTGGTTAGTAGTGATTGAGCTGCAGCTGATGTGGAACACACTCAGATGGGTAAAGACATGTGGTAGCAATTTCATTTATCTCTTGCAACAGCTACAGACTTTGTTAAACATTTTCAACTAAACAGCTGCAGTTCAGTTCATCAAGAAGAGAATTTATTTGCAGGCATGCATAGAATTCTTTATTAATGATTAATCTGCTAAAAATAAAGAGCATTTCGAAACCCACAAGTAGTGCATAAATTCATCGAAATTGACCCACTTGAGGATGACGTAGCACTGAAGAGCTATTTTTTTTTTTTTAGCATTCCTGTGTAGACATGTGGTTTGGGATGATTTGCACACAATGCACAGTGGTAGTCCAAAAAGAGAACTGAGAATGAGGCAACTTACTTGTAAAGATGTGGTCACATTCCGTTACAGGAAATTTCATAGGAAATGCCACAAAAAATATAATGTAACGTCATGCTTCTGCAGATCAATATTGAAGTTTTATTTTAACACTTTCCTCTTTGCTCTAAATCTTCAACAGGACACTTCAAATATATCCTTTAACCCTCGTGCCGTCCTGCAGGCCAAAGTTGACCCGTCTTAAAGTTTGAAAATGTGGGAAAAAAATATATTTTTAAAGTGAAAATTTTGATGTCCACATTTTGAACGTTTTTGGGAAATTTTTGAACATTTTTTGGTGGGAAAAAAAGAAATGTTAAAAATGTTTCTTAAGAACATTCACAAAAAAATCAATGCTCTTAAAGAAAATATTAGAGGTTTTACTGATATATATGTAATCATTTTAGATATTTTTAGGATTTTTTTGGAATACTTTCATCCATTTTTTGGAATTTTCTTGCCAAATTTGAGGGATTTTTAAAAATATACTTTTAAGGGAAACTTTTAGAGAATTTTTTGGATTTTTTCCCTGAAGATTTTGCAAATTTTCAGAAATTTGTTGATTTTTTTTTTTTTTTTTGCTGAATTTTTTGATTTTTTTGAGACAAGGAAACCATATTTTTTGGTGCTCAACAGGAGGGTTAAAGTTAAAACTGCTATCCTCTAATATATGATTGAGGCAAATTTATTTTATATTTTAATATTTCAAGAAAAGACTACAAACATCAGCTGTATATTGTAAAAAACATTTCCCTTTTAAGGCTGACAGGATTAGATTTGTTTCTAAGTAATGAAGAGAGAAAGGTGTAAGGGTTAAAATAACTTAATAAGCCGACCAAAATGGTACTCAGTCGTCCAAGCAACATAAAATTTACTCGTAAAATCAACCAACAAAATATTCCTCTTGCTTTCCAGTGCATCTGTACAAAAGCAGCAGTCAGCCAAAATTATCTCCACCTTGATCACGGACCCAGAAAAGCTGTGGGTGTGTTGTGGAAAACACCTGCAGCCAGGTTTCGGCTAGCTAAGCACTTTGAGACCAACCTAATTTCTGCCTTGTGCTGGCTTCACCCCCGCAGAGCTGCACACACTCTGGCAGAACGAGGAGCGGGCTGCCATCTCCTCGGGGAAGATGAACGAGATCTGGCACCGCCGACACGACTTCTGGCTGCTGGCGGGAATCGTGATGTATCCTTGACAGCAGTTGCCCGGGCGATGACCCCGGTGTGTTTATTTTTCTATTGGCCGGCAGAGGCCCGGCGTAATAAGTCAACAAGCCAGCCAGAGCTCAGTAAACAGCGAGCTGTGTCTGCTGGAAGCTGATGTAGTGGGTCATTTAGTTCACGTTGTTCTCTCTATTATGGTAATTAAGGCCGTGCTGCATTCACGTAAAACTGTGTTTTCATTAATCTGCAAGCTAATGCTGAGGCCGAGATGGACCGGAATAAAAGGGGGACTGCTTTGCTTTGGAAATCTGTTTTGTGCTAAAAAAATAAAAAAATCCAGTTTTGCATTTTAATAAGAAAATTGCCTTGAATACCACTCCAATATTTTGTTGTTTGTCAGTTTCTGTTTCTGAATATATGAAGCAATAACAATATGTCTGTAAGTGAAGCAGAGAGCAGCTGCGAGGGGGATTTTGTTACCTTCAGGCAGAGCCAGGCTACCTGTATCTTTGTTTCCAGTCTTTATGCTAGGCTTTCAGTTAAGCTAACCAGCTGCCAACTTTAACTTTACACTATATGGGCAGTTATGAGAGCAATAAACCTCTCCATTTGATTTGTGCTAGGACTAAAAATAAGCATTACTCCTAAAATGTCAAACTGCTCCTCAGCGTTTAGTTTAATTTAGCATAGCATAGAGACAGAAAAAAAGGTTTTAAAATACGGCTGCAATATCTACCAAAGCCCAGTAATAAACATATGATTTGTTTAATCCATAAAACAGGATTAAATATTTGTGGTTTCAGCAGCAGTCCTGTTATCATAATGAAGTTGTGTAGTTTGGTATCATCTGTGTGTATCTGTAAATCTGTACAGAGATCTACTCCAAAGATCAAGCTTTATGTACTATAGGCTAACTGCGCATGACATAGTCATAGTGCTGCATGTAACCTTTTATAAAACCATAAATAGGCATTATTATTTCTCAGTTTGTACACTTGTCAAAAAGCGAGACAGCAATTGTTGAACCTTAAAAGTGTTATTAGGCACATTTTATGTTTAGTTTAATTAATGCTAAGCTAGGCTAACGATGTCTTGGATCCAGGTCTAAACTTAGCAGACAAGACAGTGGTGTTTATCCATATGTCCATCTCCTTGTATGATATACTGAAATAGCACATTCCACCTGTTTTGATTTTACTTGGATTCATAACTTTGATCGTGTGCTTAAAAACATCTAAAATCCCTCCCTGTTGAGTTTCAGTATAATGTTGTGTTTATGCTGTTGGGTACATTTGATGATCTACACTCTGCAGCTTCATACTATCTCCGACAAAACGTGTTTCATGACCCTTAACCCCTGCACCAGTCACGGCTACGCTCGATGGCAGGACATTCAGAATGATCCCCAGTTCGCCATCGTCAACGAGCCTTTCAAGTCGCAGGCGAATAAAGGCAACTTCCTGGAGATGAAGAACAAGTTCCTGGCTCGACGCTTTAAGGTAAGACGGGACGCCGCTACGCCTTCATTTCAACATTCTAAGGCTGCTTTTTTTTTTCCTTTTCGTTGTGCTGATACATTGAAATCGCAAAAGAATACAATATTCTTAAATGGCAAATACAAACTTTGCCTTTAATTTGGTAACAACTATGACCAACTTTGAGTACTTGACAGTTTTAAGTTCTTTTCTGCTGTGGGCCGGGTGGTTTCGGTTGCTATATAAAACACTTGAGGTTCAGCATCTTCGATCACCTGACTTGTTTGATGGTCGGATGACAGATGCCCCTAGACCCACATATTAGCCCAATGGTATTGCTGACGGCTGCATTTCTGGAAGCGCTCTCATCCTGTTTTTGAGCGGCTCACATGTTTCAGATCCTGCCCTCAACATCCTCATTTACTCTATTGCTTTCTTTGTCTCGTTTCTGTCGATGTTTCTCGTTACGTTTCTTGCTAAATTATCAGAGTTTTTGATAAATGGGGCATCTGAGAGGAATTCTGTCTCAGCAATTTCTGTTTAACGCGTTTCAGTAGTAATTGGCTGTGTATGACAACCTCTTTTGCAACATGTCTACCACAAGTTACTCCTTTTTCCATGGCAAATATCAAACAGAAATACTGTTTGGAGCTATTTTTCTCATGAAATGCTTGTATTATTGTTGCTATGGCAACTAAGACACTGATTGTAGAAAAAGATAGAGATGATTAACGCAATTTTCTGAAGAAATTTAAGAGAAGATGGCAAAAAAAGGGAATTACTTTTTACTAATATTTAATTCTTATAGAAAAAGGAGACATTTTCTATAACTGTGCTCAAATGAAAGGAAGCCACGCTTGTTTTTTAGTCTCCCTCTGATTTGAGATTGGTTTATTGAGTGTACTGATTTCATACGAACATACAGGTAGTTTATGCTAACAGATTTCTCGAGAGTATTTTTTTCATTGAATGCATGGCTTTTTGTCTAATTCTTTGCTTCAGCTGCACACTGTCACAGCTACCAGTGAATTCAGCTGTGTGGGGGAGGAGCTTCAGTTTTATTAAGTCTGTGGAACTCATTCTCTGAGGAGCTTTGTGCAGGCTGAACTGTTAGTTTGATGTATTTGTGCAGGAGCGCGTGCAGAAGAAACACGAGATATACAAGTCTCATTTTTAACCTGCCGTAGTTTTTCTTTTCACATAATTGTCAGCCATGATAAAGTATTCTTGCTCTGCCTGGACAAGATTTGCACGAATATAGGCTCTCTAGAATAAATCAGGCTTCATGAGGTGAAAAATATTTGATTCTCCCTTGTTTGATGCCCCTTATATTCACTGTATTTGTCCAAATGGAACCCCCCTGCTACATATTAGTTGCTCTCTGTTCTCAGAAAGCAGCTTGTCGGATATCAGGACACAAATTAAAGCATTTAGTGTGTTGACACTGGAAAAATGACAAAATCAAAAGACATAGTGAAAGTTAATAGACATACCTAACAAAACTGATGTTGGATTTTGCCGATATTGCAGTGCATAGAGCAATAGTTACTCACAGCTGCTACAAATTCGAACCGTTTGCAGGTTTTGAGACAGGCTGGAGATCATCTGTTTCTCGTACCCTCGTTTCAGAAGTTTGTCTTTGAAATCACATTGCTCAGAATAAATCTTCATGTAACAGCGATGTTAAAAGTTGGCGTGGAAGGTCCAATCATAGCTTATGTGGAGCAGGAAAGAAAGAACCACAACAAAGACGGAAAAGGAAAAATGGAAGGTAATGCATCGAAAATACAATTATGTTTTGCCATTTAACTTTGTAGGTCCGTTCTGTTTTATGAATTATAGATGACATTATCAAGCCTTTGTGAATGTAAAACAGGCCATCAAAATCGATTCACAATGAAACACTTAGACTGAGATCACTTTGAGACATGACAAAAGAGAGTTGCAAACATACTGTATTTGAGGAATGGATGGAGTGATTTCCCTTCATTCCAAAACAAACAATATTCCCACTCGTCCCACTTAATGATTAATAATCTGCTAATTTCCTACTTTACATGTAGATGTTCATACTCCAGTTTCATATTGTTTAGTGTAGGTATCCTTTTCCTTTTGACCAGAAATGTGGGCTTTTCTTTTAGGCATGCCTCTGTGTCCCAGCCTTGTAAACTGTTGGATAATTGGTTGCTTACTGTAAACAGCCAAAAGACGGTGTGTTTAAAAAAAAAAAAAAGAACTGCAGTAAAACCTCCAAACGAGACAAATATTCAGAATGTGCTGTGTACATGTCTGAAGAGTCCTCTTAATACATGACTAATATGAAAAATGCCTTATATTGAACATGGGAACAGAATATGCTTTTTACATGACCTCTGTTCATCTCAGAATATTCTCCTATCAGAAATCTAGTACTTGTATACCAACAACATGCAGCATTGGATTGGACTGCTGCATAGCACCGCAAACAAATAGGAGTTTGCCGTTTTGTGACATAATATCAGTATCAGAGGACATATTTTCAACACAACACTGTCATTTTGGAAGCCAGGGTGCAGAAATGCCCATATCACACAGCCCCATGCAGAATCAGTCATTTATTTTATTATTTTTTGGGGTCTCCAGTATGTTTAATCTCGGGCTGCACAGTGTCAAAGTAGTTAAATCTTTTCCAACAGATCAGTTCACCTTTTAAATTTTATGCATTGCTGGATTTTTATGGATTCTCTGTACTTTTTGCAGCCTCATTTTATTCTATCACTCTGAACTTTCCTTTGTAAAGCAGTAAGTAGCTGTTCTGAAAAGTGCAGTATATGCTACTATTATTATAATGAAGCAGAATATGAAGTTGTCAGTGTACTAATTTGAGCACCTCTTTCCCTACCACTGTCCTCCAGCTGTTGGAGCAGGCGCTGGTCATAGAGGAGCAGTTGCGGCGGGCAGCTTACCTAAACATGACCCAGGACCCGAGCCACCCGGCCATGGCGCTCAACGCTCGCTTTGCAGAGGTGGAGTGTCTGGCAGAGTCGCACCAGCACCTCAGCAAGGAGTCTCTGGCAGGCAACAAGCCAGCCAACGCTGTCCTGCACAAAGGTCAGCTGTGATGTGATGACACCAATAATTCTGGTGAAACTGTCACGTTGTTGTAGTAAATAAATGTGCCGGCATTGGACATGGAAACAACTTTTGTGTCGATGAAAAATACATGCAGAAAAGCTGAGAAAGCAAACTTGGGCAGACAGATTTAGAGAAAGTAGGGGAGATTGGCAGGCAGATAATGACAGTGAAAAAGATCCACATCAACAGATCTCACCGCAGCTGTTGTGCAATCTTTGTTGCTGCATTGACCATATCGCTCCGCCTGGAGCTGTATTCAACTACGCCAAGCAGATAAGCTTACACTATGTTAAGTGATGGCTCCAAACATTTCCTCATCGGGTCCCTAGCAAGTCTGCCCATGTTTATATCATACTGTCGAAAGAATAACACGCTGAGCACACTGTTCTTGTTCTCATCTTGTATGTCTGCACGTAGCATTTTTATCAAACTACAAATGACTCTGATAGTCTGTGATCGGTGATTAATTCCATGTAGGGATGTGATGACGGAGAGGTCAGATAATAAAGGATGGGAACTGTAATCTGGTACAAAAACAGTGTCGGAAATGGGCCATTTCTCAACATTTTCCCAAATAGGAGCAACAAATCTATAAAGATTAGACTGCTTACACAGACTATAGAGTTCAGACTCTGTAAGTTATATTTGAACTTCAAAGTTATCACCTCACTTAGAAGCTGTCAAATGATAAAATATTACACGTATTTGAAATTTGAGAACAAAATGAAATATTTACTAAAACAAACAGAAGCTGGAAATGAAAGCTAAAAGAGAGAAGCGCTTGTTCTTTCCTCCGGTCTTTCATGTTGTTTGTTGTTGTCATTGCAGTGTTGAACCAGCTGGAGGAGCTGCTGAGCGACATGAAGGCCGACGTAACTCGGCTACCGGCCACACTGTCCAGAGTCCCACCCATTGCCGCCCGGCTGCAAATGTCCGAGAGGAGCATCCTCAGCCGACTGGCCAGCAAGGGCACGGAAACGCACACGCCCCCGGTCAGCATTCTGCTTTGAAACACGACTCGCACACACCTCCTTAATCGCACCTACAAACAGAAACACTCACAAGTTCAAACCTGCTCGAGCTGCCTGTGCACTGTGTAGAAGTAATAGATGGAGGGCATCCAGTGAAAATAAAAGAGCCTATTATTATCTTGTCACCCACCTGTGCCTTTTCACTCCCCAGCTGCTTAGTCAGCGTATTTTTTTGTTGGCTTGCATAACTCAAAAAGGGTTCATTTGATTTCCCTCATTCTTACATCTTCCATTTTTTTCCACTCTACCTTTTTTAATGCAGCCCATACCTCCAGGACCCTACGCCACCCCTCAGAACTACGGAGCCCCCTTCACCCCCGCCCCCCCGAGCGCCCTACACCTAGGAGGGGCCAACTACAGTCAGATGCCGCCCGGATCCTTCATATCAGGTCGGTGTTTGAAGCTCCAGTGACACTGACATCCTCTTGTTCCTCTAAATGATGGCGTAGTCAGGAGCTGGAGTGCATATTCAGTGTAAAGCACCAAGGAAAGGAGATAGACAGTGTGTGGAAAAAAATGCTTTGACATTTAAGCTACTTGAGTGCAGTATAAGAGGAATTTGGGAAGTAGTAAGGCAGTGAAAATGCTCTGTCACTGAGCCATGGAAAATGCACATTTGTGGACGTGTGAGGGGAAAAAAACAGGTGAGTGAGTTCTAAACAGTAATAATAAACATCAGAAGGTATTAGAGCTTCGATAATTATAGCATTCAAGATAATTTACAGAGGAAGAATACCTGCTTGTTTGATCTGGTTGACACTTGGCAAGCTGATGATTTAAGCCAGATTTATGCCTCTTTGCCAAGGTTTTTGCAATCTCACTGTAGCTGCCTCCGGCACAGGAACTGATTTATATCTCAGCACAGAATTAAAGGTAGCGATTGTCATAACACAACTGCAACAGCAGCTCATTCAGGAAATGTTGCACATTAATTCTGTACCAAAAGAGGTCCTGTTTATATTCTTTACTTTTTGCTTGCTGGTAAAGGGCAATGGTAGAAATGGCTTTGCTAGCTCAAGCACAAACTTCAGATTTGTCAAAATAATCTTGTTTAAAGCTGGAGTGTAGGACTTTTACATATACGTGAATGTGTGTTACATTCAAGCCTTTGACGGCTGAGTTCACACAATGCTAATTAGTCCTGTCAGCTCCAGGTAAATCTCTGTATTTTGCAGTATATCGCAGTTTTAAATCTGGTTTCTGTGACAACATTGGCTTATGGCTAGTAAAGTGTTTATATGTTCACCAGCAATGATTGGTTAGCCAGAGCTGAAGTGTGGAGCAGCTGTGGATGCATATTGGGTAGAAACAGCAGCAGCTAGGAGCAAAAACCCAGAAAGAGTTGACAGTGTTTGTGTAATTAAACTCACTTTCAGAAGGGGGAGACAAAAGTCATGTGCTGCTGGTTTAAAACAGTTGTGTAATGTCTTTTTATGGGTCTGCGTCAGATTTGTCACGTCTGAAAAAAGAACCTCAGTGATGTCATCACGGTTATCTCTGCTTGGTCTTCAGATTACTCATTTATGAATGGGAAGCATTGCATTACAAACTGGGGTATCTGAAACTGGCAGGAAGATGTGATGACATCTTGAGTTGAGTTGCATCATGGGAAATGTAGGAGGTTTATGCAGCTGGAGCTTAAAGTCAGGATATTTTGGCCTCTGCTGCAGGGATTTCCATCTTTCTTATCTTAACGTATTTTATGCAAGGCGCAAATCTTTGTGGAAGTGCAAAAATAAATCGACTTAGTGCTCCTTTAAATGTCCCGAATTGTGAAAATTAGTTTTGTGTCATGTGGTTGTAGACCTGGAGGTTTAAGGTATGAAGAGGTTTATTTTTACCATTCCTCAATCCTCCCCACAACAAGGTAGCCTTCCAGCTTCACAAACGTAACAAATTTTCTCAGTTGCTACATTTCAAATGAGGAAACAACTGTTGTCTACCTTAAACCTGTATTTTCCTGCCCCCTTACTGCCAACCACCTGTGAGGTGAGCCGCTCCAAACAGCTGCCTCGCAGTCTGCCAGGTTTCTTTACTTTCTAGAGCTGCTTCTGCTAACTCCAAAATGTCTCAGCCATGAACAAAGCATGTCAGGCATTCTGCTGATGCTGCAAGAGTCTTCATGTCCTTCCAGCACCAACTTGAGACACTGTGGATCACTTTTATTATTGATGCCAATCTCTCAGGTTAGCACAATGCACAGCTAACTTTACCACAAACTTTGATGGAATGCCCACTGGTCAGAGCTGTAATGTTGATGGGCATTCAGAGATGGTGGACACTTTGAACCACTTTATAATCAATAGACAAGGCTTGGCTGAGTTTCTGTGTTTTTATGTCACCTGTTGGGGATTCAGTATATCCAAAACTAAGCCAGTGTCTACATCTGCTTGCTTCTCTCCTGACTCTTTCCTCACATATATTGTATTTTTATAAAGCTGCTTTCCAAAACTTCATGTTAACTAGCAGTCATTTCAAGCTGCGACTCTGCAGCTCTATAATACGGATTTTATTCCCGAAATATCGTCTGACAAATTCCTCGTATACATGAGCTAAAAATAACAGTTGTGCTGTGAATATGGAATATTTTCATGTAAAAGCAGAGGAATTCAGAAGTGATATAAAGTCCTGGTCTGTGTCATGCCATCAGTTGTTTTGCTCCGTGCTGTCTATCACAGATGCAGAGAGAGTCTTCTTCCTTAAGGGGGTTGGGACAGCCGCATTTAAAGCTGTCGACACTGAAACAGTTTTACTCCAAAAGTTCTTTACTTTTTCACAAAGTTTTTTTTTTTTTCATCTTTACTGAAAAGGACAAGATAATGGCCCATTTGTTTGAAGCTGCTCCATGTTGTGTTTTCCAGCTATCTCCTCTGGCATCAGAAACCCGATGTGAGAAAACAGAAGCACACAATCTCACCCATCACGTTCTTGTGATCTATATGTTTCATCTCTGTAGCCTCCAGTATATTTAAATATTTAAGACATCAGCTCCGAAGCACATATCCGGCTTTAGAGATCAGGACTTGATTACTTGGCAACTTCCACTTATGATGGGCAAAACCAGTCCAGAGTGGTGCTCCTATTTTTAAAGATATCATCGGAGGAATTCCATCTTTATATGGTTATGTTGTTGTGGAAAAACATTCAGCAAAGAAAATGGAAAAACATGTTCAGGCTTCATGAAAATGACCGTCTCTGGGAAATGGGTATTTTCGGATTTCTGTGCACTGTACTTAGTTTTGTGATCAAAAACAGTGTTATTTAAGTCTTAAATTTCAATATAATCCTTAAATGAGTGGCACAAAGGACTACCGGATGACTTCTAAAGCAGCATTGTTTCAAGCACTTTGAATAGACACTTCATCTCCATGAGCAGCTTAAGTTGTGAAACCTTAAAATCCAGAAAGGAGTTCATATCGGAAAAAACCATCTGCAGCAGAGTTTGTGATGTGGCTGCCAGATAGACACCTGAAATAGACATTACCAAAATCAAACACAAACGTGCCGCGCTGCTATATTGAGGCATTTTCATCTTTTAACATGTCTAACCTCAAAACCCCAATACTCTGCTCAGCACTTACAGGATCTAATGACATTGTGAAATAGTAAAGCACAGTCTGGACTGCTATCAGACCTGTCGGAGGAGTGTTTTCTTTTTCAGGCATGTTTGTTTTTTCTTGAGACGTTCTACTGAGAATCTCATTACTTGTTGAGTTAAGTTTTGAAATTAAAATGTAAAGGGAACAAAAAAAAAAATCTGTTTTGTTTTGGCCTCTTGTCCCTCTCCTCTCGTCTGCAGTCTGTCAGAGCTCACTAGCAGTTTGTGAATTTATTTTCTCATAATTAGTTTGGTAACAGCATATGCTCTCCAGACGTACTCTCTGCTCTGCATGTGTATTCGTGTTCGGAGATGTTTAGATAGCAGAGATGTGGCAGAGATAACTAGTAAAACCTGATATTCCCCAATAGCTTTGCCCTAAAAACCACAACACCCAGCTCCCTCAGTGCTGCGCCTGCCTCTCGCTCGCTGTATCTTGATTTTTGTAATTGTAGACTCAAACATCTGTCAAAAGCATTGCATTTTCGAGAGCCAGGGCCTATCTCTGAAAATGTCATTATGCTCCGTCTGTCTGAGTCTGGCCGTGCCAAGAAAACATTCGGACTTTGTACCAAGGTATTTTGAGAGGGACTGAAACCGCAGCAGTTTGGTTGTGTAAACGTCGTGTTGTGACTTGTGAACTGGCAGAGGGCTGGGCCGAGCACTGGCTGTTCAGAAATAGTTGCGCGTGAGTTGTGTTCCTCCGTGGGTTTTTGCTCACCGGAGCCTCACAGAAGGCAGCTGAGTTGAGCCATGTGCAGTCTACATACTCTGGCAGGGCACAAGCATGCAGCAAATGAGACCACATTTACGGTCTTGATTGGGGTCGTGCTGGTTCCTGACCTTCTAAGATTCAGCCAGAGAAGGAAAAAAAGTGAGCTGAAGAAGTGGATGGAGTTAGAAGAACAAAATTCTCTGATTTTGTGCCTTCTTAGCTTCCCTCCATTAACAGCACTTTCCTAAGAGAAGCTCCCACACTTGAGTACACAAAACATGTCCAAAAATATGCTTGTCTGCCGTGGCACTTTTGAACTACACATCTACTACTTTAGCTGCACTCTGTGAACTCTGCTGCCAAATGTAACAATGCACCAAATGCTCCGATGAAGAATTGTGTTGTGCTGTCTCACACGTGGCAATATCTCAGCATTTGCACAATATCTTGAAATGCATTTTGGAAAACCTGTTTCTGCCATCAGGAAGCTACACATCTGCGCTAAAAGGAGTCCCACATTTTAGACAAAACATCATCTTTTAGGAGCGTAGAAATTAAAGAGATGGAATGAAGCACGAGCCCTCATGTCTGCAAGCACCTGCCCTGCTGAAGTGTCCTTGAGCAGGACACTGAATCCCCACCCGCCAGCTCCAGTAGCTCTCTCCTGACCTCTGACCTCCCTGCAGAGGAGGGAGGAAGTCTAAAAGAGAAATCCCTTCGGGGACCAGTAAAGTGTCACATTATCCTGCTCCCCTCTCCGAGTCTCCACTACAGTCTGCCGCTTGTCTGCCCCCACAGAAGCCGCCGCCGCTGCTGGGGCCACCGGGGGAGCTGCAGGTGGAGCCACCGGAGGGCCAACCGCCGCCGGTGTTTGCCAGAAGACCAAGGAGCACGATGTGGTGCAGCGGCAGCGAGTGGTGGACCTGTGGAAGGATGGTAAGTCAGAGGGGGCCATTGGGCAGGAGCTGAGGATGCCCAAGTCCACGGTGCACAGCATCATCGTCAAGTACCGGCTCAGCAACACGGTGGAGAACCTGCCGCGCAACGGGCGACCAAAGAAACCCTGAGGGAGAAGGAAACTCAGGAGGGGATTGAAGAGAGGACAAAAAAAATCCTGGAATGTAACAAAAAATGGAGACTGAAAAAAAAGGACAGTGCAATCTTAAAAAGAGACGAAAACCTGAATGCATGTGAAGGACTCCAAAAAGGACTCAAGGACGGAGCACTTTGACACTGCTGGAATGTGAGGAATAAAAAGGGAGAGGAAAAGCTCAGTGGAAGCGTCGAATAAGGATGGGAGGCAGCAGAAAAGGAGAGGACATGAAATGTGAAACGGAAAATAGAGGCGGCACTTTGATCCACAAAAGAAAGAAAGCAATCAACCGCTGAAAGAGCGGGTCCAAAATAAGAAGGGAGAGGTGAAAAGCTGGGCCTGAGATCAAGCGGTAATGATGCTTGGGAGTTGGGATGAGGCAGAGACAAAAGAGAGATTACTTATGTGAAAAAGGTGCTACTGAAAAAACCCTCCAAAAATCTGACTGAAAGTCTGGACTGAAGACAAATGGAAAAAGACAGTATGTTAATGCAATCAGGTTTTTAGGATTTCAGATATGAAGGCTGAATCGAAGAAAAAAATGCAACAAAGGAGGAGTTTTTTTTTTTATATACCTCCTTATACAGATTTCATAAGACTTCTTTTTCTGTTTCTCCCTCCGAGACGAAAAAGATTTCCCCCCAGATCAATCCTTCATCCGCCGGCTGACTGAACAAGCCTGTCCCCTCAGTCTGACCCTGTACTCCCTCATTCCTCCACAGTCCTCCACTCCTCCGTATCTCTTTGTCAGTCTCGCACACACACACTTATACACACCGTGGACCTCACACACAACCTGAAAACCTGCAAAGAACTTAATTTATCTGCTGAGTACGGGCAAATGAAACTTAAAATAGAGTGGGACAAGCTGGACCCAGATTATTTTGCAAAAAATAAAAATTAAAAAAAAGGAAAGAAAGAAAAAGATGGAAAAAAAGAGTTTTCTAAGTATAAAGCTCTGCTTCCCATGGACTCTCTTGCCCTAGCATTCCTGAGTCCAACCAAGCATAGAAGCAAGAACCAGAGATATATATAAAAAAAGAAACGTGAGAAACTGCCTTTGTCCAACGGTCAGTAGCAACATTGCTGGAACCCAATCTGATGGACTGCTATTGAGACATGTACTGTATTACAAAGCATATTTACTATTGCACCTTTTTTGTGGGTGGGGTGGGGGGTCACTTAAAGGGGAATATCACTCTAATGAAGTATTTACATTTCCTGTTTTTAAGCCTCATCGCAGCAATGATCAGGATTTATGAGCAGCTCTTCCCCAAAGATTTAGACTGCGATCTGTCACCGAAAGAAACCGAGAGACTCGCTTTGAAGCCCGAAGAAACTTTTTTTTTTTTTTGTTCTTCGAGCTTCTTTATTGTGACAGCGTGATTGATTCCACGGCGGAAAATGTCCCCTGATCCCTGAGAAAATAAAACACTCTGGACTGTGTCATCGTTTTTCCAGCTCGGTGTGTGTGCAGTCGAGCTGTACATCAGTGCGACATCCCAGCCAGGAGGAACTCTTCAGCTTCTTTTGTGGAAGGAAGAAAAATGAATTATCAATTGCAGTCCAAACTCTTGCGGGATTCTGAGTATTTTTAAGCTACAACTTGAGTGGTATTTCCCTTTAAGTTTAAAGGACTTAAAGACCACAGAAGTGTAGTAGCGGTGTGGCCTGCAATGAGAATATGCTGTGTGTGTGTGAATGTGTTTTTGTGCATGGTAGTGCTGTCATTTTTATCAAAGCTAGTTAAAACTTTCAATATTGGTGTCAGTGTGATACCAGAGATTCCAAAACAACACTTTTTGGATACTTTGCTTGCAGGAAAATGTTTTTCTACAACACGTTTTTTTTCTATTTCACAAAATAGACTAAACTTCTCACATACTTCAGGATGAACACAAAGCGTTTTGTCTAAATAAAATGTTCTAAAATTAGCAAAATTAAATCTTAAATCTGCACTTATTGTTATTTTTATATTAACATTGGATACAGTGTTTATGCTTAATGTGAAAGGTGTAGCCTGTGGTGACAAAGCTGCAGAAATGATCACCAAACTCTGCACTTCCTGTTACATTGAGGGTTTTACGGTCTTTTAGCTCTTTGTGTTGATTTTACAGCCTGCAACTTTATTTTATTTTTACTGCATGATTTCAAGCTGCAGGCAGCTTTCTCTGGCAGCTGGTGAAGATGGTGGAGCACCAAAATGGAGCAAAGAAAATTACGCGTTTTACTCTCTTGCTGCTGTCTGCTGGATATGTAAATACGCAGCTAGCATGGTAGACTATCAGCGTTTTAAAGCTATTATTTGTCAGTGTTGGGTTGTGCTCAAAATCAATGAAGGTTTAATCCCAAAGTCAGCATTTTTTCATTCAGTATTCATCACCTAACAGTTTCCTATCCTCACATTTCATGCAGTATTCCCAAATGCATGCACGCCCACACAGAAGAGCACAGACCTGAATACAAATCTCTTAACACTGAAATCCTTAATCAATGATTTTTGACTCCAGCTGAAACATTTCCAACTTTTTCGGCCGATTGTGAAACTCTTTCAGCTCAAGGATTTATGAAACTCTTTTCTCCGCTGCACCGGCCCAACAAGCCTGGGCTTTCTTATTTCCTGAAAAGTTGACAGGACAGAGACACAGAGTTGTTCTTCATGAAAGGTTCTGGCATAAACGCACTCACGCGAAGCTTTTGAAATGCTGCACTCCTTGCCAAGATGGCAGCATTCGCTTCTGTCGGATAGTAGGCAGGACCTACAGGGGAGAGACGCAGACTGACATGTTGGCCAGGAATGTTTTTTATTGCCTTTTTGGACTTCAGGAGCTCCGTCCAGCAGTCCAGAGTCGGAGGCCTCGGGAGAAGAATAAAACATGTGAAGCTTAAGAATTCTCACGTGTCCTTTTGTGAGCTTTTAGGTTTATCATATTTTTTACTGTAACTACAAATATCACTGCCAACCTAATTTGGGACAGGAAAACGTTTATTTAACAATGTCTGCTGCTACTGTAAAGCTTCAGGCACACTAGTGTGAGCGAGAGAGTATGAAAAGAGGGGAAAGAAGAGGAGGAGGAGGAGTTTGGATGGACAGAGGTGAAGTATTACAGAGTGACTTTGGCAGCAGAGAGAACAGAAAGAATCTGTTATCTGGTGTAATACAAGTGCTTCCTTGAATTCTTTCTTCTGTTTTAACTTCATGGCTTCTTTACCTTATATGCCTTTTCGGTAGAGCCCAGCTGATACTGTGGTTTTGCGAGGCCAAAACTTGTATTTAAAGTCCTTTATTTTTGGATTCCAGTCCCAGCTGACTTGCCAATACTTACTGGCAGTTACTACAGTGAACTGCAGCTAATGGATCTGTTTACAGTGCAGCCAAACAAACCCACATTTTAACCAAGAACTTGGTCGGTAATAAAGCTGATCCGCTCCCAGGCAGACGGTGTGGAAATGACTGTTTTGCTTTGTGAGACACTTTTTGATGAACATTTTGCAGTTTGTGCTAAACTCAGTGAGAAGTACATTTCGTTTGACTGCTTCACAATAAAAGCTGCACCATATTTCACCAGTCGAAATGGTTTTTAATGTGAAAGGGCACCAGCTGGCTATGTTGGGTTGTAGTTGGGATGAGGAGAGTTGGCAGTGAGTTGGAAGTTCTCAAGTAGATAAGACAAATGTTTTTAATTTTTACTTGTAAATTCCTGATGCTTAAATTAAATCCAGTGCTGTAATGGCTAATTAAATACATTGAGTTACTAAACAAATCAAATGGTAGCAAAAGCAGGGTTTGTTGTATCAAAATCTAAAGGATTTTGACTTTAAGTGACCAAAAAAATGTAATTTTATCATTCAAATAAATGCATAAGAGGCATTTCTGAAATGCATTCCTCTGCTTTGTTTTTTAAAAACTTGAAGAAGAAACTTGTCAGCACATTTTGCTTGATAAATTATCTTGGGCATTTCTGTGTCTTTGGTGAAATATCAATTTTTTTTCCCCTTCAAGACTATTTTTCTTGGTCTCTCTGTTGCGTGTCGCTGTCTTGTGCTTTTGTTACCGCCCTCAATTTCTCTTGCTCTTTCACCCAGTCTTTACCTCGATTTGTTTTGCTTCTTATCAGATTTTTTTCTGCCCCCCCCCCCCCCCCCCCCCCCCCCCCCCCACACACACACACACACACACACACACTTACTGCCTTTCTCTATCTCCTATGCTGGCCCCCACTGGCGAAATGCCATACGTTTTCCCATCAGTGGTCCCCACTGTGGTTTCAGACACACACACACACACACTCAGGTTCAGCCCCCCTCTTAAACATATTTAGCTCAATACACTCCTTATCGCATCTTTGATCTGCACGGGGGTGTTATGACAGTTTATCTTTCCCCGTGGCGCGAGTGAAAGCAGTGCGCCAGCTTTGTTTTGAAAGGAGCGCTAAACTCGCCGTTCCACTCCCCGAGCAGATTCACGATAGCACACAAATGTGGGGAGCACAGATTCCGTCCGCTGGCCAGCTGTGCAGCCGCGCAGAAAGAAGTCAATTTTCCTGCATGTGGGCATTTGTTTGCGTGTGAATGAACGTGTGTGTTTCCTCATTGCTGGCCTCACTTTCTCCAGGTTCAAAGTTCTTCTGGATTCTGAGGTTTTGTCATTATTGTACACATGATACTGTATATGTAATATTATATATTGATGTACTGTATTATGCAAGTTTTCTCATTAAAAAGTACTATAAGGTAAACTTGGATGTTACTTTGACCTCCGTAGTTAAAGTGGATATTCGTCATACTTGTTTGGAGACATTAATACTCAATTATGTTTTGGTTGAATTATCATCAGTTGGCAAGGCCAAGTTGGAGATTACTGAGATATTTTTAGTGCTTGTACTTCTCAAATTCAATCCACATTTCCTATAAACAACGTTGCCAAAAGAGGATGTTACGTCTTGCGCCTCTTCAGCTCAGCTCCACTGCCAAATATTTCTGTTCTTCTGGATAAACATTTTGGAAAAGTTTTTTCTTTCAATGCAAAAGGAGCTCAATTTTTACTTAAATTCTAAGTCTGGGAGCAACTAAATATCCAGCTTCAAAAAGATATTCATTATTGTTAACCATGAACAAGGAAGCTTTGTGCTGACTAGAAAATCTTCAGTGAAGCACTCAGCTACATAGCTAGGGGGAATTTGTCTTTATTTTCTGCACTCCACAGTTGTCATACATGTGGGGGGTTTTATTACCTTGCGAGGCAGCTGGATTCTCCAGAGACTTGAGAGATGATGAGAGACTCCATCTTGCCAGGGTTGGAGCTCTGTGCTTGTGGCGTTTTACATTTGGCGGCTCAGCCAGCATCATATGCAGTAATACTGGCAGCTCCAGGTTGTTTTTAGGCGTGAGTTAGCACCTGGTGAATCTCCTCCCATCAACTGACAAATGTTTTTTGAAAGCACTTTTCAGATGGTTCTGTGTAACTAACTGTCTGGTGCGTCAGGTATTTTAACTACTGTTTCCATTATTTTGATATTCAGCCAACTGCATTTAAAACAGGAAAAGCACTGAGAGTACAGTACTCCACCAAGGCTGCTCAGTCGTATCATTTCCGATAGATGAAATCTTTGCATGGGTACGTTATGAAGGGGTACCGAATCACGTGACCTAAATATGTAGCGGGCGGCAGGAATTGATGGGACTCGGAAACACCCCCAAAATTGAATGCTTGTATCATTTCCGACGGATAAGTCCAGATAAGTCCACAGCGGTCCATTTGGAGTAGGATCGTAATCCTGTGATGGTCAGCAGGCAGCTGACATAGCGTTCAGTTGTTGTCATAGTGATCAATCTCGCATTGATACAGAAATCTTTAACAAATCCATAGATTCAGACTATAAGCCGCATCACTGCCAGAACCTAATCACTTGGTTCTTTTGTCATTTCTGACCTTCCCTGAAAATTTCATCCAAATGCGAGAGTCCTTTTTTGGGTAATGTTGCTAACAGACAGACATCCGTACGCTGATCGTCACATAACTCCGCCGCTTTCCTTGACAGAGTAATAACCCCTCTCACTTTTTTCATGCTTGGTGAGAAAACAAATAATTGCCACATTTGAATCAATAAAGCACCACATTTAAGAATGATTGTTTATTCTGCAAATGTCCTGTTTGGTCAGACTGTTTTGGGTGACATTTAAATTTATGACCTCAATATTTATGAAATGCTGCTTTCATTGATAGAAAATGAGAACGCAGAAACCAACAAACGTGTAGTTGCAGAGCAGTGTTTGCTCTGTGAAATGCATTGTGTAGTCCATGTTTAACGGCTTTTAATATTTAAGAAAACCTTACTCAGGTGATTTAAAAAAAAAAAGTTAGTTCTTTTAACAAGCTGTCTAGAATTTACTTTAGCGCCTTCAGGGTGTTGGGTAGCCTTCGAAAACCTCTTCTCCCACAGCTTTTCTTGCACATTTTTAAGTTTCTTGCTAGAAATGTTTTCTTTAAATGTCCTCATTTTTGCAAAAAAGTTTTTCACATTGCTTTAGGTGGTTTTTGACTCGTTCTAAAAGGGTTAATGCGCATAAAGGATGACTGATCGGCTGTTTCTTCTGGATAGGTTGAAACTTTAACCAATGCCAGCATCAAATAATAATTACAGCTTACTGAGCATTTTTCTGTCATAGATGCCTAACGTTTTGTCCATTTTTTTAAATCAGCCGTTTCCAGCTAGAATAGACATTTACCACATTAACAATGTCTAGACTGTATTTCTGATAAATTTAATGTTACCTTGATTGAAAAGAACTGCTTTTCTTTCAAAAATAAGGACATTTCTAAGTGACCCCAAGCTTTTAAATGGTTGTGTACATATACAAGAGATTTGTATTTGTGTTTCAGTAGTGTGAATAAAGAGAACCTGGAGAACAATGTACAAGTTGACCTGAACTCGCTTCTCTCTCTCCATCTGCAGTACTGAACGGGCCTCCCATGTCTGTAAAGAAGGAGCGGGAAGCAGAGCTGCTGGTCAATCGACGGGAGCAGCGCAGCGGAGAGGTCATCTGTATCGACGACTAGACTACACACACACGCGTACGCACTCATGCACACACACTGAAACCCATCTGCTGCAACGATATCTTCAATTTCTGCAACACACGTCCAGTATTACAACTAATTGACTGACTGAGGGTGAACTTATTGACCTGCTAGTGATTGTAGTTGCTTCATTTGACACACATACACACATATATACAGGAATCTTTTAAATTCTACTCCTCGTACTGACCCAGAAAACTAGTCACACACACACATACAGTACAGAAGCAGTCACGCACAGGTGCACTTATCGTCCACGGACACGCACACATCCACACAACACACAGTCCAACTTGTCTCATAACTTCTTGTGACCTTTTCTTGTCTGCCTCAAACCATTATACTCCTCATAAGCGGCCTCCTCACTCAGGCCTCCTTTCTCCTCTAGGGATGCTTTTAACCTCACCTACACACACACACACCACACATATACACACACACAACGCTAAACTCACCTCAATCCTAGAAACCTTTTAGATTTCTCAGTAGACCATGTAACCTTCCTCCTCCTCCTGCCCTGCTCCTTAATATCTCGACAGGAAGCTGCATGTGAAACTAGACTCATTTCTGCCATCGCACTCCATCCCCTGAAGCATGCTCTAATCACAATAATGCTGTCTCGTGGAAAGGAAAAAAAAAAATTGGTATCAAGCTGTGCCTACAGTCGTTTTAATACTGTTTCTAATTCTCAGAGAGAAGCTGAATCTCCGATTTCTCGGCCCGAGCAGCTCCAAGCACAGCTCCAGCTTTTTTTTTTTTCCTTTTTGGCCTTTGCTTTATTTCGCTTTTTTTCAATGGTACACGTTCAGATAAAACACACGCAGAAAGGTATGATATGATAAATATATTCAGGACTTGTTCGACCACAAAGTATTTCCCGACATCCCTTCCATCCCGCTTCCCTGGTTCTAGTTTATGTACAGAGCTTTGAGGTATTTGGGAGGTTTGTTCCAGAAAAGGCCTCGCGACGATGCTATTTTTCAGAAACCTCCTATGAATGTTTATAACCTTTCATAAGCAAGTCAGTGTTATTAAAACCTATCGACCACCCTCAGCACTCCTCTTGACGCCCCCCCATCCTCGTCTTTCCTTCCCTCCCTTCTCTCAATCGCCCCTTTTTTCTGTTTTTTTTTCCAAGTTTCTATTTCTTTCTACAAAATCCTGTGATATACTTTGCATATTTAAACAGCTCATTCGTGTTCTCTTGTGTTTTTACTCTCGCGATTATGAGTATTGTTGTTGTCGATGTTGCTGTTGTTCTCGCTGTTGCTATTTGAGAAAGAGCTTCTACCAAAAGAGACATTTTTTTGTAACGAGAAACTACGAAAAACATCACAGTGCGTGCGACACATGATGCACCTCTTTGCCATGTTTGTCCTATAATTACAAGAGAACGCAAACGAAGAAGTTGAGCTAACTTCAGAAGAAGATATATTACAAGAAAACTAATTTTTCTTGCTTACATTTTAGATTTGGGGCTTGCAAATGACATACATATATAGAAAATAGGCCATATGTAACCCTAAATGCTTCTATGAGCAGAAATGAAAATGCATACTATGTAACTCCAGTAAAAATACTCAGTTATTATCTGGAAAATCAGAGGCTGGAAATCCATTTTATACACCGCATCATTAAAAAACGCCTTAATAAACATAGCTGAACAAATGTAAAGTCAATAAAATGAATTAAGAACCTGATGTCAACCTGTAAATTTTAGTCAGCACTGTCTGTTTTAAGTTAAAAATGAAAAAAAAAGAATAGCTAGGAGTTAATTTATCCCATAAATTTTACACGGATCTTCCCAGAAGTAGTCCATTTTACAAATGTGTTAAGTTTCAAGCAGAAGTTTTGCAACCCCAAGCTAAAATGTTGCGTCAAAAAAAGCACTTCTTTTTTTCCTCTTTTACTTTGTCCTCTTTCCAGAATTTTATGTTGATTTTTTTCTGGGTATCTTGTGTCACTGTGTATGTAGTGGTGCCGATCAAATGATGAGTGGCAGTGAAAACATGTCAATGATGACGCATCTCCTCTTTTTCTTTCTTTCTTTTTTTTTGTTTGTAATAAAACTGAATGAAATGATAAAAAAAAAAAATCACTGTGTGGATTTTTCAGATGGTGTTGAATATTGGAAAATGGTTCACTTCTTTGGTCTAGACTGAAAAATATCAGCAGCTACTAGATGGATTGAAGTCCTTTATGTTTCTGAGAGTATGAACTGTAATGATTTTGATGGTCCTGCAACTTTTCATTTTTAGTTTCAGCTGTGCTCTGTGTTTTCTGCTGAAAAGCAAATGTCAGCATGCTAATACAAAAAGACATGTAGCTTCAATATGCAGCCTAAAAAAACTCGGTATTTTATTTTCCTGTAAAAGTCTGATTTATGTAGTAACTTCTAAACATTTCTTGTCATGTTAAGGGTTTTAATTTTTTTTTTGTTTCGTAGTCTCACAACATCTGCACCAGTATTGTGGATATGAATGTTTCCTTTAGCTACTTATAAAACATGACCTAATTATAACGAAATCACATTTTGTAGCTGATTATGTATTTCTGTGGGGACATACTGTGGTATTAATTTCATGGGTGAACATTTTCTGTTCACACCTGCATCTTCTACTTTGGATTATTTAACAAGTTGGACATCCAAAAAAAAAAAAAAAATAGGATGAGTATTAATAACCTAGAATATATACTAATGTCACTTAAGCTGGTAACTAAATTTTGGAAACCCCAGTCTTCCTCAGTGATTCTCAAACATTTTTGTAAATGATTACAGCTCTGTGGATCATCATACCTCAGACTTATTTCCAAGGCACAGTTTGGTCTTGGACTGTCATATTAATTTGGAACATGGAGTAAGCACAGAAAGAAAGTGAGATTAACTTTTATTGCTGGTGTCTCACACACATGATATATAGATTTTAGTCTGAAATAACTTTATTTCTGTGCTAGACTAACCCCCATAATGTTTAAAGAGCTCAACACTTCTGACATGTACACTTATAAGGTCTGACTTATTTTTTTAAATAATTTAAACCTAATATATAACTAAATGCTTAAACCGTAGTCTAAGAATGGTGCGATTAAACCTTGACTTAATTAATTAGTAACACCTGCGCAGCAAAATCTCTTTACAGTTAGCTTCCACAAGCTAACATTAGCCACCTCGAGCTCAGGCCGTGCAAGGCTACAACGACGGGCTAAAGTTTCCCGAAAAACAGCCCATTTGCCGGAGGAAAACAGTAATTGTTTTTTTTGCCATTGGGGCTCGACAATACGAGTAGCCTATTACTGCTAATGTTAAATCAAACGCGGTCATGTTACGCTGTAGCCAGAGACTTTAGCTTGGCCTTGTCGTGGACGTGTGAGAGCTCCGGTGAGTCTTTTAAAAGTGTGTAAATGATTAATAGCGAATGGAATATCCAGCGAAATTCCCTATGAATAAAAATCCCTTTAAACAAACAAAACACGGGTTGTCACATTTGCGTCAGTACTGCCTTATACTGTGCTATTACAAGAACCAATCTTAGCTAGTGAGCTAGCAGGCTAATACGTAGGAAGCTATGTAAAAAAAAAAAATAAATAAAAAAGCTGCTTTCAAATCGTAAGCTAACGTGGTAGCTAGCATTAGCTTACAAACTAGCGATATGATATAGTTAGCGGCTTTTTAGCTTGTGACATTAGCTGCTAGCTGTGTTTTGGACATGCTTCTAAGATGTTGCTGGTAGAAGTTGCCTTATTTTTCGTTGTGATATTGCACTACATTTTTTTTTTTTTTTTTTTTTTTGCAATTTGTGGGTGCTTACAGTTGGCAGTGTGTACAAAATGAGGAGACACAAAGCCTGAGGGTGGCAGCTGAAAGGAGCACAACCAACAGGTGGAGCAAGATGATGGAAACAGCAACAGACACCGCCAACATAACTGACATATTGTGAGGTAGGTGTGTTTTCTCGCACTCCTTTAAAAGTTGGAGGTAGGCTTATCACTGACTAAAAACAAGTACTTCAATTAGGGATGCATAATGTTAATAGATTAATTTCCCAACACAATCAATTAAAACATGTATCACCTAACAAGGGACATGCAGTTTACTTGTCCGAAAATATATTGTAAATTTGCTATAGGTTAGTAAGTACATTTTATTGGTGAATGAGATGGAGTTAGATGTGTGTTTGCTGACCTCCGTAACAGCTGGATAAAGCAAGCTTATCTTCCTGCCTGTGTAACTGCAAGTGTGGCAGTTGTGTGGATAAACTCTGCAGGTGTAAAAATGTAAAAGGGTTTTATTGTGTGCTTCCAGCAACATTCAAACTAAAGTGATGAAAAGCTCGGTGTAAAAATATTTTGAAGGGGGCCGATTTCCTGTGGAAGACTACTGTGTTCAGTACTTTGGATATTATCAAGCCAATTTCAGAACAGCAATTTTAAATGTTACCAAAGTTTAATGTTATAATTTCGGCAACCTTGTGTTACTTTATCTGTCTTCAAATGTCTAATTAACAGACAACTTCTGGAGTGAGCATTTAGTGTCTGTCTTTTTATCAGCATATGGAGAAAACATTGACTGTATTTCAATCATTCAAACAAAAAATGAGTTATTGATTGTTTGTGTGACAGCCTATTGGTTCAGGAAATTGTTTACAGTTTGCATTCCTGGTTTCAGTCAGTCATTCAGTCTTTATATTATCGTCTCTGGAAATTTCATCGGCAGAAATGTTTGTTATTGTAGCCCAGACATTCTGTGGTTTTCATTCATGGCGATATGAAAGATGAGTTTGAGCATATACTTAGTTTTGGATGATATAGTGAAGTATCTTTCGAGCGGTTACCCTTTATTCAGCTTAGAACAACAGCTTGTCCGCCAGCCCTGCAAATCTCCATTTTTAAGGTTAGACATGCAACTTTTAATTTTATTAAGTATGGCTGTGTTGCTTTTTGTAGCTACATAGTTAAGTAGTGTCATAATTTGTGCAAATATCACCTCATAAATTTGTGATTTTATTGTGTGTATTCCTGAAAGCTTTGTGAAAAGTTAGGCATTGTAAAGGCAGACAGAGGGGCATATACTGTAATGTATAACACGTATGTCTATTTCAACAAAATATGACTAAATGATTCAGATGCATAGGGTAAATCGAACCCCCTGTACATAATATATTCCATAAATTTTACATGCATCATGTTTATCACATGTGAGCTTCAAACTGTGTAAACAACTTTTTTTCTCTCATTGATAAAAATAAGTAAAGAGAACTTCTTCTATTCTATGACTCAGCAAACTACTCCTCAGAGACTGAAAAGTGCTGAGTCAGTCCTCTCTGATGGCGGCGGTCAATGCCGCATAGAAGCGGGAAGTTGCTAATATGAGAGACTGTGAGAACAACACACTGATTCAGTGTCTGCTCCTCACAGGCCTTTATAACACTTTGCTCTGTCTCCCACACTCACAAAACGACCCCGAGGAGCAGATGGCTAGTGATTCACGATGAGTAACGGCAAAGAGTCATCTTGCTCTGTTATTCGAAGCAGATTGATGCCTCACAGTTCACTATTTACTGTTATCACAGCTTTATGATTGCTAATGAAAGAGTCTGGAGATTAAGTCAATTCCCATTAAGTGCACACTGATGGGCTCATTTCACATAATTTATGGACTGTCTTGGGTGAACGCTCTCTGAGATCAGGTCCCTTCAGAATAAATGTTAAAATGGAGGAGGATTTAACAGATAGCGCTGGAAATGTATTTAAACTAGTCCATGAAGGCCTGTACATTAAGATAAGGTAATAAGACTTATTTCCGTTTCACTAAACGATGTTTGTATATTTCTTTTAAAAGCATTCAAATGTAACAATCTGAAAAATCCACCCTGTGTTGAATTGCTCACAGCTCAGGTGAGCATAGTCCCACACACTGTATGATAAGAGTTCAAAAGGCAAGAAGGTTGTTTTCCATTCTGGGTGAAACACAACAAGATGTGAGACTTATTTGTTGCCCTATAAAAGATGTTCAGGCTAACATGTTGGCTATGAATTGTCTTACACATCCAGCAGACAAGAATCAACACCAAATTAATTTTGATCTTTGCAAGTCTAATATTCACCCTACTTTTGGTCTGCATCAACTCAAAATAATAACAGAAGAAAACAAAACAACAAAAATATGTGGCATCTAAATGAGCTCTCTGTTTACAAGCTGATTGCTAACTTTGCTTGTCTGGTGTTCAGTGCTGGCCACATATTGTACAATGGGCTAATTCATCGCTGAAATCATCTTTCTGTGGGTAGAATAGTGCTGATGAAAGCAGTGACAGTGAACCAAAACATTCAAGCTACAGGCTATAAAACCAGATGAGATGAGAGAAACTGCAAAATGGCATTTACCTGTCAGTTTGTCATTAGACACAACTTCACAGTAAGCAAAATGATTTGAGCTGCTGGTGCAATAGAAACAGTGAGTAGTGCAGATTTAACTTTACTGTTTATCCCGTCCCCTTTATTTAACAGTTAATACATTTTTAACAGTTTACCTCCTTTTATATTTCCTAGTTGCCTTTTTTCATCAAATAAAACTGAAAGTATAACAATTAAAATATTAAAAACAATAAGGAAAGTTTATTCAACATTTATGATGAGTGAGTTGAGAAGAAATAAAAAACAATTTTAAGGCAATGCATACATCATCATTTTACAGGCAACTTCTTCACAAGTCTTCACAAGATTTTCCGAGGTGGTAATAAACTTTGACATTTAGGGAAAAAAAGGAATCGGGGCAGGGAAGTGTGTACGGCTGTGTGTGCGGCGACGGGGGAGGGACAAGGCATGTTTTTCCTCAAAGGTTTTAAGCTATGTGGTTCAAGTTCAGATTCAGGAAGTGAAAATTTAGATGGCTGCCGCTGGTGTGTGTGTGTGCAGAGGACATTCAAGGGATTTTGTGTGTGTGTGTGCGGTGTGATCGGTGCTGACAGGGAAATATGAGGTGCACAGGGATGTGCAGTGGGGCGACTGAGACACAAAAAGGAAAGAGGAAAAAGACGAGGAAATCAAACAGGATGTAATGTCTACACTCTCAAATCGAGCATTTTTCCATTTGACAACACAAATGTTTGGCTCCAATTAAAAACACTACGATCGCTGCAGTAAAGTGCTGAGGAGAAACCAATGCGGTCCGTCCACAAAAACTACTTATAAACAAGAGTGGGAGTGCTGAAACCCACTGCTAGAAATACACACTGTTTGTATTGTAGCAGTGAATATTACAGAAAGCAGCAGCATATGAGAGAATAGAAGGAGTTTCATTTCCACAAAGACACAAAAGTATGGAAGTGATTGAGAAACATTCTGTATATCTCAGACAGATATATGAATCTTTGGAGTTAAAACACAAGCTTCAGTGTCATACCATTTCCCACTCGTTCCCAGCCAGAATCCAAATAACCAGAACTTTCTGGTTATTTTCTGAGGTTATCAAGGCGCACAACCTGGAACTGCTCCATTGTAAATGAATGTTGGATCTTTTCCATGTTTCTGCAAAGTAGTGCTTTGGTGTCACACAAGTGATTTGCAGTCCTAATTTCTGTCTTTTGTAAATAAAGTAAAAAAGAAGAAAAAAGTCAACCAAGCTAAGCTACATCCTTAGGGCAAGAAGACAGTGTACAGCCACACCAGCTGGTATGCTAGCACTCTCACAATAACAGTATAAATGCTGTAACTCAGTCTAGTGTGTTAGCTTTTGCTAATTAGCACTAAAAATCAATACAATGGAGGCTGCAACAGACTGATGTAACTCAGAGTTGACTTGTAAGTGTATATGTAGGTATGTGTGAAATAGCACAGTAATAAATGTGATATTTTTGAATTAAAAAGAGCAACTTGCTGTGGTAATTGCAAGCTAAGTAAGATTAATGCTAAGAGTGACAGCCATGCTAACAACTCTGTGAGGTTGTACAGACTAACATGCTGATGTGTGACAGGTATCATTTTTGTCATGTTGAACATGTTGGTGAGCTAATGTTTGCTAATGAATGTCAAAACATAGACTGTATATAAAAGATGGATGTAGCTACATTCACGTCAGCAACTGGTTAGTGAACTACCACTTTGAAGCACCGAATTTAACCGCATCTGCCCACCATCACATCCCTGGTGTGATGAGTGAGAGCAGATCTGACTAAGAACTCGAGAATATTACACAAGGCAATACAGTAGCAACCTGTCAATCACAAGGATCCTTTCACTAAAGCCAACCCTGATTGTCTGTTTCACTCTAAGTGGGACCATAATTTACCAAATGAGCTAAATAGCTTTATTGAAGGACACTTGAAACAATCGATTGAGACCATAAACTAATTAGGAAAATGTTGATTGAGGCAATAAATCAAGTGAGAAGTAGGGTCATTTTCTCATAGACATCTATATAACTGGCCTTCTTTTTGCAACTAGAGGACTCGCCTCCTGGTGACTGTTGGAAAAAATGCAGGTTTAAGGCACTCCATGCTGGCTTTACTGTTCAGACCTGCAGGGCTACTTTCACTTTCTACATACAGGCTAAGTATTTTAGCTAAGGCTGATGGAACTGGAGTTTTTTTTAGGTATAATGTCACACAATTATTGGACAGACTAAAGTCGTGACCTGTTGATGGACCCAGAAAGTGATAACAATTTATCCTGACGAGTGGTGTCTGAATGGGTGCCCCAGTATCACGGAAATCCATCTAATAGTTTTTGGTGTTTCCCTTTCTGGTGTTATTTGTAAGTAAATCATTTATGTAAAGTTCTTTACACTGTGTACTTGATTTTGAAAGAGTAAATTAAACTAAAGTTGTAGTTAAAGCCTCCCTAATTCTATTTCGACTGACTGATGAACAATTGTCAGATAATTTACAAAAAAAGCACAGAAGTGATGGTTATTGTGTCATCAAACAGAAGGAAGAAGAAAAGACAGAAAGCTGTATTTAAAGCGGTATGCTTTGCTTACTATAACTTGCATCTACTTTTCAAAAGTATACAAACATTTGACCATAGAAAAGAGAACAAATTCACATCCATGTTATTTAAAATGTTCTCCTTTCTTTACCAGCTCCTGACTTGATGCACATACGTAAAAATGTGACATATATCTACAAAGTTTGTTTTTTTTTAAAAAAGGCTTGCAGTAATTTCACACTCACTCATACACACTGCATTGTTGAGATCATAAAATCAGTTTAAACGAGAATAGTTTGATTCGTAAGATTTCATACACGCAGACGCTGCATTATATAAAATATCAATGACAAGTCATGGAGGCTTTTATAGTGTCGAGACGTTCACAGACGTGCTCTCAGCTGTGGAAGTGGAAGGTGCATGCACAGTTTTACTGTCAGTCTTATAAAGAGAGTGTAAGCACAATTTATTGCATGATACAAAGGCTAAGATGAACATCCAAGGAATTTTCTTTTTATATGGAGCTCTGTATCTACAGAGCAGCTTCCATCACATCTGTTCTCTCGGCAGACATTCATCGAGGCATTTTGTTCACTGTGGGTCTTGGTTTTAATCCAAAATCTGCGTTCCAAAACAGCCCCGCAGTCCAGAGAAAAATTCCATAACAGCTTCCACAAATGTCAGGTTTGTCTTTCAAATTAACGTCTTTGGGAAGAAGCTGTAGCATTATGTGATGCCTTGACTGCTTATGGCTGTTTCACCATGTCGAAAAAAAACCCTCTAATCCGTAGAAAAACAAGTTAATTTTGCTGCACTCAGATGAGTTCTTGTACGCGTGAAAAGTTTCCAACCCAGCTCAGTTGAGCACTGAGCCTCAGTTGACTCTAAAGATACTGAAGACGTGAGGCGAGGCCGAAGGATTGCCTACAGCGTGGAGCCTGAAGGACGAGCCTGTAATGGCCTGCAGCTCCGTGCCTTTGTCCAGTCGCAGGAGGCCGGACACCTGGCAGGGCTTCAGGAAGTGGAAAGGGTGCGGCCCAGCGGAGGGGGTCGTCCCGTATCCCTCCATGCATTGCAGCTTCTGAGGCCTCTGGCCGCTGGTCACCACATCCAGCTTCACATACTGAGACTGCTGCTCATTGAACAACACCTTAAGAGGCAGAGAAGGTCAAGAGATCTACATCAAGAGAAGTCAGCAGAGCCGCAGGGAGCCCTTGTTCCTGTGTTTTTCAAATAAAAACGAACCAGACTGCCTTGGGATTTCAAAATTCCTGCTATCAGGACGGGTTTTTTTTGTTGCTGTTTTTAACTCTATTTTCTTCAGGCTTCTGTGAGCCTAACAAGACGATGGTCTGGCGGCATAAGATTACCCAAAACCTGATATTCGCCTCCAGTATGACTGCTTGAACAAAATAAAGACTGCTTTTATAAACCCAAGACTTTGTTGATTCACCATAGCTGACAAAGATCTCATCTCATCACTGTTTCTCAGGGAGTAAGGAAGATAATTTTACAACAACTTTTTGGATAAAGGACATCTTACCTTGGATGTGCGTTTTGTGTAAAATCCTAAACCACACTTTTTTTGACAACTCAAACACAAATATTAGGATGTTTTCTAGAAAACCTTAGTTTCTGATTCAAGAAAACGATATCAAATATTAAAATAGTCCTGTAGACAAAGTTTGCTTGACACTGATACCTAGTCCTACTTGAAAATCACTTAAAATCAACAGGATAATTACTGGCAAACTGACGAAATGATAAAATGTTGCTATTTCCATGGACACATTTCATCCATACTGTGTGCTGATATCAACTTTCAAAATATGTTCTAGTTATTGCGCAACGTATAGCTGCATTAATAAAGTTTGGGCTGACTGCAAACAGTTGAAAAGGGCTTTGAGGTCAACGGCAGTGTACTAGAACATGCCAGAAAACCAAAACAAAGAGCTAAAAGATACTGAAACCGTTTGCAGCACTGAGGCGTTTGCAATAATTCTCTGCTGTTCTGCAACTCCTGTAATATTTCACATGGCCATTTGATCCATTATTTTAAAATTATTGACTAGTGCAACTAAATAAACTACAACTCCCAGCAGAAACTCACCTGGCAGAACAGGAAGTAGACACCCGCTTTCTCCACAGTGAAGGTGCCTTGCTCCTTGTTGTACCTCACCGCTTTACTCATATTCAACGTCCTTTCTTCCCAGCCCTTTATCACACCACCTTCTCCAACTATAGCACACACACACACACACTTCAGGTTATTCATCTCCTAGACTAAAGATTCAAAGATGATCCTCTATCCTTCATTTTTATGACTCTTACCTTGCTGAGAGGAGACTTTGGTTACTGATGGAAAGTAACAGAGATGTTGAAAGACAAAGAAAAGGGAAAGTCAATTAAGATTTTATGAGTGCAATCGTATAGGGGTATATGATTGAAAACACTTCAGCAGATGCTACACGAGATGGCTATAAGGGATCTGCCAAGCCACTTACTCTCAAAATGAGACGCCGCTTTCTTTCCATTTCCATTCCTCCCTCGCAGCGTCCCCCCTTTCGGAAGGCAAAGAGAGACAGAATATGAGTTTGAATGCAAAGAAAATAACGTCTGTGGGTTGTTTTTTTTTTTTTTTTTTTGATAAAACAATTATCCCCATCTGCATCTGTCTAATAACATGGTGTGTTAATTTGCTACCATTTAGACTCAACCTGGCTAGTTTTAATGCGGTTAACAGATGGGCAAAGGATTTCCTTTCACGTGCTTCAATATATTTCCTTAAACTGTTATTTTCAGTCAGAAGCGTGTGCCTCTTTCATTTTTTTTCCTGTGGGGGCTAATCTTAGAGCCAGCTGGTCGCAGTCATCTAGAAAATACAGAATACAGAGAAAGGATGGAAGAATGAGGATGGGGGGCTGTGTTTGTGTGAGTGTTGAGGAACAAAAAAAAAAGATGGACAGAGGAAAAGTGAATAAGAAAGCATTAGAGACATGCATAAAAGACAAAGTGAAGGTCTAGAAGGCTAAATAAGAAAAATGAAGTGCTGGAAAAAGAGAGTCGAAAAAGGTCTTTGGCTGCTCTGTGACCTAAAAGAGTCGATTAAGAACAGAGTGAAGCAACAGCTACGGCCCCTGCTCAGATAAATACAATAAATAAAACACAACACTAAAAGGCCAGTGCTGAAGAACGCCTGCTCTTGTTACTCACTAAAGGTTTATTTTAGCCCCACAATTTGGCCAGCAGGGAGCGATTTCAAACACTGATACGACTGGAATACTCTGCGTATGAGCTGTGAAATATGTACTTTATGTTTCGGGACGGAGCACCCAAACACCGGGGCCCCCACATCATTCAAGAATATTAAGCTCCTGCTAAAATAACTCACAGGTGGGTGACCCTGTAGACTTAGGATTTGCTATGGGCGAGCATAAAGCCCTCAGGCCGGCCAGATTTTCCTGACTTAAGCTGTCAGTCATGAGGAGAGAACATAAAAGCAGTGTCCTGCTGAAACGCTGCACCACGCCGGTCAACTTTCCACAAACTGGAAAAAGCTGTTTGGATTTTTTTTTTCCATTGATAGCCATGAATTTCTGAACACTGTTTAATGCGTTTTGGAAGACAAAATCAGATATCCGTTACTAAAGAAAAAAAAGTTAGTATCTAGAGGATATCAATATAGATATTTTGGAGAGACATGCTGGTCTCTAAATGAATCCTTTTGTCAAATTTGGACATCCATCCCTCAAGTGCAATCCAGCACGAAAGCGTCTGAGGGTTCACTCTCGGACAAAACGTGAACAATCGAGCAGTCCCATGATGGTGACGCAAGCAGAAGCTATAAATACTGCAATGATAGGTCATCAAATATCACTGCTTTCACAACAAATCATAGCTGTGTCAGTCGTGTGCTCAGGGCGGGGAAAAAATCAATTTCATTGCCCAAAAGCGTGCAACAAGGCCTCACTCCCGCGCCAGCTGGTTTTCTGGGCTTCGAGGCCGTTCTGGTCAGACCTGTAATTTCTGAAACAGTCATCCAGCTGCCTACTTTTCCTGTGTCAACTTTTAGCAGCGGGTTGTGCCTGCGGCCCGCTAGACCTGACCAAAGTGGCATGTGGGCCAAGACTGGCCAGCGTTTGTGTTAAATGTTCTTCCCAAAAAAACAACCGAGTGCAGTTGGTAAGTATATTGTGTCTGTGGTGATTTGGACGGCTAAAAAGCACAGAAACTTCTATACATTGGTGGTGCTGAAGTTAAGAAAATGCAGCTCTGGCAGACTTTCGATTTGCAATACCGTCTCTCTTGACTCTCTGCCCCACCAGCAGCTCTCTCTTCTCCAGAATGAGCTGAACAATGGCCTTCCTCTGTGTATTGACCTGTTGAAAGAGAGAGAGAGAGAGAGAGAGGAAAAACCACACTATTAACAAATGTCCAGTTAGTTTCTTATGACTTTTTTCTGGCACCGAACCCACAGAGCCACAGACGGCCTCTTCCAGTCAGCCAGCCACATAAGCAAGGCCCGTCTTTTCCAGCATCCTGCCCCTGCTGCCTTTAGATCTACCATTTCCTCAGAGAGACTGGTTGCGACACCTAATGCATGTTTTTAGTGCTTTACATTCCTCATGTCTACCCCCCCCCCCCCCCCTTTTTTTTGGAGAAAGAAATGCATTTTGTGCAGGTAGCAAAGTTTGAAATCCTTGGCTTGGGGCCCACTAAATGACCGAAGGAGGTCTATATCAAGTTAAGAGGAGAGCTAGCTCCAGGAGAAGTATGTTTAAATTTACTGCTACTGTGGAAATGGAGGCAGAGAGTTGCACTTCGCTCTCCAGACGTTCACTCACTGGCTCTCATCAGGAGTTGGCGACCGGTCAAATGGACAGAACAGGGCCCCTTGGGAACGGCTCCAGCATCAACACTCCACGTGTCCAATTTTGGGGTGTTTGTGTGTGTGTGTGTGTGTGCAGGTCTGTCAACATGATACACAGCCAACCTGTCCTCTTGATCTGAAATCCAGTGCAACCTGGTTTTGTAAATACTGTGAAGTTCAAACCAGAAGAATTTCCATCAGCTCCTTTTGGCTCCTTTTAGGAAAATAATTTGCCTTGTGATGCAACCCCGCATTCGCTGCAAGTGCAAGAAGCTTCAAAACTGCACTTTAGCTCGAGATTTAGGGCTATTTTCTTGCAAGTTCAACTCTGATTTCAATCTAGCTCATGCTGTCATGTGCATGAAAAGTGGCCATGCAGGCTGCAAATGATTTACACTTGCCACACTTTATCATCCAGGGGCTGCTGCAGCCTCAAGGCTCAGAGCAGTCAGTGGGGTAGAAAGTGCTCATACGCCAAATAGTTGAGGCTTTCCAGTAAATTGAGATAAAACTGGAGCACAACAGGCACCAGAGTAATTAAACATGGCGGGGGGAGACGGAGGGGGTGGATACGAAAATAAACTCCGCACAATTTCACTGCGCTTATTGGTATGTAATAAAAGTGCCAAGCGGAGAAATGGTGCAAGGGGGGCGAGAGAAAAGCGTGGAATTGCATTTGTCCATATATTGTACCTCCCGCCAAGATTCCCGTAACCGCAGCCACAAAAGAAGTTACATAACAAACACTTGAAAGTCTGTCAAAGTTGCAGGCGAGTAAATATTATTGTTGGGACAAATATGCATGCTATTCGGAGGGGGGATGTTTGTCGGCTGGGGTGCTTTAAAAAAAATGTTCTACAAACCTGCTCGAGTCGGTCCTGCAGGATCTTGAAGGACTGAGACAGGTCCCGAGTCTGTCGCCAAGTCCACGCCGTGAACAGCGCGCTGCATGCGGCCAGAGACAGAGCCACCAGGGCCAGAGAAGCCCAGACGACCCGCAGCTTGCGCACTCTCCTCCTCTGCAGAATCCGATGCATATTGGTGCAGACTTGCGCTGCTACTCACCGCCGCAGACCATCCGAAATCCCCACTTCAACTCCATTCCAGCAGAGCATGAAGTCCCTCCAAATGCACTACAGTCCAAATGCCCATTTTGGGCGAGAAAAACAGACGACGCGTGTGGACAGCCGAACTTTACAACCGCCGCTTGGAAGGAGCGCAGATCTGCCGTTTGATTTGATCTGACAGATGAGTTTTAAAGCAGCAAAACATCCGATCCTTTCTCCACTCAGATCACAGCCGCAGTCCTCCTTGTGTGCAGGCCGTCTCCAAACGCAAGAAAACTGTGCAGCGAGCGCACATCAACTGTTGCATCCTTCTCCTTGTGATTCGTTGACTCAGCTCTCTTGTCTTCCCTTTAAACAGCGTGCTGGGGGGTCAGTCTATTAGACAGACAGACTGAGCACACATGCATTCACAGACACACGCACACACACACACACTGCTGGAGGTGAACTTTGCGTGCGCCCTCGCCGAGCTCTGGTGTTGTGACAGCGGCTGGCATCCGCCGTGGAAACCGACGAGGTGCGCACCAGGAAAGCTTTCGGAGTCGCACCGGAGCTTCCGCCGCTTGTCAAATCATTTTCATCAACTTGTAGCCTTCGAACGATGTGCCATTCATGTGTGCAGTAGTACACTTTGTAGCCACACGGTGGCGGTAGCGGCACACCAGACTGCTCTGGCAGGAGATTTGAATTTCCACTGTACCGTCAACAGGTGACCCCTGGAGCAGTGTGGGATACAGTTTCCATTGAGAAAATGATGATAGGTGATAAAACAAACAAAAGAATACAAACCTATAAATATATGCAAAGTTTTAAAATGTATTTTAATGCTTTTGGAGCAAAAATGACTGATTTTGAGTACATTGAAGAATGGAAGCCATATTTACAATATAGCTGAGTAAGAAAATAAAGATGTACACTACTGTTAAAACATTTGGGGTCAGACAGTTTAACACTTTTATTCATGTGCTAACCGAATTGCACAAAGGTTTTCTAATAATCAATTAGCCTTTCAACACCATTAGCTAACACCATTAGAACACAGGAGTGATGGTTGCTGGAAATGTTCCTCTGTACCCCTATGGAGATATTCCATTAAAAATCAGCCATTTCCAGTTAGAATAATCATTTACCACAATAACAATGTCTACACTGTATTTCTGATTCATTTAATGTTATCTTCATTGAAAACAACACTGATTTTCTTTCAAAAATAAGGACATGTCCCCAAACTTTTGAATGGTAGTCTATGTACACAATAAGAAAGCTGGATTGCAACAAAATATTAAAAGTCAAAGTTAGTAAAATAATACAAACATTACTAAAGAGTATTTCAGCTCTAAACAACAATTGAGTCACTTTCAACAAAAACATCTGGAAGTAGAATAAAATGAAGGATACAGGTTATTCCAGGTTGCAGGTGCACAGTGAGTAAAACTAGATTTCCCAAGCTTCTTAAAAACAACTGGCACCTGCAGCATATTCCAGTCATTTGAGTATGTTTGGTGAAAGCCCGCATTAAAAGACATAAGGGGGTAAAATAAACAGTCAGAGCCTTATATGTAAATAAAACCTAGTGTGTATCACTCCTTACAGAGGGCCTCCCAACCTCAGCATACAGCTCATAATTATGAGTATTACAATTGTGACCAGTATAATCTTAATGCAGGATGATCCAATGGCTTAAGAGTTGCTGCTGATCCATTCATATACAGAGAAAAGTTGTCTCATCAAGCGTTTTTAAAATGATGGTGATGTAGTTTACTCACATGGATTGGTGGTTAATTAGTGATTCTGAATTGTCCATAGGTGTGGAAGTGAGTGTGATTGTTTGTCTCCATGTGTAGCCCTGTGATAGACTGATGACTTGTCAAGGGTGTCTCCTGGGATAGACTCAAGTTCCTCGCGACCCTAATGAGGGTTAAGTGGTGTATGGATAATGGATGGGTGGATAGTTTACTCACCAGACAGCTTTAAACTTTAAGTCCTGTAATAGATCTAAAGCTATGGAGATCCAAAACTGCCAAAAATGTCTTTATTTCATTTTGATTTTCGCAACTAAAACAGTGTATGATAGCTTAATACAAAGCAGCAACATCTTCAAACTTCTTGTCCCAGCTTCCTTTCTCAGATTGTTTCATTTGAATACTTTTTAGAGACTTGTGACGGTACAATATTTGGCAAGAATAGCACAAATTTAGTTAAAAGAAGAGAAGAACAGATGCACTTAGATGTATCTTGAAGCATCCTGTCAGGGTGTCAACCCTTAACTTGGAAAGCACTGAAACAAAAGCTATCTCTTAAGGTATACTTAGAGTATTGTTCATTATAAATAGCTATGGTGTAAGACATTTATTCATTTCCCTGGTACCTTTTCTACATGCCAGGATACCACTGAACTGTTAAATTTTAAAATTCTTTGAAGGGGTTATGCATGCAATATCTTCTTCTCCCTACCTTTGGTTTTTCATTGCTACATTTCCTTACAGCCGTAAACCATCAGTCAGTAGATTAGGAGGACGCTATCAGCAGGAATGTGCATTGCCTGTGTACACGTGTGAGCTTGGACATGCTTACATGCGTACATGTGAAAATGTAAACACCTTTCATGGGGGTTGATGGATTTTGACATAACAGGACAAGCAAAAATTTGATCCACAGTCCCTACAAATGAAGATGAAATACTCAAACAAATGTGAGAATTAAAATCACATTCACATTTTTAAAAACTAGATCAGTCATGTGGAAAAAGTATCTGCAGGTAACTTCCATCCACCATCAGAAGGAGATTGTACAAATCTGACCTGTGTGAGAGGCATGCCAGGAAAAAAGTCTTTGCTGTTCACAAAGAATTTTAAAGCAAAGCTACAGTTTGAAAGTGAACATGTTGGCAAAGAACTGGCGTTTTGGAGTAATAGGCTGTGGACAGATGAATCAAAGATATAGTTATTTGGCAGCAGTAACAGCTGGAATGTTTGGTGCAGACCAAAGACAGCTCTTCAGTGTGAAATGGTGAAGTACGATGGTGGAGATGTTATGGTTTGGGGTTGCCTTGCTGCCTCAGTGACTGGACAGTTTGCAATAACTGACACAAATATGAATTCTGAATCATATCGAAGAGCGCTTGACAACAATGTGAGGCCATCTGTCTAAAAAAAAGCTAAAGTTGAATCAGAATTGGACTGCAAAATAGTGATCCTAGCACACTCGTAAATACATCAAAAAATGTCTCAAACTGAAAGAATACAGGCTTATGGAAGGACCTCGTCAGTCCAACTGAAATGTTGAGGGGACATTTGAAACAGGAAAGAAAAACCTCAAACATCTTGCAGTGGAAGGAATTTTGCATGAAGGAGCGGTCAAACTTTGAACAAACCAATGCCAGAGACTGGACAGTTCTGGAAAACAGGAAGTTATTTCTGCAAAATGGGACAGCTCTAGCTTCTGAGGAAATGTTCTGGTTGTACTTACCTTTTCCACTGAAGACGATCACGTCTATTGATATTCCTGTTAAATACGTTACAAAACATTATTTCCTTGTGATTGTGCCACATTATATCACCTTTATTTGAAACCACTGTATCAGAGGCAACAATTTCTTATTTTTTCCACGTGACTGTATCTGCAGAAAATAGTAAGAGAACAGGGACTAGTGGTTAAAAACTCTACATAAATGTGGCTAATCTACTAAAAATCAAATGTGACTCCCTCAGCTGGCATTTTTAGGAACATCAGCTGCATAACTACATGTCTGTTCTCTGAACTGTGACACTGGGACACCATTTTCTGTTTGTTTTTATCTCTAAAGTTTATAACAGTACCTTGCAATTTGATCAGTGCATAGCAGTACATATGCTGATACATATCTTATTTTACAGTGAATGTATACACAGTATGTATCCTCAACATGCTTCAACCTAAAGTTCTATAACACTTTGATTAAATGAACAGATGGTGTTAGTACACCCCCTATTGGTCACATGCCTATTGATTCAGCATGCTAGCATTTCCTAATAAAAATTTAATAAGCATAGCTGAGGATGAAGTGAATGTTACTAGTTTTGTAGGTGTCTGGAGAAATGTAAACTATGTGCAAATAATGGTTAGCATTGGAAAGCAGAGTTTATTCAGATCTATATTTTCGTTGCGCATGTTTCTGAAAAAACTGTATATGCCCATTATTTTAACAGATAAACTCACCAACTGAACAAACTGAATCACTTCACACTGCAGTCTGACAGATTTTATTAATTTGATCAGTGTAAATTCAGTAGAGAAGTCAAACAAGTATACAGGTAAACAGTAAAACACACGTCTGGTTTTCAAGTATGGGAGACAACAGGAAGCCTATGATACTTTAATGAAGTCAACGTTTGACTGTCATGCAGGTTCAGGGCTGAATGTACAGTAACATGGCTTTTTGTATTCTCTAATGTGTCAAGTTCTTTTTTTGTCTCAGAAATAACACAAAATTCTAGCAGCTTCATTTTTGTTTCCAAAATCATGGCATCAAGCATTTGGCTGATGTCATGTGAAAAAGTTATGAATCCTTTTTCTGGTGATTTTAACTTCATTGGAGGGATTTCATACTCCTTTTGTGAGTTTGTTTTTTTTTTTTTTTTGATCAAACGAAGCCCTTTAGAACTCTGTGAATGAAGTCTAAGAGAAGTCAAAGTTTACTTTGGATTCACAAGGTTTCCACCCAACTTCAACCATTTGAGACAAAAACAGGACGAACATGTTAGAACTGATGTCTCCGTTGGCAGAGAACAGTACTGGCTGTATAAAATATCTGAAAACACACAAATACATATCTCACAATGTGATTTTGAACATGTATGGGTATACGAAGGTCCATCCTAACAACTAAACAGCAGCACAGCTGTGGAAATTTAAGAGCATGAACATGGTTGTCGTGTCTACTTACACGGATTGTGACACCATGTAGAAATTACAGACACATCCACCACACTAAGATCTGAATAAATGCCTCAAATACTTAACTGTCTGTTCATGCTGTTGTTGTCTTTCGGATGCAAAGTTGCTCTTCAGAGATTTATTGCAGCTGGAATTGACAGAAACCAAAGTTGAACTGTGATTTTGAAATACTTTGAGGAATCCATGTTGGGAACACAGTCACTAATTGTATGATTTATAGCTCTTGGTCTTGTATTCTGATGGGAAGTTGCAGAAGAGAATTTAAATTGATCCTCATGTTCCCTATTCATTTTTGGAGGTATGCATTTTGTTCAAGCACATTAAACGTACTTTTGCACACTGATGAAGGCAGTGCAGTCAGTAGATTTTGCACATTTAAGCAACAGATACATAGATTTGATGTCCTAAAATGGAAAAAAAAAAAAATACCACACATTCTTTCCTGAATTATCTTGCAAACAAAGTCTGAACACAAAAGTTAAATTGCAGAAGTTACAGAGAAGGGTCAGTGGTTTTTACTTGTTTAGAGAGAAAGAAAACAAACTAAATATAACCCACGACTCAGCCTGTTTTCATTAGATTGCTGGAAATGACACAAAACACCTAAAAAAAACAAAACCAAAAATGAGACAGAATATAAAACAGAAGTGCAGACCAGAATTCTGCCACTTTCACTTCAGCAGGACAGGTCCAACGATGTTGGACAGATCCCAGTCCAACAACTTTTATTTTTTAAATTCCACCAGATGGATGTTTTTCTGTTTGATTCTAAGCTTCATCCATGTCTTCAAAACTAACCCCAAGAGTTTGGCTGCATGGAAGGAGGTTTAAGGTCGAGTTCAACTGATTCTTTCAGTGCACAGTTTCAATACGAAAATCTTATACATACCGAGCTTTAAAGGAAGAAAACAGTGCAAATATCAACATTGTGCTTTACAACAACTGTACAGCACTCCTCATGTGGAAGACGAGGGCTCGAGTAGACTGCCTCTTTGGTTGCTGTTGTCATAGTTTACAGTAAATTTAAAGGGATAGGACAAATAAAACTCAATTTTTACAACAGTCATACGGTGAAACATGCATCTCGACTTTGATTCCATAAGGTTTATGTGGATCTTTGTGCAAAAAAACATTTAATTTCTAGATAATGATGATTTACACTTAATGTCAAGACTTTCTCTAAAAGTCCCACTACATACACACATTTAATCGCACTTTTACTATTACCATATCTTCTAATTTTTTCACACTGTGGGTAGATTACCTGATCCATTTACCACTAAAATCATAACACATCACAAGGGAACAACAGAAAACACTAATTTCAGTGTCTCTGTAATGTACTATTTAAATGTATTGCATAGGCCCCATTCCAATACTTAGAACTGCATCCTGGAATTATATATTAAGATAAATGACCATTTGCTAAATTTCTGTCCCAAACAGTGATTGTCCAGTTTCTTCATACTGTAGAAGTATATGCAGGTCAAAACCAGATTTCATTTTGTTCCATTTGATTTTCAAAGTTAACTAACAGTGGAAAAATGGGATTGTAGGTTTAAAAAAGTAAAACAAAAACTCTTTCCGTTTTCTCATTTTTTGGTGGGAAAACAGAAAAAGTTTTTAATATAGCAATGCCATCCAAGTTAGCATTTCACAACAGCCCAAACAATAAAAGATCTGCCTTCTTGACTGTGAGACATTGTGCTTCTTCTAAATAAGGAATAATTAAATGTCTTGCATGTTAAAAAAAAATATCTGGAGCACATGTTAGCATTTTCATTATATCATGTACTGTATGTAGCCACTATGTGAATGTTTTTGCAACATTCTTGTTTGAGTCAGTCAGCTGAAACTCTCTATTAACATAGTTGGTGTTGGCTAACTTGTCAACATTAGTTAACTACAAGTAATATAATCTGCTTGTTGTTGTCATTTCAGCTGACTAGAAAAGATGGTGGTTGAATGGAAGTGACACTGCTGCTTTTGTGTTCTTCTGTATGAAATAAATTTGCAGAATTTAATCAGTACAGCATTTCTATTCTATTGTAAAAGGCCCGTTGTTTGAGAAAGGATCAAACATTTTGAGTAGTAAATCTGCCACACATTGTAGAATGACTTAAAGAGGAGCAAGGCTTAGCAAACAGTCGGTTACTTTAAAATTGGCTTGACGATTGTCATTGTCTAGTTTTGGAAAGGGGCCACAGAGTGGTGCTCTATCCCTGCACTGTGTGGATTGACCTCATGGCTGCAAAGGTCACAAGGTCATGAGCCTGACGTTGGGTTAAGGTTGGGCCAGGTGCTCCAGCGCCTCTCCCTCACAGCGCATACAGTGGTAGCCCATATTAGCTGTGATATCGAAGCAGCCCTGGCTCAGGTAAAATTCCAGAGATGATTTGTTCCGGTCCAGAACGGTGAAGCTGAGCTGGTTGCAGCCGGCGGCCAGACCCAGCTACAGACCACCGAAACAGAGCAGGGAGACAGACATGAGTACCGCTGCACTGAAATAACATTACATAAAGTTCTGCTAATGTATACAACCTCCAAGACATTACTTTGATTTTTTAGTTTGCGATCATTGCAAATGGAGAAGACCTACACTACCATTCAAATGTTTGGGGTCACTTAGAAATGTCCTTATTTTTGAAAGAAAAGCATTTTTTTAATGAAGATAAAATTAAATTAATCAGAGATACAGTCTAGACATTGTTAATGTGGTAAATTACTATTCTAGCTGGAAACGGCTGATCTTTAATGGAATATCTCCATAGAGGTACAGAGGAACATTTCCAGCAACCATCACTCCTGTGTTCTAATGCTACACTGTGTTAGCTAATCGTACTAAAAGGCTAATTGATGATTGGAAAACTCTTGTGAAATTATATTAGCACACAAATAAAAGTGTGAGTTTTCATGGAAAACATAAAACTGTCTGGGTGACCCCAAACTTTTGACCGACAGTGTATATTGTACAAAGGGAGGTAAGGTCCAAGGATCAACGTCTGTGGTTCAGTTCCCTTTCGGAGTTGTAATAATTAAATATTATGTTGATATTTTACTCACCTGTGCGACCTTGCTCATAAGTGCTTTACCAATGCCCTTCCCTGAAACACAGATACAGTTACTTGGGATTTTCTGCACCTACGGATACATAAACAAAATTCCCTCTTTTGAGAAAGTACACAGTACCTCTGAACTCAGGCATCACGTACAAGTCCTCCATATAAATGGCTCTGCCCTTAAATGAGCTGTAGGAATAGAAGTAAAGTGCATAGCCTATCTTCGTATGCCCTGAAAGCAAAATGACATAAAAAGGTGAAATCAATGCAGCAGTAACATTACACCTTAGAGTTTCAGCCAGTTACAACATTCAACTTTTAAAAGCAGACAAATAGTTTCGGTATTTATTAAATAGGCACAACTGCTTTGTTGGCTCTTTTCTGTTCAAATTAATGGCTCTGCATCTTTGGCCAAGAAAAAGCAAAAACATTTCTTTGATCTCATTTCCAAAAAGCTCTTCAATAATCACAGCATATGTTTTTTAAAACGTGCTTACATATAACTGCAAACATTCTCTAAACATTAGTGAAATAATCAGTCCTGATTTACTATTAAGTGTTGTAGTGCTGTTGAAATTGTCCACATGTCTGCCTACAGACTTTATGTTCTTTCAAATGGAGCTTTGCTTGTTCGAACATCTGAGGAAACTTTACCACCATCATACTTATTAAGCAAAGTGGACTATTATTTTAATTTCAGCTCCTCCAGACTGGTCAGGTTCATGATGTTCTAAGTAGTGTTAATTATCTTATTTTGGTCAGAATACAAAGAGCAATAATAAACTTAATTTTAAGTCACGTTTCTAGCCATTTAATGAATCGGAGTCATGATACTCTTCTTTCATCTCCTCTATGTTAGCCAGTTGCTAAGTTTGTTCCGAGCAGATTAGATTTTTTTTTTTTTTAACTTTTTTTGCCCTAAAACAGCTGCAGACTTCTGTTCAAAATTACCCTTATTATGAAGCAATGAATGTGATGTAAACATTAAAGTTGTGGGCTGATAAACCAAAACAACAAGTTCATAGATTAATGCAGCTTTAAAGTACATTATGTGCTATATCATCATGGATTTTTTAGTCTTTCCTGTATTCACCGTGGTTATTGGGTTATGCTGATTCTGCCATAAGTAAATCTATGTCCTACTTCACACGTGTACATATGGTGTACGTATGTGGACTGACTCTGTTGTCGGTTATCTAGGTGTGGGAGTCCAACACATTTATACAAGCAGCCACTCCTCAGCATTAGAGCCAGAGTCTGGTGGATAGCGGACAGTGGTGAGTGGATGGAAAAACAGCTGTGTCATGGAAGGAAAAGGCCCAGCTGAGCGGCAGAGCGCGCATTAACGATCTCATTACTGTATTGTGAGGAAAAGCGGTGCATTAGCTTTGTTATGTAAGAGATGTGTAAGGAGAGAGGCCACATCAGCAGGGTGCTGTTACATTAGGTAACACAACTATACACTGATGGACCTGGTTGATAACAAGTGATCGTTCTGTGCAGCTACTGTCCCACATGTGTTATGGAGCTAAGGAAGTTGATAACAGGATTTAAATAATTCATCAAGCACACTTTTCTCAGTACATTGTGTTACTTTATGCTTTTTATACTTGTCAAATACAAGACAAGAGCTCCCTCAATGAGGATTTGATTACGTTTCAGTGCTGGGATCCTGCTACTGTGTGTGATGCTGGATTGTTACAGACACTTAGCTATTATTTACTTTACCAGCTACAGCCGTGCTTTACCTGCTTACATTCTATGATGAGTCAAAATATCTACTATGAGTCTAGAAGCTAGATACTAAACATAGTGGAGTGTTTAACTTCTCACAACAGGGGCAGGGCTAAGGGGTTGCTGTGGCTCCTACAAATTAAAGTTTTGCCAGCCCACACAACCAAAAATGAAGCATGTTAGAGGACTACACACAGACATAGAAGCAATATTTACTATTTTTGTCATTAAAAAGTGAATACTCAAGACAAAAATGTCATTTTTTTATGTAAATCAAATAATATATTAGATAGTTTTAATGAAACACCTTTGATTTCAGCTTAATTTTAGCTGCAATACGCCTCAGGGATGCATGTGTTCTTTTGTTTCTTCTGTTTTATTGGATTCCTAAACAATGCCCTCTCATTTTTCCTGCTGAAGAAGGCAGTTGGAGACCAAAATGGAGCTAAAAGAGGTTAAATATTAGACTTAAATGCATTAAGTGACACAAAACACAACTTTAAAATGACACTAATGTTGCTTCACATGCACTGTTTGCTGACATCCATTCCTAGAAGACAAGTTATACTAATAAACTAGGTTAGGTTGATTTATAATTTACTTAAATTAACCACCTCAGGCACTAGAAATGGAACAATCATCTGCAAATGCTGTTTGGTTTAGAGACAGATTAAGTATACTGAATACATTTGCAAGCTTTTGCTTTAGACTTTGAAAACAATAACCTAACTTAAAGGGTTAATTAGTACTGACATTTCATGACAGACTTTTCAAAGCATGTTGCAGAGTGAGATTCCAGCAGTTGTTTATCTTTTAGGAGGTTATGAAACTATTCTTACATCTGAAGCTGTTCTCGACCAAGTCTGGTTTACAGACAATCTTTGGAGATATCATGACATGTTGTATAAATATTACGGCACCTTTAAAGTCATTTTGCGTGCCGTGTGTATGCACTTTTACTTTTGACGCAAAATGACTTAAGAAACTGCCGTGTTCTTTCTATTCCATTAAGTGATATCAGGCTGTATTTGTGGCATGGTTTTGTAAACCTGATCGTTTCTATGCACAGCTGTTAGCTGGTGGAGTGACAGCTTTAAGTAAAATGAACAGTATCAGTGATGGATCTCCCTCACCTTCTTTGGTTTTGTGCTGTTCTGGCACCTCAGCGATGATCCCGTGAAAAAACGGGTTCTTGGAGAAGCCATCTTGCTCCAAGTCTGCAAATAGATTGTAGTATGACAGATAGGTGAAGTCATGTCCTGTGTAGTTACATGTGGGCAGTTTTACAGTTTGCAGTTCAAAGCGTCATATTTCTAGGTAGAATCCAGTATCTTTTTTTTTTTTACATTATTTAGCATGTTTTCATCAAAATGTAATTTTGGCTTTAGTGTGCTTGTGAACCACGTGTTGACCTTTATGTTGGAAAATAAAATAGTAATGCTGTAAGTCATAGGTCCAAAATTTCCTCATTTTAAAGTAGGTTTCCAGGTGCTGATAATAGGGTAAAAACAAAGTTCTGAAAGAAATACTTTAGTTATAATTTAGCATATCTTCTTAGTGGAATTATTTAGACTTGCAGAAATGTAACTCAACACATAACTATGAAAAATGAAGTGTTTTTCATCTGACCTTTCAATTTTGTCTTTTCCCACTTCTGCCAAACCCCCCAGCTGTGTCCTCATTCCACACTACTATTAGATGTGCACTAGTCTGGGTACTTATTCTCATAGTGTTTTCATTGGCAAGTTGTACTCAACAAATAAACGGGTCCCAAAGTTCCAGTTTTTCAAGCAGTTTCACCTCATTAGCATTTCTGCAACCAAACTATCAGTGGGAAGGTCCTTTTTCAGTTCACTTCCCTTAAAAGTCTGAGTACCTCAACTTTTCATTTACCAGCAGTTAGCTTCTTCATTAATGCTAAGTGCCCTCACAGTTTTGTTGTCCTTTTTTGTAAAGCAAAATAAATAAACAAATAAAAAATGGTGTGACCACAATGTTTGTTTCAGTAGCTTTTGATTGTACCACAATCTCAAGTCACTGTCAGAATGTTTGCCACAAGGGTCATTTTGTGGCTGTTCTGGACCTTATAATCACAATCTCCTAGTTCATCATCAAATGTTACATTTTTCAGGCATCGACCTTTAATTTAAGCTTTTAAGACAGAATATTGGACACTTCAATGCCAAAATGTAACCAGAGAACCTGGTGGTTCTCCTCCGTCTGCTCACCTCTTTTCTGTGCGTGACTAAAGAAGATGCTACAATTCACTCCTTTCATAGTGATTTGAGGTAAAAGATTTAACATTTCATGGTTTAGAGGCCCGTTTTTTGATGGAATCTGATGCGGATGCTGCTTTTTTGACACTCCTGTCTCTTTGGACATTGCAGTGTGGCTACACTGTGTTGGAAATGGTCAATCAGTAGTCAAATTTAAATTTTAGAATTATTGTCTTTATTTTCACAGTGAGTGCTCGGTGTTCTACCAATGTTTCGTGCCGTTCTTTTGTTTTTTCTGTAATATTTGTCTGCTTTACTACTGTGGGTAATAAATAGCCACAATCACTGCTGGTAGAACTGAGACACACCTTGTGTTTTGGTTGTATTCATGAGTGAATTCTTTACAGTTTAATTTAACATGAGGTGCAGTGATTCACTACTCAGATTCACACTACTGAATAAAAAAAACGGTTACAATTATGAGTATTTAAGTATCCTCATTTCACATGAATAGGTTGCTTCTATTGTCTGTCATAATGTTAAAATTGGACACCTGGCAAATTAACCCTCGTGTTGTCCTGCAGGTCAAATTGACCCATTTTAAATTTTGAAAATGTGGGGGAAAAAATATTTTCACAGTGAAACTTCTGATGTTCACAAGTTCAACATTATTAGGAAATTTTTGAACATTTTATGGTGGAAAAAAAGAAATGTTAAAAATGTTAAGAACATTCACCAAAAAAAAAAAAAAAAAAAAAAAAATCAACCGATATCCAGCGAAATTCACTGGATTTTGGTTGTATTGTCATTTTGTGGTTATTTAAAGGGATAGAATATTGACCTAACTTATCTTCTTTAACTTCTCTATTTCACCGTAATAAAATAAAAGTTAATTAATGAATTTGTGCTGTATCATCTGTTTTTAAAAAAGGTGTTCTCAGGTCATTTTGTGTTTTTGGAGTCATCACCTCTGTATTTTATAGTGCGGGAGGTTAATGTTTATGTTAATGTTAAATATTGTCACTTGCACAGCTCCATTTTACTCAGCACTCTTAATATTTGGCCTGTAGTGTGAGCCTTAACGCATAAAACATATCTGATGAGGAAAATTGTAAAGTAAGGCTAAAAGCTTCCAAAAAGCTACTAAATCAGGGGTATTCAACTAAAATTCAATGAGATCTAAAACTCAGTATGATTCAAAAACATTTTGACTATATCTATTGTCACTTAACATTTAAGTTTGCTGATATGACTGTAGATATGCATAATGTTCTTTTGTCATTAAGTAAAAGTAAGGCTGCATTTAAACTAAGAGAAAATAAATAAAATAGCTTTTGAAAAACTGCATCTTAAAATAAAGCTCAGAATTTGAGAAAAATAAAGTGTAGCAGCAGCTTTGTCTCACATCTTGAGTGAACAGTCTCAGCCATCGTTACAAAATATAAATCTCAACAAATCTGAACTCCAACGCTTTTACAGTTTCTCTCTCTTTCCCTCGTATATCCCACAATATTGCTTTATTTCTTTAACTTTTGTCTGTGAGCAGAGCTGCAATGTTTAGTGACAGGAATCTGGAGATTTTATTGGCTGAGTAGCGTCATGTGGGATGGCTTAACTTGCATGTAATTGGTCTGTGTGTTTCTTGATCTGCTAAACCAAAAAATAGAAGCGTCACATCAAATTTAACATCCCCTTTAATTGATTGGTTACAGGTCCGGCTATCGTAACCACAGACTGTGATAAAGTATAAAATATGTACATAAAGTAAGACTGTATAATAACTTTACTCTAGAATCTGTGATAGTGACTTCGTGTGTGTTTTTCCGACTCCCACTAAAATAGTGTATGGCTCAGGTTGGATTTCATTTTGTAGTCATGAATGTCTAAAATACGGAAGAGAATGCAATCTATTTTTTCTCTTTATACACTACCTCTCTGAGTGACTTTCACGTGGTCTGCCATTTTCTCGTATTCTGCCAATTCCTGGGGAAAAAATAAAAATAACATCAGCTGTCATCATTTATTAGAATTTCTCCAACATCAACCTTAAACACGCCAGTCAGAACTCAAGCTCTCATCCTGTCTGCATGGAAACAAATGGCGTAAATTGCGACATGTGGCTGGAGTGCACTCCAATGAAACACCTAATAATATCAGAATAATCTAATAACAGCAGCATCATGCTTGATTAGATGCACTGACGTAAAGCCGTGAGTCACCCGAGGCTCCTAAATGTCTTCCGACGTATTGACAGCTGGTCTGCACGTGTCTCACCATGATCATCCGAGCGATGTCCTTGCAGTCCTCCACGTTGGCTGCTCGGATTGAGAAATCCATGTCTGCTGGATGCTGTGATGCCGCTGGTGATCCGGTCTGTCACTGTGGACGGTTTAAATGGGAGAACCGGGAGCACTACGGCTGTCTTCTAGCCTTCACTTGCACAACACAACCTCCCCAAACGGGCTGCAAAGTGAACATAGAGCGCCCTCCTCCAGGGTGGAGGGGACTGGAGGAGTCAGCTCCTCATGTGGCCTTAAAAGCCCACTTAATAATTAACAGACATCCTTTAGAAAGGATGTAGGTGCAACTGGATAAGGCAGCATTTCCAGATGTGTAATGGACAAACGTCCCTGTGGCTGGTATTTAATTGCCTCCTGCAGGTGCAACATTAATCCTGTAGGGGGCTCCATCTTAAAAACACATAATGTGGCCTCCTACTGATTTGCCAATTCCTGAACTTTGCATTTGTTAATTTCTTGTAACCTTAAAGCACCCACCAGTGTTCCTGTCAAACTGCACAGGGCAGCTTCATTCAGTCTTTCAAAAGAATTGTAAATTTATTTTGCCCAGAATTTAGGAAGGATAAAGCCTACCACCCTTGTCAGGATTTCCTTTTCTTATTTGGTTTGTGATAACTTGATAAAACACTAAATAAATTACATTTTGCCACATGCAGGGCACACTTGATTGGAGGTCATCTGATCAAGTTTTTGATATCGGATTGAATCAAATTTTGAAAGTGGATTATTAAAAAACAAGAAAAACACTCAGAGAGCGCAGTACTCCCCCAAGGCTGTTCATTCCTACGTATGACATTGCCAGAATTGCAGCTTTTTTTTCTTTTTTAGAAATGCAGCATTTGTTTATTAGGTGTTGATCATCATAAATCACAGCAACATAGAATGTGGCCATTTAATATAGATAAACAAACAAAATGACCTTGCACTGAGCACAGGCTTGTATTAGACATGTGTGTGTTATGTACAAATATTGAATGATGTGACCGAAATATGTAGCGGGTGGCAGGAATTGATGGGACTCTGAAACACCCCCACAATTTAATCACTTGTTCCTTGCATCATTTCCAACAGATAAGTCTTGATAAGTCCGCAGCAGTGGATTTATAGTAGGATCGAAATCATGTGATCGTCAGCAGGCAGCTGATGTCGTGTTCACTTGTCGTAGTTGCAGTGACGCCGTGACGCTGTCTCGTAATGATCCCGAAATCTTTAGCAAATCTGTGGATCCAGACTATAACCTGCATCACTGCCAAAAGATAAGTTAGTCTTTGTATCATTTTTGACCTTCCCTGAAAATTGTCACAATAACGCTGCCGCATTCCTTGGTGGAGTAATAAACAAACAAAAAAACCCATCAGTAATCAGATGAGTTCAGATTTGGGTGGAATTTACAGTGTGTGCTGTCCATTACCTGTGATTCCAATCAATCAAAAGCATCTTAATCACAGCAGAATGGCTGATTTAGAGTGAGTTTTACAGAAATAGAGTGAGTTTCACATAAATAGAGGGGAAAAAAAACATTTCAAAAATTATTCACAAAATGTATTTTCATATTTATTCATATTTTGCACTTAATTTGTTCAAACATTGCAGTGGTAAAGTAGATAGTGTGCCTTTCAGTACAGCAAAAAAAAAAAAAGAATAAAAAAGCTTTTGTTCTCATTAAGTAATATCCAAAATGCCATCATTATTACACAGAAGTAATATATTTAATTATGCCTGTCATTTATCACTGTCTATTTATTACAACAATTATAAAACTGATTTCTTCATAAATATAGAAAAACTGCACGTAAAGAAAACTGTAACATAAGAGAAAATAACCATCTCATAAAAATTCTGTCACTTTATAACTGTAGGTACTGAATTAATAATGTTTTGATGATTTATCATTTCCAGCCTTATCATTTAGATCAACTGCATGTTTTTAATTTAATTTATTCATTTTGCATTTTATGTATTGATGTTAAAATAAATGGTAGTCATGTGACATATTGGACAACATTTCTAGCTCCAGCCCCCTGCAAAATAGAACTGGATGTTTGTATAATTGGACTATTTTTTTGATTCTTCATGAACACCTGAAGTGATGCCATGGTGGATATTCACAAATGTTTTACATAGTTTTTAGCTTCACTGTGGTTCCATTTAGGGTACCTAAAATCCTGATTTGTAATCTTGAAAAAAAGTCTATTTTGATGAGTATGATCCAGTCCAATGTTACTTTGAAAAACTGGCACAAAAATGAGATGGATTATCTGATCCTGGAGAGAAAAACAGGAGATTTGCTAATCTGGATCTTACTGATAGCAGGACTTTTGGGAGTCCAGAGAGTTTTCAGCTCCAGGACCTGTTTTTCTTTGCTGGTAATCCAACTAGCATCCTAGCATGACACAAGCCAAATCAATCACGTAACAAGCATTTAAAAATCTAGTCTTGATATGCTTATCTCAGGATAAACATTACATTTTAGTCCCATGTTAAAAAAGGGGGGAAAAAGTTATGACTTCAATCCATTTTTTTTTCAGGCTTAAAAACCCCAGCAGCCTCTAGGGGGTGTAGCAAGGTTTTAATGTTGTACAGAGGCCTTGTTAGGTCTCCCAGCTGTTTGTTCTCTGAGTTTAGTTTACTTTGGACTCCTGCTGATCTTGTGGTCACTTAACTATCTAAAGTAAGATCACTTAGAAAGCAGTTAAATTCTGGTTCAACTCTAATTTAGGCAAAATTTATCTTTAACAGCCAGTTTGAGTTCTGATTTTATCTTGCAAACAAAGTCTGAACACAAATGTAAATTGCAGAAGTTACAAAGAAGGGTCAGTGGTTTTTACTTGTTCAGAGAGAAAGAAAACAAACTAAATATAACCCACGACTCAGTCTGTTTTCATTAGATTGCTGGAAATGACACTGTATAAAGTTTTCATAATGAAACTGTGCACTGAAAGAATCAGTTGAACTCGACCTTAAACCTCCTTCCATGCAGCCAAACTCTTGGGGTTAGTTTTGAAGACATGGATGAAGCTTAGAATCAAACAGAAAAACATCCATCTGGTGGAATTTAAAAAATAAAAGTTTTTGGACTGAGATCTGTCCAACATCGTTGGACCTGTCCTGCTGAAGTGAAAGTGGCAGAATTCTGGTCTGCACTTCTGTTTTATATTCTGTCTCTTTTTTTTTTTTTTGGTGTTTTGTTGTGCAGCACTCCTCATGTGGAAGACGAGGGCTCGAGTAGACTGCCTCTTTGGTTGCTGTTGTCATAGTTTACAGTAAATTTAAAGGGATAGGACACATAAAACTCAATTTTTACAACAGTCATACGGTGAAACATGCATCTCGACTTTGATTCCATAAGGTTTATGTGGATCTTTGTGCAAAAAAACATTTCATTTCTAGATAATGATAATTTTCACTTAATGTCAAGACTTTCTCTAAAAGTCCCACTACATACACACATTTAATCACACTTTTACTATTACCATATCTTCTAATTTTTTCACACTGTGGGTAGATTACCTGATCCATTTACCACTAAAATCATAACACATCACAAGGGAACAACAGAAAACACTAATTTCAGTGTCTCTGTAATGTACTATTTAAATGTATTGCATAGGCCCCATTCCAATACTTAGAACTGCATCCTGGAATTATATATTAAGATAAATGACCATTTGCTAAATTTCTGTCCCAAACAGTGATTGTCCAGTTTCTTCATACTGTAGAAGTATATGCAGGTCAAAACCAGATTTCATTTTGTTCCATTTGATTTTCAAAGTTAACTAACAGTGGAAAAATGGGAAAATGGGATTGTAGGTTTAAAAAAGTAAAACAAAAACTCTTTCCGTTTTCTCATTTTTTGGTGGGAAAACAGAAAAAGTTTTTAATATAGCAATGCCATCCAAGTTAGCATTTCACAACAGCCCAAACAATAAAAGATCTGCCTTCTTGACTGTGAGACATTGTGCTTCTTCTAAATAAGGAATAATTAAATGTCTTGCATGTTAAAAAAAAAATATCTGGAGCACATGTTAACATTTTCATTATATCATGTACTGTATGTAGCCACTATGTGAATGTTTTTGCAACATTCTTGTTTGAGTCAGTCAGCTGAAACTCTCTATTAACATAGTTGGTGTTGGCTAACTTGTCAACATTAGTTAACTACAAGTAATATAATCTGCTTGTTGTTGTCATTTCAGCTGACGAGAAAAGATGGTGGTTGAATGGAAGTGACACTGCTGCTTTTGTGTTCTTCTGTATGAAATAAATTTGCAGAATTTAATCAGTACAGCATTTCTATTCTATTGTAAAAGGCCCGTTGTTTGAGAAAGGATCAAACATTTTGAGTAGTAAATCTGCCACACATTGTAGAATGACTTAAAGAGGAGCAAGGTTTAGCAAACAGTCGGTTACTTTAAAATTGGCTTGACGATTGTCATTGTCTAGTTTTGGAAAGGGGCCACAGAGTGGTGCTCTATCCCTGCACTGTGTGGATTGACCTCATGGCTGCAAAGGTCACAAGGTCATGAGCCTGACGTTGGGTTAAGGTTGGGCCAGGTGCTCCAGCGCCTCTCCCTCACAGCGCATACAGTGGTAGCCCATATTAGCTTTGATATCGAAGCAGCCCTGGCTCAGGTAAAATTCCAGAGATGATTTGTTCCAGTCCAGAACGGTGAAGCTGAGCTGGTTGCAGCCGGCGGCCAGACCCAGCTACAGACCACCGAAACAGAGCAGGGAGACAGACATGAGTACCGCTGCACTGAAATAACATTACATAAAGTTCTGCTAATGTATACAACCTCCAAGACATTACTTTGATTTTTTAGTTTGCGATCATTGCAAATGGAGAAGACCTACACTACCATTCAAATGTTTGGGGTCACTTAGAAATGTCCTTATTTTTGAAAGAAAAGCATTTTTTTAAAAATGAAGATAACATTAAATTAATCAGAGATACAGTCTAGACATTGTTAATGTGGTAAATGACTATTCTCGCTGGAAACGGCTGATCTTTAATGGAATATCTCCATAGAGGTACAGAGGAACATTTCCAGCAACCATCACTCCTGTGTTCTAATGCTACACTGTGTTAGCTAATCGTACTAAAAGGCTAATTGATGATTGGAAAACTCTTGTGAAATTATATTAGCACACAAATAAAAGTGTGAGTTTTCATGGAAAACATAAAACTGTCTGGGTGACCCCAAACTTTTGACCGACAGTGTATATTGTACAAAGGGAGGTAAGGTCCAAGGATCAACGTCTGTGGTTCAGTTCCCTTTCGGAGTTGTAATAATTAAATATTATGTTGATATTTTACTCACCTGTGCGACCTTGCTCATAAGTGCTTTACCAATGCCCTTCCCTGAAACACAGATACAGTTACTTGGGATTTTCTGCACCTACGGATACATAAACAAAATTCCCTCTTTTGAGAAAGTACACAGTACCTCTGAACTCAGGCATCACGTACAAGTCCTCCATATAAATGGCTCTGCCCTTCCATGAGCTGTAGGAATAGAAGTAAAGTGCATAGCCTATCTTCGTATGCCCTGAAAGCAAAATGACATAAAAAGGTGAAATCAATGCAGCAGTAACATTACACCTTAGAGTTTCAGCCAGTTACAACATTCAACTTTTAAAAGCAGACAAATAGTTTCGGTATTTATTAAATAGGCACAACTGCTTTGTTGGCTCTTTTCTGTTCAAATTAATGGCTCTGCATCTTTGGCCAAGAAAAAGCAAAAACATTTCTTTGATCTCATTTCCAAAAAGCTCTTCAATAATCACAGCATATGTTTTTTTTTATAAATATTGTGCTTTCATATAACTGCAAACATTCTCTAAACATTAGTGAAATAATCAGTCCTGATTTACTATTAAGTGTTGTAGTGCTGTTGAAATTGTCAACATGTCTGCCCATAGACTTTCTGTTCTTTCAAATGCAGCTTTGCTTGTTCGAACATCTGAGGAAACTTTACCACCATCATACTTATTAAGCAAAGTGGACTATTATTTTAATTTCAGCTCCTCCAGACTGGTCAGGTTCATGATGTTCTAAGTAGTGTTAATTATCTTATTTTGGTCAGGATACAAAGAGCAATAATAAACTTTTAAACTTTTAAAATTTTAAGTCACGTTTCTAGCCATTTAATGAATCTGAGTCATGATACTCTTCTTTCATCTCCGCTATGTTAGCCAGTTGCTAAGTTTGTTCCGAGCAGATTAGATTTTTTTAAAAAACTTTTTTGCCCTAAAACAGCTGCAGACTTCTGTTCAAAATGGCCCTTATTATAAAGCAATGAACGTGATGTAAACATTAAAGTTGTGGGCTGATAAACCAAAACAACAAGTTCATAGATTAATGCAGCTTTAAAGTACATTATGTGCTATATCATCATGGATTTTTTAGTCTTTCCTGTATTCACTGTGGTTATTGGGTTATGCTGATTCTGCCATAAGTAAATCTATGTCCTACTTCACACGTATACATATGGTGCTATGCTTGCACTAGGAATTTGAAATGAAGAGCCACTGTGGCTCACTCATAAGGATAACAATGAGCCACAAAAAGCCACAAATTTCTGTGTCAGTGATAGCGGAAAAATGGAGTCATTTTGCTGCATTCTGGTGTATTTCGAGGTAAAAAAGAAAAAGCTCAATTAAACAGTTCTATTTTAACTATTTTATTTCTACTTATATGTATGTTGTTATTTTTATTACAAACAGGCAGTCAGGGGTGAGGACACATTCCTATTTATATATGTATTTGGCCATTTAAAAACCTGTACCTAAAACATGTTCATGGTCAAAACTTTCTGACACATAAAAATATTAATTTCATATCCAATTTACCTTCTTTTCCTCCTATGTCCAATTCTACAACCCTCACTATGTACCATATCTCACAACTGTAGCATAAACTCAACAAAAACCTCCTCTAGGGGGGTCAGATTTTGTTAAGTGACCCTACAAAATCTGACTCCAGATTTTATTTCATATCATACAATCTGCACAGTTAACTCAACCTGCATATTTCTGTTAAAGTCCTAGTTTTGAAATAGTCTCTCTGTTCTTAATCTGCCATACTGTGATCATTTAGCCCCTTATTTTATCATCCTGTTCTTACAGACTGTAATTTACTTGGGTTTTTTTTTCAATTGTTGTGATTTGGTGTTTTAGCTGTTGTAGCAAATAATGTCCCAGGTGTGGGATAAATAAAAGCCCAGTAGGCCCACCACCTACAGGGCAGGATGTCGGGGTTGGATGCTCTGTACACCGGGCAGTTGGCAGGAGCGGGCGCCTAGGCGTGCCGCCCCCTGGTGGCGTAGACTGGCTCTGGGGACGTGGAACGTCACCTCACTGGCGGGGAAGGAACCTGAGCTGGTGCAAGGACGTGGAGCGATACCGGCTAGATATAGTTGGCCTTTGGGCTGGGCGATAAATCAAATTAATTTGATTAATTCGCATTTTTAAAACCTGACGATTTGAAAGTTTGCGAAATCGTAAAATCGAGGCGAGCTTAAATATATAACAATGGGAGACGCCAGTGTTTCCAAACAGTGACGTCACAAAGTCACGTGATTACCGCGCTGGTTGGCAAAAGGAACCAGAGGAACAATGGCTGATGCGAACTATCCTTCCGTGAAATTGTCCGATTATGCTCAATCCTTATCACCTGAGGCCCGACAAATATACGTGAGTAAGCTGAGATATCAGGGAAACAGTAAAACCTTGCCAGATCCCTACAATTTGAAGACTGTGTGGGTTGACGATCCTTCATTCTGGCCGGACATTTCCTTCACCGACATTTATTTTTACTTGATTGGCACCGCTGGGCAGTTCACCCACCCAAAAATATATAATTATGAATTAAAAATAATATATCTTCTGTTAATCTTCAACAAGATGTCAAAGAAACGTCAATACGTTGCTGTATTTTTTGTCTGCAGTATGGCTTCTATGTAACAGTAACAGACCCACAGCATTGGTGATCGAAAATAGGACAATTCTAAAAAAACGATCGCTCGACGCATACAGAAACAAATGTGGTTACAAATAGGAGGCTGCTGGCTTAAGGAGATGTTATTGAATATACTTCAATCGACTTTAGTGCACTTTCATCGCCTAAAAAGCGATCGGTAACACATGATAACACTGAACCAAACCGAAAGTGTCGAGATCGCTTCACGCGAAGGATGCGACACTAAATCAATATCTTTTGGTAAATAAGCTCAAAGTTGGACATACTAAACATGCTAAACTGTTGAATAGTTTACCCGAAGAAAAGTGGGAGCCACAAACACGATCTCTGCTGCTTACTGGGGTACAATTTTTCCTGTTGATGGCTGAAGCCACCGCCATCTTCTCTCTCCTGACATCGGTATTCGGTGAAATTCCAAGCCTGCTCCCTTCTCAAAACGCTTCGTACAACCAACAACTACACACGATATTACCATTGTGGTAAATACATGTGCAATTTCATTCATGAAAAGCGATAACTTTACGTATTTGTTTCAAACCCGATACCGTTCTCGTAGCAAGCCGTTATGTTACTGCCAGTTCTTGCCAACCAGTAGCAGTCTTGTACCACGTGACCATAGCAAATGACGACACGCTGGCGTCTCCCATACAGATTCTTCTTCTGCCTTTCGTGACTTGTGCACTCATAGATATATACAAACACTAGATGTCTCAAGACGGAGTCTGCGGCGTCGTCACTTGGCGGCCATCTTAGGACAGGGGACTACTCTGGCGCACTGTACTGTAGTCAATGGTAAGGTGGATGATTTCCTCACTTTAACACTCACAACTCGCTCAATTCTTGATTGATTTACAAACGGTTTAGTTTATTACAAACCTTATTAACGTGGCTATGATTCGGGCTCAATTCCGAAATCGCAGCTTTTCGTTTTGAAAAATGCGGCATAGTTGTGTGTCTTTTCTGCCTGGCTACTCACATTGAAGATGGTGTTACTCACAATCTGATTTTGAATTATTAGGTTTTCCTGAGACCAACGTTTTTTGAGAACCGAATCTTTAGGCGAAATTACATTCTTTGTGGTTGTATTTATTTGCTTGTTAAGAGACTTTGATTGAGACCTTAGACTTATTGTTTGTATACATCTATGCCTGGATTAGTTAGCCTGCAGCCGAAATGCATTGTGGGTAATGTAGGCACCAGGTTCATGAAAAGAAAAGACAACATCTCTGTTTGTTGTGCATTGATTTTGGTTGAGCTTTGTTTTTATCTGTGCATTAGAAAGCTGATAGTAATAAAGAAGTGCAATGCTAAATAATAAAATTACATTCACATCCATTTATGCTGAAAAAAGATGATATCTGTGTTCATTATTATATGAATTCAATGGTTTTAATTATTCTTATGTAAGCAGTAAAACAAGTACATCTCTGACGTTTATAACAAACCAAGCTGTTCTAAAATCGGTTGAAAATTGAGCAATCTACAGTGATTTTAAAATCCATGCTCCATTGACTTTAATGTTATGAGTGATCGAGCAGCCCTGTCCCAAGATGGCCGCCATATGGCGACGTCGCTCCCCATAGGCTGACAGCGCTCATGAGCCATCTAGTGTTTGTATATATCTATGTGTGCACTGGCGTTTGCTTCCGCCTCTCATCTCCTTCCACCAAAACACTCACACGGCCACCCCCGTCATGGCGGACAGAACAGCAGACGAAGAGTTGGTCGCAAGAAAAGGGCCTCATGTTACATTGATTATATGGAAGCGGTTCGGCTTTGACAAGACTGACACAGAGCAAACTACAGTCATGTGCAAGGTTTGCAAAAGTCCTGTGAAAACGAAGAGTAGCAGCACAACTAACTTCTTTCAGCACCTCCGGGAGAGGGATCCTAAAGAATGGGAAAAGTACCCACAGCTACCGGAGTGCGGCCTGGCTCGGGTTGCCACCGGTTCCTTAAAATACAGAATCGTCCTTTATTTGACAATAATTGTACCGTCCCGTATTGAACGGGACGCTAATTGTTCCATATTTTCATAAATGTCCCATACACGTCTGTCACACACGCATCAGAACTGCATAATAAACAAAATAAAACACAGGAACTATTAAGGGCAGCCAGTTTCATCTTCCTTAGACCTATGTAGCGAGGATCCCATGCGAGGTCCAGCAGGTCTGTTCGCCGGTTCAGCCGCGGGTTTCCTGGTTACAGACGCTGCTGCTCCCGCTTGTTTAAAAATGTCTACACCTGAAACTCCACCACGTCCAAAGAAGCAATAACGTTTTCAAAAGCACAGACTGGAAGACTGGAACCCTGACAATAGGTACAGGGCAAACTGTGGTTTCTGTTGCTCATAGACCAGCTGAAGTAAGGCAGCATCAGGAGACCAACATGTAAGAAACACGAGAACAGAGAGAACCCAACCAGCAGGTCACAGTTTATTATCATCTAATCATCTCCTGAAGTCCCTTTGGTAAGAGACATCAGTACATGGTTGTGAATTTAGCGGAGGATGATTATAGTCAGACTAATGCGGCCGTAGACTCTACAGTATTTTAGTGAATCAATAAATGCCTAAGTTGTTTAATTAATAGTATTTTAAATGCTTTAGTTTTAAAAAAAAATATCATTTAATAGCCTATATATGATCAATAAATGGCCTTTGCCTGTCTAAATAAAAACTCACTCAGAACTGTGATATGTTAACGGTACTAAATAAATAAGTCTGCAAATACATTCATAGACACATAAATAAGTTAATAGATTCATTGTGTTAAGAAAATATTGAGATGGAAAAAATATCTGTAGAGAATTTGTACAGTATTCTGCATTCAGTTTTTTGCAGAATCCAGTATTACACTCTGGTTGGCCATTACATTTTATTAGTATGGTTTCACTGTTTAAAATGATGCCACATCCTTTCAGACAGAACCTGTGATCATAAAACAATATAAAACTCCTAGTTTTGTGTTAATAAAGCACTTAAAGCTTTAAGTATGACTAAATGCTTTTTTCAAAATTAAATATACCACTCCTTGGGTGGTTGTGGCCCCGAGTTTGGTAACATTGGAAAGATATTCACAGATTCAGACTTCCAGCATCAATAACTCATTAGATATAGGTTCTCAAAACTTAAACGATGCCTCTTTCCTATCGTTGTAAGGCAGATGTTGTGCTATAAGCCCAGTTTTATCAAAAGTAGCTGTCTTTCAAGTTGCAGAAATAACATTGGTGTCTATGAGCAGCCGGATGTGAACAGGGACCGCCTGCAAATTGCAAAACTTCTGCAACAGCGAAGAGAGACACAAATATTCAATAACCTCACTCTGATACACTATAGTGTCAACAGAATCCATTCCTTCTTCACAACTGCAGTTTGAAACGTGTTAGAAAAATTGTATTAGAGAGCAATTGATTGGCCTCAGAACATCTGTGATCCAAGTAAAAGTTTCTCTGCTTTTTTGCTGACAAATTGTGAATGTTTTGGTTTATGAATCTGAAAAGGAATCTAATCTAGAAGACAAGTTATACCAATAAACTAGGTTAGGTTGATTTATAATTTACTTAAATTAACCACCTCAGGCACTAGAAATGGAACAATCATCTGCAAATGCTGTTTGGTTTAGAGACAGATTAAGTATACTGAATACATTTGCAAGCTTTTGCTTTAGACTTTGAAAACAAAAACCTAACTTGAAAGGTTAATTATTACTGACATTTCATGACAGACTTTTCAAAGCATGTTGCAGAGTGAGATTCCAGCAGTTGTTTATCTTTTAGGAGGTTATGAAACTATTCTTACATCTGAAGCTGTTCTCGACCAAGTCTGGTTTACAGACAATCTTTGGAGATATCATGACATGTTGTATAAATATTACGGCACCTTTAAAGTCATTTTGCGTGCCGTGTGTATGCACTTTTACTTTTGACGCAAAATGACTTAAGAAACTGCCGTGTTCTTTCTATTCCATTAAGTGATATCAGGCTGTATTTGTGGCATGGTTTTGTAAACCTGATCGTTTCTATGCACAGCTGTTAGCTGGTGGAGTGACAGCTTTAAGTAAAATGAACAGTATCAGTGATGGATCTCCCTCACCTTCTTTGGTTTTGTGCTGTTCTGGCACCTCAGCGATGATCCCGTGAAAAAACGGGTTCTTGGAGAAGCCATCTTGCTCCAAGTCTGCAAATAGATTGTAGTATGACAGATAGGTGAAGTCATGTCCTGTGTAGTTACATGTGGGCAGTTTTACAGTTTGCAGTTCAAAGCGTCATATTTCTAGGTAGAATCCAGTATCTTTTTTTTTTTACATTATTTAGCATGTTTTCATCAAAATGTAATTTTGGCTTTAGTGTGCTTGTGAACCACGTGTTGACCTTTATGTTGGAAAATAAAATAGTAATGCTGTAAGTCATAGGTCCAAAATTTCCTCATTTTAAAGTAGGTTTCCAGGTGCTGATAATAGGGTAAAAACAAAGTTCTGAAAGAAATACTTTAGTTATAATTTAGCATATCTTCTTAGTGGAATTATTTAGACTTGCAGAAATGTAACTCAACACATAACTATGAAAAATGAAGTGTTTTTCATCTGACCTTTCAATTTTGTCTTTTCCCACTTCTGCCAAACCCCCCAGCTGTGTCCTCATTCCACACTACTATTAGATGTGCACTAGTCTGGGTACTTATTCTCATAGTGTTTTCATTGGCAAGTTGTACTCAACAAATAAACGGGTCCCAAAGTTCCAGTTTTTCAAGCAGTTTCACCTCATTAGCATTTCTGCAACCAAACTATCAGTGGGAAGGTCCTTTTTCAGTTCACTTCCCTTAAAAGTCTGAGTACCTCAACTTTTCATTTACCAGCAGTTAGCTTCTTCATTAATGCTAAGTGCCCTCACAGTTTTGTTGTCCTTTTTTGTAAAGCAAAATAAATAAACAAATAAAAAATGGTGTGACCACAATGTTTGTTTCAGTAGCTTTTGATTGTACCACAATCTCAAGTCACTGTCAGAATGTTGAGAAAGAGAAAAGAGAAAGAGAAAATAAATAAAATAGCTTTTGGAAAACTGCATCTTAAAATAAAGCTCAGAATTTGAGAAAAATAAAGTGTAGCAGCAGCTTTGTCTCACATCTTGAGTGAACAGTCTCAGCCATCGTTACAAAATATAAATCTCAACAAATCTGAACTCGAACGCTTTTACAGTTTCTCTCTCTTTCCCTCGTATATCCCACAATATTGCTTTATTTCTTTAACTTTTGTCTGTGAGCAGAGCTGCAATGTTTAGTGACAGGAATCTGGAGATTTTATTGGCTGAGTAGCGTCATGTGGGATGGCTTAACTTGCATGTAATTGGTCTGTGTGTTTCTTGATCTGCTAAACCAAAAAATAGAAGCGTCACATCAAATTTAACATCCCCTTTAATTGATTGGTTACAGGTCCGGCTATGGTAACCATAGACTCTGTAATAAAGTTTAAATAATGTAGAGAAAAGTAAGACTGTATCATAACTTTATTAAAGTGCATGATAATAACTTAGTGTGTTTTTCCAACCCCCACTAAAATAGTGTATGGCTCAGGTTGGATTTCATTTTGTCGTCATGAATGTCTAAAATACGGAAGAGAATGCAATCTATTTTTCTCTTTATACACTACCTCTCTGAGTGACTTTCACGTGGTCTGCCATTTTCTCGTATTCTGCCAATTCCTGGGGAAAAAATAAAAATAACATCAGCTGTCATCATTTATTAGAATTTCTCCAACATCAACCTTAAACACGCCAGTCAGAACTCAAGCTCTCATCCTGTCTGCATGGAAACAAATGGCGTAAATTGCGACATGTGGCTGGAGTGCGCTCCAATGAAACACCTAATAATATCAGAATAATCTAATAACAGCAGCATCATGCTTGATTAGATGCACTGACGTAAAGCCGTGAGTCAACCGAGGCTCCTAAATGTCTTCCGACGTATTGACAGCTGGTCTGCACGTGTCTCACCATGATCATCCGAGCGATGTCCTTGCAGTCCTCCACGTTGGCTGCTCGGATTGAGAAATCCATGTCTGCTGGATGCTGTGATGCCGCTGCTGATCCGGTCTGTCACTGTGGACGGTTTAAATGGGAGAACCGGGAGCACTACGGCTGTCTTCTAGCCTTCACTTGCACAACACAACCTCCCCAAACGGGCTGCAAAGTGAACATAGAGCGCCCTCCTCCAGGGTGGAGGGGACTGGAGGAGTCAGCTCCTCATGTGGCCTTAAAAGCCCACTTAATAATTAACAGACATCCTTTAGAAAGGGTGTAGGTGCAACTGGATAAGGCAGCATTTCCAGATGTGTAATGGACAACATCCCTGTGGCTCCTGCAGGTGCAACATTAACCCTTTAGGGGGCTCCATCTTACATACACATAGTGTGGCCCCTGACTGATTCACCAAATCACCAGTGCTCCTGTCAGACTGCACACGGCAGCTTCATTCAGTCTTTCAAATGAATTGTAAATGTATTTTGCCCAGAATTTAGGATGGATTAAGCCGACCACCTCTGTCAGGATTTCCTTCTCTTATGTGATTTATGACAACTTGATAAAACACTAAATAAACTACATTTGCCACATGCAGGGCCCAGTTGTTTGAAGGTTATCAGATCAAGTTTTTGATATCGGATTGAATCAAACTTTGAAAGTGGTTTATTAAAAAACAAGAAAAACACTCAGAGAGCGCAGTACTCCCCCAAGGCTGTTCATTCCCCCGTATGACATTGCCAGAAATGCAGCTTTTTTTTCTTTCTTTTCTTTCTTTTTTTTTTTTTTAGAAATGCAGCATTTGTTTATTAGGTGTTGATGATCATAAATCACCGCAACATAGAATGTGGCCATTTAATATAGATAAACAAACAAAATGACCTTGCACTTAGCACAGGCTTGTATTAGACATGTGTGTGTTATGTACAAATATTGAATCATGTGACCTAAATATGGCGGACTTGATGGGGCTCGGAAACACCCCAACAATTTAATCAGTTATTCCTTGCATCATTTCCAACAAATAAGTCTTGATAAGAGGTGGATTTGTAGTAGACTCTCAATCATATGATCATCAGCAGGCAGATGTAGTATTCACTTATCATAGTTACAGTGGCGCCGTGCCGCTATCTCGTAATGATACAGAAATCTTTAACAAATCTGTGGATCCAGACTATAAGCTGCATCACTGCCAAAATCTAATCAGATGGTCCTTGTGCCATTTCTGACCTTCCCTGAAAATTTCATCCAAATCCATTACTCCGTTTTTGAGTAATGTTGCTAACAGACACACAAATCAGCACTGATCGTCACGTAATTCTGCCGCGTTCCTTGGCGGAGTAATAAACAAACAAACAAACAAACAAACAAAAAACGTTAGAAATCAGATGAGTTTAGATTTGGGTGAAATTTACAGTGTGTGCTGTCCATTACCTGTGATTCCAATCAATCAAAAGTATCTTAATCACAGCAGAATGGCTGATTTAGAGTGAGTTTTACAGAAATGGAGGGAAAAAAACATTTTAAAATTTGTCACAAAATGTATTTTCATATTTATTCATATTTTGCACTTAATTTGTTCAAACATTGCAGTGGTAAAGTAGATAAAGTAGCTTTCAGTACAGCAAAAAAGAACAAAAAAGCTTTTATTCCATTTAAGTAATATCCAAAATGCCATCATTATTACACAAAAGTAATATATTTATAATCCCTGTCATTTATATCAATTACAACAATTATAAAACTGATTTCTTCATAAATATAGGAAAACTGCACGTAAAGAAAACTGTAACATAAGAGAAAATAACCATCTCATAAAAATTCTGTCACTTTATAACTGCAGGTACTGAATTAATAATGTTTTGATGATTTATCATTTCCAGCCTTATCATTTAGATCAACTGCATGTTTTTAATTTAATTTATTCACTTTGCATTTTATGTATTGATGTTAAAATAAATGGTAGTCATGTGACATATTGGACAACATTTCTAGCTCCAGCCGCCTGCAAAATAGAACTGGATGTTTGTATAATTGGACTATTTTTTTGATTCTTCATGAACACCTGAAGTGATGCCATGGTGGATATTCACAAATGTTTTACATAGTTTTTAGCTTCACTGTGGTTCCATTTAGGGTACCTAAAATCCTGATTTGTAATCTTGAAAAAAAGTCTATTTTGATGAGTATGATCCAGTCCAATGTTACTTTGAAAAACTGGCACAAAAGTGAGATGGATTATCTGGTCTTGGAGAGAAAAACAGGAGATTTGCTAATCTGGATCTTACTGATAGCAGGACTTTTGGGAGTCCAGAGAGTTTTCAGCTCCAGGACCTGTTTTTCTTTGCTGGTAATCCAACTAGCATCCTAGCATGACACAAGCCAAATAAATCAAGTTACTAGCATTTAAAAATCTAGTCTTGATATGCTTATCTCAGGATAAACATTACATTTTAGTCCCATGTTAAAAAAGGGGGGAAAAAGCGATGTCCTCAATCCAGTTTTTTCAAGTGTAATAACCACTGCAGCCTCTAGGGGGTGTAGCAAGGTTTTAATGTTGTACAGAGGCCTTGTTAGGTCTCCCAGCTGTTTGTTCTCTGAGTTTAGTTTACTTTGGACTCCTGCTGATCTTGTGGTCACTTAACTATCTAAAGTAGGATCACTTAGAAAGCAGTTAAACTCTGGTTCAACTCTAATTTAGGCAAAATTTATTTTTAACAGCCAGTTTGAATTCTGATTTTCAAACACAAGCGGAGGAGGATTTTTATTCCCTCACAAAGCTGATGCATAACTCTGGCCTGTGTGGGTTATTGTGTGTGGGTAGTGGGTTGGTTCATCACACTCTGCAAGATTTATACAGTTTTATTATTCAAAAATCATAGAAACTAATAAAGGAATTTCACACAAAGTACTGGAGAGTTTATATTTAGTTCACATAGTCCGTGATGACGCACGGTGTGGACATGTCATCAAACTGTGAGCTCCAGCACCAGAAATAAGGGTGACCTCATGATTTTACGCAGTTTCACACAAGCTCAGAGCAAATCCCCAACAGCTAAAGCGATAAGTCAGAGGAAATGAGAACGCCTTAGAGAGGGGAGTAATGCAGCGCACAGAAGCTGACCTCGATGAATACTGCATCACATCTGAATGGAGGTGAACTTAAGCTGTAGTGTATATGAAGTGTCTTATGGCTGTAGTCAAAATGAAGATTGGAAAGGGATGTCTTAACTCGTGAAACCCCATCACATGAAATTCCCTCATCCAAGTCTGCCATTCATGAGACTGAAAATGACGTTTCCTCATAAAAGCAGAAGTAGGTCTATTAAAATACCTCATTCACTGACTCATTCTCCGACACCAGCTGCTAAACGATGAGCTTCAGCGGTCATGTCGGTTAATTGAGACCCCACCCACAGCTGTAGGGCAAAGGCAGCACTGGTGAAGCCCCTGCTGCCTGCATTTTACTGCAGGCACAACTGTATTATTCCCAGTGGGGAAAGTAATTTCATAAGAACTGCACTTTACAATTACAAGTTTGAGGTACTTGTGCTGTAATTTTTCCATTTCACAGCTGAGAAATACACTTTAATGTACGCTTTAAAGAACTTTATATGCATAATTTACTTCAGAGCTTGTGTAGCTTGAGTAAAGTATTTTGCATAGTTTTATTACTACTTTTACTTACAATGATTAATGAGCAGGTTCTCCTTGTACCTGCTCTGGCTCATAGGGTATGATCACAGGACCTCTCAGGGTGTCCCAGTGAGTGTTTCAGTTGGTGGTACATGACTACCACAAGGTTCCCCAGCAGAACATTGTTTTGTAATGAGACAAGCAGTGTTATTCCCTTCATTTGCCAGCAGCTTTATGGCTGTGGCCAACTGGTGTATGAGTAAAGGATCTGGGTACTTCTACTGCTGATTATTAAGTGTCATCATAATTAATGTTTGGAAGCATGTCTGCTCTCCTCATATTTAATGTGTAGTATCGTTAATGGATACTACTTTACTAAACAATTTCACATTTTTATTCACAATTTTTTCTTCAAAAAGTCCTTAGCATCAAACTTCACCAAAAATGTTTACATTTGTGCAATGTTACAGTACTTCTGAGCTGCCTTTTCACTTTAATCTTTGATGTGTTTGGACTCTTTGCATTGCCATAATTTTCAGCTCATCTTCTCTATGTGATCTTTACTTAAAGAGTAGTGTAAAGAGCAGTGTAATGACTCCCGGTGAAACCAAACAGCACAACAACTACAGCTGTTTTTCCCATGTGTAAAATCTGCTTTGAACTAATAATTAATGAATGATTCAGCAGTCAAATATCTCAAAGAGTTTCTCTGTCGATTCTCACACTGACATTTTTCTTTACCTGAATGCGGTTCAGTGCACTAACATACGTATAACTGATTCTAGCTGACTGTCTTTACATGCTTATGTGTTGATTTTTGCACACGTTACAGCATAAATAGGAGCCTGTGGTTGCTTGAAGCTAAAAATACATTTTGTGAGAGATTTGTCACAGTACACAGCCTTCTGCAGAGCAGAGGGTGGGGAGGAAATGAGCAGAGAAAGGGGGGATTTTGCTGGGCTGGCTTCAAATGCTGCATAGCCAGCGTTCTCCTGGAAAAAAAATAAGGCAGTCTGTGTGTCTATTAATAGTTCCAGAAAGACGGTGTGGCTCTTTAAGACTGAGTAATGGTTCCTTTCATACGACGCAAGCAGAAAAACCAGAGCGTTGCCACCGTTTTCATCATTCAGCCTCTCTGGTACCGCTGATGACGTGAATAAGACACCCCTGACAGTTTAACAGACGCAGTTGAGGACTCACATGCAGCTAGAGGTAGAAACATTGTAGACAATTAGTCAGAGGATTGTGAGGTAGAAAGAGTGGGGCCTCTCTGGAGGCTACAGGCATCTGACAAATGCTACAAAAGCCCTGAGAAAATAATGTCTGGCGTCCAAGTTGACCTCAGCACTGATGTCAGTTCATTTTAATTACTGATTTTGTTGCAGTGGAAGCTTTGTGTTGTGTAATCTCTGGAGTTGTGTTGCTTGGACATTCGTAAGCACCTGATGTTTCCTGGCTGGGTCACTTGACCAACGCTGTTCGCTGCTTTGTATCATATCTATTTGAAACTTTTAAACTTATAAAAATATGTCAAGACTTTAGGGAAATCTCATGTTTTTGTTCTTTTTTATTTGTTTTCTTTACTAGTTGGCCTTCTTTCTAACCATTTTCAGTTCTGTCCATTTAGTATGAAGCTGATATTTTATAAATGTCAGTTTTATTTATGAAAGACACAAAATGCACTGTATATCACAATATACATATACACTACTGTTCAGAAGTTTAGTCACTTAGAAAAGTCCTTATGTGTGAAAGAAAAGCATTTTTTTCAGTGAAGATAACATGAAATTAATCATAAATACAGTCTAGACATTGTTAATGTGGTAAATGACTATTCTAGCTGGAAACGGCTGATTATTAATGGAATATCTCCATAGGGGTACAGAGGAACATTTCCAGCAAACATCACTCCTGTGTTCTAATGCTACATTGTGTTAGCTAATGATGTTGAAAGGCTAAAATGATTAGAAAACCTTTTTGCGATTATGTTAGCACATAAATAAAAGCGTGAATTTTCATGGAAAACATGAAATTGTGGGTGAACCCAAACTTTTAAACGGTAGTTTACATACCCTCGTCTTACATCCTAAAAGAAAAATAGTTCTTTGAACAGTTTGGGCAGGCAATAAAAAGGTCACAAGTCAAGTCAAATGTTCATAATCACATATTAGACAATCGGTCACTCAAGAAAAAGGAACAAAAAATGGGGAAAAGATGAAGTATGACCAAGGGGTTGCACGGGATTTCATAACTGATCAAGTGGACAGACCTTTAGGACAATGACTATCCACTTCCTCAGGCAAAGAGGGGACAGATTATTAGACCCATAGCTATCCAAATAGACCACAAAAATGATGGACTGCTCTGTAGGTTTTCCTGATAGCTTTAAGAACAGTAAGGCAGATTTTCAGAATGTTCCGGATTTCAAACATGTCCAGATCATGTGTAGCAAAGTCACTGGTGCTTGTCTACAATATGTGATCATGAGTATTTTTTGTGATCCACCAGTGAAAACGGTGTACAATTATGAGCTGATATGAACAATTGAAGTCTCGTGCTAGAATTCACTGAAAATATTTGTCATTCTCTTTTTTGGAAGTCTAATATTGTAAACTTGTGTGTGTTAAGCAGCTCAAGAAGTAGAACCATGCTTGTTTAAAGCTGCTTCATTATAGAATGATTTATGTTGTTTAGGTTGGAGGGCTTGTTGGTCTGAAGGTGTTGATATTTTTGAGACACATTGTTTTTATGGGATTTGACAGGAAATTACGCTTCCACTTGTCACTCCAGAACATAAGATTGCTGTAACACACAGCATTACGTCTGTGATGCTGACTGATTCCAAGCTCTTGCAAAATGCTAAAAGAATAGATCCAAGGTTGCACCACTTCTATTCAGAGCTAACAAACCCACCACCTCTTACATAACACTGACATTATTCACACCTCTGTATAAAGACAGAAATGGTGGCTTTCTGTGCGCCAACTTTAGAAGGTCAGTTTGGAAAAAGCTTTACAGCCAACTTCTGCTAGCGTCATTAAAGCAGCCCAGTGCGCTGCCTAATTGATTGTACTGGCGCTCTAACAGTAACGTAAGCATTTAAACCTACGGTCATCTAACATGCTGTCTTGACTTGTTTTAATGATGTTATGATCTTAGACACTTCCAAATCTAGAAAAACAGGCCTGTGGTCTGGAAACACTGAGAGAAAACCCTATCAGACTGGTGATGAATAGTGTGTTTGAGCCTTTAGATCCAAAAAATACTGCATACACCAGCAGAAGTAGTCGTATATAATGAGGAGTACATGTGCACGTGTGTGAGCGTGTGTGTGAGCGAGTGCGTGTGTTGTATGCGTGGTTCCTTCTGGAAAATTTACCAGATACAGGTTTAAAATTGTGATTTTCATCAAAATCATTTTACTGTACATTCCTCATTTGTAAATTTGTCAAGAAAAAACTAAAACAAATAATCCTGAATTCCTCAGCTTAACAAAGAAGCCACGTCTGACTCAGTTGTGACTAAAAGTCATGAAATAAAAATTTGTGACTGTGTTTACACAGAGTAGAGAGGAGACAAGTGGGGAAACAAATTTAAAACATTTAGAAAAAATGCTCAATAAAATGCAAGTTGTTTAAGATGGTAATGTTGGTAGTGTAAGTGATAAAATATCTATAGTATGTCGAGCCAACATTTTTTACCCAATGCTGGTAACACGTGGTTTTACTGTTTCCATAGAGTTGCAGTACCTTTTGTTACGGTGATTAATGAGCCCACAGTGAGTAAAAATGTGAACAAAACAAAACATGTCAAAAACTGCTTGAGGTTCAGAGTTAACGGACAGATATAAGAGAAGTTTGATCTTGACATCTAACTCCAACTGTAACTTCTTTTTATAGATCAGTTTGACCTGGATTGCTTTTGATTTGGTTGAACTATTGTTTCTCAGACTATGTGAGAAAGTTATCTCAGAATGCTGCTATTCAGATCCAGTACAGTCCCAAATAACGGCCCCAACAGGAAGACCCCTCCTCTTCCTGTTTAGTCTAGATTCTGATTGGTCCCTGAGCTCCAGAGCATTTCCACAACAAAGCAGTCAACACCACATTTATCAATTTTCAAAAAGAGCTAAAGGAGGCCCTCCCTCTCAAAAAGGTAGCTGAGAGGACTGAAATAGAGTCAAAATAAGAGGGTCCACTGGAGAAACCTTCCTCCGTGCCTCCTTCATGCTGCATAAGTGCCATTTATGGACATTATTTTTCTTTCAGAATAAGCGCTCCACCACATTAGTGTGTTTTTGCCCATGAATACAAAGCAAAGCACAGTGTGGGGAAATTTTCTGATAACAGCTACTCAAGTGGCGGCTTTTATTGTGCTTGTCATGAATGGCTCACTCTGGGGAGCCACAGGGAGCCTAAAAAGTCTCATGTTCTATTTTTTCTAGGATGTTGCATAATTTGGTATAAGGTTGCAAAAATGGCAGTAATATTCCCTTATGTCACTAAATCCTTATCAGGTCATATATGATATTGTATAAAAATTAAAAATAAGCCTACAGATTTAAGGAATTCCCCCAGACAAGCCCTTCCTCCTGTCTGGCCCGCTCATGTTATACTTAATCCACACCAGTTTGTTCAGACTGACAGAGGGAGGAAAAAAAAGGAAATTAGCTCATCAGCAGACTGACGCAACCCTCGTGTAAAGATAACCAGTTGAGAAAAAGGCAGACACAGTGTCATTCCTTGTGCTCCACACGGGGCTATTAACATGCCTTATTAGGACATCAGCAGACGGTTGTGTGTTGGAGCAGTCAGCAGGCAGATGATGCTTTTTGTTTTCTGTTTTTTTGGCGGTCAGCCTTCCCTCAAACAGTCTGAATCATGTGATTCCTGTTTAGGTCATGGCACCTGGCCACTTGCTCGTCTTGGGACTCTGGCCGAGTAGGACTTTCAGTTGAAAATTAAACAATGGCGCTGCAGGTTCAATTTCGGGAAATGATAAATAGACGACTAGCTTTCCTGTAAAGAAAAGAAAGCAGTTAATCATTCTGGCGCAGCTCCATGCCAGATCCAGTTAAGCACTGCTGGAAGAGATGCAATTACAGATGCTGGCTTCATTTTTGGTAAGCTACTGGCACAGTCTGGGATAAATAACCGCACTTACTCAAACAAAAAAAGAAGTGTTATTTATAGGGCTTGTATTACTGTTCTACTGATAAGACCTCTTTAAACCCACCAGCTTCCCTTTCTGATTCCAGGTGTGTGCATTGCATAAAGGCACATTTCCTGTCACACTTGGAGCCCTAAAGGCAGGCCGTATGTGAAGTCAGCACCGTTTACAGACAACAACCACTGACGTGTTCACCTGTTGCTCCTGTAAACATGCATTTCTTTTGAATTGCTTGAAAGCATATCTCCTTTAGCCTAGGGGCAAATGTCTAAATGTTGGGCTGACATGCATTTAGGACCCAGCACTATTTGATATATACTTTTTATAAAGTTTGTTTGTTGTTGCTGATATCAGACACTAACAGTGAACAAGATTGGAGCCAGACTTTTCCAAGTAGAGCAACTACACTAAAAGAATCCCTAAATAAGATGACAAATTTACAGCCATGTTTGGAGGCTGCACTTTGGCACAGTGTTGCTTTGAGTTAAACATCAACATGCAAACATGCCCATATTGGGAACATAGGATGTAAATAATAGTAGGATGTAGCCACTGTGGAGTCCAACTTTGGTTTGTGGATTTAAGTTGGCATTGCCACATGATGAGCCCTAAAGCATAGCCTGCTTTTTTGGACTGTTCACACTGAACGGGACACTAATGTACAAAATGAACATGATTTTGTTTGAAGGTAAATACAAACTAATGACTGAGACCGTAAACCTATTAGGATAAAGTTTAGTAAAGTACCAAATTAAGTGAAAAGTAGGGTTGGATTTCTCATTGACTTCTATAGAGTCTAACCTCCTTTTGCAACCAGAAGAGTCGCCTCCTGATGGCTGTTAGAAAGAATGCAAGTTTCAGGCACTTTAGCATTGGTTTCACTCTCTATAACTGAGGGCTAACATGCTGGTGTTTAGCAGTAATGGTTATTGTTTTCATCATCTTTGTTAGGTGTATTAGTATGCTAATGGTAGTAGTTTCACAATCACAGATGAAGCCACTTTGGACCACTTCTGCTGTTTAGGATGATTCTACTATGGTTAAATTAACGTTTTAATTCCACTTAAACAACTAGCTTTAGTGGAAATGAGGCATCTGTGATTCATTTTCACTTGATTCTGAACTATTTAGGCACCAACTTAGACACACTGTATGACATGGCTATTAGATGTCAAAATTACAGCATGGATGTTACACAGTTAAAAAAAAAAAAAAAACCTGACCATAAATAAATAAATAAATAAAATTCTGGCAGCAGGAGTGGTGGAAATTGTTTTAAAAGAAGAGAAATTAATACCTTCCAAAAAATCGTCATTTTGCACAAGTAAAATGTTGTTTTGTCTTAATTGATCTATGATTAAACAAACAATTCAACATAAGATTACAAAACGAATACTTGTTATTATGTTGCCACTTGTATCTAATTTTAGAATGATAATTAATGTAATAAATTTGGACTTAACAGTTTCATTTATCAAATAGAACTGAAATTACTGTGAAATTGCAATAAATATGTGACTATATTATAAGAGCACTTCTATATAAATAATAAAATTTTGTAACAAATGACATGGTTATTTACAGTTAAAAGTTTTTAATGTTTTACGTTAGACGTCGAAATTCACAGTATATATTTTTAATTTTATTGATATCACAATTTATTCCAGAATAAGGGGGGAAATCTGTAAAATAAAATGAGAACTTGTGTTAAATGACAGATTTTTTCATTTTACAGTGTACACAAACCTTATGTACAAAGTGGCACTGATGTAAACTTGATTAATTTTGCAGATATTTGAACATGTGTACCCAATTTCTTGGCAATATATCATACAGTTGTTGAGACAAAAATGTAAAGAAATGATTAGAAATACAAGAATAAAATTGGTTTGGAGAATTCATTTAAATCTGTGATGAAATCTGGGTGAAACTGAGTTTGGGAATTTTCTGTGATAATCTATTATCTCTGCTGTGTTTATTGAGCAAATATGGTACTATTTTCACATACCGCAAACAGTAAACAAGCAAAGGAATGCACACCAGCTCCACAAAGATCCTGCACTTCCACAAAAACCTGCAGCTTGTGATATGCACGTAGTGTATTTTAACTCCAAACACACAGAATCACATAAGCTACTGTAGCAACATCCTGAGGAAATCGCCTCTCCCTGAGAGTCTTACTGTAATGAGGCATCAAAGCTTGGGCCACAGCCAAGGACATAGGATGTGTCTGAGATTAAGTAGGTTTTTAAGTGGCTATACAGCAGAGATGCCTCACTCCTCAGACTCTGAGATTGTGTGATTTTGAATTTCCAGGTTATTGAATGCTGAAACTAATCCTAAGGTTCTTTCTCAGATGTGATTCCTTTGAATTTTCATACATAACAGGAAAACCCCACTATGAGGCCACTAGGTACAATGAAACCCCCCTGACAACTTCTCTTTTGAGAAACTGAGCCATTTCCTTCTGTGAAACCAGAGGCCTGTTGTACTTGTTCAGGAAGGTGGGACCAGGGAATGAATAAAGACTTGGATTTGAACATCTCATGATTAAATCGTGTCCCTTTCACTGGAGGACCTCCGACTGCTCTTTGGTTATGTCACAGGATTGTATGCAAATTACTGGGGGTATTGGTTCTCACTGTCTTTACCAACATCCATATTTGTATGAATTTCTTGTAACAACAGTTATGTCATAGTTTTGACACTGGTGATCAGTACAAACTTCAGTAACCCTCCACTTCACTGGAAGCCAAGCATTTATTGTGACATCAGATGACAACAAGTTGCTTTTTTCATTGTACAAGGAACCAGACTTCAGTCTCAGTTAAACCTGATCTGGATGACACACTAGCAAACTTGCTGTGCAGGACACTTGTCATGGCAAACATGGACAGAAAAAAACACTCCTCCTATCACGTTCACTATTGTAGCAAATATTTGATAACAGAGCAGGGCGCACCATAAATCTACACCCACCATTCCTGTTTTCATATCTGCACACCTTATTCAACTTCCCGCACAGGTGAACACCCAACTAGAACATAGTGTAAAGGTGTGTGTAGCACTTAAGTAAATAACAACACAAACTGGTACATCTGTTGACGTGTTACGTTGGTCAAATGTGACTCGTGCTACAAAACAGCCTAAGTGACCTCTTAAACAAGTCTCTGAGGATAAAATAAAGACTACTAAGATTTCAAGGAGGCATATATAAAGATTAAAATATTAGTAGCCATGTTTTCTGTATACTACCAAAATTAGTTGCATACTTATTTATTAATTTGTTTATTTGACAGGGACAGTGCACATTAATGAATGCATATTTAGACAGCAATGGATGTAAATATGCCGGACTACAGCAACATGCTAATTTACATCCACAGTGCTTAGACAGGTAAAAAAACAAAAACAAAACAAAAACAGAGAGAAGACTGTGATACATAGGATAATAGGTCACAATAAAAGCACAGTGCAAAAACTAAACAAATAAAACAAAACAGTGAAACATACAATAAAACATTGGACAATAGGTCACAAATTTTATGTACGCGTACTTTGTGTTCTGCAAACAGTTCTTCTTATTCTTCATAGTTTTTATAGTCTGCTATTGATGTTTTTAGTGGCATTTTAACGAGTGTCTACAATCATGTTACCTGCTCTGTGAAGCTGTATAGCCAAAGTCTGGTGCTGGTACGGGCATTATTGAGCCTTGACTATACTCCTTTGCAGATGTATGGACAGTCAATGACACCATAGATGCATGGTTGTTGTTATGCTACTTTTTTATTGTTTAAGTCAGCCGGAATGTTATGTACAAGAGCATGCTATATTTTCTAGGCAATTACACAACGGCAAAGCTTGCACACAACTGGATATGTACTGTGGTTACTCCACAGAAACGTATTTTGGGCTGCATTTGGCTCCCAGTAAGGAATCAGTGCGTACTTTTGCAGATATCAAAGTTCATGTTACGCTGACTTGACGTACTTGTGGAAAGTAGAACACTGATCTTAGAGAACTGCTATCATCCAGATTTATCTGACCAGCAGAGATTATAAAACAGGTTTTATCCAAGAAGAAATCTGCAGTGGTAGAGTGGTTCCTTTCAGACACTTAGACTGAATGATGTCAACTACCTCGATAGCAAGTCTTGACAAAACTAGAAAAGCTAAAGTGAAGAGGAGAGAAATTTGTGGATCAAGTGCTGGATGACCCAACATACCTGCTCGGCCACAACTGCTGAGACAAAGACTCATTAGTTCTGTGGATATTTGGTACCTGCCTAAATTAAAATGTTTCCTGGCTCTGTTGACAGATAGAAACTCAAGAAATCACAAAGTAATTGTAGCTCATCCTTAAAGAACCACATGCATCTAAACTGGATGTTATGAAAATTCATTCAGCTGTTGTTGAGGAATTTAACTTGAAACCAAGAATTCCAAAAACTGCTGCTAATACTGGAGCAAAAATCAGAATCAGTATCCTTTTTCCTCTGGATGAAAGAACCATGTTAACCACAACGGCGTTGACAGAAATGCCAGTCAAACTAAAACCTGTTGGGATATTACTTTGACAATTATCACATGAAGGTAAAAGTTCACGGTATTCTTTGTGAAGTACTTGTGTTACTGCCAGGAGGAACAGATTGTAAAGTGCTTTTTGCTTCAAAAGAACGCAGAGATATCAAACTGGAATGTTGCCTTCACTGTTGACAAATCTACGTACTGCAGATATACATCAGTAAATGCCAACAGCATTTGATTTAGAGCGCTTCAGAAACAGGAACTGGTTATAAAACACTTATAGAGTGGAATTTTACTTCCTAAATTTTCTGTTTGCCCTGTTTCCGTCATTGGAAGTGTTGCGTCCCCAATCTCAAGATATCATAGGCCATGACCCTATTCTCTTCCAACAGTTGGTTCTTTATGACTCAAGAAACCTGCTTCTTGGAACAAAGCCACTGATTCTGAGAGCTTTAGACTTGCTGGAGTTAGAATAGCCATCCTGTTTGGGTCATTTATTGTCTATTTATAGTGTGAATTGAAACCTAATCTCATCAGCAAGCGTTTTATTTTCCCTTTCACTGCTACTTGCCTGTCTTGTTGAGGGTACACTCTGTTCCCTTTTCTTCAAAACCCCTAAATTTCCTCCTTGCTATGCTGTGAACTGTGTTTACTTTGACCGTTCAAGGAGCTCTTTTGTTATGAACTGATGCAATGTACTCATTTGCACTGCCCGTTTTCCTTCACCCTGCTTTCTCTGGTCAGAGATTGCCTTTGTTTACGCACAATGACTTGTAATTGCCTCCTGAGAGGGTTGCTAATTTGTCGGTTTCAGTCCTATAGTAAGTAGTCAGGGCATTTGAATTAATAGCTGCCAATTAGTTCCTGAACAACTGGGTGTGTCTGTAGCTGCCAGGCCCACTGATAATATTGTGGTTTTGTGTGGTTGCATAATCTCAAACAACACTTTACCTTTTGACATTGACATCTAATATTGATGATTTATATATCCCTCCTGCCAAGAATAGCGGCTATGTGATGCCACACTGCTACTTAGCTGATGTTATGAGAACATACTTAAAATAGCTGTGTTTCCATATAAATATCAAGCAAATTTAAAGCAAACTTCAGAAATGTCACAATTATGTTTTTAAGTAATACAGTTTAGGCTTGTTTCCATTAACTGCTTTGTAGCAAATAAACTAGGCGGCATAGTGTCGTCAGAGGGTCGAGGTGTTGGCTACGATATATATTGCTGAAACAAACAAAGTAGAAAAGCCAACAATGAAACCATGTATCCTAACTGCCAAAAAACTCCAGAGAAGAAGAAGAAATCAATAGCACTTTGTTCATATGTGACAGAAAACAGAACCAAGTCTGAAGGGGTTGCTTTCGATCAGGAAAAGTTGTAAATTATTCTTTCATGTCCGTTGATATTTGTCACAATTAATGCTGTCTGGAGACGAAGACAATGAAAGAAGTGGAAACAGCTGCAGAAAAGCGCATATTGATCTTGGGAGTTGCTGGGAAAAGTAAGCAGGATTTCTCGGTCACATTTGTAGGACCTTTGAAATAGGATGGCCTTGTTGCATCGCTGTGACACATTCAGTCTTCAACTGCAGCCTTCCAAAGATGTAGCCACACAGCTCAAATACAGCTGAGGCTGATGTGAATGATAAAGTAGGTCATCATAGATCAAAAAAGATTAGTGATATTTATTACACTTAATTGTGTTGATAACATTGATTATCAAAGTCAGTGGGATCCTATTGCTGATCTCATTACTCAAAATATCAGTTCTGGTGCAACTAGAGAATCTGTTGTTTGGGAACTTAAAGGCAGTTTCATGCCTGAACCTTTGTGTGTATTTTCAAAGCAAAAAGTGACCCTGCAGAACATCTTTCAGAGCCTCTGGGGCAGATAGATAGTAACTTATGAACCCTGAAAAGGTGTTGTGATTGGTTTAACTCAGAAAGCGACATTTGTGGTTGAAACGGTTGTATCTATGTACCAGAAAGCCTGAAAGGGCAGACTATAGGGATGTTTCTATAAAGGTTTATGCTATCTTGCACATACCGTAAGTTCCTGCGCTGGACACCAATTTATACGTGTACTAATTTCATGGCAATCCATCCAGTTGTTAACTCCAGGCAAATCAAGTGACAGACTGAAATTCCTGTTCCTTGAGCTACACTGCTGGCATATCTACAAAAACAAATATATGCCAAAACACCACTAGAAATACAAGGTATGTTTAGAGGGATTAAAAGTGAAGTGCCCAGGTCTTCACCCTGTTCTGTCTTTTATACTTTCACCCCTACAGTCATTACCAATCAAATGGGCAACTGAAGACCTCATTCTGTGCATACAGGTTTCCTGAATGGAGTGGCAAGTAGACTCTACTTCTCATGCAACATGCCACAGCATGTTCTCATATGCTGTAGAACTGCAGCTGCATGTCTGCCTATGCCACGGTTTGGATGCTGAGCATGTTCTCAGTGGCCGTTGTGAGATACTTAGGGAGGGTGGGTGCCTGTCTGAGATGGTCCATTATGTCACCGGTGCCCTAAGAATAGCTCTAGTGTGTCCTGCTAGGCACTGAGACGAGTGTGACGTCCAGAACTTAACTGTTGTTGGGCCAAACCCAGAAGAAACAGGGGCCCTACTGTTTCTTCATGTCAGGCACACCCAGCTGCAAACACACACACATACACATCCATACAGACGCATACACACATGGAACCGTTTAAAGTTTTCCTCTGCCACTGTTCAAAATGCCCCCAGAATAAACACTCGAAGCAGAACCGAAGCAGTGGAGCCAATGATCCCCATTAGAGACGGGCTGTGACGCAACACGATGGTAATGAAAGGTAGTGGGTTTCAGATGTTTCCTCAGTATGTAGCACACATGTTTAAATAATGAAATGTGAAACTCTCAGTTGGAGGAGCATGCTGTCATGGGCTGGTAGAATTATGTCAACTCAATGAGTATCAGAAATAATGGACATTTGTAAATACTTTCATTGATAGAACGATAAGTATTTTTTAATGTGTTTACACAAAATGTCAATAAGAATTTGTCTATTAACTGTGATCATATATCATATATTTCAGTAATTCAAAAAACAAACAATGACAAAAAGGTGTTGGTTCCTGTTGTTTGAAAGTGCAAATTTGCTCAGTTTCTCTCCTACATCGTGTATATTGTAAATTGAGTGAACTGAGGCTTGGACAAAACAAATGGGGAAAAAATGACCTTATGATCTGCAGTGAAAATGGCTGGTAGTCAACATTTCTTTCAATTAAAAAAAATCTGCAGAAACTATTGACTGGTTTAGAGAAGGCCTTGTTTGATTTTTAGGCATGCTCCTTCACTATAACCTCTCCAAAATGATCAGATTATATCAAATAATAAGAATAGTTTGTAATAAATAAATAGTATTCTGTCAAACTGATCCTACTTTTTCGGGTCAGTTAGAGTTGAAATGTACAGAACTGAATATTTTTTCCAAAATGCATGTAAAATGAGAGAAAATATTGTATCCTGAGAACTTCTCTTTGCTGGAATGGTGGAGTCATTTCACTATGAGAGCAGGTGGTGTTTGGGTCCTCAACCCTGGGAAATTTTTAGTGTCAAATATTAACTTCCTGCCTTGTGGTAGATTGTTATGCACTCATTTGTGTCTTTTCTGAATCAAATTATGCTGGAAAAGTCTTTATTTACACAAAAGCAAAAACTAAATTCAGATGGAGTTAAATATGTCTTAGAGTCTAGAATGATCTAATTACATTATTCACAATAGAAGTAGATGATGCCTTCACCTAAGCATGAGGTGACTTTCCACTGCAGGAACTCGAGGAAAGCAACCTCTTAATTGGCTAAATCTGAGAAGTCCACCAAAATAAGGACAAATGGCATTCAGTGGACTAAACTTTAGTTCTGTGAGCGCACAGGAAATAGAACAATGGGCGCCTGTTTTGTTACCCGAGATGGTGAATTTTACATGGCTGATTGTGATATTTGAGATTAGAAGACTGCTACTCAATGAGGAGAGAGGACAAAAATGGCGCTTGTCCTTTTTGGGTTTATCTGGGTTAAACCAAGACTTGAAAAGCAGTACTTTTAAAAAATTCCCTAAAGACATTGAAACGGCCTGTAAACTCCTGCGGTGTTGTGTCCGTTAGTAATGTTAGAATCTACTGGTTCTTCTGTGCTTTTATTTTTGGGGGACAAATGCATGTGTTGTAAAAACTAACATATTCCCTACAACTCAACCAAAATCTATGCCTATGATTTTAAGTAAAGTATCCCCAATTTATAGCTGAATACAGTTCTTCTATCAATGTACCTAATTGCTTTCCAACACTGGTGTTACACAAGGATTTTTCCAATCTTAAAGCTATGTGGAGAGAAAACTAATAAACCTGTGATATGTATGTAAATATGTACATAAGAAGCATGCTGTGTCATAAATCTTGCTTAAAGCCTTAATGCCAGTAAGAGAACAAAGATTGTTCAATTGTTGCCCATCCTGCCATGTCCTGTAAATCCCTGATGTGTGGTAAATCAACACTTTCACCCTGCAGCCCTCCCTCTGCTCTCACTGAAACCAGCCTCCTCACTGATCAGACGCAAGTGCTCGTCCACGTGTGTGACGAGGCCGCGCCTGCGCTGTTTAAAACGCTCGTCCCTCGAGCTTCGTGATTCACTCAACTCAAACAAGCAGAGAAAGGACAGCAGAGCGAGACTCCGTCTGTTCGTTAACCGTCTCACCGCGGAGCCCCGAGCACACAACCGAGAGAGGAGCAACGTAGAGAAGTTTGTCCACGCCAATAGTTCGGTTTAACGTTTATCTTCACTCACAGTCGAGTAGTTTTATGTGAACGTGCAGGTTAGGTCCACCTGCTCGGTGCGGTTCAAACATCACAGGACGCTACGGTTCACCTGAGGTGCACGAAGACGTCGTTTGCATGAAACTGTGGCCAGGTGAGTTTACTGTTGGACTTTAGCTTTACTGTTTTTAAAACAAAACGTTACTTTGCTATAACTGTGTATTCCTCTCTATGTATACTGTGAAATGTTAAAGGTTTGTGCCAGTTTACAGCAGTTTTTTTTTTTTTTGCCACGAAGTGTTGTCGAACGGAACACTTCGCCCCTCGCAAAACGTCGTCGTAAAATCTAGAATTTTTAAGTTGACTTTTTCTGATATTTTATGTCGCACTACGTATCTTTTTTGATCAGTTTTACCTTATCACTAGACATTGGTTGTTAATTCGGCGTTGAAGTAAACAACTTGCGATATGAATTAAATACTTACTATTGCTCCATCACTTGCGTTTTACTTTACTGCAGCAATACCATAAGAGTAGATATATTGAATCAAGAATTGGCCCCTAGTATAACTTATTTGCCTTTATATGTTGAGTGTGTTTTTATTTAGCCACATATTATGAATATATCATCATGTCTAGCTGTTTTATAGCACTAAAATATAAGGGAAAAATAAATGTTCTGTCCACTTCCCAAGGCTCTGAACAGGATGAACTGTTTCCATGTGACAGCTCTTTCCACATGCCACAAAATAGGAGAGCTATTCATTCAGATTACATTTAGTTACTTTTGTTACACTTTCGGTCTCACTTTGATGAAAATTTTAATTCTGATAGATTTAATCTCTGTGTCCAGTGGCAGGGAAAGCCAGCACGTTAGTAGCCTTCGATTCATGCAAACTTTGTATCTGTGAGTGTACATGTATTTTCAACCAAAAAATGTTGAGCATGTTTGTGACCCACACATGCAAGTGTACATGATTGGAGTCAACCTAGGCTGTGGGTCAACTTGTATCTCTTCTGTGATGTGACACACTCGCTAAAGCATGCCATTGTTTGTAGGAGAAATATTTCAGAAAAGGGGGGGGGGATGTAAAGCTGTTTCCTGCACAGGGGTTTGACTAACAATGGACGCCACCTTAGAACAGTTGGTGGTTCTCTCTGCAACTCACTTCTGAGGAGGGAGCTAGGATGTTGAAAGAATAGCCAAGAAAAGGGGAAAGAGGAAAAAATATAAGGAGTAACACAATGGAGAACAGGCGGTTCTGCGGGTTTGTAGGATGGGAGACAATGGGAGGCTAGATGTGGTTGCATAATGCTTGAGTTAACAAGGTCACAGAAGCCTTTATAATTCATAATCTGGTGTTCTGAGGGTTGTTTGTAATACATGACGTTTGGGAAGAAGGATGTGTGCCACTTTAGTGTGAAATCTCCCTTTTATTTTGGCACTTCTCCAGTTCTCAGTGTATATGTGTATCTCTTCAGGGTTGACTGGTTTGAGGACTATGTCCAAGCCAAACCTGCCTGTAAATATTTAAAGGCTGCTGTCTGTGGTGAATGAATATTTCACACTGAATGCGTCACTTTTGTAACCAATCCGGTCTGGTGGCCTTTTGTTTTTCCACTCTGCGTACAAGTTGTACTGACATGCATGTTTTTTTCCAAGGAGCGACTGCTTTAGACTTCACAAACCTTGTACTCAGTGAAAGTTACTTAATATTTAAGGAAAACATTCGTGTGATAACAGTCCATTTCCAAGATGTAGCCTCTCTTTCACCTTATTTAGCTCTGAACAGAACTTAAGCATCTGTCTTACTTGATTCTTCATGCATCTTTGAAGTTGATCTGCTGACGTCACTGTTTTCTGCCTAATTTCAGATAAAAGCAGTGGATGCAACTACGCTCCATTTATAGAAGAAAGGTGGAAGATTGGGAGAGGCTCTAAGGAGAACCAGCCAACCACGGGGAGTCACACTTCAACCAACGTTCCCTCCAAACCCAGCCTGAAGCACACAATGTCCCTCAGCACATTCCACCTCATGCAGACCCTGAAGAACTCTCCTGCTGCATTGCGGCGTCGCTTCCGCCGTGACCGAACAGAGTCTTTGTCCCATGGCGATCCTCTATTTAAAGTCCACTACCTGGGCACGGAAAAAATCTTCTCTCTGGATCGAGAGCAGGCCCAGGACGCTATTACTCATTTGCTAGAAGGTATCGCTAATGGAAAGAAGCTGAGCAAAGATCACGCTCTTGTGGTGCGCCCCAGATACGTCGAGGTTAAGGAACTGAGCACAGGACGGCAGCTCACGAAGACGTACCTGCAGGACATTGCGTACTGTGCCGCAGACGTCAACCGACCCAATGTCTTCTTGTACATCTGTAAACATCATGGCCAGCAACTGCAGTGTCGGGTGTTCTGGTGCAGTCGGGCAGAGCGGGCACGAGACATGACGGCTTGCCTGGCACATTCCTTCCAACGGGCGCTGAGCGACTGGCAGCAGGACGGCTCAGCCACGCTTGCATCCGGAGAGGTGAAAGGAAAACGTGTTGAAGAATCGTCCAACTCTCATGCTAACACAAAGAGCTCAACGCTGCCTGCCAGTCTGGGAAAAGGTGAAATATCAATACAAATTATATATCAAGCCCACCGCCACATCTAGCCTTGTTGGGGTGCCATTTATCCCCAAAATGTCATATCTATTGCCAAAAATACATGTTTGAGAATCATAAGTCATACTCTGATCTGTTTTGGCTTCATCACGCAGAGTAGGTTGCCAAAAGGTAAACAGGATGCTGTAGTTCCAGAGTGCCCTTTAGAGGTTTAGAAGTCCTCTGATTCATAGTCCTTATTTTGCTGTCCTCTATTAGTCATATTGCAGCTGGTTAGAATGATCATTTTGGTGCTGATCTTGTGCCCAATCAGTGAAGGTAATGAAAACCAATAGTTGTTGTAAGTGGAAATAAGAGAAGAGCCTCACTAGGTCCTTTTAGAGTAAATGCTGACAAATTTACTCGCACTATTTTAATTAACTTTTAAACCCCAGCCTGTCTTCACTTTTCAGTGGCAGCTGCTAAGCTCACGTCTCTTCTTACATCTTTTCTTTACAGTTCGCTGGAAGAAGAGAGGCTCTGTATCTCGCAGCCCCCTCAGAACCATCACCATGAGAGGATCTGCCTCTGACACCTGGAACTGAAGCCCACTAACACTTCAATGTGGGACCACATTAACCTGATGACAACTTCAAGGGTGATGGCTCTGAAAGAACTGAGGGAGGGACTGATTATAAGGCATAAGAAAGGGGAGGAAAGTGGGAAGTCCATATTTGGATGTATGAGGACTGCTAGTGAGAGGATGCTGCCATAATCGGTGGACTTGAAGGTTTTTGATGCCGCAAAATTGTTTCTTGACTTTTTCAAGAGTCACGTCCAGACACGGCACAAAATGCTATTGACAGCTCCCTTTGTTCACATGTCAGCTGATGTGTGTGGACTTGTGACTGACTGGACACAAGGCCATTTGAGGACTAGATTGGGGCAAGTCCATGTCTCTTTTTGGTTGGCTTGTTTGTACTCTGCTTGATGCTGAAGCCACCAAAGAATTTGTTCTGTTGGAAAGACACTAACGACAGTACTGTCTGTTGGCCAAATATTCCGCAGGCAAAACTGGGGAAAAAGACTAGAAGAGTCTGGATTTTTTTAGTTAGATTTTTTTTTTATTTAACTGACATTTGTGACAGGTCATGATTTATTTATTTTTTTAAAACCCCGTGGCATAAGCAAGCTTGTGTTCTCTACCTTGGAATTAGATGTACAAATTTAAAATGGATGGAAAATTCCGGCACATAATACAAAAGTAGAGTTGGTACATTTTGAGCATGTTTAAATCAGTCCTATATTAAATAATCTTACAGTTCCATTGAAGAAATCACAAACTTTTTTTTAAAGAGGTCCTTGGTTTCCATGAAATGTATTACAGGCGCAGTACCTGCATCATTAAATAAAAACAGACCCCAGCAGAACTTACAGGGTCAAAAAAACCCTCCACTTACACAGCAACCTCCTACAAAAAAAGCTGATCCCAACAGTCATCAGCGAGGTTCTTTGCATTTATGTGGAAAAACAAACTCTGCCATGACTTGCGGGTTTTTGTTTGTGTGTGTGTCTGAACACTGGGAACACAGTGTTCCCATGTGGAGCCTGTGTGAGGAATGCGCAACCATGCACCTGCATTCCAATTGGGGGTGGGGGTGGGGATTTGAGATCGGGAATCTTCTTAAAAGCCCCAAATTCCTCTTCATGTCCATCCATGACTTTGCATGTTGAGCAGCCTAGTCAGTAATTGCGACAGAGTGCTTTTAACTCTTGAGTCCTCTGCTTTTATTCACATCACCAAAGCCATAAAAGGTGCCCTGGCTGCTTAAGTCCATTTAAAGTGATGGTTCTAGGCATTGATAAGTGCTGCATTGCATAACACGCTCTCATGATGGTGATTTCTATATTAAGGTTTACAAATGAGAGACTTCAGGATTAGTGGTATGCCTTGAAGCTACCGTTAACTTCTCATTTAGTGTTTTCTGACCGAGACTAAGCTAGAACTGTCACCTTTTTTTAACAGGAAAGGTGTCAGGGTTTTTTGACTGATGTGCCTCTATGTTTTTGTTTTTTTGTGAATTTTAAGTTTTTGTTCCAAGTGTATCTTTTCAATTACAAATGGCACAGCCCTCATCTCAGTTAAGGGGTTCATGCCTGCTTTAAGGTGTATTTTTATCAATGTACTGTTTTATATCATTGTACATATTTAAATATGTATTTTATGAAATATTAAAACTTTTAAAACAGCATTTATTTGTTTGTCTGTACATGTTGTTCTCATACTGCTGTTCTGACAAATATTTGACCAGATTTAGCTTGTGCAACTTTGACCCTGATTGATGACTCTGCTTCCATGCTCAAGTTTGAAAATGTTATATTTGGCCAGGAGAAAACAAAATTCTTGTCTTTGTGTGTGTGTGTGGGAGAGGGAGCGATTGAAGGGTCTAGAGGTGGCAGGGCAAGATATTCAGAGAGGTCCTGGGATTTTTAATCTGTCATGTGACTCGTTTCCCAGGGTCATTTCTCCAGTGTTTTCACATTTCAAAAAGTCAGATACACGTGACTACCTTCCAGCCGTAGAGCAGATGCAGAATGAGCTCCATCTGGATACTGCAGCTTTGAAATGAGTAAATTTGCACAGTGCGCATGCAGCAATCTCCAGAGTTCACGCATTACATTAACACAATGAGTCACTTTTCCTGCAACAAACCATAAAACACGTAGCTACACAAATCAAATTCAAAACTGCATCCTTCTGGAGGAAGTCCTCCAGGTGAGATTTCACACATTTGAACCTGGTGAGATGGCAGTAAAAGTGGCCCATCCATATACCAACATTTGCAGTCACCCTTCTCTGGCAGAGTCCTGCACTGTGGACCCGGAGCTCTCTCTGAGCTGCTGTAACTCCAGCAGGGACTGAACATGGAGACGCCTCAGAGGCTTCACCTCTTCTGCCACTGAAAGGAGAGAATTGAACCATCAAAAACACAAACTTCCAGGCTGTCAGGCTGATGTTTTCATAATGTAGCTAAACAGCATCCCCTGCTGGCTTTAACGTGAATGTCCATGTATTAATAAAACAGTGATTTACTGTCCTGCAGAAATCCACAATTTCCCACCTTTGTCGTAGTGCAACTCATCCCGGTTGCCGTAAATCACATACATCTCCAGGAAGTTGAGAAGCGCTCCTGTGATGAGGAAGCGGTCAGGAAGGGGAAGACTTTTGATGTAACGCATGTCCAAGGCGAAGGGGTTGGTGGGAGAAGGAACAGTGCACAGGCACACCAGCTCACTGACAATATCCCACACACGAATACCTACAAAAAAAAGGCACAGAAGAATTTTGTTTATGCAAGTAATTTTATATCTAAAGCACATGAAGATTTTTTCCACCAACCAAATCCACACTAAGCTCTGCAAACTCGAGCACAGACATCTGCATCTGATTAAGCTCATGGAAAATGTTGTAATTATTGAATCTGTGCACTCAAACAATAACTTTCTCCTGTTAGGATTCCACACATTGTTTCCATACCTCGTGTTTGCCAGTCTGCGATGGACTTGAGTTTCATGGGCGTGTCCTTGACCATCGAATCGGTGCCGCCGATGTTGACCAGGCGCTCATGATTGGAGCGTATCCAGGCGTACGGGCGTCCGTACTTGACATATCCGGCCAATAAAAACAAAGTGCAGTTCACCTCCTGTTTAAGGATAAAGTGGACTTTAATGTGACTGAGAGAGCAAGTTAATGATAGAAGAGCAAAGATGGCTTTCTGACAATGTGTCCAACACTTTAAAGAATGTGGGCTGGTTGGTTACAGCTACTCACAGGTACTGCTATCTCTCTTTCACTAGGAGATGCTGGGAGCAGATGTTCCTCACTGCTGGGCTCCCTGTGAATACAGAAAGAAATCAACCAATGTAAGTGTGCAAGCAGCTACATTTACTTTCTTATCTGTATACATTCATTCAGGACAGATAAAGAGCTGCCAGAAGTCAGTAGGTTTATACACAGACATTCACATAAAGTATTTACCCGGCAAGCAGAGAATCAAATCAGTTGTCAGCTCTACGGTGACGTCTTGTTCACTGGTTTAAACATACAAACAGTGTAATGAAAGGCTACTTTGACTTCACTACCTGCATCAGTGAAAGCCTTTAGCTGCTGTTTTGTTCAGCACTGACAGGATGTGATGTACGATTTAATGCCAATCAATATGCAACTATTTAAGCCTGTTGTTTCAGATTTAAACATATCACAAATACAAAGAAACATTGCAAATTCTAAGATGTCACAAGCATCACAAACCACCCCTGAAACGCATCCATGTTTCTATTTTCAGCTGCATTGATCACCTGGCAATCCGTGGCTGTGTCTTGGCATGTGTGTGTGACTGGGAGTCTTGTGGGCCCTGAGGCTCCCCAGGCAGGGGGGAGCTGCTCCGGCTGGCCAGGCTGGGAGAGCTGCTGCTGGGGGAGACATCGCTGCTGTTGCAGCTGCTGGTGGAAGAGAAGGAGGAGGCTCGGGACACCACGAAGCCTGGGGAACGCCAACCCTGCAAGGTGGGACACAAGAGGAGGTGATTGTAGCAGCTACTGATTGGAAATAAACAGACAAGTCCTAAGAGCTGCAGCAGATGACAAGTGGACCTCCGTTTGTTTCTGGAAAGCATTTTACCTCTCATCCAAGGACCAGGACTATGATGTCACCCCCTAATGACATGGCTAATGAACCAAGTCAATCCAAGGTTCACCTAATTTAGATGTGAAAGGCTATGAAACTGCCAGGTGAGGGATGACTAAAGGTGTTAAGTGTGGTGAAACTGTGTGGGGATGAATCTCAGGAACCCATTATAAGTAACTGATAAGTGGTGCTGTAGGCTGCCTCCTCTATTTAGTGATGGCTGTTTCAGTCTAACACAAATGGCTTCCTCCAATCCTCTTTTGTACTGTCTGTCTTGTTAGTCCAAAAGGTGAACATTCAAATGAGTGTCCCAGAGAGTTTTACCACTATCAACACCTTGAGTCATCCCTCACCAGCAGTTTTACAACCATTTGCACTTTAAATCACATGAGTCTTGAGCTGCAATGTGATTCGGGGATGACAGTATATACCTGGGATCAGTCAGTTAGATTTGTGGGAACTCTTTGAAAGAGAGGCTAAACATCTTCAAGAACAAGAAACAGATCCAGTTGTCTTCTACTGAAGCTCTTAGGATTGCAATTAACTTGAAGACTGAGAATCTACACAGACAAGGAAAGCTACAGTAGAGAACAGACAATAAGAACAGAGAATGACATGATATTTATTCCATACTCTGACTTTTGAGGATAGTCTCACAGGTTAAAAATCTGTTCAACATGTCTTTCTGCTGCTACATTTTTGTGATGAATGGTAGGAATTATTCCATTATTTTGACATCTGTGGAGACTTGTGTCTGTTTTATACGCGTAATCACACATTTTGTAGACAGAAACTGACCAGATCTTCATTGACGACTGTCAGCAGCAGCTCCTCTTTCCCTCTTAGCCAGGGCTGGAAGTATTTAAAACCCTGCAGGGGAAACAATGTTTTCAGAAGGATACTTTAGGGAGCTGTGTTTGACATTTCATGCATTGCATGTGCTGTCAAACCTGCAGTGATCCAAGTAAAGCCAGATCACTCAGAAAGTGCTGCAGTTTCCTCTTCTGCTCCCTCTCTCGTTTCTACACATAGAGATGAAATATATTAATAATCTACAAAGCAAGAAAAATGACAGCACCTAATAATATCCTGCAGCACCTTAGGGAACTGAACCCATCAGCATCCTCCCAGTCTAATATCCTAGCAACACATGCAACGCCTCCTTACAGCATCCATTGATAATAAAGACTCCATTCGTTATAATAAATGATATAAAAACAGGATCATAGCAAAGATTGAGAGCAAACATCACATTACATGCAACAAAAATGCATCAGGTTTCTCTGAAGACGTCGGTTTCGATCTTAACTCACAAAGAAGCAGCACTTACACTAGCATTGCTCATCTTTTACCAAATTGCAGACGGTGTCGTTTCCCTCACAGGTGATCATGGCGTGTTATGAGCTGCTACATGCCAACATTAAAACCGTATATTCTACTGGTTACCGTGATTTTCCGGTGAAGTGCTGCGGTGATGAACAGCAGGGTTTGGTCTCGTCGGGTGTTGCCTTTTGGTTTATTCTCTGTCGGCTGCAGCATGAAGTTCATGTGGATGTGAAGCCTCTAGTGGCCATGTCGGCAGACTGCAGTCTAGATGTAGCTTTCCAAACAAGCGATGATACCCTGTTCTTGTGTTTTGGGCTGTAAATGATATAATAAATTATATCTAGATTAAAAAATATTAATTTACTGGTTGTTGTTGTACTAAGATAAACTAATCATCTGCTGCCTTTAGCTTCATTTTTTGGATTCTGTTCTAAAACTGAACATGTAAATCGTGTGAGTTGGATGCATTATTTTCACATTATGTACACAAAAATGAAATGTGGATACTGTTTGCTTTAATTCCACTCTTTGTCACTGTAGTCTGGTCTAAAATCTATTCTGTGGTTGCAGGACAAGTAGGAAACTGATTTTAAGAAAGGTCTGCTTGGACTTGGTTAAGGAGACTTAAATGTTCAATTTGTGTAATTTTCTCTTAACCCTCCAGTTGTCCTCATTTACAGGCACCAAAAAATATTGTTTCCTTGTCTGAAAAAAAAAATCCCCAAATTTCTGTAAATTTGCAAAACTTTCAGGAAGAAAATTCCAATAATTCCTTAAAAGTTTCCCTTAAAAGATTTATTTAAAAGAAAATTCCCCAAATTTGGCAAGAAAATTCTTGGAAATATTTTTTTAAAAAAAGAGTAAAAATATTCCAAAAAATCCTAAAAATATCTAAAGTGATTATGTATAAATCAGTAAGTCTTCTAGTATTTTCTTTAAGAACATTCACAAAAAAAAATCAACCAAAATCCAGCGAAATTCGCTGGATTTTGGTTGACAAAAAAAGCAAAACTGTCTAAAAAAGCTGTCTAAAAAAAACAACAAATAATAGTAATAATAATAATAATAGAAATTAAGCTCCAGCGAAATTCGCTGGATTTTGGTCGATTTTTTGTGTGAATGGTCTTAAGAAATATTTTTAACATTTTGTTTTTCCACCAAAAAATGTTCAAAGATTTCCCCAAAATGTGAAAAATGTGGATTTTTTTCTCTCCACATTTTCAAACTTTAAAACGGGTCAGTTTTGACCCGCAGGACGACACGAGGGTTAAAGGAACTATCATCACTTTTGGATATGTCATCTGTACTCCCAGTCATAGACATTACCAACTTTATATTTGTTTGCAAATGAGAGTGAAAAGAGACATTTGACACAAAGATTTTGACAAATGTAATCACTTTATTCTGTTAGAGTCAGCGGAGATTCGCGAAGTTTACACTTCAATCAACACATTCGCGCTTCGTCACAAATCAACCACATGTGCAAAAACAGCATCAATTAACAGTATAGCACAGGATCAGATCTTTAAAACCACGGTCATATTTTGTCTAAAGATTGGCAGTCTTCACAGAAGAGAAAGGACAGTTCAGTCTAAGAGTTTCCGGAGCTGAAGTGAACAAAGAAGGTCCTGATCTCTTTGGGAGAGATAGTCACAGTGAACTCTTCATCGTGACACCTCCGGCACCGTTCATTCACTAAAATAGGAGAAGAAGCAAAAGAATGGGTGAAAAGACGAAGCTGTCAATTTGCCTAATATGTTTACAACTGCAAGTCTAAAGCATGCCATTCACTAAAAAGTGACACGTAGCATTACCGTGATTGCACAAAATCAGAAGACATCAGAATTAATAGTGTTTGCTTTGTTGTTTTCTCACCTGTTTCTAGGTTATCTGCAGTTTTCCACTTCCACCTCTGCAGACTGGTGATATTCCAGGTTCCTGTGAGTGAACGCTCCTCCAGCACTCTCATTTCCCCAACGCCCCGCAGAGCCTCCTGTTGACATTGAAAATTAAAATGAACATGTGATTTCTATTTAAAAAAACAAAAAATTCAAGCTGTAAAACAAATATGTCAAAATTAACTGTAATTTCTTATCAATACCTTTAAGTTTATAGTGACTGGCTTTGAAAGCTCAGGGTCTTCTCCCTCCTCAAACAGATGCATGATTCTTAACAGGACCCGATCATAGTCTGGCTCCGAGTGCAAATCCTTACCTGCACATGCCATTCAAGAAACAAATTACACAACTGAATCCCATGCACAAGAAGTAGAATTCAAAATTCCCTGTGAAAAATTACCAAGAGCTGAGTGTGAACATTATCTTTCAGAGCGAACCTGAATGTATGTGGCTGAGGTGAACATCGTGATTAGAGCTGTAGTTCCATCCTGGGATACTGAGGCTGAGCAAGTGGAGGTTGGGCGGCAGAACGACTGAAGGCACTGGAGAACTACTTTGGGGCTCCTTCTTCTGCCAGGGCTTCTCTGAGAATACAATTGGGAAATTTTGCAACTAATACAAAAGATACAGCTGTTATATGGTGGCATGAGTGTTCAAAAGCCAAGAGTGTTTATACGCTGCCTTTTTAGTAAATGTTGAACAGATGAAGATGGTGACTTCGAAGTATAAGACATTACTTTTATACCTTGCATATTCATTTTACATTCATGCATATGCAGCTTCTAGCAATTATAATGTGACTCCTTTTCATGTTTTTGCCATTGCTGGTTCAACAAATTTACAACTCCTAAAAGAGTTTTAACCCTCCTGTTGTCTTCGTTTACGGGCACCAAAAAATATTGTTTCCTTGTCTGAAAAAAATCCAAAAATTTTGCAAAAAAATTTCCTCAAACTTCTGAAAAATTGCAAAACCTTCAGGAAGAAAATTCCAATAATTCCATAAAAGTTTCCCATAAAAGTTTTATTTTTAAAAAATCCTCTCAATTTGGCAAGAAAATTCTTGTAAATATTTTCAGAAAGTGAGTACAAATCTTCCAAAAAATCCTAAAAAATATCTAAAATGATTACACTTATATCAGTAAAACTTCTAGTATTTTCCTTAAGAACATTCACAAAAAAAATCGACCAAAATCCAGCGAATTTCGCTGGATTTTGGTCGATTTTTTTTTTGTGAATGTTCTTAAGAAACATTTTTAACATTTCTTTTTTCCACCAAAAAATGTTCAAAGATTGATGAAACTTCTGACATCAGAAGTTTCACAGTGAAAATATAATTTTTTTTCCACATTTTCAAACTTCATAAAGGGTCAATTTTGACCCACAGGATGACACGAGGGTTAATATTTTTCCGTTGGCTAAAAATGAAGCACTTACGGGGCTGGTCTATAGGCATGATGACAGGTCTGTGCTGCAGCTCTATTGCCTCCCTTTGGTACAGCCTGGAGGTGGTCCTTATGGAGCCCAGCATCATCCACAGGGTGGGACTTACAACCGAGCTGTCATTCAGGGTCAGATTGTAGCCGAGGTTCCAGGGCAAGTTATTCCAAAGACGCCGATGAAGCATGACCTGTGGTGAATGTTAAGGTGTGTCTTTGTAAAATATGCTAAGTCAATGTATTTGTGTGTTTTTTTGTACCTCTAGTTGTCCGTTGGCTTGGCTGGACGCACCGTGAGCTCTGTCGCTGTGGAGAACCAGTCTGCTGAGGTCATCTTCAAGGTAGGCTGTCCGAACCATGGGGAAATAGTTCTGCAAAATTATACATAGTTTATCCAACATGTTCCACCATTTTAGTGATAGCAATACATTTTCATTTAAATCCCAAGAGCCCAGTTTATCCAAGGACCTACTCTTGCTAGAGTGTTATTAGCAAATTTCCTGAAAGTCCTCTTCATCATCTGGTAGCCGTTGTCGTCTGTGTACAGGGTCTTGTTGTTGTTCAAAGAGGAGCTGGTTCTGAGGACAACCTCTGTGTTGAGAAGTAGCGGGCCCAGCGAGTAGGTCTGCTCCAGCCGATGACATACCACTTTGGCCCCGAAGCATTCTGGCACACGGGTGGTGATTGAGTAGGCGTAGTCTTTATCGCTTTGCTCTCTGGAAAATGGAACATGTCAGATGTAAGTACAAATTTCCGGGATAGACACATAAAGCAAAACAACAGTTTGCTTTTACCCACCTGTAGAAGTATTGCCTGATCTCAGTAACGATCTTTCCAGGGATAATTTCCATTTCCACTGCCTTGTAGGCCCGCACGGCTGAACCATTAGCACTAAAGAAGTAGTTATCAGAGATGGGCCCGGCTTTTACATCCCCATTGGCGTCGTATTCCCAGAAATCCTGACTTAGCTTTACTTCCCTTTTATCTTCACTATCAATGGTAAGAAAAAAATGAGAGAAAATGCCATTTTTTATGATCCACACAATGAGATATAGAACATATAGGAAACAACAGTACAGTATAGTGGTGTTCAAATTAAGGATGCCTAAAACCTTACAGATACGTGATGCTGTGCATAAGATTGGTGTCCTCGTCAAACATGAGCTTGTAACATTCATTCAGAACAGGTAGAAGCCGCCTCCCTGTTTTCACCCAGTCCTTCACACTGCGTCTCTCAAACAAAACCCCTTTAGCTTCATAAGTGTGGGCACACTTAAAAGTTTTAAAACATGGCTCCTCGGAGAACTTGATCAGGTATTCTCTGTACTGAAGGCCTCCAAGTTCCACCATGATGAAAAGGTCATAGGTCGCATTGGATTGGGCTGAATGTTGGATCTAAAACAGAGAAGCAAGGTAATATTCCATGCATGAAATACTAATTCACATGAAACGGAAACAGATATAAATTTGTTAGTTCAGCAGAAAGGACATCTGATAACCTTTTAACTGATCTATTTACTCAAGAGTCAGGATCTATGTTTGCAAACTTAAGGTAGACACTGATATTACTGTCTTTTCTCTACTTGCAGATGCATTTTTAGCATTGTTCATTAACCTTGTGCCAGATTTAAACTTAGCAGTTGTCAAACAGTTTGTCATTTGTGATCAAATAGATGAAACCTACCTGTGCAGGGACAGGCTGTCCATTATCATCAAAAATGGCTGTATTTGGGAACGCTACGGTTATGTTGACGATAGTGGTGATGTTCCATGCTAAAGGGTTGTAAATGATGACATGTTGCTCCAGAGCCTCATGATCATCACCTGGCATGAAGAAATCACATTTTAAGAGTTATGAGAGAAGACTGTCATTGCATATGTAGCTGGAGTTAGGCAGTAATTAGCCTAGCTTAGCATACAGACTGGACACAGTGGGCAAGTTGTTCAAAAATATTCAAGTGTGAGGCACATTTGAGACACAAAAGTTGTGTCTCATTCATTAATTCCACACACATGTATATAGAAATGATAGTCTGTGATTTGAGGGGCAGCATTGCATCAATATTAGCATTCTAATTCATACCTTTTATGTGGTAACGCATGTCAAGGCTGCTGGGAAGGTTATGAGGAAGCAGAAAGAGTGCAGCTAGAAGCTCCTCCACTCCCATCATAGCCTGCAAGAGATGCTGTAAATACATGTCTGCCACCTTGGGAGACTCGGTGCCAGTGATGCCATCGTGGTGCTGGACCTAAACAAACACAAACCAAATGCTAGTTTGCATCAAAATAAAAATGCATTAGCTTTTAACCCTCCAAACCTCAAGCAGTTTGTGGGTTACTATATTTCTTTTTATGTTTTACTTATTTCATTTGTTTCCATACTTGTTTCCTATCTGCTCTGTATAAACACAGCCTGCAGTTCAACCCCGTTCATCCAAAAGGTTTCTGAACATTTGTCACATGACTGTTGGTAGTGGCAGATTACCTAATGACTCCAAAGTTGAGCTGAGGAATGCTAGATTTTTCAATTATTTATTTGCCAACAATTTTGCAAACAAATGTTAAAATAAGACATGTTGAATAAAGTGACTCTGAAGAAATGTCACGAGTATAAACTTAAATTTGGTCATGTTTTGCAATGGAACGACATGTCACAGCTGAGTAGCTGATGGACCATGCTCCTTCTGTTTTTACAGTTTCTGGCACAAATAATTTTTGTAGTTTTGGGGATTTTTTTTAAAGGTAACCTTCTTTTCAAACCAGCTAGTAGGTTTTAGGGTTGCATTAAATCTTATCTGTTTTTGGCAGTTTCACCTCATCTGTTCTTCATAGATATTTATACTTGTTTTTACTTCATTTGCTCTGTTTTATTACTTTTCAGATGAAGAAGTTGAAGATATTGGAGGATTACCTCAGACACAGCCCAGCGTAGAGATCGGAGTTTGTCCAGGGCCCAGTCTTTAGCCACAGGTCCATCCGGGAAGCTGATTCGGTAGCGAGTGAACAGAGTCTCCGCTGCATGCAGCTTGGAGCTGGCCTGTCGCGCCACTCCTTTCAGGACATTTCTGGAGGCATAAAACCCCGTCATTGCCTGGTTGGTATCTAGGAAACAGAGCACATTTGCAAATGTAGATTAAGATGATAATTATTATTAATGTTATAAATGTTTGTGTTAGGATGTCGATTTCTCACCAACTGAATATGGCAGGAAATCTTCAGTCCCACGAACCTCCCAGGCAAGATTTGATTTGTAGATGGCTTGAAAATATTCACTTAGAGTGGCATACTGAACTGTTACCCCAAACTCTTTGCTGTTCTGGTTGATGTACTTCATTAGAGGATCCATGTTGTTAAATTGCACTGATGAGTTGTAGAACTGTTTGTCGCAGCCCTGAAAAACAGTCCCTGAATTAACATTTCAAGCAATAGAATTCAATGCAATTTGCCCCGACCAGGACCTGAAAATGTGCATCTCAAAAGCAAATCCATTCCATAAAACTACCTCCCACATTTGTTCCAAAGCACAACCAGAAATAAAATTACTCAACTGGATTTGACTCAAAAGGGAAGTATGACATGTTTATTTACTCACCCATGGCCAAAGCACATGATTAGTCCTAAACCATGCAGCCCTCTGCTTGATGTTCCCCACCATGGTTCTGGCGTAGGCTTGTACTGTCTCCTTGGTGACTGGCAGGCTCATGTTGGGATAGACTCCATCTTTTGGTGGGTCCGGGAACAAGGCAACTCCATTCCAATAGAAACCAGACCTGATACGTAAGAACAGCATGTTTTAATGACAGTCTACTCGAGTAGAAATGGCAGTTTATTTTAATATCCAGCGTGAGGTCTTGTACCAATTCGGTAAACGTACGTTCTTCTTGAACCCTACATAAAGCAGTAGAGAGTGTAAATATGAAGCTACCTGTTGGAGAAAGGCAGGTGGGATGGAGTGCAGTAACTGAACTGGTCCATCGTGTGAGTGAAGATTTCTTGCTGCGCTTTCAAAGAAGGAGAGCCTCGCCATACAAACTGTAGTTTCTGTTTTAAAGAACAGATGAACAGCATGAGGAGACTATTAGAATGTGTATAAACAGCTGTAAAAGAACGCCTCCTTATTCATGCAAAGCAGTAGTGCTCATCACAGTAGTAGTATTACTGAGGTATGAACTGACACCTTGTTTTTCTGCATGCTGTCTTTAAGGTCGTAGTCGATGCGCGAGATGAGGTGTGCGTTGAACCCAGATAGGGCGAACAGGACCGGTGTGGTGGCAGAAGCTCCAAATGGATCTACATGCCAGGAGAACTGAGGACGCACCCCAAATGTCTCGTACAAGAAACCATGGCCCTCTGGAACAGCAGGTAAGGTCTGGATTACTACCCAAGTCATCGCTGCTACTCAGGAATAAACGATCAGAAAAGATGCACTACCAGTCATCTGTAAGATCTCATCGTCAAGGTCAGTCACAGCCTCGTCATGCATCACTTGTCCTCCAATGATGAACTCAAGTCGACCTTCTTTCACCAGCTGTCGTACCTAGAGAAGCATTTACACAAAGATCAGTGTCGTTTTCACAGAAAGAACAAGTAACTGCCCATTAAAAGCATAAAAAGGCAGTATCATTTTAAAGGGTTCATATTGTGCCTCTTTCACCATGACTGTGTAACCTCATTTTTCGCCCTCTACCTTTTTTTGCAGCTGTATTAAAATGCAGCATATGTGAGCACAGAGAGCAGGAGAGAAGCAAACAGATGCCAAGGGGTGACAATCCTGTGTTGAAGTATAAAAGGTCACCCAGTCCTTGTTTATTTGTCTCGAATATGTTTTAATGTTTCCACCATCTCTGATTGTCCTTTAGCATTGCAATTTCCACAGAGCTCTGATTTGCGCGTACATGATGAAAGCTAATAGTGACATTAGCCACATTAGCTGCTCAACACTAAGATTTGTTTGGATTGTCATGAGGACAATGGACTAAAGATACAAGCAATCTACTGTGACTTCAATTTCTCAGATGCATTAAGTGCATGAACACTTCTTGTGTTCAGTCTTGCAGCCAGCAGCAGAACTTTTTCTCGTGATCTGCTCGTGGCTCAGATGATTTTGAGGTGAGTTCTACTCTGAAACAATATAAAATTCTAACTGCCTTGTAAAGCTGGGAGGGCATCTAGCTAAGGAATGGTAAAAAAAAATGATTTTGACCATATAGGACCTTTCAGAGAATACATCTTTGAAAGTGATTTATTGAGAGTATCTTGCATTATTCAGTGTCAGTATAATGTTGATCATTTGACCATCATCATGTGTTCTTACTTGCTTCTTATGGGAATCTGAGGCTACAGTATCCCACCACAGTCGAAAGAACTCCTGCTCCACAGCAATGAACCTGCGGTCTTTAGCCTTTGACAGCTCCTCAGTCACACTGGTGTACACATTGGATGCATAGGCGTGCATACTCTCCTATGGAAAATGAACTCTTATTATTTAGAATAAAGAACACATATATTGAGCATGACTTAACTTGTAGCTGTGGTCCTACCTGAATGGTGTACACCCAGCCTACATCCATGTGGCTGTGGGGGATTACAAATGTTTGAATGGGCTTGTCTTCCCCTCTCGCCCCATACAAGAGGAGGCAGCAAAAAATAAACACGATAACCGCGACAAATCTCCTCATTTTAACTCTCAACTTTCAAACATTTCTCCCAGACTTCCTTGTTGTTGTTGTCCTGGAGCATGTGACTGCATGTGACTGTCATCCAGTACGGAAGCTCGGACCGACCAAACCGGCTGTGCTTGATTTTTGTGAGCGCGTTTGTCGGTGACCTTTACACCGGAAATGATCGTTTTAAACACTGTGTACATTTGGAGGTGAGAGTGTTTCCTCCGATGCGGCAGCGAAATGTCTAGAAACACGAGAATAGCGTTGGTCTTTGGAGGCTTCGTTACGGCCGTGGCCGCTGCGTTTTACCCCATCTTCTTCTACCCTCTGACGCATGGAGACGAATACAGTAAGTAGCCCACAGCTTTCCTTCACTTGGAGGCACAGTCAGTTTACAATGTCCAGCTAGGTGTCAGTTTGTGTGTTGTTACATGTAAACATATTAGCATCATGCTAGTTATTTCGTACAAGTCAAAAAGTACACCAAATATTATCGTAATTCATTTGAGAATACGTGGAAAATACGTGGCTCAGTCAGTGCATTGTTTGCTGGTTTAGTTAGCTAACCTTTGTTTATTGTTAGCACCATGGATGCACCAAAGGGTCAGTCCCACTGTTGTTTAATCTGTACTTATTTGGTTTATAAATAGTAAAAAAATAAAATAAAAAGGCCATCGGCGTTTATCAAAATTATGTGGTCCAGAGTCTTGTTTTGTCCAGAAGATATTGAGTTTAGTGTCATACAGGAGTTAAGAAACCAGAAAATATTGGCATATACATTTTTTGACTTTATTTATAGATTGGTCAATTATCACATAGTACACGATTAATTTAATAGTTGGCATCTAATGGTTGACTGATTGTGGTAAATTTAGACTAACTTAACTGAGGATGTACCCAGACTATCCAAATCTTTTCAGGGCACTTCCTAAGGAGAAAAGGCAAAAATCACCAACGTTCATAAACTACACTAATATGCACTAGTTAAACCAACTAAGACAAATATGGGATGAGGCCAGAAAAAATCATGAAGATGTGGCTTCAAGTAGACCTGAACAGTCCATTTAAGTTGATTTCAAATTGAATTTAGAAACAACGCAATTAGTAAAAATTGTAATTTAGGATACAGAAGCTGTGGCTATAAAATCACGACTGTAACTTAATTGTATTTAATTTGAGCAGATAGAAAGTTTCAGGGGTGGTTTGTGCTTACCCATGGATCAATAATAGGTGTTTTAGGCATGCACACTACAGTTTAACTAATGTACACCCAGTCTCATTGTTAATTTGCCACACCTCATATATTTTGCAGCACATACGTCTTACCCAGGGTATAAACTGTTGTGTCAGTGGGTTTCAAAATGTATGCCATCCTTCTCGTGTCACTGTCAAGCTTTTTATGATGTCTCGTCTGGTAGATCATGTTTTGAATCTCTCATTCAGTGAACTTAAGCAAGACTTTGAAATTGCGATGACATATTTTTTTCCAAATTGTTCAGCCCTTCTTCAACATATGCCTATCTGAGCCACTCCACTTATTGAACAGTCTTTGCAGCCCAAGCCAACCCTGGCCAGGAAGATGGAAAGCTATAGTCACACGATACAGTAAACTGTTATTATCAGTTTCTTCCAGTGCTTCTTCCCAGGCTGATGAAAGAGAGCAATAAAGACTGATAATTACCAGCTGCAGTGTCTTGTTCATGACAGTGAGTTTGGCAGCTAAAATCCTCATATATTTAACCAATACCTTCTATTGTTCTGTTCTTGGTAGGACAGGTCCAAAAGGTTAACCGGGCTGGAATCAACCAGGCAGATGTACAGCCTGTGGGTAAGAACACCTACTAGATTTGAGTTGGAGACATGTTTAATAACTCTAAAAAAATATGATGTCCTTATTGTACAGACATGCTGATGTGTTACTGCTGCAGGCCATAGAAAACCACAATACCTGAGTGAAATACTTGTTATGTGAATCAGGGCATTTAAATGTTTCCTTTCAGTTGAAAAACAAGGTGATCTGCTTTCACTTTGTTATAGTATTGCTATGTTTTTGTCTGCACAACAGGTACATTATATACCCTATGATGGTTGCTTATAAATTGTAATTACTGTAATTTAAGTTTTGCATACAGATGCTGACACAGTTGATTTCTGTTTTGTCTGAAGGTGTGAAGATATGGTCTGATCCTTTCAAGCCTGCTGATAAATGATGACCAGTGACGACAAACCCTGCACTGATCCCAAACACTGATGTTGATATGAAGACTTTGACTGGAGACCGTATTTTTTTGATGAGTGGTTGATGAGTGTGTGAATGAATGAGTTCAAGATATGTTTATTTTGATTGTTGAGTGATACCTAGCCTCTTAAATAAAGTTCAAAGATGTAATTAAAAATGTAAAGATGTTTTAATATATTGTTTAAATGCAGAATGGTTAGTTACAAATAAGAGGGACATAAGGAGTATTTTATTCTACCCCTAGTTTACCTAACCAAATTTCCCAGATTATAAAATAGATTGACATGCTGATCATCTATTGTCCACATGGGGGCGCCCCATGCCTATCTACTGCTAGAAAAGGCACTGCACTGTGTAATGTTGTTTGTGCATTTGAGATATTTTGGAAAACTTTTCTATTTCCAAAAGCCTTGCTCTGGTATGAAGCCTGTAGGAATTTTTTTTTTTTTTAAAAATACAGTGCTTTGTTTACCCATCTCATTCAAGAGAATCTTTTTTGACATTTTATTTTGATTTAGTTGATGTGCGAGTCATAAAATTGGTTCAGCAGATGAGGGACAGTGTCCAGTAATGTGCGATATCATCTTCCAAAATGGAAACAGTAGAGACAGAGTTATTCCAGGACACATCACTCTGTATTATCATTTCTCTGTCACAGACACGGGGTTTAACTGCTGCTCGGCTGTTTAAATGGCATGTGACTGTGGCTGTGTTGTGCCCATAGGCTGAAAGTATGGGGCAGAGCTCCATGGTCATCTTGTTCAAAATCCTACCCGATGCGATCCAGACTCCCTTTACGAGTCCATGGGTGCTGTAAAAGCAGAGAATTCCAAAACTACAAATTTTTTTTTCCCCTGTACTTTTGTGGTTTCCTGACATTGACCAGCACCCCTTTTCAGAGTTCGGTCCATCAAAGTCCTTTTGGAAGAAAGATAGATTAAGAAAGAACTAAAGCATGTGTTTATGGTACTTCAGAGATGGTGCATTTTTAAAGTTGCCCTTAAATCTTTCACAGTCCTCGATGTAGCCTGTACTTTCGGGCTTTTAGGACCGTACGTGAGGCCCGTTGCCAGCAAAACTGACTGCACAGGCCAGCAACGGCCACTCTCCTTCACAACCCCCCAATCAACAAGCCCCATTGTTTATGAGAGGTTGTTATTGTTGGGCTGCATTCAGAAACAAGAGAAAACTCAAGAGCCCGGCTGTGCAGAGGCGTCCAAAGTAAAGAGAGCAAGGGGTGAGGGGGTGGTTAAGGAAAAACGAAAAGCAGAAATTCCTCTCATTCCCCACTGGTGTTTTCCAGATTCCTCAAGCGACAGCTTCTCGCCTGTGTGAGTGAAGTAAGCAACCAGAGGGGAAATTGAAGCGAACGGCGAGAGGAAGAGAACCACATTCTTGAGGGGACGCGTCACCTATACACAGAATAGAAAGACACACTACCGCTGTTGCTTTGCCTGACAGTGTGTAACAGGTTGTGCAGCATGGCCCTCAGCTTTTCAGTCTTGCCTTTCCATGAATCAGTGTTCAAATCACTATGCCTCTGTGACGTTAGATTTCAAACACAAACTTACTCATTGTGTCTGTTTCCTAAAGCAGCCCTCGAGTCTGTACCAGGCTTTTATAGCTGTGTGTTGTCTCGTCTTCTTTATGTGGCCATTGTGCCATTCACTGGAATATGTAGATAGACACCCATTTCTATAAAACATTCAGTAGGGTCACTGCGCACTATAAACTAACATGAACTCAACAATGTCGCCTCCGCAGCACTTTTACTATCTGGCTATTAACCCATCACACAAATCTCTCCCTGCTATTGAGGAGGTTTTGGAAAGTGGTGGCACGTCGTCGGCAACTCCGAGCAGTTTGTTAAGTGTGTGTTCGAGAGTAACAGATAATTGCCCAAGGTTTCTAACTAATTGCCATGGGAACAGGGGTTGACAGACAGGCCACGGGGTTGCAGAAACGGCAGAGAGCATTCGGGAAGGGGTGTGATGGTATGTAAAATATGAGCACAGCAGACGCCTCTCTTGTGCTGTGTCAAGTATGTAAAATAGAAACAGAAAATCAGGAACTTCAGACAGCTCTAAGAGGCTCTGGATGACATTTGAAGACAGAACTGTGACCTCCTTATGTTTTTCATGAGAGTTTCTCTTTTTGGGTTTATTTCTAGTGAATAATTAGTGCATAGTCTCCATCAAAGAATGGATATCCCAATATTCATAACTCACAAGTGATTGTTTAGTTTGTAGTTTCATGGCTCATCACTGTAGGCTGCAGATGAAGAGATACAATAAGAGATAGACATACATCCACAATTAGCCTATAAAGGGATGCCTGTCAACTCAAGGATATGAAAATATGAAAAATCATGGTCCAGCTGCAACATCCGAAATTAAGAACAGAGCTGGAACATTTTGTACATTTCTAATTGATCCATAAATTCAGTATATGCTGACTGCATTAAAGTGGCATAGACAAAAGGACATAGAAATTCACAGCAGCTGACAATCATTATGTATATATACGATTCAGATTTTCACCTGAAATCGTAAATCAACAACATACAAAGAAATTCACCATCTGTAAAATTGTGCTGTAGAACTCTTTTGAGTGCAATTGAGTTTTACTGAGCACAGAAAAGAGGGGGACTTTTGTATAATGTTTGGGAATAAACACTGAGATACAGTGGTAATGTATGTCTTTATAGAAATTTGCATTTTACTGGATTGTTTTGTAGCACTGCCGTAATAAAGCTGACAGTGATTTCGTTAAAGCATTTATGGCCTCCCCCAATTTTGCATTGAAATCCTTTAAAATTGACAGACTCACAATTAATACTTGAAGGAAAGGCATCAAAATTTTTTAAACTGAACCATATCTTTTCTTGTGGCGGTGTAAGCCATCGCTGGAGGCATTAGTTTTTGGGTTGTCTGTCCGTCTGTCTGTCACATTCATGTGAATGCCATAAATCAAGAATGCCTCGAGGGAACTTCTTCGGATTTGGCACAAATGTTCACTTGGATTTGAGGATGAACTGATCAGATTTCGATGGTCAAAGGTCAAGGTCACTGTGACCAAAATGTGTTTTTGGCCTTAGCTTAAAGATTCATGTGCTAAATTTTGACAAAACTTCAAACAAGTGTCCATCCATCCATCCTCTATACACCGCTTTATCCTCATTAGGGTCGCGGGGGGTGCTGGAGCCTATCCCAGCTGACTCGGGCGAAGGCAGGGGACACCCAGGACAGGTCGCCAGTCTGTCACAGGGCTACATACACAGACGAACAATCACACTCGCATTCACACCTATGGACAATTTAGAGTACTCAATGAACCTCAGCATGTGTTTGGACCGTGGGAGGAAGCCGGAGTGCCCGGAGAAAACCCACGCATGCTCAGGGAGAACATGCAAACTCCATGCAGAAAGATCCCAGGCCCAGACCGGGATTCGAACCAGGGATCTTCTTGCTGCAAGGCGAAAGTGCTAATCACTACGCCACTGAGCAGCCCTCAAACAAGTGTCTGATAAGATAAATTGATGATGTGAAAGCCACAAGAGAAAGGAGCCAGTTTACTTTTCAGTCTATGTTCCAACTCTTACCTATGGTTATGAGCTCTGTAGGGTGGCTGGGCTCAGACTTAGACATAGAGTGAAGACTGTGTACACATATGGGGGAACTCAAAGCAGAGTTGGTGATACTTCATATTAAAAGGAGCTAGCTAAGATGGCTTCCTCTGAGATTGTCCGAGTACATCCAACTGGAAGGAGACTCCACAGTCGACCCTGAATCGCAGGAGGGATTACATATCTCATCTGGCTTTGGATGCCGCAGAAAGCTAGAAAATGTTTCTGGGAAGAGGGATGTCTGGAATGTCCTGTGTAGCTGGCTGCCGTTATGACCTGACCCCAGGTATCTGGAAGTTAACAGATGGATGGATGGAATTTCATATCCTAAAGGTCAAAGGTGACATGATAATGTTCTGCAAAAACAGTTTTCTGGCCAATATCTAACACCATCACTGAGGAACAGAAGAATATATGGATGTAAATTGCAATTTGACTGGTTGATGGGCACTCAAAACCGCAGTGCAAAGAAAAGTCCAAAAGTGAATCCCTGGAAACCAAAAGCAGAAGAAATGATCCACTTTATGCATGTAGCTGTAAGAGATGCATAAGACCCTGAGGTTTGTGTCTACGTCTGAATGATACAACAGCTTTACAGGACACCGATTACTTAAACGGCTGACCAAAAAATGAAAAGACAGGAATCTCCTAGTTTATCACTTGAAAATAAATTCAGAGCACAAACACACACGGAGTTGGTTTTCTCTCACAAGATAAGCAGAGTCTAAGTTTCGCATCTCAAATACACTGATTGGCCTTGTAAAACAATGTACCGGAGTGCTGTCCGCATTCTTAGGTCAGCAGGCGTACGGCTGTGGAAACAGATAGTGGAAGACTGAAGCAATGTCTAGGAAAAAAAAGCCACGGCCAGGCTTGCAGCAGGCAATGCAAGGCTAACTGCCCGACTGACAGCGTGGTCTGAAGCTGGTGTTACATTCACTGTGTGCATGAGTGTGTGTGCATGTGTCATTCAGGAAAAAAGGCGAAGAAGTTCAGCTAAGAGGAACCCAGTATTCCTTGGAGACTGAACTGTGGTCGTGGAACTTACTGGAACTCCAAACATCGTGTGTGTGCTTTTGTATTATGTTCAGTTTTGCCTGAAGCATGACCACAAATAGATAATTATGGTTTGTTTTAGGTTGCATCTGCATTGCCCAGTCGTGAAGGCATTGCAGTTCATTGCTGTGGTGTGTCAGTTCTTAGTTAAAGGGGTGTGCATTGAGAGCCAATGATAAAGGACAGATGATGCAACGATGGTTTGTCTGATCTCTCCTTCTTGTTTGCTGGTGTAATTTAGACTCAAACAGGAACTTTCAGTTATAAACAGGCTCTATAGCCATTTGGCCACCCAGCAATGCACGTGTGAATACATGTTTTGCGGTTTTTGCCTCTTAAAGTCTGTTATTAGCTGAACTCATTACAAACAGTCATCTAGTAATTAAGAGCTACATTTGCAAGACAGTCATTTTCACAATATTCAGACTAGTAATTAGCACAATTCTTGTTTTTGATTTAAATGGCACTTTACCAGTCCTGAGCAATCTTTGCTGCTTTAGGTTAGCACGGTAACGTGTTTTTAGTCATATTAAAAACATTGCAAGAGATGGCTCAGAGGGCGGTTATGTATTTACTCCAGATTGATTTTAGCCCTTTTTTAATGAATTTCCTTTGACATGATTTGGGTAAATGGAGAGTTTGTGAAAGATAATTAGCTTGGCAATTTAACATGAGCCCGCTGCAGTTTTCCGAAGAAATACAGTTCTTTACATGAGTCATTTTAATCATTTATTATCGAGTCCGACCGAAAGTAAACATAGAAATCAGTCATCTGGGAAGGACAGGTTTTTGTCTTTCGCCATCATTAGATAAAAACAATCACTCCGTCCAATGCTTTGTTTAAGACCAAAAACCCTGCAGTCTTACAGGTTGGTCCAAGTGACGTCAGTATCAGTTTCAGCATGACAAAAAACTGAACTGCATACAGTCACATTAATGGATAGGTATGCACAAGTGACACACTTTGAGTTGGGAGAAATGATCTGGAGAAGGCTTTTCACATTCAGAAACAATATCATTACAAAAACATCACAGAGAGCACTAAAGACAGGCTTCCCATTCCAAAATCAGGAGAAACACTTCTCTTTCACTTTGTTCTACAATTTCGCATCTGTTATAAACTGAAATGTCCATCAAAATAAAACTTGTAATGAAGATCGAGTATGCAGGTCAGACTAATGACATTCACCACTAATGGATGAATAGAGGCAGGTTTTGACAGAGCATGAACAGGAATTGATGTGTAGTCTGTTGCTTCCAGCTGTTTGTGTGAATCTTTCCTCTGAGTTTATGAAACAGTTACAGCATGAGATGGCAGCAGTAATGATATAATTTATAACTCTCCATTCAAGAAAACTTTCTTTGATGCATTTTTTGTGCGATAGGCTCTGCCATACTTCTTGTGTCTGTTCCAACTCTTGGAACCTTTAACCCTTGTGTTGTCTTGTAGGTCAAAATTGACTCGCTTTAAAGTTTGAAAATGTGGAGAAAAAAAACATGTATTTTCACAGTGAAACTTCTGATGTCCACATTTTTAACATTTTTGGGAAAACTTTGAACATTTTTTGGTGTAAAAAAAGAAATGTTAAAAGTATTTCTTAAGAACATTCACAAAAAATCAACCAAAATCCAATTTTCAGAAATTTGGTGATTTTTTTTTGCTGTATATTTGGATTTTTTTCAGACAAGGAAACAATATTTTTTGGTGCCCTTAAATGAGGACAGCAGGAGGGTTAACGTCGCTGTGGTTGCTCTGTTCTTCAGCTGACTGAAAACACATTTAGAACTCTTGTGTACTGCAAAACGTCAAGAGCTATACCTAGCACTGATGGTCTTAGTGCATATTCTGTGAACTCGTTTGATGCGGGTTTGAATCTAAGTGGATGTTACTTTATATGTAAAAATTTCACACTCTACCTTTAATCTACAGCCTCACAGAGCTCAAGAGTCTACAAGACGCAGACTTTTGAGATCAAGTTTCAGTTAGTGAGTCATAGGAGACAAATTAAAAGGATTTATCTGCATAGAGTTAAATAATATTTCCATTTTGTGAGCATCTGCATCATCTCTTAATGTACTTTCAATGGCCTGTAGAATGATGTATTTGGGTAAATAATCATAAAAAACTGTACAGAATCACACAAAACATGTTACAGTGTGTATGGTATACATACTGCAGCTAAACTCAATGGGGTCTTCTTGCTTCACTGTTCTCCAGGCAGCCAGTGATGTGATTAAGCTACACCTCTGAATGAGGTAAGTAGGAAATTCTCAAATGTGGCGAGAAGAGTGCCAAAAGCCTGTCGCTTGGCTCCCGTCCACTGATGGATCCGTAGAGGAAATGTTTAAGCAATTACTTGGAGTTTAGGGTTGGAAAAAAAAGTTAATATTTCCTCTTATTTTATATCGTCTTTTCTCAATTGAGAGGAAAATCTTTGTTATGGACAGACCTCATTACGCAGGCCATCTTTTTCTATTTGAACGTGTTGTCCCATATTCCATTGATTCGGTGGAAGCAAAAACCGCGATTACATTAAACACAGAACTGTCTGATTAGCAGACAACCACACACACGCACAGACTGCCTGAAAGATTATTGTCACCCATCCTAAACACACACCATTACGGCATCACAGTCTGCGCTTATGTCTGCTTATGGCTCGGCCGTCAATCACGTTATATAGCAGGTTTCCGTTTTACAGTCCCATTATAATCTTCAAAATTTCTTATGCACTAAAACAGCAGGGCAACTGTTGATTTAGGCAAGGGTACTTACGAAGAGGGCCAGAGCTGTAAGCAATCATGCTGTTCTTCCAAACCTCTCAGAAAGGCTAAGAAAAGAGAAGAGGGGAAGGAAGGGGAGAGTGATTTATAAGGCACCTTAATACTTGACACATTCATTCGTGAAAATAAGCCTGCAGCCTATCAAAGGCATTGCTTACATTTAAAAGCCATGGAAAGCTTTTTTAAAACTGCTTTTTTATACTCAGCGGGCCAGTTTTCATTCATATTTCCTGGCACAGTGCTTTACTCCCCCCGAGTCTCAGGGACTATATCAAAATAAACAGTTTAGCCCTGAGGCAGCATTTAAAAATTATATTGTGAACAATACAGAAGGTATGCAGTTTCACAGAGCTGTTTAACAGCATGTAATGCAATAAAGAGTGATAAAAATGTGTAATATTATGATCTAATATGACATACTGAGTCTTATTTTAGTTGGACTCCACATGCAACAGGACTGAATGACTCACAATGTTGAAAATATTCACAATACCCTGCTATTTTCACTCAGCTACACCGACTGCATCTTGCTATTAGTGGTTTGTGCGCGCAACTAATTAATTCAATAAGTCAAACTTGTATCCCATGGCGTAGCAGCTGCTGTATAGAATTAATAAGCTTTTATAGATAATAAGCATCCAGAGCGGTGCGTGGTGAGTCATATTTGGAGTGTATTTTCATTTTAGTGTAAATGGCGTGTGGGTGAGCAGACAAGATCTGCCTCTGGGTTCCCCGTGGGTTTTCATTACGGCCTTGTGGATGACAACAGAATATATGACTTGGCTCCGTCCGGGAATTCTGGGAAAGTCATGGAATTTTGGACGCCTTGACGGAACACAGGCTGTCTGCTGTTGGCCCGTTCCCCACTGAGGAGGAGGAGGAGGAATCCTTCTGCAGTGTGTGTTTGTATCCGTGTCCTTGTGTGTGTGTGTGTGTGTGTGTGTGTGTGTGTGTGTGTGGTGGGCCTTAAGGACATCCTTCGGGAGCTGACCCAGAACAATGACAGGTTTACAGCACAGCACCAAGCAGGCAGGCTCACATGTGGCTAATATCAAACAAAGACCGAGATCACTCTGAGCGTTGGAGCAGATCTGATGCAACCCGATCATCCTGATGATTAGTAAGGCTGGTAATCTGCTGTCCAGGCAGGGAATCTACTCTATCTGGTCAATGCATTTACCTTCCTCGTGTAGTCAAGAAATTCATAAAGCTCTTAAGAAGGAAATCCACAAGGAATCACTCTGTCTCTTGTATTTCGGAACAACTGTGTTTTTAGTTTTTGACCCCTGGACGACAGTCTAATCGGAATGAAAATTACCCAGCAAGAGTGCGTGGTGTTCTGTGTGCAGCTGTTACTCTTGCATGCCAGCAAAAAAATGTTAATAAATTTCTTTGTAAAAAAATGTTGCCATTTAGCAGCTTGCAAACTTCTGCTTCTACAATAGCTTTTAGTTTTTTTCACTGCACAACTTCCAGTAATGTTGACTTTATGTTTCATTTTATTGCTTGTATTTGGGAAGTGTCAAAAGTAAGGACTTGGCTTCAAAAGACTCGTCATTACTTGACACTTGGAAGCAAAAACATTCAGGTCCTAAGTTTAGACCTGGTAAAATACTATAACAACATACAGAAAAACAATGAGCAAAACACTATTTACACAGCTGTGAAAAGAAAACAGTTCAGTTCTGTGTCAGTCTAACATTTAACATTTAGACACCTGGGAGATTCACAGCTGAGACAGAGAGTGGAGACTTTTTATCACATTAGATGCAACTCAAATGTGTCTTGAATGGCATGTGATGGCATTTGAATATGTCTGTAGGGATTCGAAACTTGACTTGAGATTTGCTAATATAAAACTTATGACTTGGATTTATACTTAAAGACTTGAGACCTGAGGTCAGACTCATTATTACTAGATTAGTGCCTTGACTCAGACTCTTCACTTTAGACTTGAATTGAATTTATTCCAAATAGTTTCTAATTTAAACCAGACTTGCTCTTAAGGACTTGAGACTGATTTAGGATTAAGATCACAAGATTTTAAGCTACAATTACTTGTGACTCGACAATGACTTGTTCTTTAAAATTTAGGATTACCCTAAGACTTACTGTTACTAGACTTGATACCTAAACTGGTCTTGTTTCAGATGACTTGAAACTTGTTTTGGGGTTGTCCCTTAAGATTTGATGCTATTTTTTAGATTTGTTTTCCAAAGTGTGGGACTTCACCTGGGATTATTTTAGATAACTTGATTCTTTGCTTTAACTTGTCTGTAATGACTTGGTTTATCATTAGCTTTTACAACACTCAAGACTTTACTTGCCTCAATTAACTTGAAATTTGCCATTACAAACTGTGCGATTTTTAAAATTTGTCCTAAGAGACTCACGTGTGACTTGCACATGTCTATACGGCTGTAACTCGAGACTTGTTATAACCGGACGTGAGACTTGGCTTACCCTAAAAAGACCCAAAGAGACTTGTTAGAATAAATTATATTATTTGACCTGACACCCTCAAAAGGCTCCAAAATATCACTCCTTGTTATATTTTCACAATATCCAAGCTGCTGAGGACAGCTTCATAAATTTTAATTTAAGATTGTGGAAATCCTATTATTGTATCCTTTCGAATTGCTTTAAAGCCTTGGAAAGGATTTTCTTTCCACAACTGCTGAAGAACTTCATTATTTCCTTCATTTGTTCGCCTCTACGTGCAATGGAGGTTCAAAAATAAACCTTGGTCATGTCATGTGCATAACCCTAAACCTAACCACAGGATTAAATAGCACCCATATGCCCTGATGTCAGTAGGAAATTTGCAAAAACGATTGAATTGCATGCATAAACCTCATCCTCATATTCTGTCCAAAGGGTATACTTCTGCTATATAATGCCATCCACAGAAGAAAGCCACCCTGAGATGAAAGCAGAGCCATATCCCACCTGAGCTACAAATGATCTCTCCCTTTGGGCTATGAGCTTACTTTGTGGTCTGCCTTTTCCCTGCTCCCTGCTCCCCTCATCCATCCATCCCTCCGTCTGAGCTCCATTCAGAGAGAGGAACAAACCACATGTTTCAGGGAGGAATCCTAAACGGGCAGCATCCCAGACCAAAGTACCTCCAGCTCTCCTGCCCCCTGGCATCACTTAGCTCTACCCTGTCATTAAGGACAAGGTTGGATGATTTGTGTTGGAACGCAGCCCTTTATTAGAGCGGGATGGGTGCAGAGGGGGAGAGACGGGGGAGGGAGAGGGGGACAAAGGAGTGATGTCATCTCAGGTCGGGCCTGGAAGTGGGTCGGGACCTGCGGTGGAGAGTCGGTGTTGCCTTTGGGCTTCAGTGCAGGAAAACACAGTGCATGTGTCTATGTGGATGGAGATGGAATGATGTGGAATATGAGGAACGGGACTGTGTGTAATTTGGTATGTGTGTGTGCGATCTGTATCTGGATGAGTAAATATGTGTCTTTTTTTGTATCGTATTGTGGGTATGCAAGCGGGTGCATGAAACTTAAATGTGTGTGTGTGGGTTTGCAAATCCGTGTGTGCAAAGGCATGTGGTCGGAAAAGTATAGGCTGTTTATGTTGCGTTCGCTCTTTGTTTCAGTGTTTCTTTAGTGGGTGGATGGTTGAATGAATCATTTGGACAGAGGCTGAGGTATCAGAAAGAGTGGTTTGGCTTTGGGGGAGAAGGGGGGAGACAAGAGAGAAGGAAAACCAACTTGTACTTGTGGCTTCTGGATTCCTAATGCACACAACTGCACAGTGATGTCTGCCTCCCTCCCGCTACCTACAGTATGTAGTGTGGAACATATCACATACACCACAGACAGCTAGGACTGAAACTAATTATCCAGTGCATGTCTGTGCAAGTATGGCAGTGAGCTATGCTAACATTATGTACTTTATCTTAGATGCTTATAGTCTGTTGCCATTCAGGTGTCTTTCACAGTTACAGTGCATATATACTCACCAAATTGATTGATGAAATCTGGTAACACCACAAGAAACAGTCAGATTTACACCATGCAAGATTTCTTTGATAAATAAGTTTGACAAGATCAAAGATCAAGATGTAGAGGAACTTGCTTTAAAGACTGGTTCATGTTAGAAAATGGCATCTTGAATTCAATCTTTAGGTCTTTGTGAAACCTTTACCTGGCTGGGTGGCAAAACACTTTCACTCCCAAGCTTATGGCTAACACCACTGGTTTGTGGACATCTGTTTTAAAGTCTTGAATTTTTTTTTTTTTTTTGCGCTCGATGTGACAGTTGAGGAGTGGATCTCACTGAGAACCTGAGGACACTGCATACACTAATATGGTAACGACTTGTCAATCACAAGAAAACCCCACCCTAAAGCTGCTTCATTGTCTTATTTTGTTCTAAGTGAGACCATAATTTCTAAAATGAGCACCATGTTGTATTTAGAAGTCTTGAAACTAGTGAATGAGACCATAAAATGCTTACTAAGGTAGCAAAACCAAGAGAAAAGTAGTGTCATTTTGTCAGAGGCTTCTATGTAATCAGACTTGTTTTTGCAACTACAGGAGTCGACCATTGCTGGACATTAGCAAAAAGGTAGTTTAAAGTCACATCATCTGCCAGCTTTTTCTGGAGCTACTTGAACAATATTGCAACTAGAAAAATCCTCAAACCCTTTTTCTCTACAAACCACCTCCAGCACAGAACCTCTCCAGCTCCAAACAAGGACAGTTTTTACTTTATTAGTAATTTTGAATCCATGATGGTTTCATGTTCTCCAGGGTCTAGAAAAATGTTTTTTGTAACATCGCCCCAATGTGAAGTCTATTAGCCAAATGTCACCCAGGCTGAACCTTTACACAAATGTTAGTTTATTGAGGAGAGCGCTTTTCCATCTACTTCTTCTCATAAGAAATCTCCATTTCTCCTGCCGGTGAATCCACTACTTGCAGTGATTGCATTGGAAAGAACTGATTTCACAGCAAAATTTTGCCAAATTCAGTGTTGGCTATGGAACTGTTGGGTCCCTTAGGTGCAACCTAAACTATGGGTGAGGTTAAGTACGCTAGAAATGAAGTGAAACACTCCCAAATGATTCTATAGTCTACTTTTAAAAAACAACAACTTTTATTTAATATCACCTATGCATTGCTTTGTTTCAGTGGAAGCCACAGATTTTCTGTGACCTATGGCATTAGTTACATGATGTGTTAAATTGCTAAAATGAGTTAAGATGTATAAAACACTGTTATATATGTTACTTAGACATCTATATAGTCATTAATTTATATAAATTTTATTATTAAACATTAAGAATACACATTATTTTCCCCAGCAGTGCACTTGAATTTACACCGTCATCGCATATACTGTTGCAATTACCAGTTGCTTGTGCAGGGAAACCACGTGATTGCTGTGCAAAGATGATGAGGCATCCTTTGACTCACAGCCATCTTTAGAGTGAGCAATCAGATCAGCCATAAATGGACCACAGACAATTTAATGTGATGGCCAATTTGATGGTTCTTTTAATGGCCTGAAGATGAAACACGTCCTTCTTTTGAAGTACAGGAACACTTTCATTGGCCATGTAGAGTAGTTTCAATGTCAGTCACATCAAACTCCGACTTACATTGAATCTGAATTGAAAACTTATATAGATACATTTATAAAGCAAAGCCATAGCTTACATATCCACACTTCTCATATTAACACATTCATTTCAAATGTAAACTGCGAAGGAAGTGGACTTGCTGTGCACTCCTGATGTTATTTCACATATTTATTGCAACTTTTTATTATCTCTGCCTCCAATAATATTTAGATGGAAGGGGACTGATAGGAGCAGAGTTCCAATAACAGAGATTAAGTTCTCTGGGGGTGATTGTGCAGCGTTTTTGAGGAGAGAGGCGTCTGCCTAAGTAAACTCAGCCCAACACTGAGGAACTGCGCTCTGGAACGTGGTGGTGTAACCGGAGCGCGGGTTTGGGAATAGCCCAAGGGAACTGGGCTCAGTTTTCCAAAAGCCTCTATCTCCCGCGATATGTAGTGTGATTTGAAGAGAGACGAGGTGTGTGTGTGTGTGTGTGTGTGTGTGTGTGTGTGTGTGTGTGTGTGTGTGTGTGTGTGTGTGTGTGTGTATGTGTGTGTGTGTGTGTGTGTGTGTGTGTGTGTAACAGGGGAAGTGGATGGAGGGCTTACAGAACGGCTAAGTCAGGAAAACAAGTCTCAGGAAACCTTATACCTCACTCTGGCACCAACACAGGCGTTCTTTCTTTCTCCCTCTGTCTCACTCTTTCTTTCAGTCTCTCTTTCAGCCCGCCTGTCTTGCTGTATCTCTCTCGCCCCTCTCTGCCATTTTCTGTACTGCAGGAACGAGGAGGGAAAGCAACAGCAGTCAGAGCAACAATAAAACAAAGGCTTGACACTTGGTGCTGTTAAGAAAGTAATGTTGACCTTTTTGGAAGTTTAAACCTCCTCATGTCAGGCAACTCTTTTGTTTTCTTCTTAAACTACCGTTCCTTTTCCCACACATTTGTGTTGCTTTTTTAGCACACCTATAGTGTTTTTGTATAATCAAAACACTAGCAGTAATGTGGGCATTGCACCAGATCATTGTAGTGAAGAGGGAACTGAGACAGAATGCAAAGCTCTCAATTTATCTGTCAGTCTACGTTCCAAGCCTTAGCTATGATCATGATCTCTGGGTACTGACCAAAAGAATAAGATACAAGCGGGTGACATGAGTTTCCTCTGTATGTTGGTAGAGTTTAGCCTTAGAGATAGGGTGAAGGGACCAGTAGAGTCGCTGCTCCTTAACATCTGAAGGTACCAGCTGAGGTGGTTCAGGCATTTGATCGGTTGCCTCATGGGTGCATTTCTTTTGAAGATTTCTGGGCACACCCAGCTGGGATGAGACCCCAAGGTAGACCCAAACGTCGCTGGAAGGATTACATATCTCATCTAGTTTGGGAAAACCTTAGCATCTCCAGAAGGAGTTTGAAAACATTGCATGGAAGAGGGACATGTGGTGCCACTGCCATCTGACCCCGAATGAACAGAAGAAAATGGATGGATGGATCAAAACATCTTCCATTTTGAGTCATGTTTTTGGCTACCCAGCAAATGTAACTGCGATGTTTAATTTCCTTAAAGCTCCAGTTTGGTCTTTACCTACTCCTGAAGGAACAGGAAAGTGGTTTACATCTCCGTTTTAAACACAGGCCCTGACAAGAATTGAAACTACCAAACCAGCTTTTTTGACACCCAGGTTCGCGACATGTATTGTTGAGATTGCATGTGTGCCACTGTGGAATGTCATTTTTGGGGCTTTTTTGATCAGAAAATGGCTTCATTTGACTGCTACAGATGGCACCGTAAGTGTGAACCAAAACTGCATAGTTGGGTTCTAACTCTCTGTATGTTCATCTCTAAGAGCAACCTCTCTACACACACAGTTCTTAAATTTTGACAATAGCGGCTTATAATGAAGAGCTTTTATTTCTTGGAGTTAGAAAGCCCCAGATGGTTGTAATTAAGAATCTTTTAACAGCAGCCACCCACCAAATCAAGTCCTTTCATCTAAAAGTACATTTTTGAGCCAGTAATAAGTGAAGCTTGCACTTAAAGCATGTGATGTTAAGATGAAGTAATGCACAGTGTTGGGCAGCAGCATCACAACAAGTAACACTATTACTACGTAGTTTAACTATGTTTTTCAGTTGTAATGCCCATCAAGTAGTGTGATAATGTCCTCATGAGCTACATTTTCTCAAGCATCTCCGAAGTGTCGAGCGCAGTGGAGCTTTCAATGCAGGCTGAAATAGTATTCTTCCTTTATTGTAGAGGAACTTTTGGCGTAGTCTACTACACTTTCAAAGTAGCCTTACCAACACTGGTAGTAATACATGTATCTGCTTTTCCATCTACGCTGTAAGAATTTCAGGTGGACATTCACTGTCAGGACATCTTTCCCATTTATTCATTAAAAAAAATGCATCCAATCATTGTTATTACACATCATTCCCAGCCACATATCATTTCATTTAGTACCAGTGGAGTCAAGATTTTGCACTTAAGTAAGAAAAAGGAAAAAAAATAGAATTTGAAGGGATTGATGACAGCGGAAGACAGTGGACTTAAATTCCAGTCCCATCTCAGACCATTACTATAATAATATTATTCAGTCAAGTCTGGTTTGACTTTCTTTTACACTCACTATTTTCCACTTAGTATAGTTGCATTTTTGGTCTGTTTGGTTAAGTTTAGGAACCAAAACCTCTTGATTAGATTTACAAAAGGTACCATGGTTTGGGCTAAAATATACTCTGTCTCTACATTAACCGTATGTTACAAAACTCCATCTTTGTTATTGAGGATGCTTTCTGTTTGTCAGTGAGTGATAACCTGACTGCTGAACCTGAAACTTCCCAACTGGAAATAAACAACCATTTATTGGGCTGATAGCACGCGAACTGGATGAAACATGAAACATTTCACTCATGAAAACAACCTTGATACCTTAATACAATTCACTACTGGACTTGGATGAAAATGTTTTGCGGTTTTTGTATAAACAGTTATGGCAAATTGCGAAACATGCACAAGCCTAAAGAGTATTGTGTCCTTGAACTCTTTTTAAAAAATCATTGACAAAATCATGGACACATGGTCTGTTTCATCAAGGATGTTTGAGTCTTTTACATCTGATTTTTGCTTGATTTTTTTCCACTCTTTCCCAGATTTTCTCTTTCTCTCTTTTTCTAATTTCCTGTTTTGACTCTCTTGCATACAGCTTCATATACAAAATACTTTGTATGGCCTTAAACCACTAATGTAAATCACATTAGCTACCACTCTTTTCCTTTGTCTCACAGTCTCCTCTGTGCCTCTGAAGAAAACACACAATTTTCCTGCCTGCACTCCTTTATCTTATCCCTTTTCCACCATCCCTAAAGCACTTGTCTGTGTCTGTCACTCTCTTTCCTCTTTCCACTGCTTTTCCATTCCTTTCTCTATCTTTTCCCTCTATTCTTTCCCTTCACTCTCTGGACCCCACTCTCTACCTCCCACAACAAACACACCAACTTATATCCCAGTCATCCCTCTTTCCATTTGTTTGCTGCCATCTTTTTTTCTCCTTCCTCCTGACGTTCTTTCTCTACCGACACCTCATTCTCCCTGTCTTTCGCTGTCTGTTTTCCTCAGTCTGTTACTATCAGCCTCTGTTTCCGTGTCTCCCTCCGTCTCCACCTTATCGGCTTGTCCTTCCTCTGCTCTGTGCCACAGTTCTTCCCTCTGTTTCCCTCTTTATCCTTCACTCCACAGCTCTCTCTGTGTCCTCCTCAGTGTTTCTATGGGGGCAGCGAGTGGTCAGGCCTGCCTGCAGGCATCAACAGCATGGGGCCACAGCCTCGGGGTGTGTTTTCGTGTATGTGTGTGTTTGTGTGTGTTTGTGTGTGTGAGACTGACTGGCACAGTGCCCAGACCCACCTCCTGAGGTGAAACTCGCTTCTTTTTTTCTTAGCAGTCTGGACTGCTGCCCAGACTGACCCTTTCAAACACACGCACATATACAGACACGCAAACACATTCACAGATAGGCTCACTGGCACAGAGATGCAGTCCAATAATACACAGATACACACACACACACAGTGGAAGTTCTTAGTTTTTTTGACATATTTAGACCAGAAAACAGTTGATTCTACTTGAGTCAGTGCCTACAGATAATCGTGGTATTCTTGGAACGGCACCACAAGAAATATTAGTTATTGATTCAACCAAAGCATCCATAGATGTAATGTCCACCAGTCTCTGACATCGTCTTGCTGAAATTTTTTGACCACTCTCCAATTCAAAAACCCTTTAGTTGCAAGATGTTTGAGGGTTTTCTTGCATGTACTGACTGCTTCAAATTTCCACCACAGCATTTCAGTGTGATTCAGATCTTAGCTGACTTTTCGAGCCATTCCTTGGTGGATTTGCTTGTGTGATAAGGATCATTATACAGCTGAAAGGCCAACTTCTGGTTTAACCTCAACTTTTGTACAGACATTATCTTCAAGCACTTCTTTCTATGATGCAGAGTTCATTGTTGAATCAGTGGTTTCAAGCTGCCCAGTCCCTGAGGCGGTGAAACAACCCCGAACCATAACATTTCCACTACCGTGCTCCACATTTGGTATGAGGTTGTTCTCCTGTAACGCTGTCTCTGGTCTGTTGCTGTGGCCAAACAACTCTATCTGTGATTCATTCTATCCAGAGCACAATATTCTAAAAGGCTCACTCTCTGTATGTTCACCAGCAAATTGCAGTTTTGCTCTAATGTTTTCTGTGGGCAGCAAAGGCTATGTCCTGGCAGGCCTCCCATGCAGGTCAAAGTTCATGCAATTGCTTTCTTTCTGTGGATACATGCAGTTTGACACCAACAGCTGCAGGGTCACCTACAGATCCTCTGATAGGATATTCTTTGGTTCTTGGAGACTTCTTTTTTTTACATCAAACACTGCTCAAGAAGCCAAACCTTGGACAAATCCAAGTCCTCTGAGTGGAATTATTTACTCCAAATAATTTACAGATCTTTTCAAATCCCTTGCCATACCCAGTCATGCACAATCTTTTATCTCAAAGCCTTAGAGAGCCACACCACACACTTCAATAACAAATAGTACAGAAAACACCGATGTCAAGAAAATTAAAAGAAGTTCTGGTCACTGTCGCCTAATCTGAGGACCCTGATTGTAATATTTTTGGTGTATTTACTTTTTCAAATTACTGATCCATTTTTTTATGAATTCAATTATACAAATGACGACAAAATATCAATTGCATGTGCCATTCTCTGTCAGAATACACCACATTATACGAATCAAAATCCTATTTATGTTTTTTTTCACTAGAATAATAGCTAAAAATGCAGTGTTACAACAGCCTCTTTCTCAAAGATATGTTGTGTAGCTCACTTCATGTGTTTTCAGTATCGCTTTTTAACATTTCTATTAAATAAATCTATTTTCTTATGTCTTTAATCTGTTTTCCATAAGCTCGAGATGTTTGAGGACAAATTCGATGTGTGCCTACAGTGTGCATGTGTGTGTTTGTGAATTTCTTTGGCAGCGTTTGTTAGCTGGGATGGAGTCCAGCCCCCAGCAACCCACTATAGGGTAAAGCAGGTTTAGATATAGGCATGTGATGGAGGGATGGATGGTCTCCTTTGCAATAAAGAAAAATTCCACCCACAAATAAATAACACCTGTTTGTGATGCCGAGTGGTTGCCAAGTCTTACTTTCAGGTTGAGCGCTGTTATTTACCTGAAATATTGGTGTTCAGATTTACGTTCTGAGCACTTTAAAAACGGCTCGGTGTAAAAGTTGTTTTTGACTTCGGAAACAGTTCCATTTAAAAGTGCAATCACCAATGTTTCCCAGAATGCATTCAAAGGACCAAACTGAATGGACATAAAAAGTGTTACAAAGCTTTCCACTCTCCTGTATTTTTATCAGTTTTGTGGCTACAGTAGATTGTGTCGCCTACAAAATATGTCTAGCTAACTGACTGTTGTTTGTGGGAGCATAAACACTGAAAGTTGAAGGTGTTCACTGGCAATAACGTGTGACAGGAAAATGGAAAGTGGGGAAGTAACAGCAATGAAAGTGTTTTGTATTTATAATATGTTTTTCTCTTCCCTTCTAAGATTTATTATTAGATAAAATAAAGAGATGTGCTTTCTGTATGCAACAGAGAACCAAACCATATCAGATGTATGAACCACTGTGTCTATTTTGTTGCCAGCCTACACCTACTGTCACTTTATTCGGTATCAAAACAGTTAAATTTGTCATTTTAATCCAGCTTAGAATATAATGAGTAATATGTTCGGAATTAGTTGTGACTGCAAGTATCACCGTTTTATTTTGTTGCCCACAGTGCAGTATATTAGTAAACTTAATTAAATTTGAAATATTGCAATGTGATATACTATGACGCACATATTTCTGTTGCAAAAAATTTGTCTCTAATGTGAATGTTTTTAGCAGCTTTTAAAGTGTCGCAGTGCGTAATTTTCCCCTACAACATAAAAGGAATGGGTAGAGTGTAGTCTTCAAGCTGAAATCATATGAGGAGCAGTTTGCGTTTTATCAGTCCTCTGGCACATCTTGCACAGCTGTGTCACTCTTTCCGTGTCATGGTCAACTAGCATGTGGCTGCTGGCCTCTGCACTCCCATATCTGCTCCTTGAGGCCTTTGAGCCAGATTCTAAAATGTGAAAAGCTGTGTTATTTATTCTTGCTGTCTGTTGCGGTCTCCGTCACTTTCTGTCTTTGTTTTTCTTTCCCCTTAAGTCCCAATCTTTCAATAATGTTTAATTCCCTCGTAATAACTCCGTAGCCATTCATATGAGTTCATACTCATTTATACTCACTGATAGATCAATAGAGAGATGGATAGATTTAGAGCTACCACAACTTGTCCCAGATCCTTTCCCCAGATGTAATTCTAACGAAGGCCAGCGTCAGGCCACTTGCATCCCCGGCCACTCGTTCCCTGACACTTGGATGCCAGCGCTTCTGTGGTTTCAGCCAATGAGCTCACCCCTCTTGAAAATAACAACAGTGACATCACTGTTTTGGCCCATCGCAGCTCCCACCCAGTGAGGAGTCAGAGGTAACCCGCAGCGAAGGGAGCAGGAAGCTAAAAATGAACGGAAAGAAAAAGAGAAAAGGGGAAAAGATGGAAAAATGGTTTTAATTTAAAGGTAATAAGGTTGGTTTATAGGCAGAAGAAGAGGAAAGAGAGGGAGAGGCCGGATGGAGGACAGACAACGGAGACACATAAATAGATTTTTCTTTTGGCCTATAGTGATGTTTTGGGTTGCTACTTGTCTACATCTATTACTATTTAACTGTCATTTGATCGGCAAGGCTTTCCAACACTTTTTTCCTCTTGAGGTCATCGGTTGACGTCGCAGCTGCTGTTCGGGACTCTGCCTCACGTTGACCTTCTGACCTTTCAACCTTGACCTCTGCTAAACCCCCACACACACAGACCACACACTTCTGATTAAATGGCCAGTAGACCTCATTCAGACCACCTGACACTAATGAGGGACAGAATGCATACACACAAGAAAAGATATCTAAGAAGCTTCACTTTCTTTTGCATGGGTTCCCTGTGCACACAGAACCGTAAAAGCAAAAATGAACTAACTTGCAAATAAACAATAAGGATAATGCTTGGCTTAAAGATCTCCATTTATATGTCCATGGCAGATACAGAAATGAGAACCCAGTTCAAATTTACAATCTGCCAAAAATTGAAGTGGTCCAACATTTCTGCTGTTGTTTATTTCATCTGAGTGCAGCAAAGCAAGGCCTTTTTTTTATTAAGCTCTGATGTGAATTTCTCCGCAATGAGGCACTTCTGCTAGTTAGCCAGTTGTCCAGTTGGTGAGCCAGCTAAGGCATAAATACTGAGGACAGTAAACAGACATTTTGTGAAGAGCATGAATTTTTTAAGGAGCAATCTTCGCAATAAACACTAGATTGCAGTACAAGCTTCCTGTAAGGCCTGAAAACTGCCTTTTACATTTAATATTCCAAAGAAGAATAGGCAAATGAGAACAATCTGCATGAAATTAAATCAAGAAAGTTATTCAGGAGGAATAGATATTCTTAAAGTACTGTGCTAATCGCGGAGGTCCTAAAACAGAACCCTGAGGACCACCTTTACAGTTTTTTAAGGAAATTCAACAATTTCATCAATGCATATATGGCTATCTTCTAAAGAGAAAAGTAGCATCATTTGGGAAAGCCAGTGTTTACGCTCCAGCACAGTCCTCCAGCATTGTAGTAACTAAGACAGAAGCAAAGGATGGAACTGCTCCCAAGTATAGAATAGCAAAATCAAAGCTGGAGGTCTGGGTGGATGGATGGGTCAACAAAACAGTGGAGAACACAGTTTATTTTCTGTGTCAGATAGTTAATGCCGATTTTAAGCATTGCTTTGCACCTTGAATGTGATTTCAACTGTGCGCATGATGTTTATTCGTTATTCTAATCCAAACTATGTTTCCCATTCCTACATGTTTTTTGTGGCTAAACTTAACCAAACCTGAACAACAGAACATCAAAAATATAAAACAGTTTTTAGCGGTCAGTTGTAAACTTTTAGGACGCAAATACAACACTACTGTTCAAAAGTTTGGGGTCACCCAGGAAATTTCTTGTTTCCATGAAAACTAACACTTTTATTCATGTCCTAACATAACTGCACAAGAATTTTCTAATCATCAGTTCGCCTTTCAACACCATTAGCTAACACAATGTAGCATTAGAACACATGAGTGATGGTTGCTGGAAATGGTCCTCTGTACCCCTATGGAGATGTTCCATTAAAAATCAGCTGTTTCCAGCTAGAATAGTCATTTACCACATTAACAATGTCTAGACTGTATTTCTGATTCATTTAATGTTATCTTCATTGACAAAAACTGCTTTTCTTTCAAAAATAAGGACATTTCTAAGTGACGTTAAACTTTTGAACGATAGTGTATGTCATTCTAGTGGACATGGACAAATTTTGTGGTTTAAGTCAGTGTACTTTTGGACAAAGACATGAGGAGATTTACAGGTGAGGTAGTTTCTCAACCAGCAGACAATTGTGTCGTCAAGACCAGTTGAACAAAGTATGTAAAGAAGCAGAATGTGATCCACTGTATCCTAGATCAACAATAGGCCAGTACAGTGTTCTTGAGCAGCAGAACCTATGCTACACCCATAACTTTGAACAGAGCTCAAGTGGGTCAAAATTAAACTGCATCAAATGAGTTGTCTCACCTCATTGGGGAGAGGTATATGGAAAAACATTCGATTATGTTGTGGGCTTGACAAAGAGAGAAAAGAAAGACGCTATTCGATCTTGCTAAAGCTTGAGGATTTTTCCAAGATGTCCGCCATCATGATTTAAATCCCCAGCCCTGCAGTCACAACCCCACTTCATTAACCTTGAGGGGGTTAATGTCACCCTTTCCTCCCGGTGATGTCATGCTCGGTGATGGGGCTTGGGGGGGGACTCAAGGGGGATTGCGTGTGTGTGTGTGTGTGTGTGTGTGTGTGTGTGTGTGTGTGTGTGTGTGTGTGTGTGTGTGTGTGTGTGTGTGTGTGTGGACTCGGTAGTGGAGTGGGGGAAGAGGAGGAGGATGAGGGGGATCCTATTTGTTTGTTTTGCCCTCCAGACGTGTCCGAGAGCAGATTAAAGGATTTAGCTTGTGGGGGGGTGGCACAGGAGGGACTTTAACTCCTTACCCATCTACATGCATGGCTGATGAACCCTCACACGCACAATGAGGAGGTCAAAGAAATCAAGAAGTTTTCTTTTGTTTAAGACTAAGGTAACAGCAGCAGAATAAATTGACGGATGGTTAATCTAGAAATGGTGGAAGAGAAAAGTAGACAGGCAATCATATGATGAGAAGGCGATACCTAGTGGTCTGATCTTCTTGTTTCAGAGCTAATCCCAACCTTAAGCACCAACAGAATTAGGGACTCAAGATCTCTTAGTTTTGCCAACTCGAGCATGCAAAGGCTTTGTTGGAGAACAGGAACTTTTCAGATAGAAAAAGCAGCCTCGTTTCTTCTGCATCACTGTTGTTTTTTGTTTGTCGTCATTATGCATTCAGCTTCCCTTTTTGACTGAAAATAAAGATAAAAACACTACTGTTTGAGTGGAAGCTAATTAGGTATAACTTACTATTAGGAAGTATTTTTGTGCTGCTCAACTACTTTTAGAGGAGTACTTTAGAGGTTGATAGGGGTTCAGCTGTAATATTCAGCATTTTTCCTGATTATTGGTTATTTTTAACTGATTCTTATTAAAAATGTATTCATTTTAAAATGCGCTACTATGGCACCTATGCACACTGAAGGATAAAAGTTGGAAAATTCCCTTTACTTAACTAGATAAATACACAAAGACATTTCAGCAACATTTTGTCTGATTCTAGACGTTGACACAAGATAAAATGTACATGGTGCTGTTGTATTTTAGGATAAATTAGCTCACAAAATAATGATAAAATAGTGAAACAATTCTCATTAAAATTTTCCAGAGTCCAATTAATATCTTCAGATTGCTTGTTTTGTTTGTTCCACAGTTTGTTGTTCAAAGGTATTACATTTACAATAGTATAAACCAGTGAAAAGCAGCAAATCATCACAGTTTATATGAATATTTTGCATGTTTGCTTGATTAAGAGTTGTCGTGAATTATTTTCTGTCTTTAAGTGATAAACTGACTGATATTGCTATGAGTATATTCTATTCGCTGCAGCTTTGTTTCATCTTTGCCTCATTCGCAAATTTGTGCAGCACGAACCGCCTCCATGAAGCACCGGGCTGCCACGCGCACATGTGAGTGCGGATGTAATTTTGGTGGGGTTAAGAGGAAGGAGGTAGGAGGTGGTGGAAGGGGGGGGAACGCACAAACTGCAAACAAACGAATGAACGCCAAGCTCAAATTCAACCGCAGGTCGCCGAGGCTGAGCCCGGGGACGACCGTGGTGTGGCTCTTTTGTAATGTATATCAAGTTCACCAAGGGCCTTTTCATCTGACAGGCCATTGTTAAGGAGAAGCTAGCCGGCGTTGCACTCCCCTCTTAACCCCTCCCACCCGACACGGGAGCAGGTTGGCTTGGCAATTGTTTTATGGAAATGCACGCGGGCCTGGCCGGGTGTCTGTCAGGCGAGGATGGAAGGGAGGCGTGAGGGGTGGAGGGGGGGATTCTGTGTCTGTGTGTGCATGAGTGTGTGTAGGTGGGAGGGTTGGTGGTGGTGGTGGGAGGATGGGGGAGGGGGGTGGATGTGACGCCGACCCCAGCGAACGCCCCTGACCCCGAGCAGATGGCGAGGCAGGGTCTCTCCGCTGAGCCAGAATTAATAGCGTGTGCCATGTCACATTGTCTGAGACAGGCCTGACTAAAACTCCCCCCTCCTCACCCCCATCACTCCCCTCTCCTATCCTGATTTTTGCACCCCCTCCACCCCCACCTTCCTCCTATCTCTGCTTCCCCATTTTTCTGCTTGTCCTTCTTTCTTCACGTCACCCCTCTTTTTACTTCTTCGGGGTCCTTTTACCTCTAATACATCACATCAGTTGTCTCTTCCTCCTCCTCCTCCTCCTCCCACTCCCCCTCCATATATCCACAATCTTCTCCAGCTTCCCCACAGAGTGCTTACTCTTCCAGGCACTCGTTTGCTCATTCATTCACTCATTCATTTATTCACGTGCACCTCATTCATCTCTCCTTTTAACAGACACTCATTCACAGGTTTGCCCACTCGCCGAGGCTTTATTGGAGGACAATTAAGGCACCTGCGTTTCTAAAGCTCCCCCACTGAATGCCTGCCACCCCATTTCCTCACCCGTCTGTTCACACTACTACTACTGTTCACCCGCTCACTTGTTCTAATATCCGGCCCTCGCTCATTCGCTCATGTACAGTGTTGCTGGCTCAGCCCAATCGCTCGCTGTCATTCAGTCACGCCACATAAATGCAGACAGAAGATCAGTTTTGGTCTTCCATTTACACTAGGACCACTGAAAGCTTTTCAAAGATGCTCCGCAATGTGAATACATTTGAAAATGTTGGTCTCACATTGCAGCGTGGATGGGGGGATCTTTATAAGGTGGTGATTTACAGCTGTCATGTGATGGAGTTTTGGTTTGTACGCTTACAAAACATTTCCTCAAAATTCGATAAAAAGCCACTTGGCGGAAATGGTGCAGGGCTGCAGGTGCTGGCTGAAGAGGCCCGTATGTGGCCAACAGGAGGATTTGTAATTTCAATGTGAACCACAAACTTTCATAAAAACAAGCCTGAAAAAAATCGCTGCTTTTGAAATGTAAATTTAAACGTTCTAATCAGCTTTATTTTCACTACCATCCTATTCTTAACATGATTTTGTGATTGTGGCGTAATTTGAAAAAAACACAAAATGAAAATATGACTAAAAATGTTGAAACCAAATGTCAACTTACTAGCTTTTTTAGTGCTTTCAGTGTCGCCAGATGGCACCATCAACAGAGGGAGTTTGCTAAGTTGTCATGGTAACAGCAGTGCAAAGTACTGTTTCCGAAGCGAAGAATGTTCTTTCATGCTGAAACTTACTTTTATGATATAAAACCATAAAAATCACAAATTTGTATATTTTTTTGTAAAATAGTAAGTCCTCTGATATTATTTCCTGCTGGCTCAAATGTACCAACATGTCATTCCTCTGCTTCCTCTCTCTCCAATGTCTCTTTCCAATAAGGTACAATTCCCCTGAAACTGTTAAAACAAAGCCACGAATGCCAAAAAACATTTAGTCAGTAAGTAAAATGGTTTAACTGTGTGGTGTCCACTTTAAATTTGTAAAGAGGTAGCTAAATATATATATATAAAAAAAAACTGGACCAGAAGTCTTGAGTTAACTGCTATTGTCAGCATGTTCACAATGAAAATGTTTTGGTTTTGGTTAAAGTCCTAATAAGCAAGTCTCGTCACTTGGCGGCCATCTTGGTGACACTCCTGTGCAGTTATTTTGGACCCCTGTCAAAATCAATGTAAACAAAACTGTAACTGCAATTTGAATTGATATAAAAACTGCATGTATGGAATCATCAATTTGATCCGATACAGCTAAAGTTTAACCCTCTGAGCCCCAAAAGTTTTTTTTTGCTCTTGTCACATTTTTTACTCATTGTGGTCTCATTTTTTTACAATAATATAAACTTCTGTACATCAATGCAAACAGCACAACCACGGATAGAAGGAGAAAGAACTCAGAAATGTCTTCTGTGCAATATTATACATTTATAATGTCATAAATCCTTATAAAAAGGATTATTTTCTTATTTATATTCTGTATTTTACAAAAGCTTAAAAACCTCAAATTACCAGTTTACAATATAACTATCAACATAGCATTTTTAATTATCAGAACTGTGAAAATGGTAATTCAACAGGTTTTAGATATTTTACGTCTTTCTACTTTTAAATTTCTTTCCACAGTCGTCTCCTAGCTGCTCTATTTACACAGCCTGCAGTTCAGCCCAGTTGAGCCAAAAAGATCCAGAATTTCTTTCAGGTCATGTAGAATAACGTCATTTTGATTCAACATGATTTTAAGCTGTGATTTGCTTATGTTTTAACATGGAACAACACATCACAGATGAGTAATTAAAGGATCATTCAAAGTTGAAAATCAGTTTCTGGCTCTGCTAAAATGTGCCATTTTGGCAATTTTATTTAAAGATAGCATACCTTTTAAGTCTGGAAGTGGGTTATGTAGTTTAGAGAATGAAAAGTGTATTTTTCTGACACATGGCAAACTTCTGCTACATATGCCAATAGTTTCACAACATGTCAGGGTGTCAACACAATTGGCTGGATGTTTCCTGTTTCTTACCATTGCGTTTTTGGGAGGAGTAACGGGACGTGTCATACAACCACAAGGCCCCAGACTGTGACCACAATGGTCGTATATGTGACCGTTTTTTGAGAGAGTGAGTTAAAATTTTATTGATTTCACATTTTTGCTCGTGCATGATGCTGATTTGGAGCCCACTCTGTTACCACAAGTAGCTACTGTGCTAGCTATCGTGGTAGGAAGTAGTCCTCTTTCTTCTTCAAAGGTTCAGTCTCCCTGGCTGACGTGCGAAGCAATCCTGTTACTATGTTGCAATGATGCACTGATCTATAGCTTACTATTTTAAGGGAGAGATCCTGACTCAGACACACTTGAGGATGAGAGTGCTAATGCCGGCAGAGAGATTCCGACTGAGTCAGTGAAGAAGAAAAAGTAGAAAAAGTAGCCCACTACATTAGAACAAGTCATGTGTTGGTGCAGCCAACTGGGAAAGTTGGTAGCACCTGTGCTACCACTGGAAAAGTTAGTCTAGAGCAAAGGTGCCAAACATGCGGCCCGTGGACCAAAATCGGCCCGCCAGAGGGTCTAATCCGGCCTGTGGGACGACTTTGTAAAGTGTAAAAATTACAGAGAAGTCATTAACTGCAATTTGTAAATTTGCAAAACTATAAATTTAAAATAATTTCTAGACCTTGACAATATTTTATCTTGTTTTTGTTGTTTTTTTGTCTGACTTTTATCATTTGTCTCATATTTTTGTTGTTTTGTTTCTTGTTTTTGTTGTTTTCTGTTTCCTTTTTGTCTCATTTGGGTTTTTTTGTCTCATTTTTGTTATTTTGTGTTTTGCTTTATTCATTGTTTTGGGTATATTTTTGTCGTTTTGTTTCACACATTTTTGTCATTTTTTTGTCTTGTTTGCCCATTTTTGTGACTTTGTTGTCAATTTTTTGTGATTTTGTTTCTCCCTTTTATCGTTTGTATCTAATTTGTTTAATATTTTGCTGTTTTGTTGTCTTTTTTTTAAATTAAAATACTATATTGTTTAGTTCCAGATAACTGACTAAATGTTTTGTGCCTTTGTAGATACTGTGATCTGTAAGTTGTAATGTGTACGTGATAAACTGAGGCATAATATTGTTGAAATTGAACTTATTTTTCTGAAGAAATTTCAGGTTGTTCATAATGTTTTGTAGAACGATATTTCCTTAAATGTGAATATTTTTAGAATGTACTTTTGGCACTAAAGCAAAGGAAAAATTTGGAGTTGTCGTTATTTATCAGTTTTTATGTAATGATTTTACTGGTCCGGCCCACTTGAGATCAAATTGGGTTGAATGTGTACTCTGAACTAAAATGAGTTTGACATCCCTGCACTTACAGCCTTATACAGCCATATTTGATGTTACAGAAATCTCTCAAGTGGTGAATCTCTCTTTGATAACAAGCCCTGCTTTGGTTTTATGTGTTAGAATGCTAAAATTAGTACTAAACACAAAGTACAGCTGGTGGGAACGTGACTAGCTTTGAAGGCTTTGATTATAAACTCAATGGCAGTCCATCCAGTTGCTGGTGAAATACTCCAAACTAGACCAAAGCTGCCTGAATGACAGACATTGCCACCCATAAAGTCACCACCTTGGCTGAAAATCCCATCATGCTGTGCTCTGAGTCTGATTGCGGATGTCTACTATCTAGTCCGTGGGTGTGGAACCATCACAAATATTTGCAGGGCCTCCCGTGCTCTCTCTCTGCTCTCTCCTGGAGCAGCAGGGTGGCTGCCAGGAATTGGACAGAGGGTCAGGGGTATGTTCACCCCCACCACGTTATGCCGCCCCCCCCCCCCCCCCCCCCCCAATCCTAATCACCAGCCCTCTTCCTGCCCCTCACCAGCCCCCGCCTCCCTCTGCTCTATCGGATAGCTTGGGAGATGGAGGAGGAGGGTGCTGAGGGTCACGGCCTCATCGTTGCAGTCACTTGGCCAGTGAGTGTTTGTGTGCGTGTGTGTGCGCTCCATGTGTGGGCGTATGCGTGTGTGTGTTTCGCTCTGCACCACTTCTTCCCCTTTTTTGTGTGTCGGAGAGAAATTTTTCTTAATTTTTGCGGACGAGGCAGGCGCTGCAAAAATGTTTTTTGGTGTGCGAATATATTTGCGTGTGTGCGTGTTTGTGTGCAGGCAGAGAGAGCATGTGGGCGTTAAAGAGGCAAAGGTCAAGGTTTGAGAGGTTCACTTGGCTGAGGCCTGTTCCCTCTAAACCCCCACCAGTCAAATATGCTGCGGTTAACAAAGTGAAGCTGTCTATCTAAACACTATCTCCTAAACAATTGCAATAGCGGCCTAGATTTTTTAGGATGTCATATAAATATACAATATATCATGTTTTACAAGTTCAGGAGTGCAGGAGGAAGAGGAAAACTGAGAGTAAACTGACATGAATATTAGTTTAATAATCACTGCTGCAATTTCTATTTTTCATTTGACCAAACAATTTATTGGACGGGTCTTCAAGAAACAAAAATGCATTTTTTTGAGGTTTGGGTTGAGCTGAGCAAAGTACTTTGTGCCCACTAATAACTGTCCATCAATCTTTTTGTCATGATATAATACAGCCTGTCACTCGCTCTTGTTAAAAAAACATTAACATACTGTATTGTAACATTATCGGGCTGCTTCTGCTATGAGCCTTCACCACGCTTTGGCTTTAGAAGTCTTAACTGACAAGGGCGGAAGGCCAAGCTAAACGAGTTATGCTCTTAGTTTACTGAATGTGAATATCCCAGGAGGGTTTTCACAAAGTGGAGAGCTTTACTTTTGTTGGAAGGTTCTATTGTTATGACATTTTTGACCCTGTTCCTGATTAGTCTCTTAAGGGTTTGAATTCTGGCGAAATTTCAGCTCTTTTTCTCGTTCGAAATGTCTCTGAAAGCACTGGCATGTGGCCTAGCTGACCACGATACTGAATCTTTCGGCTCAGAAGATGGTGTTTCAGCCACATCCTTGACAACAAACAAAATAACTTGTGTTGAGGTTAGAGGATTCTTGCAGCGTATAGTCCTTATAGCGTCCGTAAATCGCACTTTGGATTTGTGCGCATGTAAAAAGGGGTCAAGATGAGACTTGTTTTGGGGCTGCATGCATCGACTCAGATTTTCCGAGGTGGAACATAGATGTCACTCACAGTAACAGGCATCCAATGAAGTGCTCCAGAAGTAAAAGTGACTGCATGCATTACAACTGAGTCATCAAAGAAAGCACTGATGGAGAGAAAAGTACAAATCAACTCAGATTTCCTCTTTGCATGTTTTGCGATTAACTTGCTCCATTTGTTGTGTATCACTTTAACTTGTCAGCTGTTATTAAAATGAATGATTCTATAAACAGATCGCTGACATACAAAACAATTAATTTTAATTATTTGAGGTTGCCAAATACTATTTTAAATGCTGATTCATGCAAAGGGGGTTTGATGAGTACTTATTACAACACCTTGTCAGGAAAAAGAACAGTCCTGCTTTTGAGTTCCTGTGGCTGTCTTCTCTTTACTTTACAGCTACAGTTGAGAAACCGAGATTTATGCTCAATATATTCAGGAGTCTCAGCGGTAGTTACTGAGGGATTGGAGAGCATAACACATTTGCTTTCCCCTCTTACATTCCCCTCGCTGGACTGAAAAGAAGTTTGGCTGTTCTTGTAGGTTCCCAAGGCTTCTAATTCCTAATAGAGCAACCTAACTATTAGAATTTAACCCGATTTAAAGTACTCTGTTTTAGAGAAAGTGTTTGCGTTCTCTGCAAGAATGACATGATGAGATTAATATAAAATTCAAGTCCATGTCTGTAAGCGTGGGGTTGGGCACAGGACATGGTTAGCCTAGGTTAGCATAATGATCAGAAGCAGGAGAAACAGTTAACCTAGGTTTGTCTAAAGTGTCAAACACATTCATCTATATTAATCAATACATAAACAATGGTATGGCAAACAATAGCGTCTTTATCTGGCCTGTACCACTCTGCAAAGTCTCCAGCAAACAGTAGGGAGTTGCCATCATATACTGTATATAAAAGATGTAGGTAGTGGCTTTGTTTTCAACCATGGGTTCGTAGACAAATGTTTTGAATTTTCAAGTTTGGAGTTTGAATGTTGCCATCATGGCCTTTTGAAACTGAATGAGAAATCGAGGACATTGACAAAATTAACATTGTGCTGTTGTGAAGGAGATGTGAAGCCAGTGACTGAGACCACCAGCTTATGAGGAGAATGTTTACTGAGGTAGTAAACCAAATGAGAGGTAGAGTAATATTCTTGACTTTTATACAGTTAGAGTTCTTTTTGCAATCAGAGGAGTCATCCCGTGCTGGCTGATAAAAAGAAGGAAAGATTCATTTCACTTTTACATGGGCTCCACTTTTAAGACTGGGCACCTACACCCATCTTTGAAAAAACAGCCTAAGGTTGCCACTGTTTCATGCCTTAGTGCTAAACTATGCTAAGCAAGACCTAACTTGATAAGGAATAGTTAGGTACATTTTCAAAAGTATGCTCATTATCTTTCTTGCCAATAGTTGGATGAGAAAATCAGCAACATATTTTTGTTGTTAAGATAAATCTACAGTTAGCAGTTAGCTTAGCAAAAAGACTGCAATTGGAGAAATAGCCAAACTGGCTCTGCTGGTTGTTTGAAAACCTCACAGTGACAAAAAAGCTTCTGTATGTTAGCCAGGAAATAGTCGTGCACATGGCTTCTTATGAAGCCACAACACTTCAGCTTTTTTGCGTTGATAGAATAAACAAGATCTAAAATGTGTAAATTAGTGAGCTGTAGGTGTTCTGGTGGATTTGTTGCCATCGGACAGAGCTGTCTTCCTCTGTTTCTAGTGTTCTTGCTAAACAAATATTCATTTCCTGTCCCTCTCAGGGCAGAAAGCCAATAACCCTGACTCCCCAAAAATGTTGAACTAGTCCTTGAGATTGGAACACGTTTGCTCTAGTAAAGTCCATACTTTTAGATACTTTTCATACCAGAGGAATACCTAACAACGATGCATGTTGAATGATTTGAATTTTACATTTAACTTGACCTAAATAGGGGCATATTTGCCTAATAAGTACAATAGTAGTGCAATTAATGAACATAAACTTCAATCCAAGTGTTGTATCTCAAAGAGTACTATAATTTCAAGCTAAAATAAATCCCTGTGATGTCCTTTCCAGGCTGCCGTAGAACTCAACTCATCAACATTTTTCTCGGTAGCTTTAAAATGTTATTATACAATGTGTTTCATATACCAAAAAGCAAAATATGTGGTTGGATGCCCACAACTGTGGGATTTCACTTCATCTAAACCCATTGACGTATATGAATTCCAAAAATTCCCTTCAGACAATGTCACATGTTTTCCAAGGGACAATTTCCAAGCATAAATAAAGTTGCTTTTTTACTTTTCCTTAACGTAATGCATTCAACATATTTTCAGAGCTCACGGTCAGCTCTGCTTTTTTAATCAAAGTACAATACCCTGACGCAAATGCTGATTTAAAAAGATGGCGACAAGAAACAAAGCCAAGACAGCCCAGACCGGGGCTCATATAACTTTTTATGAAAAGGCTTCCCTCTAGTGAAAACAAGAATGAAATCTGCAGTGCACAATCCTCAATAGGCTGACTTGAAAAGGGCAATGGTTGCAGAGCTGATGTATCTCCTCAGTTAACCGAGGAAATGTGTTGATTTTTGTTTTCTGTGTCTGTCTGGGCTTGTTGTTATTGCTGATAAACCATAATGGATTTATGGGTCCCTGTAATTGTGTAATGCCTGTGAAAACACATAACGTAACTCTATTGGAGTAGTATTAAAAGCTGTAAAAAATGCACCTTGTGGATTGCTTGCTGTTCATTATAAATTGGGGATGCTATCAATTATCAGGCAAACAGCCTATCATAAAGGCTTTCATTAAAGCCATAAACCATGGATTGTGTTTCTAAAGGCAGATGTGACAAAGCCAGTGTGGTATAAGTCAGTCAATCATACTGCTTCCCCTCCAATGTCATATAGAGGCTATGACAGAGCTGCAAATAGCGTGTCTGTGCAGTTCTCACTCCACATACATTTGGCAGCTTGAACTCACCGTGAACCGTTCAAGCCCAGGAAAGGGGAAACGTCTCTTTCCTCATGCCTCTGATTCGCCTCTCTTTCAAAAGAGTCGGCTTGCAAAACAGGCGCTTTAGCTCCCCTGACAGTCTGCAAACTTATCACCCTGTCATTTTTTTTAATAAAAGCAGTCAGGCTCTGTGATGTCTTTGGGACCTAATTGTAATGACAGTCATGTGATAAAAGTGGGAGGCTTTGAACAGAGGGCATGAGGGGAGTGAAGGCGTGCCTTGCTCGGACTCATCGTCCTTTCCATTTGTCAGACTGTCTGCCCTTGTCCACCCCTGGGTTTTCCCATGGGGCCGGAGAGCAAGACAGATGGACATAACGGACGGATGGATAGACAGGGACGCCCTTCTCTGTTGTGAACTCAGACTCACACGAGCCAGAGATGATTAATTTGTGATTTTTACTCTTGTGATGTTTACTGAGGGAATACGATTTTATCAAGTGACTCCGATTGTTGCTAGGCTTGAAAAGATGAGTTTGTTTACTGCAGTAAATGGAGTTGTGTGGCGTGCCAAAGTCTGATTTCCTGTCTCTGTCTGGCACCCAGGCCATCCTTCACATCCACATTTATCAGCTTTTCTGTCTGCTCACCAGTCTTACATTTGACCCAGTATCTCTCGACCCACCTATCTCTGTCTGTCACAGCTTCTCACTTGACTGCGTCTGCTCGTTTCAGGAAGTTTCACCACCCTCTGGCTGTATCAAATGACTTTGAGTCAAAGAGCTGCTAATCAAGAAACTCAAACTGCGCTTCCTTAATTGGTTCACTTTTCCCCTCATTTTGTTTTCACCCTTCAAATCTACAGATAAAAATAATTTCCCTCCTTTTATATCATCTGTTTTTATATTGAAATAGAAGTGCTAGTAGTGCTTCAGCTTAACGGGATAAGCTGGATGTGATAATTGCCTGGACCTCAGAACAAAACTTGTTAATTTCACCATTTCAGCTTAGCACTCGAAAGAAAGGAATTATGAGACTTTACTGTAGATTGGTGCAACACCAGCCTTTAAGCAAATAGGACGAACAGAGACAACACAGATGGGATGATGTATTACTGAGTGGCGTTTCCACATAGGAGCAAGGATTGTTCTTTCTTTCTATCTCAATCTCTCTTTCTTTCTGAGCCATGAGCTTAAGCAGTCAAGTGAGTGGATTTATAGACCTGAGGCTTATGGCTTAGTCATGATTGCTTGAATTGGCTCTGCCTCTGTTAAAATAAATGGTTTTTGGTCCTAATGAGAGAACAGGACATGGGGGGAAGATGGAGATGATGGAGGAAAATGAAGAAAAATCAGAAGCAAAGGAGAGAACAGAAATGACAGGAAAAACCTCAAAGAAGCCTTAATTCATGTGAGAGAGTGGCCTTTTAAGCATGTCGTGTTTTACAACAGCTCAAAAAGGTCAAAGTTCAGCTCTTGTTAAATTCCTTAGACATTGCTTTTAAATGTAAAAGTGAACAAGGCTCTTCTTCTTTTCTAGTTTGCTCTCATTTTCTCTGAAAAGTACTTGCATTTGTATAGTCACTGCTTTTCTCTCTTCTTTTTTTTTTTTTTACTGTGTTCAGCTGTAAAACATTTGAGGAAACTTTATGCTTCCCCATTCAGCTCCGAGTGTAACTGGAGGTTCTCCGCCGACTATAAAAAAGAGAAGGAAAGGAAAAATGGTTGAGGGCAGGATGAGGTCCTCGTCTCTGCGTCTTCATAGTGCGGGCCGCAGGCCAGGCACACTCTCATGCAAAACCTCATCTCTGAGACTCTTTTCTCGCCCCCTTTTTTTCTCGCTCTTTCTTTCTTTCTTTCTGGCAGAACAATGAAGCTCAGTAAAAATGAATTATGCATCTGAAAAATATGACGTGTAGATTTAAACAGTGTACACTCGGGGATATCACATCCACTGCTTTATGCAGAGAAACTGTTTGGTGTGGTTGTTCACTGATACTGAGAGGTCATCTGCCAAGGACATAGGTGGGCAAAAATATTATTTCAAGCACTTAGATTTCTTGATTTTGCTATTGATTCATATTCGTAGTGGTAAATAGAATAGTTGGATATTTTCGGAACTGTGCTTATTTGTATTTCTTTGTATTTCACAGAGTTAGGCTGCATCGACACTGCTGTGTTTTTACTTCTATCTAGATGTGCGGTTTAGCACTATTTCAGAAATAATCTCTGTGCAATCTCTGTAACATGCCAGAAGACGCATATCACATGACCATTCATTTACAGGCCTGTGGGTGCTGGTGTGAATAGGAAGCAGGGGGTTGGTTGCTTAGTTGTAGGAAATACTACGGTCGAAGAACAGCAATGATGAAAAGCAATGCCATCGTTAGAATTGGCCGAGGCTGCAACCACATATATTTTATGAACAACACTGAATTCTTTTGTTTGTTTTCCCCAAAAGTAGGAATAATTCAAAAAAGTAGCCATGGATCGGCTCATCTGTCATCCCAATCATGTGTGAAAACCCTCAGAAATAATATGATACTGTTCTTTAAAAATGATGAGATATTATTTTGCTCTCCTTACAAGACCGTTTACTAAAGTCAAAGTGATTTCTGTCATGTCAAATGTTTTGCTTATGGACATTTTTCAATTTTACAGTGATATTACTAGTGGCATCTCTAATCATTTATATAACTAGCAAACTATGGCAACAAGTAACGATGAAAACACATTTCATGGTTTTGTTGTAAATTGCTATGGTTAGATAAGCTATCATTAGGCTATTGGCTAAATTTCACACAGCAACACAGACAAAATATTTGCCCTGATTAATATTAGGTATTTATTTATGGTTTATTTGTGGGTGAACTTTTCCCCTCACCAGCAGCTGCATCTCTTCTACTTGACTATTTAAAGGGTTACCGTACAAATTACTATTAAACTGAATTTATGAGCACAAGTATTCTCCTTGTGTAAATAAAATAAATATGACTAATTCCAAGGCATGCTTTGTTCTAGCTAGCCTGCACTTACTGTGATATTAATATGGAACATGAGTTAAGCCTAGAAAGAAAGTGGGATGTGCTTACTTTGCCAGGAGCGAATGTTCATTTTGCTCTGGAAAAACAATCTGTCAACGCATCTGGTAGCAAAATAAGAACAGAAATTTTCTCAAGTGCTGAAAGCATAGACAACAAGGTAAACAATATCTGCAATTTGTTATAAATATTGAATTAACCATTAGCAGCAAAGGCGGATGTCTTTGTTTCGATCTGGATAACTGTCACGTGATTGGAGCGTAGTGACTCAGAGAAAAGTGTTTCCAGAAGACTCCATTTTAGGGGTCATACAATGCCAAAGTATGAGTGTGGACTTCAGGCCTATATGTAGGAGAGGTTATGCATCTTAAAATGAAAATGTATTAGTGTTGTTTTATCTATACTAAAGCTGTAGTTTGAGCATGAATGCAGCCTGCTAGCTTACTAATATGTTCTTTCACATTTGTTTTATCCACACAGAAGCAAAATTTAATTTAAATTTAAGTCTTATAAGTTTCAGCAGCAGAAACAGATAAGCAGCTTGCCCAAAACCTTGAACCATTTCTTTATTCTCACACATACATATTAAAAAAATACAGAATTAAGCTTGTACTTCAAAATAATTTAGTTTAAAATATTCAGTGAATTCAAACATGGCAGCAATTCTTACAACTATTTATTTTGTGTTTGTCTTTTTAGGTCATTTTCATTCAACCAACAGCGACTTTTTCCATACAAAGCAGCCACAGGCAGATCACACACGCAACCTCTAACAAATGAAAGCACTGACTTGCTATCAGTGTGGTCTCCGAAGCCTTCATTTTTTTCTTTGAAGTTGGAAAAACTTCCACCAGAAGTCACTTGTTCGGTGAACAAAGATGCCAAACAGATTTAAATGAAGGGTGCAGAGACAACAACACACAAGAGGATGGGGACCTACATGAAGGTTTATGGCTTTTCCGACCCCTCCCAGATAAACAACAATGGCCTGACCTGTTTCCTCTGTGAATGATATAAGACTTAAACTTTTGGAAATTCTCTCTGGCTGGAGGAGAAACAGAGGCAAACAGAAAGACTCATAAAGCCTATGCCACATTTCCAAGCATGATCATTCTAAATAATAGTCTCCCTTGTACTTTTGACTGAGGTTTGGTGTGGAGAGTGGTCATGGGACTCACCAATGTGATGGCAATGCACTAATCTGCCCTGTATGGCCCATTCACATGTGTTCACGCCATTGTTTCCACATTCTAAACAGGGACTGAAATGTTACCCAAGGGAATTACAAATTTAGTGTGCAGAAACACTCCACTAATTCCTGCTCTTATTTAAAGTCAGCATGTCGTTGCAGGCTCATCACATCGCAGGCTTTATGGGAAGTACATATGAATAATATTTTGGCTGTAATTACATGCAGCTGTTAATACTGCAAACTGCAGAGACGCCATGAGAATACAGGATGCATGCAACAAAATGTGTGTGAGCCTGGGAAAAGCGAGGCTTTCCTCGCCACCAGCGGTTTTCCCCCTCCTAACCGATCGGTGCAGTAATTTATTACCCGGTAAACACGTGGGAATAGTATTTCAGCGCCACAAGATAAACAACTACTCTACTTTACGCACATCTCGCGATAAGGGACGCTCCCTCTGTGCTGGCCTATTGTGAGAGTTTTCCTAATCTCGCGCGATCTCGGAAGTTTCCCACGCCTGTTGTTGTGGCGTCTGCCCTTTTCGCTCACTCTCTCTCTCTGTGTTGCTGTTACCCGCCGCCTCCCCTTTTTCTCTGTCTTCCTCACCCACCCCCTTTCTCTCCGTCTCCCTCGTCCCTGCACCTCCAGTCTGCTTCTGTTGTCTCGGCGGATTGTTGGGCTGTGGGAGAGAAAGGATATCGCGAGTATTGGAGTTTTGGTGAGAGTTTGTGGAAGATGGCGCCTGTTGTGACAGGGTGAGTCTGAGATTCGGGGCTGGCGGTGGGGAGCGGAGTTGAAGAGAATATAAGTTATTGCTGTGAGATAGCTTAATTTTAGTACACATGATGTTGCCTGGCCACAATGCAGCATTTTGACCACGGCTTTAGTCGCCAGAAGTCGTTTCTTTTTCCCAGCGTGTTTGCGTGCGAGTGTTTTTTTCTTTCACCAGTTAATGTTACTTGCCTGGGCTGACTGTTGCTGCAGTGTTTGGTGAGCTAGCCCCAGCTAAGCGATACTTCACCCCCGGTGGTCTTTTCTCCCAGACAACGGCGAGCTGTTAGCTGCCAGGCTAGCCAGTGCGCTAAACACCTCCAGCGAGGCATGTTTTTAAAGACAATTTGACGCCGATATGCCGTATCATTCCCCCCGACTGGCTTCCACTGAAAGCACTCGTGTTTATTCCCAGTACTGCATTTGTTTTCGAAACGTGCTCATCAGCTAGCCGGGCAGCACGCTCACAATTGGATATACGAATCTACACAGTTAGCTGTCCGATAATGGACGCTAGCTAGCGATATTTGACTGAAACACGTTGCGGCTTTGTGACCAAAGCAGTGTTTGTGAAAATGTAAGCTGTATTTGTTGACGCCGTGGTATAGTTGTCGTATAACACGGCGTGCTAGCTGTGAGTATTGAGGGTTAGAGGCACCACACACAGTGAATAGCGTGTACTTTCAGGACTTCTGCTCCCTATGTGTAGTGCTGGAGAAGACTAGTTACTAGATAAACGGCGACATGGATCTTCTGAAAACCTTATTTTATTTTAATCAAGGGTTTCTAAGCTGAGAGCATCTAAGGACAAAACTCGCCAATAAACAATCACAGCCACATGTTCTTAACCATATAATCGCTAAAAAATGATCCAAGTCTTTAAATTAAACCTTAGCTCTTTGCAGTCTGGGTGTAATGACTTTGACTTATATTGCGAAGCAAAATGTGAAAGTATCTTCCCAGGTGAGCTCTAAATATGGATAAGCAACTTCTAAAGACCATGCTATAACACACAATTTATGTGAATCAAATTTACAGTTTTCGTCTAAGAGATGGTTGCCTTTTCACAATTTAAAACGGAGCTGCTACCTAATATTTGCAGTGATGATTAATCTGTTTATTTTCTTAATTGATGCATTAGTTGTTTGGTCTTTAAAATATCAGATAATTTGCACAAAAAAATGTCATTAGTTTTTCCCTAAGCCCAAAATGTCCTGAGATGTTCCATCCACAACCCAAACATATTTACTGTCACTAAAGAGGAGAAGTTCATGCAGACTTTCTCCCTTAAAACGTATTAGAAGTGATTGTTGAGTTATTAGAAAAAACAATTCATTTATTAGTTGGCAACTAATTTGTTAATCTATTAATTGTTGCAGCTGCAATTTAAAATAGCTTATTATAATTAGTGCTCACTCTTTAATTACATCTCATACATCTCAAGGCAACCAAGGCTTTTAATGGGAAATTTGACTTTAACATTTCCAGATTGTTTACTGAATTGATAGAGGATGTCAATGATATATATTTTTAAGCAGACAAATGCTGCATTTTTTGTTGCTTGATTCTTGCTAATACCCTGAGCATATTTTTCAACATTAATTGGTTATAGCCTGGATCTGGTGCTGTGTTCAAATGAGCCCATTGGCTTTTCTGCTATGGTCAGGCTGTGGAGTAGACCCTGATTAAAATTATTTGTCTGTACATTAGCTAGGCACAAACCTTTTTTTTATTTATTTTTTTGCACTGTCGAGGCAGTAATCCCCACAGACAGCTCAGTGGGTGACAGACATTTACAGGGCTTGTTGGAGGTGTGTGTGGTGGTAGGAGAAGGGGAGGTGGATTTGAGGGGGGTGGTTTGCTGTGCATGTTCATTTGTGGCTTACCAGCAGACCTGAACTGATTTCAGTTGGGGGGTTTAAGAGGAGGAGGCAGAGGGAGGGAGCAAGCAAGAGGGCAGGCGGGTCAGGTCTGGGTGGCTGGCCACCTGTCCAGATGATATCTCCCGATTCATGTGTGTTTGGTTGTGTGTTTTTCTGCGAGAGGGGAAGAGGGAGTGGGGGTCAGTGTGGGAGTGAAAGATGACATGCGTGCTTGGGCAACAGAGGTTTAACAGAAAATTAAAGTGCCATAAGGGTCGTTTTTAGCCGGTGGCAGACCTAGTTCACATTAACGGTCGGAGGCATCGGAGAGCCTAAACACAGCCTGTTGCCCCCACATACTGTGTAAATGGTTCTGGCTTTACACAGGGAGGGGCTCCATAACCACAGGCTTGTTAATGGTATCATGGCTGTCTTCTACAGTATTGAAATGCTACAGTAGATGTTTTCTGTCTTTGTTCTCCAAAGTTAAAGCTTATACTGACTTCACTGTCACTGTCTTTTAAAGTTAAAAGCAGAATTTTGAAAGCTGAAATCTGTGTTGCCTGTCATCTTGACATTTGTGTTTCATTTCAGTCAAAATTTGCCTAATGCTAGAAGGTAATTTTTCATTTGACAGTTTCAGATTTGTGTGGTGTGTCTGGACATCATTGCCACTGTGTTTGATAGTGGATACGGGGGATTACAGGTGGCATTTACTAATTAGTCTGACAATTGGCAATGAATGATTGCTTTTAATGACGCACTGCTTTTTGCTGCATAGTTTATTCCACTCAGTGTTCAACACAAGTGATTGCCAAATGGCTAAAGCTTTGATGCAGTATACTAAGATGGTATCAAACTCAGCACTCACTATTAGTTTGACAGATGACAGATAAAGCAGAAGAGCTGCATTCAGCTTGAATTCATGTCAGTTGCAACTTATCGGTTAGTGATATTAATGTGATCTTTTTCTGTCATGTTCCCAAGCATATTTTTTTTACATCTAATATACACAGGAGTATTTTTAAAAAAAACTCTGTATGGTATGTAGAACACTATGACATCAAGTTTTCTTTTATTAGATCCATTTTTTGGTCCACACTTGAGCTATCGTTTGAATAAATGTTTCAAATTTGGTGACTTGGAATGCTAAGATAGATTACAGTCGGACTGGAAACTAGCAGCTATTTTCATTGTCAGTCAATTTATTGATTAATCATTTTGTCTATAAAGTAATGATCAATTTTAAATCACCTAATTGCTGTTAATAATCTATCAGTGAAAGATATATTAGCAATTGAGGCAAAAGATGAGGAACCTGCATGTGTATTGTGATAGTACCTGGTTGTACCACCAGGTGGTTCGTCATATTCTTTTTTTTTTTTAATATTATTTTTGGCATTTTCTAGGCTTTATTTGATAGGAGAGATAGAGAGAGACAGGAAATGGGGAGAAGAGTTGGGGGAAGACATGCAGTAAAGGGCCACGAGTGGGAGTCGAACCCGGGCCGCTGTGTTGGAGACCAGCCCCATACATGGTTCGTCTGCTTAACCCATTGAGATGTACAGGCACCCTTGGTTTGTCATATTCTTTATTGAAATGGAGTTAAGGGTGTGTTTTATGAGCACCTATAAAAATCAAATTAAATGTGTCTTCATGCTAACTTTGGCAATTGCGTTGTTGAACTCTATAACATTAAGTTAACATCAAGTTTCAAATGCTAATATGGGCTGGGAGCTAGGTGCCTGTCAGCAGAGAGCAGCTATACATGCTAATGCTGCTGACTTTCAGTGGCACCAGGATCTGTTTACATGCTTCAAACGACATTCATACTAAGTGACAAACTTCCCCAACTGATAAAGTTGATATAACTTTTGTAGCTTTGTGGCATTTTGGGTATCACTAGTTAAAAACTGTTTCATCAGCATATGGAAAACATTTTTTGTATTTTATTATTTCCATGATTTGCTGGTCGTTGATTGTTAACATGGCTGATTGTTGGTTAAGGAATTTGTTAAAATCTTGCATCTCCACAGGAGGAGGAGGAAAAATTCTGAAAAACAGTGCAAGTTCTCATAACCCAAAGTGAGATCATCACAGTACTCATCTTGTTCACAAAGTGTCCCAAAACCTAAACATTTTCAATTTCTTTATGTTAAGAAAAGAGAACATTTTCAAATACACCCAAATATAATTTCAGTACCTGCAAACATTTGATATAATTAACAAAGCGTCAGAGGTGGGATTCATTATTGATCAATTTGGTAAATGATAAAGGATTCAGCTCAAGCGGACGCTATCTTACTGTTGTGCTTCTGGATGCAGTTTTTGTGTAAGTGAAATCTGTCATTTTCCTCCATATACTCCCCAGTCATGCCTGGTTTATCTTCCTCTGAACACAGAGGAGCTTGCTGCAAAAATTTCTGGATCCAAAACAAAAATGAAAATAAATAGTGTTGATTTCGCAATTTTTTTTCCTATCCTTTGCCGGAGAAACCGATTGTGATAGCTGAAAGAGCAGCACTGTTCACCTGGGATGATAAAAGCATGAATCACTTATTTCAACACTGCTCTGCCTTTGCTGTGCCCCTGGGGGACGGGATTCCATTTAGCTCACCCCCCTCTGTCCCCCTGCCAAAAAAAAAAAAAAAAAAAAAAAAAAAGACGATGGAGTCTTTCAGGCCAAAAGCCAAGCGTCTCTGTGCTGGTGTAATGATACTACTGGGCCTTTCTTTGAGACACAAACTTGTGTTGTTGTATTTATTAGCATGAGTGTGTGGTTTGAGCTCTGCGGCTCTGTTGATCTGATCGTGTGTGTGTGTGTGTGTGTGTGTGTGTGTGTGTGTGTTGTGTGTGTGTGTGTGTGTGTGTGTGTGTGTGTGTGTGTGTGTGTGTGTGTGTGTGTGTGTGTGTGTGTGTGTGTGTGTGTGTGTGTGTGTGTGTGTGTGTTGAAGAAAGAGCCAACTACATAGACATAACAGTTGATCTGTGTGTGTGTATGTTTTAATGTATGTGCACGTGCATCAGTTCCCCGGGGTCCTCTCCTCTTCCCTGCTTCCTTTTATAAAAGGACAGATTCAGAGAGAGCAGCAGATGTCGAAGCGCTGACCTTTATGGTGGCAAAGGCTCGGGCTAGAGTTAAAAGACATGCCGCGTCCCCCTCCACCCCACCTCCCCCACCCCTCAAAGCAGCAGCCCCATGTCCACCCGCATGCACGCGCACACACCGTGCTACCTTAGCTGGGTAGGTTAACGATGGAGATGATACAAGCTACCTGATCCGTGTGTCACCTCAGGATCCTGCAGCCTCCAAAGCTGCCCTCTATCCACCCAGAGCTGTGAATATCTTCAAAGTGTGTGGCATGTGGGGTTACAAGGCAGGGGGGAGCTGCGCAGAAATCGCAGGCAAAGCACCAAAGCAAATGCGCAACCGCCAGACATCTTTAGGGGGATTTATTCCTGCGCATACAGTAGCCTATTGTTTTGGAAGTTCATACATATCCATTACTTCACATGATTGAAATATCCCCTGAAGCCTATAGTTTCAGTCAGGGTTCAGATTCAACTTGTTTGGTCGAGTGACGATGGACCTCTTAAAGCACCACACGCCCTCGTTGACTCAGTGTCTTCATTCTCTTGTTTCCCTGTTCAGGCTGTTTGTGTCTGTCTGTCTCAGGGGAAAAACCACAGGAGACACCCAAGGGGATAGAAATGCACATTTTTGTGTAATTTGGCTTGGACCACTGCCAGCTTGGCACTCCCCATTCTTGGTCCTCAGCCACCTGCTAAAGTGTGCACAAACCAGATATACTGACATAGCATGTCCCTGTGCTTTTCCTTCCCTCCTGTGTATTCGTAGCACAGTGGCTCTCTTCATTGATGAAGCATTTGAGTGACCTTTTTCATGTGAGGTTGAAGAAAGCCAAAGGTTGAACCCTGATAAGATTGGGTTTCTCATAGAAACCATGACAGGGGGTGGATTTATTTACTTGTTCAAGGCTTGGAATGCATTAGTCTGAGCTCATAGTTTTTGTCTCTGGCTCTTCCAAAAATCTTGTTGCTGTTTGCTTCTGTGAGGATGGGACGGAACATTCTGATGTAAATTTCAAGCCAGTGTGGTTTTTAAAACAACCCTGCCGTCATGTTTGATAGAGGCCCAAGTCCTCTCGGTGTTGTTGTTGGCATCAGCTTCATTTCTTAGCTAAGACAGGCAAGCGGACAGGAGAGGCAGAAAGCTAGCATGAGGCAAAGGCGGCAGGCAGTGGAAGTACCCCTGTGCTGACTCTTGTTTTGGAGCAGCTCTTTGTCTTTCTCACGTTCACTCTCCACTTCCAAGAGAATTTCCTCAGCCCAAGAGTTTGCCGTTCCCTGCCCCTGCTCATTTGCTGTTTGTAGTGATTACAGCTTCGCCAAGGGAATGGGGGTTTCTACTGTGTCAGCAGTTTTTGCCCCTGCTGTCCCTCCACATTCAGGATGTTTCATTCAGAAAACATGGGCCGATTCCCCCTGTCTGACTCTTGTTTGCTTTCACTGCGCTTCAGTGAGCAAACTTTTCTTTTACCTACTTCCTACGTTGGAGCAGCTGCAATTGAGAGGAAAAAATAGTAGACGAAACACTATAACACTTGTGTCTGTGCCTCTATTCCTTTTGTTTTTAAAAGGGATGAAAAAAGGGGATGAGTATATCTTCATTCTCTTTGAATAGCAAAGTCATAGCAAGATTGCATGAATAAAGAATATGCTGGTCTAAGATTCCAAGAGAATTCAGCAGGGCTCTAGGTATCGTGAATAGAAAGCTTTATTTTTATTATATTATTGGCCCAAATAATTGCCATTTGATTCTCAGCAGTGGCAGTGAGGGCTCAGACGCATTTTTAGTTTTGCTGTAGTCAGAATGTTCTGTCTGTTCTGACAACTACACTGGGCCAGTTAATCCATTCAGAGAAAGGTTACGCATATACGCAGGATCTCCCGTGTTGGGAAAGCCCCTGACAATGTACCTCCCACAACTGTGTGCAACTGCCACTATTACTGTGTTAGATAAGGAGGGAGCGGCGAGCAGTAAGCCAGACTGTAGTAAACCTTATACAAACATATGTTGTTACAGCCGTGGGGCTGTTAGTGGCATCGTATAAGGTTGGCTGATAGCCACAGATGGTATCTCACACCTATCCTCTCTACATAAATAGCTCATAACACTGATGAAAAAATTGGTTTTGGCCTTATTGATTTTTGCAAGCAATGATTTGACGTCTTACTGCGCTGTCTTATTGACATTGCTGGAGCTCAGCTTATCAAATCAGGTGTAGGAGCGATAACAGTTTGTTTTTCATTGGGCGTTATTCTTATTACTACACAGATTCTATGTAATGTTGTCTCTGGTGAAATCTTGCACCTAATTTTTTATTTCTGTGCCTAAATCATTGTACCTGACAGTAAGCATGTATTTGCCGTGTTTTTTAAACCTAAATGTCAGATTTCAGCCTGTGATTCCTGCAGGCCTGCCTCTACAGAGACCACTGCTAGTATATGCCCAGGCGAGTGATAATAGCCCAGAGGAGATAAATGGTCTGCATCCCCCTCTGCAAGGGAAAGAGCAATATGGGTACAAAAAGAAGTTATCAAGGGTCAGGAAAATATTGAAGGAAAAGAGCAGAGGGAAAAGGGTTGGGATTCCAGGAAAGGCAAACTGTTATCTCCAAATGTTTCTTTGCATTGTCTGGTTGTTTAACTGAGGCTGCCGGACAGTTTTACAGAAGAATCCGCCTGGTGGCATTCCTGTGGCTGTTGACGTCAGGAGGTTTTGGCCTTTGCTTATAATCACAATGAAGTAATGGACATGTGTGCCATTTTGTGGAACGGCCTATTGATTGTGGTTTGGAAACAATGCTTTTTTTTTTCTTGAAGAGAGGGTTGTTAATGTTGTGGTTGATCATCTTGCACTTGTGGCTGCAGTTTGATGTTCCCTACTGTTGCCATCATTTTAGAAGCACTGCTGAAGAATGTATGGGAGGTTTCATATGAGCTCATGGAAGGAAACTAACTTGTTTTTTTTATATCCACTGGTTTATCTTAAAAAGTCACCAGCAAAGTTTCTGTGTTTATCACCCCTCTGGATCTATTAGAATTCAACCTCAAATATCCCAACCTCAAACCCAGCACGCCTTCGTGTCTGGTAGACAAATGAAACAAGGTTTGATTTCACTTACCAGCATTCAGCTAGTGCTCACTTGCATTACAGTGCATAAGAAACTGTTAAATTTAAATCACACCATATTTGTATTTTATTAAAAATCAGTGTGCGTGGTTAAGATCCAGAATGCGTTATTTGTCTTGCATCTTATCAGTGACTGAGTTGCCTGTTTTGGAAAGATGGCATGTTTTGAAGAGGAACAAGTTGCAGGAACAGCATCCACCTTCCCCATCATGACAGCAGCACTGAAACCAGACGACAGCATTGCGCTGACAAAGTCGTTACTAAACTACACATGTACTCACAAGCGTGCTGTGGTCTCTACATTTGGTTTGGTGTGCCAAGGATCATCTCACAGTATGTGAGCTAAAGGTCATGTCTCACTCTCCCTCTCTCTGGTTCTGCCAGGAATTCTATTTTCTCTCTTGTTGCAGCGCAGTCAGTCCTTTGGGTGGTTTTGAGGCAAGGGCAGGGCAAGACAGTGGTTAGTTTGCCTGAGCTGATAAATGCCCAGAAACTGCGCTTAATTTTGGATAGTCCCATTTTAAAAGACAGGCTTGTGTACTGGAGAGATACAATCACTAGAGTTAAAACAATTACAGCTATATTGATTAAAGACCTTCTCTGGTGAAAATTAAGTACTTTGTTAACACATCCATATGGTGTCTTTTATATGCTGGAAGATGCGTCATGAGCAGACTTAGCTTTTCAACCTTTAAACTGCAGTGTACTGATGACCGTCTCAAAAACACAGATTAAGCCTTTTGGGGTTTCATATTTAAAAAAAAAAAAAAAACAAAAAACCTAAGCACCCAATCCTGGTCACTTGTAGGGTGTGGCTTTCTTTATCATTCTTCTTCTTCACATGCACTTTCTGTTTCAAGCATGTATGGCTGAATTGCATGAATTTTACAACTTGCTATTGTGTATTGTAGAGTAGTTTACTCTGTTAGAGCAGAGTTGTAGGTGAGCTGGTGTGCCTGAGAAGCAGAGAGAGGCAGGGCTTCATAGAGCTGCACATTCTACAGAAAGCAACTGTGTGAAGTTTAAAAATTTTAAAATATGAATGGATTATTTTAATGATAAACTTCTAAATGTAGAACTTGGATTTACGGAGATCAGTTTTTAGGGATTTAATTAATGACTGGAAAAGGGCTTAAATGTTCCTCGTTTGTTTTAGAACCAATTGACACCTAGAGCTGCAATGAATGCTTGATTTGACAACAGAAATGTGACTACTAAATATTTATTAGATAACTTGGGGATTATTTCTATTCACAGTAATTTTTCTCACAAAAATGCAAAACATCTGATGCAGCTTCTCTAATGTTATTTGCTGCTTTCCCATGATCTTACTTAATAATGATTTGTGTTTTAGGTATTGCTATTTTTCTGTTTTTTGTTATTGATCTTCCTTTTATTTCTGGATAAGTACACCAATTTATCATTTCAGTAGTCTGTGTTGATAATTTGTCGATTGGTTACAACTAGGCATTTGTCAAAATGAGAACTTGTTAAAATTCTGCGGTGAATATGCAGTTAAACTTCTTGGTGTTATTGTACACATAAGGTGTTGTGCAAATTAAGCTTGTGATGTTACAGCAAATGTTTTCATCACAAGGTCCAAATGCCAGTTAGGGACAAAGAAAATGTTGAACTGACCGCATGTCATGAAGAGTAGTTATTGGTTTCAGTGAGAAATGCTGGCACTGAAGAGTTGTTGTGTTAAGTCTGATTAATGCCTTATGAAGACAAAAAAATCATACATAATTCTAAATTTTGTGTTATATTAAATTGTTTGTGACATCTAAGAGTATCATAATAAATTCAAGACACCATATTTCTTTAACCTGTCAAATATTAGTCAGACAAGCGCAGCAAGTGATGGTTAGTTTCCAGAACAGTGTTTGTTTTCCTGATTGTTTTGTCCACATAGTGCCAGCAAGTAGTGCACAATATCTGTTGTAGATTTCCAAAGCCCGAGGTGACATCTTCAACTGATTTGTGTTGTCCAACTAAGTTAAACTTATTATCGTACCAGGCACAACAACAAAATCTTGCATTGGGAAATTTGCAAACAGATAATGAATTAATCATTTACCAAAATAGCACAAGCTACAGTAGTGCTGCTGTGGTTGATCTAGACGCCTCACAATACTTCCCCCTGAGTTCCCTCTCGTTCCAGCAGTGAGTCATCAACTCAGCAGAGAGTGAGAGGAGAGGGGAGAGGGGAAGGGTGGTTCATTCAGGGTTCAAGGCTCCTTTGCCTTGTCCCCTCTCTTCTCTTTCCTGACAGTTTCCCCCAAGCACATGACCTGCCTCAACCCAAAACCCAGGCCGCTCTATGTGGTTCTTCGGCTGTAGTCACACTTGTCACTTCTGTGTGTTTCTTTTATCATGAATGTCCAATTTTGTGAGAGCGCATTGCCGTGTGTCACTGCACATGGCCTGGAAATTCTTGTTCAGGCTGTATGTTCAAAAAACAGCTCACATGACTTTATCCAGTTCTTTACTTTCATTTTTTCTTGTTGCTAATATGAGTGAGCTGTTCAGGACTCAGTGGCTCAACAGACTTTTTGTTTGATTATTAAATAGTATTTTGGTTGGATTGTGACCTAATTCTATACAAGCTCATTCCAATACAATATTTCACATATATTTTTGTGTTGGTATAAATATTGCCTTATGCTCACTCAAGCTTGGACTGTGAAAAGCATTTTTAAATAATGACATTGCTAGAAAGAGCTGGGACAATTAATTGAATAATCAAATATTTTGATGAATATAAATTACTCTGCAAATGTTTTGACATTCTGTTAACTGGCTTGAGTAATATTTTAAAGGGAAAAAAGAAGTCGAAATTGTCTAATTCCAGCTTCTGAAATTTTAATATTTGCACATTTTGTTTCTTCTTTATGACAGTAAGCAGTATCTTTGGGTTGAGGATTAAACAAGACATTTGAGAATGACCATCTTAGGATTTTGGGAACACTGATGACATTTTACTAACAAATAACTTATTATTCAAGAAAACCATTATTTGACAATGGAAATAAATATAAGTTGTAGCCCTTCTTCTGTTAGAGGAAGTAAAAAGCAGTCCTCTTAGGGAACCAGAGATCTTTACAGCACCTTTACTTTCTACACAGTGGCAACTAGGGATGGGAATTTTGACTAATTTCCGAACCGAATTTGCGACTAGTCGATTCGGAAAACTTGCAATTTAACCCTTTAAGCGCTAAAGTCGCAATATTGCGACAAGCAACATTTCTGAACATAACAAGCCATAGCTTCAAATATACTGCCTCATGTACTGTACACCAGGAGATAGCGGACATCTGAAACTTCAATCTGAGCATCAGTTGTGGGCGTGTTTTCTTTGAAAGTTTTGGAGTTTACAGAGTTTGAAAACCGAGTAGACGAGACTCGCCGTCGGAGCGTATCAGAGCGCAAGACGGCACATTTTAGAGTGAGAAAACTCACCATACCGAGAGGTCTGGTCAACGCTGACAAAGTACTTTGGCAAGTAATGGCTTACTCATATTCTGAAGAGGAATATTCACCCTCTGATGAAGATGTTCAGTCGTCCACTGAGACAGAAAGTGCCGCTGCGTCTGTGCGTAACGGCAGCGGGTCGGTGTGCCATGACAGTCCACAAGCAGCACATACTGGAGCCGATGCTTTGCTTCACCGGGTCCGGAGTGGCAAGAGGGGACGTGGTGGGTGTAGCTGGAGTTGTCAAAACACCGCTAATGATGAGGGGGCTAGCGGGGGTTGAAAAAAAATCGCGGAAATGGCAGCAGACGCAGGAGAAAATGCACTGATAATAACGATGGAGGCTGCAGTGGCGTTCACGGCCCCGTCGTAAATGACGATGATGATGGCCGGATTTGCTTGACAGATGAGGAAGAGTTTCACAAGTGGATCAGACATTTTGATAAGCCTGTTGGGTATCGTTGAGAGAGCGATCAAAGGAACCATAACTGATTTAATGAGCCATTCACAGTTTCACTGTACCGGCCGTGTGTACTTAGACTTGCATGGCTTAATCTTTGAGACAAGCATATGCTACTGGCAGGATCAACCAGGTAGCCCAGACGGGGACGAGTGTGCGGCGCACGCCCGAGCGTAGAGCTGCATGACGGCGCCCGGCCGGGAACGGGGGCCGCGAAGCGTGGCTGTGCCGGGGCGGGTGAACGGACAGGCGGTGTAGGTTTGGAGAAATGAACGTGTCATCCGGAGGTCGACCGCCCCCTGCTACGTGTGCGTGTGAGGGGAGGGGAGGAGGAGCAATTCTCTCTTTGGCTGCTCAGCCTGTTTACAAAGAAGCCGATGCAGAGGCGTGAAGAACAAGGTGCATGATGCTTAATGCAGCGTTTAACCGACTCGTAAAATACTAAACATTTAATAAATGAGTAGGCAGTTAAACGATTAAACGACTAGTCGCGCACATCCCTAGTGGCAACAATATTTGCTAAATACTGAGAATAGAATGTTTAAAGAGGTTAGTTTCTTGCCATAGATGCAGGTGAAAATGGACACATTTAGGTGGTAAATTTTATTTGGATTAGCAAGATTTTTTTTTCAGCTTTAACAACTCAAGCTCGATCAGACGTGAGTGAATTGATTTAACCTTGTGCCCAGTAATACTGCAACTGGTCAGGAGGAGTGTCAGCCTCAATTCAGGACACATGTTATCTGAGGACTGAAAGAAGGCAGGTGGCAGACAGTAAAGAGGAAACGGAGTCAGAGCTTCAGAATTCACAAAGGAGACTTCATTAAAGATAGAACAAGCATTAATGGAATTGTGTGTGTGTGTGTACATCTGAGTCCAGGTTGGCTCCGCAGCACACACTGGAAATTTCATTACTTTGTTTTCAGGACATATTATATGTGCACAAGTAATGGACTATGTAGTTGCTCAGTATGTTCCAGCCTCTGTGCCAGATTACACTCGTTAAAGTGTACAGTTGGTGTGCAAGTAAGTGTACGTCTAGATGTCTTATTGATTGTGTGCCAGGCCAAGAAGAGTTTTAAAAAGTCTGTCCAGAGAGCTCCATATGGAGCATTGATGTTAGAGAGTGCGGTCAAGAAGGAGAGAGGGATGGAGGGAAGGAAAATGAATGACGAGAGGGAGAGAGAGAGACAGAACGAGGAGGCCTTTTCTTTGGCTTTTCTGCCTCTGTCATTAGGCTCTCCCATGTCAAAGACAGATGGAGCTGGTGCCTTGTGTGTGTATGCACTTGCAAGTGCAGGCTGATGTGACCCACCCAATTCTACACACACACACACACACACACACACACACACACACACACACACACACACACACACACACACACACACACACACCATTGAGCCCTGCCCTTGGTTCTGCCCCCAGTGGGGCGTCTCAGGGCAGTTCCAGACCTCTGCCATCTGTAGTCAGTCAGCCTTGAGGGTCAGTCAGCTCATCAGCAGTCTGTTAACTCAGTCATTTCTCTCTGTTTCTGTTTGTAACATACCACTCTCATTTTACTCCTTATTAAAGATAACTTTCTTATCATTTGTGATCACATTAGTGCTGAACAGTTTATCAATTTCAAAGGAATATCACAATTTGAAACAATGCAATTAGTGAATCACAAAGACTGCAAGTTGAATATAAGTTTGTTTTAAATAGTCGTAAGCTATGTCTGACACAGCGTTAAAACTGTTGTTTCAGTGGTTTTGCAAATTCATGCCATCCTCCTCGTGTGACAGTGACACATCTGATGGTGTCTCGTGTGATTACGCTCCCCTAGATGCTTTAAATCTATCACACAGTGGATACTGGAGTGAAACAAAAAAAATGTATCACAAAAGCAATCACAATGTCTGTAAGTAAAATCACTGTTTGATATTTCTCCTCAATTGTTCAGCCCTTGATCACATTGTCCTTATTTTTTGTTTTGTCATACCCTTCTCTGATGTGATGAACAATCCATCACATTGAGAGGCCAGTTAAGATCAAGAACAGTGATGGCAGTGGAGTGTACAAAGATTTTAATATTTTGGCCTAGAAAAGCATTAAATGCCAAATACCTAGTTGTACTCATTGCCTGGTAACAATATTATAGGCAAAATCCCATATTAATGGGATGTTGTCACCTTTGATGTCTTGTGGCTCTTCACTGGCTAAACAAAAAGCTAAAGTTCAACTTGCATTCACTGTCCCTCATAGATAGCTGTGGATGTTTCATGGAGACTTTGCTAGCAGACAAAATTGTAGCAATATCTGTAGTGACTCTGTTCTCAGCACTAACTGGCTGCTGCAGTTGTTGGCATGCACAGTGGCACATGCCAGGCAGCAGTGCCAAGCACAGAGTGAGCCTCCAACTCAAACTACGTCTATCTGTTGTTTCTGTTGCTGGAGACTTTCTGTCCACTCCTCTTCCCTTATTTACATGCCCCCCCATTCAAACATTTGCCCAGGGCTGACTTGGAATACAAGTTTGGTGCCCAAACTTGGCCGCCTTCACTGCAACAGTTTTTTCTCAATGATTAAATATGTGCTTGAAAGATTTGTGTGTAATACCCATGCTGTGGGCCACACACGGAATAGCACAGTGCTGCTGAGGAAGTGAGTGTGTATTAAATGAAAAGGCTGATGTTTATGCCTGCTGTGTGTTTTAACTGTGCAACAGTGTGCGTCGGGGCTGTGACATCAGTATGCAGGTATTTTTCAATAGACTGCCAGGACTTATGCAGCCAGCAGGCTTGAATTTCCAAATTTCTCTCACGCAAGTCCCGCACACATATATGCACATTCACTTGCTTGGTGAGACTTGTTATTTCCACCCATTTTTTCTCTGTCCGGTCTTGAAGTCTTGAGAACACGTCATACACAGGTAACCGTAACAAGGAGCACAGTGTCTCAATCTCAGTCTGTTCTTGTCTTTCAAACACTGCTGATTTTTGGCTAGGCTTCACCTTGTGAGCCTTCAAGGCATGTTTGAACTCCTCGCACATCTTTTATAAGCCTTTTAATAAGGTAGTCTGATAGCTCTGATAATGTTTACTTACTGTGTCTGAAAGAAATCAATACATTTGTAGGGTGGTGTCAATTTATGTTGGCTGTACAGTAGATGGTCATCAGTTTTCTTCAGTCCCAACACATGAAGATGCACCCTCCTCTTTCACCTCAAGCCTGCTTCAGTGGATATATTTTGATACCTCTGTTAAACAAATTTGTCCGTAGCTTCAGGAATTTTGATATTCAATATCATTTGAAAACATCTGCCATAAGCTGATGAGGCCACCTCACATCAGCCCCATTTTACACCTGGTGTCAACATGTGATCTGTATTGGTGTACATTATCTCAAGAATGACATCCAATCCAAGGGATCGTTTTACTGTAGTCTCTCTGCCTGCATGGTCTGATCTTGATATTGCAAATTAATTGGACTGAGTTTGCAGACTTATCGGCAAACATGGTACATCTTAGGTTAAGGGTAGTTGTACAGGTTACAGACATTACACATTATTATAGTCATTTCTGAGAGGAAACACCATTCAGAACACTAATGCGTAATTATAGTGAAGGCTTCATTTGGATTCTGTATTTAGTAGTGAGCTACCTTCGAGGAACAAATATTTAAAATACAAGAATCTAGGAACAGGACAATCTTGATACTTAAAAAAAATGAAAGTGTGGACAGGCATCTATTTTTAAAACTGCTGTTGATTCTTATCTTGTTCTCTTTTCTGTGTTTCTTTTTTTGGTTTTTCCACTGAACATTACAAAAAAAGGGGGAACAAAGTTAGTGGGGGCAAGAGGCTACGTTCCAACTGTGTTCGCACAGAACAGTCAGTCATATCTTCAAATTTGTCAAACTAATTTGTCATTTGTTCGTGAGTGCCCACAAGGCTGCAGTCCGTCATTAGGGAACGTGTAATTACAAAAGACTAAACTGTTATCTGCTGTTTCTGCACAACCACATTCCTTCTGGGTCCCATAGACTTACTAGCAGCATTCATGTTATATTCAGTTATGAACACCCTCGGTTTAGTTGTATTATTTCAGTGCTTTTAATACTAGTGGCATAGCTGTAGACAAATATGCACTCAACAGATGCATACAGTTGGAAAAAGTTGCCTTAGAAATGAAGTTTTCCCTTGTACCTCTGTGTCGGTACCATGTCTTCAGCCATGGCTAGAGCAGGGTTCATATATTTGGTGTCGCAGAGATGGCCGATGGCTATGGAGGCTGGTAGAAGCTGTGAGGGAGAATAGTGTTGATAATGAGGTGTACAGCCACTCCGAGGAGTTGTGATATCTGCTATCAGCCCTCAGGCAGGGAAACCAGACACCTTTTTATAGGCCTAATCCCTCATCCCATCCCTCCTTTTTCCTTCGCACTGCTGTTTGTGTGCACTGTCCTGGAGCTGTATGTGTCTGTGTGTGAAAAGTGTGTATGTGCTAATGCTAATCCATACACAGACATGAGGTTTCATATTCATGTATAGTCTGTGTCAGAGTGCACTTGACCCACCCTCGTCTGTAAGCGCAGCAGTGTGAAAACTATTTCGGCAGAGATTCAAACTTACACTTGACAAATATGGCACATTTTGTATCACTTTTAATATGCCAGTGTTAATGCTGACAATGCAAAAGCACGATAAACAATCTGCCTAATTATAACAAAAGTATGATAGTAGGTGAATTTAATTTGTAATTAGAACTGAGATCATAACAAGTGTTTCCTGTTGACAGATGGAGCCTTGTGCATCTGCCTCAACGAATCAGAAAGTGATTTAAGGCCAAGCCCATCTTTGTATGGTCGTATAATCAGGATCAGGCTACGTACACATGCACACTTATGCAGAACGCTGCCTGCTAGTTGACCCCAGAGGCTACACCTTAACCCTCGACCTTGAGCATATGAATGATGGTGTATGGCATCTGTTTGTTGTGTTTTGGTCCCCTTGGAAGTACTAGGCCTACAAAAGATACATGTGTGTGTGTTTGTCTATTTAAAATGTAGAGAAAACATGAAAGTGCTCAACCAAAGATGTCACACTTCATTATTTCCACGGCTCAAGTTTGAATGATAGGGTCAAAACATTTTGCATTGTTGTAATTTTATGAAAGAAAAGTTGACAAAATTGGCTCATTTTGCATAAGAGTACCAGATACGGTAAATTAATTTATTTGAATGTCATCTGTGTTTGTACTGTAATCCAACAATCTTAGCCTTTACACTCATTTTAACGCACTTCATGTTTTGTTCACTTATGTGACCAGTGAAGTTGACACCATAAACACGTAGCAAAATTTCTGTGGCTGTCACCTTTGCCTCGAAAAAGGCAACGTGGCATTTTTTTTCTGTTGAAGTGTTCAGTGTCTCAGTTCCTGCAGGTGCAGAAATTGTTTCCTGCGTAGTGTCTCCCAGTTCCTATGAAGAGAAGGGTTTTTTTTTAGTGTTTACTTTAATTTCTATGGAAATGGCACAACAGATTTATCTTCCTTCATCAAGATGTTATGGGGATGTATATGGTGACACAAATGTGATATGCACCTCTTCAAAAATGGAAAAGTGTATGCGGAGAGAACTAGAAATTTGATTGTTCAGCCGTAGATCAGCAGTGAGGTGTATTTTTGTTTCTTGAGCTTCTTTAAGGAAATTTATATCATGACAACCAGCAGTTTGTCACTCCACATCGGTGTTAAATGTGATAAATGTCACTGCAGCATGGCACAGAGTGGTCCAGTAAGGTTCATCGAGTGTTGCAGTAGTTCTTGGAAATCAACAAGTTCTGCTTCTTCGGAACTGTTGCTAATTTTATTATGAGACCTGTAGAATAAAGTAATGTCATGGTTTTTAGCATACATGCACTTAGTTTTTGTGATGAGACTGCATGTCAACATATTGATTACAAAGACCCTTGGAAAGTTGAAAATCTGACAATTCTTTTAAAATTTCTGGCTTTGATAAATTACTATTACTAATGATTCTCAAAGGTCATGTAGCCTGATAACATTAATCCGGTGATATTGTTAGAATGCTACTGTTTATTTTCTGTAAAACATTTTGAATTGCTCTTGGTATGAAATGTGTTGTAGAAATAAAGTTACTGCCATGGAAAGGAAAAGTTTGCTCTGGTTGGATTTATTAGAGATGTGTCAGATATATGCTTGTGCAACAGAGCAAAAAGCATATGTGTGCGTTCTGCACTTTTGTGCTAGTGTAAGTGTCTTTTTAGTCTAGCACACAGCGCTGAGGACATGTCAGGGTGTGTATTTTGGTCTTCGGAGCCTTCGGGTGTTGATGTGTGTTTTTTCCTCAGAACTGTTTGGACTGTCAGTCACAGCTGTCAAACACATCCCCGTATGAACGCCAGGCTGAGTTCACACTCTCTCAATCAACCCCCCGTTGCGTGTGCATGTGTTGACGTGTGTTAACGCGTGTTTGTGTGTTAGCATGTGGAGGTGGGTGGTCGATCCTCTATTCATAGCAACTGCCATCTCTCCCTGTCACCAAAACCTCATATGTCATGTTACCTGTCAGAGAATGATGAGTGAACCCTCCCTGCTTCCCCACCATGCGCCATCCAGAGGTTAATTTTATTCTATTACCAATGTCTCATGGTGTTGCACATCTACTTGTGTAGTATGTTTAACTTGAATAGACATCTCACAGAGAATTTATCAATGAAAGTTACAGTTTGGAGCCGCTTTTAATGCTCAGAAGTGTTTGTTCCTGTAGTAAGGACTGGCTGAATTTATAAAAGAATGTCTGCCATAGAAGAGGGAGGTCGGTGATTTTTGTCATTTTGAAACCCAGATTGGATAAAAACAAATTGTTACCATTTATTTTTGTTTTAATTTTTGTTTTTTTGAAAGGTCAGGGTTTCAACTAGCATTTATTTTCATATTTTTTTCCCCTTCTGCTGACTGCTTTCTCAATTGTTTGCTTTCTCGCGTGTCAATAAAATTCCTCAGATTCAAAAGTGTTACGTGTTAAAGTTGCTTCTTAAATCCAACAAACTGGACAAAATCCAAAGGTAGTCGGCAACAATTTATTCAGCTCTTATTTACACCACATATGAATGCAATTAAAATAAATAAAACAGCAGGTTGTGACATTTCAGATTCTGTAGGAGGTCAGCAAAGTTTTTAAATCTGTCCTCACTTAATTTATGCTACTTTTACTGTGAAGTAATATCTTTTTCTACATAAATATCTACATAATAAATATAGTTTTTGCATTGCCAGGAACTATTAACAAACTATCCACTGGCCAAAAGCCTTAAAATATAATGAAGATACAATACCAAAAAAGTAGTCTTTAAAGGGTAGTTTGTTTATTATTCTGATGAACTGTATATAAAAGGCAGATGTCCCATTTCACTACATGAACACCCCTCTGATTTCTAGATGACTGGATTACTGTCAGCCATCTCTGCTTCTGATATGACAATAGAAAAAAATGTTTTAAGTGATCCTCAGTATGAGTTGCGGTTGCGTGTGTGTTCTGTGAAAGAGGCCTGAGGGGAGGTTTAGTGTGGAGTTTCACTCAGTGTCTTTGTCGTATCTGCTGTTGGTTAGAGGTGTTGGGTTTTAATAAGCTACCACAAAAATATGGTCTGTCACCCTCTGGCTGCTCTTGTGTTCAGCCTCTGAGAAATTAAAGTGTCAGTCTGGTTTCAGTTTCTGAATATTTGTGACCATCTGTGTGTATTTCTAAAGCAGCCAAAATGCTTTTTGGAACTGATAATATCAACAACTTATATTGGCAATATTGGGCAGACATGTTTATCATATTTTTGGGTAAATATGCAGTTTGAAAAGCCATATCTGTATGGTTGAAGTAAACCTTTTGAGTGAAGATATTCAGGATATTTTAGTCTAAACAGTTTAATGCCAGCATACTTACATAACGTTACAAGCATTTTAATGTGCTCTCAGTATATTGTTGTTGGCAGCATGAAAGACCTTTTATCAAATTTCCCATTGCTCACAAGCTCTAGTTGTATACCAAACAGCATTAAGAACAATTCAGAACTAATCCATTGTTGTAAAAGAGAAGCTGACAGTCTCGATAAAGTTCAAAATGGAAATTTTTTTGGCCTGAAGCTTTTACACTGTGTTCCCTTCACTGTCTCAGATTAATGTATGCGTTCAGACTAACAGGTGACATGTCAGAAGTCAGTGTGCTACTTCAACTTTGTTTGTCTCTGATTGTGTGTCTACAACTTTTAACCAGTAGCTAACGCTGTCTGCAGTTCTGTTAGACCCTCATTCTGTCAGTCACAAGCCAGACAAGCCAACAGGCGAAGCAAAACGAGGTGCTTCTGCGAGGCAGAGCCCGTAAAATTAAATAGAAAGTAATGCTAACTGCATTCAGTAGCTGTTGACTGTTTTGGTCATATCAAGTTATATCAAGTCTGTATTTATTTTAAGAACTAAAAAAAAATCCTTTAACTGTGATGAAAAGCATACTAGCTGTATTGTGCACGAGATTGAATACATTTATACATTTATATATCACTAGTCACATATAATAGATAAGAAATGCAGCAAATTCACAGCAGCTTTGAAGAAAAACTTTGCTCTTTGATGCGCCATGAACTCCAGTTGTATAATGCCTTATGATGTTATTGTTTCTGATCAGTAAAAACACTGCTCTTCAGATGTTCATGATGATTGTAGATGTGATTATAATCGTATACCAATCAACATAACAGTAATTCTGTTTATAAAATAACACAATATAAGAAGAGATAAGAATGTAAGATAAAAATCTTTTTGTTTATTAACTCCTTGTAATGCCTGTTCACTGTTGATAGTCAGAGGCTTTGTTTTTAGGTTTTCTGACTGTACATCCCATTTTCAGTAATGCGATATCTGAGGAGCCCCTTTAGGGAATTTCTTCAATTTGGACTGAACAGCGAATGAAATGGTTACACTTTGGTGACCAAAAGTAAAAGGTAGTCAGTGTGGGGATTGCACACAGTCCACATCCAAAGATATTGAGTTATAAAAAGCAAAATAGAAACATCACATATCAGGTTTGCTAAACTAGAACCCGCAAGTTTTGGACATTTTGCTTCTTGGAAGATTTTTATAATTAGACATCTGTCAAAATAGCGGCAAATTGTTTCCAACTTCAGATTCTACACGAGAGTTGTTTACTAAATTGTTGGTAATAATCTTGAATTTTTCTGGCTCTTTGGCACAGTCATGATGCAAACTTTTTTTCTGTGTTGATGTTTACAAAGTTGCATGTTTAAAGAAACTGTAGTAAAAGTGCTTAAGGCTTAAATGTTACCATTTTGGACCGCCAGACACAAGAACTTTTAGTCCACCTCAGTACCTCCCGGTGAAACGACAGTCAGGACAAACTCTCTCACTGCTCACTCGTAAATAGAACGACTGTTTGTCCCATCTTATACCATTCATGCCCTTGACACACTAACCCATTAGTAACTGTGCCAGGGTAAGCTACCAGCAAGTTGGCTGAGCAGTTTAATGGGCCTATCAGGTTCCTAAAAGGATATTGGCAAAGCGAAAAGGCCCTTTACAGGGTTCATAAACAGATGTGAAAAGAACATGAAATGAGCAAACAGCTCCAGTTGTCTCAGGTTTGATGGGTGTCTTCTCCAAATGGCATGTTTCAGCTCCTTCCACATATGTTCAATGGGATTCAGATCTGGGCTCATAGAAGGCCACTTTAGAATAGTCCAACGCTTTTCTCTCAGCCATTCTTGGGTGTTTTTGGCTGTGTGTTTTGGATCGTTGTCCTGTTGGAAGACCCATGACCTGCGACTGAGACCAAGCTTTCTGACACTAGGCAGCACATTTCTCTCCAGAATGCCTTGATAGTCTTCAGATTTCATCGTACCTTGCACACTTTCAAGACACCCTGTGCCAGATGCAGCAAAGCAGCCCCAAAACATTACTGAGCCTCCTCCATGTTTCACCGTAGGGACAGTGTTCTTTTCTTCGTATGCTTGGTTTTTGAGTCTATGAACATAGAGTTGATGTGCCTTACCAAAAAGCTCCAGTTTGGTCTCATCTGTCCAAAGGACATTCTCCCAGAAGCTTTGTGGCTTGTCAACATGCATTTTTGCAAATTCCAGTCTCGCTTTTTTATGAGTTTTTTTCAGCAGTGGTGTCCTCCTTGGTCGTCTCCCATGAAGTCCACTTTGGCTCAAACAACGACGAATGGTGCGATCTGACACTGATGTACCTTGGCCTTGGAGTTCACCTTTAATTTCTTTGGAGGTTGCTCTGGGCTCTTTGGATACAATTCCAACGATCCGTCTCTTCAATTTTTCGTCATCAATTTTCCTCTCGCGGCCACGTCCAGGGAGGTTGGCTACTGTCCCGTGGGTCTTGAACTTCTGAATAATATGAGCCACTGTTGTCACAGGAACTTCAAGCTGTTTAGAGATGGTCTTATAGCCTTTACCTTTAAGATGTTTGTCTATAATTTTTTTTCGGATGTCCTGGGACAATTCTCTCCTTCGCTTTCTGTTGTCCATGTTCAGTGTGGTACACACCTTTTCACCAAACAGCAGGGTGACTACTTGTCTCCCTTTAAATAGGCAGACTGACTGATTATGAGTTTGGAAACACCTGTGATGTCAATTAAATGACACACCTGAGTTAATCATGTCACTCTGGTCAAATAGTTTTCAATCTTTTATAGAGGTACCATCATTTTTGTCCAGGCCTGTTTCATTAGTTTGTTTTTTTAAATAATTATGTTAATCAACAATTCAAAACTAATGGCTGTTTTTGATGATTTAATTTTCAATAAATTTTTACTTTTGTGAGTTTCAAGTGATTTCAGTGAGAATTGTGGGTTTTTCCTTCTTTAACTGAGGGGTACCAACAATTTTGTGAACGTGTGTATGTTGTATTTAGAGGCAGTTATATTCAGCATTGAAATCATTATTTGTAATGCAGTATGCTGCTTGTTTAAAAAAAAATCTTTAAAGATAAATAAGAGGATGAGTAACATGATATACTCCAGTTGTGCTATTGAAATGAAAATAATTTACTTTTGAATATTTTGCTTCCCCACTTTCTTTGTTGGGTTGAGTTCAGTGGTAGAATTTCAGTCAGTGCAACAGTTTAATAGCATCTACTTGAAATACACTTGAGAAATACTGTTACATGCGGTGTTGAATAAGGATGTTTTCAGTTGTTTCATGTTACTCTTGTATAAATGGTAAATGGTTGTATTTATATAGTGCTTTTATCCAAAGCGCTTTACATTATACGTCACATTCACCCATTCACACACTGATGGTGGAAGCTGCCATGCAAGGCGCTAACCACGACCCACCAGGAGCAATTAGGGGTTAGGTGTCTTGCTCAGGGACACCTCGACATGAGCTCTACGGGAACCGGCAAGCTTCCGGTTACAAGACGGCCACTGTACCCACTGAGCCATGCCGCCCCATATTGTATATTTTAGGCATTTATTTGACACTTGTTGAAGTCACTTGAAGTAAGAGAACAGGGGACAGATAACAGGTGTGTTAGGGTTTCCTGCCTGATCACTGCTGCTTACAGTCTATTTTTAGTTGTAGAGAATTGTATCATGTTGCTTCATTTCTTACTTCTGCTGTTTAGCCACAGTGTCTTTCACCCTCACTGTGTCCAGAGGAATCAGTGGTAAGAGGAGGATGAAGAAGGAAGGTCAGAGGGAAGGGAGAGCAAAACTCCTCCTCTGACTCATTAGGTGACATTGTGTGCATAAAAAAAGATGAGAAAGCAAATTTTGTGTTTAATAACCACTTGTGTAGCAGCTTGAGCAGAGACATGCTGAATTGTAAGCCCAAAACTAGGTGAAACACTCGACAGAAATGGGCAAAAATGGTGGATTTTAACCCTAAAAGTCACTGAGTTTGAATGAGATGATTTTGTTAAAACCCAGAAAAGGATAAAGATAGGCATCAAATTTTTCTGTGAAAAATATTCAAATATAAGCTTTATAACACTACACTACTACAACAATGTTTGATCAAAATCACATAATTCTAGTGTTTTGTGCTGTTAAAGGCACTATGTAAATACACTTTATGGAGGTAAATTTGCCAAAACGTAACTGAGTTGAGCTGCAGGCTGTGCAGACTAGAGACAAGACAATGGAAACTGATTAAAATAGAAGTGGTTAAATACCATTTTCAGTTCTACTCAATTGTATCAGGCTGCATATATATACGGATGCCGCAAGAGCCAAGACTTTACCGAAACTCATCACCATCGAAACAAGTCAGATGCCACATCGATGTCAGGGAAATTAAGAATAACTTTCAAACTCTTGATGAACTGCCTTGAAATGTAGCCGCTCATTCCCGCCTCATCTACCAGAAAAAACTGCAGATGCAACAGTCAGCAAGCCTTTTGTTTGCAACTCTACCTTTTGTGGTTTCCTGTGCTTGGTCGTCTTTTCTTGTTGGTGTTTGTGTCTCGAGTCAGTTTGTGAGGTAATTGGAAATGTGGACGGTGGTTTTTCACAGAACTTGCTAACCCATCTCTTTAGCATTCGATCACCTTTATCTGTTTTTGTGCTGCTCTACATCACAGTAAAGCCTTTTTTTCTGCTGTCACCAGTATTTTCATACAACCCCATTGAAGTACCTGAATATGGTTGAGATTGGTGACTTCATTTTGATGCATACATACTGTAAATACATATAAAGTCACAACTATTGTGTGATTCAATGGCATGTACTTAAAAAAAACGTAATTATAAGAAATATATTTGTTAAAAAGTGACTAAATGCAGTGATGGGAAATTCTAGCCTAGCCGCGCTAGTCGTATCATTTTCGGATACCAAAATTAATATCCGGATAGTGCCGTAGCGAACGAATATTCGGGTCCAGCCCTCGTGCAAACATGATTTCTTGCACCCCGTCTCCCCCTATTTCACCTTCCGTTTCTCCCTCTTCATGCACCTCTAAATCCTAAAGTTTTATCTCTCCATACATCCTGTTCTTCGTCTTTCCACAGTGCAGTATCCACTTCTACTTCCCTCGCCTCGCCTTTAATCTCACCCTACACTTTCCCTGCAGTATTCCTTCCTCCATCGCTCCCTGTTTGCAGCAGTTGGGGTGAGGTTTAGAAGCGGGAGGAGGGGAGCGAGAACAGAGCCGTCTGGAATCCATTAGCCAGTTGAGGCATCACTGTTTCACTGTGGGAACCTTATTGATTGCCCTCCTTTATAATTATTCCACCTCCAATCCCTCCTTCTGGCTCTGGCACCAATCATGCTTTGAGGTCCCCCCTTGCCTCTTTCACTTGCTGTTTTTGCTATTTTTGTCCCTCTTTTTGAGTTATTATGCCTTTTTACAATAATTTAACACTATGTCTGCATGGCAAAACTTTTAACCAGTTCTCATACGTGATATTGAACCAAATCTTTTGTACTATGCACTATTAACAGGATATTTAAAGATGTGACCTTGATCTGTGGGAAATAATCAGATAGTTCGTGATTCTTGGTGTACTGATAATAAAAATCAAGTCTTGATTATATAAATAAAACTAGTGCTGTTTTTTTAAACTCCTACTCCAGTGTGCTGTGTAGCAAACATTACGGTATATTGTTTAATTAACACTGACTAAAAACAAAAAAGTAACAGGAAACTGTGAATATGTAGCTTTTTGATTTGAAAGAATAATTTGAAAGCAGTTGAAGCATGTTAGTCGGGTTAAAACAGAAGCTAGTCTACATGTTTTGGAGCGAGACTATAAGAAGTGAAAGGGATTTAATTTTTTTTTATCCAGCCTTCATTTTCTCACACAGCTTCTATCTGATTTCCTATTGTGATAACTTACTGTGTTTCCATAAAGCTCCCAAACGGGGGATGTAAACCATACTGGACGGTCTTAGAGCTCTGGCTGCCCCTTTGAGCTCTCTGTTAGGAGGATGCTAGTTGCAGACTTTAATCTGGCCAGTGTGCCAATAAGTGATACACAGCTAAAGATTTGCAGGTAAAACTCACACTTCAGTCAGACCTCTCCACGTGCCACATCACTGTAAAACCATAATGTGATTATATGAGACTAATTAGACTAATTATTTGGTGCGTAGGGCACATACTGCGTTGTTAATGACAAACACGTCCTGTAAAAGCCTAAAGAAGATGGAGAACCTATAGAAAGGAAGAAGCAAATGGTTACTATTTACCTTATCTCTACTCTTTTAGAACTGCCATTGGTTTAAGTTCATACCTCTCTTAATACTTCAGAGGTTTTTATTTAAAATATACAGGACTTTTGTTGAGGTTTGGTTTTTAAGTACGCTTCTTTTGTTCCTGTTTAATTTGATTTAGTCACATAGTGTGGAAACAGATAATTGAATTGTCTGAAATTCAATCATGTCATGAGGGTAAAATGGATAAAATAAATTCTCATTTAGTAGTGACTTGCATTAAACAAAATATTTCACGCTTGTCTTCGATATAATGCTGTTAGTGCTATGGCTCTGCTTGTTTGTTTTTGTGGCAAGGTTTATTTAATTATGTTTATTTGGGTAGTTACATCTTTGTAGATTGTCTCTTTTAGCTCTGTGTAAAATGTTTGAACTGTCCTGCCAGAATGTATTGTTTATAACATGCAATACATTTTGCTACTTTGCCATAAAATAGTCTTCCTCCGCTGTGATGTTGTAAGTTTACAGCCTTTTTCTGTAAATGTAGTGTTGGCGGTGGTGTTCTTGCTGCATGCATTCTATGACTAAGAGTTTTCATTATGACTCAGTCACAGTTTGCTGATTTATCAGCCAACAGGCTGAATTCTACTTAAAGTTGGCTTTCCATGTTGACGGCAGAGTCGTCCTAGTGCTCGGAGCTGTATGACACTGGTAGTGGTTTAGTGAAGGTAATGTCATGAAGATGGGAAGCTAAAAATGGTACGACATCAGGCTGAGTGGAAAAGACATAGAAATGCTTGAAAAGTAAAATGAGCCATGACGAATGTGTCATCCTCCCAGTTTTAGGTTTACATGACAAAGGTCACCTCTTGCTTTTCTTCTTTGTAGATTTAGAGTGTCGGGGAGGTCTCGGAGCAGCCCTGCACCCTGCAGCTTTGCAAACACTTTGACTGTCAAATAACTTGATTTAAATACTTAGAGGAAAGTTGAACTGTTTCCTGTGTGTCTTAGGGATAGCTGTACACCATGGCAAGGTTGCAGATTTATTTAGAAAACAGCTGAATCATTAGTTTCTGAAATGTCTTTTGTTCCTTTTTGGAAGGAGATGGTTATCTTTTTGATTAGAAGAAACTCATCAAGTTCATCTGCAGATATTTTACCAAAAGCATTAACTTTTAAATACTTCATTTTAAATAGTTATGGCTGTCAGCGTGATAGAATTTAGTCAATCCATTTTCAAACAATTTTTCTTTCTATATTTTCACACACTTTGTTCACATCGTTTGCAAAATAAATTAATCAGTTTTCTTTTAAGTGAGATTGGTATCACCCACTGTTAAATTGAAAATAACAATTGAAGAATTATGTATGTGCTTTTTTTTTGTTAAATGCTTCCTTAGACCAAATGAAATTTGCCTGCAGCTCCTGTGCACCATTGAAGTCGAAGCATTGTCAGGAAATTGCCAAGTCAGAGTCACTTGTTCCATCATTAAAAATTTAGATCCATATACATAAAGTTTGAAAACAATATAAAGGCATTTGTTAATTTTTAAAATTATTTTTTTGCCTTCAGTGGATTTAGTTTCAAATAGTCAAAAAATACTGTTTGCATCACCGACGACATGTTTAAAGCTATAGGCTGTAAAAACCTAGATAGCAAAAGTAAATGTGTGTACATATCCACTGAGTGCACTTTGAAGTCACTGTAACCTCAAGCGATCCACACCTCATTGCTGAGTCTCAAATATGTGTTGGCAGTCTACGAATTATAGGTTTTTCTGCTGTTGTACTTGAGTTTCTGAAATGTTATAGTAGTAATTTGTGTAATGATAAGTTAATCTGAAGCTCGGAGCTTTTCTCATTGATGCACAACTTGTTTTGACATGCCATCGACAGGAATTAGTTTGAGTAAAGTTCATTGTGTTCACCTGCTTTAACCTGCCTGCTGCCATGAAAACACAGAAATACACGTCACGACACTGGCCTCTGATTGAACACACTTCCACTACACACCTTCAAGGCCACACTGTGTGTTTGTGTATACATGCACTACTTTGTAGTGCAGTGTTTACTCTGTATGTGTTTGTGGTTGATAACCGGCCCACTCATGTTTTCTTCTCACTCTGTCTTTGCAGGAAGTTCGGGGAGCGCCCTCAGCCACAGCGCCTAACAAGGTGAGCGTGAACACACGTGTTCTCTTTTAGATCTTGTTTTTTTTGTCATAGTGGTATTTGTATGTCCGCTTTTGTGTGTACTGTAGACACAGTCTTGTGAATAACTACTGAAGAACTACCTCATTTTTAACTCCTGTTCTAATAGGTGTAATTATTGTACCATAGCCAGAGATTTTTAACACATTTCACTGTAGACTGACGTGTCATTATTGGGTCACGGAAAATGTCATTTCTATTTGTGATTTCTAAAAGTTGGTGATGTAATTTACGTTCAAAATACATCTGTAATAATTCTGCTAGATGTTGTTATTGTTCTTGCTACAGCAGCATTGCACGTGTTGGCCTGATCAACCATACTTGTGGCTTTGGACATCTGTTATCTGTTGACCTTTGCTGTTTTACATCATTTTTTTCTACTATCAATAGTTTATTAGTTAGATCTCTGTGGACTTAAGTCCTTTGGGACATGTGTTAATATGCTTGCGATGAATAAACCTTTTTCTTCAGTTGTTTGTAGAGAAACATGCCAGAGAAGGAATATTTCACCTTATCAAGGCGTAGCTTTGAGTAGTTAGGCTGCACATGTTTGATTATTCTGTTCTTTTTAAGTTTGTTCCAAGTCATTTGGAGTAGCGTTCGGGTGAACGCACAATGTTGATGGATGTTGTGGGTTTCTTATGGCGGTCTGTGTGTATGTGAGTTGGAGGCCAAATGGGTGTGTATGTGTACGCACTTGTTTGCCTCTTGGTGTTTGTCTTTGTTAGTGGGAACAAGCATGGGTTTGCCTGTGTGTTTTGTGTCTGTGCATGTGCTTGGTCTTTGCGCGTGGCACTCAGCAGGGAAAATGAGGAGTTGCATATTGCCTGGAACAGCCAAGCATGGTTTTGGAAAAAGGGGCCCCAGCACCTTTTGATGTCCCCCCCTCTTCATTCATGTGCTGCCAGTGCGCTGGCTTGCAATGGCCCTTCGATTTGTCTGATGGTTTTTGATGGCCAGGAACATGACAGACATGAAACACTCTTTACCCAGCAGCCGAAAGGCACGAACAGAAGTGTGTGTGTGTGTGCGCGTGCGCGTGCGCGTGCGTGCGGCTGTAACCTTATGTATCATGATGCTCTGTTCTTTGTGTTTGTCTATGAATCTGCCTTAGTGTCCTCATGTCTCCAAGTTTACGAACACCCACTATTCCCCTTTGAGCAGCTATAGTTCCCTGGTTTTCAGTTGGGCAGCAACACAGATCGCTGAAATAGTGCAGCATCCTGCAGGGGGCTTTTTAGGGCAGCTAAAGCTCCAGGTCCTGCAGGGCAGCACTGTCAGGAAGGTTACTCAACTGGAAATACAATACATGACACACATACACTGGATATGAGTACACATGCATGCACATACACATCTTAGATTCAGAGAGATACACAAATCTACACGCAAACAGACACATGAGCATGCAGGCTGGATAAGCTGCTGCCTCTGTTGGGGGAGCCGCCCCTTCAAGGGCCAGTTCTCCCAGACAAAAGAGGTAGGACCAGCTCTGCAGAATCCATCACCGCAGATGGAAAAGCTTCACAGAAACCACTTTTCAGTTATCTGCTTCTTTTGTCAAAAAACTGTTAAATTTGAACTCAAAATGAAAGCTGAACGATTGATTTTGCTTACTATTATTCAGTGTGGAGTTGCATGCTGGTGTGTTCATCTTTTGTTCATCAACAGATTTTATACAATCTTTTTTTTTTTTTTTTAGAGTTTTTCCATCTTACTGTGCAATAACACATTTATGGTTAATTCACATGTGAAATCCCTTGCTTCTCCATCACAACAAGAGCTTAAAGGCATTAGAGGAGATTTAATTTCCTACGACTTTGAACGTAGCATGCGCACATACAACCTCTCCCTCACCCCCCTTTAACCTCCCCCCTCTTAACATTTACGAAGAAACGCCCCCCTCTAGAAACTTGCGTAGGACTCGTGAAGTTGCCTACAGCCGCAGTATAATAAATAATCAATAATACATTTTACCTGTCCAAGATGAGCAAAACAAGTCTCCAGCTAACTACGAAGCTATACCAAAGCAACACATACACAAAACACGTAAGTCCAAGGCGAACATAATCTACGTAACTAGGCCTGAGCCTGAAGATTTTTGATTGACAGGAAAGGGAGCAAAGCAAACGCCTTGGTCCGAGCGCATTGATTGGCTGATGTTTTTCAGGTCCTGCCATGTCCACAGTTATTTTTCTATTTTTTTTATTCTTTTAGAAACCATACATACAAGTCCACTAAAGGTCAGTATTTTCATTTTATGTGAATCAGACAAATTAAACAACAAAAACATTCTCCATAATGCCTTTAATGTCCCATTCAGCTTTCACTGTATATAAATTATTAATCCACCAAGGAGGTGGAGTTAAGTGATGATCGACGGTGGTTTGTCTGTTTGTTATCAACATTACTCAAAACGGAGTAACAGATTTAAATGAAATTTTCAGGGAAATTCAGAAATGACACAAGGACCAACAGATTGAATTTTGGCAGTGATGCGGCTTCTAGTCTGGATCCACAGATTTGTGAGTCATTGCAAGATAGCGGCACAGCATCACTGTAACTATGACCACAAGTGAAGCTACGTTAGCCGTCTGCTGATGATCACATGATTGTGATCCTACTACAAATCAGCCACTGCAGACTTATTGGGACTTATCTACTGGAAATGATACAAGGAACAATTGATTAAATTGTGGGGGTGTTTCCGAGTCCGAGTCCCATCAATTCCCCTTGCCCTCTACATATTTAGGTCATGCAATTTGGTATCAGTGCACAACACACACTTGTGCTCAGCGCAAGGTCATTGTGTTTGTGGATACAACTATATTATGTTGCCGTGATTTCTGCCACAAATTTTCCCAAGATTTCATTCATCGGAAATGATACGACTGAGCAGCCTTGGAGTACTGCGCTCAAGGAATGCTTTTCTTGTATAAATTAGTTTTTATCCTCCTCATTAGTTGTTGATGCCACAGGCTGTAAGGCAACTCACACGAGTGTCATAATGACAAGATTTATTAGCTAGTTCTTCGGTAGTAAAATATCAGAGCCAAGATTTAGTGCAAGCTATTGCAAGATTGTGTTGTTACAAGCAGTTTTCTCTCGGTATCTTAGAGGCTCACAAGCATCTTCTGGAGGTCAGACATCAAACACTGAGGCAGGCATTCATGTGTAGGTTGCTTCTCCTAGACTCTCAAATGGAGCATATGTTTAAAAGGAGACTAAGCAACCCAAAGTGGCGGATTGTTAATGTTTTCACCCAAGCCTGACACGACAAATGTGTGTAATCTACCTTTTGTGATGCAGAAGGGGGCACACTAATTGCAGTCTGATCATCTTAATTGAGCTTTTCACAGTGCACGTGTGTGTTAGTATGCCCCTCCACTCTTTGTGTGTGTTAGAGTGTGTGTTCACAGGGGGTCTTGTGAAAGTCCCGCTCTGCTGTAGACGCTGTGGCAGATGTACAGGACAGATGCCTGTCTGCTCCGCTGCATCTGTAGCTGGGCAAAACCCAGCCCCTCCACACACACACACTCACACAAACACACACCCCCCATCGTGCCTGTTTTTGAATCTGTGTCTCTTTTTGCAAATCTGTCTGGCACATTTTTGCCTCACCTCTCACAGCATCGGTTCTGTTTCTCTCTCAATCTCTCATCTCTCGCTCACTCCTCACCTCTGACACTCCTTCCTCTTCTCTTGAACTCGCACTTGCTGAATGCACTTTTGCACATTTTCTCGACCCAAATACAACCCAACAGAAATTAAACCTGCTGCTTAGATGAAGTTCCTATGTCACTTGATTCTTGTCCACCACTTTATCTGTAACTTTCTGTGTGGTTGTTTGCGTTTCTGCTGTGGTGATTCAGCTTCTCTTTCAAGCCTGCGTTGTCATTGCTTGTCTCTGGTTGCTGGTAATATCATATGTGGGTGTGTCTGGTTCACTTGAAGTTGAAATGCCCTTTACCCATATGTTCTGTCTGCAGAAATAGGTCATTAATTTATACCTCTACATTCAGTGCATTTATTTTTGATTGTAATTTAACCTCTCCTCAGTGGTTTATTGTATGCTAAATTGCACAAAGAATTTATAAAAATGTCTGCACGCTACTCCTGCACAGGAACTTGAGCTGTGCACTGGTCACTGTCTCTTCTCACTTCTCCTTCCGTCTTAAGTACTAAGGAAAAGTTTGGCTACGCTGTATGTATGCGTGCCAGCATTTCACAAGGTCTAAGAGATGACTGATCACTCAGCCATTGCTATTATCCCCCGAAGCATCACCGATCCCTTTACTTTCATGACTTTAAATTTATGTACCTTCCCCCTGTCCTGAGGCTTTGTTTAATGTGTGGCATCAGTCGTTTCTTCACAGATATCCATAATATAGTCATCAGTTATAAGCAGCTTTTTGGACAACAGTACTCCCATTATTCTCCCGATTTTCACTAGTGTTTCATAATGCCTTGAAATTATCTAAAAAAGTTTTTTGACTGTGTTGCTTATTACTAGAAACCTCGAGTGTGACTGTGGTTTGTCATGTGCCTGGCAAAAGCTTACATGACTACTTCTGCTTACAAGACAAATGTGCGGTGGTTACATATTTATTGATACACTTCAATGCTGTGACTAGACCTTGACATTTTGACAAAATTATAATTGCACAGACCTACTTTGATGTGTTATTTACTCGATTCACATGCACAAAATTTTACATTTTTTTGCCCATATCCTGAAAATGACAATATTAGGGTTTTTCTTGACGAAAGAATGGACATTCAGGTAGTGACTATGCACGACAGTAAGCATAACACAATGAGTCTGTCTTCCCTTATTTGACAAAAATGCATGCATTATCCTGTTATTTTTAGTACGTATGAGTTTCCCTTTGTGTTGCCAATAACCAAAAATTCTTCTATGCCAGAGAAACCCTGCCATTAATGTTCACATTGCTTGTGAAAATGAATTATCTTGTTTACATGCAGCAGTACGTACTTGTTAGTCCGTTGGAGTACAGCCTCCCTCTTTCATGACTTCAGCCTTGTTAAAAAGGTTGACGCTGTGATATTTACACATCTCTAAAAACTTGATGATGTCAAAGTCCTTCATACTGATCAGAAAAATGAGCTTTTCTTTATTTAAAAAAAAAAAAAGAATATTACTTTTTTAACCCTTTAAGCTTCAGTCAATTCCAGCCGTTTTCAGTACAAAAAAACGCTAATATTCTATTTTTAAATAAAAAAAAATGACGAAAAATACAGGGAATATCGGACGCGCATCGCGAGGTGCATTTCCTTGAAAACGACCGATTCGTGGATTTTATGCCGACTTCAGGACATGTTTTGGACAAAATAGTTTACTGGCTTGTGTTGTCTGGATGTAAAAGGTTGAATTATGGCCGTTTTTTGTGGAATCTTTTTTTCTGTGTGTAATAATGAACCCGGAAATGTGAGTCGCGCTGTGTGCGTTGAAGCCGTGTATAGAGAACGGATGGATGAATATTCGTTTTTGTCGGACAAATGTGTTTTTCTCACCCGCTGTGGTAATCACATCTGAAAGTGGTTTATACCGGCGGATTCATGAGAATCTAAGCTTTCCATCGGCGTATAGTGTTTGTATAATCGGGTTTGCAGCCGTCGGACATTCTTGAAATTCCTATGCAAATTAGTAGGTGTACCGCCGGCGGTACACCTATGACGCACTGAAGCGTAAAGGGTTAACTTGATGGGTGAATGTACAGTACTTGATATGCTGAGACTTCAAATGCTGCTCCAGTCATGAATGACCTCCTTGTTTCAATGTCAAGAGGTTGCTTACAGAAAATCCTGGTATTTTCTTTACATTTTTCTTTTAAAAAGTCCTAATTTCTGAACATAGTCACAGTTTTTATACTTTTTTCTGTCTGTGTTATTTAAAAATGCAACGAATACATGTTCAAAGCTGTTAATGTTTTCAAATTCACATTTACAGCAAATTTATTTTGTGGTGGCTCATTATATTTTAGATGTCTTATTCATCATCTTATACATATTTCCCCCAAATTTAAACTGACACATCTTGTATCTTTGTGAACACAGAAATTTATATTAAATTTAGTGGGAAACCCAACCCCACAAGATTTTAATATAAAATTCTGCGGGCTTAAACAATGCTTGGCCACACAACACAAGTTTATAGAGATGGGTTTGTGTAATCATTTGATCATAGGCTATTCTGTTACATGTGATCGTTGCCACATGTGGAGCATCTTTGTTATCTATTCAGAGGCTATTTTAGGGAGTTCTGAAGTGACTGTCAGTGTGAAAGAGGGCATTGCAGATGACGGTACAGACAGAACCACAATGAGTGAAAGGTTTAATCTTATGCTGAAGTATTTCTGTTTTCATGGGGAATCGTCTCTCCCCTACCCAGCCACAGTGGTCTGGAATGGTTTGGTGAAACAGTGTTAACCACAAGCAAAGGCTGTTGCACGTAACCTACCCAGCACTAACGTTTGATTGTGGTGTCATGCAATAACTATGTGGCAATGTTTCTGAATATTTGATAGAGCTATTTCCCTAATTATAAGGATGACTCAGATTGTGGCTGATCTAATTCCATTTTCCATTCATGCGCTGTTTTACTTCCCTTTGTCAAAATGACAAGAGCTGATTGCAAAGTGTTGTTAGCCTCAGCTCAAACACCACTGAGAAAGCACAGAGATCATAACACTGAACACATCCTCAGAGATTATCCATGACCTCACATGTCATTCCTGGCTACTTTAAGCTCATTCCAGGAGGAATGTCTTTTAGGTTGCCTGCAAGTAAAACTAAGAAACAGAAGTTTTAGTTGTTAGTTGAGTAATTGTTAGTTTACCTTGTTAATAGACTTATAAATTCCTTTTTTTGTACTTTTGTTTTGAACAGACTTCCCACTGACATGAACACTTAAACATTTTTGCTCTAAAGTTTTTAGATAGTTTTTATGAGTTGAAAATAATTTTCTGTGTTTGGAAGCTTCAAATTGCTTTGGACAAATTCATTTTTCAAAAATTGTATTCAACTATTATGATCAAACAACAATGCAACAGTAATCAATAATTTGAGTACTTCTCTTCGATTAAATTAATTTGTTCAAGTAATTTTTTAAAGACACAAATTAATTCATTTTACCTCCTTAAATTATTGCTTTTTAAAATTCATGTTTTACTCTAAGATGGTAAAATGTGTGTCTTTGAATTGTGGGCAAACAAGACATTTGAAACGATTGTCTTGACTAATGGAGACACTAATTGACATTTATTTTTTACAATTGTCTGCCCTTTCATCAATCAAAAAACTAATAGACTAATCAAGAAAATAACATTATTTGACAGTGAAAATAATTGTTAGTTGCAGTCCTCATCAATAACTTGATCAACTCCTTGGCACCAGTGGTGGATACACTGAGTGAATGTAAATAGGATGGAGGAAAATCTGAAGTGATTGATGTAGATACTGACTGTATAGGAAGGTGAGGGTCATATCTGTGATGTCATCCTTCCTGCAAGAGCAGCAGGCCACAGTCACCATCAGAGGCATGACATGTGCCCTGCAGGCCTGACATCAGCAGGTCTGGACTGTGTGTTCTCTGTATAATCAATCAGAGCTGTGAGCACAGGAGTCTCCCTGGGGTTAAGTGTGTGTGTTTATCTGTATATGACGCTGCTGAGAGAAAGATCACATCCTTTAATGCAGTCACATCTTAAGCACATACATGCAAATAAGTGAAATGTTTTAATCAAACCACTGCTTTTGACAGTTTGGCAGGAGCTGTGAGGAGCTTTTTCCTGTCTTGATATAATTTTCTCCATGTGGTGTTTAAACGGTATCAGGCTGCTTCTGATCATTTAAATGACATCAAATGTTTGGAACTCTTGGATTGCACCTCCAACAATTTCAGCTGTATTGGCTGGCAATCAGTGATTTCCAAAATACTGAATACACAACAAGCACAGTCTAGCTTTGCCACGAGACTGAAATATTGCTAAAATTAGCGTCTCATCATCACACCGTGAAGCAAGAAATAAAGCACTTTGCAGTCCGTTATTGAATGGATAAACCACAATCACTCTCAGCCGTCCTCCTCTTCTGTGTCCCCCTCCCACAGCTACACTGTGAGGGGCCCCTTGCTTTTCATAACAAAGGCCATGTCTAACCCGAGCGTGCGGCCCAGTATTGCGTGGCAGAGTGGAAAGCTGAGTGGGAAGCCTTCTGAGCACCCCAGCGTGTCAGGTGTCACCAACATCTGTGCATATGTGTGACTATCCACGCATCTGATGTGCCTTAATGGTGCATCTAAGCCTGATCTTTCACCAGTAGAGTTCTCTGAAATACCTCAATAACTTTGTGCTTGTGTATGTTAAGAAGGTGGGGAGGTGTAGAGGGGAGATGGGAGATTTTGGCAAAGTTGACAGAAGTAATTTGAGCACGGACCTTGCAACATTTAGACACGAGATGAGGAATCTTTGCTGGTGAGCTCAGCCCGGTTGTTTTTGTTTTTTCAGCTCTGGTGTTTTCTTTTCCTTTTTCGCTCTTTTTTTTTTTTTTTTTTACCTCTCTGCCCCAGTCCCGACTCTTCGTCTCCCCCTCTCCCTTCTCTTCTCCCCCACGCTCCTCTCCCTTTGCTCCTCACTGTCCCTCCGAGCCGGTCATTAACAGTTCAGCCCACCCCCACCCTCAAATGGACCCAGCTGGGGGAGAACATAGCTTTTTGGCTAGCAGATTGTGCAGGCTCTGAGGCTTTCCAGAGGTCACTGCGAGTATACTGTATGGGTTTCTGTATGTCCTCATTCCATACTTGGCACTTCAAGCGCCTTTATTTTTTTCCATCCAGCTACATAAAAGCACAGCCCTGTAAAAGCTGCTCGATAATCTTCACTGACCCCTACACCAACTCTAGAAGCTCCCTCTGCTTCAGCTTTGCGTTTCGTCACACCCAGTATCACTTTACCTCATCTGCCAGATCACAAAATAGCCTCTTAATGAGTGTTTCTCTTCTGTCTCCCCACTTTTCGTCATGCAGAGAAGCAATGAGGAATTACCTGAAGGAGCGAGGTGACCAAACTGTTATGATCCTGCACGCAAAAGTTGCACAGAAGTCCTATGGCAATGAAAAAAGGTGAGTGGAATATAAACGGCATCCTCTTCGTTAGTGTCCTCCCTGTGTGAAGGTTTCTGCAGACCTTAATAATCAGTAATAAATTTAAGTCATTAAGCTTTTTGACAATTTAGCATATTTATACTCTGTTTCCACACCACTGTCAAGAAAAAATGAAGTGAACTGTGCGAATTGAAAATGCAAATTCGTCTTGTTTCCATTTGCTTCTTTGGAGTTAATAAATTAGGTTGCATAGTGTCATCAGAAGGTGGCGCTATAGGCTACATTGCACAGTTGTAGAAGCCGAATACAAAAACAGCTGGTTTGCCACTGGCTTGCAACATGAAGAAGAAAGAAAGAAAGAAAACTTAAAACATCTGTGAGATATGTAAATGGTAATTCTGCTTGCCATGATCAACATAAACGCTTGTTTGAAAAACTCAGAGACAACTACAGATAAAAGCTTTTTTTAAAAATTGGGTTAGATTTTATGAACTTCTGAAAAAATAAATAATAAAAAACACGGATATTCGGATACCAAAATTAATATCCGGATAACGCCGTAGCGAACGGATATTCGGGATATTCGGGACCAGCCCTACAGCGTACTAGCTGTTGTTGCCTCCGGTTCTTTGTGTTAAACCTAAATGACCAACTGCTCGTTTCCATCTTATATTTACTAGAGAGATATAGCTGAATGTTGTAGGAGTTGCATCAAGATCACAATTTTAATCCTATGAGAGAAAAACACACTATAATAAAATTTAGACCACTATAATATACTACCTGTGTCGTAGTGCATAACTAATGTAACAACATATGAAGCCTTGTTTTGCAATCTGTGTCTGCTTTTAAAAGTCAACCCCTTTATGGAAAAGATTTATGGACAGGTAGCCGACATCACTCAAGGGGATCAGGCTAAAGAGTCGATTAAAAACATCCATTCCAGCTTGCCTCGGTGCCGAGTGGGTATCTTGACCTGTCTGAACTCCCATATCGACAGAGGTCAGAGGAGGAAATGAGTGGTGACCTTTTGCATGAGGCTATGTTCAGGTGAAGGCCACAGAGAGCAGGAAGAGGGTAGTTGGAAGCTTTGAAAATAAGGAAGAATAAATTCTCCAGTGGGTATGTCTTAGTGGAACCACGGGGTATTTACTTATAAAGCTTCAAGAGCAAGATTGTACGGGTCTTAGAGGTTCACAGGGCAACCTAACCTGTTTTTACCCTGTTTTGTTGTAAGAGTGAAGGGTGATCACTGGCTGTCACAACACCTACTCTTTTTTTTCTACTCTGCTCTCTTGAACTTGTCTCTTCTTCCTCAAACCCTTCCTGTAACTCTGCTCTCACCTTTCTACTTCTCACTTTCAGACTTTTTATAGCTTTTTCCTAACCGCCTCCCACCCCACCTCTTGCTCATTTTGCAACTCTCTTCAGCTCTCCATTCTCTGCTTGTTTTCTTGGCCAAGCTGCAGCGCTGCTTGCGATCTCATCAGGCCTATCTCTTGGCAAATCAACCGTTGCACGCCAGCTCTGAGACACCTCTGAGAGTTGGAGCACAACACGAGAGAAAGAGAGAGAGAAGGAGGTTGAGACTGAGATGAATTCCTCAGATAATTTTTCTGCTGTCTTGTCCAGTTAAAGTGACACCAGTCAGACAACGAGAGGAAGCATTCAAACACTCTTGTCACATATGCGTGCTTGAATCAGCTGCCTCGCTGCTGGTTTGTGAGTTGCTCAATGGCATGCCAGTGCAGGGCTTGAATTTGTTAAGATCACAGCTTAAGTAACCAATAAACCAATAGGCCTCATGCCGAAAAGTGTCTGAATGAGTCTGCTAAGCAAGTCCCAAAGGTATCTCTGCTGTATCACAGCTACAATCACTGTATTCAGATCCACAGTCAGGTATGTGTGCATATCAGTGTTTCAACATTCTTTGGCCTCAGCACCCTGTGTTCATGTTTTTTATGTGTCTGTCTCGCACCTCTGATTACTTCTTTCTGTATTGTCACAAGGGAGCCCAAGAAACCCCAGAAAGTGGGTGCATGGAGAATTTCAATGTGCCGTCTCCCTCTTTCTGGCTGCCTCTTTCTGTCTGCGCTTTTTATAGGAGGTGAAAGTAGACAAACACCCACAGAGACAGACACTGGTGTTGCGAAATAGGTCGCTTTCCAGTTCCACACTGACGCACATGAATTTATTTGAAGTGTGCTGGTTCAGGAATGACTTGATTTCTCTTTTACCAAAAACCGAAGTTGTCACTTTTTTGTAATGACGTTTTTTTTCCCCCGACTTTAGCAACAATATTTCAGGAGAGAAGAACAGGAGAGGTATGCAGTCTCTAAAATGGAAGAAAAGTTGCTTTTTATTTGAAGTGCTGCTTTATATTTCCTCAATAGATCATTTCTGTGCTGGAGTGCTCATGGTAACATCTGCTAGATTAAGTTTGACAGCCTCAAGATAGAGGGTTTAGAGCAGTTGCACAAAACAGCACGTTGATACAGGTTTTTGACTATGATTGAAGCTTGGTACAGGTCTGCCCTCTTCTGGTGTAAATGAAGAGATGCACCTTATTTGGTTTCTATTATGACAGTATTCTGGCTTTTTGAGTTGCTAACATTCAGACTGAGTTGCTTTCGTAGTTGGGTCTTTGGACATATACTGTTCAAATGTATTATTTCTTGTTCAAGGTTCATGTGTTTTATTCTTTTAACACATTTTTTTTTCAAAAAAAAAAAACTGAGCAATTGGGCTTAAATCATTATAATAAGGCAGACTCCATCTTTTCTACTGTTAGCACTTGTGCCAGCAACTTTATCAGCTTGTTGAACCAGCACATGATTATCTATACACCGCTTAATCCTCATTACGGTCATTGGGGGTCCTCAGCTTGTCTTTGGACTGTGGGAGACACTGACTTGAAACTTAATTTTTTTTCTAAAGTCATAAAATTCCCTGGACCTGCGGCCGTCATTGTCAGATGTATCTGAGTGAGGACCTCTACCTTTGCACTTTCCTCCTCCTTTTTCTCTCCTTATTTTGTTTCTAATAATGTTAACCATGAACTACTTCATCCTTCAAACTGCAGAACAGACTGCTTCAAGCGTCAGGCAGGCGTCAGCTCTACGAATGTCAGTACTTTGATGATCGTTTCTCACGTGTTGTCTTGGGATTTGAATTCAAGAAATCATGCGTATATGTGCTTGTGTCCAGGTTCTTCTGCCCTCCTCCCTGTGTGTACCTGATGGGCAGCGGCTGGAAGAAAAAGAAGGAACAGATGGAGCGAGACGGCTGCTCTGAGCAGGAGTCGCAGCCTTGTGCCTTCATTGGCATAGGCAACAGCGACCAAGAAATGCAACAGCTCAACTTAGAGGGAAAGGTACAACACCTGCCCACACATACTTGACGTCACTCTCATTTAGCTTCATATTCAGCAGCCATAGCTATTCATCTTTACCTCCAGGTGCTTTTCAGTGATAGTACAGTAAATTTCTTTGGAGGTTTTCCATTGACAGCGGTGATAAGTATGCATTGAAATCTTGTGTAAAGCATGATTGAAATTGATTTTAAATGGATATTTTAAATGTTTGTGTTTTATCTGACTAGTGGTTTTACATGTTTTTGAAAAAATTACACAGATTAAGTCATTTACAGCAAAACAAATCTAATTATTTATTTCCTTTCTGTTTCTTCTCCTCCCTCCCCAACATCGTCATGCAGAATTATTGCACAGCCAAAACCTTGTACATATCCGACTCCGACAAAAGAAAGCACTTCATGTTGTCTGTCAAGATGTTCTACGGCAACAGCGCTGACATCGGTGTCTTCCTCAGCAAGAGGATCAAAGTCATCTCCAAGCCCTCCAAAAAGAAGCAGTCCCTCAAAAATGCTGACTGTGAGTGTGTGTTTGAATCTTATACAGACTGTGTATATGTTTGGCCTGTGGCCCTCACGTCACATTTATTTATTCATTTTTCTATGTTGGAAAACACATCATGGGTGACAAAGAGCCACTAGCCTGGCAGACTTATTCCAACTCTAAACCAGTGTATTGATATTTTGAGATTTTACATATCCATTTATTTCATTTCTTGTCTTGTTCTGACATATTTCTCCACCTTTACTACCTTTTTAAATTCCCATTACTGTTTATTGTATCCTCACTGTGTTAGTTAAGTCTAATTTAATACTACACTGTTTCGATAGTTACATTCTTGTGTAAAGCACTTTGTGACTTTTGAAAGTTATTGTGTAATTTAATATTATCGGTACTATTTCTAACCACTAGAGGTCAGTGTAGCTGTAAATCGATTGTTTTAATCATGTCACTTGTAGCACGCTTCACTGGTTTCCACCATGTGTCATGTCTTCTTTCGTACCTGTTATATCACACTCTTACCACAGCTGACCTGTAAGCAGCATTTCCACTTTTAGGTCATTGCGTAACCTTCCTGTGTTTGTATGTTCTTGCCTGTCCACAGTGTGCATTGCATCGGGGACCAAGGTGGCACTATTCAACCGACTGCGGTCCCAAACAGTCAGTACACGTTATCTACACGTGGAAGGCGGAAACTTTCACGCCAGCTCCCAGCAGTGGGGCGCCTTTTACATCCACCTGTGTGAGTGTCAGCAAGGTTACAATGTTTTATCTGTAACAGAAGCAGTGGAAAAAAAATGACTGTAGGGAAGTCCAGTGTGAGGGAAAAAAAAAGTTGTATTTCTATAGCGCTTTTATCCAAAGCGCTTTACATGATACGTCACATTCACACACTGATGGCGGAAGCTGCTATGCAAGGCGCTAACCATGACCCACCAGGAGCAATTACGGGTTAGGTGTCTTGCTCAGAGACACCTCGACATGAGCTCAACGGGCCGAGGATCGAACCGGCAACCTTCCAGTTACAAGACGGCCACTCTACCCACTGAGCCATGCCGCCCCATTAGAAAAGTGAAGAAAATCTAATGAAGTTTATCAGCTTGTCACTTCCTTGTCATACGTCTGTTTCTGTTCATTACTATGCCAAGAAATGGCTTTATGTGATGACGTTTGTCTGTTAGCAACATTACTCAAAAACGGATTTGGATGAAATTTTCAGGGAAGATCTGAGATGACACTTCGTCCCATCAATTCCCACCGCCCTCTCCATATTCAGGTCACGAGATTCGGTATCCGTACATAACGTACAAATGCATAACACGTTCAGCGAAAGGTCATTTTGTTTGTGGGTACATTTATATTAAACAGCCACATTCTATGTTGCCGTGATTTCTGATCATCACAAACTGATAAATAAATGCTGCATTTCTAAACATAAATGCTGCATTTCTGACAATTCCTTATGGGGGAATGAACAGCTTTTACGGGGTGCTGTGCTCTCTGAATGCTTTCTTACAGATGTAACTCCACACTTTATTATAGTAATCACACAGCTGATTCATCACTGACAAAGGAATGATTGACTGAATGGCAGTGGGTTATAGTGTTTGAAAAGCAATGAGGCTCGTGGGTGTTTGGTTGCAGCACTGATGCTTTTTTTCTCTCTTATTCTGTGTTTCCAGTGGATGATGAGGAGTCAGAAGGAGAAGAGTTCACTGTGAGAGACGGTTACATCCACTATGGACAGACAGTCAAGCTGGTTTGCTCTGTCACTGGCATGGCCCTGCCCAGACTGGTAACTATTACATAATTTGAGTGGGACAGAGACGATAATAAGCCAAATAGGTTACAATGTTTCATCTATGTATGTAACGGGGATACCGATTCATTAGGCAGCAGCTAAGAAAATACAATGACAAATCACCGGGAGATAGAAATTGCAAGAATTTAAAGGAATGGATCAATATTTTGGGTTCAATAGATAAATGAGGTGTTATGTCAAATTCATTCAATTGAAAATAAAGAAGGAAATAGATTTTTGAAAGAAAGATGTGCATAACTGCTCTACAATAACATTAACATAGAATTATAGAAATAACATCCGTCTACGAAAAATGCATTTGTGGTTTAAGAGGAACCGGTGGAGAGTAGAGCAGATGTCTTGCTGAATGACCATTGTTTAATAACTTTAGCTAATTTATTACAGCACAATATTATTACTTTTGCTATCACTTATAACACAGCTTTCACTTTTGAGAGACAGAAAAAGGTGGGAGAGAGCTCACTAATTTAGAAGTTTGGAAACGACTTACAGTGCACAGTTCATGTTTTCATCGTCCTGAATCTGACGGATTTGTATCATGTCGCTCTTGCCAGCATCACAACCAGAAGCTGCTGCTGATGTTGGAACTGACACAGCTATCAGAGAACCATACTGGCTGTCCATCTCACATGGTTCTGCTTTAGACATCCTATTTGGAACTGCAGTGTATCTCTAGATCATAGTCCTCCTCTTTAAAAATTGGCACTGCACTCTTCACCTGCGCACAAGTAGCCCAGGCACGAAAGCAGCTCCATTCTTAGGAAATGTTGTGAATGGCCTGGCCAGCTGAAGTTTGTGTAGTCTGCGCGTTAGATAAGCAAGATGAAAAATTGTGAAATGCCACGCAATTAGCAAAAACGACCAAGTTGCTAAGTTACAGCTGATTAGATTCTGTGCCACTGCAGTCGCCAAGAGACGGCGCCCATGTGAGGCATGATGTTACACAATGTAAAAGAAAATTCCTGCTTTTTCACTGGAATGTCCAACTTTGTGTCTTAGAAAATGTATAAAATCATAGATCAACTTTTCTTACAAAAAATTATACATTTTCAGCCAGAAAGTTATACATTTACAGACACAAATTCACCCTGCAAGTTGCTCTTTAACTAGAAATAGTTTAACATTCTGAGAATTTGCAATGTGTGGTTGAATTTCTTGGTCTCCATTCAGCGGCACCTTGGTGCTCTTCATCTTTGTCTTTATGCAAATGAAACAAACAAGGTTTCAGTCTTGTGCTCTCCTGTCACTTTTAAGAAGAAATCAAATAAACTTGTTTCCCAAATTGTTAAACAGGTGATAATATAAAGGTCACCTTTTTTCTACCACTTTCATGTCCTGTAATTTTATATTCCCTCATTTCCCTCTGCTTCAAATTCAAATCATGGTAATTTTTTTTTACCACTTTCCTCAATTTCTACCATGTTTTCTGCAATTTCCTTAAACTTCTGTTATTCCTGTTTTTCTATCCTTCTCTGTATCTTCTCTCCATTATTCCATCTCACCTCCAGTTGGCTAATCTTCCTCTCTTTGCCTTTCAGATCATCCGAAAGGTGGACAAGCAGACGGCGCTGCTGGACGCCGATGACCCAGTCTCCCAGCTCCACAAGTGTGCCTTCTACTTGAAGGACACAGAACGCATGTACCTGTGCCTTTCCCAAGAAAGGATCATCCAGTTTCAAGTCAGTGTTGCTTTTATGTCTGCTGTTTCTGCACGTAGTTTCATGATAGAGTACCTGTATGAAGATGGGTAAGTCAGGGTGCATCATGCCTCTTTTTCTTCCTCTTCTGCTAGGCCACTCCATGCCCAAAAGAACCAAACAAGGAGATGATCAACGATGGCGCCTCCTGGACAATCATCAGCACAGACAAGGCCGAATACACTTTCTACGAGGGCATGGGCCCTGTCCACTCGCCTGTCACCCCTGTGCCTGTGGTAGAGAGCTTACAGGTACGCAGAGAGACATTATTTAGATACACAGACTCCAGCAGGAGATTTCAGCTTTGTTGTACCACCTCCCTAAATGCTGCCACACTGCAGGTTTTGCGCTTTCATCTCACTTGATCATCCTCTTTGTCTGCAGCTGAACGGCGGTGGAGACGTCGCCATGCTGGAGCTGACAGGACAGAACTTCACTCCAAATCTGCGGGTCTGGTTCGGAGACGTTGAGGCGGAAACCATGTACAGGTGGGTCTTTGCTGCAGTTTCATTTTTTGGGAGTAGTCTTAGGTGTCGGCCAATTAATCACAGCGTATTGTGTTTCTTCCTCACCTCTCTGCTGCTTTTTATGCACACGATAATTTACCAGGTCCCATTTCCCAGACAAATGATATCCACTGGAATCATTGTGGCCAGAACATCTCTTTTTTTCCTTTTCACAAAAGAGGCAGGAGATAGTCCTTTACAAGTGGTTTGAGGAGTTATTAGATCTTAGACTCACACAAAATGGTGAGACTTTAAATGTAATGACTGTGATTGTGACATGAATTAGTACTGAAAAGGCCTTCTAAAACTGCACTGACTGAATAACACAATTTAACAATCTAAGAAATAAATGCTTATCTCAGCTTCAGTGATTAGTTGGTGGTAAATCATATGTTGCAGTACATTTGTGCCCATCAAAGCTGCAGTACAGTGGTTATTGTGTTTCAGATTGACCACAACTTTGAAAAGGCCAGCATGCTCAAGTGTTGCGTTGTTGTAGAATTCATGTCTGTCATGTTAATTTTATAGTGATTACTTTTTGTGTTGAAAAGTGTCACCCACCATGGATGGGTGGATGGATGGATGGATGGGTGGATGGATGGATGGATGGATGGATGGGTGGATGGATGTGACATTTGGCAACAGATCTTTTCCTTTCACACAGTGTGAGATCTGTGGATGTCATGATACAAGAAATTTGGTCTTCTGTGCCAATACCACTGAAATTCTATGATTTCCATGCCGCTGCACAAACGTATATCATTGAAATGAATACATTTCAACGTCTTATATTTAAAAGCAACTTGTACTGGAGCTTTCCAGTAATTAAAGAAAACATTACTGTTAATTAGAGCAATATTGTGCCAAAACTATTTTTAAAAATAACTAACTTTTCATGGCAACACTAGTATTTCAACTGCAGCCCCCATTTGTCCGGTATTTGGGGAAAAAAATGACACAAATAACAAATAAAGTATATTCGAAATATTAACATTACAAACACTGTACATAGAGTTTTTAACCCTCATGTTGACCTGTGGGTCAAAATTGACCCATTTTAAAGTTTGAAAATGTGAAGAAAAAAAAATTCTCAGTGAAACTTCTGGTTTCCACATTTTCAACATTTTTAGGAAACCTCTGAACATTTTTTGGTGGAATAAAGAAATGTTAAAAGTGCATTCACAAAAAATAAACCGAAATCCAAAGAAGTTTGCTGGATTTTGGCTGATTTTTTTGGTGAATGTTCTTAAAGAATATATTAGACATTTTACTGATATATATGTAATCACTTTAGATATTTCAAGGATTTTTTTAAAGAAGTTTTTCCCCCTTTTTAAAAAAAAAAAAACTTAAAACAATTTTCCAGCCACATTTGGTGGATTTTTTTTTTCTTAAATAAAACTTTTAGGGGAAACTTTTTTTTTTTTCATACAAGGAAGCAATATTTTTTGGTGCCCGTAAATGAGGGTTCATTTGGAGCTGTTGTGAAGTCTGGGCATGACTTTTGTAAAGAACAGACATCCTCATGTACAAACAGACCAGAAGCTCCTTAAAATGATCTCAAATTAAACGCAGACTATAAATCTGTTCACTCTGACAACGTTGCTTTGTTTCCTCTTTCCCATCAAACACCCTGCAGGTGTGCGGAGAGCATGCTGTGCGTGGTGCCCGACATCTCCGCCTTCCGTGAGGGCTGGCGCTGGGTGCGGCAGCCCGTCCAGGTGCCCGTCACGCTGGTGAGGAACGACGGCATCATCTACTCCACCACACTGACCTTCACCTACACGCCGGAGCCCGGTCCGAGGCCGCACTGCAGCGCCGCCGGGGCCATCCTGCGGGCCGGAAACTCCAGCCTGCTCAGCAACAGCAGCCAGGAGCCCGGCTCCGGTGTCTACGGCACCAACAGCACCTCCAACGCAGGAGTCACATCCTCATCCTCCACCGCCGCAGCTGTGGTCTCCTAACGCACACAGGGGCCCACTCAATACATTATGCCTTGAGAGCAAATATACCATGGGGTATATAAAGACTATAGGAGATAAACAAAAACTGTCTCACTCTAAAGTGCTGCGTATAAATTTTGGATACAAAGAAGCTGAAATGGAAAAAAATCGGTGGGACAAAGGAGCAAACACAGGGGAGATCTGAAGGAGCGGCATCACAAAGTTGTCAACCGACAGGAAATAAGCAGAAGTGCTCCTTGACGTGCCCCCCTCCTCTCCTGTGGTTACTTTAGGGACCTGCCTGTCCAGTTCTGGTGTTTGGAATGAGTGAAGTTCCTGCAGGCTCAGAGCACCAGCACCTTTCTACAGCTGTGAGAATGGAAACCACAACAACAATACATCCACTGTGTACAAAAAAGATGTCTCGAAAGGAAAGTATATTTTTGCGCTGCCCCTGCTCCCCCCCCCCCCCCCCCCCGACCCCGCCCTCCCTCCTCTTGTTTTATAACTCTTCCTTTTGTTTCCGTGTTGTTTTGCATTAATTTGCAGAATCCTAAAGGGGCGTGGATGTATTGTTGTTGGAGGGAGCGCCAGGATGCAGAGGGACACACATAAAACGTGATGATAACATAGTTTTTATGGACCAAGGATCTTGTATAAGCTTTAGTAAAGGTACATTTTTCTCCATACCTTTTTTGTATTAAACATATAGTACACTTTTGTTACCAAATAGTTTCTATTCTTCCTCTGAGCTTGGGCTTTGTTTTCCCCCTTTGAGGTCCAAAATCCCAACCTGTATGTTATTGCGACCTTACTACAAACGCCTGCTTTTCAGTCTTTGGATTGATTCTTTTGTTTGTTTGTTTTGATACTCTCTCTTTTTCTGTTGGGGAAAATCTGAAGTCTGGTTTGTTTATTTACATAAGCGAAGGTTGTTTTTTTCTGTTGTTTTTTTTAATTATTTTTAATTGGGGAATAACCTCAGAGGGCCTATTTTTTATCATTGGTTTTTATGAAGTCTTTAAAAGAAAAGCTTTAAGCAACGCCTCTGCCTTGCCTGCAATACTCTATGTGCGCTATGTCTCCTGGAAAGTATACACATCAGTACATCTCACATGGAGCCATAGCAACATTTGCAGAATCCGTGAAAAAACTTAGACTTCCATGGTAACAAAAATAAGTCAGTTTGCCATTTTCAAACTAATGTAATAAGCGTAGTCATTGACTTAAAAGGATAGCCTTAGTACTGTATATTCTTACTGTATACACAGTTAAACCTGTCACATATCTAATATCCTCTATCTGTCGCTCCATCCGTCACTGCTAACGTATCAAACAATGTAGTGTCTCAAAACTGCACCTAGCAAGGTGTCTTCCAGTGTGTGCTGTGGTTCTGGTGGCATTTATCTCCAGCGGTTTTCTAAAAAAAGATGGACACTTTTCAATTTGATGTGGCCTTACTGCAAACTTCAATTACAAGAAAAAAAAAGCCTAGAAAAATTCACCTTTTTCTTATCTGCTGTTTACTCACCTTGGAAGAACCTGTGCATAGCACAAAAGCAAGCTGATGCCTCGCTTCTTATCACAGGAGCTCCGCTGTTTAGAGCTCGTTGCTGCGGCTCTGGAACCACCTTTTCATGCAAAGCAGCCTTCCAGAAGGATCTCTCAGCCTTCATTCTTGGTGTACAAGTACAATAACCCAGTTGTTTTATTCTCATGCGGTGCCCGGCACCTTCTCACTTTTGGTACAATGTCTCACAAGCAGTTTAAGTTCATTTCAGCCTTCTTTTCTGTTCTGTTTTGTATTTTTTTAATTGTCCTGTGGTTTACGGTGTGTACATTGTGAACTCACTGTCCAAGAGGTTACACTCATACATGTTTCATGGCGACTGCGTCTCCTGTAGGAGTATAAAGGCCTTCTAAATGTGTATTATTGAATATGTGCATTTCCAAACATAACAGCAATATTGTACAGGTCATTTCATGATTTTTGTCCGCCTGAGCACTAGTTCACCAGCCAGCAAATGTGTGTGTGCGCGCGTGTGTGTGTGACTTTCATATGTAGTCGCTGTAATGGAATAATGAGTCAGACTCGCTCCATTTTAAAGAGTGTTCCAGCTCCTGTCCAAGAAAAACTAAACAGCTTTCATTGGGTTTTTCTGTCTTCCGCCAGAATCCAAATGTCTGACAATTGTGGAGAAACATTCAAAGGCAATACTTGTGATCTTAATATTACAGTATAACTGTAAACACTTCCGGGAAGAACAATGATACTGTAACTTGAATGTCTGCTTAATGAAGTATTTCAACGTTTTCTGACACACAGACCCTTGAAATAGGAACAAAAAAGGATTCGCTTGCAACCCCTTTGGTGTAAAAAGAAAATTATTAAGTTATGCTCCCATTTCGCCATTCTTGCCCAACTGTTTGTCATTAATGTTAAATGTTTTATATTGTAATATTGATATTTTTTAAATTATTGGTACAAAGTTTCCCCTTGTCTTATGTCGAAAAACAAAATAAGAAAAGTGCATTATTGCCCGTGCTGCCTGGGTTGGCCTGGGAGTTTTTTTTCCCCCTTTTATTTTATTTTTCAAAAGGCCACTTCCTGTCTGCCCTGGAATCATGGAGGAGTTGAAGGTGCTGCAGCAGCAGTGTAGCATCTAAAACCCTGAATATTCTTCAACTCTGGCAACGAGCTGCAGGTCAACCTGAACCCTTTACTGTGCAGGATGGAGGTCACAAAAATCTTAAACTGATTTTTAACTTGAGTGTTTTTTCTATTTCTTCTAGCTCTAAATTCAGCGACTTTTTAACCTAGCTTCTGCATTAGCATCGCCCGCCCCTCCTTCACCGCCCCGCGAGCTTTGGATATTTTTGGTTTTTGTTTACATGTCGAGTCCCCTCTTTAGGCTAACCACCCGTGGCTCCTCTACTTCTCTTCCTGCGAGTCTGAACAGAGCAGCTTTGTCACATTCGCTCAAACTAATAAAAGGGGTGATGCATGCGTTTGGAAAATGTGTCGCCTTGACAATCCGAGCTGGTTTACAGTTTCTCTTAAAGCATCTGGAGTTTTAAGGGAAAGGGAGGATACAAATAACTTGATAACACCTCATTCATAAAGGGGATGAACTGTCAAAAGGGGTAGAAGATATAGCAATGTTACATGCCTTCTCAAAATGCACGCTGTGTTAACCTGGCGGCAAAGCTTTCATAGAGAAAAAAAAAACACCATCTCCTTAGCATTTTAATGCTTTGACAGAATATCTTAACTGCTTTTTTTTCTCTTTGTGTGTCCGGTCATGTTTGTTTTACACCTCCAAAAGCAGCTGTTCTTGTGTTTTTGTTTTTATAATGAGCTCTGAACAATGTATGTATCCTCTAATATGCCAAATGTCTTTTATAATGTAGTTTTCATGCACTGCTAAACAAAACAGGGCAGAGTGAGAGGCAGCTTTAAACAAATAAAAAAAGGAGTGTGGAGCCCTTCTCTGTCGCACTCAGCCTTACTTCTCCTTAAGACTATTTGGCTGTTTGCACTACAGAGCGCTAACCTTTCTATTTCTCTCACATTTCATCCTCACTCATGTTTTTTTGTATGTACATGTGGAGTTTTCTCACCTTTTCCCCACCTTCCTTCCTTTTGTTCTTTTTTAACATGCAGCCTGTTATGCTTAGCTTTGCAGTTCACTTTTTGTTTTGTCATTTCCCCTCTCCTCCTCCTCCTCTTCTTCTTCGTCACGTCCTTTCACTATCTTTCACTTCTCTCACTGTATCTGTGTATTATTCTAGTAAATGGTAAGCAGAGGTGTCATTGTGGTAGTATACTCAGTGCTCAAAGGGTTGCTGATGGTAGAAACCTGTGCCGTTTGTAACATTTAGCAATAACGTCAAAACAAAGGGGACGGTTTTTTTGATAACATACGTTAGTTTGTTTTTGTACATATTGCAGCTCCAGATCATGCTCAAAAATCTGTATGTCATTAAAAGAAGAAAAAAAAACGAGAAAAAAAACTTGCAATATTGGCATAAAAATGAGAAATAAAAAAAAGTGATATAAAAGTCTCGGTTTGTGTATGTTTTTAATCGTCACCTGAAGCTTAAGCAAGTATGGATTTACACTTCACTTTAAATATTTCAGCAAAAATAGCTTCCTTTTCCTTGTGTAAAGACTTAACTGAGCCATATTTTATCTTTTCTCCCCTCCAGTGACGGTTAAACGTCTCCCAGCGGCTGCAGTGTGAAGGCGGGTCAGAGCTTTGGGCGTCCACTGAGCCCAAATGGAGCTCTTATCCCTGGGAAGAAGTCCCAGCAGATTCCCTCTGTTCTTTACATCCCCTGAAAGCTGTTAAAAGCTCCAAGCTCCTCTGCCCCGAGTCTGCATACTAGGCAATCAAGGTCAGCTATTAGTTGATGCGTTGTAGACACCGTGTACATTACAAACCAGTACATTTACTGGGATTATGTTTATACATTCAGTTATGAGCAAAGTATCATGCAGCAGAACAAAACACTTGAAAAATACAACATTTTCCATTTGGTTAAAAGAAACAATTTACACAACATACTGATACAGAGACACAGAATATGTTGCTACATCGATGCTGCTATATTTAACAGGACGAACCGCGGCTAATGCCAGGAATTCACTCTTTGAAGAGGAGCTGCAGGTGTTTAGAGTCCCACATATTGATAAGGCCTCTCCAGTTCACATTGTACACACTGTACAATCCCTTAGGTAACCACACACACACAGTGGGTCAAGGACGTGAGCAGAACTACTTGTGCAGTGGGGGATTTTTGTTTTGAAGCTACTGAGTAGGTTTACACTGCAGCGTACCAGGCAGTCACTGCTGAAGATGACAAATAGTAGCCTGTTTACAAAAGTGAGATTGTTTCTGGCACATAGGGGAAGCCAGTAGCTACATGATTAAAAGTCACAAATATTAATGCTGCTTTTGTGATTTCGTGCACTGTATTTAAAAGACAAATGTAGCTTTTGAGTTTGAAAAGACAAAAAAATAAACACGAAAATGTCTTACACCTGCATTCATTCTAACAGCCAACAGGAGGCGACACCTGCTGTTGCAAAAAAAGAAATCTGATTAAACTCGAAAAGCACTCGGAGAGCGCATACCTCCGCCAGGCCATCTGTTTGTCTGTCTGTCTGTTTGTGTGTGTGTCCGTTTGTCTGTTAACAGCATAACTCAAAAAGTCATGGACGGATTTTCACCAAATTTTTACAGGATGTCCGGACGAGCAAAAGTAACAATCGATTAGATTTTGGAGGTGATCCGGATCACCGTCTGGATCCAGACAATCGATTAGATTTTGGAGGTGATCCGGATCACCGTCTGGATCCAGACAATCGATTAGATTTTGGAGGTGATCCGGATCACCGTCTGGATCCATTGGGTTTTTCTGTCTTCCACCAGAATCCAAATGTCTGACAATTGTGGAGAAACATTCAAAGGCAATACTTGTGATCTTAATATTACAGTACAACTGTAAACACTTCCGGGAAGTGTTTACAGTTCTCTCAATTGGACAGAGACCTTCAAAAAAAATCCTGGATCCAGACGGTGATCCGGATCACCTCCAAAATCTAATCGATTGTTACTTTTGCTCTTCCGGACATCCTGTAAAAATTTGGTGAAAATCCGTCCATGACTTTTTGAGTTATGCTGTTAACAGACAAACGGACACACACACAGACAGACAGACAAACAAACTCCGGTGATTACATAACCTCCTGGCGGAGGTAATAAAAGTCTATGAGAAAATGACCCAACTTCTTCCTTGATCTGCTACCTCAGTAAATGTTTTCCTATTAAGTTTATGGTCTCAATCCCTAGTTTCAAGACTCCTTCAATACAGCATGATGTTTATTTAGTAAATTATCGTCCATTTTTGAGTATAGTAGATGATCAAGCAGTGACTACCTTGTGATTGGCAGGTCACTGCTGTATCGTATAGTGTCCTCAAATTCCTATTCAGATCACACTGCTCACTTTTGGTGTCAGGTTTGAAAAGATGAAGGCAGCCAAGTTCCAAATTTAAATCCACAAACCAATGAGTGATGTCTTAGATGCGTTGTATGTCTAACACGACTTTGAAGTATTTCTGAATAGAAAGGCAAATGTTAGTTGTGTAATCCATTACATTAAACAACAAGAGAGGCACTCAGAGAGCACAGTACTCCTCCAAGGCTGCTCAGTCACTGCATAATTTCTGACAGATAATATCTTTAATAAAAAATGACCTTGCGCTGAGCACAAGCGTGTGCTATGCATGTGTATGTTTTGTACGGATACCGAATTGCGTGACCTAAATATGTAGGGGACAGCAGGAATTGATGGGACTCAAAACACCTCGACAATTTAGTCAACTGTTCCTTGTATGATTTCCGACAGAAAAGTCCACAGCGGTCGATTTGTAATTGGATCACAATCATGTTATGTAGTGTTCACTTGTTGTCATAGTTACAGTGATGCCATGCCACCATCTTGCAGTGATACAGAAATCTTTAACAAATCCATGAAACCAGACTGTAAGCTGCATCGCTGCTAAAATCTAATGACTTGGTCCATGTGTCATTTCTGACCTTCCCTGAAAATTTCATCCAAATCTGTTTGTCCGTTTGTGAGTAATGTTGTGCAAAGACAGACGAACAGAGAGACAAACGTATGCCAATCATAACTCTACCGTGTTCCTTGGCTGAGTAATAAATGGTCTCACATGTTGGGGAAAATAGGATTGTCAGCATAATTTATGAAGCTAGAGTCAGGAGACGCTTAGCTTAGCATTAATATTTTTTGTAAACAAACAAGTAAAGTGTTTTACATTTCTTTCTGACCAGCAGGAGGCGACTTCTCTTGTTGCTTAAAGAAGTCAGATTAAATACAAATCCAGGCAGAAAGGACTCACTTCTTATTGATATGTTACTTCAGTCGTTTTCTTAGTGAGTTTTATCATTTCAGTTGGTAGCATCAAGTTTGTTTTCATATTCCATGATGTTAATTTGTAAATTATAGTCCTCTTTAGTGGAAAACAGACAATACATCAAGGTTTAGGATGTGGCTCCCTTGTGATTGACAAGAACCTCAGTTTGTTTTTGTTTTTTTTCGATCAGATATACTCATTCGCTCTATCCAGTTTCAGGACACCAAGATGCCAAAATAGTAGTATACAAACCCATCTGTGACTTTATTGATCTTTTAGATAAAGTCTCTGGATCAATTCTTGGTGAAACTTTCTTTAAACCTGCCTTCATGTTGAGAGTTAATGTCGTGACATTTTAGCTGTATTACTACACAATATGATGGATTACACAAGTCAGGAAGGTCTCATAATATATTTTCAGAAATGACTAGTAAGACAAAGCATGCGTGACCTGTACAGTCTAGCTATTAAAGAAATTGTGACAATATTCTTCTCCACTTAAACAACTATAACAGTAGTTCTTTAAAGTCACATTGACTTTGAAGGTATTTCTTTGACTTTGACATAAACTGGGCAAACAACTGCAGTCACGTCTGCAGATTAGCTAGCAAGAAAACCTTGAACTGACATTGTTGAAAACATCGAGTGAGCCAGACCTCGGTGTTTTCATGAGAGATATGTAAGAAGATGCTTATCCTTTTGTGTTAACCTTTTGACACTGATTAACTTGAAAAGTAGTTACGTGGTTTCTGAAAGACTTTCTAGTGCCTGCTCAGTTACAGATGCAGTAAAATGTGGTTAAATATGAAAAAAGGATAGGCTTTTTATCTTTCTGTCAGACTTGTGACCCCTGAAGCCATATATGATCAGGTATCACTTAGCCACTTTGAATGCTCCAAGCTTTACGGAAACATTTGGCCTTGTTGATGTGCTAGTAGAGCACTGAATGTGCGCCAGTTCTGCTCCACAGACAATATAACGTACCCATGTCATGTCACACTTGAGCTAAAGCGACATAGCTGCTCATAAACTAGTCCTATAAGCACTGTGAGGGCTTTACGCTAAAATAACACACCACAGATTCCTTCATGTGTTTGCACTCAGGCCAGTACTTTCACACAGACACATCAGTCCAGTCTAAGTCAACTCACTCCAGGCTGATGCACGGATGCCGGTGTACGTGAAGCGTGTGCTGCCTCCACTTGGCGGGGTGTGACCATTCTGCTCAGGGATCTTTGGCCCCGATCTCGATCTGCTCACTTCCCCTTTAGTCATTCTGCTTCCAGACGACCTCCCCGAACCGCCTCTGCTGCTCCTCCTGAAGCAGCTGCAGCAGGTGAAGGTGGCCAGCATGCCCTGGCGGAAACGCTTGTTCATGAAGCAGTAAATGATGGGGTTGACGCAGGCTGAGGTGTAGGACAGCAGGTGGATGAAGGAGATGGGCGCACCGGTCAGACGGTAGGCCGAGCGCCGATCGAAAGCCTGCCACGCGTTGACCACGAAGACGGGGGTCCAGCACAGGAAAAAGAGAAAGACAATGACCAGGAGCATGCGGATCACACGCTTCTTGGCCATCAGGTTGGATGTAGAGCTGCTGCTGCACACACGCCCCATCATTGGCTTGCTGCTGGAGTTGGGAAAGTTGCCAGTACTGACCGTTGCGCTCTTCTTTTTAGACGGCTGCAAGTAACAGCCATCACTGTCACCTGGTTTGATGCTGCCAGTGCTGGATTGTCGGTCTGTCAGGGAAAGGAACATGAAAAGAGTGCAGCATAAGAGCGCAAATACGACATCAAAGCCTCCATGAGTTTAAAAGTTAGGGCCTCGTCTGCCACTTAAGGCCTAGAAATGGTAGGCATCTCAAAGGGACTTTAATGGATTAAACTTATCAGGCTGTCTGGATGAGTCTGATGAATGTGAATGAATCCTTTCAACAAGTGCTGTGTAACCGAGCCCGAGTGGTTTCTTCCTACTTGTCCAAACACCATTAAAAACGCACCAGTAAGTCACATCTTTGGGCTCGGTGACTTGGTCCTTCAATGCGATTAACATGGGCACTTCAGTTTGTTATAAATTGGAAATCCTTGCTGCAGCAACAAATGTTTATTAATCTGCAGCTGGAAATAGTCCCAAAGAAATGCATTTTTTATTCCTGTTTTGGTGATGTTTGCTAAAAACCGCAGTGTTCAGCTGCTTCTGCTGCATTTTTAAAAGTGAAAAAGTGCTGAGAAACAAAAATCATTGCTCTGTTGTTCTTTTTAAGTAACTTTCAATTTTCTTACCTCTGCTTGATCTCCTGTTGGACATCTCAAACCTGATGCCGCGAAAGAGCTCCAAGGAGATGAGTCCATAGGCTGTCATCATGACAATCCCAGGGATCAGGAAGAGCAGTAACAACAGAGACACATACCTGCAAGGAACACAGTTTGTCTATTCATTGTATATCATTTAAAATAACATTGCTCTGTGAACCTCTACCTTTAATTTGTAATCTATTGCATTTAATTAATAGTTTTCCTTTGCCTTTTTAATGACATTGTCATTTTCATTCTGTAATTATAATCCTGCCTGTAAAAGCATTTGTTTAGTGTTGTTTTTAAACTGAAAATCATGTGCTTTTACTTTGAAGGGTCCTATCTATGTCTTTCCAGACTTGTCTCTCACCAGCAACTCCAGGCTGAGAAAATCAATAAAGAGACCGCTGGAACTGACAGCTGGCTACTTTTTCTGACATCCTGTCTCAGCATGTGAGTGTGAAGATGCCTCAGCGGCATTCTGAGGTACGACTCTCCCTGATGGATTCATTTTCAGCTCACCAGGACTGCTGGATGGTGTCGTTGGGCCACACCAGCCGACACATGTGCCCGGTGCTGTTGTTGAGGCGGGTGAAGGGCTTGAGGGTGCTGGAAATGGGGTAGGGCAGCATCAGTATGAAGGAGGCCACCCAAGTTGCGGTGATGACTTTAGCAGCGTGGGACTTTGTCTGCCACGACCTGGAGGTCAGTGGGTTGCAAATGGCACTGTAGCGCTCCAGGGAGATGGCCACCAAGTTGAAGGTGGAAACACTTACTGAGACCCCTGCACAGAGCAGAAAATTAGAATTACACAGTGAACAGAATTTTTAGAAACTTATTTTTCTTTAGAGGAGTAGTCTGCTGTCTTGCTGAGAGTTATCGATGCATGCGGTGTCTCAAATGTTATTCTCAACTGAGTGGATTCCTGTGAATGACGCCTCCAGTTGGGACAAGAACTTGGAAAGTCGACAAAGATATCAGTACCTGTCTTGACAAGTCGCTGAGGTTATATACACAGAAACATACTTCAGAAAATACATTTTTGACTGATTATAACAAACTTCTGACTAGTGCTGCAAATTCATATATAGTGCATTTCTTTATGCTAATGTAATTTTATTTGTAAAATGGCATTAAGCTGTAACCAATCCTTCGGTTAGAAAAGTTGTTTATTAGCATTAACCCTAACTACAACTCAGGTAACACAGTCTTTTTAGTTATCGATGTGTTTTTGCTTTGTTTCGTACGAACCCACAGAAGTCAGCGGCCATGTTGGAAAATAAGTACTTCCTGTCTTGCTTAGAGTTATAAATATATTTACATGGTGCTGGAATAATTGTAAAAATGATATCTGACAGAAAAAAATAACATAAATGCCCTCTCAGGTCAAATTTACATTAAACTGCATGATAAAATCACATCTTCACAGTAAATTTACAGCTGCAGTCAGAAGGTTATTAGCTTTGCGTAGCATAAAGAGAAGGAACAGTGGAAAAGAGCTAGCATAATTGTCCACAGGTGAAAAACACCACCCAACACTTCTTAAGTTTCCTGAATAATACGTCACATCTCATTTGTTCAAGACATTCGAAAACCAAACTGTGAAAATAAGACATTGTGGTTTTATGTGCGATGAAGCTAACGTCTTAGTTAACACACTTACAATAGTGCCAACCTATAGTCTGCATGTTTCTACCATTTGGGGACGCTAAGATGTGAAGATACCATTCTCATTTAGCTATAGCTCGGAAAAATTAGCTTTACCATCTTATGTAAAAACACTGTTTTGTCGTTTTGTTTGTTTTTTTACTTAACGTGGCTTACCTTAACTTGCACCTCACTATCATTCCACGATACAGGAAAAAAAAATCCTTATATTGGGTAGAGCTAAGCTAAGGATGCAGTTTGGGATTTGTCTGGTGAAATATTAACTCACAGGGAGATGAGCACTGTCATTAAAATGTGTACTTCACAGAAAAAAAAAAAAAAAAAAACTATCAAAGTCTTTGTCCAAATTCTCAGTGTAGTAGGTTGCTAGCTTTGTTTCCTGTTGTGACGGTAATTTTGACATTAACAAGCCTGTCAATGAAGGAGAGGAAAAAGCTAACTCAAATGAGCTTCCACTTGTGAATAAGACTTAGCATAAATTAACTTAAACTATATGTCACTAAAAATAAACCGTTTTAGTGGTTAGTATAGTAGCTTTCACTTTTGTAGAGCAGATATTTCAACTGCTTTGACAAAGCTAGGCTAGTTTTTTGTTCATGCTAAGCTAACTGCCCCTGTGCTGTAGCTTCACGTGTAAGGGAACAGTCACTCCAGTGGTATTACTCTTTTTTTATTAACCATTAATCCATTTTTTCCCCCTCCCTCGTGCGCTTTGACGCTCCCTGTATGGTTCACGTCCAACACAACCTGACACTGTTTACTGTAATGTTTGTGATGCTGCTGGCACATTAATGTTTTGTCACATTAACTTTAACTGCTGAGCGGCCACAGAGCACATCCTGCATGGTCTGTCAGCGGTCCCTCTCTCAGTCACAATAACAAGAATCAGATCTATAAATACACTTAAAATTTTGTTTTGTACAATTCGAGAACGACGGCACGTAAACAGATAAACACGAGGACAAATGAAGCAATAATCCTGGAAGACAGCGCTCTGGTCTCAGCGAGCGTCTAAATGGAGCAACAGGAAGAAAGGAGAAAAATGAAAATCGCATTTCCTAGCGGACCCGTAATTGGATGAAAATGACATATTAGTGTTGGGTGCAGCATCTGTAATGACTGCACCTTATTACAAAGCTCCCAGTAGAGGCTTTCTGAGAGGTACAAGAAGAAACATGGGGAATTTGTCAGAATCACAAGCAAATTAAGAGCCGGGAGGAGCTGATTCACATCCTTGATTGGATTGACTCATCTCCTTTCGAAGCTGTCTGGATGAAAGAGTCCAAATACTTGAATAAAAAATAAATGAAACAATGAAATAAAGCGGAAAACACGTTTATTGTGACATGTAAGTAATGTATTTGTCTGATACGCTTTTATGCATGCATTTCAAATCTTCCATTAACTGTGGTTTCTGCAGGGTACTGTGAAGTAATTTGGAGATAATTTAACCTGGGAATTGGTAGAAATGTGGGTGAGTAACCAACAGCAACACAACAAACACAAATTCTACAGTATGTTCTTCCAGTTCTATTTTGAACTGATTTACCTTGCTTAGCATATAGCGCTCTTTACTCTTAGATGCACAATTCAGACAGAGGAATAAAATTATTTTCTGGTACAGTAGATTAGCGATTACTTTAAAACAGTACATAAAACGATCAGTAACAATTTGTGTCTTGTGTGGTTTATGCTTAAATTAATCTTCTCTGTCTTCCTCAGTAGATTTTGCAAAATCTCAAGTTGAATTATGCAAAACTTGATGTTCACACATACACTACCATTCAAAATTTTGGGGTCGCCCAGACAATTTCATGTTTTCCATGAAAACTCACACTTATATTCATGTGCTAACATAATTGCACAAGGGTTTCCTAATCATCAATTAGCCTTTCAACACCATTAGCTTGCACACCATTAGCTAACACAATGTAGCATTAGAACACAGGAGTGACGGTTGCTGGAAATGTTCCTCTGTACCCCTATGGAGATATTCCATTAAAAATCAACCGTTTCCAGCTGGAATAGTCATTTACCACATTAACTATGACTAGATTGTATTTCTGATTCATTTCATGTTATTTTCATTGAAAAAAATGCTTTTCTTTCAAAAATAAGGACAATTGTAAGTGACTTTTGAACGGCAGTGTATGTTAAAATCAGGTTTAGTGGAAAGTATATGAGTTGAGATAATGAGTTGAGTTAATGAAGTTGACATTGCTGTTTGTGGAATGCTGTCCCACTCTTCCTGAAGGGCTCGGTGAAGTTGACAGATATTTTAGGGAACAGGGTTAGTTTGTCAGACACGTCCACCCAGAGTGTCATTTGACAAATTGTGTGTTGTACCATGCAGTCCAAAAAGATTCCTTGGACGATAAATGCAAAATCCCTGCATCCGGCACGCTCTTGTCCTTTTCTTGTCGTCTGTGGCATTGCACCATTTGAATAAAGCTACATTTTAAGCTTGCGTTTTATAGTCACTGATCAAAGGAGTGTCTGTACTGGTCGTTGTCCTCCTGGATGAAGAATCTGTCACAACTTGAACAGCACTTTTTGTGCACATTTGGCTAATTTAACCCCTTGACAGCAATTGTTGCGAATTCACATCATACCTCTTTCACTCAGACTGCAGCTGAGATAGCGTATCCATTCCCCCAATGTCGGTTTGTGCATATTCTATACGCACCTCAGAACCTTTTGCAAGCTCTGGTTTCTCTTCGGAGTGGGACCTAATTATTCTATATCTGTTATTATTATTATATATCTGTGTATCTATGTTCTATGTGTAATAGATACATTAACAATCTCCACATATTTTAGCATCAGCTGGAAAGCAAAAACACACTTTTTTAAATTTAATTGTAAATAAATTCCCTTTTCTACCTATAATATAATAGAATATTTTTTGTTTACTCGTGCTGCAAATACGCCTCCAGGTAAAAGCGCATTCTTAGAACATGTTTCCTTTCAGCAGGACTGTTATAGCTCAAGCTCATTAAACCATCAGGAGAATTTGAACACACGGGAAAATTAATCTTGGCCTCAGATGTCTCAGATTTATAATGCGATGAATAATTATTTATAGACATGGAGAGTGGAAACATTTTGGGAGATGGCAGAAATGGGTGCATTCGTGTGAAAAATTGGCATATTTATACTCAGAATCTGCAAATTCTGAAGTAGCTCGAGAAGAAGTCATCACTCCTAAGAGCTGGAAAAACTCATAACGGTTTAAAATAGTGTATCATGTACAGATCTGAGCTGCAGTGTGTCAAATCCATCTCATACATCCACATACCCATGAAGTACATGACCAGCTTGCATATGCCAGTGCCGAAGATGAAGTTCCTCATGAGGTTGGGGATGAGGGTGAAGGGGATGCAGACCAGGGAGACCATCAGGTCGCTGGCAGCCAGAGACAGCAGGAACAGGTTGGTGACGGTTCTCATGCGCCTGTTTCTCACCAGGACGGCGATGATGAGGCTGTTGCCCAGGATGCTGAGGAGGAAGATGAGGCTGTAGAGGACGATCCGTACGGTCTGATTGATGTCTGAGAGTGGGGAACGGACACACACAAGTGAATGCAATATGTATTTGTATATATTTTAATTAATGTACATTCTATAATTAAAAATCTCTCCAATATTGGTAAAATAGCACTTCTTACACAGCAAAATGTTGCTCAGTATTTGCATTCGTATCTCTCAGTAAGAACACTGCATTGGATTTCCAAGGTTGCTGGTTTTATGTCCAAAAATGCACCAAGCTCATGACTCTGTGTTCTCTGTTTTGCGCCTATAAAGTGTATATTGGCATTTCTGTTCACTTCACACATGCCGAACTCGTGCACAGAGACAATATTATGTATAACTACCAACAATCAGCAGGCTATTAGCTTCATGGAGGACCTGAGCCATATGCGTAATGCGCACTGACGCATGGAAAATGCCCAAAGCTGCCGCTCTAATGGCACAAGCTGGAGTCCGATAAATGTATTTAGACTAAAATAAATATCAGACTTTACAACATAAATGTCTACTTCTGGACAAGATCTCACGTATTTGATTGCATTACGCGACTGAATCCACTGTACCTTTATGTTCTGGTGGGGGGTCCTGCTCGCTCTCGCAATCGGAAATATTCTTGATGCCAAGACTGCACAAAATCTTGTTGAGATCAGTTGAATTTACGAGGAGGTCATGTATTGTAAACGTCTCCATTTCGCTTTCTCTCCTGTATAGCCTCAAGTGAAATCAGTCATATGAGCAGCAACCGTCATGCTCATTCAAGGAAGAAAAAAAATGCTCTGAAGGACGGGATTTGGCAAAAAATAAAAATAAAAAAAATAAAAATTCAAATGTCCAAAGATGATTTTTGAAATGAAGCGATGAGGAACTAGAGGAGTTGTCTCTGCAAGTTCCTGTGCGCACTCGCTGCGGTGCGCTGCGCTCCTCTGGCGCTCAGTATTTCCAACTCCTGATAACATGTGGAAGGGTCGTTCAGCCCGCCTATAGAGCCCCCTCCCTTATTTCCTTTTATAAATCACAAAGTGGGAAATCATGGCAGTAACAGAGACATGCAAAAGGGTTGAAACATTTGCCGGTGTCATAATAGAATGTTATTTCCTGGATCACATACAGAATTCAGAAGATTAAAGCCACAAATTCAGAGTTGGACATGCACCTACATTCTCATGGCTCTTTCATCCATGCTATTGCCGACTGTGGCATTTCATGAGGACATGTCAGCAACAATATGGAAGCTCACTGAGTCGAGCTGTAATTGTTCTGATGGCTGGAGAGATAGGCTCGTTATCTCTGATATTTCGGATTCTATCACATGCCGTGTTCAGAACAGCTCTGAATATTGTCTCATCCACTGAAAAAGCTAAGTAGCAATTATCATCTTGCATATTTTTTTTCTGAACTCCTTTAAAAAAAAAAAATCCAAACCCTGTGGGGAATAAAGCATGTGGGAGAAGCAGTTGGTGATATTTTCAGTCCAGATGTAACCTGCTGTTATTTAAGGCTGATCAAACACAAGAGATCTTTGGCCTTTAATTACAAAAATAAATTCACTTAACAGTGAAACATCACACAGTCAAACAAACCCCATTTTGTCCAGTTAAATGAGTCCTACCACTGTAAGAAAGCACTAATTGGAAACTACAGACACATAAAATGAAGATTATAACAGATAATTGCTCCTGTAGTATTTCGGACTGTGCAGTTTCAGGAAGTAGAAAGTTAGAGGGAACTGGGAAGGAATAATACGGTATAGAAAATTATCTTGAAAAATGACATGCCAGTTGGATTGAACTTTATGTGTCAGTATGTCCAGAATGTGTCTGTGTCATGTGATTGTCACATGTGCATTTTTATTGTGAAGTCAAAACAATTTGAACACTTTTAAAAGCCAAACAGATGCAAATTGCAATGAAATGATAACTGAGACAAAATCTGTACCTGGCTTATCTGTACCTGGTTCTGCCAGAGTTCTCCTCCTGTTAACAGGAATTTTTCATCTCTACTGTTGCTAAACACTTTCTCAAAGAAAACTGTTTGATTTGTTAGAGGTTCCATTTATAATTTTGTTATAATATTATAATTTTGTTTCTTAATTTAGATAATTTGGCAGCGTATTTAATACTGTAGGATCCAAACTTTAACACTTAAGTTAGTCAGCTAAATTTGATTTTATTGGAATAATGGAGTGTGTTAACCTTAAATTAGCTGAGTCAATGTGTATAATATATAGACAAAAGGATCATAGCCTGGGCTGCACAGTGGATTGGTGGTTAGCACTTTGGCCTTGCAGCTAGACGATCCCTGGTTTGAATGCATCTTTCTGCATAGAGTCTGCATGTTCTCCCTCTGCATATGTGGGTTTTTTCAAGGTACTCCGGCTTCCTCCCACAGTCCAAAAACATGCTGAGGTTAACTGGTGGTTCTAAACTGTCCGTAGGTGTGAATGTGAGTGTGATTGTTTGTCTGTATATGCAGCTCTTTGACAGACTGGTTACCTGTCCAGGGTGTCTCCTGCCTTCACCCTAAGTCAGCTGGGAAAGACTCCAGCCCCCATGGAACCCTAATGAGGATTAAGCGTTATATAGATAATGGATGAATATCTTAACCTTAATATTTAAATTGCAAAACTGCCTCAACTTAACTTCACTCGACTGAATTGACAAGTCAGGTCCAAGTACCTGAAAACTGAACTTAAGCAGACTGTGCTTTCATGCGTAAATATGCCATTTATTATAAATTGTGACACTGATTCACTTAAAAAAAATCAAATGTGGTAATTTAAAGTGCATAAAGTGCACCAATCTGTTGGAAATGTGCATGTGAACTGCCCGACACTTGGTTGCAGCCATATTAAACATAAAGAGTAAATAGAATTATGATAAACGGTAACTTATAAGAGAAATTTAAATTTACTGCCCCTTGACATTATTCTTAAATCCTGCAGGAATCTGTTTCTGCGGTCGGAACCAAGTATTGGGGCTCTTGTTTCTCGCTTCTTGTTTCAGCCACACACACGCCGCCCGTCCTCAGTTGCTAAGTAACCTCTGCGGGGGGGCGGCTGCTACGTCTGTGGATGCTGACAGAGCAGCAGCAGCAGCAGTATATCAAACCGAGCCGTGCCAGAACCAAAACAGCTTTGACAGGCAGGATGGACGAAGGCACCGAGTTGTCTCTGACCATCGCTCACATCGTCCAGCGGCTCAAAGGAAGCCATTTACACTCTCAGATAGAGAGACAAGCCAAAGTAAGTTAGCATGTGGCTAACGATGCGGGGCAGGCTGCTGTCAGTGTCAAAGTGCCTGAACGTTTACATTTCTACCTCTGCTTTACCTTAATGTACGAGCTACATAACTCATAAAATGCCCAACTTGATTTCTTACCTCTCCCGACTGTTTTAGGAGTGTTTACATCAACCTGAGATAAAATTGGAGTCTCTAAGAGAGGACGTACGCAGCTTTCTCAAAACATCAGGTGGGCATAATAATGCTAGCTTCTGCTACACACACTCTGCAATAGCTCGCTTTCTAATTTGACCATTTAAAAATATATATATTTTTTACTTTTTATATTTATTTATTTTTCATTATTGTACTAATAACGTATTCTAATAATTTACAGGCTGGGAAAGAAAGCTACAGAATGCAGTGTACAGAGAACTACATATGTAAGTGACATTTAGCATTAGCATACACATCTGTTTAGACAGTCAAGCACCAATCAGGATCCAGCGTAGTGTTGGGATTTCGACTAGACCCACATTACATTAATAAAATACAAATACTGTAAAATAAATATTACAAATGATACATAAAACTTTAAATATTCTATAATATAATTGCAGGCTGTCAAAAATACACACTTAGATGTACGCCTGTGCATTTTAGGAGACATCCAGATGGAGACTGTGTGCTTGCACCCCTTATAAAGCTCAGAAAAAGTGGAAATTTCTCCTCATTGAAGCGATAAATATAGGGGGAAATCAAATTTGTTTGGCACATTGCAACCACACTTTTATGTAAATACAATCTTTCACTCTGGAAAAAAAGAAACAAAATGCACACCAACCACAAGATGCATTTTGGTTGACCCTTATGATGAAAGACAACACGTGAGTGCTCTGTCCTGCCATCAGTTTTAAACACTCAAACAACAATAATGCAAAACATATTGTTTGGTACACCTATGAAATCTAATACAATCCAATACAACAGCTCTGCCGTTCATTCTGCTTTTTTAAAGCATCTACATTTTCAGTTTTTGTTGACATTGTCGGAAAGGTGATGATTCTACTTCATGTATACTACTGAGGTCATAGTGGCTGGTGTACCTGACTGCTTTACGTTTAAGTCGGGTCACCTAAAAATGTTCCTTATATTTTGTCCACCTCATTATAACATACATGAAGAGGGGAAAATATGAGGATACATCCACCTTCTACTATACTCTCCAGCAGAAGTGAGTGCACTGTCTTTCAGTGTTAAATGAATTGAAATTTTATCACCTTGCAGTAGTTGCATTACTTATATAAGTAAGGTATATACTGTCAAATAAAATGTAAAATTAACAGTTTTGATTTACTATATTACAAATACAGGCCCAACAGTAAGAGCTCAGCGCAACAGAAGTCAGTACAACTTTCACTACTGAGGTTCAAATCCTAGGTTTTTGTCATAATTCATAAGTCGACCCTGATTTTTCATGATACTCAACTCTCCAACATGGAGGATACCGGTGCTGCACGAATTCATTCACTCTGCAGAGATGTCCTGTCATTCTTTGGAGACTACTTTTTAAGGTGTTCTTTGCTGGAAGGATTGTGTTGCTCTATCTTCCTCTTTGAAATGCCACAGAGGCGTTCTTTTGGATTTTAGTCGGGTTACATTCTTGGCCAGGTCATAGTTGTCCCCTTTTTCTCCCGTAGAGCCTCCTGCGTGATTTCATTAGTGCCTTTTGAATTGTTATCGTGCTGGAATATTTCTCTTCTGCCAAGTTTCTTCAGACTGGAACTCATCTTATCAGCTAGTACTCTGGCATGTCCACAGACCTTCAAGGTGAAATCTATAAATGTCAGAGTTTGTCCTCATGCTGCCACATATCATCACAGACACTTTGGTCGTCCTGGCTAGGTTCGTATTAAATGTGCTAAACCCCGTCTGAGCTTAACAAATTTGACTTGGTTTCATCTGACCGAAGAATGTGCTCCCAATATTCATCAGACTTCTTTCTTGCTTTTCAGTAAAGTTTAATCTTGCGATTTTGTGCCAGAGAGCAGCGGGGTGGTTTGTATTGGATTCTGTCCATATAGGTTGATGTGATGCAACATCCGTCACGCTATCTGAACTGTCACAGAAACCCTGATTTCCATTAACTACCCCAGTGCCAAGTCTGGACCACTGGCCTGCTTGTTTTCCAGAGCTACTTTGTGTAAATATTCCACAGTCTGTGGTGCCATTTTAGGAGGACGGGCACTGTGGCTCTGATTGGGGTATTATGGCTCAAACTATACCTCCTAATTACTGCTGCAACTGTATTTTGACTCATTTGTAGCTGGTCACCAATCTTCTTGTATGCTTTTCTATCTTTGTGAACTCTCACAATTGTTTTTCTCAGTTTTTTTCCCAGTTCTTCTGGCAAGTCTTTTCCATGTGGAGCCATGATGCACACATGCAGATAGACACATCCCGATAGGACCAAAACTGAGACAGCTGTGATGTTCATGCATTTAGGCTAATCATAAACAAATTTTCTAACTTGTATGTAACTGATCACGGATGTATTCACTTTTACTGCTTTGTGTTTCCATTGACAACATAGGCTTTCTAAAGTATGTTTTTGTTTGTCCATAGGAGGTCCTAATGCAGGTATTTATCGGTGATGCAGTTTCAGTAATTTGACATTTAGATGATTGCACAGCGGGGTACTCCCTTCTGCTTTGTACCGGATGACTTCAACTATAAACACAAAGTAGAATTATCACCATTTTGACAACATCAACAAAAACTGGAAATGTAGAAGCTTTGTAAAAATAGAAATGATGGAAGAGCTGTTGTATTGAAGAAGCTATGAAGCGATCAAGGTGATCAAAACATGGCTCTGCAGTTGATTAAATATAACTATGCCCTCAAAGCATCCCTAAGCTACAAAATACCCTTAATTTGTACTTAATATGATTGTTAAATTTGATTTATAATGTATGTCAAGTGATTTAGTCTTGATTATTTGCATATTAGAGCACACTAGAGTTCCAGTGAGGGAGATGTATGTGACAATTATGACAAAGATTCTGACAAACAAGCTAAATGTGCATTAATGTTGCCATCATAGATCATTTTCTGTCTGAATTATTGAGACTCCAATGATGTATTCTCACTTTGTTCTCAGAGACACACAGAAAAATGTTCAGTACGCAGCACAAGCCTAACTAGTGGTTCTGCTTGTTGTTCTGCCCTGCAGCCAATGTTCTGTCCCTGTCCCCTCTGTCTTATTGGTTTCATATGTTTACTTTTATTATTTTTCCAGAGACACTGATAGCAACTTTACAATAATCCAGATTTATTTATGTGTTTTTGTAGTTAAGCGCTTTATTAGAATTTTCCAGCCAAACAATTGGAAACTTCTGTGTTCTTCAATAAACAGCTTTTGAACAGAGTGCTGCACTTTCTTATCTTTAATGGCAACTTGGCCTCCTTGCTGTCTTTAGGCTCAGACTGAAACAAAAGAACCGTAATGCTTTGCTTTTAGAGGATGACATATAACTACACTAATGCCTCCTTCCTACGGACAGTTAGCCGGCTCTACATGCTCTTATAGGTGTTTAGATTAGGCTGAACGTTGTTTAACGCACCAAGACTTTGAGCCATTCAATATGCTCTGAGCAGGCTTAGCGGGAAAAAGACATTAGACATTTGCTGCATCTGCTAGAGATACGTTCTGACTCATCTATTTGTGGAGCGCTAATGGTGGCTAACTGAAAAAACTTTTCTATTTGTGACAGCTTACCTCTTTTAAGCACTTTTTTCTGTTTGTCCTTTCATTGGCTTCAGTTTCTCAAAGCTGTCAGTCTTTGGTAAAAACACAGTGGCATTTTTATGTATTTACTTTATCAGCCCTTCCGTTATTGTACTGTAACGCTGCTCGCCCACACTCTTACATTTGCTTATTCTAGCCAGCTGCCCCCGAGCCATCCCACAGCTCCTCCAGAGCATCTCAAAGAGCCGCTGGCCTACATGCGCAAAGCACAGGTCAGTCTGTCTGCTCTTATCTCCGTCACTCCTCGCTTGGACTCCTCTACCTCTCTGAGTCTTATCTTTTCGCCTGCCAAATTCAAGCGCTGTTTTTTTTTTTTATCCCTTAGTTATTTGTAACATGACGACAAATGTGTGTGTGTTCTCTCTCACAGGCCAGCTGGGAGAAGCGTGTCTTCAAAAGCCTGAACAGCATGAGTACAGAGCTTGGAGTGCCTTTGGCTCGCATGGTGACTGAAATATTGTCAATCACAGCTAACGTAGCATAATTACAACAGATATTAAATCAGCCTCTCTTGCAACATCTTTCCTAGTGACCTTGTAATACTGCATTCTTCACATATTGTAGTGTTCTTGCGACAGTTTAACCTTCAGCTGAGGCCAAGTCCCACATTAGGACATCGATGGTTAAGCCCTGTTTAGCAAAACTTCTGTGGCTTTTAAACAGATGCTAACCACACTGTTTTGAATCGGCGCATCAGTTTTATCATTTGATTGTGCGCTCACTCGATCGTATTTATGACTTACAAACTACAAGTTCTGATGTGACATTATGATGACCGGCTTCCTTCTGACTGCATGACATTTGTTTGTTGAAATCGTCTCTATCTACTCCACAGAGGCCTGCAGTGGAGCAGAAAGAGCTCGCCAACAAATGGAACGAGATGGGAACAGATGAACCAGGTCTCAAGACATTACTCAGTGGTTTGGCCCCGAGCAGTCTGCCTTTTATGAAAGATTATTGTTGATGTGTCTGGGCGCTGGTGTATTTAACATCCAGCTTAGCACATCTTAAACCAGATCTCAGGGTCCCTGCCCCATGTTTGCTTTGTAGGCTGTATTTATTCGGGTAAGGCCTTCTTAGATACCAGGCTTACTTCTGCAACATCTGAGCAGTATGTAAAATGGAATAATAATGAATCATGTATTTCAAATTCACGTGAAAGTACATTTTTAACAGGAATATATTTTTGTTGTGAGAAATAGTATTTATTAGCACATAACTTTGGAAGATGCATCTCATAACTTACTTTGAAATTCTTAGTTGTTGGTTGAACTTCAATGAACCAACCATATTCACTTCATGGCAGTTTGTTTACAAGGATCATGCTAATCTTGTGTCCTAACAGCGCTATCACAGCTCAGCTGCGTATAATAACATTTAGGATGTGCCGTCCGCTGCCTGTAAACACTTTGGACTGCGAATATAGAAGCTGTCCAGACTCCTTGTACAGAGCCACGATAACGAGCAGCACCCCTCCTTCCGTCCAAAACCTCGATGTGCCCTTGTTCTGGCGACGACACGGCACTTGAATTTACAGCCATGTTACTAAGATGGTGGATGGAAGTCCTACTTAAAGCCGGCTGCATCTGCTCTGTACTGTTACTTTGACTTTTGTGAAATTCTGCCAACTCTGGTTGCGCATAAATGTTCAAAGGAAAGTTGATGAAACTGGCTTCATGGCTGGATACATTTGTATAGTCTAGATTTTGCAGCCATTAAACCTATTCTGAAACTGTATATTTATACACTGTGTTCATGTCTCAGATGGGGAACTTTTTCTATAAAAGCAGCAATATTTAAATATTGATTCTTATAAGATTCTTAATGTGTTTATATCTTTGCAGATTTAAGTCGCTTTAGGCCTGTCTATGCCCCCAAAGACTTTCTGGAGGTAAGAAGATTCTGTGCAGCACATAAAATTGTGAGCATAAGTTTGCATACAGTAAACTTGTAACGGCCATGTATATTATAGCAGTATTCAGATTCTAGTGACTCCTCCAACTGTTAATCTTCTATGACGGAATCAATGAGACACACCCATCTTTGTCACAGAAACATCATGCATTTTGTTTCTTTCATAGATTTATTACAAGAATTCTGTAAATATGATACAATCTACTGAACCAAAAATATACATACAACAATGCTTACATCTGGTTAAATGGCCCTTGGCCATTTTCTGCTCAACAAGGCGCTTTTGGTTCCGTCCACATGCTTCTGGTTCTATCTTTGACCACTCCTCTCGATAGAATAGGTACAGTTCAACTAAATTTGTTGGCTTTCTGACACCGACTTGTTTCTTCAGCACAGTCTACGGGTTCTTGGTGGGGAATAAGTTCAGTGTAAGTCCTGATTATAGCCTGATTTAGTAATTTCTTTGTCACCTCTGATATGTCTTTGGGGTCATTGTCTTATTGGAACACCCAACTGCATCCAAGACCCAACCTTCTTGTGGATGATTTTAGGTTTTCCTGTAAACTGTGGAGGCAATCATCCATCTTCAATATTCAATTTACTTTGAGTAAATCACCAGTTCCACTGGCAGCAAAACAGTCCCAAACCATAATAGTGCCACCATCATATTTGATGGTAAATATGGTGTTCTTGGGATGTGAGGCCAGATAGCTTAATTCTGGTTTCATCTGACCACAGAACGTTTCTCCAGAAGGCCTTTTCTTTGTCCATGTGATCAGCAGCAAACTTCAGTCTAGCCTGAAGCTGCTGCTCCTGAAGAGAAGGACTTCCTTCTTGCAAGTCTCATTGGAGACTTAGGACTGCCATGATATAAATGGTCTTTACAAGTGTATGTAAACTTTTGTTCTCAGCTGTGGTGTTTGGCATTTGTATTCATAAAGAGCTGGAATTAAACTCCATTATACTTCTTTATTGCTGTCTAACCAGGTTTTAATTAGTTTGCGGAACCCCAACCATGACGGCAGTGAGGACGTCAGCGCCAGGAGCCACTGGGGTCTCATCCAGGTCCCCCTCAATGTCAGGGACATCCCCCAGCTGGTAGGGATCTGTGTAGCAGACTAGTTCACTTGTATTGCTCTTGAGTCTGCATGTGCTGAACAGGGATGTAAGGAGACTTGAGTTTAACTGTGCAACAGTTGCACTCAAATTGCTTGTCAGTTCACTTCTCCTTTGAATTTCAAATACAGGCTTCGGACCTGTCTGATGAACCCAATATAACTATTCCCACTGATCATGGCTGACTATTACTGACCTTTCTTTTTTTTTTTTATTTGCATTGAATAAACCCAAGTGTACTTTTGTATGCACACAAACACTCGCATGCACAAGCATACACATTTATGTTACAGCACAGAAACAACAACAAAAAACACATAAAACTATATTCTATTAAACTGACCCAGGAAAAGTCATGTGTGTTTGGTGTGTGTGTGTTGTGTTGCCCTCTCAGAGACAGGCCTATTCCGAGCTGAATCTGACCACTGGGCAGCTGGGGATTGACGACCACGCACACATCCACCCAGGTATTCACAAATAATGCAAATTCACTTCATCTTGAATCATGTCAGTTCAAGAAAGTCTCTCATTTGCCAAAGAGTAGGATGAGAAGATCGATACTCGGGCTGCACAGTTAATTAAATATTCATGATCACGATTTTGACTCCTGAAATGAACATGAGGAACTGTGATATTGACTTTTAAAATGTACCACTCTTAAAAACAACACATGAAGATAAAATTCTGTGTTTTCAACTTTGGTAAATCTGTCATCAGAGCCTTATTTTACTATTTTAAATGTAATTTTTGGTTACATGCCCGTTGAGGAGACTAGAGGCTTCTTTGTGCGCAGCGCCGAGCTACCATCTACTATAGCTAGCCTGCATATGAGGTGTTTAGGAAATTGTGCAGCTCTAATACCTCTCTCCTGTCTGTATAGTAAATATGAAGCTCACTAGTTATGATGCTATGTCTTGTTTGTGTAATCTGAGCAAAACCTGCTGCATTGAAAGTATAGAAGGACATGGTGGTGGGTTTACTGGGTGGAAAGAAGAAGCTTTTTTTAGAGTTTATAAGCTTCAGGAGAGCTTTTAAAATCCTATTCAATAGATAATTTGTGTCATCACTCTATATACTAATCATTCAGAACCTTTTTTTAATACTAAACATAGACACACCACTACTACTGATTAATCAGAAATAATCTGAACTAAATGTGTTTAGCCAAAGAACAGAGGGGTTTAATGGTCTATAAACCACACTGGCCTCATATCAGGCCATGTTTCTCTGTTGGGCCACATGGTTGTCTGGGATTTCTCAAACATGTCTGTGAAGTCCAGATATTGACACTGTTACAGTTTGGCATTCAGTCTTTAAATAGAATTGTGTCCACCGTTGCTGTGCTTATAAATCAAACAGATAACATTAGTTTGAAAAACAAAGCCGCGATCAGATCATTACTGATGAATCTGTCATGTTCATTTCTTCTTATCCCTGTGCAGACTTGTTTGAAAGCGAGTATGTTCAAATCGGGAAGAAGGGTAAGTAGTTAAAGCAGATTTTATCTCAGATTTCTTGATAAAACAACGGTCTTCTCTGTTTTTGGATTGATGTATTGCAGAGTTCCAACTTATAAGATGTCCAACCATTACATGTTGGAAAGAAAATCACCAGAGGCAATCAGGAGTAGTTATTGATTATTGAGCGCAGTTATTATTTATTAAGTCAGTATTTACTTTCTTTTTCTTGATATTAATTTTAAAAACCTAAGGATACAGTTGCAGCCTTAAGTGTTTGTTCTTTTAGCACATATTCAGATTTTATTTTTACATTCTTTGTATGGACATTTTTATGAAAAAAGTCTAATTATATCCACTTTGACCCATTTATTAAACCTTAAAATAGGCACTGGTAAATCACGTCAGGCAGTGTATTGCAGGGAAAGTAATAGAAAGTATTTGTTTGACTCAGCCAGCGACTGTCACATCTGAACAGAAAATCCCCAACGTCAGCTCCTGCCATTAATGAGTGCTGCTCTTTGCCCTCTAAGGTGCTGTAATCGGTAAGAAGGGCACTTAAACTGTTAACTCGTGGCTCTGCTATGAGCTTAGTGTAAACACCTACCTGATTATGGGCACCAATCAGACATCAATTGAAACAAGTCTTAAAAACACAGTCAGTAATTTATATACACAGCCACGAGGCCTCTGACCACTATTTCACCCAGGGTTGGCTGTGTGTTGACTCCTGAGCTGCAAGTTATCATTCAGGCCAAGAGTTAAGTGCACCCAAATAGGACATTTAAGAGGCGAGGAGTGTGTTCGTTTATGTTATGACTGGCCAGCACCTTCAGTCAAGGACTTTGTGTTTTTGGCTACTGTCAGAGCAGAGATTTAGAATAGAATGGCAATGCTGAAGAGTGCGTCTACAGCGTGCGTTGAGTGTTTTTTGGAAAGTTATGTACTATTATATGAAGGCCTGTGTTATGATTTTGTATGTTTATACATTTTCAGAGGGTTACAATAAAATTCCCCATGTTCCAAGTCTTTGCTGTAATCTGCATCATAATTTTTAATCAGCATGTTTGTGCTACTTCTCCTGTTATGTCTCAGTGTTTTATGGATGCTCCAAAGTCTTTATTCATTTTACAAACGGAAAGTATTCTAGGTTTTCCTGGAGAAAACAAAGTTCTTTACAGTTTCAGAGTGTAACTGGCTGTTTATTGTCATACTGACATTCAAAATATGCAGGTGTTCACTTTCCCAGCTGATGACTCAGCTTGAATGTGTTTGTACTTATTATGTCAGTCCACAGGCAAATCAAAATATGCTTATTTAAGGGAGCTTCAGTCAGGATTTTTGGGACCATTTACTGATCCCTAGAAATAGTATTGCATGATGCAGCTATTCGTTGTTTGCCATTATTTATTTATGTAATTATTCATAACAATGTTGCATATTAAGTAGGAGGTTCAGTTTAAGAGATGAGAAAGTATGACGAATTGACAGTGTGCAACGTATTCCACTCTCTCCCTTAGAGAAACAATGAAAACTGTAGCAGCTCACACTTAGTTACAGGGAAAGGTTAGAGCTTAACAGTTATACAGTGGATTAAAATTGAATAAAATAAAAAATGGAACTGAAGCTAAATGTGTACAACACACCAAGCTGGTCAAGTTTTCACCAACCATCAATTCCAATAATACAGTTCTATGAAGTGCACAGCAGGAAGAGCAAGAGACAAGAATACACATTGCAAATGGATTCATTTTCTTTTTTAAACACCTGGTACACCTACAGGACCAGTGAAGCCATTTTAGCTGCTCAGAGTAAAATTTGACTTTATGGAGACAACTGAGGAAACTGTTTAATACAAATATCGGCCGACATTGATCAGTGTTTGTTGTGTCAGAGCACCTTAATTCTTGTTGTTTCTTGGTGATCAGTTGCATGGTTGTTTGGTAGTTCGTTGTTCCTTCAGCCTTTGGTTGTGAGACAATATCGTTTTTAATTGACCGGGGTCATAAGTGATAATTATGCAAAAATGCAGACTGTTAAAACTGTACTGGAACAGTAACAGTTGTTCAGATGGTTAATTGAGTGAGTATATTGAACAGTGATGTGTTTGATCGCATATCAATGAAACTTTCAATGTATGAATAGAAGAATGTGTAATGTAAATGCTACTGTCTCACTTACTTAATACGGCAGTCGCTACTTTTTTTATTCAGTTCTTAATGCTTTAGTCTGTGAAATGTCAGGAAAAAAAACATTGTCACAGTTATCTAGAGCACATGTCAGATTTCTTCATATGTTTAGTTTTGTCTGGTTAACAGTCTAAAACTCTCAAATATTTAGTTTCCAGTGATTAACCAGAGAAAAGCAGAATATCATCAGAGATGAAATGCTAAAACAAGTGATTAATTTTGTTATTTTTCCTTCATTTCCTGATAAATGACTTAGAATACTTGGAAACATTTTTTGAAATATACTTATTTGCTTTGCTTTACATGAGAAGGTCAGTACCTATAAAAAGATGGAGACAGGGATTTTTAGCTTAGCACAAAAAGCTAAACAAAGCAGTTCTTTTATGCACACGCTTGTGTTTCTTTCTAGAGTCTCACTTTTTGTCTTTGTCTTGTCTAGTGGTTGTGGAGCAGGACAGTGCAGCAGCGCAGCAGTACAGCAGGCAGGGCTGCTCCACCGGGCTCCGGGCAGACCTGTGGGCCCTCATCCTTAACTCCACCAACCAGCCACAGGTACAGCCGTATGATCCACACGCATACATGGCCGAGTTACACTCTGGTGGCTGCTGTCAGTGTTTGTTCTAAAGCACCCGTGCACACACAGCTGCAGTGATTCCCACACTGCATGTTTACTGCAAGCTGAAGTTTTCAGCTGCAGCTATAGCCTCAGTTAATGCTTTTTGGGCCTCTTGTGTATTTGTTTCAGCGGAGAATCCTGCCGGCATAACTCATTTTATGTCGTAGCATTTACACTATAGAGCAAAAAGCCAACATCTGATGTATAACAGCAGCAGACTTATAATTTCTACATGATCTGTGTATGTGTAGCGGTGCGATTTATCTTGGCTTGCTGTGGCTTGTCCTGTGTGCACAAATGTTAAGATAATCAAATGCTTTAGCACAGTTAGCCCAAACAGTGTGGCTGCCTGCCTGTGTGGCAACAGCCTGTGTAAACGCTGGAGTCCAGAGGCTCATGTTGAGGCTAGGTCGATAAAACAATGCTTGTGATTGGAGGATTGATTCGTTAGGGAGTGTTGCAGGGAACTCACTAAGGTCTGGAGAGTGTTAGTACGGCTCTGGACACCACGAATGCACATTATACAATGAGAGTTGGCGAGTGACACACAATGGGTTTCGAGCAGTGATAAAGAATGTATTCACATTCTTTAGTTAAGGAAAAGCACTGATGGCCTGCAACGGATAACATAACTAAAGTAAAAATATGCAAATATTATCACAAAACTGTACAAATAATCTGTAAAAATAATCAATGCAGAATCATTTTCTGTAACTGTTATACTATGTTATATTATATGATTATATTATTCATAGCCATGCACTAATCACTGTTGTCTTTGGTTGATTTAAAGTGTGTTTCAAACTCTTTTGTAACTGATGATTATTTTCATGATGGACCAATCAACTGATTATTTTCCCCAGAAGTCATTTGGTTGTTTGGTTTGTAAAATTTCTGTTGCTAGTTTTCTTTTAATTGACACATTAGTTAACAAATAAATCATTTTAGCTGTACAAAGCACCACGTTAAATATGTTACTCATACGTTTTGTATGCAAAGTAACTAGTAACTTAAGATGTCAAATAAATGTAGCGAAGTAACAAGCACAATATTTCCCTCTGAGATGTAATGGAGTAGAAAGTAGAAACAAGTAGATGAGAACAAGCAGTACTAGTATAAATGTATTTAGTTACATTCCATCATGGTTTTTGACAAAATTCCCTGCATCTTGTATATTGTGTAAACATTTTGAAGAGACCTAAAGTTAAAGTAAATAACATCTGAAGTTAAATTACTTTTCTTTTACATTGATAAATATGAATTCCTCAGCGTTATTACAGCTGTAGCTATACCATTCAGATATTTGCTTTGATAGATTTATTAAATCTTTTGTTGATAAACTTATTGAAATTTTAGCCGACAGCACTTTGTCTGTGTTGTGTCCCGTTTCAGAGCTGTTTTGTTTTATAGGACTACACACGAGAAAGTCAACTGCTTTGACCCATGTTTCCACTTAATACCAGCAAAAATAAAAGTATATATTTTAGCAGAGCTTCTTCCATTGACGCTGTCCATATTACCACGGTGGTTTCAGTGTGCTCTCGGCTGTCAAAGTGGACATCTCTGTTTCTGTTCTCACATCCGCTGCACTGATCATTGTCATGGTGCTTCACAGCTGTCACAGAGGACATTTTTATTGCTCCATCCACCCCTGTCGCCTGCTCTTTGGTTCATTTATGATAACCTGTCTCAAACCGGAGGCCCGTTTGAGTTTAACCATGTGGTCGGAAACATGATACTGTTCTTTAAAGTTTGGTTTAATCGTGCTGTCATCATAGCCAGTGAGAATACAAAAAGTTGATTTAGCAACATCCGTACAGAGGCTGAGGGATGCATTTCAGACTCAAAGTCAGGGGAATCATGCCTTTTTACAAAATACAGTTATTTAAAAATCATTCACTTGAAAATTGCATCCACAGCACCAACTTTGTACATGAACATTATGTCACTAGTTTAATAAATCACATGCTGCAATTTTGATGTGATTTTGTGAAAGTTACTGCTCGCTTACACCATGTTGGATCTCTGCCTTTTCAGGATGTGATGCACTATGAGCAGCTAAAGGCTGGAGTCATACAGCATGACCTGCTGGTAGACAACCTTATCTATAAGGTAAACCTGTTTACACTGTCACTGTTCAGATAAGGTGAAATGTTTGATCTAGATTTTTTCATCTTGAAATAAATTCCATACGCCCTACAGGATGTGAAGCTCACCGCCAGTAATGATGACTACTACTTTGTGTTTGAAGATTTCCTCTATCAGGTGGGTTCTCTTCTGTCAGATGAGCTTCTTTCATTATTTACAATGCCAGTAGTTTTTCTTAGATAAATGGCATGATCTTCATCCTGATGGATAGCATTATTAAAGTAATTTGTGTACATGTAGTAGCATTTGGCAACTCCATTAAAGAAATAAACACTCTGACATAGTCAAAACTTTATCTGATAGTATAATGTCAGCTACTTTTTATTTAGCAGTGAGGCGGATTGCAAACTCTCTACATGAACTCACACAACTATTAAATATAAGCACTGACTTCACTGTGCATTTTAACAGCATTTATGCTGAGCATATGGCAAAATCAGAGTAAAACTGCAAGTAGCATTGGTCAGGTCCTTGCATCCTTGCTGGCCAGTGGATCCAACCATATCCACCAGGTGGTGCTGTGACTGAGAGCCACCTGGTGGCCTATGGATGTGATCGGGGCAGGCCTTTGATCAAACGTAAAATCTGAGGCAAACTGGAGCATGTGCAGTCGAGTTAGACAGCATTGTCTGTTTTGTGGTGAGACATGCAAAATATCCGCCAGCTGGTGCTATGACTGTGACTGTATATTGACATATAAATGTCATCAGGGCTGGAGTCTGATCACACATGTAAAGTTTCAGGCAGATTGGAGCATGTACTTTTGATCACCCATGCCTGGTGGACATCCTGGCCAAATTTGAGCTCTGTCAGGATTACCCTGATTGAGTTTATAACTTCTGAAAATGTGCAAAAAATGGTCCAAATTGGTCCAAAATATGACACATAATACATAATGGCCGACTTCCTGTTGTGTTTTAGGTATGGTTGTCAATTACATTTTTGTGTGTCTTGATGAGTTACATATGTGTACCAAATTTCATAGCTGTAGGTGACATGTACTGGCAGTAGTTACTGTTTGAAATTTTCCAGGTGGCGCTATTGAGCCATTTTTCACTGATCCTGATATGTGTGCAAAGTTTTACACGTTGTCCAGTATTTTTAGGCCTTCAAAACTGCGATTCAAAGACGGACAAAGAATGAAAAATAATAAACCCTTGAGTTTCAGTAGGATCTTCGCACCATTTGGTGCTCGAACCGTAATTATATATTTACAAATTAAACTACGCTACCGATTACTTCAGAAAAAACGTACAACACCATGGCAGCGGCTTTTAATGCTCGAGTACACAGTAAGCTTTAAAATGTCCTCTGAAAGTTGCATTTTCCAAATACATCCCACAGACATTTTTGAGCTTATTGAAGAACAAATAGACAAACTGTCCTTATTTACATTCCACTTTTTACAGCAGGATATGACTAGAAGCTGAGTTGATTCAGCATATTCACTTAATTTGAATCAATTGGTTCAATATTTCTGATATTCTGAAAATCCTTTTATTAAAATAAATAATAAAAACTTGTTTCACCTTTAAATCACCTTGTTTGTTTTTGTTGAATAAGACTGCACGTATGTTTCTAATTAAACTATTAATTAACCATCATAGCGGCATATCTTGATAAGCAGAGATGTCAGTAAATTAATATAAAATAATAAATCATTTGAAATGATTCTTAATTACACATGTTCTGATCGGTCAGGACTGTGTATGGTTGCACATATTAATTGCTATTTACAGTCTGTGTGGGCTAAAGCGCACAAGAAGCCTAATTCTCTCTTGTTGAGTAGGCAAACCTACCAAAATATGCAATATTGTAAGATCAGTGTATATGATGGAAGAGTGGCTTTGGAATGTCAAATCAAATTTTGGCTTTTATGATTTCAAAATTTCAGAACCTTACTTTTCCCCCACTAGTAACCTGCTCCTTATCCTTAGTCCTGCTGTATGAGGGCATTCCTCTTTATCTGCTGTGCCATATTCTGCCCAGGATATGACCTGTCATTATTTGCTTCTCTGGTGGTCACTACTCTGCTGATAGCTGATAAACACATATATACAGTATACACGGCAACTGGTTTATTCAGCTGCTGCTAGCCCGTAATGCTTCTAGGTGGCTGACTATTAAGTACACAGGTGTATCAAGAACAATGCTCCAGTGTCCCTGCCAATGTTGACTAATGGTAAACTCACTAGGCAGTGAAAGAATTCACTTTCTGTTAGGAGAGCCAGTATTCACAAAGGTGTTCTTAAGCAGTTTTGCATGCAGCGAGTATAGAATGTTTTTAAGAACACTTGTGAAGTGTAGTTTCCCAGAAATGTTTAAAGAAAAATCATATTCATCATATTCTGGCCACTTTAGATGTGTTTACTTAGATTTACCCAAATGAATAGCTTTCAAAGATGGAAATTCAGGGAACGAGCAAGCAGTGAGTCATCAGCAGATTGGCCTTCACAATAGGCTTTCCTGATTTTTTTTTTCTTTATTGCGATCAGTATAAAAGACCCTGACATCAAGGCAAATTAGCTCAGTTACACTTACTTTTTATAATCTTCAAAGATGAATAAAAGGTTCCTGAATCAGCCCTGAGAGAATGTCTTACAGTATATATGCTGTCTATCAGAAAACACTTCAACTACAAGGATACGCTCCCCTTGTTTTGCAACCAGCCAGTAATCTTAAAGGTCAAACAGGATATGACCTAGACACATGCTATACTCCAGTCCTCGTCTGTCATCATTTATAGTGTTTTCACATTAAAGAGCTTGTACAATTTCCGCTGGTTTCATTTTTTCCGGAACCGATGATTTTCCCCAGGTGTAATTCATCTCAAGTAGACATTGGAAATGAAATCTGTTCTCAAAAACACATCGAAATTGGACTGTAATGGAAAGAGCTCCCACTTATGGGGTCATTTTGTGAAACAAGAAGCCACTCGAGGTTTAGTTACTGTCTGTTTCACTGCATCCTCTAACGCTGGCTCCAGGTGCCCTGCTTTAATAGAAATTTTACCCAAGAGGAAACAAGGCAACTCAGGGCCATCCTCAGCACCCGAACAAATAGCAGGGAAGGCTGAGATTACATTTTAAACATGCAACATATATAATCTGTATGTGGGTGTCACAGAAAGAGAAAGGTGACAGAGTCGGGAAGCCATGTTTCTTTATGATCCATTATGGCATTTGAGCATATAAACTGTGAAACCAGTATCAGATAGCCTTATTATTAGTCAATCCAAGTAAATGTGTGTGTATGGAAGCAGTGATTAACACAAACCCTATGTGTTCCCAGGTGCTGCTGTGTTTCTCTCGAGACACCGCTGTCTTGGAGCACTTCAAGTACAACAGTGCCACTCCTCCCAAATCCTACATCCAGGGTGAGATGACGTGCCCTTCACCAAGGACATATACACTTAGACACGATGCTCAGAGGAGCAGCACTTCACTCTGATGACCTTGCACGACACCTATATGTTCTCACACGCCCTTGCATGTAGATGGATGTATGGTAATTAGAAAACCAGACATGGTGCTGTAAATCATGGTTATCAATGCCTTTGTGTATATGTCTCACAGGGAAAGTGGGAGATGAGGAGTGTGCTGTTGTTTATCCTCCCAATGGTGAGCCTGAATATTGACATTCATATCACATTATTTGATATCTTCATATAATGATCATCTATTTAAACTATTTCACTTAACTGTAAAATATTATTGTTGAATAATAAACAGCAGAAGTAGAATGTTTTCATTTCATACTCGTTGATATATGTGAAAGATTTATCTGAAATGCTAAACTACGTGTTTCTTAGCTACATTCTTAACATGATAAACATGTCTGACTTGGAAATCTCATTCCAATAGGTGTAATCCCTTTTCATGGATTTTCAATGTATGGTGAGTATCGCTCTCATCTGATTATGTTCAATAATTTACCAGAAGGAACACAGACTGAGCAAGATGTAACAGAAAGTTTGTGTCTCTGTGTGTGATTTTGTGGGTATGTGTTTTTTTCTACAGTGGCACCATTGTGTTTCTTATACAATGAGCCGTCCAAATTATACAGCGTTTTCAGGGAAATGTACACTCGCTACTTCTTCCGATTGCACTCCATCTCCTCCTCTCCCTCGGTAAGATTATTTGATACCAAGATCAAAATATTTGACCTGTATTTTTGTATCTGTTCTTCTGTCTTCACTTTACATGGTTGTACTCCTGCAGGGTATAGTGTCTTTGTGCCTGCAGTTTGAGCGCTTGCTCCAGACTCACCTGCCGCAGCTGTTTTACCATCTTCGACAGATCGGTGCACAGCCGTGAGTAGCCTGCGCGTGACTTTGTCCTTTTGCCTTTATGGTCCTGTAGCTCATCAACAAGATCTGCCACTATCATTGCTTAAAGACCTGCTTAGGAGAATAATTCAGCACCCCAAATTAACTAATTCTCTACTCAAAGTGTGTGCAAAAGTGAAAGAGAAACAAAAACTATGTGTCAATGGTATATATCTTCTGTCCTTTACATCTTTCCTTTAACTACAATCATGAACAGAGCATGCAGTTAAATACAAGAACCATCTGCTCTGGGAGTTTTTTTTAGTCACTACAAGACACAGTAAGTTTAATTTCAGTCCACAGAGTACTGGTGAAACTACACAACATTCTCATAAAGTGGGAAAGTGTTATGTGACCAGCTTTCATTGCCATGGAAACTTGCTATTCAGCATGAATTGTTCTTCTGCTTCCAAGAGACTTCAATTCATGGATAACGCTCGGTATAATTGTCTTTTTTAAAAACTTTTTTTTTTTTTTTTTTTTTTTTTTTTTTTTTACAGCATTTCAACCTTGTCACATTGATAGAAATCATATCTTGGTCCTTTATGTAGCATCACAAGTGACCACAGAAGATGCACCTTTCAGCATTTTCTGTTTCTGTGTTTTCTTATTTGCGTCAGTAATTTTCCCTGATACATCTATGTTAAGTTGATGGTATATCATATACTGTTTATGATACATCCTGTGAATACATTTGTTATTAATGCAATATTGCAGTTTTGTTGCAGCCTTGTACTTATGAGCTACTGCCATCTTGTGTCGAAATACTGAAATCACAATATCAGTGAATATATTGGTAGAAGGATGCTGAGTTTCCCACTGCCAGGCAGGAGGCCTAGAGCAGGGGTGTCAAGATCCGTTCCTGGAGGGCCACTATCCTGCATGTTTTAGATGTTTCCCTCTTCCAACACACCTGATTCAAATGATCAGGCTCGTTATCAGGCTTCTGCTGAGCTTGATGATAAGCTGATCATTTGAATCAGGTGTGTTGGAAGAGGGAAACATCTAAAACATGCAGGATAGTGGCCCTCCAGGAACTGAGTTTGACACCCCTGGCCTAGAGGAAGACCAAAGAGGAGGTTTATGGATGTGGTTAAAGAGGACATGAAGGTAGTTGGTGTGAGAGAAGAGGATGCAGAAGACAGGGTTAGATGGAGGCAATTGATTCGCTGTGGCGACCCCTGAAGGGAAAAGCTGAAAGGAAAAGAAGAAGAAGAAGATTCATGGAGCATTAAAATGATTATTATTGTACAAGATGTGGCTGTTTTATCCGCAAACTAATAAGCTGCGTTTGAAAGCAACGTAACGGTAACATTGGGAAGGGTTTAATTTGATTTGCCACAGTCAGATTTCAGAGTTTTGTCCAGGCTTATTGTAAATGTCTTCAGAGACAGAGCTGCTGTTTTTGTCCTTAGGTTGCGTATAGCCTTTAAATGGATGGTACGGGCCTTTTCTGGCTACCTTTCCACTGATCAGCTGCTGCTTCTTTGGGATCGAATCCTTGGATATGATTCATTGGAAGTAGTTGCGGGTAGGCAAATGTTGCACTCACGCTCAACTTACAAACTATGCACTAGAAGCCTTGATATTGTCATGCTTCTCGTCTACTTTTCTATCTTAATCCCCTTCCTTTTGATTGTCCTCTTATTTCTTCTCCTTCAGTTCTAGCAGCTGCTGTATTTGCCTTCCGCGCTGAGAACCTGATGGAAGTGACGTCACTGGCCTCAGCTGAGGTATGTCTGTTTATGTCTGTATTAGCCTTCTGCTGTGTGCGTTTGAAATTTTGTCTAGTCCATATCCCCCACATTCACATAAATAGATGCTAATGACCAGCCAGTACCAGTAACCCAGTCTTCTGAATGCACATGTCTGACAAAACCTGACACTTAAGACCCTCACCCTCTTACCCTGCCCTGTGTACCACCCCACTGTTCAGCCATGATAATAGTCAGCTGTCATTTTGTGCAGACTCGATGTTCTATCTTTGAATTCAGTCATGCAAATTTAACAAGGAAGCTACTTAAAGAGAAATGAGTGCAACCTGTGGTAGCTTCTGCCCTGTCACTCATGTTGCATCGTTACAGTAACCAGTAATGCAATTCTGCTGCATGTCTGTACTGTATACTGCACCCACTGCTCAAGGTAGTCTGCCTATCATATGACTGAAACCATGAGTAGATCATGTAATGATCACCTCACTCTTTCCCCTTTTCACCCCCTCTTCCCCTTCGGGTGAGAGGGTTAAACTACAATATGACGCATGGGGCGACATGGGGCAGATCTGCTTCTCTAAGATGCTAGCCGGCACTGTTTGCTTGCTCATTTACCACCTGCCCCAGTAGAGGGAAGATATCATAACACACTGCTCCTTATCTTATATTTAGAACTTCAAGCCCAGCGTTGAAATATTAAACCGCCTCTCTAAACATGATAGGGTCCCTAAATTTAATCTACCACCGATCCCAAAAGGACACGGTGGGGAGCGGTGTACTCTTAAGCATGGATTGTCACTTCCCAAGGATCCCGCATCAACATTATGCATGTCGTTCTGTGTGCTTCTTTTTTTAAATCTTGAAATATGTCTCCTGAGAAGCGGGGGGGAGGGAATGCTTTATGGCTTCCCAGGGGGCTTGGTGGGCTAAAATCTTATTTGTGTTTTCTTTGACAAACACACTGCAGGCTGTCCTCGCTGACCTTTCAACTCTGAAGGTCATGCCACTCATCCAGATCTTTCTGTTTGCCACCGCCATCTGAAGAATGCTGCGACGACGATATCGGTCGTGGCTCGTACATACAACCAGGAGGATTGAGTGACGCTAGAAAAATGCCATAATCACACTAAAATGACTAATCACCTATTTGGGATACAAAGAAGTAGCACATTTCATCTTGCACTGGTTCAAGCAAAAATCCAAACCCATCGTTAGCATGTATGCACCATAAATAGTGAATATCCTATATCATGTTATTAGATATTATAAAGTATGTAAGTATAGCCTATAGACCGGGAAGGCTAAGCTAGCATCCTCAAGCCATATGCTCTGCAGGGAAGCTGATTCGCACAGCTGAGGAGCTCATTAGGAGACGAGTTGCATGAAGCAGTAATTGTATTGCGATAGCATTATGCAAGAGAGAACAATGGTAATGTTTCCAAGCTTGGCTAATGAAGTGTTAATTAGCTCTTGCTATTTATTCTACTCTTTGGCTCCTGCTTGTTATAACGCTATTAGATAATGTCGTTGCTGATGACTGCGAAGATTGGAAGCACTGGTCTGCACCAGCGTGTTGAAAGAAATAGTGGAAAAGCCACAAAGTGAATTATACTGTTACTTATATAGTCAGAAGCTGAACATACACAGTTTATTGTGTTTATGAAGGAATGGCTTATTACTGCACTCTTAAGGGACATTTAGCACCTTCGGTGCCAATATTTATTTTATACCATTGTGAACATTTTATGGTTAGCTTTTAACTTTAAAACGTGTATTTAATTCTTGAATGTTTTCACTTGTTCTGTAATGTTTTAAAATACCTCATATGTTGCTTTTGATTTAGATGGATGCAGATCTTTTTATTTACTATTTTATTGCCGACAGTATTCTTTACCAGTCAATGTGAATGTCATACGTTGGTTTCCCTGCAGCCTAAATTAACACGTTTTAAATAAAAATATGTTTTGTTGAATTGCCTCTTTCAGGTTATTCTGTAAAAATATGAATAACTTCAACTTTTGAATGCTGATAGATTTTTTGCCAGTACTCCTTCAGCATGCTGCTGCCTGATCTTTCCTGCTCCTTTCCCTCAGGTTGTGATAGGGTCAATATTTGGACAAGGCGTACTGTACTCTAGAAGCTCACCGTAGTCATGTGTAGAGAAGGCAGAATGGGTAAGTGACAGGAGGCAGCATGGAGGGACTTCACTGACCCCCCCCCCCCAGCCCTCCTCCTACATGTAGCATCTGCTCTATTCCTCCTTCGTTGTTGGCTGCTTTCCTTGCTGCTGCCCCCTCTGCGGGCTCATATCGAATTATGCTGTTCTTCTCTTTCGTCTCTCCCTCTCCTGGATTCTGCTACATCTGCCACCTGTTTACTAGGACTCCCACGGCTGACTCTTTTATCAGTCATGCACCTCCTTTGGCCCATGAGTCTGTTTCTCCAGAAACTAGTACTACCTGCTGAGTAGTTGACTCCTGTTGCAGTCCCTCCTGGTGGCCAGTGTGTTGCATTGCAAGGCAATGTGCCTTGTTTCCATCAACACTCTGCGGCTGGCTATGGCTGAAAGATTTCTTGTTGAAAGCCGTATCACATACAGCCAGCTTAATAAGCGTTTGGACAGTAGCGTGTTGTTTGATGTTTTGGCTGCATCTTCCTGTTACTGGTGATATGACATGACTCAATTCAGGGGTCAGGTTTTCACACCATAACCTCTAAAATAACTCCAAATGCACAGTGCTAGAACCTTCAATTCCCAGTACATACAGTTAAAAGTACATGAGGAAAATTAATGAGTCTAAAAGAAAACCAGACCAGGGCAGCAGTCACAAAAAATTTGAAACCGGAATACTGTAATTGGAACAAATGTACTGTTTTCTTCAATGCTTGTGATTATACAGAGTCTACACGAGAAGGTTTCTTAGTGAAATCATTCTCATGAATCAGATATGTTTTGAGCAATCTCTCTGACTCATGCATGACAGTCTTAATAACTCATTATTAATAGCAATGAAGAACAAGGACAAGGTGCTTTTTTTTAAAAAAAGTCCTGCTTTCATGTTTTATTAGGGGGCACAAATGCATGTATTCTAAATTTTGAGAGGGACATAGATATCTCCAGCTGCTGATGCTTACAGTACATCTTCTCTCTGTCTTCAAGTATTCTGTTTCAGTTATCAAAGCCACAAAAGTAAAAGATGGATGAATGTGACTGCTGCTTTTAGGTTTTGTGTTAACTATTTATCTAGCATTTTTAGAAACAAAGGCTAACAAAGTGCTTCGACAAAGTAAAAGCAGAATACCCAAAATGCAACATAGGAACAAGTCAAGATGCAGTTAAAAAAAAAAATGCGATATTAATAAATAAAGTAAAATCAATAAAGCAATAAACTTATAATAATAATAATTATAATAAAGTGTTGCAATTAATTGGAAAATAAACGCCACAAGAACAAAAAGAGGCAAGTGTAAGTGTAGTAAATCCAAGGGATTATAAGTAAGAAAATGCAAAACAAACAAACAAACAAACATGTACAGCCAGCAGGAATGTGCAAAATGTCGTGGTATATGGTGTAAACAACTTAGGATGTGCAAAGTATAATATTAAAATTCATTTTTAAAATCTGTGTTGATGTAATGCATTGCATCCAACAAGTTCAAACATCAAGGACGAAACTGCAGAGAATACAAACTTGACTTACTTTTTAACTTTTTAATTGCTGATTTGATTTCTTAATGGTACATTTGAGATAAAAAATAATGATGACTTTGCAGTTGTGTAAATGATGGTTAACAACGACATTAATGTGTATTAATATATTAATAGTTGTAGAGAATATTTTTAAAGAGCCTTGAAATTGTTGTCTTACAATATAATTCCGATACAGAAAATAGCAGAAATGGTGAGGAAAAACGTCAGTATTATCCTTTAACCTGACTTTATTTACCGCGCTGAGCATCTTCAAAAGACAAAAAAACAAACAAAAAAAACAAACAAAAAGGTGCCGTGTGGAGGCAGCCAATCAGACTCTGCCATGTTGGGACCGTCCAGCCAATGAGAGCGCTCAGAGAGGAGGAAAACTTGCACGGGCCGGAGTGGGCGGCGAAGAACAAAGGAGCGTGCATTGGTCTCATCGTCGGCGTCACCATGGAGGGACAAACGCCAAGTTTCTCTGGAGGTTTCTTCTGCTGTTACCTTGGTTGGCCTTCAACACCCGCCTCCAGTGAAGTTTAGCGCCCTTTGCGTTTGTGTTGACTCCGGGGGGAAAGGCGGGAAGTGACCCTAATAAGCCTCCGTGAATTCCCCTAAAAACAAAAACAAAAACAAATGCCGGCTGTGGCATCCTGCACGTGGCGGCGGTAGTCCGGAGGCCAAATTAAAGTCTCCTCCTTCCTCCTCCTCCTCCTGGTGTCAACTCGCTTTGCATACTGACTTCCGCCCCGCTCGGCTCGTCTCTCCCTCCCTGCTGGTCCGCATCAGCCGGCAAGCAGCTGATATGACAGGAGGATACTGTATCACCTCGAGCCATGAGAAGCTCACTTATAAACTTCACGTAAGGACCCAGGCAGATGTCGTGTGAAACCGGACGGAGGAGGAGGAGAAGAAGAAACGCTTTATTTCCTATTTTTTGATGCAATGGGATTTGCTACTTTCGTATGAAGAGGCGGACCTATGAGACACTGAGTCCAATATGCTGAAGCTGTCCCCGGTGTTTGTACACTGGAAGTACAGAGACTGTTTTCTTCCAACTCACAGCTCCACGTAAGGATTTAATACAGCATTTGGTATCATTCGTGGCTCCCGGATACCCACGGTTGAGGAGCTGCTACCATTTTTTTTGTGTGTGTTTATTTTGGACAGGGAATTCCTTCAGATAGGCTGCATGTGCTTCTCTTCCAGCTGCCACCGCTCGGTCGTTTTTTGCTAGCTGATACACATTTTTTTGTATTTATAAAATTAGATATGGGGTGCTTGCTTGCTGTAGCTCGCAGCAGTCATCCCTCTCAAACAGCCGGTAAAGCCATTAGAGACTAATAGTCTATATTTTTTAAACGGGGTCTTCTTTCAGAGTACTTTGACCCACCATGAACTATTATTTTTTAGCTGTTTTCCACGCTCCTGTAAGGTTTTGTGCCAGCTATTTTTTCTAGCGGTTAGCTGGCAGGTTTGCAAACAAGTGTACTGCGGGATTTTTTTTGGAAGTTGGTGCATTTTCTCGTGACACCACTCAAAAAGACAGATTTTTTTTAAATTTTTTTTTATGATTGATGTTTTATTTTTGGCTGGGTATTGCTGTGACGTAAAGACTGAACCTGACTTTTTTTTTTTTTGTATTTTTGGGGATCTTCCTCCACTGGATACGATTTTTACTAAGATTTCCACGTCCTTTCCACGATGAGTTACATCCACAAGGTACTGAATGTATTGCTACGTGGACTCGTCATCTATGCGGTACTGGGCTTGGAGTGCACTTACTCGAATGATCTACCCAGCCACTCGTCTGATGCTGACAGTGTAGCCACCACAGGTAAGCGCAATCCATGTCGGATGTACAATTGTCGCCAGTGTATTTACAGTATTGAGTGTACAGTATTGCCTCCCTCTGCTTCCTCTTCCTCTTCTTCTTCTTCCCTGTGGCTTTCTCGGGGAAAGCCGAGGAATACCCCATCTGCGCAGGTGCTTAATGGAGAGTGATGCATCTTATGTCGACAGTCACCTTTTCCCCCCCCTCCTTTCACCTCTCCCTCTCTGTACGTTGCTGAGGAATGCATGACATGACAGGAATGCAGGGTGCATCCTCACTGAGGACAAGAGTAGGATTTATTGTGATGGTGCACCTCCTGTGTCACTGAGGATGTTCCATAGATAAATACACACACACACACACACACACACACACACACACACACACACACACACACACACACACACACACACACACACACACACACACACACACACGTTTGTTTTTCTATACCGGTGGGGACTTACCATTGACTCCCATTCATATCTAACTCCTAACCCTTACCCTAACCCTAACCTTAACCATCACCAAATCAATGCCTAACCCTAAACAAACGTTTCTGCACTTTTACATTTTTTATTAACAACAATATGGCCAAGAAAACGGTGTTGCCACCCGTGGGGACCTCATTTTAGGTCCCCACCGTAAGACAAGTCCCCACCTTTATAGCAAATAGTCAGGTCAAAGTCCCCACCGGTATAGCAGAAACAAGTACACACACACACACACACACACACACACACACACACACACACACACACACACACACACACACACACACACACAGGGGTAGTGTGCTAAGAAGCATCACGTTTATTCCGATGATGATAAAGTGAACCCACCGAAATGCTCTCTGTTTACATTGGTATGTGTTTGGAGCCATGCTGATCATTGCCAGAAGGCCACAGGTGACCTCCCCACCCCTCTTGAACTGTATTGACATACCCTAATGAGAGGAGGATTTCCATGTATTTGCATCTGTTTTTAACCAGGCAATATTGATCGGTCGTTCATTTCACAGGCTTTTGTACATGGCGGTTGCCTTAACTGATGTTAATCAAAGGCATACACTTTTCTCCGGTTTCTGTATTTTAGCAGGGACAGTGCAGATGCATGTTTTCACAAAGGCAGAAGGACTGGAACAGATCCAAAGATTTATTTGCAGCCTCTCTTTCTGCTTAGGCTTCTACATTCAGGTTATAACACTTAGGTGACTGACTCCACTATATGAATGTGTAAATGCAGCACTCTTTGTGGGTGCGTATTGTATCCGGCATGTAGACACAGGCCTGTTTTGAATGTAAATGTGTATGCGTAGGCGTACGTATACAGTATTCAGCCAGTAGTTCCATTCAAAATCTCTTCATCTTTGTTTCTGTTTGAGTCAAAGTGAAAAACGCAGTGTGTCTGATATATGTAAAATTCGGGGCTATTTTAACCAAGCTAACTGAGTGAATATTACTGATACTTCCAAAAGATAAATAAGCTCAGGTCTCAGCCTTTTAGTGCTGGTTAATATTGTTGTATACGTTTTCTTTTAGGTGGATTACTTAATTTGAGTTTCTTTGTATTTTACTTTGGAAGCCACTTGCTTTCATCCACTTAAAGAGCGCCTCAATCTCTGCCACTAACACAGACTGTGCAATTGAAAGTAGCCACACACAGACTGATAGGATAAGGTCACATTATACTCAAGGCGTCTGTAACACTGGTTAATGTGAAACCGGAGACGACATACATATAAATATTTTCAAAATGACATTCAGGCTAATGTATTTTGACAGCCCTGCATAGATTTGTTTATAGTTGTGCACTGAGCCTTTTCTTCCTTTTCAAGTGCTTGACAGTTTGTTATAAGTTTGCTCTCTCTGTTAACTAAGCTCCAAACTAAAGTGAGCTCCAACTTGGGATTTAAAGGAATAGTTAAACATATTGGGAGACATGCTTTTTCGTTTCCTTCACAGAGACTGTTTCTTGACTGGGATCAGTTGCCAGGCAATGAATGGAAAGTCCAGGAAGTTGCTGTTTGCAGCCAAGAAGTAGCCTGGCACAAAACCCCCTGTTAAAAAGGGCAATGGTGTTTTTAATCTCTATGGTTTTTTAACAAGAAAGATAAATCGTTCAAATTGTTGAGCATTACAGGTGCTGATAGGTGGATTATGTAACCTGTGGATAGATTGCCAGTTTCCCTCCATTTCCAGACTTTATGTTAAGCTATGAGATTATCCTTTTTGGGCTGACAGATGAGAGGACTGATCTTTCTACATGTGCATTATAAAAAGAAAGTCCAACTATTCCTTTAAACCTCATCCAGTAAAATGAAAAGACTCGAGCATATATTAAGGATCTGACAGAAAACAAACCAAATCAAACCTGACAAGAAACTCTTGGAACAAGGCCTATTTATTGAGAAACATCTTGAGTTTCCAGCAACGTGTTGTGGCTTTCAGCAGAGAATGAAGTTTGCTGAGTTGGAGTGGAGATATTTGAGGTGTCCATAGCTAATCAGAGACTGAGGTTACAATCTCTGCTCTACATATATGACAGTCTGTTCCTACATACCCAAAACTACAGACTTATGTCCATAGAAACTGACAAAACTCACTCATTAACTTCCAAGCTCAAACCACTTCACAGTTTTTACACTTCCAAATTTTCTAGTGACATATTTACTGAAAGTCATTTCCCTTACTTGTTTCCGTTGACTTACCCTTACAGACAGATTCTCAGGGATGATTCAAACAAAGTGTCACCGATGTAAATATTAGCTTTCATCTTAAGCAATATACCAAGTGTAATCCCATCCATCCGTCTGTTATCCACACACCGTTTAATCCTCTGTAGGGTCATGGGAGGGCTGGAGTCTATCCCGGCTGACTAAGGGTGAAGGCCAGTCTGTTGCAGGGCTACACAGAGAGAGACAGATAACCAAGCACAGTCACATTCACACTGATGGACAATTTAGGATCACCAATTAACCTCGACATGTTTTTCAACCAGAGAACCCGGCGACAACCCACGCTGCACAGGGAGAACATGCAAACTTCGCACAGAAAGATCCCGGCAATGCAAACCAAGGATCTTCTAGCTGTAAGGCGATGGTGCTAACAACTGAGCCACCATGCAGCCCAAGTGTAGTCCCATGGTAGTAAATTTAAAATGTTAATTTCAAGTGTTTATTTTTTGACTGTCTTTGCACTTTGGGCTGTTTAAACTGTGCTGTACCGCCAACATTGACAGAACACAGTTCAGCACAGCAACTATAGACAAAACCTCTTGTAAATGGAGGCCTATAGACTCATTTATATATTCATGTTCATCTAACACATCCATCCATGTCTTTTAAAGCTGCTGGACGAAGCAATAAACGTTGTTCCAGACAGCTGTTAAGCATTCATGACCGTCTGTTTACAAGTGTTAAGCGGCTCCTGAAAACAAACTGGGGATATGCAGTGTATTGATTAATAAGGCAAACGCACACTTGCCCTTTTCCACAACAACAGCACAGCAGTGTAAAATGGGCCAAGGGGCGATGTCAGCCCTCTCCCCTGTAAACAATGAACTATAGTGGATACAGAGATTGTGGTGTCGTGCTACAATGTCCGTAAGCATGACCGCAGAGTTACCCATTTCCCACCCAGCTCCCTGGAAAGGTCAGCTGCTTTTTCGCTGGTCTTTGCGTCAGGCGAGGCAAACAGCAGTCCCAGTGTCTGCTCATGTAGTTCCTGGATATTCAGTGTTTTCTTTCCAAATTAGCAGCTGCCAAAGGGAATCTAGACTTTTACTAGTGTTGCGATCAGGTTTTCAGCTGCTCCAGGCTTGTGACCTTTAGCTTACTGCAGCTAACTTCAGGTAAATTCAGTCATAAACCTGATGTTATTGAGTTAGTTAACTGACCGTATTGTTTTTCTACTTTTGGGTTACTGCTAAACTGTAATTAAGCATGTAGTGTCCCTTTAAGGAAGTGATTAATCACATCTGTAACTACTAACACTTACCCTAGAGTGTTTGCACATTCAGGAATTAGGTTACAGTGCTGAGCTGGTAATGAATATTTCTGACTGCAGATATATTTGCATATGCACACACATCCCTGAGTTTTACCACATTCAGCAGCAGGAAGTAATTTCTTGCCCCGATAATTGAAGTTCGAGACGACTGTGTTGTTATTGAAGCGGTTCAAGGTTCAAAGCTGCCATTTAGCATGCTGTGAGCGGTTAGATGGTGAAACTGGGGGTGTTGGATTTAACATTTGGTGGGTCAGTCAGTCCCTTGTGATTTAGGGGCTTCAAAGACCTGACCAGAGGTCCACACAGGCTAGAGATGGATTTGAGAAGAAAAGGAGAACGGAGTGTGGTTACCGAAGCATTCAATTTGTCATATGTGAGCATTTGAGTCCTCTGACAAAAAAATAGGTTGAGTCAATGTTCCTTCATAGGTCTGAAAAATGTAGGATTTGAACAGCAGGATGGCTAAATATTTTATTTATCAGTAACCTTGTGTAGTTTGTCTTGGTATATTTGTTTTTCTGACAGATAATCATCCCCGTAGGTAATAGCTGGCAGTCACATTTGTGCAGCTGCAGCTAGCTGTCATCATAGTGAGCATCAGCCAACGTCTTTATTGAGGTCTGTGATTATGTATGTGATTTTAAAATAGAAAATGACTCAACTGGCTGATTTTTGTCTCCCTTTATCTTTGAAAAAAGACAAAGATGAATCTGGTGCTGAAGTAGTAAACAATGTTGCTATTACAGATAATAAACAGCACACGATTTGAAATAAAGGTCACAGTGTAGAGTTGTTTTTGTCCTGGTGTGGAGGCTGTCTGAGATGAAGTGATATGGCATCTCTCAGGGATTTGTCCTAAGCAAACAACACCTTTACCTCATTGTGGGCTTTTTAAACTATGCAGGGTTTCTGGTCTATCGTGAATCCACCTGAATGTGTTGCAGTGCATAAAATGAGCATGTTTTTCAAACATGGGCCAAATCCACATCAGGCCTAAACAATAGGAATCATGAATCATCACTGTGGAGTCCCTGAAGAGGCAAATGAGAGTAACATTTTAGTCAGCAGAAGGTGCAGAAATGAGAAAGGGGCTTTGGTGAGGGGGTTCTACTGAGAGGCAATGTGAACGTGGTCTTCCCCTGTTTTAATGGTGGTGTGTATTTAGCTTGTTTGGCGTTTCAACAAACAAAGCCCTTCCCTCCGCCTGCAAGGAACATCCAGTTCTTAAACGGTGCCTGCTGGATGATAGCTGTCTCAGATACAGGGCCCCCATTTAGCATAAGCTTTATGTAACTGCAGATGCAGAAACTGGCTGCTGTATTTAAATTACACAGACTCAAATGAGGTTAAGGCAATTATGAGGAGATGTGTCTCACACCTTGCTTGTATTCTACACTTCAGAGGTTTTACCCCACGCTTGTCCAAGTATGGGAAAAGTCCACTTAATATTATTTTATTTATATAACTAAATCAGAGGGACAGTGGTCACCTCAGAGCTTAGTGACTACATTAATGAAGAGATTTGTTTGGAAAGGACATTCAACATTTGCCTATCTGGCCAGTGTTTACTTAAGTACTGCAGGGAGCACCAAAATTTGCATTTTGTGATGCTTCCGTGGCTGCTGGCTGGCCTCTGTTCTATCAAACTAACACAGATGCACACTTGAGGAAAGACAGGCGTTCTTCCTGAAAGAGTTTTGGTATGCTCGGGGTCCTAATAGTGACAGAGTGTCAGTGTGAATGCGAAGGAAGTCATAATGTCCTGGTTCTGTGGAGTGCAGCTCAACAGCCAAAGCCATTTCCTTTTTCTGACGAGAACAGCCTGTTCTGAAGGGTTCCTTATGGGCCCAAAGAAAAATGAAAGGCCTTATACAAGACTCTGCAACCAGCTCGCTGCCCACACAGATGTGAACTAAATACATTTCTATTTAAATTACCTTTAAATAACAGATTGCCTCACTTAAAGCAGCAGTAATTGATATCTTTATGATGACAGTTGATCAAATAATGATGGAGTGGGAAATGTTGCTAGTAGTGACTCTGCCATCTCCCAGTTCTGCAGTTCCTTTCAACCCTACAAAGTATCTTACTGTCTTTTATCTCATTTTTTTTGTGTTAACAGCCAAGTCAGTGCCCAACAAAAGACAGGCAGACAAAAATAGTGACTAGTTTAGCAGCTAAAAAGGCAGAAATGTTCATTTGGATGCTGGTGGAGACCAAAACAGAGCTAAAAATGGAGATACTTCAGGTTTTATTCTCACTGAGTAGTCAAAAACATAAAACCAAGTATGTGATGATGTCTGTGATTTTTGAAACATTAACTTAATTATGTCAGCATTGGATTTACAATTTGTTAGATGCTGTGTGCCAGGTGGCCAGCAAATCATTTATTTCAGGTCTAAAGCTGCAATAATAAATATTAGTTTTTTATATTTCTATCAACCAGTGAAGAGGTTGTTTCTAGTGACTAACCCTAAAAATGTGATCCCCTAATTCTGCTGTTCCTCCCAGCTCCACTGCCTGACTGGTAACTTGACCTCATGTTTTGGTTAAACACTTTATATCACTGTTTATAAGCAGATAATATGGCGGTGTCGTGTTTACAGCTTGTTCCACGGCCCACAACCAGCCAAAAAATGATTTAACCTAACTTTATTGTAAAATCCATTTGTCAAAAGAGAGCATGGGCCAAGTTGTAAGTCATTAATAACCTCAAACAAAAAGTTACACTGACACCACTGAAGTGCCCATTCGGCTTCCCCCAAAAGTGGACAGCTGCCATCCACCTCAATCAGGGAGGTTTAGGGGTGTGATCCAACCTAATGAAGCCTGTCACCGTACAGACCAACCTCTCCAGTATATTTATAAAGCCTGTGGAAAAGTTTTCCATGTGCATTTTCAATCCCTGTTGTGGTTGAAGTCTGACACAGTGCTGATATTGAAGCAGTGGGTACAAAGTGTTTCTTATTATTACTGAGATTTGTCATTGTGGGAGTGAACCAGCCTGACTTTCAGCGTGGATCACCAGTCAGATAATGGGGCTTTATTTAATGGTTTGCTCCGCTGTGTCCACAGTCACTAGCCATGCCAGTGATCAGAGATTGGATTTTAAGTCGCTAACAAGTGTAAAACAATCAATGACCCAATTCACTGGTACGCAAGAATTGTTAAGTTACTAGTCCCTGTACTGTAGAAGCTATAGTTGTTTTTCCTTTGATTTTTGTTTTGGTATTTTATTTAAATACCATTTGCGGCGTATCAGTTCCCCAATTTGAATTTTCTCTCTACTCTCATGAGGAAAGTCACATCGTTTTATCCTCAAACCCAGCATGACTGTCAAACAGCTTAAAGACAAGGCCGACACAAGTCCTTGTTTTACATTCTTCAATCTCAAATGCACGCACCAGTGTGTTCTCGATAATTCATTCATACGCAGACAACACTGGCAGCTAGTAAGCTGATTCGCTCGTGCAGAAAGCGCCTCAGTAGGAGATGTAGGTCACTGTACTCAGCTGTACAGCGTTTCCTGCTGTGAGTGGCCTACAGTAGCAGAGCTGTCTGCCCTTACCCATCCCAGAGGGGGGCTATTGTTGTCGCTGTTCGGCACACATTAAAGTGTTGATCCCCCAGCTGGCAGTGCACGAGCTGTTGGCTGGACGAACCAGTCATGAAAGACACAAGCAATAAGCAGCAGTGCCAATAGATAGAGAAAAGCAACATAACGTGAGCTGATTTGCAAATACAAACACAGTTGTAGAAATAATTGGTCTGAGTTCCTTTTTATTTTTTACTTCCCCTATTTTTGTCTGTTCCGTTTATGTTGTCAGCTACAAACAGTAGTGCTGAAACGGTGAGTTGTTTAATCAGCTGACTGACATTGAATTTAATCTGCAGCTGTTTTGGTGTTTTTTGAAGGCAATTGCCAAATATATGCTGTTTTCTGACATCTTAATGAACTGATTTTACTGCATTATTTATCACTTGCGTTCTCAAAATGGAAAGAAACCCACAATTTTTGCTCTATGCTCTGCCAAAATAAAAGACTGACAGAGGTCACAGGCTTGTCCTGTTATGAGAGGAGGGTCCTGCTGTGATAATACTCATCACCTTAACACAGGAAGAAACCAGTGCTGTGCCCTTCACAGAAGCCTAAAATTGTCGCTGTGGCTTTCTCGCTTTGCATGCCATTTCCTGGCTAATCACATTTCTTCCCCAAAGCATTAGTATTTTTTTCTTTTTTTAGGAGGTGCAAATCTTATCTTACATTTTAACTCATGTGAGCTTTGTGAAGTTTAACTTCCAAAAGTTTATGGTAAATTGTTTTTGTTGTCCAAGTGTAAAACTACCTGTGAGAGTCAGTTACTTTCTACTTCACCCTCTGAACCACAAACAGTTGCTGGGCATTTCTTGCTCCTGTCACATTTCTACTCACTGTGGGCTTGTTTTTTTTTTTGTTTTTTTTTTTTTTTTACAGCAATATGAAGTACTACACTGCTATTCAAAGAGCACAAGAAGAGAGAACTCAAGAATGTCTTATGTGTAGAACAGCAAAACTATAATGTCATAAATCATGAAAAACTTCAAAAGTTAAATTTATGTATTTTCCAAAAACAAAAAAAGCTGAGATCAGCTTGTACAATATTTATCCAAGTGTTACCAGCACTTGAAAAAAAATGGTGACTCTACATACTATGTCCTTACTGGCTTCCTTGAATTTTTGTCACGTGATGGTTGCAGCTTAGTCACTAATGGCTTTCTGGTTGTGCCAAGGAGTACAGCTTTCATTGCCTTTATTTGTTTATTTATTTTACAGAAATCAAAGGTCACCTTTTTTTGTTTAGGATAAAAATATTTTGATGAAATCTAATTTCAAGATTTGACTAAATGAAACATCACACATGATTAGCTAGGACTATTAGTAGAAATTCAAAGTCAGATCATTCTCTCTGCACTCTGTGCTCTAAAAACATATATATCAAACCTGCTGGTGGGTTTTGAGGTTCATAATGTACATTTAAAATAGCTGGCATTAAGAATTAAAAAGGGGAGCAGTTATAACTAAACTAAGAGACGTTACAGATGCAAAAAAGCGAGGACAAACAGACTTAAAAACATCTTCTTTCCGAGAGCCATCACCACCCTGAACTCTCCCATGTCTCACACTCAGCCAACATTATAGTGTAACTGTGCAATATACACTACTGCCTAATTCACTGTCATTTATAGTCACTCTGTTATTTAGAAAGTATATATGTAAATAGACTGTTTTTGCACTATATTTAAGATTTTCTGGCACTGAAAAGGATAAGCTCTGCAATCTCATTATACATTGTATAATGACAATAAATAATATTCTTCTTCTATGTGTTCAAAAGTTTAGGGTCACTTAGAAATGTCCCTACTTTTGAAAGAAAATTATTTTTTTTCTATGTGACGATTATGTTAAATGAATCAGCAATACAATTTAGACATTGTTAATGTGGTAAATGACTATTCTAGCTGGAAACAGCAGATTTTTAATGAAATATCTACAAAAGGGTACAGAGGAACATTTCCAGCAACCATCACTCCTGTGTTCTAATGCTGCATTGTGTTAGCTAATGGCGTTGAAAGACTGATAAATCAAAAACCCTTGAGCAATTATGTTGGCACATAAATTACAGTATGAGTTTTCATGGAAAACATGAAATTGAATGGTATATGTGCATATGCATGTATAATTTCATTTTTTCATTGGGATTAAACTTAGATATTGGACGTGAGGTGCCGTCCCCTCTGATTTCAGGGACTTTCCCGTGGCTGAGGGCACGTGATGTGGTGGCCTGGGCAAGAGGGGCAAAGAGCGGTGTGGATTTCTTCGGTATGCCATCCCCTTGCAAGTCTGTCTCCACCGACATTCGTGCTCTTAGCTGCCCTTGTAACTAAATAATTTACAACTACAGACCAAGCATAACAGGGAGACTCAGATGAAAGACACAAAATGTATTTCATGACAAAAAATAAACAAAAACAACAGAGATGCGAGACTATTCACTTCTTCACTGATTATGAATTGAGTCTATTCTAGCTGTGCAAGTCTGTCTAAAGTTGCAATCTTCAATGTTTTTATTATAACACGGGGGCAAATAGCTACATATAATCTAAAAAGTGACCTTCATAATTACACATCTATGAATATTTCACCACTAATCCGCCTCTTTTAGTATAACCAAAATTTTGCCATTTAGGTTCCCTTTCACTGCTATCATCAGCATTGTTTTATTGCAAAATTTCCAAGTTTGCTTTCAGTTGATCAAACATGCACTTTCATTGATCACTCAAGCCTAAAATCAGCTGAGATAATACCCCACAAGTTGATGGGACCAAGTAACAAGCAAGCAGTCACACAGTTTTTCCCTATGTCTAGGATTGGCATTGTATTGGCTGTGATGTCTGTGAATGTGTCTTGGTGCTGCTGACAGCTCAATGTTTTGACCAACTGGTAGATTCTCAGGAGCCCATTTGGCCTTCTCTTGATCTGGCTCAAAATGAGCTCATTTTTATAACATCAAAGAGTGTAATGGCAACACCTTCATTGCTGTCTTCTTCTGGCTCTTTAGTAGCAAATAGTTCAGTTAATGAAATGGTTTGGACTGCATGATTTGCTGTGATGCACATCTGAGACAGTAGCTTGTGTGTTGTTGTAAGATGCAGGAAGTCTGTCACCTTTGTTTTGTCTTTGTGCTTTCGGTATCGGCCACAAAGAGAAACTTGTTGGTTTTCTGTTTTTCAAATTGTGCCTTTAATTACTTCCCCAATAATGTGACTCACCAGGTGTAGGCCGCACTTCTAAGCCTGTGATTGGCTGCTCATTTCAGGCAGATTTCTCATCATCTCCTGCTTTCTGCTCGTTATCACTTATAAATTTCCCCTTGCCAAGAGCAACAACTACCTACACACACTGAAAATGTCAGTGATTTTGCTAAAGATTTGGATAGTGTAGTAAGGCTGGCTTGTTTGAGTCCTTTGGTGAACATCTGTAAAGATTAAAAAACATGTTTACAACATTTGCTCTCTAACAGGGACGTTATTGTGCGTTTGTCTTTTGGCTATTGAAAAAATTTCACTTTCCAGGAGTGGTCGATTGTCTGCAGTGATGGTACCCAAAAACAGGTGGCATGGAAACGTTTTGTTTATTCATCATAGAGAGGACTATTTGAGCTCTATTTTTTGCTTATTTGTTTACCAAAGCTGAGATTACTACAGTCTTTGGACCAAAACAACCTGTCAACACACCTTGGATGTGAAATCCCAGACTCTTTCTCTCTCATGCCTGTTGTTGATCTGTTTTCTGACACACCTGTCATCTGACAGTTTTGACATGCTTTTTTTCTTTCTGGAAACGACATGTGACATCGACTTGACCAGTGTACCAATTAAGCTTCTGTGATATGAGTTTAATAAAGTTCTGCAGAAGTCACATACTACTGGCAAATCATGTCTGGTGTGGAGTGAGCTCCTTCAGAACTTCAGGCTTCACCTGTTGAGCACCGAATGTCAAATTAGGTTCGCTCTTTTTTTGGCTGACAGACGTCTTTTGTTTGCAGGGAATCGGACGTAATGATTAAGCCTTCCTTTCCGTCATTTCCGTCAATGAAATACAACCAAGCCAGAGCATTTGTTTTTCCCAAAATAGAAAGATATTTACTACAGAGTGGGTTGGCTAAGCAAAACTACATTGTTATTGCCTGAAGTGTGTCATTTATTCTTAGCTTCCATGCTGGCGTCCGTCTTTGGAAGCACCAAGTTAAAACAACAACAACCACCAAATCCTGTCAAGCAGGAAGGTGAAGGCCAAACACCGGATGCTGGCGAGGAGCCAAACTTACTGTCTGCTGTCAGTTGCAGATCTTCCCATCAAGACATTCCCATGCTAAGTTCCGTGACAGAAGTATCCACAATCATTTCATCTATTTGTGCCACTTTACAGAATGAAACTAAAACTGTGTGTCCTTGCCCTGTAAGCACACAAACCGTATAGGTTTAAAGGGAGCTGTAAATATCTGGACAAGCTGTTCCTTTCCTTCACATAAATGTTACTTTAAATCTTTCTCTTCCAAGGCTGGATTTTGACAGTCCAGATATTTACAATTTGAAAGAGTCCAACAGGATGTAAACATAAGTAATGACAAATCTGTGACTCTCACACTGAGCAAAAGCAGTGTGCTGGATTGTGTTTCTTTAACTGCTTCTTACCGCATATTTTTCTTTCAAGGTTGTCACGCCATCAATGAGCTCAGGCTTCCTTTACAACCAGTCACTTGTAATATGAGCCTTTCTATTGAGAGACAGTAACAATAAGATCTGTGTGGTTAGGTCTGCGGTTAGGTCTGCGGTTAGGCATGCAATGCAACATTTTTATTGATGCAAACAAATGCATAATTATGAAATGTAACCACTACTGAATCTTTCATGTAAAAAGTTAAAGATAACAGAATTTCTTGCATTGAAATATTTTGTTCACTTAAATCCAAACCATCGATTTAGATATGTGGTTTGATAAATATTTATTAGTGTCTGAGTTCCCTTGCTGGATGTTCAATGTCTCATGAAATTTAAATGAATATTTGCTTCTGCACACAGCTGGTTTCTGTCTTTTTGTCATTGCTTGATTTTTTTTTTTTTTGACCATTTTGTGACAAGGTCAGTACATGGGGTACCGTACCCAAATAGAGAGCTTGTCAGAAGTCCACTGGGAAAGTCTTAACCCTCAGTTTTCCAGCCTTGAGGCCATATCACAGATGAGAACACTTAATCCCAGTTGGGGTTATCCAAGATGCATCTTCTGTATGCTTGCGTCTGTGACTTAGATTAACATAAGTTATTTTGGTTGTTCAGAGTGGTCAGTCATGGTGCAACACAGACCTTGTGTACATGCCTGATGCATGCTGAATTGTCATCATGTCCATTGTTCATTGTTAACTTTCTAAGTCTGGCATGTGATCTGCTCCTCGAGCCGTCTGCTCTGTCCGTCTCACTCTCTGCAGACATTCAATCCATTAGCCTTGTATCCAGAGGAGCGTGTCGGAGACTGCGCCAGCTAATTAAACAAGTGCCCGGCCTCGTCTTGTCTTTTCATTTTTCTCCTCTTGCTTTTCATACTCGGGCTGGCCACATACATCACACGTCTCATGTTTGGGGCTGTTATTGAAACATTCCAGGGACGCCGAGGCGCAAGGAGCGTCTCCTTTTCTGGAAGTTTTAGATCAGACTTAGTGAACCTTTACACATTTTGCTCGAGTTGTCTTCCCCCTCCCTTCAGTTGCCCTTTTTTAAAACTGTGGCCTAAGCAGAGGATTACTGATGCCCATTAAGGCGGGTTGGATGGGTAATGTATGTCCGAGTTTCAGTGGAAATGTCTCGGATCAACAGGTCAGAGCCCTTTACCTCCTTTACTGACGAAATTTGATGTTGATAGTATGTGAAGCATTTAAGAGATGCATCATGGAGCTTTGTTAGCAAAAGTTAGGTTTATGTATTTCGTGTTTTTCCTTTTTTTTTTTCCACTAAATGGATCGATTGCATGCTACCTATCATGATGAACACGTTGATATAATGGATATCAGTGAAAATATTTAAAATCTTTTTAGAGGCAAAATTGCTAAGACTGCAATTAATACATGTGAGGAATGCTATTTAAAAACTTTAAATTGTGTAAGTTAATATATTCATCTTAGCACTCGTGTCTGGTGCTTATACCCGATACTTCATTCATTGACACTGTCAAAAATGAAGCATACATGGAAATCACTTCAGTTTTTGGCCAAGCTGAGGTGAAATTAGTATTACAGATTGACTATTCTCTGTGATAAATATAAATAGACTAATGCATTTCTAATTTATGTTCTATCATCTGCAGTACTAGCAGTGTAAAACAGATTTGGCAGCAAATCAGGACGTATATTAATGCATTTTCTGCATAACCAAATGAATGCATGTGAGTTTTCATGGCAGCACAATGCATATATCTTGCTTCTTCTAAATACATGGCTTTGCTTTGACAACAGGTTTGCAGATATAACATTTGAACTCACCGGAGAGTCTCTATCGCTTATCAAGAATATTGTCAGGAAACGAATTAGTGAAAGGGTGGTGCATTTTATAGCCAATTGAAATTCCAAACTCTATAGAAAACCTCCTCCTTCGTGACACTGGAAAGTCTGGCTTTAGGCTCGACATACCTCGCTGATCCATTAATCTGGCTTCGTAGGACGCCTGTCTTAGCTGATCCGCCTCCACCTATATTATTTGCATGAGCTGTTGTTTTCATTGCTTCTTACATTTAGCAAATTACGACAAAGATAATCCAGTTCAGGGTGGATCAGGTGCAGTTCAGACATGTTGAACGTCTGGAGCCTGGACACATGGAGCGAAGTGTGTGCTTATGCAAGACTCTGTCTCTGTGTGGGTGGCTCTTAAGAAATCTGAATCATTTTCATGGATGCAAGTCGTTAAAAATAGTTTTGGCTCCCATCTGAGACTTGAGGTAATTATATGTTTGTGTGTGGCACTTTGCTTATTGATGATTTTGCAGCAACAAATTCTTCTGCTGTGCCCTTGGGGACCCGGAGGAGTTTGAAAGCCCACCTGTCAGCGCAGCATCAGCTCAGACATAACAACAACCTCAAAGCCTGGCACATAAATGAAGCTTTTTTTCTTTTGTAAGGGCACCATGACAGAAGACTCGCTTATTTAATTTTGAGATGGAGTTTGTTGTAATCTGTCAGATTCATTCCCTCCTGGTGGCCAATTCTAAAGCGTCCGTCAGATAGAAAGAGAACAATGTGAAGGGTGTAAGTTTTTAAGTATATGCCTGTTACGTGTCCATTTTAACAGCTTGTGCAAACTGAGAGTAGCATACAAACACTTTCTGTATCTTGTTTCTTCCTCTTCAACTAACTAGCTCTCTTCCTCTCTCTCTCTCTCTCTCTCTCTCTCTCTCTCTTGCTCTCTCTGCACTAGCTGGTGGCATTTCTAGGCAGCGAATGATATTTGTGTCTTAGTAATGGCTGCTGATGAGCTGAAATGGTAGACTCTCCAGAAGCTTTATTTACTTGCCTTTAATACTGACCCGTCAGCTTGACTTATGACACTGCCATATGGACACCGTTTACAGGGAACAAGTCTGGTACACACTGACATCACATTCCTCTCTCACTTTCACACAATTTGGAGTGTCTGATGATGTTCTAAATGCATTTTTTCTTGCTGTATTTGTCAGACACATAAGTGAGGGACTTTTAAATATTCAAAAGGCAGAGTAAGGTGTGAGAGATGCCCCCTGCAGCATAATAAAACACAGGAATTTATAAGATTTTTTTAACATGCCATTTATCGTCCATGTGATAAGAGACTGTTTCATAACTGTGAAAGCTGATAAGCGTTTAGGGTAGTGTCTGGATCTGATGAACTGCTGACATGGTTGACACTGTGGTAAATACTGTATGGACAAAGGTGTGTGGCAGAATGACTGGAGAACCGAGTGACTCAAGCAGGAGGCCACCTGAACTCATCTTGTAGCTGCTGCTGTTCCCTCGGAGCAGCGACACATGTAGGTTATGATTTATGCGTGTTGAAAAAGCCCGTTCAAGAAATCTGACGGTTGGTAGTGGCAAAGTGTCCACAGCAGCCCTGGAGAAGCTGCAGCTGACTTTCAAAGCATGATTTGCCTAGACTTGTCGGAGTTCTGCGTGGCTTCCCGAGATGTTTAAAGGTGAAATTAAACCTCTCAACAACTGACCAATTCTAAGATTCTCCTAACACTAGCTGATGTTGTCAATGAGCTTATCTAAGCTGCCGTACAGAGGCTGCAGTGAATGTTATCTGGATTTTAATTTGATGACTTCAAGGTGCACCATTGAGTTATCTTTAACGTTGTTCCCCACCAAACATTGTCTGTATTCTTGTGGTGGAGCAAATATTCTGAATGCACTTTCTACTCCATCAGACATTTGCAGAAGCAGTCTTTTCATTATTAAAATCCTGCATTGCTTACATCCATGTTTGCAGGGCATCAAGCCTTTCTTCTTTGCCTTTGTTGACATATTGCTTATAGTTATCTTTGTAGTTAGCAGCACATTAAGATTTTGCTCAACATTTTTTAAAAACTTTGTTGCAGTCTGGTCTAGATTTACACAAATAGAAGTTTTGCATCTATAAAATGCATTTTTCAAATTGCGTTTTATTGTGGGATTGTTAAAATTGATGCCGATTTCACTTGACACTGTTGTTTTTTTTGTTTGTAGTTGCACTGTAATTTGCTGAATTATATAGTAAATATGAATTGATTTTGAGCTCTTGTTCTGCTGTGTTTGAAGCACTTTACTGTCCACTTAAATGGTGAAACTATGTGTAGCAGGTTATGTGCTTTACATGACTGCTGAGAATAATGTTTTTTATGGGGTACAATGTGGATACAGGTTTAAGTTCACATTGATTTCAGCTTTTGACATTTACTAGTCACAGAAGTATCTGATACAGCTTTTGGTTTGCATCCCCATTCATGTAAATGGTTGCATTTAAACAGTGCTTTTATCTAAAGCGCTTCACCATTCAGCCCTTCACTGACACAAATAATGGCAGCAGGCTATCCAGCGTTAGGAGCAATTTGGCGTCTTTGCAGAACACAGGCAAAACTAAATGTAACCTAATTAGACTTTCACAACAGACACTCTTTGACCCCAGCTGGCTGCTTGCCTTTGTGTGAGAGCATCTGAGATGTGGACACTGTCAGGAGGCTGAAATATGAAGAGGTGTGGCATGTAAGCTCACTGTCATCTGTTTTGGCTTGTTGTGTGTTTGCTGTCCGATCTGCTTCCTCATTACTTCTTCCTGGTCTGCTCGCTCAGTCTGTCATTACTTGTAGTGGCATTCAGCGACACGCCGATACCTCAAAGTTTGTATGGATAACTGTAGTAAGTGTGTCTTTAATATGCCTACTGTGTCTGTACTCCTGACAGACAGACAGAGAGAGAGACATAGACAATGTGTGTGTGTCTGTGTGAGAGAGAGCAGAAAATAGCTGAGGACAACTGAGAAATCTCGAGCGGTAAAAAGAGGCCTCCTGGCTTCCAGAGTCACAATGTCAAAACCCATCATATCCTGCTGTCTTAATTTCAAGTTGCCTGTGCCTGCACCCAACCAGCTCCCAGATAGTCTTACACTAAATCTTGTTCCTCATCCAAGATCAAGTTTGAAGTGAGAGGGCATGCTTGCACTGTCTCTCAGGTGGAGATCTCACTCTGTGGGCTACGCTACGCTGACACGAGTCACTGTTGGTTCTCTGAGCTCACTTATTGAGACCAAATCAAACTTCTGCTGACACAAATAAGACAGTGACTTTGCTGTTGTTTGTTGCATGTTATGCAATCTAACAGTTTAGTCTTTTATAGTGTAAAATGGAGATTTACTGTGTAAATTATTTACACACATTTTTTTCTTGTGAAGGATTGTTTTTTTTGTGAAAGAGGAAGTGTCCTTCAGTGTATTCAGTTGCATCAGTTGTACTTTGCAGTTTTCTGTGAACTCCCTGAGGTATAATATGGCCCCTGAAACTCAGCTAGACGATTTCCAGCAGTTCCTGTCCTTGATGCTTTTATTGTCAAAAAATCAGATAGTGTCTCTTGGAACTAAACCCATTTCTCTTTTACTGAAGATATAACTCTGTCCAAGTGGCTCACCTAGTAATTTCTTGAGACAGCCAAGCACTGCATTGCTTTAACAAACATTTCCCAACTCATGTATTTATAGGGGACTCTCTTGCTAAGCTATGGATTAAACACATCTGTTTTACAGTTTTGGAAGGTGCAGGATGGTGAATGTGGGATTGACTCAAACTGCATTGGTTGTCATAATGAAGGAATAATGTCATATTTTGTCTTGTGCTCATATTTATAGTAATGTTATAGAACAAAAATACAGGTCTCATGGGACAGAGGACAGTGGGATAATCAATGATTGTACCCACTCTAAAATTTCCAGTAAGGAGGTTACCCTGATTTTGATCATACTTTAGATATGGAGTACAGAGAAATTTTTCTTTTCTTATTCCCATATACATAATAAATATAAGTTATTTTTGTTTTTAATAAATATGCTGTTCTGCAGATTATATGGTGCCTGGCTAATTTTATTCTGACGTCTGGAACTGTTTTATTCTAAAACTTGAATTAGTTCGACTGTGGCTATTGAAATTGGGGCCATCCTGATTTCCAGTAAATAGGAGGTAAAAGCAAGCAGGAAGCATTAAACATTTCATTCCAAAATGACTAGTGTTGGGCTGTTGCTGCCACCGACAAGGACAATGAAGCTCTCAAATAAATATATGCAGCTTGGACTGGTGCAATTATGTCGTCATAATAGAGTTCAGTGTAAGTGGAGAGAAAATATTCAGTCTGAAGTTGGGCATCCTTTTACCAGCCTATGTGACACAGTTAAACCAATTTACGAGACAGAGGAAGCAATAATACAAGCACCAGTTTTAGATAAGAGTAGTTCTGTTGTGTACAGAATGGAGCAGATATGGGTAATATTGCTAACCAGTTTTGGGATTCACAGAAGCACAGCCAAAAAGGCCGTAATGTGTCTGTCCTGGACGATTTGTGGAAATATCCAAATTTAAAATTGCGGTTTATTTTGCCCCAAATTACATTTTTTTTCTCGTCTAGCTTTAGTTTCCATTTTTACTATAATAGATTGAATACGTGGGAAGCATTCCTACAAGAGGTGCTATCAAAAGCCTAAATTCACAGATGGAGCATCGGCATGAATTTGTAAAACCAGCCACATGATAGCTTAAATTCTGCGCAAACATGTACAAAAAAACTGTGATTCTTCAAAGGCTAAGTCATAAACAGGATAGTCAATTCGTTGTAAAGGCAGCTTGTTTCATGCTTTGGCTACACAGACAATTCTTAGTAGTGGAAAGATATTATTCCATGAAGTCTTGCATTAATTGAGAATAAAGACCCCGTCTCAACACTGATCTGAAATGAAGAGGAGCATAGAAAAACAGACTATTGTTTAGCACATCAAACTATTACAGGGGGTTAAAGAGGCAGCAAGTAAACCTGGAAATGTTTATCTGAGGCTTCTGAGTTCCTCTTAAGATTTAAACACATACCCGATTCAGTGGGATTCTGTCGTCTGTATCGGTTCAGCTGCGTAACACGATGGCTGAATGTCACAGGATCAGGTTCAAGGAAGTCCCCCAAAAAGTCACAGTGAACACATTAGAAACCTCAGCATTCTGCTTCACTTGTCACATGCTGAGGCAGATTTTTCTGAAAATAGACAGGACCCTCTAATGGCACGCATATACGGTACAAAAAAAACAGCAACTTTCAAGTGCTGGGATTCACTTTAAAGGAAGTGGCTGACAACTAAACGCTTTTGTTATCAGATTCGTTTGAAGTAAACCTGACGGCCTCTGTGACAGCTCGCACACGCATTTGTGAGCTATAGCGAAGTGAATTACTGTACAAACCGCTTTCCTGCTTGTGTTTGCCTGCTGTGTGTGTGCTTAACATCTGCATGTGTTTGAGCAAGGGAGACCTCTGCCATTGTTGAGCTGTTTACATCCTGACAATTGGGAGCCTGATCGGTTAAAAAATAACCCAGTGCTTTCCAATTTTGTCATCTTTTGGGAGCGCTTGTCCCAGCTGTTTTGATTTTGTGTGCGTCTCCCTGGAATGCTCGAGGTCACCGACGGCCACTTCCTGTCACATGGTTCCTCATTGTAATGCTAAAAACTGTCCCTAAACGTACTCAACATACTCGAAAATAGGACACCTAGGAAAAAAAAGGCTTGTGCTGTCATAATTGTGAATTGCACACCAGGTGGCCCAGCTTAAATACTATGTGAATGACAGCATTTTTTTTTTCTTGGTTTGTTTTGTCTCGGAAATTATCTTTTTCACTTTGAGCTTCAAAAACAGAAGTGAGTTCATGAAGGGGTCTGCACACGTGCAGAACAGAATTAGGCCACTAGTACTGTATAGAAAGAAGTGACTACAAAAAAAACCATCACATCATAGAAAGTTTGTTTGTACAAGTATGCTGTTGTCAGTTCTGACATTCCTTGCAAAAACAAAGAATTAAAGTTAAACTGGGACTCAAAGTCGGACGTGCAGCTGTGTGTTAGCCTGTAAAACACAAGTAGTTTTGTGCCTCTTTAACTAACCAAACAGCCAAATAGATATGCATGCTATGCAAATAACAGACTATGTAAACTTCCCCGGCAAGCTAAGCAAATTGTTATGTAACTTGTTCTCAAGCATAATGCTTTGCAACTGAACAGAAGCAGATGGACACTGCTGTAATAAGACTTATCTGAAACTGATAACATTTCCTGTGTCTGAGAGATACGCCTTTTCATTTACTATCTTCATCTCAGGGATTGAAGTGGTTTGTATTGCTTTGTTTGTGTTTTTCCAGTGCACAGTGTTTAAAGAAATTCTGCTACGTGTTCTTAACACAAGACTGGTAAAGCTGAGACACGCCACTTATGATCGGTGCACACCATGCTGTCATAGCAGCTATTGATTTTCTAATTGCAGCAAACTCGTCAAAACACATTCAAGACTTTAAATGCTGTCACTATATGATGTGACGTGATGGAAGATTTTAAAGCCATACCGCAGTTTCTGTCACTCTAACCAACCACTAATGATCAGGGTTCTCTAACCTCTCTCACTGTAACCATTCACTTCTCCTATTCAGTAGTGGTGAGGTTAAGTCAAGTTGCAGCCTTTGCCCAATGCTGGTTCCTTAATTTCACACATACATTCCCTCCCCTGTACCCTCTCTTCTAACTTAGCATGGGCAACACTTCCCAATCGAATGTCTCCTTTTTCATTTTCTGTGTGATGCCAAGTGCAATTCTATAACTAACGCATCAAGTCTTGTTTCAGTAAGCTGATCCTTACATCAAAAATACAGAGAAAATGCTGCACCAACATTGACCACCATTGTGTTCAAAACGATAATGACAGTTAGTTTTGATTAATTTTTGAGGTCATGCCATTGATGATCACAAACATTTCAGTCACAAAAATTTGTTATTGCAGTTTCACTTGTAGATAAACAGAGCATTGCTTTAACATGCTACTGTACACATCTGCATCAAAATAGGACTTAAAAAAGGTTTCTCTCACAAGGGGCTGAATGCTAGCAGCAGTAGGCAGCTGTGCACAGAGAAGCCTAAGGTAAAACCAAGTGATTTTACACATTTTAAATGTGTATCACAGTCAATCATGTTTATTTTACTTGTGGGAAGCAAAATTGTGACCATGATCAATATCTGATAAATGAGACTTCTGCTGTACTAAACACACATATACTTTCTTAGAACCTTTATCAAAATTGACATAACACTATGCAGCTTCATGTTCTTGTACAGATACACCGAAGTATAAAGGGAGTTACTGAACTTCAGAAGTGGCTTGGGTAACATATTTTTAACCTTTTATTGGTTCCAGAATTTATGCAAAGTTCAAAGATGTCAAGCTTGTACCCTATTCTATGATTTCTAACCATACCTCCTGTTTGCATTCCTTGAGTATTCTGCTGTGTTTTCCATCATCTCTACAGGCCTCCTGAAATGCACATCCACTTGTTTGGTTGTGTGTGACAGTCTAGTTGTTGTTTAGTGCTGGTTGTGGTGGCCTTGGCAGCCATGTGGCTGGCTGGCTGGTCTGCCACTGCTGCCAACATGGAGCATCATTATTTGTTAGGCCTAGGCAAAGGTTTTGGCATGACTTGGACTGACAGCTTCCACATATAAGTTTGAGAAAGTGTTCTGTGGTTTATGGAGGGGTGTCTTTAAACTTGTGGCTTACATGTATTTTTCTGTACATGTGTGTTTGTGCACGAGCCGCTATCTGTGTGCTGTTCAGATCTGGCTCTGTGTGTGTTTTGTGGCTCCTCTGAGACAGTTTTGGCTCCTGGCCAGCTCAAACTGTCCATTGCTTGCAAGGCTGGAAGTAATGGGCTCGTTTTTCCCCAGTGGGACAGGACTGGGGCTGAATAAAAACAAGAGGGGGGATGCCTGGGGACGCTGCAGGAATGATAACAGCACACGACGGAGTCCAGCGGGAGGCAGCGATTTGCCTGCCTGCTGCTGTTAAGACTGTACTGTTTTATATGTTGCCACCAGCTCAATATTTGGGACCATGATAACTAAGTCTGTTTATTTAGGAGCACCCAAATATATATGTACAAAATCCATTATGCTAGGTTTGAGACTACATACCATTGAGGTTCAGAGGGGAAACAACACAACCCTGGCTAGAAGTAGAGACAGCTAAAAATGTCTTTAGTGCAGTGTTAATTAATTAACAATTGTATTAGGCAATAAATCACAAGTAGGTAAAAAATAAAAATGAATATTTGAATGATTTAAAACAAAGTGAAGTCAAAGTGTACAACATTTCCCGTGTATCCACATTACTGTATATGATATACTGTTACTGTAGAGAAATGGAGATTCTGCATGCTAAAGATATTTTTACTCCTTACATTTTAATATGTTTCAATCTCTATCTGCTCTACGTAGACACTGCCTGCAGTTCAGCCCAGATCAGTAGAAAATCCCTGAATTTATTGTCATGACTGTTGGTCTCAGCTGAGTTGCTGATGGCTTTATGGTTACACCGACTAGCGCAGATTTTAGTTGTTTGCAGAATGTGGTTTATCAATTAAATGGTTAATTTGCACAAATGTTGGAATGTGACAATCAGGAAAATACCCTGCTTTAACCTTAGATTTACTGATGGAACAGCTGTTTTAGATGTGTAGTTCAAGGACCATCAGAAAGTTGATGGTCCAACAGTTGAGTTTCTGACTCTATTAAATGGTGTGTTTACTTATTTGTTTTCATTTGATATAACGTTGCCGAATTAACCTGAGGTTTATTAACTGTTAATTAGCTGCTCTGTTGTTTTTCAGTGTTTATACATTAGAACAAAGTTCACTTGTACTTGCTTTATGACTTGACACATTGCAGTGTTGTCTTACTAGGAGCAGTGTTTAAAAACAACAAACATGTGTTATTGTAGTTCAACCAAGGAAGTGGAGTGCATTCTAATGAACACCTGGAGGATGGGTGTGGTCACGCCCCCTGAAAGGCAGGTGGAGTCGTGTTGGCACAAAGTACCTGTACGAGGTGCAGTCATGAAAGCATCCTCCTCTTAGGATGACAAATATAATGTAGAGTACACCCTCATCTTAATGTTCTTTGCTCAACTTCATTATCATAAGCCTGTCTGATAATATCTGAATTTTCTTTGTGCTGCTGTTTTGTAACTTGTCAACAGATCCCTCTGAAAGCTGCAGCTTACAAGTATGTCTTGCCATTCAGGACACTTGGCATTAAGCTTCTGTTGAGTGAATGCCAAAACTGTTGTCCAGTGTGTTTGCTCACTGCAAAGTGGAAAAAACAACAAAACCAAAGTGATCATTATTACTTTTATGCTATAAACCTTGTTTAATCTTATTTTACTGTGATAAATGTGTCATCTTGGCGTGTTTCTTGTCTCTGTTTTGTTTGAAATACAACTCCAGATACAAAAGTTGTTTTGTCTGTGTTGCAGCAATTACTTGACAGTCAGGGTAAAGTTTTTTAAAAATCAGTTTCATCTGGAAACCACCACACACAAACAGCTTTACTGTTGAACAACATACTGTTATTACTAATCTGTTTTCTCCTGACACTTAGTAACTGGACATTCGATCATTGTGTAAACTTCTTCCAGCTGCCCTTTATCTTTGACCTTTTTTTTTTTTTGTTCCCTGTAGATCCCTGTCATAAAGTGATGCCGCCATGCATAGGCGAGGACGACCGCTTCAGTCTGGAGGCGCTGCGGCACATCCACAAACAACTGGATGATGACATGATGGGGGAATAGAGGTCAACGAGAGCGTGAGGTAAGCTTGGTGATTGTGGGTGTTAAGCTGTCACTGACACAGTATCTTGCTTGAGGTACCACGACAAAGCAGATGAGTTCGAATAACATTTAAGGAAAAACCTGTGGCCTTGAGGTTTAAGTTGTTTCCAGTCTGCTGCCACGACATCCTGCAGGGGACCTATATACCTTAAAAATCCTTCAGGAGGAACACACTGGCCCAATCCCAATCTCCACCCTCAGGCCTAAGCACTAAACCCTCGCAGACTTTACTGACGTCACGGCTAGAGCTTGAGTGTGTGATTTCGTGAGGGCTCCAAGTGGCATAAAAAAGAGGAACGGACACACTGTCATCACAGCATGTTGCTTGGAAACATCAAGACTCGTGTTTCATTCATAGTTTGATCAGCTGCTCAGTTGATCACTGCCTGTTTTTGACATTATAGTATTTGCATATTATATAGCAAACAAGGAAAAATCAGTAAACGCCACAAACATCTGTAAATCCTGTGGGGTTTGACTGAAATAAACAACCACAACAGCAAGTAGCCAGATGCTGTCGTAGTGGATTCCTTACCTGCACCATCCATGCTTGGTTTGTGTGCATTCTGTGGAGGGCAGGACAACCATCAGGTCCACATCAGAGCCATCATACACTTGATGATTTGACAGTGGGACAGCCGGGAGCTTTTAATGTGCTTAGCAGGAACGTGCGTCAAAATCTGTGAGGCTGTGAGTGAGGAGATTCTGATCAGACCTTTAGGTTTAGCTGCTCCAAACTCATATTCACACTTGAACATGTAATGAGGGTCATACATTGCTTCATTTTAATCCTCTAGACCCCAAACGAACTGACAAGTTTGCAAGGCATGTTATATTTTAACACTTGGCAAAATTATATTATCTATTTAGAAACAGAAACTTTAAAAGCAAAAAGTGTCGTTGGATTTTCACCTTTCTAACGGTCTTTGCACGACTCATGTAAGACTTTTGATTTTGTCTGTAAATTTGATTAAATGTAATCTAAAAATTCTTCATTCTGCTCATCTTATTTAAAAATTTGCCAAAAATAAGCTGTGTGTACTAACCAGTTTCTGTAAAACAAACACACACACACAAAAAATATATATATTCCTTGGTGCTACTGTGACACCATTAGTCATGTAAAAAAAAAAAAAAGTGACTTTTCACCTGAACTGGGATGAACTGCAGGACATAGCAAACAGCAGACAAGTATGTATAAGAACGTATTATCTGTAGTATTTAGAATCACCTTTTGTGGTATTCTGAAAGTGCTGTACATGTTGATCCGATGTTTTTCAGTATTTGTAAAATAGATAATCAAAGATGATCTACTTTCTTTTAATGCCTAAATTACATTTTGAGTTCTCTCTGTTTCTAGCCATTGTTGTGCTGCTACCATAGAGATGCAGAGTCAAAATGTGACGGAAGCAAAAAAAAGCCTTAAACCTGCTTGCAGTTCTCAGGCTTACAGGTAGCAAGCAAAATGTTTGTGAGCTACTGAGGTAAAAAACTAAACCTTAAAGCCGAGCTGCACAAATAATTGGCCTCTTATCTTTTAAGTAAACAGGAGAAAAGCTTTATGACTGTTGAATAACAGCTGTTATCGCTTTATTTCATGTTGTGGTTTCCATATAGTGAGTCATTAATCAATGGCGCAGGGTTCCTCATGGTAACACTACCGCAGAAATGCAGTATTTCATAGATTATTAGGTTGAATAAACAAAAGCGCTTGTAAATGGTTTAGATGTTGACACAATAACGCTGGCTTTTCACCTCTGACGGTGCATTGCCACATGCAAGTAAATATTGAGTTTACAGTGCTAACAGTGTGTAACAGCCCCTGGCAGTAGGTCAGGCTCCTGTAGCTGCCCTAAAAGTCAGATCATTTTAATATTTGCAGTTACTCATCAGAGGAGGCAGCCAAGTCGGCATTCCAAACACAGTAACACATCATCAAAGACACACAAATCATTAGTTACTTTTTTTTTCAGACATTATGTTGTAATTAACAGCATTAAACACTGGAAATGTTAATATTTTTAGTTTCTATAGGAATTTTGTGCATTTTTAAGTTAAACTACAAGCATTTTCATAGACATGACATTTTTGCTTGTGAGATAATACTGATGAAGAGGAGGTAGTAACACCAGCCCTGCAAGGTGTGTGTGTGTGTGTGTGTGTGTGTGTGTGTGTGTGTGTGTGTGTGTGTGTGTGTGTGTGTGTGTGTGTGTGTGTGTGTGTGTGTGTGTGTGTGTGTGTGTGTGTGTGTGTGTGTGTGTGTGTGTGTGTGTGTGTGTGTAGAAAGAAGTAACTAACCGGGTACGACTGACATTTGAGAGCACTCTGACCCCTGCCGTGTCTTTTGGTAATCAATGACCTCTTACGTTTGAAAGAAACCACTCGGGACCACGATCACATTCATGTTTGTGTGTGTGTTGGCTGGGGTCATTTTTAACTGGCTGAGAAGCGCTGGTGTGAGAAACGGTTATACCCTGCAGCCCTGCGGTGGCGCCTCGCTAAAGTATGAGCACTGTCTGAAGAAGCCTGAAGGCCGCAGTGTTGGAACTGGACCCCGGCCTGCATCAAGAGGATGTGTGTCTGTGTGTGGATCACTGATACCGACATTTACAGTACAGCAGCGTGTTACAAAATGCCCCCTTGCCTGTTTGCACCCTTTGTCTTTATAAGGGCAGGGAGTCGTGTCTGCTGCTTTCCTGCAGAAAGCTTGAGTTGTTTTTGGCCGATGCTCAATACTGAGGATTTTCAAGCTTCTTCTCCGGGCTCAGAGTTTCATGATGGAATAGAGTTTCATGATGGATATGCATATCATCAGTTGACCTTATGAAAGATAGACATTGTTGTGTAATCAGGATACTGATTGGTAATAAATCATGTTTCTTTTGTGGCAGCTGGTGCAGGACTGAACACATGAGCATGTGAGCTTAAATCTACAGAGTGACCCAAAAGTTTGGAAACAAATGAAAAGTCTATAATCCGAATAATATAATGTTATTTCAATAAATCAGTACCACAGATATATTCAGAAGAGTAACAGATTAGTGTAAAACAAACATATTTTGACATGTTCATGTTTGTTTCTAATACAAAGTTGTGAACGTTTCCACCACCTGGTTACACTGGTATCTTCTGGAATGTATCTTCATTCATGCTTATGAAGGTTCCTCAAACTGGCCAGTAAATGTTGCCTCATAGTACTTTTGGATGTTTAAAAAAATTAAAACTGTCAGATACTTTACCATCAAGAGTTTTGAAATCTGACACTGATGGCCTGCATTTTGAAGTTATGCTCCAGCATACCTGGACCTTATGGTTCTATTCATTTTCTTCCGAGTTATTGCACTCGGCAGATACTATACTTTTAAGTTATTTTATTATGCTACAACAAAAATGGGTAAAATAAGAGTGAATTCAAGCACCCCCAACTCAAATAGACACTGCAGTTAAACTTTGTTTCCAAACTTTTGGGTCACCCTATAATTTCTCAGACATTATTTAAACTTCATGACCTAAGACAAAATAACAAATGAACATGATGCGTCTTTAGCAAATCAGATGTCATCTTGGTCCAACCAGGTTATCAGTGAATTTTTAAAGTCTTCTCTAAAACATACAGGCTGCTGCTGTAGAGATGCTCCAGTTGGGATAATGTGCATTCTGTGGTTGGATGTTGTGGGTAGCATTGCTGTGGCGTTCAGCAAAGCTACCAGTGCTTCACAGGTTATATAGACTAAGATATGAATGTAGCAGTTGGCCTTAATGTAATATTGTAATCAGTATTTCAGGAGTGAGGGCTGGTTTAGGGTATGTAGGGGGCCGGGGCTGGTGATTTGATCCCCTCTTCTATGATGTGGGAAAAAACATTGTCACATTGAAGCGCGTTTAACACCAGTTTAATGACAATCCCGGCTCTTCCTGGCAGCGATGAGTTGGAATGACTGACACGGTTATGAGCGAGGGTCACGAGTGTGGGGTCAGCGGATGTCAGCTGGCGTCTCTTCTTTTGGGAATAAGACGACATCACCCCCTCACCCCCCCCGTGCCACCTGGCTGAAACCCTAACCCGTGACAGGTCCTGCTTTTCCTCCCCCGCTGCCTTTATCCCCAAATTTGAGAAGATGACGACCACGAGAGACGCACATATTTGCAATGTTGGAGCTGCAGTCAGGATATGTTTGTCATGACATGCATTTCAGAGATTCTAGTGCTGGTGGTAAAGATGACATTAGGTCTTGTCAGGGAGCCATTGGAGATATATGGGAACAGTGACACCAGTGGCTTTTGACTAATGTTTTATATTTTCAGGTGATTATACACCAATGAAAACATAATTACGCATATTCTGTCATTTTTCTGCCTTAAATCTCCTTAAAGCTTACATTCTGCACCTTTCAGACATTGCAAACAGTCTTCACATGCTCCACCAAACCTCCAAACAAGGAAACAACTGTTTCTGCTGAGTCTTTGTTCAGGCTTTAGACTGACATGCTTTGTTTGAGTCTAGTGACCTCGCAAACATCCTCATCTCACTGAGGTGTGAGGCTGCAAACTATGTAGCTTCACACCTATTTTGAAGTTGGTGTGGTATGTTGATTTTCAAGTCATACAAGAACCAGACATCGGCATGTTGTGCTATTATAACTCCCATTGTTAAGGTGATAACTGGAAAGCCTGAACACTCTCTGCTGACCTTTGAAGAGTTAAATATTTTCCTTGTCATAGTGAAACTTACTTCAGCTAACATGATCAGTTTGTTACTGCTATCTAAATCTGAAACGCTGCTTACAATAAAAGAATAGAGGCTGGCCTTATCAGCGACTTATAATCCACCTGCCTGGCGGGACTGAAATGTGGAATTAGTTTGCTTTTAAAGTTCCTCTGTAACTTAACAACATCCACTGTTGCCACGTTGGAGGGAAATGAGTCCACACAGACATATTAACACCAACCCACGTTTTACAAGTCACATCACTGCATGACACAAAACCACATATAATTTACAGTTTTCAGAGCCCTTGTCATAGGTCACTGCCTCTTTGCTAACCAGAGCAGAGCAGAAGGATTTGTGTTATGTTTCATCATGTTTGTAATTGACCAGAACAAATTATGTATGTATGCAGTTTCAAGTTTAAATCGGCTTTTTAGAAGTACACTGCTTTAATAAGTCAGCAGTGAGTGGAATGTAGCTGTTCTTCTCTGACCATCAGATCTATCCACACATTTAACTCTCTGAACACCAAAATCTGCCAGTGTATCTTTACAAAATATTGAAAAAAACCCCGATCTAAATTACATAATATTTCACATCCAGAAACTGTGAAAACAAAAAAGAATCATCTGACTTTTGTGATTTGTATCACGTATGTTAAATTTCAAACGCTGCCATATGTTTGCTCTAACCACATTCTGTAGAAAAATACAATCTGCTCAATGATATAGATATTCGTTACACAGCTGTGACTAACTGTCATGTGACAAAAATGCAGGGACTTTGTGGCCGAAGTAGACTGAACTGCAGGCTGTGCTTGTTTAGCGCAAAGAGGAGACAAATGTGGAAACAAATAGTAAATGTGAGTCTTAAAATATTTTTAGTATGTAGCGTCTGTCAGTTTTAGCATGATAAAAATTAAAAAAAGAGATTCTACCAAAACATGCAAATTATAGAATACTTTAAAATAGAGTAGTGTTTTATTTATAATTGTTTTTCTACTTCTTTCTTTTTCTAATACTAGGATTAGGTCACTGGCTACATTTTGTAACAGATAACTTTATTGTAACAGAATACATTTTTAAAGTAGCCAATCCCAAACTGGCTTAAACACGCTGACACTTCCCGTAGAGTGATGAAGCAGTGAGAGCAAACAGGGAAACGTTGAGGCCAACAATACGTTTTTCAGTTCCCTTTGCAGCCTTCACTGTCTCGTCACATCACTCATCAGTCAGGATGCTGCACAAGAAAAGCTTTGGCTGCTTTTGAAGCTCATATTTGGAGTCATAGCAGACCACAAATAGCTCTTGGGAGGCAGACTGTAAGAGTTTTTTGTCAGAATCAATTAATATGATGAGGGTAAAGGTTAGGCAGTGCTTTTGTTGCACAGTGCAGTTTAACCAGATTTGCCACACACTCGTGGATGTATAATATAATAGAATTTATGTGAAATAACATTTTTGGATAATCCAAGCTCACAGATCTCTCAGAAAGTGGCAGATTTTGCTATGAGAGAGGCTGGTGTTCAATCAAGCCATCAAAGCTATCTCTTGATGGTCTAAATATATACCAACCAGAAACTTGGACCTCATGCAAGTATAGTTTCAAAGTAATCACTTTTTTTTTTTTTTTTACTGTCTTCCGAGAGGATCTGAAATTTGACTTCTGCGGAAGAATTTGATCAGGAATCCAACCCAGTTAAACATAATCCTGTCTCCGATTACTGCGACTCTGGGTGTTGTCAGGGGGCTTGAGTGACGTTTGGAGGTCTGTTGCTGAGCGCAGTCAGCGGGAACGGCAGGTGCATGTCCTCGCCTTGGGGTGCTGGGCTGCGTGCTGCCCGTCTGCCAAGGAGACGTTCAGCTGGATCGTGTTGCATCACTTTGAAATCACTTGAACCCAACCCACGTCACAGCAGGGGGACGACGGTTCTGCTGCTGTGTGTGTGTGTGTGTGTGTGTGTGTGTGGATGTGGGCTTTATTTGTTCTTGAGAGGCCATGCATAACAGCTTGGTGGAAAAATGAGGCTAGCATGTGAGTTCTACATCTGTACAAGCACACTGTACATCCGTCTGACTGGTGTTTGGGCTGGTATGAACAGAAGAAACTCGAGGAGGCTCGGACAGCATCTAAGCTACGGTATATCTATAAAAAGAAGGTTCTTCAAAGTGTGTGTTGAGTTGTCTGGGAATGTTCTAGAGGGAACTTTCAGTTGAGATTTTATTTATAACCCAGACTTTTGAATTTCCACAAAGAGCTTGTGCATTTCATGATTAGTTAAAGCAAAAATTAGGTCATGTATCTGCTTCTACAAGATGAAGGCTGGAGTGGCAGTACCTGGTTGGTGGTTGCCAAGAAATGGTCGCTGAATTTAACTCTCCTTAAAACCACACCTTACCTCCTTTAACCTTCTGTTTGTGCATGGATTAGACAAATAAAAGAAAGTGAAGGGGAATTTGGAATGGACTGTGAACACTTTCCAGTAATGGTTAAACCCAGCTGAGTCCAAATGGACCAAAGTGCTCTCCAGAGAAATGTTATATGTAAGTAAATAATTAAAACAATGTGCTTTTTTGTATCAAGATGGGTCCTTGGTGTGATGATGGAAGCTGATGTTGACAGTGAGGGCAAACTGTTTCACTGTCTGGGAGGCAGCAATGGAAAAACTTTGGTCACCTTTGGATTCTGACTGGGAGGAAGGAACAGAGAGCAGTAAATTATCAGAGGCTGTAGGATGAGTGCTGAAGAGATCAGAGATGTAGGATGGAGGTCGGCCAGTACGTGGACGATGTGGGAGCTCCTCCTAGTACCAGTGAGGCCAGACATGAAGGACTGTCTGACTCCCACATAAAGGGTGTTTCAGCAACAGAGACGTGAGGTACTAAAACTTTCTCTGGATATCCAAAAGAATGCATTAGACCTCATGTGATAAAAAGCTACTTCCTAAGCTAAAAGTACAGACCTCTACCCTGATAAAACCCTGAGTTTATTGTTTTTACCAGCAGAGAGCATTGTGATGCGAAGTCACCCACTTTGATCTCGGGCAAAGCAAGGAGCCTCAATGTGCCCATTAGGATAAAAAAAAAGGAAAAGATTTTATCATACGAGTGATGGTTTCACAATTGAGACTGCCCAGCTGTCATGTGTGATAAATCAGCTGTGCTCCCAGTAGTTCACGTCTTAATAAATCATAGCCGGGCACACCATACCTTTATGCCAAATTCATGACATATTAATAACAATAAATCAAATTCATTATCTTCTTTCTGCAGTCTCCCGTAACTAATGGTTTTGATTAATGCTCAGGTATGTTGCTGAGTAAAAATATCATCACTTAAGGTCATGATGATAGATAAGCAATGGATGTAATAAAGTTGAGTAAATTAGATGAGTAGATGTGGACAGATGGAGTGATACAGTAGATATCAGGGGTGAATAGAGTCACGCCTGCTGGAGGGGGAGAGAGAGCAGAGGCTCATGGGAAGAAACTCAGCCCCCGATGTGGATTATGATAGAAACAAATATGTCTTTGTTTGTGCTGTGTGTGTGTGTCTGGCCCAGTCTGGGTCTGACATGCGTCACACTGTTCAGCCTGCGTGTGTGTGTGTGTGTGTGTGTACAGATCATGTGGGTGTGTTATTGTCTTTTCAGGACTCAATGTTGATCCTCAGGGAGAGTTTTCAGACTCTCTCTCCCATCATTCTGTCATATTGGAAACACAAAAACTTTTTTATTTATTTATTTTTTGCAGAAATAGTTGCTCTCCTTTCAAAAGTCAACAGGCTCCCCTGCAGGGCTGCAGGATGTATTGTTGCAGCATCAACATTTGAGATGTTTGCAGTAGTCACACCACTGGAAGTATAATGTGAAGCTGAGCAAATTAACTCAAACATGCTACTTTTTTTGCTGCTTGATATAAACAGAAAACTCACATGGATCTCATTTTCTGTGACTAATCTAGACGAGGGCTCTGTCTGATAGAACATAACATACTCTGGTTGAAGAGGTTTTTTCCTCTTTGATAACAAGTTTTGTAACAACTTGTTTTCAGTTTGATAAAAGACAGTTTGATAACAAACAAGCTCTACTTGTGCAAAGCGAAATCAGCCAAGAGCAGGAGGGAAAAAACTGAAAAAGGACGATTTGGTTGCAGAAGTCGATTTGGTGAAAAAAACCTGAGCTTGAATTTGGACTTCCACAACTGATAAAACAAAAAAAGCGCTCAGAGAGTGCAGCACTCCACCAGGGCTGCTCAGTTGTTGTATCATTTCTGACAGATGAAATCTTTAATACAAAATGACCTTGTGCTGAGCATGTTAGGCATGTGTATGTTATATGTGGATACTGAATCACGTGACCTGAAAATGTATAGGGGGGCCCAGGAATTGATAGGACTTGGAAACACCCCCACAATTTAATCAATTGTTCTTTGTATCATTTCCAACAGATAGGTCCCAGTAAATCCGTAGCAGTGGATTTGTATTCGGATCGTAATCATGTGATCATCAGCAGGCAGCTGATGTAGTGTTCATTTGTTGTCATAGTAACAATGACACCATGCTGCTATCTAGCAATGATACAGAAATCTTTAACAAATCTGTTGATCCAGACTATAAGCTGCATCACTGCCAAAATGTAGTCAGTTGGTCCTTGTGTCATTTCTGACCTTCTCTGAAAATTTCATCCAAATCCGTTATTCCGTTTTGCGTAATGTTCCTAACAGACAGACGGACAAACGCACGCCGATCATCACGCAACTCTGACACGTTCTTTGGCGGAGTAATAAACATGACCAACTGTGATCTTGATGCATAAAATGCTCCAAACAGGCGTTTTAGATAAAATCATTTGGTTTCAGCTTGGATCAATGTTACATCAGGATGTCTGATTTCACTCTTTCAGGATCAGGATAAAAAAACTTCACAATTAAAAATCATTCAGCTTTTTAAAATGTGTATTTTTTTTTTAATTTTCTATTTTCACCCCTAATCTTTCTAGAATGATTATTTCTTTACAAAAATTTTAAATATAGCTTGTTTACATGGTTATATTGTAGTACATGTAGCAGAAAACTGAAACACTGTAATGTCAGTTTTTCCAAGTATTGTGCAGCTTTTCACAGCCATCAGCCAGCCTTAACTCTTAAACACTGAAGCCACAATGACAGAGCTTTGTATATGTGACTGTGTTTACTTTTTTATAGCTCGATAAAGAACTGGAAAGCCGCCTTTCAACCTGTGCAAAGTGGCTCTGCTGATCTGACCACAAGTACTTCAGTGATGCAGCTCTACAAACAGTTGTAGTTACTGTTAATAGCGATTGAGCAGCTTTTTGAGCAATGTCACATTTCCAAGTGCAGATATATCACTCTGAACGAGTACGTTCTATTGTCCAGAATGTCTTAAGTAAATTGCTTAGATGTAGAATTTTAAACAAGAGAAGCAGCGGTGAGGTAATAATCAACACGTCTGCACTTCAAATGAACCCAGGCCATAAAGAGAAGTTACCAGAAAGAATGTCTGTCCGTTCATCCGTCTTTTTCTATTCTTGTTCTGGCAAATGTCCTTGAATTCTGCATCTCTGCCAGCAGGACTTTTTTTTTCGTGAAGTGCAATGGGCATTAACGGCTTTGCAAGACACTTGTTTGGAGTGGTACTGCGCACATCGTGGTCCCTTCAGTGACTCAGCGGGCAGTTGGTTCCTTTAGCGGGTGCCTGGTGTTACGTCAGCGGGAAAACAAATTTGCATTTGTATTGTGAAAGGGGAAGGCGAAGAAAAAGAAAGAGCACCACACAGAGGTTTTAGACCTCAGAGGATCCTTTCCAGTACTGACGTGGTGAAAGAGCTTCTCAGGCCCAAATGGGAATCATAGAAGAACTCGTTTGACAAGTGTCAACAGAGACTAAAAGTGAAACACTGTCCTCTAGGATTATCGTACCCTCGCATTGCGCAGGATGTCCTCAAAGTAACAGTGGAGGATGTTTTGGCAGCCTGTCATTCTGCCTGTCAGAAAATGCTTCTTTATCTCCTCTAACTTCTCCCAGAGGGCTGGTATCTTATCTGAACTCCGTGGATCACTTGGTTTAGGTGTGGGAGTACACAGTTTAAGCAGTAAAAATGTAAAAAAGGAAACCGAATATGGGCTGATTTTAGAAGACATGCCGTATTTCTTCTGTTGTGTTTTTAAATTTGCTCCTTCATATAACATAAGTATTTCTTAGTTGATTAATTGATGAAATAATTGGTAGAATATTCAATTATTAAAGCAGTTGATAGCTGCAGTCTTAATACTGATGTTATAGTCAAAGTGTTATGGTTGGATCATGCTAGCTGAACACTTTCTAAAGTTTGTCTCCAGTCCCCAGCCACAGTTCTGTGTTTGAGCCATTCATCAACCACCTATGCTGACGTTTTTACTCCACCACACTCGATAAAGCATTTTCTGGCAGAGCCCTGAATATGATCTTCTCCCACTAGTGAAGTAAATTCACAAATTAAGTTTTGAATAAAAACAAACAAAAAAAGACAGGAAAAAATCAATGTCATGATGTGAAATAAATGTTAAAAAAATCCTCAGAATAGATCTTGTAGCTTGTGACATATTGTTGTTCAAACCAAGCCTGTTTTTTTTTAATGACCTTGGAAATTACTTGATATGTCATTTAAAAAAATTAACAGATACCATTTTGAATATCCAAAGTTTTAAAGTTTCAGAGATCATTGAGATGATTAGAGATGGAGTAACCCATCAGATCCACCAGATCCACACCTCAAGCATACTGGAGTATTAGACAATTTTAAACATGGATGCTGAGCCCTGTTGTTTGACCTTCCATGCTGGCTGTGTTTTGCGTCTTATTGTGTTCACTGTCCTTTTCTTCCAGCATTCGTTCTGCGTTTACAAAGACATAGGTGCAAATAGTTTGTTCCCTCTCTAACAACTCCAACATCCCTCTACTCATCTCTTCAATATATTTAAAAGACTGAATGTGCCAGACGTGAATCTCACCGAAGGATTTTTTTTCTTTCTCTGACAGGAGAAATGGCTTTTGTAGCAGACATCCTCTCAACACCAGACTACCATTATGTGTTCAATGTCAAACTCCCAGCAGTCCTTGAGGCTCTCTGAGCACACAACAGAAATGTGTGAACATGCTGGTGGATTTTGATCCTGAGTCTGCTGTAGGTCCGTGTCAGTTAAATACGATTGTTCAGAATGTAACTTTGAACGCTTTTTAGGTTGATTTCAAAGGAATTTGGTGCAGTCAAGCATTGATGATAACATCTGTCTCACTGTGAACACGTGGCATTTCTCAGGCAGTGATAAAATCTTTGTTTTGCCTTTATCAGAGATTGATTTTTAACTATGATTTATAAGCATGTGAGATGTCACAGGAGCCTTAAATACACATACAAAATCCACATCATTTAAAACACTGCTGTTTGTCAGTGCTGCTGATGAGTTTTTCCTCCAACAGCGGTTTCATGCTTCCTGCTCCAGAGTCAGCAGGAGGCTCTGAGTTTTTGGCACCTTTTATTTGCAGAACCTGCCAGCATTCATGCAGCACACTGAGCTCCCCACTGATCACACCTCAGTAGGAAACTCAGGAACTTTTAATTCCTAAGTCAATTTACACTTTTGCTTAGGCTTCTTTGCTAGTAATTCTACTAACTAAGCTTCTCTTTATTGGTCCCTCAGTGGCACTTATCAGCATGTAGTTTCAGCTTGGCTACGTAATATTCTTGTCACGCAAACACAAAAAAAACATGCAACTGAGACGTTTTTAGAAGTTGAATGGAGCAGTAGTTTAGGTTTCCAAAAAGTTCAGTTAGTTTGACTTTAGTTTGTGCAAGATTTCAATTCAGGACGTCGCTCAGATTCTTCCTGGCTTTAGTAGATAGAATCACACCCCTCCAATCTTGGCCTTTGTCCATCGAACTGATTTATTGATTGGTCTCCTTTTATTAATTGATGATTTTTAAAGCTTGTCTGGGTCTGGTTAAAGCTTTAAAGCATGTATGTTGGCCCCATATGAGCTAGCTTGCAACCTTAGATTCTTATTTTCTGATTGTTCCAAAATCAAGGCTTAAATCACAATGTGCTACACAAAGTCTGTAAGCATGTAAGAGTTTGATTCACTGCAAAGAGACAGATTTAGTGTCTGTTGCAAAATGGCCAGTGGATTTATGTCTGATGTGAAGTTTATGTGGGTACAACTGACCTTGATAAAAAAAAAAAAAAGAAATTATTTCATTTATTCTACATAGAATGCCATCTTGGTCTCACAGTGTGGGATTATAATCCAAAAAATATGCATACAGTAAACAAACACTGTAACAAACCTCCTGAGAAGATAAGACTCATAGAATCCAGTGGGGTTTTCCAAAGAACATTTTTTTATTGTTGTTATTAATAAATCTTTAAAGCTTCAAACAGTATAATACATGTTTAAAAAAAATGAAAATTTGACCAAGTGCTCCCAAACCGGGTTTTCAAATATTGTAGTAGCTTATTTTAGCTTTAAATGTATCCGTTGAGTTCCCTTCTAAACAGGCTGCATGCTGCTCTGCTAGCTAACAGACAGGAGATAACTGCATCATGTTGCTAAATGAGATTACCTTATGAATTATAGGAGCTCACAAAAAGGTTTTACAGACATACAGTTCAATGTATTTCAAAGCTAAATGTCACTTTATTGGCTCTCCTGCACTCACTTCCGACACATGAAGTGAAAACTCACTTGCTAAATCAAATGACAACAGTTTGGTTTGGGAAAACACTCACTAGACAGGAAACGGTTTAAACAACCTTTCAGTGCTCCAGCGCATGCTCACAGGATAGCTCTCTGCATAGTACAGTGCTGCACTGCAGTACTATCAAAGGCTGATTAGTGATCAGAAACAGGTAGGATGTATGACGTTTTTAGTTTATGCCAAGGCCACACACACATGCATAGAACTCCAAGATGAATGCTTTGAGGTGTTTGGTAGTCGGCCATGAGCCTTGTTAATGCTGCCGGTGTTCTGTGGTGGGTTTGTTTGCTATGGCTTTCTCTGCAGGGGCATTTAGTTCTAAGCTACCAAAGCAGGACGGCCGGAAACTGAAAGCTCACACACACACAGGTGGAAGCGGTGCCTCTGCCATGGGTCTCCTTTCAAAGTCCCTAAAAGGAAGAAAGCAGAACAAAAAGAGAATGTGTGTGTGTGATTCAAAGCCAGACTTTTAGGCAAAGCCAGCTCTCTACATCTCTCTCTGTCAAAACCACACATGGACATACACAGACAAGCACAGCCATCTGTAGCTGCTCCAGAGTTCTCAGTGAGAAAAAAAAATACTTCACACTGAAAACTAACACGAAAATATATTTGCTGCGATGCGTTTCTGAAAAGTCTCAGAAACTCATTTCTGTTTCTGTTCTTTTGGCAGTTTATAATAGAAGACATGAAGCAGCAGCAAACCAACAAACACAGCAACCTGCACCGTGAAGACCAACACATCACTGTGGAGGAGCTGTGGAGGGGCTGGAAATCCTGTGAAGGTAAAACAAACAAGTCAACTCTGTCTACAGCAAGGACACAAACACACACACACACTAACTCTTGTAGAAAGTTGTTGGTACTTCATTCCCAAAGAGAGCTGTTTACACATAAACATTAAAATACTTTCACCGTAGCAACCGTCAAATCCAACTAAATAATGGAAGATATTCTCTTTTCAGTCAATAACTTTGTTTATACACAACAGCAGTATTGTTTTAGAATAAAACAGGGCAAAGTAGTATCCAACACAAAATACAAAGGGAAATGTCTGAACTGAGTGTCACACCCAATCATCTGTGATTTCTAGTAAGTAGTTAACAGGTGAAACATCCACTTTAGTCACACTGTTTTCCTTCAATAAACCCTCGTAGATTTCCCTGAGAAGCACCTGAAGTGACTTTGCAATTCTCTGACAACTCGAGTGCTCTTCCGCAGGCTTGTCGCTGTAACGGCTGAAGGAGTGAGTGAACAGTGTCTGATACTCAAGGGCATATTTACCAAGAATCAAGTGGGAGCTTTTATTTTCTCCGCAGAATGGCTGATGCAATATCAAGTGAAATCCAAGTGTAAATAACAGGACGTTTTACTCATGAAACCCATCTGAAATTCTGAGTGGCTTCAATCATTGTTTATTGGTAATGTTTTAATTATCGAGCTGCTCAATGACACATTGAAAAATGTTGTTTTCCTTGTAAATAGCAAAGTGAAGTTTGCAGATTTATTGCAATTAGACTGAACTAAACAATGTTTCTGAAGGGGCACTCTCTCCTTCTTATCTATTAAACAGCACATGTGGTTTATCTTCAAACCCGCATCCCAAATCTGTCACTCGCAGCCTGTATGAACCAATATTTGTTTATCACCGGACAAATCTGCGGAGCTAAGTGCTTTTAGAACAAGTTCTTAATGTGCACTCATGCTTTCTTGGTATCTGAAATGAGAACACACTCTGCAGCATATTAACACCCTAGCTTTACCAGGCTAAAAAGTGTGAGTAAACCCTACTATACGTCAGCTACCCTAATGTGTAGCTGTGATGACCCAAAGATGCCCCATAACGAACCGGATTGAACAAACAGATGTTAAATCAGCCACACACACTATGGATTAATGTTACTAATGTGAACACCCTGTAAAAACCATGAAAAAACAATAATATAGTTGTTAAATAGTGTTGGTTTTAGAGCTCTTCTATATCTTATGTTTCAGACTTGAATTTTATTTAAATCATTGCAACTCTAGCGCTCTATCACTTTTGCTGTAATTGATGAAATGCTCTTTTTCACATAAAGTGTGTATGTATGTATGCACTACCGTTCAAAAGTCTGGAGAACAATTTCATGTTTTCCATGAAAACTCACACTTTTATTCATGCACTAACATAAATCAATTAATCATGAATGAGCCTTTCAACACCATTAGCTAACACAATGTAGCATTAGAACACAGGAGTGATGGTTGCTGGAAATGTTCCTCTGTACCCCTATGGAGATATTCCATTAAAAAAATAAGCCATTTCCAGATACAATAGTCATTTTCCACATTAACAATGTCTGGACTGTATTTCGGATTCATCTTTTCTTTCAAAAATAAGGGCATTTCTAAGTGACCCCAAACATATATCTCTATATCATCAGAGTCCAGATTGCTTCTGAATCAGTTCCCTGCCTTTTCTTTATTGATTTAGTCCTTTGCACCTTCTTCAGTTTATCCTTGTTTTTGTGTTTTATGTCAGTGTTGCACATGTTACAATGTTTCTCTCTTTCTTCCACTTCCTCCTCCCTCATCCCTTGACTCTTGAAGTATATGTGTAAACTTTATTTAAAAAATCTGACAGAGCAGTTTTTGACAGTTTATTGAGTTGGTCCTTTTAGTGAGTATACACAAGACATTGTAAATTCCATTCCATTGTGTGGCTCGTATGTTACTTAACCATCACAGAAACTGTAAGTTATCTTATGACCCTTTGGAGAGACTGGATAAAAGTAATCAACAGTATATGAAGTTATGTGATTCACTTTTGTCAGATATAACAATACAATGCCGTTTGAACGTTAACCGCAACCCGATGATGAAATATAGAATAATTTATCGACCACACAGGCTTTATTTAATGTTTTGCCGTCCTCTTGTTTTATCAGTCCACAACTGGACCACAGAGGACACGGTGCAGTGGCTGAAGGAGTCGGTGGAGCTGCCGCAGTACGAGAAGAACTTCCGGGAGTTCCGGGTCACAGGGAACACTTTACCTCGGTCAGTACAGCTCAGCTCAAACAACCTGCGTACCTGTGCATCAACACTCATAAAAAAGACAAAAGTCCTTGTTGTGACGCACGTTGTTAAGTAAGTCCTTTGTCTCTAATTAAGACGCCTTGCTGACCAATGAGATGTGTTGATGAACAGCACCACTACCCAAAGGAGCCTTTAGTTTCCATTACTCTGGTTAATGCTGCCCACTGCTGGTTGTAAAAGACAGCACAGGAAAAACGTGTTCCTTCAGTAGAGCCTGAGTGGAGTTACTTCAGTGTCTTATCTTATATTAGAAGTTTCCAAGGACTAGTATTATTTTTTTCTAAGGCCAGATCACTTTTCATTCCACAATCTAACATGCAGCTCTCCTTACAATCTCCTAATGCTTGCTAAATTCAGAGTGAAGATGAATTCCTCTTATCTGCTGTGCAGTTTTAGTCTGATAGTTGAGTCTTTCAAAAGCTGTCATTGAAACTCCTTCAATCCTCAGACGTCGGTGGGACACGGGAAATGCGACTCTCTGCAAACTGCACGTACGGCGCGAGTAGACAAGAGGGGTGGGCGGCGGGTTATCGAGGGGTGTCGTGTTACGCCACAGAGCAGGTCCGTGCTGACTCACAAAGTGATGTCATAGCGACGGGGTACAGTTTCCCAGGCTGCCATGTTGTCTGAAGCATTTAAGATGGCGGTATGCGGACGCTCTGCGTGGGCAGAAAAATGGGGGACAGTGGTGTGACACAGGTCAAACTAGGCAGAGTCCAACTGTGCTAGCAGCTATTATTATGGAAAGTTGTCCAACAGTCTGCTTAGCCATTTGAACCTTAAGCAACCTTGTTGGTCACAACTGAGTTTCATTTCTCAGTTGCACTGAGGACGAAATGATGTTTTCAACAGAACCCATGCAAATGGTTTATTTCTGGAAAAAGTCTAAATAAACTTAAACTAAGCCTTTATTTGTCACAAATAAATTTGTACAGCACTGTGAAATGTTGTTTTTTTTTCACACATCCCAATCAGGGTCAGAGCACAGGGTCAGCCACAGTACAGCGCCCCTGGAGCAGGAAGCCTTGCTCAAGGGCCTAACAGCGGCCGCATCAGGGTTTGAATCTGTGACCTTTGGATCAGCAGTCCAGAAAGTTAACCGTTGCGCCACAATTGAGAGACACAATGAGAGTAAAGTGATTTAGATGAAATATCATCATTAAGTTTATTAGCATGTTTTTGTGGTTTCTGGGGCTCTGATAAAAAGTGTAATTTCAGAGACGTATTATTAAGATAACACATACACACATAGATAGATAGTTGGGATTCAGAGTTTTAATTCATACTATGTATCATCTTTTCTGTGGGTGAGTTACATCACAGGTGCACATTCTGAGAATTAGTGTTGGATTGGATTGTCACTCAACAATAATGTTCAGTCAGTGTCTTCACTATTCTCTTTCTCTCTATTTCAGAATAGCGGCAAACGAACCGTCGTTTATGTCGATGCAGCTAAAGATATTAGACCAGCGGCATAAACAAAAACTAAACCTAAAGGCGCTAGATGCGGTGCTTTTTGGCCCTCCTCTTCGTAAGTACGCGTTGTATTTTAACATGCCAAACTTTCACGAACATCAGCGGTCAAAAATGGCAATGTAGAGAAGCCACCACTTGTTTCTCCTGTGCTTCCCTCCCTCTGCAGGTCCACAACATAACTGGATGAAAGACTTTATCTTGATGGTCTCCATAGTGATCGGTGTTGGGGGCTGCTGGTTTGCCTATGTGCAGAACAAATCCAGCAAGGTGCATATTTCTCAGATGATGAAGGATCTGGAGAGCCTCCAACATGCCGAGCAGAGCCTCTTGGACCTGCAAAGCCGGTAATTTTTCTTTCACACGGAGGGTAAAAGCGATACTAATTTAATATACACAACACCATATTGTGTTAGAAAGTGCCTTTAACTGTGGATTTTATGCGTTCTCTCTGAGCTTGCATCAGCTTCCTTTAACAGACCAAAGACCAGATCAGGCCGATCGGTCATAAAATCCAGCTTTGATTTGGACTTCATTTTACAACAGGCATCACATCCAAAAGCGGTTTACCTCATCTTGTGTCATTCCACTCATCTCCCAGGCTCGAAAAAGCTCAGGAAGAAAATCGGACGGTGGCCGTAGAGAAGCAGAACCTCGAGCAGAAGATGAGGGACGAGATCACCGGGGCCAAAAAGGAGGCTCACAGGCTTCGGGAGCTGCGAGAGGGCGCCGAATGCGAGCTCAGCCGACTCAAGTACGCCGAAGAGGAGCTAGTTCAGGTAATCTAATCATGATGTAAATATAGATTGAAATATTCCATTCAAGACAAAGGGATAGAGGCTAGTAGCTGTGCCAACAATGTATATGAATGTAAATGTATTCATTACTGTGGCTGTAACACCTTGAAATGAAAAGATTCATTTCATATTTTCCACGTGAAATTTTAATTTCTTCCACAAAATACCTACTTTGCATGTCCCTAAGATTGCCTCATTTGCCTTCACATAAAAATACTGTGCCGATATATCTAAGAGGAGCAAGGATTGGATAAATGTCTCCACGGCAAATTTGAAATTTAAACAGTAACTGCAGTGTTTGATCAATGATGTTGCCGGAAAATTTGTTGAATGTTTGGCAGTGAATCTGACCTGACCCTCACGTATCGCGTGCCTCCCATGCAGGTGCGAAAGGCTCTGAAGCGAGCAGAGAAAGAGATGCAGACAGAGCGTTCAGTGCCCGAAGCTCTTCAAAAGTGGCTCCAGCTCACACACGAAGTGGAAGTTCAGTACTACAACATCAAGAAACAGAGTGCTGAGTTTCAGCTGTGTGTCGCCAAAGATGAGGTAATTTTCATTCTTTTGACACACAGGACAGGACAGTGGCAGATTGACAGGGTTGTTGGTTGCCAAAAAATGTCAGTTTATTATGACCTTTTTTTTACTATGACGTTTTTGGTCACATTTTAGACAGGGATCGCCGGTGACACTGCAGCGCAAGCGTATTGAAATTACCGAAACTGCTTAACCATTGACGCTAGAGAGAAAATTGAAACGGTTCCCGTAAGAAGAGAAGATCCACTTTACGGGGTATTACGGTGTGTCAAAGGAACCACATGCAACGGCGTCCATCACAAAATCCCACAGGAGTGGAAACACTCCCATTTTACAAGCACTTTAAAAATTAAATTTTAGTAAATACTTATTATTGTTCATATTTTATATTTTCGTTTTATAATATTTTGTTCATGTTAAAATCCTGAAAAATTCAAGTCCATTTGTGTTTTTTCCATTGCCAGATATTGAAAGTTACTCATAGTATGATTTCTGACTCTTTTCCTGCCCAAATATAAATAATCCAGGGTACCTGTATGAGCCTTAGGTGTTAAAGGGATAACATTCCCATGGAAGCCGTTGGACCCGACCTGCAGCAGGAACAGAAATGTTAAGAGGGATGATTGGGGGTGGGACATTGCTTTCACAACTCTATCAGTCCAAAAAGTCATAATGTAGCATGTTGTCCAAAAAAACGTCATAGTATAGGGTTAGTTTAAAGTAATATGAAAGTAGTATTTTAAAATAATGTAAGCATTTTTTTGCAGTATAAAGTAAAAATTTAAAGACTGTCATCTGTTTAATTCATTGAGATCGTGTTGAATCCAACTGATAGAAATTTCATATTATAGAAGCATATTTTTTTAATTTTTTTTTGCATCTAGCAGGTATTTTCTGCCATTAGTGCATGTCATTCCTAAGCAGCCAAAAAATTATAGTAATGACTGTACAGCCGTGGCCAAAAGTTTTGAGAATCACACAAACAATAATCTTCATTAAGTCTCCTGCCTCATTTTTTATGATGGTAATTTGCAAAGTCCCTCTTTGCCATGAAAATGAACTTAATCCCCTCAAAAACATTTCCAATGCTTTTCAGTCCTGCCACAGAAAGACCAGCTGACATGTCAGTGATTCTCTCATTAACACAGGTGAGAGTGCTGATGAGGACAAGGTGGAGATCACTTTGCCATACTGATTGAGTTAGAATAACAGACTGGAAGCTTTAGAAGAGGGTGGTGCTTGAAATCATTGTTCTTCCTCTGTTAACCATGGTTACCTGCAAGGAAACACGTGCAGGCATCATTGCTTTGTACAAAAAGGGCTTTACAGGCAAGGATACTGCTGCTACTAAGATTGCACCTAAATCAACCTTTTATCAGATCATCAAGAACTTCAAGAGAGAGGTTCAATTGTTGTGAAAAAGGCTTCAAGGCGTCCAAGGAAGTCCAGCAAATGCCAGGACTGTCTCCTAAAATTGATTCAGCTGTGGGACCGGGGAACCACCAGTGCAGAGGTTGCTCAGGAATGGCGGCAGGCAGGTGTGAGTGCATCACAGTGAGGCGAAGACTTTTGGAGGATGGCCTGCTGTCAAAAAGGACAGCAAAGAAGCCACTTCTCTCCAGAAAAAAAAAACATCAGGGACAGACTGATATTGTGCAAAAAGTACAGGGACTGGACTGGGGTAAAGTCATTTTCTCTGATGAATCCCATTTTCGATTGTTTGGGACTTCTGGAAAAAAGCTTGTCCAGAGAAGAAAAGGTGAGTGTTACCATCAGTCCTCTGTCATGCCAACAGTAAAGCATCCTGAGACCATCCATTATGATTATGCAAGAATGGGCTACCATCAGTCAGGATGTGGCCCAGAAGTTAATTGACAGCATGCCAAGGTGAATTGCAGAGGTCTTGAAAAAGAAGAGTTAACATTGCAAATATTGCATAAACTTACTGTAATTGTCAATTAAAGCCTTTGACCCTTATGAAATGCTTGTAATTATACTTCAGTATATTAGGGTAACATCTGACAAAAGATCTAAAAACACTGAAGCAGCAAAGTTTGCAAAAACCAATACTAGTGTAATTCTCAAAACTTTTGGCCATGGCTGTACTGGCTTCTTCCACACAAGAGTTTCTGTTATTCCGTTACCAGCTAGAGAAAATAAGGCTGGAGCTCCAGCTGAGGAGAAAAACAAGAGACAGTACGGTGCTTTAGATTCAAACGTCCAGGGCATTAAAGTCCGATAAAAGGTCGTAGAGTGAAATCTCGAGTCAGAAAACTTGAACACGTTTTGAATGTGTGTGTTCCAATTATTGCATGTACATATTTTACCATTTTAAATCTGAATTCTTTTCAAGTGTCTGTGTCTGATGTCATTTGTGTTGAATCACTTTGTAGTTGTTTTGTTTCTTTTTTGGTAATTTTGTAAACTCTGACCTTACATGTTGGACCACATACTAAACTGACTTTTTTCAGCATTTTGGATGACATACTAAAGTATGAGGTTTTGTTTGAGTTTACTATGTGTTCCAATGTCACTAAAATGTACACTAACTGCTAATTGTTTTGTTCACATGGAGGTAACATTCCCGTGGAAGCCGTTGGACCCGACCTGCAGCAGGAACAGAAATGTTAAGAGGGATGATTGGGGTGGGGTGGGGTGGGGGGGTATTGCTTTCACAACTCTCTGTCCAAAAAGTCATAATATAGCATGTTGTTCCAAAAAATGTCATTGTATAGGGTTAGTATCAAGTAATATTTTAATTTTAAACTAATTTTCAATTAATTTTTTAAAGTACAAATTAATATTTTAGAGTAATGTTATAGTAGCATTTTAAATTAATTTTAAATTAATTTTCAAGCAAAATTTTAAAGACGGTTATATGTGGGCAGCACCATGATAACAGATGATGGTGCTGAAACAGACCCGGCCGCTTTGCATAAATTACCCAGCATGCCTTGCAGTACTGATTAAGAACTCGTGTTATTTATTCAAGGCCCAAAATAAGTCCGAAATAAATAATAAACACCTCAAAACTCTAGGAAATTTGACAAGGACTCCATTTAAACTAGTTTTAATTCTCTATGACAACAGAAAAATATTCAGTTTAAGCAGACACCACGATCAAAGGTAACAGGGACAGAAGAGACCCGAATCTCCAAAGCATGAGCCAAATCCAGGTCTGCAGATCCACTCCGGTAAGTGATTGCTGCCTTTGCGCTCTCTTCCTGTCTTTTCTATTGTCTCTTTCTCTCCAAAAAAACTTATATAGGACTGGTAGAATCCTGGGGTTTTGCGGTGTATGGAACACAGGATTACCTCAAAATAGGCCCGGGTGGGGTGGGTAGTACACCGGGATGGGGAGTCAGCCCCTAGGGCCTTTCTCCCTTGGGTTTTAGCATGGGTACCTGGAGGGGTCCCGGAAGGCAGTGGGTCGCTGAGTCCGGTCCGGGCTCCCTCCTACCTTGGTGGGGTCGGGAACACATTGGTACCGACTCCGCCGGGGTGGTGCTCGGGGCTGGGAAATACGGTCCTGTTGGGGAGCCAGGAAGGCAGCAGCTCGCTGCGGCCGGTCCCCTCTTCGCAACAGTGACCCTTTTCCCCTTATCTGCTAGTACTGCCACTTGGAGGTTCCCAGACAATAGCTGGCTGATTTTCTTACAATAGGCTCCATGCACTTGCGACGTGGCAGACATCCGATTCTTCAAGCCTATCCGGGCAGATCGCGGTAACCTAGCGGTGATAACAAGCGATCTGTTAACCTGCGTAGGCGGTAAGTATGCGGCCCTCCTGGGTTCCGACTCTAGGAACAGCACGCAGGAAGCGGTGGTCCGGGGCATCAGGACCTTAAACGTCGCCCAGTTTTCTATGAGGCTTAGCCTCGCTCACTCAACAGCCCATCGTGCACCACACACGCCCAATTTGACCTGCCAAAAAAACCCACATTGGACTCCTTCAACTTGTCACCCTGTCCCCTAACATTGCCATCCCCTGGCTCAGTTTAGGGAGCCAGGCCGTGGATGTACAGTGACCTAGCAAATACTATTTAAAGGTTCAAAACTCTCAAGCTTAAAACTTGAAAATATCTTTGCCTTAAGATTAAAACCTTAAAAGTCACATAACTGTTATTTACCTTGCTCAGGAATCAAACTAAAAATTCTAACTTAGTATATAACAACTTAGTTCACCCAAATGGTCAATATAAGTCTAATGTCTATTTATATACATCTAAAGTCTATACATGTCTATTATTATAAGTCTAAATATGTAAGTCTGTCAATTTAAGTTTAGTCTATTTACATAAGTCTAAAGTCTATATATATATACACACAAGTCTAAAGTCTATTTAGTCTATTAATGTAAGTCTAAAGTGTATTTAGTCTATAAATGTAAGTCTCTTTACATAAGTCTAAAGTCTATTAATATACACTGACAGTCATTAAAAACTTTGAGACCATATTTTTCAACATAATTTTTATTTTGAAGCCCAAAACTGGATTTTCTTTGCATGAATCATTTGTTTAGAATTTTGGCATACAGAAACAAAAATCTAAAGTTTCAAGAATGATTTCAAAATAAAGAATTTCACAAAAGATAACGCCACCTGCCAAACAGTCACAACAGTCAATACCGAGCATGGCTTCCATTTGCTTCGATGCAGGCAGCAATCAGTCGGCGCATGCTTTGGACCAGGCTTCTGATTGTGGGTTGGGAATAGCCCATACGCCTGGCTACATCACTGTAGCTCAAACCGGCCTCCACCATACCCAGTGCCCGGAGACGTTGTTCATGTGATAGACGCAGCATGATGCTGTTCACTGGACTAACAATGGTGGCCTTTTTTGGGCCTTTAAACCCCATGTGCAATGAATCATGACAAAATGAGAACTCATCATTATCTCAACTACCAGGGCACTAGATCATCAGTAAATCCACAATGAATAATTACAACCCCCCTACAAGTAGAATTCTGTGTACATTTCTACCTCAAAGTTTCTATTGACTGTCAGTACAAGTCTAAAGTCTATTTATAGAAGTCTATATATATACAAGTCTACAGCCATGGCCTTAAGTTTGGACACAGCATGACTTACTATGTCTGTTTTGATGTCTATTAGAGAACATAACTATTTTTTTTTTTTGACAGCACCAGTTTAATTAGTCAACAAATCAACAAGGGATATAATATTATCAATAAATTCCAACAATTGGAACAACTTTGTTCCCAAAACATATTAGAAGAAAATAACAAAAAAATGCAGTACTTTCACAACCGAATTTGGGAAGAATAACAAAATGACACCAAACTCTTTTGATGTTTTTTTTTTTTTTTTAATATCAAACTTAATATAGTTCTCAGGAGTTGTGTACTGTAAGTGACAATTTTGTGGTATTTTCTAAGATTCACAAGCGTCATGGTACTTGTGTCCATGGCTGTAAAGTAAATTAAGTCTATTAATATAAGTCTTTACATAAGTCTAAAGTCTATTGATTAGACTATAAATAAAAGTCTAAAGTGTGTGTATATATATATATGCAAGTCTATTAACATAAGTTTAGTAAGTCTAAAGTCTATATATACAAGTCAAAAGTGTATTTAGTCTATTAATATAAGTCAAAATGTCTATTTAGGAAGTATATAATATAAGTGTAAAGTCTATTTAGTAAGTCTCAATATAAGTATGAAAAGTCTAGTGTATTTAGTAAGTCTACAGTCTATATATTTCTACTAAATTAAGTCTAATTATACAAGTCTAAAGTCTATTAATGTCTATTTAGTCTATTATAAGTCTAAAGTCTATATATGCAAGTCTATTAAGTTTAAAGTCTTTTAATATAAGTCTAAGGGTTTAGAGGTAGACACAGAGATGGGCTAGAATAAAAATAATCCAGTATTATACTTGAGGGATACTTTTAAATATGAGTATACTGCAGAAAAATACTTTACATAAATGCTTTAAAGTAGTGCATAAAAATAATCTTTTAACAATGAAATGACCAGTCACAGCATTCCAATAAATAAACTTTATTTGTGGCTCAGACACAAGATAATGCTTGTACAACACTTTACAAAAACAGTTGAATATGGACTATTCTTCAGAAAAGTACTTAAAATTCTACCTGAGATGTACTTAAATGCCGCCCAGTTTTCTAAGAGGCTTAGCCTCTCTCACTCAACAGCCCATGGTGCACCATACACGCCTTGCCAAAACCCCCCACGTTGGACTTGTCACCCTGGTTCAGTGTAGGTAGTTGGATGCCATGGGACAGAGCAAATTCTACTTAAAGGTTCAAAATTCAAATTTCGCTGACCTGAAAAGCCATGTTACTGTTAGATATATTAGCCACTTAAATGAATTATACTTGTATAAACTAGACTAAAATTAATTAGACTAAAATGAAGTACACTATTAGACTATTATAAACTAAACTAAAATGAATTAGAATATTACACATGTATAAACTAGACTATGAATCAGACTATTACACTTGTATTAATTAGACTATTTTAAACTAGACTATTACACATGTATAAATTAGACTATTATAAACTACACTTGTATTAGATTATTTTAAACTAGACTATTATAAACTACACTTATATTAGACTATTAGACTTGTATAAATTAGACTATTTTAAACTAGACTATTACACATGTATAAATTAGACTATTATAAACTACACTTGTATTAGACTATTTTAAACTAGAATTGTATAAATTAGACTATTTTAAAGTAGACTTGTATTAGACTATTACAAACTAGAATTGTATAAATTAGACTATTTTAAACTAGACTATTTTAAAGTACACTTGTATTAAACTATTACACATGTATTTATTAGACTATTTTAAACTAGACTATTACGCATGTATAAATTAGACTATTTGAAACTAGACTTGTATTAGACTATTACACATGTATAAATTAGACTTGTATTAGACTATTTTAAACTAGACTATTACACTTGTATTAGACTATTACGAACTAGACTTGTATCAGACTATTTTAAACTACACTTGTATAAATTAGACTATTTTAAACTAGGCTATTTTAAAGTAGACTTGTATTAGACTATTACAAACTAGACTTGTATTAGACTATTACACATGTATAAGTAGACTTGTATTAAACTATTACAAACTAGACTATTACACATGTATAAATTAGACTATTTTAAAGTAGACTTGTAGTAGACTTGTATTAGACTATTACAAACTAGACTATTACACATGTATTTATTAGACTATTATAAGCTACACTTGTATTAGGCTATTTTAAACTAGACTGTTACACATGTATAAATTAGACTATTTTAAAGTACACTTGTATTAGACTATTACAAACTAGACTATTACGAACTAGACTATTACACATGTATAAATTAGACTATTATAAACTACACTTGTATTAGGCTATTTTAAACTAGACTATTACAAATTAGACTATTTTAAAGTACACTTGTATTAGACTATTACAAACTAGACTATTACACATGTATTTATTAGACTATTATAAGCTACACTTGTATTAGGCTATTTTAAAGTAGACTTGTATTAAACTATTACAAACTAGACTATTACACATGTATAAATTAGACTATTATAAACTACACTTGTATTAGGCTATTTTAAAGTAGACTTGTATTAGACTATTTTAAACTAGACTATTACACATGTATAAATTAGACTATTTTAAAGTAGACTTGTATTAGACTTGTATAAATTAGGTTATTTTAAAGTAGACTTGTATTAGACTATTTTAAACTAGACTATTACAAACTACACATGTATAAACTAGACTATTATACATGTATGTATTAGACTATTACAAACTACACATGTATTAATTAGACTATTATACATGTATAAAGTAGACTATTACAAACTACACATGTATAAACTAGACTATTTTACATGTATGTATTAGACTTGTATTAGACTATTATACATGTATGTATTAGACTATTACAAATTAGACTATTACAAACTACACTTGTATTAGACTATTACAAATTAGACTATTACACATGTATAAAGTAGACTTGTATTAGACTATTTTAAAGTAGACTTGTATTAGACTATTACACATGTATAAAGTAGACTATTACAAATTAGACTATTACACATGTATAAAGTAGACTTGTATTAGACTATTTTAAAGTAGACTTGTATTAGACTATTATACATGTATGTATTAGACTTGTATTAGACTATTATACATGTATGTATTAGACTATTTTAAACTAGACTATTTTAAAGTAGACTTGTATTAGACTATTACAAATTAGACTATTACACATGTATAAAGTAGACTTGTATTAGACTATTACACATGTATAAAGTAGACTATTACAAATTAGACTATTACACATGTATAAAGTAGACTTGTATTAGACTATTTTAAACTACACTTGTATAAATTAGACTATTTTAAACTAGGCTATTTTAAAGTAGACTTGTATTAGACTATTACAAATTAGACTATTACACATGTATAAAGTAGACTTGTATTAGACTATTTTAAAGTAGACTTGTATTAGACTATTACACATGTATAAAGTAGACTTGTATTAGACTATTTTAAAGTAGACTTGTATTAGACTATTACACATGTATAAAGTAGACTATTACAAATTAGACTATTACACATGTATAAAGTAGACTTGTATCAGACTATTTTAAACTACACTTGTATAAATTAGACTATTTTAAACTAGGCTATTTTAAAGTAGACTTGTATTAGACTATTACAAACTAGACTTGTATTAGACTATTACACATGTATAAGTAGACTTGTATTAAACTATTACAAACTAGACTATTACACATGTATAAATTAGACTATTTTAAAGTAGACTTGTAGTAGACTTGTATTAGACTATTACAAACTAGACTATTACACATGTATTTATTAGACTATTATAAGCTACACTTGTATTAGGCTATTTTAAACTAGACTGTTACACATGTATAAATTAGACTATTTTAAAGTACACTTGTATTAGACTATTACAAACTAGACTATTACGAACTAGACTATTACACATGTATAAATTAGACTATTATAAACTACACTTGTATTAGGCTATTTTAAACTAGACTATTACAAATTAGACTATTTTAAAGTACACTTGTATTAGACTATTACAAACTAGACTATTACACATGTATTTATTAGACTATTATAAGCTACACTTGTATTAGGCTATTTTAAAGTAGACTTGTATTAAACTATTACAAACTAGACTATTACACATGTATAAATTAGACTATTATAAACTACACTTGTATTAGGCTATTTTAAAGTAGACTTGTATTAGACTATTTTAAACTAGACTATTACACATGTATAAATTAGACTATTTTAAAGTAGACTTGTATTAGACTTGTATAAATTAGGTTATTTTAAAGTAGACTTGTATTAGACTATTTTAAACTAGACTATTACAAACTACACATGTATAAACTAGACTATTATACATGTATGTATTAGACTATTACAAACTACACATGTATTAATTAGACTATTATACATGTATAAAGTAGACTATTACAAACTACACATGTATAAACTAGACTATTTTACATGTATGTATTAGACTTGTATTAGACTATTATACATGTATGTATTAGACTTGTATTAGACTATTATACATGTATGTATTAGACTATTTTAAACTAGACTATTTTAAAGTAGACTTGTATTAGACTATTACAAACTACACTTGTATTAGACTATTACAAATTAGACTATTACACATGTATAAAGTAGACTTGTATTAGACTATTTTAAAGTAGACTTGTATTAGACTATTACACATGTATAAAGTAGACTATTACAAATTAGACTATTACACATGTATAAAGTAGACTTGTATTAGACTATTTTAAAGTAGACTTGTATTAGACTATTATACATGTATGTATTAGACTTGTATTAGACTATTATACATGTATGTATTAGACTATTTTAAACTAGACTATTTTAAAGTAGACTTGTATTAGACTATTACAAATTAGACTATTACACATGTATAAAGTAGACTTGTATTAGACTATTTTAAAGTAGACTTGTATTAGACTATTACACATGTATAAAGTAGACTATTACAAATTAGACTATTACACATGTATAAAGTAGACTTGTATTAGACTATTTTAAAGTAGATTTGTATTTGACTATTACACATGTATAAAGTAGACTATTTTAAACTAGACTATTACACATGTATAAAGTAGACTATTTTAAACTAGACTATTTTAAAGTAGACTTGTATTAGACTATTACACATGTATAAAGTAGACTATTTTAAACTAGACTTGTATTAGACTATTACAAACTACACATGTATAAACTAGACTATTTTAAACTACACTTGTATTAGAGTATTAGACTATTTTAAACATGTATAAAGTAGACTTGTATTAGACTATTACACATGTATAAAGTAGACTTGTATTAGACTATTTTAAAGTAGACTTGTATTAGACTATTTTAAACTACACTTGTATTAGACTATTTTAAAGTAGACTTGTATTAGACTATTTTAAACTAGACGATTACACATGTATAAATTAGACTTGTATTAGACTATTATACATGTATGTATTAGACTATTACACATGTATAAAGTAGACTATTTTAAACTAGACTATTTTACATGTATGTATTAGACTTGTATTAGACTATTATACATGTATGTATTAGACTATTTTAAACTAGACTATTACAAACTACACATGTATAAACTAGACTATTTTAAACTACACTTGTATTAGAGTATTAGACTATTTTAAACATGTATAAAGTAGACTTGTATTAGACTATTACACATGTATAAAGTAGACTTGTATTAGACTATTTTAAACTAGACGATTACACATGTATAAATTAGACTTGTATTAGACTATTTTAAAGTAGACTTGTATTAGACTATTACACATGTATAAATTAGACTATTTTAAACTACACTTGTATTAGACTATTACAAACTACACATGTATTAATTAGACTATTATAAACTAGACTATTTTAAAGTAGACTTGTATTAGACTATTTTACATGTATGTATTAGACTTGTATTAGACTATTTTAAACTAGACCATTTTAAAGTAGACTTGTATTAGACTATTACACATGTATAAATTAGACTATTTTAAACTACACATTTTAAAGTAGACTTGTATTAGACTATTACACATGTATAAGTTAGACTATTTTAAACTAGACATTTTAAAGTAGACTTGTATTAGACTATTACAAACTACACATGTATTAATTAGACTATTATACATGTATGTATTAGACTATTACACATGTATAAGTTAGACTATTTTAAACTACACTTGTATTAGAGTATTAGACTATTTTAAAGTAGACTTGTATTAGACTATTTTAAAGTAGACTTGTATTAGACTTGTATAAATTAGGTTATTTTAAAGTAGACTTGTATTAGACTATTATACATGTATGTATTAGACTATTACAAACTAGACTATTTTAAAGTAGACTTGTATTAGACTATTTTAAACTACACATGTATAAATTAGACATTTTAAAGTAGACTTGTATTAGACTATTATACATGTATGTATTAGACTATTTTAAACTAGACTATTTTAAAGTAGACTTGTATTAGACTATTTTAAACTAGACTATTACACATGTATAAAGTAGACTTGTATTAGACTATTTTAAACTACACTTGTATTAGACTATTACAAATTAGACTATTACACATGTATAAAGTAGACTATTTTAAACTAGACTTGTATTAGACTATTACACATGTATAAAGTAGACTATTTTAAAGTAGACTTGTATTAGACTATTACAAACTACACATGTATTAATTAGACTATTATACATGTATAAACTAGACTATTTTACATGTATGTATTAGACTTGTATTAGACTATTTTAAACTAGACCATTTTAAAGTAGACTTGTATTAGACTATTACACATGTATAAGTTAGACTATTTTAAACTAGACGATTACACATGTATAAATTAGACTTCTATTAGACTATTTTAAAGTAGACTTGTATTAGACTATTACAAACTACACATGTATGTATTAGACTTGTATTAGACTATTATACATGTATGTATTAGACTATTTTAAACTAGACTATTTTAAAGTAGACTTGTATTAGACTATTTTAAACTACACTTGTATTAGACTATTACAAACTACACTTGTATTAGACTATTACACATGTATAAATTAGACTATTTTAAACTACACTTGTATTAGACTATTATACATGTATGTATTAGACTATTTTAAACTAGACTTGTATTAGACTATTTTAAACTAGACTATTTTAAAGTAGACTTGTATTAGACTATTTTAAACTACACTTGTATTAGACTATTATACATGTATGTATTAGACTATTTTAAAGTAGACTTGTATGTATTAGACTATTTTAAACTAGACTACACATGTATAAATTAGACTATTTTAAAGTAGACTTGTATTAGACTATTACAAATTAGACTATTACACATGTATAAAGTAGACTTGTATTAGACTATTTTAAAGTAGACTTGTATTAGACTATTACACATGTATAAAGTAGACTATTACAAACTACACTTGTATTAGACTATTACAAATTAGACTATTACACATGTATAAAGTAGACTTGTATTAGACTATTATACATGTATGTATTAGACTATTATACATGTATGTATTAGACTATTACACATGTATAAAGTAGACTATTTTAAACTAGACTATTTTACATGTATGTATTAGACTTGTATTAGACTATTATACATGTATGTATTAGACTATTTTAAACTAGACTATTACAAACTACACATGTATAAACTAGACTATTTTAAACTACACTTGTATTAGAGTATTAGACTATTTTAAACATGTATAAAGTAGACTTGTATTAGACTATTACACATGTATAAAGTAGACTTGTATTAGACTATTTTACATGTATGTATTAGACTATTTTAAACTAGACTATTACAAACTACACATGTATAAACTAGACTATTATACATGTATGTATTAGACTATTACAAACTACACATGTATTAATTAGACTATTACACATATATAAGTTAGACTATTTTAAACTAGACGATTACACATGTATAAATTAGACTTGTATTAGACTATTTTAAAGTAGACTTGTATTAGACTATTACAAACTACACATGTATGTATTAGACTTGTATTAGACTATTACAAACTACACATGTATGTATTAGACTATTTTAAACTACACTTGTATTAGACTATTACACATGTATGTATTAGACTATTTTAAACTACACTTGTATTAGACTATTATACATGTATGTATTAGACTATTACACATGTATAAGTTAGACTATTTTAAACTACACTTGTATTAGAGTATTAGACTATTTTAAAGTAGACTTGTATTAGACTATTTTAAAGTAGACTTGTATTAGACTTGTATAAATTAGGTTATTTTAAAGTAGACTTGTATTAGACTATTATACATGTATGTATTAGACTATTACAAACTAGACTATTTTAAAGTAGACTTGTATTAGACTATTTTAAACTACACTTGTATTAGACTATTACACATGTATAAATTAGACATTTTAAAGTAGACTTGTATTAGACTATTTTAAAGTAGACTTGTATTAGACTATTTTAAAGTAGACTTGTATTAGACTATTATACATGTATGTATTAGACTATTTTAAACTCTACTATTTTAAAGTAGACTTGTATTAGACTATTTTAAACTACACATGTATAAATTAGACATTTTAAACTAGACTTGTATTAGACTATTACACATGTATAAATTAGACTATTTTAAACTAGACTTGTATTAGACTATTATACATGTATGTATTAGACTATTTTAAACTAGACTATTACACATGTATAAAGTAGACTTGTATTAGACTATTTTAAACTACACTTGTATTAGACTATTACACATGTATAAATTAGACATTTTAAACTAGACTTGTATTAGACTATTACACATGTATAAATTAGACTATTTTAAACTAGACTATTACACATGTATAAAGTAGACTTGTATTAGACTATTTTAAACTACACTTGTATTAGACTATTACACATGTATAAATTAGACATTTTAAACTAGACTTGTATTAGACTATTACACATGTATAAATTAGACTATTTTAAAGTAGACTTGTATTAGACTATTTTAAACTACACTTGTATTAGACTATTACAAATTAGACTATTACACATGTATAAATTAGACTTGTATTAGACTATTACAAACTACACATGTATGTATTAGACTTGTATTAGACTATTACACATGTATAAATTAGACATTTTAAAGTAGACTTTTTTACATGTATGTATTAGACTTGTATTAGACTATTTTAAACTAGACCATTTTAAAGTAGACTTGTATTAGACTATTACACATGTATAAATTAGACTATTTTAAACTACACATTTTAAAGTAGACTTGTATTAGACTATTACACATGTATAAGTTAGACTATTTTAAACTAGACATTTTAAAGTAGACTTGTATTAGACTATTACAAACTACACATGTATTAATTAGACTATTATACATGTATGTATTAGACTATTACACATGTATAAGTTAGACTATTTTAAACTACACTTGTATTAGAGTATTAGACTATTTTAAAGTAGACTTGTATTAGACTATTTTAAAGTAGACTTGTATTAGACTTGTATAAATTAGGTTATTTTAAAGTAGACTTGTATTAGACTATTATACATGTATGTATTAGACTATTACAAACTAGACTATTTTAAAGTAGACTTGTATTAGACTATTTTAAACTACACATGTATAAATTAGACATTTTAAAGTAGACTTGTATTAGACTATTATACATGTATGTATTAGACTATTTTAAACTAGACTATTTTAAAGTAGACTTGTATTAGACTATTTTAAACTAGACTATTACACATGTATAAAGTAGACTTGTATTAGACTATTTTAAACTACACTTGTATTAGACTATTACAAATTAGACTATTACACATGTATAAAGTAGACTATTTTAAACTAGACTTGTATTAGACTATTACACATGTATAAAGTAGACTATTTTAAAGTAGACTTGTATTAGACTATTACAAACTACACATGTATTAATTAGACTATTATACATGTATAAACTAGACTATTTTACATGTATGTATTAGACTTGTATTAGACTATTTTAAACTAGACCATTTTAAAGTAGACTTGTATTAGACTATTACACATGTATAAGTTAGACTATTTTAAACTAGACGATTACACATGTATAAAGTAGACTTGTATTAGACTATTTTAAACTACACTTGTATTAGACTATTACACATGTATAAATTAGACATTTTAAACTAGACTTGTATTAGACTATTACACATGTATAAATTAGACTATTTTAAACTAGACTATTACACATGTATAAAGTAGACTTGTATTAGACTATTTTAAACTACACTTGTATTAGACTATTACACATGTATAAATTAGACATTTTAAACTAGACTTGTATTAGACTATTACACATGTATAAATTAGACTATTTTAAAGTAGACTTGTATTAGACTATTTTAAACTACACTTGTATTAGACTATTACAAATTAGACTATTACACATGTATAAATTAGACTTGTATTAGACTATTACAAACTACACATGTATGTATTAGACTTGTATTAGACTATTACACATGTATAAATTAGACATTTTAAAGTAGACTTTTTTACATGTATGTATTAGACTTGTATTAGACTATTTTAAACTAGACCATTTTAAAGTAGACTTGTATTAGACTATTACACATGTATAAATTAGACTATTTTAAACTACACATTTTAAAGTAGACTTGTATTAGACTATTACACATGTATAAGTTAGACTATTTTAAACTAGACATTTTAAAGTAGACTTGTATTAGACTATTACAAACTACACATGTATTAATTAGACTATTATACATGTATGTATTAGACTATTACACATGTATAAGTTAGACTATTTTAAACTACACTTGTATTAGAGTATTAGACTATTTTAAAGTAGACTTGTATTAGACTATTTTAAAGTAGACTTGTATTAGACTTGTATAAATTAGGTTATTTTAAAGTAGACTTGTATTAGACTATTATACATGTATGTATTAGACTATTACAAACTAGACTATTTTAAAGTAGACTTGTATTAGACTATTTTAAACTACACATGTATAAATTAGACATTTTAAAGTAGACTTGTATTAGACTATTATACATGTATGTATTAGACTATTTTAAACTAGACTATTTTAAAGTAGACTTGTATTAGACTATTTTAAACTAGACTATTACACATGTATAAAGTAGACTTGTATTAGACTATTTTAAACTACACTTGTATTAGACTATTACAAATTAGACTATTACACATGTATAAAGTAGACTATTTTAAACTAGACTTGTATTAGACTATTACACATGTATAAAGTAGACTATTTTAAAGTAGACTTGTATTAGACTATTACAAACTACACATGTATTAATTAGACTATTATACATGTATAAACTAGACTATTTTACATGTATGTATTAGACTTGTATTAGACTATTTTAAACTAGACCATTTTAAAGTAGACTTGTATTAGACTATTACACATGTATAAGTTAGACTATTTTAAACTAGACGATTACACATGTATAAATTAGACTTCTATTAGACTATTTTAAAGTAGACTTGTATTAGACTATTACAAACTACACATGTATGTATTAGACTTGTATTAGACTATTATACATGTATGTATTAGACTATTTTAAACTAGACTATTTTAAAGTAGACTTGTATTAGACTATTTTAAACTACACTTGTATTAGACTATTACAAACTACACTTGTATTAGACTATTACACATGTATAAATTAGACTATTTTAAACTACACTTGTATTAGACTATTATACATGTATGTATTAGACTATTTTAAACTAGACTTGTATTAGACTATTTTAAACTAGACTATTTTAAAGTAGACTTGTATTAGACTATTTTAAACTACACTTGTATTAGACTATTATACATGTATGTATTAGACTATTTTAAAGTAGACTTGTATGTATTAGACTATTTTAAACTAGACTACACATGTATAAATTAGACTATTTTAAAGTAGACTTGTATTAGACTATTACAAATTAGACTATTACACATGTATAAAGTAGACTTGTATTAGACTATTTTAAAGTAGACTTGTATTAGACTATTACACATGTATAAAGTAGACTATTACAAACTACACTTGTATTAGACTATTACAAATTAGACTATTACACATGTATAAAGTAGACTTGTATTAGACTATTATACATGTATGTATTAGACTATTATACATGTATGTATTAGACTATTACACATGTATAAAGTAGACTATTTTAAACTAGACTATTTTACATGTATGTATTAGACTTGTATTAGACTATTATACATGTATGTATTAGACTATTTTAAACTAGACTATTACAAACTACACATGTATAAACTAGACTATTTTAAACTACACTTGTATTAGAGTATTAGACTATTTTAAACATGTATAAAGTAGACTTGTATTAGACTATTACACATGTATAAAGTAGACTTGTATTAGACTATTTTACATGTATGTATTAGACTATTTTAAACTAGACTATTACAAACTACACATGTATAAACTAGACTATTATACATGTATGTATTAGACTATTACAAACTACACATGTATTAATTAGACTATTACACATATATAAGTTAGACTATTTTAAACTAGACGATTACACATGTATAAATTAGACTTGTATTAGACTATTTTAAAGTAGACTTGTATTAGACTATTACAAACTACACATGTATGTATTAGACTTGTATTAGACTATTACAAACTACACATGTATGTATTAGACTATTTTAAACTACACTTGTATTAGACTATTACACATGTATGTATTAGACTATTTTAAACTACACTTGTATTAGACTATTATACATGTATGTATTAGACTATTACACATGTATAAGTTAGACTATTTTAAACTACACTTGTATTAGAGTATTAGACTATTTTAAAGTAGACTTGTATTAGACTATTTTAAAGTAGACTTGTATTAGACTTGTATAAATTAGGTTATTTTAAAGTAGACTTGTATTAGACTATTATACATGTATGTATTAGACTATTACAAACTAGACTATTTTAAAGTAGACTTGTATTAGACTATTTTAAACTACACTTGTATTAGACTATTACACATGTATAAATTAGACATTTTAAAGTAGACTTGTATTAGACTATTTTAAAGTAGACTTGTATTAGACTATTATACATGTATGTATTAGACTATTTTAAACTCTACTATTTTAAAGTAGACTTGTATTAGACTATTTTAAACTACACTTGTATTAGACTATTACACATGTATAAATTAGACATTTTAAACTAGACTTGTATTAGACTATTACACATGTATAAATTAGACTATTTTAAACTAGACTTGTATTAGACTATTATACATGTATGTATTAGACTATTTTAAACTAGACTATTACACATGTATAAAGTAGACTTGTATTAGACTATTTTAAACTACACTTGTATTAGACTATTACACATGTATAAATTAGACATTTTAAACTAGACTTGTATTAGACTATTACACATGTATAAATTAGACTATTTTAAACTAGACTATTACACATGTATAAAGTAGACTTGTATTAGACTATTTTAAACTACACTTGTATTAGACTATTACACATGTATAAATTAGACATTTTAAACTAGACTTGTATTAGACTATTACACATGTATAAATTAGACTATTTTAAAGTAGACTTGTATTAGACTATTTTAAACTACACTTGTATTAGACTATTACAAATTAGACTATTACACATGTATAAATTAGACTTGTATTAGACTATTACAAACTACACATGTATGTATTAGACTTGTATTAGACTATTACACATGTATAAATTAGACATTTTAAAGTAGACTTTTTTACATGTATGTATTAGACTTGTATTAGACTATTTTAAACTAGACCATTTTAAAGTAGACTTGTATTAGACTATTACACATGTATAAATTAGACTATTTTAAACTACACATTTTAAAGTAGACTTGTATTAGACTATTACACATGTATAAGTTAGACTATTTTAAACTAGACATTTTAAAGTAGACTTGTATTAGACTATTACAAACTACACATGTATGTATTAGACTTGTATTAGACTATTATACATGTATGTATTAGACTATTTTAAACTAGACTATTTTAAAGTAGACTTGTATTAGACTATTTTAAACTACACTTGTATTAGACTATTACACATGTATAAATTAGACATTTTAAACTAGACTTGTATTAGACTATTACACATGTATAAATTAGACTATTTTAAACTAGACTTGTATTAGACTATTATACATGTATGTATTAGACTATTTTAAACTAGACTATTACACATGTATAAAGTAGACTTGTATTAGACTATTTTAAACTACACTTGTATTAGACTATTACAAATTAGGACTATTACACATGTATAAATTAGACTTGTATTAGACTATTACAAACTACACATGTATTAATTAGACTATTATACATGTATAAAGTAGACTATTTTTTAAAGTGAGACTTGTATTAGACTATTACAAACTACCCACATCGTATGTATTAGACTTGTATTAGACTATTACACATGATAATTAGACATTTTAAAGTAGGACTTTTTTACATGTATGTCATTAGACTTGTATTAGACCTATTTTAAATCTAGACCTTTTAAAGTTAGACTTGTTTAGACTATTATACATGTATATTAAGTTAGACTATTTTAAACTAGACGATTACACATGTATAATTAGACTTTAAACTAGACTTGTATTAGACTATTACACATGTATAATTAGACTATTTTAAATACGATTACACATGTATAAATTAGACTTGTATTAGACTATTAACTGATTTATTAGACTATTTTAAATACTTTATTAGACATTACAAATAACTGTAGTATTTACACATGTATAAGTAGACTATTTACTAGACTATGTTAAATTAAACTTTATAGACTATTATACATTGTATAGATTAGACTATTTTAAACTAGACTATTAGCATGTATAAAGTAGACTATTATTACATGTATGTATTAGACTATTACAAACTACACATGTATAAACTAGACTATTATACATGTATTAGACTATTTTAAAGTAGACTTGCTATTAGACTATTACAAACTACACATGTATGTATTAGACTATTACACATGTATAAATTAGACTATTTAAACTAGACTTGTATTAGCTATTTTAAACTACACTTGTATTAGACTATTACACATGTATAAATTAGACATTTTAAAGTAGACTTGTATGAACTAGACTTGTATAAATTAGACTATTATAAACTACACTTAAATTAGACTATTACAAATGTATGAACTAGACTGTTTTAAACTACACTTGTATTAGACTATTTTAAACTAGACTATTACACATGTATAAATTAGACATTTTAAAGTAGACTTGGGGGGCATGAATGCATATGGCCACATTAAGCTACTAGGGACAAAGTTTGATGTGTACACAAATAAAGCAAGAATGCCAGCTCATTGTACTGCAGACTATCTACATGAGGAAACTTTGTAGCTACATATAGTTTTGACCTTTCATTTAAAAAAAAAATCTTACTAATAGCTGGACAACCAAGTACCAAACAATAGTAGCGGTAGTCAGTGCACTACCACTACTATTAACCCTTACCTTCAGAGAAATTAAATACTGAATGACTAAAATTAAATAAACTACACTGTTCCAGTCTCTCCTTGTTATATGTATACAGCAGAATTTCTTTTTTGTAAAGGTCAAGAAACTTTCTGGCTGCTACAACATGCTGGCATATCTATGCACAGCCATCTTGGAGGGGGCAAAGTTCCCATTAAAAAAAAACAGAATTTGCCCATTTCTCAGATTTTCATGTGGTGTACTTCGTCAAAATGTGCTATTGATCTGAAAAAAAAGGCTCGCTATAAAGTAGCCCATAATTAAAATTATCTTTATTTAGATCCAAAGGCCAGGGAATCTTTTCAGTTCAGCCATTACATATATAGTTGCAGCAAACCCCTCTCTCTTCAGAGCTGCTTCCCACTTCTTCCTCAACTCAGTCTTTAGGAAACCTACATTGAGTAAAAACAAAAGTAGACAGAAGTATATAAGTATGTACACAACATATTTATAGAGAAATCATGTTAATAAATTAAGTACAAAGAACTGAATTAACCTATATACTGGAGACCAAAGCTATTTAATTAGATAATTGGAATCCCAATCATATAATGGATTTGGAGGATGAACATACATACACACACACATAGATGAGTTAAGCTTGTTAACTACTATTTGTAGTATTAATAGTAATGCCACTATCAATTACACCAACTGCTGCTGATGCTACTTATGCTTGTACAACTATACTACGTCTGGTATTTGGTTGTCCAGCTGTTAGCTTGCATTAGTGTTTTGCTAGTGGCTAACTAGTTCGCTCTCAGACTCTTGACAAGATTTAAGAATTGGGGGGGGGGGGGGGGGGGGGGGGGGGGGGGGGGGGGGGGGGGGTGTCGTATCTACTCTTCATATCTATGGGCCAAAAAGCTCCCATATGGGCAATTCCTCTGCTCCTCCACCATCGCTGCCATAGATATGAAGAGTCGATATGGTGTGCCTTCAGAAACACTAAGCTAGTGGGGGCAAAGTTTCAGTGTTTTCCATTGATGTCAATAGCATGAAAACAAGAAGAATTCCAGCTTACTGTGCTGCATACAGTTGCACACTACATCGGACAATCAAGACAAGGAAACTCGGAATAACTTTCCACAGATAAGACCAGTTTTTGGGCTCTTCTCCCCTCTATTCTTAAATCTTGTTGAGAGTCTGTGAGACCTAACTAGTTAGCCACTAGCAAAACACTAACACAAGCTAACAGCTGGACAACCAAATGAAATATTCACTGAAACCCATATTATTTTGGATCTGTGATGAGGCAGAACCCAGTCAGGCTGGTGCACATCTTTCAGATGTAGTATAGTTGTACAAGCAGAAGCAGTATAAGTAGCATCACTATTAATACTACCAATAGTTATAAAGCCAAACTCATATGTATATTCTCTTCCCCCAAACCCATTTTATGATTGGGATTACAGGAAATTCTTTAGGACTGCTCTCAAATAATTGAAATGTTACAATTATCAAATTAAATAGCTTTGGTCTCTATAGGCCAATTCAGTTCTTTGTACTTAATTTATTAGCATGATTTCTTCATAAATATGTTGTTGTGTATATACTTATTTACTTCTGTTTACTCCATGTAGGTTTCCCAAAGACTATGGGCTGAGGAACAAGTGGGAAACAGCTCTGAGGACAGAGGGCTTTGCTGCAACTATATAACAGCCTAGAGAGAGCGAGAGAGATATAAATAATTGTGTTGTTTATTGTAAATAAACTATCCTGTTCTAGTCTAGTTCCCTGTTATGTGTATATAACAGCCTATATATATTTAAATTTAATATTAATAAATAAATACATTTGCAATTAAATCATTTGATCTCAAAACATTTTCTACATATCCAAGTATTTACATTTATATATGTAATGGCTGAACTGAACAGATTCCCTGGCCTCTGGATCTAAATAATAAAGATAACTATAATTGCAGGCTACTTTATAGGAAGCCTTTATCGATTTTTTTTTTTTTAAAGATCAAATATTCTCTATCAATAGCACGTTTTGACATGGACAATAAAGTAGACCACACAAAAATCAGCTGAGAAATGAGCAATTTCTGATTTATTTTCAATGCACATCCATTGCTTTGAATGGGAACTTGGCCACCACGTAGACACGTCAATTAGCTGGCTGCTACAGCGCGCTGGCGTATCTAATTTTAACATCCGTTTCGGCCTACCTGTAAAATACACTGATGTCGGAAGAAAGGTGCTGGCCTAAAACTAAAACGGTGTGTAGCCATTGTAGCGCGACAAAACCGTACTTTAAAACGTTACTTTATAGTGGTCAAATACTTTTAAGATTACTTTAAAATGGCCCATAGCCAAATGGACATGCCTATTTGAGTCCCAAGTTTGAAGAAAGCTGTTCATCTTTTGTTGGATTTTTTTGATAAAGGCATTTGAGTTGAGCATTTTTTGGTTGTTTGCAGATCAGCATTACAGTTAAGTAGACTGAACAATTTTTAATTTTATTCCTGAGCAAGGTAAATAAGTTACATGGCTTTTAAGGTTTTAGTCTTAAGGCAAAGATATTGAGTTTTAAGCTTGAGAGTTTTGAACCTTTAATTAGTATTTGCTAGGTCACTGTACATCCACGGCCCGGCTCCCTAAACTGAGCCAGGGGATGGGCTGTTGAGTGAGTGAGGCTAAGCCTCATAGAAAACTGGGCGACGTTTAAGGTCCTGATGCCCCGGACCACCGCTTCCTGCGTGCTGTTCCTAGAGTCGGAACCCCGGAGGGCCGCATACTTACCGCCTACGCAGGTTAACAGATCGCTTGTTATCACCGCTAGGTTACCGCGATCTGCCCAGATAGGCTTGAAGAGTCAGATGTCTGTCACGTCGCACCATGGAGCCTACTGTAAGAAAGTAATCCAGCTATTGACTGGGAACCTCCAGGTGGCAGTACTAGCAGATAAGGGGAAAAGGGTCACTGTTGCGAAGAAAACCTGGACCGGCCGCAGTGAGCTGCTACCTTCCTGGCTCCCCAACAGGACCGTATTTCCCAGCCCCGAGCACCACCCGGGGGAGTCGGTACTAACGGTGGCCAGGCCGTCGTGTTCCGACCCACCAAGGTAGGAGGGGGCCCGGACCAGCCTCAGCGAGCTGCTGCCTTCCAAGACCCCTCCAAGTACCTATGCTAAAACCCAAGGACGAAAGGCCCTAGGGGCCGACTCCCCCATCCTGGTGTACTACCCACCCCACCCGGGCCTATTTTGAGGTAGTCCTGTGTTCCATACACCGCAAAACCCCAGGATTCTACCGGTCCTAGATAAGGTTTTTTGGAGAGAAAGAAACAATAGAAAAGACAGGAAGAGATTTGGCTCAGGCTTTTGAGATTCGGGTCTCTTCTGTCCCTGTTACCTTTGATCGCGGTGTCTGCTTAAATTGAATATTTTTCTGTTGTCATAGAGAATTAAAACTAGTTTAAATGGAGTCCTTGTCAAATTTCCTCGAGGTTTGAGGTATTTATTATTTATTTCGGACTTATTTTGGGCCTTGAATAAATAACACGAGTTCTTAATCAGTACTGCAAGGCATGCTGGGTAATTTATGCAAAGCGGCCGGGTCTGTTTCAGCACCATCATCTGTTATCATGGTGCTGCCCACGTATGACAGTCTTTAAAATTTTCTTTAAAATTTTGCTTGAAAATTAATTTAAAATACTACTATAATATTACTCTAAAATATTAATTTGTACTGTAGAAAATTACTTGAAAATTAATTTAAAATTAAAAAAATATTACTTGATACTAACCCTATACAATGACATTTTTTGGAACAACATGCTATATTATGACTCTTTGGACAGAGAGTTGTGAAAGCAACACCCCCCCCCCCCCCCCCCAAAAAAAAAAAAAATCATCCCTCTTAACATTTCTGTTCCTGCTGCAGGTCGGGTCCAACGGCTTCCACGGGAATGTTACCTCCATGTGAACAAAACAATTAGCAGTTAGTGTACATTTCAGTGACATTGGAACACATAGTAAACTCAAACAAAACCTTGTATTTTAGTATGTCATCCAAAATGCTGAAAAAAAGTCATAGTTTAGTATGTGGTCGAAAATATAACTAAAAAGGCCATAGCTTACAAAATTACAAAAAAAGAAACAAAACAACTACAAAGTGATTCAACACAAATGACATCAGACGCAGACGCTTGACAAGAATTCAGATTTAAAATGGTAAAATATGTACATGCAATAATTGGAACACACACATTCAAAACGTGTTCAAGTTTTCTGACTCGAGATTTCACTCTATGACCTTTTATCGGACTTTAGTGCCCTGGGCCTTTGAATCTAAAGCACCGTACTGTCTCTTGTTTTTCTCCTCAGCTGGAGCTCCGGCCTTACTTTCTCTGGCTGGTAACGAAATAACAGAAACTCTTGTGTGGAAGAAGCCAGTATAGTCATTACTATAATTTTTTGGCTGCTTAGGAATGACATGCACTAATGGCAGAAAATACCTGCTAGATGCAAAAAAAAAAAAAAAAAAAAAAAGTTTCTATAATATGAAATTTCTATGAAATCAAAAAACGGTACCGGTATGTGACCCGTGATACTTCAATTGCAAATCTGTAATTGATGGAACCTTGAAAATTGATGCCTTCTTTTTTGCATTTCAGGCAGAGAAAATCAAAAAGAAGAGAGGTTCTGTGTTTGGAACTCTTCATGTTGCCCACAGTTCATCGCTGGATGAGGTGGACCACAAGATACTCGAAGCAAAGTAAGAAGCTAGAGATTCTGTTCTCTGTATGTGAAACTACATACCTGTTAGCTGTGTTTATAGATTTGCATTGCTTTGACCAAATCAGAATTCTTAATATGCTGAATATCACATAGGAACACATATATGCACTCAGTTTAGTGTCTACACCTTCTGAAAACATGCAGTTTAATGCGGTTTTTATGTCCGCACAAAGAAACATACATTGTATACTGCGGTGCCGGTCAACAGACTGAATGAAGGTTAAAAGAACAGCGACGCAAACAGCATTCTCTGAAGTCATCGTAAAGTTGATTCGCATCTCTCTGAAACTGTTCCGATTTGATACACAAATGCCCTTCGTAAAGACAGTTTTTACTTTAGGACTGTTCGTTAGACTGCATTTGTTTCAGGCAGGTGGATCCATTAACCTTACAAATTTATATAGATGCTATTTGGGATGTGAATAAGGCAAAAGTGAGCTTTCGGTGTTTTTTTTAGTCACTTTATTATGTCAAGGTCTGGCCCATATTTGACCACATACTGTCTAAGCAAGTAAAAGATCTATGATATATTTCGAGCTCATGCGTTTCTCTTCTAAAGCCAAAAATCAAGAAAGTTGCTAAAGAACAACAACAAAGTACAATCTTCCATGTGACCGCTTGTTAGGCAAAAATCCAATATCCTACCAGGAGGCTTGTGTCCCAAACCTGTATAAATCAAAGCTAAATTCTCCTCAGTCTGACAAGAATTCTAATCGCTATCAGAAATGGAATCACTTCAATCTTTTCCAAGTACATGTTTCTTCCTTCGCCTGATTAATTTTTTGGTTTGTCTCAGAAAAGCCCTGTCAGAAGTAACGGCATGCCTCAGGGAGCGCCTTCACCGCTGGCAGCAGATTGAGAAGCTTTGCGGCTTCCCCGTTGTCAATAATTCTGGTCTGCCGAGCCTGACGGCCAGCCTCTACTCGGATCACAGCTGGGTGGTCATGCCGCGGGTGTCGGTCCCTCCCTACCCCATTGCGGGAGGGGTGGATGACCTGGACGAGGACACGCCGCCCATCATTCCGCAGTTCACGAGTGAGTGAGGGAGCGGAAGATTTTCGGAACAAATTATGTTGTGAAATAAATTCAATGTAATTCTTGTTTTCCCCGCAGCGGCTACGCTGATCAGGCCTTCGCTCGCACGCAGCGGCAGCCTGTGTCGCTCACGTCGGAGCCTGCTGAGCTCTCCGCAGTCCTCCCTGATGTCTCCGGACCCGGACCTGCTGTCCATGGCCGGCTCAGCCCTCTCCTATCGCCCCGAGGCGGACGACGAACATATCGTCTTCAGCTCGGATAGGAGGGGGTATGTAGCGGTGGCCGGAACGCCGCGGAATGGTTTTACAGTTTGGACTCGCAGGTGTATTATCCAGACAATCACACTGGTGCATTGTGCTTGGGGTTAAATGGAAATATTTGTCACTGAGCATCTTGTAGGAACCTCCTCTGTAAGCAACAGACAGACAGAAATGAGTTAATGTCTCACATATTAACTTAACAGTTATTACACTTTATCCTTCATTTCTTGCACTAATACAGCTGTTAAAAGACAGAAAGTGGCCATAGTCATGTGGAATGCATGATGAAAAATGGCTAGTAGACAACGTAACATACAAAAAATAATTTCCAGTTTTTCTGATTCTGACATGTTATAAACTTAAACCCTCTCCAGTCATTAATCAAAAGTGCTTCAGTGGAGGGCTGCTGCACTTGTTTTGGTTTCTTGGAGATGTTTCACCTCTCAGTTGTGACTGACAGTGTCAGTAATTTTTACAGTCTGACACATCTGTGTGTATAAACATACTTAAGTGTTGACTCCTTGCTGTATTGGGCTGCATGTAGGCTGGTGAGGTGGATGATGTGGATGTCCTCAATGTAATTCAGCTGCCTCTCCAGCGAGTCTCATCCACACAGATCCCAAGCCCGCCCGTCCTGCTAACTAGCTGGCTATCGTCAACAGCTGCAGTGCAAGACAACACGGTCCATCTGTGTGATGAAGGGCTGAATGGAGAGTTAGCCAAATGACACTGAGGACTGTTATAACTTTCTGAATAAATTTAGGGAAAAAAGCATACAGACACTTGTGTGTTGCCTGTTTAACCTTGGGCTGCGGGAACAAAGTTTCACCTACAACATGCTTCTTATTTGGCCTATGTTATAGTAAACAGCAGAGAGAGAGACAGACAGGAAACACGGGGAGAAGAGTTAGGGAAGGACATGCAGTAAATGGCTATGGGCCGCTGTGTGGGTGACTATAGCTCTATTTATGGGTCGCCCGCTCAACCAACTGAGCTACAACGGTGCCCAAATGACTTTTTTAAATGCTAAATTCAACTATGATTTATCTTTGCAAACACTAGAAAACTTCTATACCGTGTTTTACAACACACTTTTCAAGCCAAATTGGACTATGATTAAAACACACGTCACAATGTTTGCATTTGGCAAACATCTCTGCCATCTGCATGTACAAATGTGGCTCTGATCTGGTTAGTTACCAAATCAACATTTGCCTGCCTCAACAGTTCACAGGAAATGCGTAGCATTAGGAGCTAAAGTGAAAGCTAGTTTTACCCAATCAACCGTGAACTATTAACTGTGGGTATAATTTACATTAGCAATAACACAATTAATGCATCAGTTGAAATTTTGTTTCCACATCTTTAGTGTGTCTTATCTCACCTTTTTGTCAGTCTATGACTAGTTACATCTTCTCTACTTTTCTAGGGAACTGGCACAGGAGAGCGGCTCGGACGCAGACTCTCTCAACTCGTCTGCCGGCCGTAAGCAGCCGCACGGTCCCTGCTCGCCGGGCTCAGAGACCCCCTACCGCAAAATCTCCCGCGAGGAGCTGCTGCTGTTCACCCAGAGTACGGACCTTCCTGCGTCCACCTCCTCCACCCACACTAGCAGCAGTAGCAGCAGCAGTCTCAGGGACTCCACGCCTCCTCCTCTGCCTCCCGCTCCTGTCGCTACCCCCTCTGGACCGCCGTCCACCTCGCCTTCCCCGGCCTTAGAGCACCTCCCGTTTGCACAAAGAGGCTCGCCCGACCTCACCCGCACCGTAGCCGAGTCTCCGTTCTCGCGGGGGAACGCCGTCTCTCAGACGGGCAAGGGCATGTACAACGGCGTCCTGGAGAAGTCCTACAGCTTCGGCCAGCTGCCGGCGAGCGCGCTGCCCGACGTGGGGCGCTACCCGTCGCTTACCTCCCTGGACTCGGAGGGACGGAGTGTGGGAAGGGAATACAAGCTCCGGAGCACGTCCTCCCAGGACTCCAGCGACAATGGAGAGAAAATTAAGCGGTCCTCTTCTAAAATCAAAAGCCTATTTAAGAAGAAAAAATAAAAGTTGCAGAGATATAATGTGTGTGTGAGAGAGAAATAAAATATAAAGAGTTGTTTTAGCTCAAATACTAAAAAAAAAAAAGGACATCGCTGTAAGCTAAAACATTTCATTTTCTCTCTTAATTCTCCTTTTTGTCATCAAAGATGGAATGTAGCTCAGGCTGGGTGCCTTTAAATGTTCTCCAGACTGGTAGCCTTATTTTTCAATGCCTTTTTATTTAGTTCACTCATAGCCTCGTAGAAAACCTGCTAAGGTCGAGGAAAAATCAACAAAAGGTAAAGGCCATACCTGTTCACTGTCTTCTCTTCATTTTATTTTCAGTTTGAACCAAAAAGCCACTATGTTGAAGGGTCTAAAGGTGCAGTCCACATTGATTTTAAGCACACAATGTTGAGTGTTTCACTGTTTATGTATTACAAAGTGATATCTGCGGTTCCAACCGAATGCTTTCACAGTATACAACAGGAGTGACAACACGAGGGCTGTAGCAATGAATTTTAGGAGATAAATATGAATAAAATTGTAAAATAAAATATTCAAATTTTAAGCTCAAACTTCTTTTTGAATCTGCAGTTTTAAATTTTCCTAATAAATGTTTGGCAAATCAAAGGAGTCTTGCTCTTCTCATCCCCATGTAAAAGGCTAAATGCGAGTGTCATGTCTGACGGACAATAAAGTATTTGGATTCATACTCGGAAAGCAAAGCACAGACATCATCGCTCTTTACCATCTCAGTGTGGTAGATCTAGGGGTATGTGCAAGGCCAAAATTAAATATCTCACGGCTAAAGTAGGGATAGCTGCCCTCTTTTTACGTCCTGTTCACCAGCTGCCCTCCCAGTGGTGAATACAGGACAAACACACAGAAAAAACAAATAAATTAGGGATTCCATGTGCCTACTGGTGACGGTGAAATGCCCTCTTGTGGACAGAACATAGAACATCCAGATAGTGATGTTAGCAGTGCTTAAGCTGGTGTATAATGCTCAAGTAGTAAAATAATGCAGTTTACATTTGAAAATTAAAAAAATATTCATATATAAAAATATTAAGGAGTGTAATTCAAGTCAACATTTTACAGCTTTGGAGTACACCTTTCTGCAATATCATCCGCATTGTCAAATTGCATCACATCTCAATAAATGCATTAGTCGTAAGCAAGTAGGATCCTCTTAATAAAATTCAGAAATGAATACTTTAAAAAAGATGATCAAAAATACAAGAAACTTATTGCAACATTAAGTGAAAACACTTGTGATTTACATTTATGTATATGACTATAAAAATGACATGTAATGGGCAGATGTCTATCTGCAGGTCTGCATTGTGACTCCTCAGTCAACACACAGTTCCAGCAGAAATTGGGCTACAGTACCACCAATCACAGCATCTCCGGTTAGAAAAAATAGTCCCGAAAAATGACAAAACATCTCTCCATGAATTGTTGCTATCTGATATCCTCCACCAAGAAGGACTGAGTTTGTCAGGAGTGTTAAAGGTGGACATAAAAAGTAATAGTCAAAACAAAGGTTTTGGATCCCAGTCACAGAAGGTGTTCTGTTGCACTGAATTCCTACTGTAAGGCCTGTATTTTTAACATAATGAATTAAAGTATTAAAGCAAATATCCCACTGTTTAACTTCAAAGTATTGCAATGACTGTAAGATGGTACAGAGGAGTTCTCACTAATGTTGTATACTGGAAAACTCGCTTTTGGTCGTGATCACGGCAGATGCCCAGAAAAAAGGTCAAAAGATTTTTGTCGTCTTTTTTTTGGACAATGTCTTTCTCAAGTGTAGAACTACAATACTTCTCCCGGATCAAATGATGGATTGCATCTTGTAAAGTGTTGGAGTCCTGAACTCATGTACTTGATTCATTTCCTTTGGGAAAAAAAAAAAAAAAATCCTGCTAAAAGTTTGTTGCACTACTGCTTTCCTGGTATGTTGGGAAAGAGCCGCTGCTTGCGGCGTACATACTGAATAAAGATACAGAGATGAGAGGAATGCATGGACGGCCGCAATGAAGATGCGGCACATAATGCCAGAGCCAAAATTATCTGATGTGTCTTCACTGCCGCTGTCTATGGATGTCTCAATATATATACATATATATATATATATAAATATACTTTGTTTTCACAATACTATGTTCTTATAGATGTTTCTAAATAGATTCGTAAACGGCAGGAGTTCCTCTAAACTGATCTGTATTGAAGACAGCTCATTGAATATGCAGATTTAACCCACATAAGTCACTTTCCCTGTGTTCTACCTTCCCTTTATTACTTGATTAACTGCATCCTGTAGCCATGCATAAACTAAATGTACCATTTCCATGTTTTGTCTTAATATTCTGCCTCTTTAAAACTTGTTGTCACTACCAGATTTTGGTCAAATTGACTTTGCAATTAATTATTTTTGTGGGCGGAGTTCCTTATTCACGAGTGTTACAAAGTTTGAGACGATTACAGGAATGTCATTTTAGCAGTTTCTGTAATCGCCAGCTGACGGCACTGTCACTCTGCTGTCTCTGCTCCCAGGATTTTTTTTAAAAGAAAAACACTATGGATTGTCTGTTTTTTTTTTTTTTTAAAAAGGACTATTTGATCCAGATCTGATTGGTACACCGAGACCCACCCCCTCCCCCTCCCCCTCCCCCACACACTAAGCTCGAAGCCGACCCATGCAATACAGTCCCGTTTCTCACCTCTGGGCCCGCGCCGAGCGCACTGATGTCAAGAGCTCCTGCTTCACACTGTGATTTCTGGCTTCTTCGCTTCATCCTGGACCTGGCTGTCGCTGCTGCGCCGATGGGTCACGTGACGGTGTGTCAGCAGTGGCGTGATGCAATGTCAGGGGGTGATGCCATCTACAAAGTGTGTCATGATGACGTGCGGATCCGGTGGCCTGTTTTTAAATTAAAAAAGAAAATATATATATCTTTAGAGAGTTGTGGACAATGCAGCACATCGTGAAGGAGATGGAAAATAGAACTGCAAGACGAGGAGAAATTGAATGTTTACCAGACATTAGGGGTTTTTTGAGAACATTTTGTGTGTGAACATTTGTATACTGTAGAAGAATTAATAAAAAAATGGAGGCATCTGAGATGTTTCAGAGTCATGTCTGCCACAGCCTTTCATGCCATTTTAGAAGCTATTACTGAAACAGTTATTTAAAAGCAAATGAACAAACTAGACTAGCTTTGTTGAGTTTTCCCTGATGCTAAATTTGCACTCCATTGACTTTTCATTCCAAGTTCTATAACACTTATAAACAAGTACCATTCAAGTGTGTGTCTTCTTGGAGTTTGCAAATAAAGTGTGCAAAAATAACCCTGGTGATGCCATATGGCTCATTTTTGACCCTGGAGACGACATACGCTCCAACAGAAAACTTGTAAAAACAGGGTTCTTAGAAATTTGACAGGAGCATTGCCTATATTGATATAAAGCCGGTGTAGCCGACAAAGTCTCCAGTTTGGCCGTCACATTCTTGTTTTTTGTAAGACAGTCGGCCGGCTGACGATCGAGCGGTGAATCGGAGGATTCAGCGATACCAAACACATGCATGTCTTGGTTGCCAATCAATCAAACTTTGCTACAGATCATCCTCTAAATGGGACCATAATTTACAAAATGTACACTCGAGCAACCAACTTGCTTGAAAATGTTTACCAAGGTAACAAATCAAGTGACAAGTATGGTCGTTTAGTCAGTTTAGTTAGACTACCATACTGTCTGACTTCTTTTAGTGACCAGCAGGTAGAAAGAATGCAGATTTAAATCACCTGGCATTACCTTCATTTTTCAGACACTGTTTCTAAACTGTATGCAAAAACTGCCAAAGGAAACACCTGGACACTGTCAAAGAGAAGGCCTAACTATTGAAATTATTACAAATAACTTAATAATTGCTATTGGATCCAGTAGTTTTGAGGAAAAAGTCTGAATATTTCAGCTGCTGCAGTTTTGACGGTTGGTTTAAAACAAAACTAAACTGTGCTTTATGCTCTCTAACAAAAAAAATGAAATCAGAGGGATTCCTTTTGAAAGTCGGACATCTTAGGCCAAGAATAAGAATTTTTGTCTTGATTCTGGGTGGTTGTGAAAAGTGTTCAGTACACTGCCTTTACACCTCCAGACGATATTTATGAGACATGTTTTGTTGATCAACAGTTTAAGCTCCAAAAATATTCACACAAGAAGGATAAAACAAAGTGTCATGTTTTGCTAAAACAGCTTCCAACGCTCCTTGACATTCTCCAAGTCTTTAGAACTCTAATTGAGGGGTGGAACACCGTTTTTCCAAAACATATCCCACATTTGGAGCTTTGATGGAAAACACCGTCTCACATATTGGTAGAAAATCTCACATAGGCAACAAAAAGTCGAAACCTCACATTTGATAATCCAAAAACGGGATTATTTCTCTCCATAAATGACATAATCATGGATCTGACGTGCCACAGAACCAAAGTCAGTCCACATTCTGAACGACAGATTTCGTTAGCATCTAACCCATTTGCGGAGCCATCCAGTTGAGCTGAAAGTTGAAGTTGTGACATGTTTCCCACTGAATAACAGCCCTGACCCTCCTTTTGGAGCCCACTTCCTCCTCCTCCTCACTGCAGAATTGTGGGGAAAAATATCATTCTGACACCTCATTTGTCTTGAGAGTGGGGAAACCGTGAAACACAGAAGAAAAGCATGCATGATTGCTTTATCAATATAAAGTGAACGTGATGAAACTTGTGTTGATGGTTCATCAATTCGTCCCACCAGGAGAGGAGCGGAGACGTCTGCTGGTGATGAATGTGTTGTTTGGGCGTTACTGTACACAGCAACAAATCCCAGCCTTTCATACCAGCCCGACACGTCGGCCCCTGTAGTTACTGCTTTGGCCACGTGGTGTCAGCAGAGCACCAGAGGAAACCAGGCTGATCGGCCACTCCCTGACACCGAAATCCTCTGTGAATGTCGGTGACGGACCTGAATCAGGTTTACTGTATGTACACACACATGCTAGATCTCCAGAGCTGAAGAAAAGTGTTCACTTCTACCAGCTCATCTAAAGATTTGCAGTTTGTCATGGTAATAAGCAAGAGATTTGAATGCCAAAACATAAGCTTTCTCACTCCAAACCTCTGAAATCGGACTTTCTATAAGCCTAGAGTGAAAAACTGCATTCACACTAATCGGTGCAGCTGCTGTTCAAAAGCTATAAATTGAAAGTTCTACCAAGAAAGATGGATGTGTTCATTTTGCTTGTTTGAAAAATGGGTAACACTTGAAATTAGTTTCATTTATATAGCACCAGCTCAACACAAGTCATCTCAGCACACTTCATACACAATATTACATTATACAGAGTAGCTCAACTAATCCCTTTGCACTTTACAACAAATATGCACTCATTCTTGACTAGCTGCCAAGTAACAAAGCAGGAGCAAACCAGAAACTAACTGCTGACGGATGAAAAGATGACAGCTGAATCCATGAATATGCGCCTATATTGTGTTTAAAAGATCAAATAACACAGTTAATGGACGTTTTAGCTTATCGAGCCCTCCCAGTGTAGTGGAGCCACGACACTACAATCACTGACAAATGAAGTGACAAACATTTAGTAACATGCATTTTTATCACGCACCCAAAAAATGTTTCCAACCAAGCAGCAGGGGCAACATCTGGAAGGTGATCAGGAGTCATTTATGTGTATATATTGTTATCACAAATTCAACCATGTAGTCCTATATGATCAAAACGATGTAGACAAAAATATAAAGATGTGTTAAAGCCATGTTTATTGATGTATACCTCACACAGCTATTATTAAATTATGAGTGATGACATTGCAGGGCTACAATCCCACAAATGTTCACTCTGCGACAAATACTTTCCAAAGTGAACTGATTCTACAGTAGTACATTTAAAGCTACGTTCAGCTGCTGCTTTGTCCCACATTCTCTTCCCACTTTTCTCTTCCTCTCTATCCTCACAGGAGCGTTGCAGGTTGGGGACGCGTTGCGGATATTTATGGCCCCCTGAACGGCACTGCGGTGTTGTAATTGGCCCAACAATGACGCTAATGCTCAGAAAGAGGAACTGTGTATGGGAGCAGAAAGTGATGCAATGTGCTGGCAGAAGACGGCAGATCCTCCCCTTAATGAATGCCGGTAGAGAAAGGTAATGAGTCGACGGAGGGCTTAAAGGCACGTATACGTAAAGCGAATGTGTATCGGCGAGGCTTTTACCCAACCTGCCACTGTGCTTCATCTCTGCCTCTTCAGTCTACCACTCTTTTCCGCCAAAATCAGCCTCTCTCCTTGCTTTATCCTCATCACTCAACTCTCTCTCCCCCTCTCGTTTGGATCCCATTCCATTGCAGTGTAATGGGTTTATTAGTGTGGTTAATGCACTGTGACCTACTGGGGCTTGCCGTCTACCTTTTTCATCTGCAAAAAAAAGAAAAAAAAAAAGGAATGTTTTTTAAAAGGGAAGTCAAACAGGAAGGAAAAAAAGAGGAATACCATTTTGGAAACAAAATCATAACTAAAGAATGAAGTGAATGAAGACAAAATAGCAGAGGAATTGTTTAATCATCTCGCCAAATTTATAAAAGGGAAACCAGAAGCTGTGACTGCTGGAATGCCAATGCAGATGCGCACATTGACAATTAGCAGCACAGAGTCATCCTAAACAGGCTGGGATAGTCAGGGTTGATAGCTGCCATGTTTACCCAGATTGGGACAGACAAAGTCAGCTTTGGAACCAAACGTGCTCAGTGCAGATGAATGTTTCTGCTCCAAAACTCTGCCAGTGAGACCTGCAGCCAGTTTGTGGTATAATGAAGCCATTTGAAGCGGGACCGCGGTGTTCCTCTGTCTGCCAGAGTCGAGCCAAAACAGAGTTTTAGCGAGAGGAGGGTTTACCTGAGAGGGAAGTTCAGGTTTGAACAATGGCAGCTGCCGGGTACATCTTTTGGATTTGACTGATTCACCAACAACTAAACAGGTCATGTACCATTTAGAGTACACAGTCTATACCAACAACTATCATTATATTAACTAAAAACATGTGAGTATTTTTAATGTGAAATGTGTCACTAGTTGAGGCAAACTTTATCATAATTGTGACCCAAATCTGCAATTCCCCTCAGCTCTTCAAATTGTTTTTGTATATTTGACTTTTTCATCTTGCTGTGTTGGTTGACTGTCTTCACTCTCATCAACACTGTCTCTAGCAGCAGGCAGCTGTTCTCAGCAGAAGTCACACAGGAGACGATAGCTGTGTTTTGACTTTCCACTTGTACAATGCACAGTATCTGCTGCATAGAAGACTGACTAGAAGACGAGGGAAGAAAGCTGTTGATGCACTTTGCGATAGAAACTAACTGTTTTAAAAGCATCAGTAGTCTTGCATAGCCAGACGATTCTCTAACTGCCACTGGTAATCCGCCAAAAGAAAAACAGAAGAGGTGCTTTACTGCATGATACAAACCGACATTGAAACTTGAAATTTTCAGTGTGGCTGGTTGCTGCCTGAAGGTGGTGGTTGGTGGAGGTTGTACTGCCCCTAAATTGCTCAGAAAATGATCAGTTAACACTTTCAGTGTACAGTAAAAGCACCCAACAAAGCATAGCTTTGGTAAGACGAATGTGAAAGACATCACACTGAGAATTTGGCTAAATTTAGTGAAGCCAAACAGTTTTCTAAGACTCAATATCAGTGCACTGCTGTAAATTCCTGTTTATGTGCTTGTCCACCCAAAAACTCATATCCGGATACCGCCGGAGAACAAATATTTGGATGTTCGGGTCCAGCCCTAGTAATATGAAACCCAGCGTTAGAGATGGTGATCGGTTTACTGCAGCGACAATATGTAAATGCTCAGCCAAGTGGTTGACTGCTTTTATCTCATGTTGTCTTCTAGTCAGCCCCTCCAGGAATTCGTGATGCTTTGATTAACGCGAATTCAACCAATCTCCACGAATTCTGCGCAGCCTTACAATTTTGTCCAATCACTGCAACTTTTCGCAATTTTTCGCCGGCCTCCTAGGAGTTCCACCAATCATAGCAGTCCCAAGCAATCGTAATACACGTACGTCACCGAATTCACTTCCTTGTTTATGATCTCTTCATGCAGACAAGACCCATTCTAATGTCTCTTATCTACCAACAAAAATTATTACTGAAGACTGTAAGACAATTCATTCCCTGATGTTCTTCACCAAAGCAGAGGTAAACTGTTTTGCACCCATGGAATATTGGTGGAATACAAAAAAAACCCATCGTTTGACAAACACTTTTCTCCCGTGACACATATTAGGGACAGATCTGCTGGCTGAAGCGAGCGGACCACAGACCAGACAAACCACTGTGATGGAAGCTGTTGCTTCCAGATCTGCTGTGAGAGCTGAAAGAATAAAGGTAAGTCAGACTCATTACTCCGCAAAGGAACAGAGTTATGTGCAGATTGGCAAATGTTTAACATTCCTCTGTTAGCAACGTTTCTCAAAAATGGACGAATGGGTTTGGATAAAATTTTACGTAAAGGTCATAAATGACACATGGACCAAGTGATTAGATTTTGGCAGTGATGCCAAAAGTCTGGATCCACGGATTTGTTAAGGATTTCCCATTGAGATGGCGGCACAGACGTATCGGAAATGATACAAGGAACAATTTATTAAATTGTGGGGGTGTTTCAGAGTCCCGTCAATTATTGCCGCCCGCTACATATTTAGGTCACGTGATTCGGTATCCGTACAAAATGTACACATGCATAACACACGCCTGTGCTCGGTGCAAACTCAGGGAATGAAGAGTCTTGGTGGAGTACTGCGCTCTCTGAGTGATTTAATTGTTAATTGAAGTGACAACCGTGAGCGTGTGTGTGAATACGTGTGCCAGGATGTGAAATTATCTTTTTAAGCCACTGACAGATATGTCCAAATATGAAACATTCAAAAGTATCATCATCATATCTACCAACCGCTTCATGTTAAACCAGTATCTGCTTGCTGCTAATTTCCCAACATGGTATGTGAGCTTTTGTGTAAATGGGTTAGAGCTAAAGAATTAATTTCAGAATAAATATCGTCAATTACAACGATGAAACATGTTCTAAAAAAATCCTGGAGGGACTATCTAGTATATATTGATGAACATGCAAGTAAATTTATTGCTCTTATGTAAAGTGTGAGAGGATGTCAAGGAAGTTCTTAGACTGCATAACCCAGCTCAATTACAACCAGAGATGCAGAAAACACAGATGCGTCCCTAAAAGCCTACACCTTGGTCCACTGTCAGGCCATAGAGCTCAACAGACATGACTAAAGGCACAGAACCAGCTACCGAGCAAGATGTTGAAACAATAATTACTTATGCCAAACAAGTCAACCTAGTCAGCTGGGACAGGACAGTGGGCTACAAAAAGCACAGAAGATTCAGCACTTCTACAACTTGAAGTTGAGAGAAACGCATCTTTGAAAAGGTCGTCAGGAAAAACAAAGACACATTCAAAAAACAGAGGATTTCAGTCTAACACTGCTGACGCCCACAAAAGTACCACAAAAAATATTTGTAGCTTTAGAAGATGCTATAAAAGCCTCTACTCACTCCTGTGACAAAAAAGCAATCTTGTGATCAAATGAGATACTTTATCAGGGCAACAAATACAACATTCAATATGTAGCACATTTTGATCACACGCACGTGCACGCACACACGCACGTTCACGCACGCATGCACGCAAACACATGGGATCTCATGAAAAAAATATTCAGTTTGAATTTCATTTTCATTTGTAGCGAACGCTGGTCTGATTAAAACTGCGTCTAAAAATAATATCACTACACTTGAGTGCAGCGTGCATCTTTTTATTAAGCAATTATGAGTTTAATTTGTTTGCCCTAAAGCAGCTGAAATAGATCAAAGACCTCATTAATATAAATGAGCAAATCGTAAAAATGTTTGTTGGGATCGAAGTCGTCTAAATGTCTTTTGACATGAATGACACTGCTCTGATTGATTTGGTGTGATTAAACAGAGCTTAATCAGATTTACATAGGTGATCACAGCAATCACATCAGCTGAATATTAGTCCTCCACACCTATCGGCTGACACAAATAAGCGGCGTGACTTCATTGTGCAGGATAACCCTGCAAGGCCCAATGCTCTCTCCCCTATTATTTCTAATTTACCACATGTACATGACTTAGCTCTAAAACAGTCTGATTTATGCAGTGTTCAAATTCCTCCAGCACTTGTAAGGACAAAGGTGGGGCGGTTTTATCCAAAACACCTCTCATGGATCATAAGTGTGTCCATACTTAATGAGAATTAATATTCTATCCTCGTCCTCAGTCTGCCCAGCTATAACATAGACGCAAAATATACTGTTTACACTTGGGGGAATTCCACATATAATTAATTGAGAGAAGTGACTACCCAAGTGTGCCTACAGTAAAATAGTTCAGGATTAGGGTGAAATATGAAGCCCAAGTGCATATCAATATGATTCAAATCACGACTTCACAACCCGCATAAATAGGGTCTATAATAAGCTTAAAAAAACAAAACAAACAAAAATACTTTAAGTTCATTTAAAACATCCCCTGATGCGAGGCAACAAAAACGCACTTCCACTCCATGGTTCTCCACCATTAACTAATGTCTGGTAAGTTAGACTGACACACATTCTGAAGTCCTAAAACCAGTGGAACTATTGCACCGACAAGAACATTAGCAATTCAGTTAAAAAAAAAATGGGCTGGGTTATGGTTTATTTAACGTAAATTTAGACTCATTGATTAATCTCAGTAAGCAAACACTGGCTCCAGTCTTAATGTGATTATTTTGAAACTGGACATTTTGCAATGTATTAGGTTTAATATATTTTGTTATATTTTGGTCGTCTTTGCCTTCAACAGAACTGATTGGTAGCTTATGTTGTCTGTGGCTAAGTTCTTCTTATCCTTGCATGTTAACGTCCACATGCTTGTGCTGAGTGTGGTTACACATTGTTCATTGTGAAAGGTTTTATGTCAGTATACTCTGACACAGCCTACAAAGAACCTTATTTTCTACATCAAAACACTGTCAAATTGTGCTGGTTTAACGAGAGGTAATTTGTCCCACTTTCCACCATGCTGACATTTTTTTAAAAAAGAGGAAAAATTACATCGACCTTTTAATCAGAAGCAAAAACTGCTAGAATAGGAAAAATGTGCTTATTTTTAAATTTTGGACAATCTTTTTTGGTTGAATCAAAGCAAAAAATCTGGATATTTTATTTAAATCACTTGCTACATGTTTCATCTAAATAAATGCCAACAATAAAATAGTGTGCGGTACCACAAGTCCATTAAAAACAACAAACAAAAATGGGACAACAATTCTTGGGTTTTTGGCTTTACTAGGCTGAACTGCAGGTTGTGGTCGAGCAGACAGGAGACAAGTCTGGAAGCCAATTAAATTATCAACGTGAAGGCTCCATTTTCTTCCCGTGTCGGTAACACCTGTGGGCACTTGGTAAGATGCTGTATGTTAAATTTTTGAGTTCTTTTTACATGGTTGTACTGTTTCCATAAAAGTGCAGTCAAAGAAGCAAAAAATGCCCAGAAAATGCTTGGGTTCAAGAGAATTAATAAATGACTTATAATTAGTAAAACTGACTAATATTTGTAGTGTTGACTACTGAGGGTAGAAACGTTTAGTCTTTTTGCCCACTAATCGTGCACAACTCTACTGTCTTATTTTTTAAAAAATGCATATTTTGGAAAACCTCAACACGGACAAAAATGTTTCTCTAGATTTTAAAATGACTTAGCTCCTTGCTCTCTGGTGGACTTAATTTTTAAATAAATGCAAACAGAGTTATTCCAGGTGCAGCTGAGGGCAGGTGACACGCAGGAAACTACATTTAGTCGGGCTGTCTTTTATAGCAAAGATCATCAATGGAATTTAATACCACAATAAATTAAAAAGTACGCAACCAACTATTCAGTTAAACATTTATTTTAAAGAAAGGATTATTGAGTATCAACAATGTTGAAATGGATGTTGTGTTCTTCACTTTTAACAAGGTTACACTTAGAGCATCTCTGTATCTATTTAACTGTATTTTCTAAACTCTTTATAATTGAATATGGTTCTATTAGAATGTAGTCTAATGTAACTGTTGTGCAATAATTATTCATTTCGAATGCCAAACAACATCAGACGAGTGTTTTACACATGACCTGAAGGGGAGTTCAATCTAAAAACCTGAAGCAATATTTAAAGAAGAATCTGTAAAAACATTTGGAATATTGAAATTAAATAGAAAATAGCAAATGGCAGTGGAAAGCAGTTTAGTCTTCATTTCCACATGAACAGAACTGAGAGCTGCTGCAGGTCTTTTGCTTTCAAGGGGTTTGTTCCAGATATGTTGAGAAACCGAGTGAATTCTCCAGGTTTTTCCTTTGACACTGGGGACAGCAGACTGATCCTAGAAGCCTGTAGGGGGTCTGGGTGGTTCATAATGTAGCAGCAATTCAGCCTAAACCAATTAGTGCTTTAGCATTTAAAAATCAATTATTTGACACAGAAAGCCAGTTAACTCCAGTATAAAGATGTGAGAACTGGAGTGATTTTCACAGCAATGGTTTTCATAGAGAAGCCTTGTGGCTAGCTGCTTTGCAATGTCCTGTATGCAGACAAGCCTCTGTGGTTTAAAATAGCTCATGTGCCTAATCATCGGGCCTTTAAACTGTGACAGAACTGAAACGTTACCACCCTTATAAATGATTTGGTTTCGTGTGTGCTGTTAAATGAGTGTCACACCACACGAGAAGGCCTCCTTTGTCTTTTACTCTCGTTTTTCATAACCATTTACTCGCTGCTCCCATCCTTCTAATGTGAACCTCAAGCAAGACCAACTGTAGCATTTTTACTGATGACTCAAAAAGCTGATTCCTGATTGCAGTCTTTTTACCTGTCAACTAAAATTACGTTTGATAGTTACAGTCGAGCTCTTTAAGTGACGCCGCAAGTTAGAGAAAGCCTCAAGCAAGAGTCATAAACCAGCTACTAGCAGGGGAGTCTGGGCATTCTAATAAGTGTCAAGATCTTCTACAAGGCAATTACCTTGTTGTTACCGTCAACACGGTGTCACAAGACATGAAGTCCAAACAGAGTTAGTTTTGAACCGAGCTGAAGTCTAACAGATGTGACATGCCACTGACTGACTGCAGCACCTATTAGGATTAACAAGGACGGCTCCTCTCAGACAGAAGCTCAGAATGTCCAAGTGGAGGTTTGAAAAAATGCCAGCGGACGTTGCCTGAACGGAGTTTGACTCTTCTCTCCCACTTTACTTAATTGTTATACTCCGAGTATTTAGGGAGACATTTTTTCCAGGCTGACCTAGGGTTAAAAACAAGTTGAGATGAAATGCTATTTGTACCAAGTTTGAATTAAAAAGAGTTTCAAGCTTGCTGCCTTCTTTGAGGGATTCCATAGATTGGTGTTAAAGTTATGAATCTGACTCTTTCTCCTTGGTTTTGTATTTTCTATTTAATAAAAAAAAAGTCTACAATGTTAATAAAACCCTGAAAATCTTATTACCTTACAGATTCGACATCAGATAATACTGAATTTTATGTTTTTTGTAACACAAATCCATTATACTTTTCTGACAGTGCTGCTACTGATAATGAAGGCTAAAATCTCTAAAGAAGAGAGTAATTCAGAAGAAAAACAGACCTTAAATGTCAAGGCAGTGATAAAAATGATTTTCCAGCTCATGTTTTTGCCAAATAAGTTCCTTGTACAACAAGCCTATCGGTCCATCTCTGGCATTGTCCCAACATCAGCAGTTCTGGTCTGAGGTATTTCAGTGCTGCTTGATTTTTGTGATTCTCATATACAAATCACACCTTTTGGAGAGCTGTGAGAGTATAATATTAAACGAAAACAGCCTCTTGTTTTGAAAAACGCAATTTGTGACTGACATTTTAACTAACCTCAGTAATTTCATTTGTTAATTTATTTTTGTTTGGATTCATCTATAAAATTTTGTTTAGAAATGCCAAAAAGGCACTTAATCTTATCAGCTGCCCGCTCAAAGTGCCTCCTCCAGGTTTCCTTTTATTACATTATCAAATATCAAATATTATTTATATTATGGCAATTAGAAGCAATTAATTAACTGCCGCCAATAATTCTAATAATTTATTATTAATGCCCCTTATGTCAAATACTTTTTTTGCTGACATCAAAGTTGGACAGGAGAACAGAAGGTTTATTTAACTGCTATCCCCACAGTAGTGGGGACACTATAACTAAAACAAATAATGAAAATGAAAATTTAGTTTAGCAGCCCGTCAATAATACAACAATGCATCTGTGTGTTGAATGAAACGGGAGAATCTTCTTTTTAAGTCTCTTTATTCCTTCCTCTATGTGGGTATGGGTGTCAGAGTTTTGTTATGTTTTTTGTGTTTTTCTTGGTCCGTATTATGACTGAAAAGCTAGAAATAAAATATTCAAACAAGCAGTGGCTGTGAAAATGTGCTATGCTTTGCCAGTTTTCACTGAAAAAAGAGAGGACTATGTACTATAAAAAAGGACTACTGTATGTAGGTAGTTTCAAGTATCATGCATGTTGTTACAGTGATGAGCACTGCAGTCATAAGGCTTCACCCTTGGAGTAACTGTAGAAGTCAACGGCATCTTCACTTTGTAACACTGTCACAGTGACTTGCATCCCATTATGAGCCCATCTTACACTCAGAGTCGCTGCTGATATGTGAAGTGAGTCTTGGGGTTTAGTTTTTAATTTACTTAAGTTGATGAAACACAGAGAAACAAGACAAAAGATAAAATGAGAACAAAGGAAAGAACACACAGAGAAAAAAAATACATTTTGAGCAGATGAGATAAAAACCCAAACGTGCTTAATAAAAATTCATTCTTAATCATTTTAAATTCCTGCAGGGCTCGGCTCGGGCACTTATCACGAGATGAGACCTTTCCGGCAGTTACGGCACTGCTCAATCTAGAAGTATAACAAATTCTACATTTTGCAAATCTCATCTGACCTCGTGTACGCTTGCTCAAAAAGTATTTGAATTTCTTTGACAGCAGGAGATCAGAGTGGGAGAGTGAAGGGACAGAAAAATGGAATCTGAAAGGAGAGCAGCATGAGAGAGAAACGCACAGGATGAAAGAATTGCAACAAAACAAGTGAATCAGCAGGGAGCCAAGGTCACCTGAATTTGAGAGAGGCTGACTTATCGAGAGACGAGTGGATTGTGTGAAAAAGTGAAAGTGAAAATAAAATACAGCATCCAGATTTTTCAATAGTAAAAATCATCCATTTGAGGAAATATGCTCAGCTATTTAAAACATTTCCTATTTCATTAAACTTCCCCAAAACACGACTCTCGCCTTGTGTCTCCTCTCTGCGCTCACAACTTTCGCCTTCGCTCCTTTATTTATTTTATTTTTTGTTATAACTCTAAGAAATCCAATCATTTCTATATGTGTCAAACCTCAAGCTTGATCTCTCAAACAAAGGCAGGCGAATTTGATTTGAGTGAATTCAGGAGCTTTGCGGCGATGAATAAAACATTTCTTCTCCTTGATGTTACCCGGACTTATCAAGTCACAGATTCCCCCTTTGAGCTCGGTGGTGACACAGTGTAGGAACCCCTGTGCAGGATGAAAAAGAAAAGATGAAGTTTCTACTGTATATCTTCAGCTTTGGCTATGAGGAGAGATAACTGCGCAAACCTGAAGATATACAGGCAGGTCCAACCCATGGACACGATGAAGAAGATTGATTTTAGATCAGTCTTTAGATGAATGATACATTGCACATAGGAGAACAAAAACCAGAAAGTAAAGAAAAAGAAAGTTCATCTTGGATTCCATCTGCCGCGTACAACTTGTGAAAATCCCTTCATTTGTGCAAAAATTGGATATGTAAGGATTAAGAAGACTGTGTGGGAGTTATACAAGATATACATTCTTTCTTAATTCACAGTTTCACTTGCAGGCTCATCGTGATTAGTGAGTGTATGCATGACGTTCATATTTACGTGTGCCGTTTGCTGATGCGGGGCCAAATTGGTAACTAAAATAGGATTCACACTTTAAAAAAGTGACAAATAAGAATTAGAATTAACAGCTTTGGATGCAGAAATTCAAAGGACACCCACACACAATTATTACAACTGATTTTGCATTCTCACTATAACACATTTGTCAGTGCTGCTGTACTGTAGGTGGTCAAATTACTGCTGAGCTGTTGAACAATTGAAGGAAAATGTAGTGAAGTCAGAGTCTCAGCGGCTCTCTTCCCATTTCACCGCCATCCTTTACAAAACCCTCCAAAACTGACAGAATCTAAACTGCTTTTATTTTTAAGCCTTTAAGACTTACTGGATATAATGGCATTAGAAGAGGATGTAAGGAAGGAGATGAAATACAACTTGTTAGAGGAGTTACCACAAATATAAACAGGAATTAACACAATCCAATTTGAAAGTGTGAAGTGCCAGTGTTAATTTTTGTGCTGAAAGCGTTCACTTCTAAACACTAACAGTAAGTGTTGACTCATTGTGTAGTTAATACAGGATTTCAACACTTTTCGGGGTGAGCTTTTCTTTTCGTGCAAGAGACCAAATCGGGGTGATGAAGGACTGCTTTTGGGGCAGAAAAAAAGCACCTTGTCTAGGGACGGTACCATATGCTAAGCAGCTTTATTTTGCTTATAACACATTAAGCACCTCATGACAAATCTTCCAACTTTCTGAACAAACCATGGCTACTTTCCAAAGAAGAAATTCACCAGTACTGGCCTACAAGAGTGAGGTCTTGCTTTCCCACTGCAGATACACCTCTCTCCGTTCAGAGTGTCAGAGAGGAGCAGCACTCTCGGGCGACGGTGCAACAGTGTGAGGCAGCAGAGGAGCAAACAGTGTTGTTATCCAGATGGAAAGTGTGTGCCATGAAAGAAAAAAATATTCCAAGACGTTTCTTCACTTCCAACTCTCTCTCTAGGTGATCATGCCACACATATCTTTGAATTACATCCATGCTGACTGTCAGAGGATGTTAGGGTTAAAAAATTGGGATTTCAGTGATGCAAAACAGTAACTTGGAATAATTGAGAACTGACTGCTGGTTAAGATGTTGTCTTATTTGGCGGCACTTAAGTCACTATTTCATACTCGTGCTGTTATCTGACAACAGAAGCAGCAAAGTATGTTAATGAGAACAGCTTCATTGCTAGATAGCTGTATTAAAATGCAGTACTTATGTGCATCGAGACTAGGAGAGAAGCAAAAAAAAAAGTGTAAAGAATTAACAAAACAAGAGCAAATACAAGTCAACGATGTCACAAAAATGCTAATAGGCGCAACCAGGGCTTAAAAAGGGCTAAAAATATTTCAAATCAAAATCACAATTTCAGACAATGCAGGTATCAAACTGCAAAGGCCGCAATTTTTGACACACTTAATGCAGTGCATCTCATCCAGTTCTTCAAGTGTTGTGTCAGAGGTTGAACAAATTAATGCCATCCTGCTTGTGTGACAATTACACTTTTGAAAAATATACATGATCTGACTATACAAATCACATGGCTGGAAAATCACAATAGGATATCACATTCAGCCACGTTTTAAACAGGCTTGAACTGATTCCTATTGAAATCAATTGTCAACACTGGGCTCAACAGTGAATGGTTTTACTTAGGGAAGACAGTACCAACAAGTGGGAATCTTCTCCTCCCCAACATCACCATCAACAATGAAATATCTGTCCTATAGGCTATCACGACAAACAGCAACACCACAATCATCTCCATTTCCTCCACTGTTATTCTTCTTTTGGCATGTTTGGAAAACAAGTTGTGGTCGCAGCTGTTGCAAAATCATTATGTCTAATGTTAAGGCTAATGTTATAAAGCTGACAAGCATTTTTCATAGCTCCTAGCACCGATGTGCCGAGACAGTCTCACAGAACAGCTGGCAAAATCTTAGTTTTAGTGTGCACTGATGTTTTACAAGTGAAATCTCAGCGTCTTTGTGAACTCTCCATTTTAACACTAAGAATCTTCCCCAGTCAGGAAAGATCAAAAAAGAATGTACAAAAAAAAATCATCATAGAGTAAAGGCAGTCAAACATATCTATACTATTATTATATATAGTCTTCTATCATCAGTAACGACTTAGAAAACACAGAGACAACACTACATATAAACCAGCACATCTCTCCTGAGAAATTGTACAAACGGGGGTTTACAAGGGTTTGCAAAATGTTGATGCTTCAAGAAACCAGTATGATTCTTTTTAAGAAAAACAGAGCTTCTGACAGTTTTTTTTAAAGAATGTGTGCCTCTAACCGCTGAATGCAGGGATCAAAATATGCAGCGATACTTGACGGTAAACGTGGCTGAAATCACAACAAGAGAAAGATGAATATCCGTATGGAAACACATATGCAGAGGCTGGGATGCAAAATACGTCCTGTGTCTCTCTCAGTAGATGGCACACTTGCCCTGTGCAGGCTTTCAGGCTCATGTATAACTCCACCACCCTCACATGATCAACACAGCTGGCAAGTCTGATGACCGTAGCCACGCCACCCATGTGTGTGTCTTAGAGAGAGAAAATAAAAGACAGAGAAAGGATAGCCAGAAAAAGAGGTGAACACGGTTTCATGGTGTTGTATTTACTTCTTGAGTTCAGTCGCACCAGAAAACAGTGTTGGACTCATAAAACATGCATGCAGCTTGAAAATTGTCCTTGCCCCAAATGTCCCCCACGGGATATCGTTAAAGTTTAATTTCATCCGCATTATCTCAAAACATCTCAAGTCTAACAAGTGTCAAAGAGTCAAAATGTGAACACTCACTAATAAAAGTTAGGTTTTCCTGCATCTGCAAATCCTCCTTAAATCATATTTTTGGATTTTTACAAAGGAGCATCTACATGCTATATGTTGTATTATTAATGAGGGTTTGTGGCATTTGCCAACCACTGTTTTAGCAGACATCAGACTAACTTTAGCATCAGTCACGTGAGGACAGACGCTTGGCACAAATCAAATCATCCTAGTGAACAGCTGACCAGTAAGTGTCAGAGGTGCTGTGGAAAGAAGCGGAGACTGTTGTTGGTTTGAACCGAAATAACACCCACTAGGTAAGGGAATGAAAGGAAAATAAAACTCTCCGTAGCAAAGAAAACTAAAGGAACAGGGTCAGGAGTTCATTTCTGAAGAGTCTTAAATACTAGCAGCTGTACTACAAAAACTAAATGTGGGCCATCAAATTTAAAGCTACAATTTAGTCATTTCACACATCTACTAATTTGCAGCACAAATTGAATGTTCCTGGCCTTCAGTTACGAGTATGAGTCTTTTTTTTTTCTCTTTTAACTATTTCTAAGTTATTAAATACATGTGAGTCTCCCGGAAATTAATAACATAACTTGAAAAACTGTTTTATTCATCATTTTTTTAACTTGTAAAGCGAATGTTATACAGCTATTTTCACAGGATGTAAGAAGCATGATGGAACAATTACAGTATGTCCAGGAGAAGAACACTTCATCAACAAGAGCACAATGAGAAAAATCATTTGATAGACTGTTCAATAATTTTACTTAAATGCACCAGATGCAGGCCACTCTTAAACATTTAACAAAAACACAAAGTTTGGCTGTATTAAATAAATGGAAGAGTGCTTCCTCTTATTGTAAGTTATCTTATTCTACAGGTGATTATATCCTTATTAATTAATATTAATGTGAGCAAATTTGTGTGTTTTTCTCGCGTGTGAAAACAAAATAAGCCATCCAACCTGTGTACCTTGACAAACAGGTGGTGGGTAAATAGAAGATTGTTCTTCTGGTCTTTAATTAAAAAAGGTCTGTTATAGAAAATAATCAATAATTATCAACATTAACTGAAAAAAACAACAACTTAATTTTGATGTTTTTCAGCCATCTTGTCCAGTCCAACGCTGTCATGTTTGTTACAAATAAACTAAATTTGTGTAAAATTGTTGGAGTGTCTTTTTTAAATCTGCTTGGTTAAGTCCTAGAATATGACAATATTTATATATTACAATTCCATTTCTATGGACACAGACCGTTCACTCTCTTACTTGAGCTTTTACAAAGTCTCTGGTTACTATTCAAAGCTATGTTTTGGCTTTCAACATGTTCCTCATATGTATGTGTGTGTGCATCCAAGTACACAGAGCATTTGTCACGGTGCACACCTGAAAATTATCACTGCTCACACAAATCGCAACTTCTTACTGTAGCCTGTGAAGTGAAAAATGTTCTGCTGAAAACGTACCACTCCTGACCAATCATTGTGTTTAGCATTTTCCTTTGACTGAGCTGTGATTGGGTGCCGGTTGCACCAAAGACTGCACCGCACTTGAAGCTTGTGTGAAAAATGGGAAAAGTGCTCCACTTTTCATGAACTCATGAACTAGTAAGGCGGTCGAGGAATTCATGTTAGCATTGGGCCCTGTGCTGCAGAATATTTTTGAATAATCCCATGTAAGTAGAAAGCGTTCTGTATGGCTCAGTTGGTAAAGCGTGACAGTAACACGAGCAGGGTTAGTGGTTTGATTCCCTCTGTGGCCGAGCGTGATAAAACTCTACACGTGCATGGCAGCAAGAGGTGATAAAAGCAGCTACCAAATGGCATGAAGTGAATGCTAATCTTCACTGAAACAGCAGTAATTCATGTTAGACTTTCACTGTCTGGTGTCAATGTCTCCTGACTTGTAGATTCATGTAGGTGTAATGCTGCCTCTGCCCTCGTTCAAGGAAAAATATCAGCCTTGTTAGTGCTGTCAAAAATACAGCTGCTACACGGTCCATTCATGTAACATTCAGTGAAGACGGAGAATAAAAGGAGGACAAAAGGGGAAAAGAGTGGTTTGAAAGACAAAAAAGAAAAGTGTAAGAGGAGAAAAAAATTAAAGCGGCGTTGAGGTTGAGCAGCTGTGTTTCTGAAAAGTTAAAGCAATGCGTTAAGGGAGAAAAAAGAAACCTTGCTTTTTGTGGCATGAGAGTGAAGACGGGAAGAAGTGTGAATGAATGATGAGAAACAAGATGAAGAATGGTCTTTTGAAAAAGTAAGACATTAATGAAAACCATTGTAAATGTCAAATTACCTTTCTGGAGTTAAGGGCTTATTTCAAAATTTAAGCTGAAAGACTATGAACCGTAAAACGTGAATAGCAGGAAAGAATAGGTCTAAGATCAGACTGACTGAAGGGTAAAAGCAGGAAATTGTAACAGGAACAAAGAAGTTAAGAGGCAGTACTGTCTTATACTGCTTCAAAAATCCCCAGTGCACATATATATTTAGGAGCCTCTGTGGGAGTGACCCTATTTGTACTTTGCCCTTTGCACACTAGCATAGTGTAACCTTTTAGAACAGGAGATGATCTAACATGACCTAAGTTGAGCCCTGACATTGTTGCACATGGTGATGAACCCTCAGGGAATAATCACTTGGCTCTTCAATTCTCACTGTTTTTCCTACTCATTGTTGTGGTTAATGGTCCTACCGCTAAAGGTGTCAGTCCAATTGCTATTCATCACAGCCAACATATTCAGTAAAAGGGGGGAAAAAAAGCTCCAATTAGGGATGGGCGATAAATTGAAGTAATTCGATTAATTCGCCTTTTTAAAACCTGATGATTTGAAAATTTGCCAAATCGTAAAATCGAGGAGAGCTTAAATATATAACAATACAGATTCTTCTTCTGCCTTTCACGACTTGTGCACTGGCATTTGCTTCTGCCTCTCATCCACCACTGTCATGGTGGACACAACAGCAGACGAAGAGTTGGTCGTGAGAAAAGGGCCTCATGTTACATCGATTATATGGAAGTGGTTCGGCTTTGACAAGACTGACACAGAGCAAACTACAGTCATGTGCAAGGTTTGCAAAAGTACTGTGAAAACGAAGAGTAGCAGCACAACTAACCTCTTTCAGCACCTCCGGCAGAGGCATCCTAAAGAATGGGAAGAGCGCTGGCAGCTACAGGAGTGCGGCATGGCTAGCACTAGCCATAGCAAACAGACTGCAAAGAAACAACAAAAATCGATTAAAATCATAATCGTCCAAGATGACTAAAAAAAAAATAAAAAAATCGAGATTTTATTTTTTGGCCATATCGCCCAGCCCTAACTCCACTGCACCCACTGTGTAACCTGTCTAGTGCAAAAGAACAAACATAGCCCAGCATTTAGCAGCTAAAGAACCAGATACTTCTATAAGGCCTAAGCACAGAGCTAAACAGAACTAAAATGAAAGCTATTATTGCTTGTATCATCACATAGCCAGAAATGCTACGATAGATGCTATTATATGCATCTGGATATGCCAAGAAGCAAGTGTTTGCGAGAACGCTACGTTCAAATCACATTATAAGGTGATACAATACAATTGAAACACCAATTGCTAATCCAATTCTTGACAGTCTGGTGAGGATGAAAGCTCTTTTCTTTACTGCATTCACTCATTTTTAGACGTGATGCACATTTTTTCTCCACTGTTTTGTGAAACTGGATTTAAAACAAAAATGAAAGCGTTAGTCATTTGTTCAACACCTGAAAACATATCTACTGCAAAATTTTTTGTTGAGACTTATAAAGTGCTATGGAGGAAGTTGGGGTGGATGGATAGGCCAAAGAAGCAATTGTTGCTCATGTCCCATGCTTCACCAAAGGTGGATCTGATATACCTACATTGACAATTTTATTAAATATTGTATTTTTTTGTTTTTTTACTAAACTAAACCTCAGCCATAGCAGTGGCTATATACAAAACAACAATGAAAGCTAACATCTTTTTTGTGAAGGTCCTGTACGTGTGGTGCTATAGGAGGGCTCCAGAACAATGCCTCCACCACCTTATATCTCAAAATGACGACACTTTGCATAATCATTGTCTTTCCACTTAAGGATCCAATCATCACTACATATCAAGCCATGCTAGGGAGCTGATAACATCAAACAAAACGGTCAAACTTGAATTAGTGGTTAAGACTTTTTTTTTAACGTAACGCAAATTTTAAATAGTAAAGATTAAAGGAAGTAAAACATCCTGTCTTGATTATTTACCCTTCAGAACTTCGTTATTTGTGATGCATTTGCAAAAAAGCATTACAAGGTCTGCCTGCTACACTTTTGCTAGTTTGTGCTGCATCCACAAAGCCTGCAGAAATGAAACCTGGCTTGACTACATTTTCATAGCGTAGCCTATTTGACGAACTTGACCTCTGGCTGCACTTTGAATTTTCTCAGAAAAGACCTTTCAAATGCAGCTTGGAATCATCCAAAGTGGAAACTAATTGCATTCATTCACCTATACTGCTTAACGCCACACTAATAAGAGACCTCCTCCTACATCCATGATATATTTATTACTGCTGAACTAGATGCTTGGCTGATAACATTCTCAAAATGATAAAACCACTTTTAAAGTCTGTCTACCATTTAATGATGTGCTCAGTTATACCAACTACAGCTTAACAGTGCATACAGACACATACACATGCATGCAGCTCATACATACATATAGTCCTGCTCTACAGTTTAAGAAAGGCTGAAACAGTAAAGGAAGAATGAGAAGAACCTGGAGCAGCAGGCACACTTCATATCACAAGAATGATGGCAAGTGTGCATGCCATGATCCAAACATAAGCTTTTACTGAATGCAAATACAGATGCAAAACACTATTGATATGGGCATGAACGTCAATATAGAAGATTTAGTACATGTGCTTCATGGCGGGGACATGAAATTTAGTCATCTCTGTGTCTACGCACGTGGCTTTTTGTGGACATCCATTTATAAGTTCTGCTATTATTTTCTGCATCTCTGTTTATTGTTCAGAGGTTGTTACCCCGTGCGCGCTGTTACCGCACTCGCTCTCCATTATTCCCATAAAGCCGGGGTTTAAATGATTCAGGAAGCCTATTCAATTTCAAATGTGAGCACCATTGAGGTAATTTAGGGGCTTGTGTATCAACCCACAGAGGGTTTCTACATCCCGCCTCTTCCTGTGTTACACATCTTCAATCTGATCTGCCGTAGTCACTCAGCTAAAGATTAAAAACATATAAAAGAATTTTAAGGCCTATTGAAACCAGAGTTTTTGGATGAAAGACTGCATCACCGGGCTAATGTTCATTACTATGAGATAAAAAAATAAGTGGGCTTTGCACTAGTGGACATAGTAACACACATGAGGCATCACAGCATGCTTGACACTGTATGGTTTGATCTTGTATGGAAGCCACACCCATGTAGCAGCCAGAAGGGCAGAATGTTTGCTAAGAATAATCTGTAAGTTCTGTTGAACTGAGGAGGACTTTTCAATGAGTGGCAAAACATCTCTAACTACACAGTTGAGTGAATAGAATAATCTCTTCCAGAGACTGGAGAGTCCTGCATAGATGAAGATGGTTGTGCTTTTCCACCCCTATCTGGGCAGTCAACCAAGATCACTGACATCTCAGAGTATTCATGTCCGACTGGACCGATAAAAGACAAGTAATGTAACATCACTGCTTCAGGAGAACATCTTCATAACTTGGTCATCTGACAACTATTAGAACTCACACAGCAGTCTATTCTTCATTTTCACACTTCACTCACAGCATTTTACTTATCAAAAAATGCTATTTCCCACTTTACATTCACAATCTCCAATGATGACTAATGTCAACTATGGATGGAAACCTGCCTGACACTGGCGCTTTGTGTTGCAGAGTCCTCCATTTCTGTGTGGGCATGGCTTTGCAATAATCAGCATTCAGTGTTAGCCTTCGCAGCCCTTATGTCTACCACAACACTCTCCCTGGTGGCGTCTGCTTGACTCACAGCTCCCATCATCTTAGCACAATCTTTTCAGCAGCATATTGTGGTTTATACAATAATGACTGAACTGTGGACTGTGATAAAATGTGGAGGGAAATGTTGTTGTCCATGAAATATTCAACACTGGCATTCAACTCTGCCAGTTTGGCACATTTTTGGAGCAGATTGACTGAGCCGATACAGCAGCCTTTTCTGAGGGTGTCCCATAAACAGCCCACATTTGACTGAGGGGAGGTACCTCTTCATGGTCACCTAACATTTACAGATGGGATTTAATTTTGATCCTGACACCCAGATGTAGAAACACGAGAATATCCCATCAGATCTGATGTTACGCTGCCAAAATCTGACTCTGCATTGTTGTCTGACATTCCTCCATTAGCAAATGCCATTTACATTTCTGTCAGTGAAGCCTGCGACCTACCACTGTCTATTCATCATCTCTATTTAGTGTGGCATTATAAGAATTTATCTAAAGAGTAAACAGTTCTACAAAGCAGAACTTTGGCTCAGTTATGTGTTTAAACGCAATAAGATTCTCTCAGCTGTTGTATGGTTTGACTCCCTGGTCTCAGGCCAACCAGTCTGCAGCTAAATCCATAAATTGTCTTTACAATCATTGCCACATGTTGAGTCAATACAAGATATTAAATTTGTAAACTGCATTGATTTCCATTATGTAAAGCTTGTGCTGAAATGTTTACATGGACTTGCTTCTCAGCGTCTCTGTAAATACATCAAGAGATTATGGAGCAGCAAGCGGCAGCAGATTCACCAGAGCAGCTTCGTGTGGCAACTGTTAAGTTTCATTTTGTAAAATATCTTTAGCTCAGACACCTTCTTCTGTGAAAGTAGCAGGCTTTTTACAAGAATATTTGAAAATGAATGCAAATTTCATCACTTTCAGAGGCTTACCAAATCCTGGTTCGTTTAGCAGCATCATGTCTTGTTACTAAATATATATATATATATATTTTTTTTTTTAAATGTGTGCTTTTCTGTATCCTGCTGCATTGTTTGATTTCACCACAATGGACTATAAATGTGAACACTGTAGGAATTACAATAGATTTTACCGGTGCCCTCCACCTCTTTAAGGGACCAAAAGTAAGTGGACAATTGGCTGCTCACCTGTTCAATGGCCATGTGTGTGTTATTCCCTCCTTATTTAATTCACAAGGAGCAGATAAAAGGTCTACAGTTCATTTCAAGTGTGGTACTTGTGTTTGGAATCTGGTGAGGTCAACTCTCACGATGAAGTCCAAAGAGCTGTTACTATCACTGATGCAAGCCACATTAGGCTGAAAAATCCAAATAAACCCATACGAGAGATAGCAAAAACAGTAGGTGTGGTCAAATCAACTGTTGGGTAAAAAAAAAAAAAAAGAATAAAGAGAGGAACAGATAAAACACATGGGTGAACTCAGCAACAGCAAAAGACCTGGAAGACCACGGAAAAAAATGTGACATGGTGGGCAACAAAGTGTTTTCTACGAAACGTTTTGCCTCAGCCCCATGTCCCAACCCTGTATCAACTTCCCTGTTATAAACTACAATCATACAGAATAAAATTAAGTAAAGTGATTAAAGAGGACACAATGCACAGTAACTTAGACTCTGCTAGCGAATATTCGGATACCAAATTAATATCCGGATAGTGCCGTAGCGAACGAATATTAGGATATTCGGGTCCAGCCCTATTACTTACATGCCATTTTGCTACCTTATTAATCAATGGTAAATGGTCATTTGTTGGCTATTTTAAAGGATATTTACACAAATGCGGAACCCCTGGAAATTCAGCTGTGATTTTAGCTGTGAAAATTTGCTGGTGCCATTTTGATATTTGATACACTAATGGCCGATATTGGTAATATGTGATGTTGTCAATGACAAAAAATTGAACAAGACAAGGCAGAGACAATGACAAAGCAAACAAATTACACAGAGCAGGACATAGAATCATCTACTGCACCCTTTTACTGTTTTGAAACACTTCAATCTCCTAACACGAAGCTGTCATTCGAGGAGGGACGAGAGTAAAAAAAAATGTCATGAATTTTCACAGTGACCGGTTTCACAAACTAATGACAAAGCATAAACTGGCAACCTACAAACATGACGGAATCAGGTGGTTTCTGTGGAGGCAAGCTTTCTCATAAAAGTGGGGGGAAAAAAAATATCGTTGTACATTCACTTTTCTAGTTGTGTGAAGAATGTTAAAAATAGATCTGAGGATAAAGACATGACTGGTAGATAATGGCTCTGTGAGGCTGTAAGCACTAAGCAGCATGCAGCTGACGATGATGTGAATGTTTTTAGCTTCACAGTTTGTTAAAAAATGAAACTTGATCTTTGCTTTGAGAAGAAGAATCAGCATGTTTATATCAGATACAATTATGCATTCTGTGAAGCCTACAACAGCTCTGCTTGGATAAAATGCAAAGCATGGGACTCTTTCTAGTAATCCATAGCGAAATTATTTCTGATAAGACATTATCTTATGCATAATATACAGTTTGACAGCAAAATGCCAGAGTATGACTGGTTTGTTTTGCAAATCAAGCCAGAAACAAGCTGCGCTGTAACTAAACTGACTGAGCTAATATCTAAAAGCTCTAAATACTGCGGTTGTCAGAGAGAACATCAATATGAAGCGGAACTAGAAGAAAACAGAATGGAGAAACACTGAGAAAAACAAATGGGCAAAAAATGAACACAAGTCGAAGAACTAAGCAACACGAGAAAACGGTGGACTCTGCTGGAGATGGAGAGCGATGAAAAGATAAAGAAAAATGAGAAGAAACAGAGATAAAGAGAGTGCGAGAGGGGGAGTCTGGTGACAAAGAGGGATTGCAGCAGCGGTGCAAGAACAAAGTTTGTCCACGAGAGAGAGGAAAGTGAGGAGGTGACAATAAGAATGCAAGTGTGCAAGTACAAGAAATACATATATCATTCTGATAGAAGAGAGAAACGTAGAGAGATGGATGCAGAACCATTTAACCTAGTACAATGCTGCCTTCCACTGAAGAGAGGTTGACATTTATCAAGTAGAACACTGAAACCTGAGGACATTAGCGACTGATCAGGCTCTGTGTTTCACTGAACAAGACACTTAAAGGACATTCAAGATGTACTCTTGTCAGTGTTTTTATTTTCAAGAACACTGGCAGCAGCATGTTGGCATTTGTTAGCTCGCCTGGCAGGCAGGATAACATAAAGGTAGTGTCATTTTCACAAGAACAAGGACACATCAAGGTGACGCAAAGCAGTGGGGGCCTGATTCAGCCAGAATCACTCAAATGTTGGTCAGTGTTCAGCTTCAGGCCATAAAGAGCAATTTCACCACTCGAAAGACAGTTACGTCATAAAACTGGGCCATCTATGAGTGAAAAAGTGCAACTATCTTTTAAACTGGAATACTATGACCACAAAATATCAGGATAAGTAAGCTCACGATGGCTGAAAACTGCAAGATCCTACAACAACCAAAATACCTTGCAATCTGTTCCTTCCCAGGCAGCTCTCCAGGCCACTCCTAATGCATACGTTTGACCCTCGCTTCAGCGGAGGTGGTCCCACGAAAAACGAGAAGTCTGTAGTTTGAAGCAGAGACCACAATCTGGAAAATAAAAAACAAACAAAAAAATTAAATAAATCTGCTAATCTGGTCTGCATAGTTTTTTGTTATTAGCTCTTGTCAAAAAATTTGGACACACCATCTCATTCAATTGTTTTTAATTATTTTATACACTGTAGATTAATATTGAAGACATCAAAACTATAGAAAGACTACAAGCTGTAAACAAAAAAAATGTGACTCTTCAGTATTAATCTACAATGTTGAAAAAAATACAAATAAATAAAAAGCACTGAATGAGAAGGTGTGTCCAAACTTCTGATTGGTATGTACATACACCAAGGCTCCAGATTGTGACCAAAATGGTCGCATACGAAACATTTATGTAAGACTGTGCAAGTTAAAGTTTCCAGTGGCTGAATGTATGATGATCATCTGACTACTTATCGTTGCTCTAAACGGTGTGGGAGGCTACTGAGTTAACCATAGTGGTGGAAAGTAGTACTTTTATTTCTTTCATGCCTCCGTCAGTCTGTCCCTTTCTGGTGCATAAAGCAAACCATTCAGCTGTTGTGCATTGCAAAGATAAAGTGGTTGGTAGCTGATTATTCAAAAAGATTACTTTTTTTTTTTTTTTTTAAAGGAGAGAGTGCTGGTAGAGAAAGACAGGTCCTGACTCAGACACCTAATGAACAGAGTGCAGATGCAAGCAGGAAGATACGATTGAACTAGTGAAGGGAAAACACAGCACTTTCAAATACATTGGCTAAATAAATATTAACCACAATCAAATTTTTAGATTCCCATCATACGAACACAACTGGCTGTATTTTTTACATTTAAAAATACGTGCTGCTGGTAAAAAGCAGAGTGTATGTGAATAAAATCTCTCAGTTTAGTCGTGGACAATCCTGACAAAATATTTTTTGCCCGCACACCTGTCTAAGTGCACTGCAGCTACCTCGTAGCATCTGGACATTTCAATGTGCCATTTGCAGGCAAGCACAGTAATTGCTTTAAAAAGAAAATCTTGCTGGCTTGCATCCTGAAAAACTGCACCTGATGTAGTTCAACATTTGGCTATTTTTGACATATTACATTTGACGGATTACATATCGGAATCCACTACATATTTTTCTGCCACACTATATAGTACAGCAGAATGCATATTGAAACACACTGTATACAATGAAAAACAAAAAATAACTAAGTACCAATGAAAAACAATAAAGATTCGGTACTCTTCAAACATTAACAGCATATTGCGCCACTTCACATTGCAATGCGCTGTGGTGTGCTGCTGTTTATCTGAGCTCATATGCGCCATGGAAAAAGGTTCACGGCCGTCCGACACATCAAGAAGTAACAGTCTCTGCACTTAATCTGCAGCACAATACTAAATTGTTGTTTTTACACTTTGTTTTCTATATGAACTAGATTTAACATGTTCATTAGTGAGTTCTCAAGGTGCTGGTGGGCTGATCTGACTACCTGTGAACAGAGGCAGGCTACCTTTTCCCCCTGCCTTCAGGCTTAGGTGAAGATAAATTAATTGGCTGCTGGCTCCAAATACGTGTTTACTGTACAGATATGAGACTGGGATCAGCCTTATCATCCAATACTCAGCAAGAGAGCAAAATGTTATAGCACTATTTCTTTAATTAATCCAACATTTCACTGCACTCTCGTGATGTTTGAATATTCTTGGGGGAAATAACAGCTTCAAACTAATTTAGATTATTAACAAGACATGAGTTACATTTAAAAAATGTTATAGTTTGAAAACATTTGAGAAGAAAATGCACAAGAAAAAACAGCAGACACACCAAAATGCTGGATTCAGCGACACTCTCTCTCTCTTTTCTACAATTCAATCAGCGATTTCTACACAGTGTAATTAGGATTGTGTTTCTGGGGAGAAAGAAAGGGTCAAGCACAAGACCTTTCTGTTATGGGATGGCCTCTGATGGTCAGACCAGGCTCTTATTAAATGTTGAGGAAAAAATGTCAGTGGGAAATGCTGAGTTGTGTATTTCTTTCCCTTTGTTGGTTTCATTGTCTTTGTCATTCCAAACACATGGCCACAGGGATCTAATTAAGGGAGCACAAGTGCTTCCCTCAAGTTAAATCTGCAACTTTAACGTAATTGTCACAGAAGGAATAAATGCACTGGCTGCATTTAGCTGAAGGGCTCTGACTCGCAACTAAATTTGCTCATTGTTTATGTGCTATTAGCATATATACACAAGGGCCTAATTTCCACAAGGAATCAGGGGGACAACAACACATTCCACTCATTTTTAAAATTTTAGGTCAAGTTGCTCACTAAAATCTCTCATCTGCTCAGAGTTACATTCAATTATTGCAATGTGCAAACAGCAGCAATGATAACTATGTAAATAATGTAAAAAAAAAAAAAACCAGCAGCATGTGCCATACAGACTTTACTGATGTGTGCTTCACATTGTAGGCTACACACAGGTGTCCCTATTGTTTTGGTAGACCTCGATAAGAATATTTAGCAGACACTACCAGGGTTCTCACTAGGATTTTTTTACAGCGTAACGGCAGGTCCTTGAGCATGCGCATGTGCAATAGCCTTCATTAAATCTCGCGCGCGGCCGGCCCAGATGCCAGCCAATGAGCGTCACGCAGATGCTCCAAATGCTCGTGATTTAGGTCACTATTCACCATACATGGCATCACGGAAACAACCGAGACATGCTAATTGTAACCCTGAGATTGGAAGCGACTCTTAATTTTAGACGGGAACGGGTCAGTCGGCAGGAAAGTACGGCTGAGGTGGGGAGACATAAATTAACCTAGATAGGCACCCAGTCGATAAAAACAAACGCACAGGGCGTTATCTGTGAAAATAACAGCGTAGCGGCCCTAATCACAGCGTAATCTTTTAAACTGACAGCGTAACGGGCCGTTACGAAATGCGCTGGCGAGAACCCTGACTACTCAAGTAAAGAAATTCACCTCAACTGCACGCTATTCAGAATTTAAAAAAAAAAAAAAAACTAAAAAAAGGGGGAAAATAAGAAAAACATTTAACTAGGAGACTAAAGTTGAGTGTTGACCTTACAACTGCAATTAAAGCTATGCGTTAGCTTCAAAAATCAGTTTCAAAACCTTTAAAAATGATTCATATGCAGTTAATGTGCATGCAATATAATTCACACACCATCGCTGCTTCACAATTTACTTTAAAGTCACAATTTTCTGTAAATGCGCCGTTCTGTTCAAGTTTCCTGGAATAAAATACACCACTAAATATACAGATGCTCAGTTGTGAATGTCACTGTGGATTACTGACATTTCAAATGTGCCATCAAAGGCTAATGCACATTTCATATACTGATTATCTTATGGAAAAATAAATCCATTCAGTGACCTTTGTGGTGCATCTTCCTCTTTCTTGTCTATTGCTACTCCTCGTTCATTATTGGTGAGCTTTCAAGCCATAATCGGATCGGCTCTTAATAATCAACATGGAATCAGGGCGTACATGGTAGTGACTGGCATAAGAAGAGCCGTCCCCTTCTTAGAAGTTTTCTCGACACATTGAAGAAATCTCACATCGTAGAGGTTTCTTCAAGAGCAATCAAAGAGCAAGTGGGCTGAGACATGCACTGATTTTCTCTGACAACATCTTACTGGTGGTTAACTCCACAAACACTGAGAAATTATCAAACTGTTCTCTTCATTAACCTCCTTCCAAGTACCAAAAGCATAAATTTGAATGACTCGTCCATTGAGGCTTTGATTGTATCCTTACAAATTATATTGTCAGCAGTTAAGAAAATAATTACTGGGTTTGACTTGTACAGTCTTTTTTTTTAATCCATCACTGTGCTAAATGTAATTTCAGTCGACCTTGTAATACTAAAATACGCTGCTGTGATTTGCAGGCTACAAATTATTTAACCGGATTTTGCAGGTTTTCAGTTCTTTCATCACTAATTAACATCAAATTAATATTCTATATTTACATTAAAAGGCATGTATTTCTGAAATCCTTTGAAAGTTGGCAAACAGTCTATATATTTCTGTTTTAATAAAGGCTTTCAGATTGCTTTCATTTGGCTTGTACAGTGTTTGTGACCTATTTTTTAAAGAACAGGTGGAAACTCTGTAAATTGGTTTCAAATCTTACTTTGTGATCTTTGAACCTGGGGAAATTGAAAATCGTTTGGGAAGCGGAAGTGTGCACACAGTATACACAACACAAGATCACCTTTCTAATATTGACTTGCAGATCCTTTTTTGCACAGTTGGCTCAAGCCTTAAACATCTCTCCTTTTTAGAATTATTTTTCAAATGTCCTTTAATCTCCTTCCTTTCATGTGTATCTGCTATCAAAGAGATAAATTGATCTGATGAAGAATCGGAGTATTACTGGAAATGCAAAAGGTATTTTTAACCTAAATCTACCTTGCTTTCAGTTTGACTCTACGGCTGCACTGAACCACATCATGGTCGAATACGAGCTTTACAAGGTTCAAAACAATGCACATAATATACCACAGGATAACAGTTAACACTGTAAGCACTGAAAACGAGTTCATTTCACAGAGTGACATTTCCAAACTCTCCTTTAGAGAGCCCCAATTTTCCCAGCGATAAGTAGACAACTATAACCCAACATGTGGGCCCAGCATTCCTGAGCTGTAATGAGTTTAAGTCCCTTTCTGGCCAACTGTGCTGTCTCATTGTTTGATAGCAGTGTTATCCACACTCACTTACCCTTTCTCTTAGGCACTGCAGGGCCTCAGGGACTCAGCTCGTTCTGTGTGTTTACCAATTCCCTCAACCTAGCCTGGGCTCTTGGGGCGTCTCTTGGAAATTACATTCCATAAGGTCCCTGAGACTATTTAGCTGGCTGGGTGGTAATAATTGCAAGGCAAGAAAAATCAGAAGTGTACTTTTCACATACTATGTACAGTAAAATGCTGGTGGATACATGTGCTATGAAATGGGTTTAAAATCCAGTAGCAGATGTTGTTTTCCTGTGTTCAAAACAAGGACGCCAATAATTGATAGTTAACCAATTAATTGTCACTACCAATTTAATTGATTAAAAATATATTAACTTATGAGGCACAAGACAATGACATGCAGGTTGCCTGTCTAAAAATGTTTTGGAGATTTGCTGTATAACCTGGTTGTGCTGCCAGGTGGAGCCTCTTACGGTGTGGGTTTATCACTACAAGCAACCTCTCTCATAAGGAAGTACTGATTTGGTGTTTGGATAAAGACAGTGACTCATGAAAATGTGTTTACTTTTTTGGTAAATCTTGTTACATGTCCATATCATGTTTTTATATGCTAGACAACATATGAGTGAACTTTAGATTAGCATTAGCACAGGATTTAGATTAGCAAAAATAGAATACAGTTCTCATAACTATGTTTTTATTAACCCTTTGCGGTTCAGTGCGCTTCAGTGTACCGCCGGCGGTACGCTTACTAATTTGCATAGGAATTTCAAGAACGGCTGCAAACACGATTATACAAACACTATACGCCGATGGAAAGCTTAGATTCTCATGAATCCGCCGGTATAAACCACTTTCAGATGCGATTACCACAGCGGGTGAGAAAAACACATTTGTCTGACAAAAACAAATATTCATCCATCCGTTCTCTATACACGGCTTCAACGCACACAGCGCGACTCACATTTCCGGGTTCATTATTACACACAGAAAAAAAGATTCCACAAAAAACGGCCATAATCCAACCTTTTACATCCAGACTACACAAGCCAGTAAACTATTTTGTCCAAAACATGTCCTGAAGTCGGTATAAAATCCATGAATCGGTCATTTTCAAGGAAATGCACCTCGCGATGCGCGTCCAATATTCCCTGTATTTTTCGTAATTTTTTTTATTTAAAAATAGAATATTAGCGATTTTTTTGTACTGAAAACGGCTGGAATTGACTGAAGCTTAAAGGGTTAATGTATAGCCACCTGTCACCACTGTGTCTTTGTTGTTTTGTTTGGCACAAGTCCTCTTTCATGGAGTGTGCCATGTGCTGCCGTCATGTTTCTACAACAGTCCAGGATGTACAAAGCTAACGCTGGCTCTTAAGATATCCTGTAGTGTTTGTACGTTGAAGTAGTGGCCTCAGAAGGTTCCCTTGGCACACTTGGAAAAGGATGGTTATTCAGTTGGTTGCAATCTGCAACTTCACTGCTGGATGCCAATAAATCCTACATTTCTATCATTTAATATAAAAATAATCTGTTAAAGCAGCTGTAATGTGGGATGTATACAAATTATACATTACCATTTACAAAAAAAACAGACTTACAAGAAGCATTGACCCGATACCCTGAATTTGTAAGGCTGAATACATATTTCTTGCCAAATGTAGACATTTGAATGGCTACGTTTCTCCACATTTCTGCACATGAAATGCCAAACGTCTGTCTTTTTGACCTATCTCCCCACTCGGAATAATATAATGACTGACTGGCTGCAAGAGCCAAAGGTAAAGAAAGAGTGTCAGGGAAAGAAAGAGCGAGGCTGATAGATCGAAAGGCCATTATTAGACTCATTCTGCATTTTTGGTGGGGAACGACTCTGGAAATTGGAATTGTGCGACCTGCCAGCGACCGATAGGAGCCCTTTCAGTGAAATAAATAAACCAAAAATAAATAGATAACTCGGGTTATTTTTAAATTAAAACAATCAATCAAAGGGAGTGTGCGGAAAAAGAGCAGGCAGGGTGTGCTGAGACTGCCCATTAAGACAGTGGTGAGGTTGTTTTTTCTGCACCTGTGGAAGGGCATAGCTGTTTGCAAAGCTGAATATGGATGCAGTCAAACACGCTGGACACTGGCCATTATCTGCTACCAACACATATGCCGTGCACAAGTTGTTAGGTGGCTCTTTTAATCTCACTGCAGCAAATGTCTCCACTCGCTGCGACATGTCATACATTATGAATTATGCACAACATCTCAATGCTGGCTGCTGTATTTTTACCCTTTATCCGACTGAGTTTAAGATTCCTTGACGCATTTAAATCACATATATGCAGTCATTTTCCAACAGGCAGCACAACACTGATGCAAGAATCAATGCTGGATTTTGAGTAAGGTTTTCTGAATACCTTTAAAGCTTCCCTCTGTGGAGAACGTGTAATACAGACAGGCTGAAGGGTGGTGGGATCAATTTTACCAGATAAAGCTGCATCTACTTTGCTATAATGGAGTCCCATGTGTGACCTTATCACCCTGTCACACATTCACCATAACAAGGCAGTTGATGTTATTGTAAACAACTGATATTGTTAGTCCCCTCAGCCTCCTGTCCTCTCCATTCAGCGCAGGCCTAATTAAGGCTGGATTTAGATGGTGGCATTTGGGTTTGTGTGGGCTGAACGATGCTTTCTGGTAAATGACCACATCAACGTGATGATTCCTCTCTCCGTCTTACCCCCCCCACACACACACTCCCTTGCCCCTCCTCCATCTCCCACTCTACACTCTGTTTCTTTCCATTTCCCACCATGGCCGTGAGTCAGCCAGTGATCCATGCAGATGTGAGAGGCCCCCCTGCTGCGGCCTGTCTAATTGTTATCATATTTTGTCATCTGTGGCCTGTTATTTTAGCCAACTGTAAGGGCCGCATATAAATACCCGCTGACGTTTATTGAATGTCAAAGGCCACTGGGCGGCTGATTGATTTTGACCCCTTTCCAGTGATGTCAGAATGTGATTTGTTGCCACATCATGGCAATCTTAAAAAGCTATTTTCTCCGCCAGTGGAAATACTAACTATCACTCTGAGAGGAAAGCGAGACTCGGATAACTCAGAAATTAAGATTAATGGGCATTTTAGGAAGCCTGCCAGAAACTATGAAGATATTTCTCGGATACATTTAAAGTAGAAAAGGGAATGTCACCGATGGCAATAATTAATAGATTTTGGGTAAAGCTTTGGAGAAAGGGCAAGGCCTTCGTATTTTGAAAAGGTGTGTGTTCAAGCATGTAATAATGGAGAGCTCGAGCTGGCCACACATTAAATAATAGTCCTGCAAATTAATATCCGTATTTGTAATGAAGTTTCTATATATTCTTTGCGAATTAGGGTTATAATATTCAATTTAGTTGATCGAAATAGCATCAGTTAAAAAAATACATATAAAAAATTAAGCCGCACTTTACTTTTTAGAATTCTATTTGTCTAATCTATATGTACACATTTGTGAAATGTGCAAAAAAAAAAATACACATTTCTTTATTTAAAATCTGAAAAGCATGTTGACAGAATTTAATCAGTCATTTTGTAAAAAAATAATTTGTATTCCTTTTTTTTAGGATTATTTTAGTTTGGTAAGCAGGGTCAGTGTTAATATCACAAGGGGAGACCATCTCACTTGATACCATCTACATGACACAAAACAACTATTAGTGAGCAGACAATAGATAAATAAAGCTGATTTTCAACCACAGACCAAGGCTAGCTCATCTGACACAGTTTGAGGGACATCACAATGCCCAATTATCTGTCCAAGTGATCAAACAAACCATTAGACCCTGTAGAGGACTCGTGTGTGAAAAAATTAACTGAACAAGTGGATATTACTTGTCGTGCAGGTGGAAGAGAAATTGATTTGCTCTACTGTAAAAAAAAAAAGTCACATTAGGAAAATCAATCCTCAAGGAAAGTTTTCTTTATGCCACAAAATGTTCAACTCAGAATGCCAGCGACCAATCAGGAGTTGATCCAAGTATTCAGCAAGAAAAGATCTGCTGGCAGATCCACTATTTCATTCTAAAAGAAGAAGAGTGATGGCAATGTTTCTTCGGGCTGCGCAGCCCGGCCTAGTGCCAGGGAAAGCACCAATGAAGAGGAACCGACAACAACTGCACCATACAAGTCAAAGACAGAACAAAAATTCATAACAGATGGACAGCGGAAGTGGTAATGTTCTGCACCATCTGCCAGGGGCATCTCACCTTGGCTGACAAGTGTAGCTTGCTTGCTAGCGTTAGCAGCAGTGTAATCCACTATACCCTTACTATATATATATATATATCTATATATATATCTATATATATATATATATATATATATATATATACACATATATATATACACTATAACGATGACTAAGTGACAGCCTCTAGAATCGTAGCCTGCGCTCACTGAAATGTAGCAGTAAATCAAAAATACACTACAAATTTATTACCAACATTTATCTAATCACACGCTTTATTCATAAATTACTGAAACACACACACACACACAAAGAATTTACAGTTACCTGAACACAACGCATCTGTCATCTTGTTTGTGTTGAAAATACTCTTGGACAAATTAATCAGAGCAGGCCTAATGATTGTTTCTTAAACTATGTGCCATGGGACCCAACCTGGACAACATGTATAGATTTTTGTGCAGTTACATGACTGTGTGTACGCCATAGACAGTATGGTGTACACACAAAGACAGAAATATGCAAATGCATTCTTTTTCTGACTTTTCTAAAGCTGGGTGCATGCCTGCTTCATTTTTTTTTTTTAATCTTACTCATGTTATGAAGATGAACATTTACAAATTAGCCTCACTTCCACTTCCACACATAAGCATAAATAGCTATTTGTAGTACTGTAATGCAATATCTCAGCCATCATTATTAAATGCCACAAGGATGATCAATGATTAATAAATAAATTCATACTGAAACAGACTTTACAAAGAGCTTCACAATATAGGATCAAATAAAATATAAAAGGGAAGTCTGATTGAAGTGTAAATACAATTTAAAAATTAAGTTGAGGGACATTTTGCAGAGCACTGTGTAGACTGAAATATAAACAGTATGAATTGAATGATTTACGTGTTGACACAGTTTGGATGCTCTCAACTGTTTGTCTGAATTCTGCATTCACAAACAAAATGTAAAGAGAAAATTACTGCTATTTTTACACACACAAGGAAAAGGTTTATTTATTTGTCAAGAGACAAGCACCTCAAAAAATTCAAATCAAGCCCTGAGGCAACACTGACAACATCTTTTTTTACCATGCTGTTTCCAATTCAAAATAGAGTTGATGAGTAATTTCTTTTTCTAACAGGATTTAACTGTGCAGCCATCATGTCTGGGTAAAACCTGAATTTAGCTGTCAATAGGCAAAATCAAGCTTAGCGTGAATACACATGTATGGAGAGGCCGACTGATCCATATAGTTTTAGTATCTAGGCATGGTTGAATGAGCCATAGCTCTGCCGTAGTTGGATTATGCTCATTTTGTCGTTTCTTAATATAGAATTTTGTTACTTTTAAACCGACAACTGAATAAGGAAAGTATGGTCTTTTACCTTGCTGACATGTTTCAACTGCATCTGCCGTCTTCATCCGACGTGTGATGACGTGTCCTTTTTATCACGTGGCCGATCTGACAGATCCTCTTCTGGACATCAGAACACTCCACAGCACACAAACTTTCAGTTGCTAGAACACTATACGAACGGACCAGCATCATAACCTACGATAAAGACAGACAGGAGGAGAAACAAATCAAGAACGCACTCACACATTGTCAATATCCCATATGGGCCATAAACAAAGGACAACCAGCCAAAAACAAAGAGAAAAAATGAAAGCAAACAAAAAGAAAACACACACAAAAACTGGACAATAAAAATAAAGACATAATCACTATTCCATATATCCGAGGGATAACAGAATCCATACAACACATAATGAAAAAACACAACAGCAACACAGCAGTAAAACCACATACAGCTATTAGTCCATCCCAAAGACAAAACAGAACAGGACAATAAATGCAACATCATTTATGAAATGCCGTGCAAGTCATGTGAGAAAACATACATTGGAGAAACAGGTAGATCATTGTGACAGATTCTGACAGATTGGCAACGTGATAAAAGGACACGTCATCACATGTTGAATGACGCTCTGAGGAAGACTGCAAATGCAGTCGAATCACGTCAGAAAGGTAAAAGACCATATTTTGCATAGTCAGTTGTGGGTTTAAAAGTAACAAAATTCTCGAGCTCTGCCATGCTGATGTTTTGTTCTAATGGACTAGGGAACAATTCGGAAGCATCCATGAGACACTTCAATGTAACCTGGAGCTTTGATAGCAGCACTCTCACATTGGCTCAACCAGCATCATGAAATAGGCTCCTCAAACACTTTTCCAACTGTTCCCACATATGGTGGACACTTGTTGTTTGCTCTGCGATTGCAGAGGTCTGGTCACCTGATGCAGCACCGTGTCACTCTCCTTTTATGGCCAAATAGTCCTGTGATCAGAGGTGCTGTGATGTGGAGTTTTCTTATGAACTGATTATACTCCTTTGCAGATGCACACATGGACATGATGCTGACTTACTATTTTACTACTTTGCAATCCATTTATGTTCTTATGTCCACTTCTTACACACAGGACGAGGTGTCGGTGCCGCAGCGCTCTGAAATCTATATCCATTGCTTGCGCCATGCAACAATTGTATGCCGCTGTGCCGAACAAAGCACAAGCGTGCGCGTATGACTGCACAGCCAATAGAAAGGAAGCATCCTGGATGGCATGAAGGGCAAAATGGAGAAAAGGCTGGTGCTCTGTTTGTCTGAATTCCCCAGATTATATGACACAGTTTTGTGGTTGTAGTGAGGAGGAAAGCTTTCATACTAGCAGTGTGCAATGCTTCTTAGCACGAGGCAAATACATCTTCACTGTTGAAGTGTTTGCAACAAACTGAAAGCTTCCTGCTTGAGAGGATGGAGATGTCACCCCACTGGAAGTTGTAAAAATTCTACCTATTTTTCTCTTGAATCTGCAACTTTCCAGGAGCTGTGTGGTGAAACCCACGGTGAGCTAAGCGCCACTTTAAAGGACCCCTTACCATACATTTACAGTAGTTCAGTATCTACACATTCAGTCAATGCGTGCACAAGACTGAGAAGCAAGTATACTTCTGCTTGAGCAGTGTAGTGTCACATATTTGTGGTCGCATGGGGACACAAAGTACAATACTTGCCTGACTAACCTACATGTCTGAACAATGTCTGTGGTTTCTCTTTACTTAGCTGGGTGGTTCCTTCTTTATAATTTGGATAACTGGAGTTGTTTAAAAAGGCTATTTGCTGGATACAAACATTACCTTGGTGCAGCACAACTGAGAGGACAAGAAATTCCACCAGTTAAAGTTACTCATTGGTGAAATCCTAAAAGCGCATCTTAATATATAACCAGACTTAAAAATTAAAATGATGCCTGTGTAAAAAGAAAGCAATCCCTACGTGCTATAAAAGGACAGAGAGATGCACTTTGAACACTGTTCACTTTTGTTCAAAGTGCAAATTTATAAAGTCTTGGAGTAATTCAGTCATGCATATGTACATTGGAAACTGAATCTGTAGGAGATTATACCAAAATAACTTTGGCACAACATCACTGATGGAACAAGTCATTGAACAAATTAACTTTTGATAACTCTCAATAGTTAATCATAAAAAACACTACAAGTGACAACCTCATAAAGCTGGTTAAGATTTTGTCAATGGTAAATCTGAAACATGTAGAGAAACATGAACGTAAACCTAACTGACGCATGCCAAGTTATAAGTGCTAGGAAACACTTCTATCAGAACTTTGGACAGCTTTGTTTCTTCAGCTTTGCTTCCTTTCAGTTTCTTGCCTTTGGAAATATAATTAAGGCCAATCAATTGTGCTGCTCGCTGGAAAACATAGGACACCACAAACTCAGGAAAGCTATTACATGCTCATCCACCCACGTTGTCTGTCTCATCACTTCTTCCTGTGGACGGCAATAAAAACCAAATGACATTTTAGAATACAGATTAATGAGCACAGGAGAGTCGAAAGAAGTGAAGACACGCGACAGAGGTCAAGCATGTAATGACTGACCTTAAATTCAGTGGTATCCAAAAGGTAAAACTCTGTGTATGTTTTTATGCTTGAGTGTGTGTCTGTGTGTGCATTCTAATTTGCCTGTTATTTTAAAAAGTCTTCAGATTATATTTACCGTCTGCCAAGTTTTTCAGTATGTTATGATTTAATGGCAGCTGTTTGTGTTTGCTTCAGTGTATTCATGTCTGATATGAAGAATATACACAGATAAACATTAAAACCGCTGACAGGTGAAGCGAACAACATTGATTATCTCGTTACCATGGCACCTGTCAAAGTGTGAGATATTTATTCACCAAATGATGTCAGTTCTTGAAGTTGATCTGCTAGAAGCAAGAATAATGGACAGATGCAAAGATCTGAGCTTGACAATAAACATTTTTGTCTACTATTAATGACTGTATAGACATCAGATGTCTTATTCTGAAACAGCTCTTCTTGTGTGTTTGTGGAAATCTGTGTAGCTGCAGGTGTGCGTATGAATGTGCACAGTTTCTGCTGATTATAGCACAGTCGCAAAAAAAAAAGGCAGTCAGTAATATTCAGACTTTAACATTCTTCTCCAAACTTGTGCGTGAATCATTGTTTTCTCAGGGAGGCAGCTCTAGAGGAGAGTGCTGCCTTTAAAGCTCCAGAAAAATAAGCCCAGCTTGCACCTGTAACCAGTGTAGGTACGATGCGAGACTTGTCTCTGGGGCACACGAGAAGACGGGAGGCAGCCCAGTTGTGTTTGGAAGTCTGCTCCCTCTTCTAACTGTAATAAGACAGAAGCTCTTATACTCTGTAGAGCAGGATGAAAATACACATGTTAGACAGGAACACTTTAATCTTTTCCTGACTCCCTCTTCCCTCACTCCTTCTGCCACTGTCACACAGCTGAACAATGTCTTGGGATGGAGGAGTATGGGATTTGAAAACCTATATCTGCTCTGTGAGACAGAACTGGATCCCGCTCTTCTTTTGTGTTTTGCTGCAGTCATAAATTTTGCATGTAGGAGCACGGGGAGCGCTGCTTACTGAGCGAACCTCGGCAGGCAGCGTGCTGCGCCAAGAGAGGAGGGCTGGGGCTGCTATTAAATAGCACCACAGTGGTTCTAAGGCTGCTTGGGGGGAAGAAGGCATTTCTCTGGGAGGCAATTGGTGTGCAGCGAGGAGAGTGACCACGTGCAATCTGTTCAGCACAGCGGCGCTAGAGGTGCAAGCCAAAGCCTTGTTTGGTATTCAAAGCAGTAGGCTTCAATGCATTGATCCGTGAAGGGACGGGCTACACAGACAGAGTAGCACATGACTATAAATCCACAGCCAGCATGCTATTAGGTGATAATAACACTGACCAAAGAGGTGCATATGTCCACATACAAAGACCCTCTGCAGAGGATGCGTGTTGTATTCTTTGCTTCAAACACGGGTATAGACACAAGTTCAATCTCTCGTATAAACACAAACTACTGCAAGTGTGCTTGCTTCGGACTGCAGACATACAGACATACTGAAGAGCCAAAGGATGAGGGAGTCTCTTGTTTTGATGTTGGGGGGCTCTCGTTTGTGCTGCTGTTAAATTAAATGTTTCTTCAGTATGTGTGTGTGTGTATGTGTGAGTTAAAGAGTCTTGAGAAAAGCTGCCCTGCACTGCTTTTTCTACCAGTTGCAACCGACATCCCTCCCACACAATCCCTCTCTTTCTGGCTATATCACACACACTGCCCATAATCAAAGCTCTTCTTCTCTCTCTCTCTCTCTCTCTCACTCACATGAGCACACATACACATATGTTTGCTCCCATCCACCTTTCAGAAAGCAGAAGAAAGACGAGAGAGGGAGAAGTGAGAGAAGAAAGTCATAATATTCTGTGTGATCCTGCCTTCACATCGTTGCCCTGCCTTCCTCCAGCCTCCCACAGGATCATGGGAAATAAATGACCGCTGTTCCCTTCGCAATAGTTTACACATGATCGAAGGTGATGTCAACCCGTCGGCTGGTGAGGGGAGGGTTTGGTGGTCCATGGATTAGTGTGCCAGACTGGGCTTCTTAGTTTATGAGCGGCTAGGAAAAATGCTCCATTTTTTTGTCCACAAATTACCTCCTGGCTCTCCTCTCCTCCCGTCTATGCCGGTCTGCCTGGATTTATTGCAGCCAGCTAGCACCTGACACTAAGAATTTACTTAGGAAGGCTTGGTTTCTGTCTTTGGCTGAGTTTAAAAAATCTGTCTGTGGAGAAAGAGGAAGACATACAGTAGACATGAAAGGAAATTATACAAGTATATAAAAGCACAAAATGTTACAGTGCTTCAAATGCCTGTGCTGCAATTAATATGGTTAAGGATATATTTACAAGTGCTTTTATGGAACATAAAATGCTGTATGGACAAACAATCCTTCTGTGCTCTTTGTATTTAAATGCAGTACTCGTACTGTTCTTGTATTCTGCGTCGTGCCTGCGCTGAGATCATTTTTCAAATGCACTCTGCAAAGCACAGAGTAGAAACGGAGGTGGAGACAAGAAAAAATAAACACGGTGGGTTAACATGTCATAATGACATGCCTCTCAAAACTTGGTTGCTTCATGCAGTTTAGTATGTAGTTCCTGCTATACTTTGCTGGGGTAGGATGCTTGTTGCTATGGACACCACTCACTCCATTAGGCAAAAACCTTATTTAAGTCCACTTCACAGATGGATGCGGATTTTTTACATCGTCTGCACAGGGCAGGCAACTGTACTGAGACAGGTCAGTGTTCCTTACTTTGACTTGAACCGGAACATTGCTGAGTAGGAATGTCCCCTAATACTCGAGCAGCGAGTTGCTGACTTTGTTAGTCTGCTATTTGATTCTGGGGAGGTAGTGTGGGTTTTGACACACCTGAGGTGTGAAAAGCTGGGGTCTTAAAGGAGCTGTATACGACATTCAAAAACACTGGATGTCGTGCTACAGCACTAGCATCTCAAACCAAAACAGGCGTGTCAGCCACAGCTCCCTGCTTCTTTCGCATCGCATTTACAACCAGAGAGATTGTGAGCAAGAGGACAAATAGAAATAAAAAAAGAAAAATACAGCCACAACTATTTGTCAATGCTAGATTTGCAAAATAAACTCAACAGCAATAAGAAGTTATTGATAACTTGGGAAACATTATCATTATCACACAGAAAGTGAGTGTGACTTCATTCCCAACTAAAGACACCATTACTCTACCTTTACATGGCAAATTGTTGTTTACTGTAACAGTAATGTATGAGCAATGTTTAATCTTCAATCTGAAATATATAAAACCTTTGAAATCAAAACAATGAGCTAAAAGATCCAAAAACGGGTCACACAATCAGTTGTTGATATAAAAATATTCACTAGTGCAGCTCTGAAATGGAGCAAGTGACCCTGTCACAGTAAAACCCTAATTTTGTCAAATTTAGCTGAATATAATCAAATGGCATCCTAATTCTGAGAGAGTCATTTCTCATAGGTGTGAATATTTTAGAATTACTGCATTTATACCTGGCTAGAATTACTTTAAACAGGTATGAATTCATAACAATAGTAGGGCTGGACCCGAATATCCCGAATATTCGTTCGCTACGGCGGTATCCGGATATTAATTTTGGTATCCGAATATTTGTCCCCCCCGGACGTTACCGGGCGGAAAGTATATGTGGCGTTACTGTCTTCCCTCCGCCTTCGGCCCACATCGGCTCATCCCATCCTGTGATCACATAAACATATACACATATGTCTGTGATCACTCCTTCCTCCCCCCAGATGAAAATATTCTGAGCTCGTCTCTTCCCTTCGCCTTCGGCCCACTTCGGCTCATCCCGTCGTGTTCGGCTCATCTGGGCTCCTCCATTCGTGTTTCTTACCACCACCCGAATGCCCGGGTGGCTGCCGACTCTGACGTCACGCTTCGCTTCGTTGCATAAACACAAGACAAGATGCTGAAAACCTCTGCTGGTTGGGAATTCTTCAGTTTAACTGAAGACAAAACGAAGGCAAAATTTGGACCCGGGAGACCAGACAAATTGATCCGAATATTCGGGCCGTCTCCCCCACAAACCGCTGCCGCCACCACCAACACCACAGCTACAACACAGCTCTTGCATTAAGATGTACATTCCTTTATCTCAAAGATTACACTTCTTCAGTGTGAGGGGCTGTAACAATGCGACTGTCACAGTCCCTCACACTGTCAGATGTAAATTAGATTAATAATTCAAACATACAGGCACATACTACCAGACTTGCAATTTCTCCTTCTAAATGGCTTGGTACAAGAAACAATTCAGTTTCTGAATGATAAATTGCACAAGTTAATACATGACTTTCAAATTGTTCTTCTGATTTCCAAGCAATTACAGGATGTTTGCAGGCCAACAGAGACTTGTGTGTGATAAGTGCTCAGGTAAGGGAAATTTGTACTGATCTGACAAGCATTCTATGCATTGCAGCAAGCACACTTGTTTTAAAGTACACATGCACAAATACACAGATACTATCAAGACAGGTGATGATTCTATAGGTCTGTATGCTCGCTTCTTCTGAGCCAGCAGACGACCTTTGCACCATTGCACACTGGCCACAGACTTTGTCTTCCTCTAAGCCCCATACTCAGCCCTGCTACTCTGCACACACTAAAGGACTACGATGTATATGTCTCACCCTCTTTCTTTTCAAATACATGTTAAAAAATGTCAGATCTCCATGCAGCTTCAATCTAAGTTACTGAGTAAACTCTGCATTGGAGCATATGACATAAGTTTACTATTTATAAGAAACACTAATCAATGCTGAGGTTACAGGAGGGTTTAACAAAAGAGTAAAAGTATTGAATGCAAAAAAGAAAGCTGTGCCTTCTTCATTGCTTTCAGTATGTTTATTAAAACTCTTCATTGACTTGAAGAACGCACTGGGAGTAGAGAAGTCTGCGTGACACAGCTGCAGCTGTCTTTCTTTCAGCTCCCGAAACTATGCTACCTTCAATCAAACGGCACAAAAGCAGACAGTAAAAAGGATAAAGTCAGAGATGGAAATCCATTCTCCATTCACTATGCGCAGCCTGTAGACAGGGGAGGTGCTTGACTTCAGTTCAAGGATTCTCCGCCAACGGCTTGTGAGTAGTTGCTCCATTTTTCCATCCATAATCCTCATCTTTCTATTAGGAGTTGAACAATTTATTAAGATTAGATGTAACTTTAATGATCCCTGACGGGAAAATGGGTCATTGCACAAGCAAAAAAATAGAGTGACTAGAGAATGTCCTCAGTATTACTAGAAATTAGAAACAATGAAAAAAAAGCTTGATTGTCATGCATGGGCAGCAAGGGAATTTTAAAAATGTGCACAGGCTTTAGGTCTGTCTCTTGAAAACATAGTTCTGAATGAAAATGACAATTTTTGTACAGTTTATAATTTTGAAATCCAGGTTGTAGACACATTTTTTAACGTTGGCGTACCGTTAAAAAAGCAATCTGCTTTTCAATAATGTACCAGTGCTGAATTTGAATTCAAAACACTTCGAGAGTGGCTCAATAGGAAAAACATTGAATTAATTGCACAAATTAAACTACTCTGCAGTGATCAATCTCATTACATGCACCGCAACAGGAGTCACATTCACACTGCATATGGTACAAGGGAATGACAGACTTGACCACTTGCAATGAAAACTACTACTGTAAACACATTTAACGTCTCTCTCCTGCTGACGTCAGCGACAGTATCAAAAGACAGGTTTGGTATCAGGACAGTTTTGAGGAACTAGGTCATGAAAAGAAGTGAATCATACGCCGTGTCCGACCCAACTAAACACCTGTCACATATAAGACTTATCCAGCAGTGAAGTACTAAACGATGATGAAGTATCTTTAAGACTTCCTACAATGGAGTACCAGAAATGAAGAAATTATAGCAAGAAGCAAAGTAAGTGCTTCTTTTGGAGGACAGTTTACACTTTGACAAAGGAGGTTTAATAAATAGTGCAGCACAACTAACAAGCCATGACAACAGTCTCTATTTTGGACACACTCTTTCTCTATCCCATAGTAGGTCCACTCTCAAGATCGCTCACTCAGTGAGTAAATTTGTCAAGAAAACAGGACTAGGCAATACAGCTAAGAGTTTATTGCGATAAAATGCTTTATCTCAATCAATATAGATAATTATTGATCATTTTTATGAGTTAGAATAGGTTTACTTCAAATGAAATCACTTAAGCCTAACAAGGCACACTAATAAAATAATAATGTAAATACGAGAATGAAAGACAAATACATTTACAGAAATACATAAGAATAAAGGAATCATGGCACTCTGAAACACATTAAATACATAAACCAAGCAAAATCTGGAGCTGCATGGACTGCAACCAGGGTGAAGCTGCTACACTCTACTGAGGTTCAGGTTCTAGTGGCGAGCAGTGACCAGACATGACCAAACAAAGACCCTGTTCCGGCCTCCGCACGCACCCTGACAACAAGACCATCAACCCTCGAAACCGGATGCCAGGAGTTGTGCTGCTTCAGCCAAAGTGGTGGGAGACATCGTATGGCAGGAGTTTTTTGGCTGTGAAGGTGTTCCCTGCTGACTGTAGCCTCCACCAGGGGAGACGTGAAAGGACGGAGGCAACGGGAATAGGTCTCAGGAGACCTGCATGAAAGCCACAGGGAGAGCAATGGAGGGTAAATAGGGCTCCATTATCAAGGGATTAGACAGGCTGTTCATGAGCACGGGAGCATGCTTTGGATTTGTTCATGTGAGAGAACATCGTGCTTTAGTTGTGTGTTTTCATGACATTTTGAAGCTCATACATTTAATTAAAACTAAACGCTTTTGATATTAATAATTCTGTCTATTGCCAGGACATAACTATCATTTTATTGTCGAAGCTTAAACAAAGTTTATCAAAACTGAACTACTGTATAAAATGTAAGCTTGAGGAAATAATGGAAGTGTTCAAATTTGAAATAGAATTAAGTGATAGAATTACTAAACCTTTTCTGCATTTAGATTTATATAAAATGTGATGCCTTGAGATGTGGTAATGAAAAGGAAACACCTAAAAATACAGACATAAAAATACAGAGTAAATTGTCATCTATCATATCTATCTGTCAATCTGTACCCATCTGTCCTTCCAGCACCTTTGGCACCCTCCTGTTACAAACCTCTTCAGTGCCAGCTCATCCCTATCATGGCTCCATCACACGTCTACCATCGCTCCAGCGAGAAGCCACATAGCTATCCAAGTGAACATAATCAATTCCTCCTTCAATGGAGCACAATGCGACTGTTACAGCCCCTCACACTGCCATCCTACCGCTGTTCATCGCAGCAGCAGCAGCCGGCTGCGCCACACAGATGGGCTTCTGCTCTGCCATGAAATAAGCTCAGTTTGCGCGTGTGCATGTGCGCTCCATATACTGTGTATGTATGTGTGTGTGACGCACAGCAGTGGCAGGTGACGGGGATGACAATGTGTGATATATTCTGCTGGGCTACATATGAGAGCCACCGCGAGACAAACTAGCGTGCTTTCGCATTCTAGTCTGTCAAACTGAAGGTCGCTGTGATGCCTGCTTGTGTCACTCACTCCCATTGACATTAAAGGATAACAAGGATAATATTGATGGTTTTACATGTTCTTGTGATGTCTCGCTTGTCTTCATGCAGTCAGCATAGCTGGAGAAATCAGGGCTTGTTTTCTTCCCTTCAGCAGAAACTGCTTGATGCTATTTCATGCTGCTACTACCACAGTTTCTACATTTCCTGAGCTGCATAATCTATCATAGTAAATTTGCCTTTGTTCAAACGTCTTTTGTCTTTATGTCACTGGGGCCAAATTAACTGTTTTCAAGGGATGATGAGAAGTACAGTCACTAATGTTTTCACATACAGCCGGTCCTCATCAGAGTAAGAAGATGCAGTGTTAGCGCAGAATGCATGCACCTTGCTAAGCTCTACCTCTCTTGGGATCAACAGGCTCTGGGTGTTCTTCACGTTTACCCAATGCCATCTTGTTGCAGCACAAATAAATTTATTAATCAACCACAACACTAAAACCACTGACAGGTGAAGTGAATAACATTGACTATCTTGTTACAATGGCACCTGCCAAAGGGTGGGACATATTAGGCAGCAAATGAAAAATCACTTCTTAAAGTGAATGTGTCAGAAGCAAGAAAAACGTAAAACTGCAAGGATTTGGGTGACTCTGACAGGGCCTGTTGTGACAGTCAGGCGATTGGGTCATAGCATCTCCAAAATAGCAGTCTTGTGATGTGTTCCTGGTATGTAGTGGTCAGCACCAACAAAAAGCAACCCAAGGACGGACAAATGATGCGCTGGTGACAGGCTCAGTGATGTGTGGGGGGGTGAAGACTGGCCTGTGTAGTTTGAACCTAGAGCATAGCTAGTGAAGCACAAATTTGCTGTCTATGATAGAAAGATATCAAAACACATGGTGAATGGCAGTTTGCTGTGTATGGGGCAGCATAGCCACAGAGAGTCCATGCTGACCCCTGTCCACCGCCCACAATGGGCATGTGAGGGTCAGAACAGGACCATTGAGCAATGAAAGAAGGTGGCCTTTCCTGCTGAATCAAGTTTTCTTTTACATCGTGTGAACGGCTGGGCGCGTGGTGTACGTGTCTGGGGAAGAGTTGGAAGCAAGATGCACTATGAGAACAGGGCGAGTTGGCAAAGACAATGTGATGCTGTGGGCAAGGTTGTGTTGCTTCCTTGTCATTCATGCAGATTTTGCTTTGACTCATACCACCTTTCTACAAATTGTGGCAGACCACATACACCACTTCATGAAAACTGTATTCTTTAGCAGAATAATACAGAATAACATAAAGTTAAAGGTGTTGATTTAGCCTCCAGATTCTGTAGATCCTAATCGGGTCATCTGTGGGATGAGAGGAAGGCTACACAATATTAGGTAGGAGCTTTCTCTGCAGGAACATTTATTTTCCTTCTCAGATGATGAGGTAAACTTCTACCCTTCAATTGAGGATTGCAGAATGCAAGACTGCTATTGGCACTAAGAATGTGGACTATGCAATGGTGCATTATGTGAATGCAAATAATTTTAAGGTCTGTAACATTAAATTAAGCAAATGGTATACAGAATGCACATAGTTGGGAATACAGAGACAGCAGAACAGCTATAATTGACTTTACTGTAAACAATGAAGAACAAATTAAGGGAATAACTAAGCTCATGAGTCGAGGAACAACACAAATGCAGGACTTTATTTTGTACAGGGCACTAAGGTTCACTGAATGATTTACTGAGTATGAATGTTATGGCCATCCCAGCCAGAGCTCACTAAACCAAATAAGAAAAGTTCCACAAACTAGTAGAAATATTCTGCTGGCAAAGTGACACTTTTCCTTGAATTGGTCCTTTATCTGCATCTCGACTGGAGCTCATGGTTATTCCAATTTTTTTGTGTCTGAAGGGTACAGATTGCGAGAGAACAACAAGCGAGATGATGTAAGAGTGTAGAGACACAACTAAGAAATGAAAAAAAAAAGAAGGAAAACAAGCAAGGAAGCATCGGAAAAGATTTTTTTACTACTTCCATTATATCTGAGGCCTGTCACTTACATCGTAGATATCCTCTCCACACCTAAATCAGCAGTATACTGTACGTTAACTTCCAAATCTCAGTAGACTCTCCACTCCAGGAAGGAGGGAGTGCTGTCACTATGTTCTGAGGAGCGGGGAGTGCTGTGTAGTTATTTCTATGCCCAGAAACTGATACATATAATTACAGTAGGGTGAAATAGTGGGGTAGCTGACATGTCGATGTTTACTCTGAACAGCTGCTGTCAGATAGCAGGGAAACAAGGCGTGGTGTAAATAACCACAGTGAAAATTAGTTGCTGGGATGCACTTTTTGCGCGTTTGAGGACAAATCACAGATTCTCGCACACACACACAAAAAAAAAATAGAATGAGGAAAATTTCATAAAGGTAGACAGTAGAGGGATCCAGAAAGAATATCATGCGTTAAGATTATTTGTTTTTTCTCTTGTATTTCTTTTTTACAAAGAGTCGGTGTTTCCTGAATCTCTACATGGAGGAGAAAAGTACAAAGTTAGCCTATGCCAAAGCTATTTAAATCACGTGCAATCTGAATGTCACTGTTAAAACTTTAACAACACACTCATGCTCTCATTCCACTACCACATTAAACATTTAAGAATGTTTTACACTGTTGCAAAAAAAAAAAAAAAAAAAAAAAAAGAAGAAAAGAAGAAGAAGAAATCCAGTTTTGTTAAATATAGCATAGGCAAAGCCCCCAGCACAGGCACACATGACTTTTAAGTTCTTGTGTTAACACAGAAGTCATTACATGGGCTTACACCATCACACTGTCTGACCTCAGTGTTGCTTTTGTATCCTCGTGTGCCCTCAGATTGCAGCCTGCTGGTTACCCTACTGATTCTGGCAAAAATCAGCAGGCAGCGGAGTGTTTTCCAGCCGAGCTCTCCATCTCTGGAATCGACTCTCCCTCATGTGATTAGAAAAGCAAATTCTGTGGAAGCCTTAAAATTCAAACTCACAATTTATCTATTTTCACTTCCTGGCAGGGGAGTTTTACAGTTTCTTGTCCTACCACAGCTCATACAGCATTAATGTAAAAACCTACTGTCGGAGCCCAGGGAGGGCTGCCTCCTGGTTACTGCATCTCCACACTCTGTCTGCTGCTGTCTGTGTGAGAATACATGTAGCTAGATGTATTTGTTCCGAGTGGATTTTTGTGTGTGCCTTTTGGCTTGCTGATCTTTTTTTGGCATTGTATAATTGTACTGGCAATAGATATAGATGCTCCAGTTACTGTATTAATGCCTCCATCCAAAGCTGCTTGGTCGTATCCGATTTCTCTTTTGAGCATGAATGTTCATCCTTCTGTCCAAGTTTTTTTTTTTTTTTTTTTCCATTTCAGGGTGTTTATAATTCACCTAACACAAACTTTGTTGTCCTTGTGATCGTACTCTGAATAAGTCTACTCTCCATTTTCTGTCCATGTAAGTGAGACGGTGAGCTTTTTATTATGATCGACTAGTTCCCATTTTGTTCTGTCTGGTTTGTTTTGCTTCTTTGCATCTAATTAATTCAATGTATTGCACAATATTATGTAGTTTTCAACTGAATAGTTTGATATTATGTAGCTAGCTCTGTCTTTGCTCAACACAATACAAAACACTTGACTTAGAATAACTTAACTCTTGATTCAAAGGGATAATATGAGGGTGAGAAACTGAAAAGAGGCCCTGACATATGAGAGTAAGGCAAGGTGTGGGCAGTGATGTATTCAGCAAGTGGGACGTCGTCTGTTATTTCTATCTGAGGACATCTTGGAGCAACACCGATCCCTTCTCTCAAATAAATTCTAGAGGAAAGGCACATTTTCTGTCCGTCTACAAGGTGCTCAAATTTGTTCTTGGGCGAAAGTCAAGGTTAGGAAGTCAGGGTGGATGGTGCGTGTGCAAAGTTCCACACAGGGGAGGAAGGTTTGCACCCTGTGTGTGCGGCTCGGTTCAGGATGCTAAAAATCTTTCGATAAAGTTAGCAGAAAGACTGAACTAAGTGCATCAAGTTGCCTAAACATACAGTCAACTCTGCTTTTGGAGCTTGCATGTTCTCCCTGGGTATGCATGGGTTTTCTCCATCTTCTCTGGATTCCTCCCACAGTCCAAAAACATGCTGAGGTTAATTGGTGATTCTAAAATGTCCGTGCCGGTCTGTCTCTATGTGTAGCCCTGTGATCGACTGATGTCCTGTGCAGTCAGCTGGGATAGACTCCAGCCTCCCGGTGACCCTAATGAGGATTAAGCGGGATATGGATAATGGATAGAAATATACATATATGAAAAGTTTACAGATTGGAGGCTTTATAGATTTTATTTTTACTTTTTTTTTTTTTAATATTCTGATTATTCAGATTCAGAAAACTTTTTGTCCCCAGGGGGCAATTATGTTGGTAAACAGAATACAAATACAAGCACTATATAATCTCATTTGTAGGAGCCAGGGTTGCCATACTAGAGTCAACAGAAGAAGCTGTAAAACTGTTAATTTCACATGGTGACAGTTAACTGGTAACATACCATAAAACAGAAGGATTGTTGCTATGGTTACTTGTTGTTTCATATACGTGGCACATTGATTTAGAATAGTGGATAAAGGTGATAAGTGGAACTTTCTATAACGTGTTACGTGACCTAAATTGTCACCTTGTAGCCAATTATAAAGAAATATATGCAGCGACTACAGTATCACAGCATCCACAGGTGTAGCAGGTTTACCTATTTATTTGCTAATAGGCTGATGTCCAGAAGTGCTCTGAACACTCATAAATAACAAACAGGCATCTGCAGACACTGACAGAATGAGTTATGATCGAGTGGGACCAATTCAGGATGTGCTTATGCTGTTTCAAAGGGGAAACTCCAGCAGACACCCTGAGAAAAAGCTACAAAGATGGTAAAAGGGAGAATTATAAGAAGAATAGGCAAACTTAGGTTCAGCAGAGTAAATGCACAGTAAGACCTTCTTGTCACCAGAATAAAAACCTATGCTTACTCTGCTGTATAAAGGGTCCGCTTCTTCCTATTGTGTTTCAGGACTGCTGCTTTTTCACTCCTTGCGAATGATAGCTCTTTCACTACAGCTCCTTGAAAGAATGTAAAAACAGGGAGATGTGTGACATTTTCAATGGTATTACTGCATAATTACTTTCAGTTCAGTGCTCAAAGCTGCTGCTGCTGCATCTTTGAGTCGCTGCCATTTTATCTCTGGTTGCTTACATTTTGAAGTCCTGATGTGGCATCCATATCACAACCAACATGTTGGTTGTGATATGGACAGGCAGATAAATGCCTCCACAGCTCAACTGTGATTTGTCAAAGCAATTTATGTTTCGGTGGGAGCCTACTCCTCCTCTTAAACAAGCCAAAGTACACAACAGTGAGTCTCCATTTTAAACACAGTCTGTCAAGAAACAGTTCTCAACATAGCACAATAGGTTAAAGAATACAGTGGCGCTCTCTAAATCTCCATTAGCCTATTTCTCAGACTTCTTACCCTGCATTAAAATTTAAAAGCCTAGAGAAGCAAAATGCACAAATATATCAGGTGCAAGCAAAAAAATTTATAACGTGGGCTGTCTTTGATTAGCCCGAATCCTCGTGTTGTGGCTAAATTTGAAGCCAGTGTTCTGTCGAAGGCGTGATAAGGTATGAGAAAGAAACGATTTGAGTTTGAGGCCAGTAACTGCCATTAATTTCTTCCAGCCCTTGTGTGCTAAAGGTAAGTATTAAAGATAAGTGGCTTAGCCTGATTACCGTTTAATAACTAAGAGGTGTCATAATTAAATTTCCATCAATCATGGTACTCCGCCTCTAACAAATGTCTGAATCATCTGAATCATTATGCAAATTAATAAGTAATATTCTCAGAATAAATTGGGCTATTAACCAGTGGTACATGCTCTATCAGGTTCAGCTCAGTGGCACTGGGTTGTGTGTGTGGTCTGCACGTGTGCTATGGCGTGAAAATGTGTGTCATGTAATTGCAACAAGTACACCCTAATTTTTTTTTTCCTTTCAGAAACATGCCTACGCCGTCGTGCTTCAGGCTTGTTGCGCCACTGAGCTGTGAATGTCAAACATGAGGAAAAAGGAATGCAGGCAAAGTAAATAGCAGTGAGGAACATGGCTCTCTGCAACCTTTTCATTAGGAAAAAAGCAAAGTGGAAAAAAAAAAATCAACTGAGCAAAACACCTACAGTCATTACAGCTGGAAAGAACGCAGTTATCAGAGCAGAGAAACTTTTAACGCTGCTGACTGAGGCTTCAGGAGCATGAAGGAAGGAAGAGCAGAGAGAAAAAAAATAGGGCAAGAAAATATCAATATGAGATATGAACGATGGTGGGTGCTCCCTCCCTTTAAAATGCTGGTGGCGGGAGCCACTCAATATTCATCGATTAGAGACGCTGCGTCGGCGGGAGAGAGAGCTGACGTGCAGGGAGAATGCTCCTCATCGAGTTCTTCTTGTTTTTCTAACCCCGCGAATTAGTTCTTTTGTCTACAAGGCAATTTATTTCAGAGATAAAACAGCCTGTGGTTAATCCACAACCTGGCAGCGCCTTTTGCCTTTGTTTTTGTTTTGATTTTGTCTCTACTTATGCACAGGGTGTAAATTAAGGTAGACTTGCAGTCACCCTGACCCTGATTGGTTCCACTCTCGAGCTGAGGTGTCTGCTAAAAAAATAGTTAAGTGTTGAAAGACTAGTGAGAGGTGGATGTTTGAGATGTTTCCTGTATTCTCAATAATAATACACGCTCTTGCTATGGCAGGTGAAGGTACTGCTACATCTCAGGTGTGCAGCTATGTCTTTGCCACTCCCTCATTGTCATTGACTGTATTGTCTCTTTTTCTATTCTTTGTGTGTGGGGCCTCTTTATCCCACTCAAATGATAGTATAAAGCAGCTATATTCAAACCATTTCCACATCTAAAATCTACATAGCACACAGCAGCTCAGAGGAGAGACAGCAAGAGTGAAAGGAGGGGGTAAGGGAGGGCAGACTCTGCCCAGCAGGTAGCTTCTGCAAGAGAGACAGAATTTAGCTTTGTCTTCCTTTGATTATCACTGGATGTTAGCTCTCTATCTGTGGCCGCCAGCTAAGCTCCTCAGCTGCCTTTTCGTTATCAATCTGCTGCTTTACTTCATGACAGACACACAAGCACAGAATACAAACACACATGTACTATAGGAGAAAGAATAGAATATGCGTGCACAAAAACACACACTGCTCTTAACTGTCTGTCTTTCACATGACACTTTTCTTTCTGTTTTATCAGCTGCTGCTTTTCAAAGTAAAGAATCATAGCTTTCACATGAAAGGAAGAACTTTCACACCTTCCACCTGCTTCTCTCCTGCTCACTCATTCAGCATTATCTCTCTTGACTGTGCTCGTGCCATCTGCTAGATTAATTGATCAAAAAGGCTCAGAATGTTCCTCGACGTTTGCTTGATTGAATTTGGGACAGCCGGAGCCTTCATATTTTTCACCCCAGCTTCCCGTGCCCCTCTGCTACTTTCACACACTCCTCGTCTGTCTCTTCTTCACTCTCGTTCTACCTTTTTCATTGTCGCTCCTCTCTTTTATATTCCTCTCCATTTTAACACCTACACGCTTGGTAATAACCCAGATAGTATATCACACAAGAGGAAAAACGACATTTATATGCCGAGGAAGAAAAAATCCTCCATCGGATTTGTTCCGATGTACCCGTCCAACGAAAAATAGAAAAAAACTGAGCTGAATGAACCGTAGGAAAAGTTGAAGATCTTCAGCTTGAGGCCTCTGAGATCAAACTTTCTGTTTTTTGTCTTTTAAAAGGAATTATGTTCTGCCACATTATAGCTTCCTGTCCCATGGAGCATGGCGTAGATGCAGGGAGCCCCTCTGGCCAATCAAAATACCAACAAAAGACCCTGAATCAAGAAAGAGCTGGGACACCCATGTGTTTGTGTATTGGCATGTGCATTAGAGCAGAGACAGCTTTTTTTCTTTTCTTTTCTGTAATAGCATATCATTGCAAACAAGTCTCTGTGTGTGTGTGTGTGTGTGTGTGTGTGTGTGTGTGTGTGTGTATTGGACAGACTTTGTTAAACTATTGTTTTCCAGCCTGATAACCCTGCTGCGAGCATCCATGTAGCTCAATGCTCTGCTATCAAACTGGATCTGAGCGTGAGGACCACGCTGGGCTGGCTGAGTTGTAGAGTGAGACTCCAGAATGAAGTGTATGTATGTATGTATGTATAGATAGCTAGATAGTTCACATCTTACAGTTTTAGCTCATCATCACCCAATGACTGAGGAAGATGGAGCAGGTGGTGAGTCGTGATGATGAGACTTGTACAAAGCAAGGACAAGTAGTTGCTTGTGTGAACATGTGGCATCACTTCTGCTCCATCCTGCTGCTATTCCCTGCTGTTTTCTGTTTGTGTGTAACTTTGTATTCACTTGGGATTTGAATTTGGGTGTATGAAGACAGGTATGACATGAATTCCTTCAGTAAAACTTACTTTGATAACAGTAATTTCTATGTTCACTCACCCTGTTAACATGCAGGGATACATGCCAACCATCCATGCTCTTTTTCCACCACTGCAATGCGATATATGATCTTACACCCAGTACAGAAATGTTTTTTTCAGGCCATAAAGGGGGAACATTCAAATCAAGTAAATATTTCAGAATTTGGATGCAGCCTGGAAGTACAGTCTCAAGTAATATGTTCCACCATTAAATGTGTGTAGGGAGGGTTTCAAAGTTACAACCCATGAAATTATGGTCATGGTTGATTTGGCAACACTGATGTTACTGTGGTAACAGCAAGCACGGTTTAATACTACATCAAAGACTCCTTGAGCGGATACTTTGTCAGACATAACCTGCTTGAGATTAAAAGCCAACTTGTGCTTTTTCAGTGAAGTGCTTTTAATGTGAAGCAGCAACAAAAAAATGTGCTAGCATTAATTTAACAAAAATATAAAACAGTGCAATGAAACAGTGCAACACAAATCTCAACTGAAATTATAACTTTAGTTATAAAACAAAAATGTCATTGACTGTTCAATATATATTGCTATATACAGGTTTTTACTCAGTGCTACACATGACTGTAGAGTTTTATAGTATTTTTGAGGGCCAGAGGGTAACTAGAGCATCAGCATTATCTTTGATTGTCAACCCTAATGTCGTTACATTCAACCAAAGAAAGTTTTTTCTTAATAATAAAATGATTAAAAAAAATAAATTAAAAAGCTACCAGCTCCTTAAGTCCTTCAGCTGTGAACTACTAAACATTGTGTCTCAACAAGACACCAAAAAATGGATTGAAAATTGTGTTTACGTTGTTAAATTTGAACAAATTTTTTACTAAAAATAACGGACAAAAACAAAATGTGATTGAAATCAACATGGATGTTAAATACGGTGACGATAGCTGCTTCACATCAACATCCCAAAGCACAGCTTGGCAGAGCGGCAACAAACAAGTAACAGAGAGCCCCTCAAATTAAACTGAATCAGTGACCAAGACAGTCCTACTCATTCCTTATCAGTGGAACAGAATTAACATTCATTAATGACATCTTGTTTATTTAGTTCAGAAACTTTTTGTAAAACTTCTTGTTCCGACATTCACACCAAGCTGTCTAACATCATGGGAATAATGTATGCAAATTTTGATTTAGTTTGTTGTTTCCTTTCAAGTCTTGCCAATAAAAGTGCCATGTTCTTGACAGAACAAAAGCAAAATATGGGGTGTATCAAAGAAAGCGAAAATGTATGTAGTCAGGGCGTCAATTTGGAAGTGACATTCAATGTGCGGTATTCAAAACTCATTTGTAGACACAGCTGTGAAGACATTCTCCATCAAGCAGCTTTGACGTTGCGGCTGAAGAGGGAAAAATTGGGCCTTATCTTCACGAACATGCCAACCCAGCTCGACTGTGATCAGGAGAAACAAAGAAGATTGGAGACGGTGAGGAAAAATAGTCCTGAAATAAGCCTCCAGGTTTGCTACCGATATTGATATAACAACTGTAGAGATAGAGAGAGAGCAAACACACACACACAGCTCAGAAAAGGAGTAAGGATTTTTGGGGAAAAAAGGAAGAGGCTAACTCTCAGAGATCAATAAGAAGTGTGTATTTGTGTATGCCTGTGTGCATGAAAAGGAGGAGAGACAGACAGAGGAAGAAAAATGCAATCAGTGTGCGTATGAGGTTTCTCCAGACTGAGGATTTGGGTCATTTGAAAGAATATGGCTGAATCAGCAACACTGCCGCCACCGCTGAACTTAATCTACTGAATAGTCCTGCAGGCGGAGACTGAGTGCGAAAGAGAGGAAAAGAGGAAGTGAGCGAAGGAGTGAGGATGTCAAATGGGAAGAGAAGGAAAGCAAAAAGACGGGAAGAGAGAGGAGAAGATGAAACAAAAGAAGCAGGAGATGAAGCAATAGATACAGGCAAGACGGGAGTGGCCGAGAGGGGAAGAAGAGAGATGGGGAGAGACAGAGGAGGCGAAAAGCAGTGGGTGAGAGATTTATCAGAGGAGACGGCAGGAGCGGGAGAGGAGATGGAAAGGGGAGAGAGGCAAAGCAAAAGAAAGAGATAGAGGGAGAAGGGGCAGAAGTGGAAAGAGGGAAAAGGAGGGGATGGGGGAGAGATATGGGCACCAAACAAGAGGGAGATAGAAAAAGCTCACCCACTGTCTGCTGGCTGCTCACTCGTGGATTGTTCTCCCCATCAGATTAACAAGAAATGGGGTTGAGAAGTCTCTACTACCCCCTCCTCCATACCCTACAACACTCCTCCTCTGAGGGGGTGTTGTGCTGCTTCTTATTTTCTTTTATCTTCTGACATTAATACCCATTTTCTCTGTCTTACTTGCATTTACTCATCCAGCTGTTCATTTCAAACATAGCACATGCAGAAACATTAACCGTTTTGATTTTGAATCCAGCAGTGGAGAGAAGGATCGGAGAGGTAAATCACTGATCCTCCTGTTCTTTGCATATTTATGAACAAATACAACTTTTCTGAGACACAAATTCAGAATGATTAAACTGAAGGCGCATAGTTTGCTCTACATATGTTGAAATGGTAAAGCGATTGCTGTCGGCTAATGTTGCACCACAACCCTAACTGGCAGTGGATGCCAAACAGCAGAAACCCAAACATGTCAATAATTTAGATTTTTTTTAAATGAGTAGCATGAAAAATGTTGTAAGCACAGCTGTGAGATGATAGAGGAAGCATAATATCTAACCAAGAATAGAACTGGGAAAGGAAGGCTTGCAAAGACAATGAAGAGGGTAAAATAAAGGAAAATGTTTTACAGATGAGAATAACAGAGCTGTCAGCCAAAGTGCTCATTTTTTTAACCAATGCATGTGTTGTGGTTTTAAATGCCATTTCTTCCACATTTTTCATCAGAATGACTACGTTATTGCTCCATCACAATGTCTGACATTTTTGACGCCAGTCTGTGGTCACCTGCAGTCAGCGCTGCAGTCTTAGAAAATAGTGGTAGCCACAAAGTTTGACACAGTTCAGTGTAAAAAAGGGTTGAAAACTGTGCAGAGATTCAGAAACATACCACAGAAACACCTGAAGAGAAAACACACAGGGGTTAATTAGTGTGGCAGCACTAGATCTGCTCACTTCTCTCCTTCTCTCTGTGCACGCATACGACACTGAATTTAAATACAAACTGTCGATCAAACTGTTCTCTTTTTGATACTTCTCTGTTGTATGTTTCTCTTGTGCTTGTCATCAGACAGTAGAACAACACGGCTCACGGAGACTATATGTTAACCACCAACCTATTCCAAGCTACTGCTCCGCACCACTAAAATCCTGACTTTAAAATCACATCATCCTCCTAAAAACTCAATGTACACAAGTTTCAGACAATTGATGAGCTTTGAATTTGGCTAGGTTTACAAAAAATACCAAGCTACTACCGAGGAAAAGAGCAATTACACAAGAAAGGAAAAAGTTATCGTTTCAGTTGTATTTGGTGGCAAGACGGACTTAAATAATAAATACTCTTTTGTACTTATTTTTTCATGCTGTAGTTCCTAGTTTAACTCTGTGGTTTTGTAATTTAATACGTATATATTTGCTTACAATTCATATAATGCTGCATTGTACAACGACATACAGATTCTTGAAATAATAAAATTTTCTGCCTTGACTTTAACAAGGTCCACCTTCTACATTTTGCAGCTCTCAAACATAGTTTCTTTTGCTACATCACAGTATGATAGTCCATGATCCAAACAAATAAGATGAATCTGTTCAATTCAAAGGTGACCGTAAACAACAATAGGCCTCTGACACACCAAAATAGAAGCCACTTTTTCTGTTTTTTATCCTTGTACTTTCCTACTTTGACATGCCAAAAAATCTATCATGAAAAAGGCCTACAGCTTCCATCCACTAGTGACAGCACTGAGCATAATGCTGTTCAGACTTATGTTCGTGTAAATCTAGGTGTCGCAAACACATTGTTCAAAAGTATTTTCACGGTCAGAGGTCTGGAATGACTGAAAAAAATGACTTTCAATCAACAAACCTTCGAGCAAAATACATTCAAGTTCAAGACAGTCACGGTAGCAAAAATACATTCAAGCCTACAGTAACACTAATGGGACTGTTTGCCTGCAGCAGGCTGCATCAGTGCGGCCCCTGAAACTGTGATGACGCTACAAATGTCATATCTCTGTGATTGGGCTAGCATGAAACCAAGGCAGACACAGCTCAGAGGGTTAGTCTGTATTTTTTTCTGACTCACACCTATTCTTACATTTACACTACAAACTGTGTACTAGACAAAGCGAGACACATTTAGAAGCTGCTAACAAATTCTCTGTAACATTAATGTGTGACATTGCAGAAAAAAAACAACACTCTCAGGCAGTTAATGTTGCCATGACAAGCCCCATTAAAACCACATTCATCTGGGGACAAAATTACTGTGAATAATGTAATGCCACTAACAATTTACGGATCAATAGAAAGTTTATTTCCAATGATAAAACTTCATAGGGTATTGTTTTCATAACACAAGTTATAGACTGAGTTATATATAGGCAAAACATTGCAATTAGTGAGAATTATTGTCTTCTCACCCCAAATGGCTATGCCAAAGCAGCTGTTTTTCATGAGGTATCCTCACCCAGCATTTGATATGATATCACTGTTCAGGGAGTGGCCACAGTGCACATCGGTGGGAGCTGCCGCATATTATATGCAATCCCTCTTATATCATAGAGAGTGCATCCCTCTCTTTCTAGAGCTTTGACTTCTGCCAAATGATCCAATGTCGACTGTGCACCTCAAGAAACTCTGCACATACAAAAAAATGATATCCTTTGCAAAAAGTATTGCGCAGTTTACAGTTAAGACAAACAGCTAGCAGGAGGCTCTGCACCAATATGGGCTGGGCTATGAGGTTAGAATAAAACAATCACTCTGTCAATAGTATTGATCATTGAATGTCAATTGGTTAAGATATCTGTGATGTGTGGCAAGTAAACTGCACTTAATGAACCCTAACACCACTAAGTCTCAGAATTCTAAGTCATCAGTGTTATTTTTGGAAATCTCTAAGGTGCCTTTAATGCCATAAAAGTGACATAGAATTTATTTATACTATTTGCAATTAATTTGGGTGTGTTTTAATTTTGGAAAAAACAAACCACATTTAAATTAAAAAAAACAAACAAAAAACATCTGACTGGCCTTGTAGGATTTGTATCTTATTAAAGATTATCTTTACATAATTGGTAATACCAAAAACCATGTTGCACTGTCATGTTTCTCAATGGAGCCTGACATGACAACGGCACGAACCTGGGCTAGATCCAATCATACCTGTTCAGCTGGAAAAAAAACAACAACTTGACAAACAAGTATTCTGCTCTGCTTTCGACAAATTGGATGGAGATTTGCCATCTAGAACCCAGCTCATGAACACCAATCTTGTTGCTCTTTCCCCCACTCTCTCTCTCGCTCTCTCCCCATCTCTCTCCGTCTCTCTCTGTGCTTTCAGTTCTGTCTCCATGCCACTAGATGGCAGGCACGATATGCCCCAGTGCTACTGCTGAACGGTCCTCTCCCTTTGCTGAGCCTAATGGCATGTGGCGGCTGGTGCCTGTGAGTAATGCCGCAGGAAAATGCGTTCCATAACCTATTGTTCTTATTGGAAAAGAGGAGAAAGAGAGGAGAGGGACACAAACAACACAAACAAAAAAGAAGAGAGAGATAGAGCGGAAGCAGGGGGAAAGAGAAAACCAGTGACACCAGACAAACGCTGTGGGTGAAGCTTGTGCGGTCCAATCTTCTGACAGGAGGGTGGGGAGGGTTACTGAGAGACACAGAGGCAGAAAATGGTCTGCTGATGTAGTTGGGTGTATTTAACACTTGTGAAGACACCACCAGACACAGCAAAACAAACACAGCACATCATCAGCTCAGAGATGCACAGCTTTAACGCAGAAAGCCTTTTTGACACTGTGTATTAGGGTATATTTCAGATTTTTAAATTCACTGTTTTAAAGTACAAATCTGCTTGCGGTATAGGCTGAAGCAGCTTCTGCAAACTGACTTCTTTCAGTACTACATGCCACTGTATCTGTTCCTACTAATGAAACTGTTACACTTGGCTCAATACACAAATCAATGCCCAGGTTAAGACTTTTCTTCAATCTTTAATAAGTGCCTCCTGCTACAAGAGCAACTCTATAAAATGTTCACACACACTACTTTTCCTAATTAAAGTTGTGTTACTTTTGCATTTTAGGGAAACTTAAGATGCTGAGCCACACATTTTTGCAAAACTGCCTCCCTAGTTTTCCAAAATAAAAGGGAAGTCTCCAGTGAAGCTAATGGGCTGCAATTAGTCTGAGTTAATGACAGTGAGTTACGAATATGTTTTACAAATTTATGGACAAATAAACCCAAAAATGTACAAATATGCACAAATAAATTGGATCCAAAAGCAAATAAAGCAGAACTTGCAATAATTAGATTCCTACTGATGAATTCTTCCTATCTTCCCATCCCACTGTTTGGACCAAGTCTACAAGAAGCAAGTGGATCAATCAACTTGAAGGCTGCGCAGTGCATCTAAAATCTCTAACTGGAGTCACACAGCAGGACTGAAGGCTTGCATTTTATGAGGGAGTGCAGAACACAGTGTGATGATGCAGCGTGGGATCTGTACGAAGCCCACATGAACACAGTGTGAAAACTCCAAGAAATGTATAGAGCTGCATGTAAACACTGCAAAGTGATGGTCATATTGATGAGACTAAATTCAAAGCAAACTCTGCTTAGCTTAAGTGAGTACTGTTTACTTAATCTTTTGTTTGCTCTTAATTATCTGCAACTTCGGTGCATTCCCATTCATACTATTGGACTAAATCGAGCCAAATATGCCCTATGGTTTTGATCTCACACACATTTAAAACACACGTTTATGCAGCTATCACCCCTGATTTCCACCCACATGTACAGTAAACACTACAGCAAGTCAGCATCGTGGAAAAGGAAGACTAGTACCCATTTTCCACAACCTGAACACGTTAAATACCCTCTCCGCTTTTACCAAAATCTGCTACATGGCCCCCTTGGTGTCTTTCTTACACATCCTCTTCTTTCCTTACTCTCCTTCTTTATTCCCTAATGTTGGCTGAGATGAAAAGCAAAATACCTTTGTTTGCTCAAAAAGAAAAAAAAAGGGGTGGGGGGGTGGGGGGGTTTGCTGGGGTTCGGCTGGTGGTATGACTCATGTGCCAGGCCATGATTTCTAGATCGTTATATCCTCCTGAGAAGCTTCTGAATACAGCTCGTACAGCGGAGGAAAAGGCAGGAAGCCGATTCACTGGAATTTACTTTCCCTTATATCCCCACTGCTGGCTGAATAGGGGTTCCCCATTGAAGTGCTTGTGACCTTTGGAAGACAGGGGCAGGGGTTTGACAGGGCTTTTTTGTCAAATTGGGCACACAACGAGCAGATGCACAGTGAGGGCCCATTTAGTGGCTGCAACCACTGCATGGGAGATGCGGAGCTGTGGTGCCCACACTGTTTTGGCTACGAGTTGTCAGCTGCTGAGCTGGAATATTTATATAATAATATATTTTTGGAGGACAGATAGTGCACACATAATGAAAGCATAAAAATAGATTACATACAAGCATATTGTCAACCACGAAAATGAAGGCTTTAAAAAGAAAAAAAAAAACGCGATGAAATTAAGAAATATGAGTAGCATTTTAAAGCAGAAGTAATTAGATTTTTGGCCACAAGCAGAGCAAGCATGACCACCACCACTACAACACTGACATATTAAGAACTTGTGAAGTTCACATGACAAATATGTGATCAAACTGTTGTCCACACATCCAGTAGATACAGTCATCAAATGGCCAGATTTTTGTGTTGATCTGTAAATCCAATATTGACTCCATTCAGCTTGCTTTGGTTTGCATCCAGCACTTTAGCGGCTTAATGCTCTACTATGTTCACTAGTGCTGGGTTAAGATTGCAGTAATAGATTTTGAGATTGGTTGTATCATGCACATGAGAAACTTCTCAGAAATTCTTCTGTCTGATCTCAGACATGCACTCACTACAAGATTGGGAAAATAGTGGCACATCACACTCTACAGAATGATGTTAAGATTACCATGGCAAAGGGAGCAATCAGGGAGCAGTGTGAATCCTCACAGGATCTCATAGGGAGGCAGACGCAAACCAAAGGGACACTCTGGTGCAGCGTCTTGTTGTAATGCTAATAACACTTTCTGGTGACAAAAAAATAAAAGCAGAAGATTAAACATTGAGTCCGGATGAGAAAGCGTTTACTAAGATGCTGTCCACACAGTTTGTCTATTTTTCTGCGAGAACTACAGCAGGATTTTAAATATCAGTTTTAATTTCTGTATACCACTCTGAAGGCTCGTGTTATAATTGTAACAATCCACAAATGAAGCCCTAAATACAGGGCTATAGACTAACTTTTCATTGGTAGCACTGGTGCAAGCAACTCTCTGTTGTTCACACCTTCCACCTTGGCACAGGTGAAACACCTCACTTGCTGAACATCTGCTTATCGATAGACATTTCATTTACTGATGTTCCCAAAACACCTCACAGTGCAGGCTGCAGTAGATGCTGCAAGGTGTTTGCAGTGCTCTCAGACAGATGTGTGAGCTAAAACTCCTTAGAAAAGAGTGAAACAGGGTGTTTTAATGTCACATTTGCTCGAGATGAAACAGTGATTTAATCCACAGTTGCCGATTTTTGCGTGAGCGGAGAAAATAACACATGTAGATGCAGATTTTTAAATGTTGATTGTGCTCATACAATGGTGGAAACTAAATCTTATTGTGATGAATATCCATTTAACTTTGCAGGAATTGTAATTTAATGTGTTTCATTTTTTCCTTCACAAGTTCAGCCAGTATCTTTATGTCTGCACCTGTTCTATGACCATCAGGTGTGTCTGAGTCGGATCTCTCCTCCGGCCACCTCAACTTTCCTCAAGTTTTTTTTTTTTTTTTTTTTTTAATAATCAGCTACAGGCTGCATTATCTCGAGGACACACCACAGCTAAATAACTTGACGCGTCAGGCAGGGACAGACTGACAGAGCCATGGAAGAAATAAAAGTAGTAATTTCTACTACTATGGCTAACTCAGTAGCGACTTGTGCCGGTTATAGAGACATCTGAACAGCCTAATAATCATCATTTACTCCCACAAATGCAACCAGTTGAAATTTTAACTCACACATTCTCATAAAAGGTTGCATATGTGACCATTTTAACTACGAAATGTCACGTTTGATATTGTCAGGGCAACTTTGATGAGTGCAAGGAGTTTGGGAGGTTTAAGACTAGATTTGTAAACCTCTTACACTCACATTAAAAAATAACTTGGACCAAACCTCAATTCAGATTAGTGATGTTGCTGAATAAATGCTGTTGAAAATGTAACCAATAAATACCAACATTTTCACTCTGCGGCTGCTAAAAACGTAGTTGATGACAGTGGTGAGGCAAAACAGTAAAGCTGTTTAACACAACTGGAAAACAATGATCTCAAAAATATTGAAATGCTCTGTGAGCTGAGGGCAGCAGCAGAGTATGAGGACTTTTTTGCGGGTTGTTTGTGAAGGGTAGGTTCTTCCATGCTGTAATGCCAAATAACCCCCGACCACACACCTCACGGACAATATCTGAATATCTTTCTGATGGACATGCACTACAACGTTTACACTGTTTATATACTGATTATTCTATTTTGCACTATTTATTCTGTTGTTTACATCCTGTTTAACTATTTATTTGTATTTTCAATTTTTAACACCCCCACATGTTGTAATACGGAAGCCAAGCAACGACATTCCGTTGCCAAAAACTGCTGTGTTTTTTGTGCAATGACAATAAAAGAAAGTCTAAGTCTATATAGTCAACTGATCCATTACATTCAATAATATATGCTATTAAAATGAGATTCTTAAAAACACCAAGGTAGGGATGGATGAAAAACATAAGGTAGCATGTGATTAAGGTGGCAAAATCAGTAATATTTAAATTCTACACAGTGCCTTTAAAATACTAGTATATCAATATGATAAAAGCTACCAATTGCTGTTATGATCTGCATGTCTGTGTTCCAATTGCCCCAAAAAAGTGAAATGTATTGATAATGAAGAAATGCTAAAGATGGCACCTTTAATGCACTTTGTCAGACTGATGGATTTATTCTCTCTCACGCTCTCCGAGTGCTTTAGATGCTTTAAAATGGCTTTCTCCATTTATATGTGCATAATCTTTTGTCAGAGTCTCTTCTCTCATTTTATCCTTCACTCAAAAGACCTGTCATCCTGAAATCCACTTAAAGCAGCTTCTTGTCAAAGAAAATCAAACTGACATATAGAAAAGTATTCATTCACTATGCATCCATCTGCCCTCTCTTCTTTTGTACCATTCTTTTTCATCGCCCTCCCTCATTTTCTTTCCATCTCTCTCGTTGTCTTGTTACTTTACACCCATGGGAGTGTGTAATTGCAGATCTAGATGTGGAATCGCACTTTTACTGTCCTTACATCTTTGTAGTGATAAATGCACTTACACCATCACATTCTGGGTTCATTTACATGACGGGCACAAAACAGGACACACTTCACTTTCACACATTTTCACATGATTCTACATGTGGCTGAAACACTCTCCTGCCAGGATGTTTGTATGTTCACACATCGATGGATCCGTGTACATCTCCATCCTCCATGTCACTTCATAACATGAGTGTGGTGATTTGTGGGGGGAAGCGATGCATCCCTATGTGTTTGCCAGATTCCAGTAAATGTAATGGATCCATATATCAGAAGCCGTGTGAAACATGAGGCCCTTTCACAAGAGTATGAAAAGGGAATAGAAGGAAGGTGTCTGAAAAGGACATTGAGAAAGTACATGAGGAGAGACTTAAGGTGTCAGACTACATATTTACAGTAATTTGGGAAAAAGGACTACTGCTAAAGATGGGGAGGTTGAACGAGCAAGATAGAAAATTAAAGGCAGCAGACTGAAGGATGAAAACAGGAAGGAAAAAAGTGTGACCAACAGATCTGCTGTGGTAAGGAAGACTGCTAATAGTCTTGGCAGACTTATTGCAGCATTTGTGTCTAACTTAACCACCTCTCTGTTTGGGTTGCCATCAGCCAACGTGTCTGGCATAGAAATTCTTCCTGTGTGTCAAAGTGCTAACTCTGAGTTGACCCGCCCCACTCCCCCCACTCCCTGTCTGCTCTTCCTACATCTCCATCCTGCAGTTTAGGTCAGTTCAATTATATTCTAAGTCAGTACATCAAGACTGAAAGTAAGAAGCAAAGAGATGAACAAAGATGATAAATGATAAAGCTCAGAACCAACCCACCATGCGGACAAAAGGGAGCTAAATGTGATCGGGGCAGCAAACATTCTAATTTTGTCTCAATTAAAAGGCAGTTCTGCCGTCTTTGCATGTGCATGTAGCCTCATCTAGCTGCTGATTTTAATCCCCGCATCAACTGACACAGTAACTGTGATGGCGCTTAATAAATGAAGTGTTATGTCTGTTTCCAATGCTCGTGCACTTGTGCGCACACACTCTAATCTGAAGCGACATTGACTTTAATAGCCACTTTAAATGCCTTTATTATTTTAAAGCACTTTATGAGTTGCCCCTGGCATGGAAGAGTACAGTATGAGATTGTGCTTGAATCTCAGCAACAAAAGCGGGTGCTGAGAAGTTTATGTTCCACCACCTTCAATTCTTGTGCCATTTTCAGGCTGCAGTGGTAGTACAGATTGAGAGCTAGAGGAGAATTCTGGTTTATTAGAATTTAATGAACATAATTTAACACTTATGTAAAGATGTGAGAACTGAGAAGCGGACTGGAAAAAGAAAATTCATAAATAGCATATCAGTGGCACAGAAAACTTGACTTTTAGTGATTAGTAGCTTCAAAAACGCTGCATCCTATACAATTCTGATAATGCAACATAGTAGCATTTTTCCTTTATTTTGCAAGTGTTCACATTCAGATTCAGATTAACTTTATTGTCCTATAAGGAAATTTGTCTTGGACGAAGTGCCACATCAGATCACTGCAATTTCAACAGCCACACAATCAATTCTTACTTCTATATAACCCATCAATACATTTTCAATCCAACCCTACAGTCTCATTGAGTGTTGAGTACAAATCATTTGGCTTGTTCACCACATTACTGACTGGCTGTTACTTTACGATTACTTTTACTGAAGGCTGTTCTAGTCTTGCTCTTTCAGACTTGCTATAGCGCTGCCCTGAGTGCATCATCATTAACTTTGGTGAGTTCAATGTCATCATAAATAACAGAATGATGACTATGAAATAGGATGTTCTTGACAACACATTTTTCACTACTTTCAAGTAAATTTAAATTTAGCCTAGGTCAACTAGTGTTGAAGTAAGAAAACAAAATCATGCATTACCAGTAAAGTCAGCCCAGTCTTTGAAAAATGAGCCAGTCTTCCACCTTTAGTATTCTTAAAATGTTTTCCACTCTTACAACATAAAGGATACTGCTGAACATGTGCATTATACTGCCAGTCACACCAAATGTGTATGCTGTACTACTAAGGCTGCATATACATTCAAACAACATGTAGGCAACGATACAAGCGGTCATCAGCACATACCAGGCCCAAAGCTAATTCCCATCATGTCATTTTTTCACATCTGTATGGGAGATTTCACTTCTCTGTCTTTTCAAGTGCAAAAGTTTTAAAAACCTTGAAGTGACCAGTCATGGGGACTCACCACCAAACAATGTGAAGTGCATCCATCATGGAAAAAGGACGAGCAAGGAGAATGAGAACAACACGGAGAGCGTTTGCAATCTTAACATGCTGTTTTAGTAAACACAGGTACTCTAACCTGTTTATGACCTTCCATCTAATCACTATTTTGAGTGCAGCTCATGTTTACTTTTAATGCATGACTAAGGAGCTTCTGATAAAACCATGTTGCTTATTTGAGCAGATTACAGAGTGACAAGACACCCTCCCACCCCCACTGTAGGAAGACGTCAGCAAGGCAGTAAAATGCTCCACACAGGTCAGTAAAATGAGAGGACACTTCCTTATCCTGATGGTTCTCTAAAAACAGGGGGGCTTTTCATTAAAAAACTCATAAATGGCACAATAAAATCCTGTGTCTAAACTGAAGACAGAGGAAGATTACCTCCTTCATGCCAATAGCAAGTGGAGAAAAATCTCATAGACACATCCATACACTTATCAGCTTCGAAATGACACAATGCTCATACCAGGGGGACTTAAATATTAATTCCCAGCCTGGTGAATATAAAAATAAATCCTTTTGCTAATCGTGCCGGGAGATGCTTGCCGGCGGTAAAAAGGTTTTGTGTAAATTACTAAAAGATTAGTTCCTTCGCTGCTTTATCTACAGGTCCAAACCGCAGAGGTGCATTCCTCAAGCACCTAAAATTCCTCTCTAACTTCCAGTCAGAAATATAAGGATTTACAGTGTGTGTGTGTGTGTGTGTGCTGTACATGTTCCAGCAGCTCCTTTGAAATCCTGTGATTGTCTCTGGTGAAACAAGATAGTGGTGGTGCTTTGAAGGTGTAAAGCTGTGACAGGATAGTATTACCTGCGCGAGATACCGCCACATGGGAAGTTTCCGGCCAGTCGGACGTTTGTCACATGTGACGAGGAGACGGCGTTTTCTCACGAGATTAGAGCGCATTAGCAGAGGTGGGTGCCAGTCAAAACAGCTGTATTTGCTTTTTTTTTTTTTTTTAATCTTTTGGCAGGAAACAAGCATTTGTAGCAAAAAAGAAAAAAAAATCATCTCTGTCACGTACCTACATCCCATAAATTCTTATTACTGGCCTTTTTAGTGGACATTTTGCTTTGAACATGATATTAAAAAAAATAAAGAGGCATATTTTGTATCATACACTCAGCAAAAATGTTGAGGCACCTTCACAGATTACCCCGTGCTTAAAGCCTCCCTTGGATATGATAATATACTGAGGAGACACTGAACAATGTACTTAATAATGAAATTGCCTATTTGCCTGGATGAGACAGTCATAATATCCACTAAAAAGCAGGAATCCTATCAGTCTCCACAAGTGACCAACATCAGCACTGTTCTGGTTAAAAAAAAGATGTGAAATTTCATTTAATGTCAAGATTGGCTTCTTCCTATTGCTCATAAAAGTTTATGTACAGCTTTTTTATGTTTTCTACGCTTGAGTACATGGCTGCCCTCGTGCTCTCTGTGCAAAACCTCAAGAACGGTTTCTTGCACGAGTCAGAGCTGATCAATTAAAAGCTTATTGATCCGTTATGGAGGCGGTGGGAGAGATAGTGGTGGGAAGGTGGAAATTACTTTGCCACATAAAACCTTTGCCCAATCCCACCTCCTCAACTTTAAATACACACTTGGAATTAATAGAAGATCCAATTACGCCAGCGCGGAGGTATTGTGCTATAAAGCCGTGCATGTGCATTGTGCTGATATGTGACACTTTAGAAATCCACGGTGAAGGTAATATAACCAGTTCGCAACGAAAGGATACATCCAGGTCTGAATGAAAATGTTTTTCAGTTGAGGGCTAAAACACATCTAGTTATCAAAGCCAAGTGCTGTATATCTTCACACAGGCATGCATTGCTTAGCATTGCTCAACATCTCATGGAGATTTGTTCACAGACATGGAGTGTATACAATTCTTATAGATCCTTTAGATGTGGATAAAGAGCTTAGGCCTACACACCTTTCTTTCAACCTCTTCATCCCTTGATTTTTCTTCTGTCTCCTTTGTCACTTGCTCACCCTTCTCCAGCACATGGTTGTACACACATACGCACGCACATATGCACACCCCTGGAGCTTAATTTGCAATAGAAGACTACTTCATTTGAATGTCTTTGATGTAGCGTGGCTTTGCTCAAATGAAGTATCTGATCCCAATTCCCTGGACAGATCCACGTGGGCGTATCGGTATAACCAACCACCACTAGCATCCCCATTCCACTGCCATCTCCTTTTCTTTGTGCTCCTCACCTACAATACGTTATTCCTCACCATACTGTCTACCATCTATCCCCCTCCTCCAATTCAAGTAATTTACAGTTTTAACAACCATGTTTACGTGCCTCTCCATCCAGGTAATTTATGGAGATGGGGTCTGGTGCTATGTCCCTTGGCGACCACTTGGCATAGACACGTTGGTAAACTCATCTTTGTGTGAAGGTTTAAGATTAAAGGTAAAATGCAGAAAGATGGACATGACAGAGAACCTTATGTGACCATGCCGGTGTTTTTGCATGTTCTCCGGAATTACAAGTCCTGTATACTTTTCATTCTTATACATGATTTGCATTGCATTTGAATGGTAGACAGAATATTTTGAAGATTTCCATTAGCTAATATGTACATTTGTTTCAAAATATGAAAATCATAGCCCTCGAATCTTACATTATTAATGACATCCAAAGCTTCAGAAATTACAACTGTATTGAAACAAATGAATTATAAAATCAAACACGATGAAATTCACCTAAAATTTGATATAGGTCAGTATGTTTCATGAAGTTGTTAGCTGTGATATAAACCACATTATTTATTAATTAAAGCAAAAGAGAAAAATGCTCACGATGACAGCTGCTGCAACAAGCTGCCACTAGTTGCAGCACTAAAAATCTTTTATCTGGTACACTGACCATTTTCACTTACATGAACAGGCACATAATTTCAGTGTGCCCAAAATGTTTTTTTTTACAGTGTCTTTAGGTGCCACATTAATAAGTGTGGCTGGTGGGCTTCTGTGATGTGGTATGGTATTATGGAAATGTTGTGATACGCTGTAAAGTCTGTTTATTAAGACGTACCAGAGGTTAAAGAAAACCACCATATAAAAGGCTGCCTGCTCCCACAGGAGAAAGGTACAACAGGGATGAGAATGTGCATTGAAAATGGATATGGAGCTACCTGCAGGGACCACTGTTGGGTTTATTACCGAACCGTCAGCAGTGCATTTACAATTACTAGGGGCTACTGGGATTCCAAATGAAACTCTCCACTGACCCCTCTCCCGATGAAAAGTGACGTGATGCCCCATGGTTTAGCCCAGACATCATCAAAAGCACTGAAGTCTTAAATGAGCTCAAATATTACTGTGTGACAGCTGGAAACCACTGGAATAGGACCTGCCAGAACAGTAAAGCAAATATAATAGCCTGAATGTAATAAGACCAACAAGCTGCATAATAGACATTAAAATATGTATATAAAAACATTAAAATACAAAATTGTAATTCACTTTTATCTCAGTTGTCCAAAATAACCTACTCTGGAACCCTCCTGCTGTGATAGAAATACCATCATTGGCACACAGGTAAAGAACCAAATTAAACTCCCTATAAAGCTTAGTAAAGCTGCAGGAAGCTGCATATCTGGCTGATAATTCTCTGGAGGGTCAAAATTACAAACAATGCACCATTTACATGCTAACCTGACATTGTCATTATATAAAACACATCATATTGCAGCTTTAAAGTCATGGGTTCAGGTATTTATGGGCTACACATTTAAAGGTTGCAAATAAAGCAAGGTGTATTTCTCAAACTGTAATTTCATACACTGAATGACGGGGTTTTGGAAATGGTGGCAGGTTACTCAATGGGTGACAAATGTCAGAGGCACACACATCCACACTGACACAGACATACTACTCCAAAATCACAGCAAAATCCAGTTGCAGTCTAATAAGGGGATTAAAGCACCCCAAAGCCCAGGTTTGTCATCGGCAGCGAACAAAAAGCAGAATAGAAAAGGCGAGCTGAAAATGTGCAGATTAAAAAGACAAATGTGCTCATATTTTCTAGGTGCTTGAGGTGCACGCATTGCTGGAGTGGCATGGAGTCTGAGTAAATATACACATGCACGTACATTCAGTCTCAGCACCATCTTGTGCCTTATTGGGGCTAATCCTGTGAGTACACCCAGACAGGCTTACAGATGCCCCTGTAGACTCTACCAGCATCGGCAAACACAGAGAGCCTTGCTGAAGTGTTCAATTCAGAGCATGAGGATGCAGCAGAAAGTGTTAAAATGACCAACATGTGCAAACAAGCTGGCAGTCAGCAGCCTCAGAAGTACTAATTATGATGATGAGGGAGTGGGCAAAAGCTGAGGCATATTAAATGGCATGTGTTGCACCACAGTATTAGTTCTCATCTGTTAAATCACTTATTAGTTAAGTACAAAAAAGTCTCTGCATTCTAATTTAAAATGATTAAGCTATGACTATAGCAACACTGTAACTGCTGCTACCGAGAGCAAGTTATGAAAATATTACCAAACCTAGGAAGAATTCTTTCAGATACTGTAATGATGCTGATGATACAATAATATGGTACTATTTTGTTCACTATTTTAACTCCTGTTTTGCTTTAAAGGCTTACAGTTCAATATAGTTGGATATTTTTAAAAATGCAACGAGTAAGTTTGGTGTAGCTTAGCACAAAGACTTAAAACGAAGGCACGCAGCCAGCCTGGCTGTACAAAGATAACAAACTGCCTACCAGCAACTCCAAAGCTCACTAATTAACATGTATCTAATTTGTTTAATCAGTAGCACACTGTGGGGTTTCAGTCAGGGCCTTCGGTAACAAACTGCAACACCCCTTACCCCCACACAAATTTTTCCGATGAGTGCCAATTATTGCTGCAGTTGGCAATTACTTTCACTGTTGATCAATCTGTTAGGTATATTCTCCATTAATTGATTTGTTGTTTGGTCCACAAAATAAAAACATTTACAAGTATTTAGCAAAGCCCAAGATAATGTTCTCAAATGTCTTGTTTGGTCCACAAGATATTGAGTTTACTGTCATACAGGAGTAAACAAACAAATAAACAAAAAAAATCACATTTAAGAAACTGGAATCAGAAGATATAGATAATTTTTCTCAATAAATGACTCAAACTGAATAATTGATTAACAAAAGTGCTGAAAATTGTTTTAATAGCTGACAACTAATCAATTAATTGTTGCAGCTTGAATGTGTAGAAGCAGCCAGTGCAGCTACAAACAAAATGCACTACTGCCTTAAAACCAAAGAGACAGCTGATCTTCAACAACCACACTGCACAACACTGTGCATGACAGCAGCTATTGCAGCATCACCATCACATCTTCCTTTATGTCACTCAGCAACCAGATTACACACCACAGGGCACAAAAACAATAAACAGGTTTCCACAGCTGATGAAACAGGTGTCTGCCCGTCACTCACACAACTTCAACAAATTTAATATAATACAACCACAAGAAGAAAAATGAAACATGCAAGATAGGCCTGTATGACTTTTTTTTTGTCACTTTAGGAAGAATATTCCAACCAGAATAGTAATCTTTTGGCATGTGGAGTTGACAGCAAGTTCACTTAATGAATCTGAATGGCATAATTCAACATGCAGAATCAACACAGAAACCTCCAGCAATGCAAACACTTGAACACTGTACAGTATCGATCACAACATCACGGTACCTATCACTTGTAAATGTGATGAAAAAATACAGCACTCACCCACCACTTGTGATTGAAATCCGTCCTCAGTTCAGTGGTGATCATGACCTCCTCACGTTGAAGATTAATGAGTCACTCCTTCTATATGGATCCAAGAGCTGTATTTGTCCAGTTGTATTCCTTCCATGGAGGTTGTGTACACTAGTGGTGTTAAGATAAAGCATGTGAGAGTGCAAAGAAGTCCCATACTGAAAGGGAAACAGCTCATTTGGGCTCCTTCTCTGAAAGTTTGTCAAGTCATACATCAGTCTGGGCTGAGCTCAGAGTCCAGTAAAGTCCAGCTGTGCTCCATAGCTCTTATGCAAGGGCTGCTTGAAAAAAATGTTTAAACTTTGCAAACAGTGGTGACTCCAGCAATGCAAAAAGCAGCATTCTTTTGAAATAGTCAGATCGATTCAATATTTGTGTGGATTACAGCTGTGCTCTGTGGTGCATGCGCAGTGCTGGTCCTCCTCTGGCTGCGTTTGGCCTTCCACTGTCTGCATGAAGATGTCTTCAGATGTTATCTGCTTTGGCATGTTATGAAGCTGGTGTCTTCGACCTCTTTCTCTGTGGCATCATTCAGTATCTTAGCAACAACATGTATAGAGTCCCGGTTTTCCAGTAAAAACTACGGGGGTGGCCAAGTGACGTCAACATTGTAGTCAGGTAGAAAAGTTGGTAATTACAAGTAATTCCCTCCGTTCAGACACTGTCCCTTCGTCAGTCCCTGTCCCACAGACAGTCTGTCTCCTGTCCCACAGACAGTCTGTCTCCTGCGGACCCATAACGATGAATCAATATGACGCTTCAGAAGATGATGACATTTCTTTCTTTTTTTTAAATCCCTCGTTTTCTTGCGTATTTAGCTCTAAATCCAGTCTGCGCTCACTTCAAGTGAAAATGGTGATACTCAGAGGCCAAAAGCTTCGTAGCTGCCTTTGTGAAGTTGCTAAAACTATTCCATGTACACGCACTCCATTAAAAAAGTAAACATGGCTACGTAATTAGCTCGTTCCGCTCGATGCTCGCCGCCACAGAGGTCGTCGTTTCCCGAGGTGAAGTACTGCGCAAAAACCTTTGCTGGCCTCGGTAAATCCATTCTGCTCAGGTGCAGGTCTTCTAGTAAACACGTCTGTCTTGTCTCCAAACGGCTGCTGTGAAAAAGACACAAAGGGTAGTTTTTTTTTTTAATGGCCGTGAATATCGCTACAGCCTGCACCTGTTGAGCTCCCGCACAGTTTTGGAGCCGCGACACACCGCGAGATCGCTGGGCGGGCTGCCACTACACCTCACAACGTGATTGGCCGATGATAATGTCACTCAAAGTTGGGATCAGTTTGCATCTCATGGGTTTAATCAAAAGAAAACAATTGCACTGGTGCACACAGAGGCGTTAGTAGGATACTGGAACATCGCGAGCTCCCATGTAGCCATATAGACATATTTTCAAGTTATTTCAGAGCAAAATGAACATAAAGTGTGAGACACTGCAGTCTGGGAAATTAAGGTTGTGCGACTTTCTTTCAATGTTTAGAATGTTTCACAATAATGTCAAGCTTCTTTAAGTCATGCATTTCTTTCTGTAAAACTGCCAACATCTAAACATGTCAGCTTTGTGTCTACATGCACACACTGCGCACTTGTCCATAAAAATTGTCACAGTAATTTTACTAGATTACATTTAACTTTCAATGTGGAACAAGCTTGAACGGCCTGCAGTCCCATCATGGACCAACTCGTGCTTTGCACATCTGTGTGCTCAGACATTTGCGATTTTTAAAAGTGGAGAACAGATTTCTGCATGGTTCTGTTCATTCTAAAATAGGGGGTTGTCAGTTTGCCCTTCAGAAAAACAGACAAGGATATCTGCAGCTGGTAATAGTATAGTGTAGCATTGTCTTAATGTGATTGTTACTGATTTGAGCTGAGCACAGTGGATCGACATAGCACAGGATTTTTGGAGAAATCAGGACTGTGTTTGGGTTTTGCTGATGGAAAACATGTGCATATCATGGCATTCCCAAAGTCGAACACAAATATTTCTATCACAACTCTTTTAATAAAGGCGTGGATGATGGAGAATCAACTCACACAATCTCCCCATGCCGACCACTTGTTTTTCTGACACGTGATGTTGGCAATGTATGTCTACAAAAAGGGGAAATTTATGTCAAGAGTGCCCTTGTTCAATTGCAATAAAATGAGACGAACAGCTCAGACCAATGAGAATAATTGATAATGAATGTTATCCGAGTCTTCTCTTTTGAGTTCAATAAATTCCCACAGCATCAAAAGGCGGTGGGGTTCATATAAGCATCTCCATGAGATGCAGGTGCTGGTTAGAAGATAGAGTTCCCAGGATGCAAATTATAATCAGACCAAATCTGCTGTCTGTGTTGCTGACAAAAATTCCTTGGCCATAGGAAAACGTATCCATCAGTTGATAACTCTTCCACCACATTCTCTAGCCTTTCCTGTGCTTTATAATATTCATTCTCCTTCTTTCTGAAAAAAAAAAAAAACCTTCTCATATCCACAGCCTTCAGGCCTCACCTTAAAGAATTAGCTAGCTAGCTCCCAACAATAGCCAGCCTTGTAACTAGTGTGCTCTCTCTCTCAAGGCACAAGTGCCAAGTAGATTGAAGTCGATCTGCAGCTTGAATGATATACTTGCGGTTTTGATGACTCACATCTTATTGTGGAGGGCTCTAATGCATGATTGGAATGACAGATGAATAGATCCGGTGCTATTTTTTTCCTTATTCCTATTTTTGAGATCCGGGGCTATTCATTAAACATTCGGGGCTATAGTCTCAGATGCCCAGGCCTGTCATGTCACTGCTAGTGCTGGTTCAAGGAGCAGTGATGTGTTTGGATGACATTCTGACATGGACATAGATTTCATTTGAACATTGCGGGGATACTATAAACAGGGGACTAGCTGTCATCCCCCAGGAAATTCTGAGCGTCAAATACTTCATTTCCTGCATTCTGGTGCCCTTTTATGCATTCATTTGTGCCACTTCTGCATCAATACATGGTGGAAATGTCTTTGTTTCTGTAAAGGAAGGCACAAAATTGAGACACCAGGTGATAATTCAAAATATAATGGAAAATAATGCAGTAAGGCACTCAGGCATTCTGCATTGCTTTCAAATATTTACTTTCCTGCCGATCAACTTTTCCTATTTAACATGGTCCCTTAAGAGACAGCACACATAGGCATAGGCATGATTTAACCTTCTGGTATCTTTTGTGAGTTTTGTTTAGGACAGAAACCAATTTAAATGTGCATGTAGAATCTCTTCAATGATAAATTAATTCATTTTAATTAATTTACAGATCCCTGGACTTTAGTAGCCACTTATGCATAAAGGAAATCTCTCTTCAGTCCCATGAGAAAATAACCACATTCACTTTCTAGATGTATTACAGCAGCACACTGAACTAGTAATTAAATTCAGAAACATTTCAGACTCATCTCAATTGAACTATGAAAAAAATACACAATTTCTATAGGGCCAGCAGAGATGGCTTTGGAGCAACACAAGCTACACAAAAAATAAATTCAAAGATGACACATAGTTTCATGAGTCGTATAACAAAGTGCTTCTTAGGTCTTGTTCACATTATGGACATTGTGCAAAACAAACCTTTTCCTCTACATTCGGGGCTCTTATGCACACACAACATGTTTTAGATCATGTTAAATTGAGAATTTGGGAAACAACAATGTCAGTGCGCTATTAATACATGACTTTTTTTTTTTTTTTTTTGTGTGGTAGATTTGTGCCTTCAATAACAGCACTGACTACAGTGGATATAAATACTGCTTTGTTACCTATTAAGTTAGCACTATCAATTAGGTTTACTACTTAATATTACATGTCAGCATGCACAAATCTCTGTATCTGCAGTTAAAAGTACACAAAACTGATGAATGGCAGAACATTCCTTATGATAATTGATGTATCACTAATGTAACTGTATTGGCAGGTTTATCACAGTGTCTGCAGTCAATTTTGTATTCTTCTGTGAGAAGATGTTGTGTTGTGTGCACAGAATTTGTTTTTAAAACAGAGGCTGAAGATGCCGGTCTCTATGAGAGCAGTATCACTCCCCTCATTTAATTTTTCTTAGCAAAAAATCAAATAAGGGGGCATTCCCAAGACACAGCAATGCACTTTGACTATGGGTAATTTCAGTTTCAACACATCTACTGAATTTCCTTGATGTAAATGTCTATTTTCTCACATATTCACGCATACAGCAGTATAAATGAAAGCTGATATTAAAAAAATAAAGAAAAAAAAAACAGATATTCTTGCATCAACCTGCCTTAGCTCTTCATTACAGCTAAGTTTTTCCTCCTTGGAACCCCTTGTGTGATTTCCACCTCAACCGTCACCTGACAATGAGGAAATCTCACCCCAGATTTGCACTTTGTGCCACAACCTTGTTGACCTTCAAGAGTGAGCATGAGGTACTCTATCTGAAGTATTCATTCAGTGTGTTGGTATTTGAAGTATGGAGGGCAACATTTGTGAAACCAAAACGGAGAAAACGAGTGACAACAACAAGTGTGCCTCAAAATGAGGTGATGCATTCAAGTGTCTTATCATAAACACTCCTTCTGCGGCTTGATTATTCCCAGTCATTGATACTGAACCTGTCCTTTGACTGGAAATCGAACAGTAAAATAGACTTCACATATCTCCACTCTGTAGCTCATGTGTGGAAAATGTTGAATCTGTTTAGATCTATTTAAACACACTGACTGCAAACAGAAAGTGCTGTCACCGTAGCAGCCTACTTTAATTTGTTGTTTGCTTCTAAATTACCCTGTTCGCATACCTGATAGAGAAAAGCCGCCCCCTGGCTCTCCATTCGTTAGAGGCAGGGATTTCTGGAGTTTAGTTTTGATGTTGTCTGGCCTTAATTTGCTTGTTTACCTCTGAGGACAAAGGCGAGGCTGATAATGTGGCAGCAGAGTCATGGCCGCTGGCCCTCTTTGATGAGGAGAAAGGTCTGTTTGACTAATTACCCTGGTGGTCAGACCACTTGTTTTTTCAGTGCCATATTTTTATGTCTTCTCTCTCACACTCAGGTTATTTTTCTCCTCGGTTCCTGAGCACATGCACTGAGCCATGACATCTGAAGCAGATATTTGCATTTGAATTAGCACTGTGAATCACTACGTATTGATTACCTCTATTTTTTTTCCAAGTTTCACCCTTTGTTTAAGGGCATTTCACCCCCTTTCATGGACTCATTTCTCATCCTTCCCATTTTCAACTACTCTGTTTTCCTTCTCCGATTCCAAACTGCAGTTCACCTTGACCACAGGTCGCAGGGGAGGGGAGTAATGTGCAAAACATTGTTTGACATGAAATCCATAATCTCCAAAGTGGATCAAAGAACTCATGAATGCATAACTCAGCAGGGAGTTATTGATGCTTATTGTATTTGGGCTGTAGTAGAGGGAGAGAAGAAAAGACTGTATTTACATGGGAATTGTGGGATCATTAATCAGTCGTGGAAGACTGGGTAAACACTCAATGTAGCGCGTGCCTGCACTTTAATAGGTGTAGAGGCAGGAGATGATGATTGTACGTTTCACCACAAATAACTTACTTAAAACGTCACCTTTGAAGAACTGTACTTGTGGTGGAAACAATGGACTAAAGCTTGACTCAAAAACCATTACAAGAGACAAATTAGACAATAAAATAAAAATAACAACAACAATAAAAAAAAAAAACATTGATTCAATTCTCAGTCACACATTATTTGGTCACATTTTGACTAACGCTCTTACATCACTTGTATTTATCCAGTACTGACAAAAATGTTACTTTTCATACACATTTTGCTTCCATAACAAGTATTATTTCAGATTAATGAAATAATTCATCTAAAACACGTTTATGTGTTTATTTTGCCACACTGTGTCAGCAAAAACTGCATTTGCAAATCTAAAAGTTACTTTCAGAAAATTAAAGTACAAAAAAAATGTCTAAATGTTAGTAATTGCTTTGTAAACTAATTTTGATGGAGCCTATTTATTACATTTTTTTTTTACCTGCAAACATTGGTTTTCAATTAAAAAATATGGACTTGTACATTGCATATATCCAAAGGCTGTTGTCTCTAAATTATTTTCTTGTACTCTGAGCCAGAAATCTCCACTTCAGTTGAACACACAAACTCAAGCTTTCCAGTTTTATTCTTATCTATATCCTGAAGGGGTTTGTTCATATATCATTCATACCATGATTTACATATTTATACAGTATTATACTCCTCAAAACATGCCAAATTTTATTTTATTTTTTTCTGGCTATTAACTGCATTTTTTTTGATGTATTGTGTGATAAAAAAGAGATTTCCAAAATGCCCTCTGTAAAACCCTTTGCCACTAATATGCTAAGAAAAACGGACAAACAAATTGAAGCTGGCTTTAGCATTTAGATTTCTGTTCTGGAAATTAACAGAAATTAGGGAATTTTTTAATACATAGCATCTCATGGGCATATTTAAACAGAACATTTCAGGAAACTAGTAATACAAAAAGAATGCACTCGAAATTTCCTGTTGATACTTTAAAAATGTTCCCTTACACATTTATAGTGTTTTCCCTTAAGAATGAATTTGAGGACACCCAGATAGCTCAGCTGGTTGGAGTTATAGTCCCCTACGCCGTTAGCCTAGCCACGCTAGACAACCCACGGCAACAAATTTAATTCTCTGCCAGGGTGGGTCGAGTTACCCTCCATAAGGCTCGAGGCTGGATGCTCCTAAAACTGTCCGGACGAATCACCATGAAGTGTAGAGTCAGAAGGCGGGCGTAACGAAGTGACGACAGAGGCGCGATGATTCTGACAGAAACAACCGGCGCACAATAAACAGTTATCTTTCGAGGATGGAAAGATAAGAGTGATAAGAGAGAAGAGTGATTTGAAAGACAACCTTTTAGCCCGCCTCCCTCCCTGTCGAGCGTTCCTAGACCCTTGTGTCTTAAGAGCTGGGTCTAGCGCGGCTAGGCTACTACGCCGTGGTAACGGGTTTGAATCCAGCTCTTTGCCATTTACTGCATGTCATCTAACCATGTTTCCTGTCTCTCTCTCACTGTCCTATCTAAGAAAGGAAATAATGCCCCAAAAAATAGCTTAAAAAAAATAAGAATGAACTTGTGGTTTATGAGTGCTTCACACATGGGGCCATCGTCAGTCATGTACAGAGAAGGGGACAACAGAGTGTTTTATCTTTTAGAGGACAAAGACGGCCTAAAAATACCCACATTGTGCTAAAATGTGTTTCACATACATGACATACGACCACAGCAGCTTAAAAGGCGGCATCACATGACATTGGAGCTTCTTTCCTCCTTGGACGACTGTATCATTATGCCCCAAACTGAAATGACTGTTGCTATTCTCAAACCCACACAAACCCAGGAGGCACACAAACCCATTCTGGCTACAGCATGGCTATTTTCAGGAGTTGGGCTCCATCTTGTCTCCTGATGAAGAGCTTTGCCTTGACCACCTGCGCTCAGCGTCTGGACAAGCGAAACTCTGATTGCGAGGTGGATGGAGCACATACGTATGCGGCGAGGGAAGCGGCACCCTGCCGAGGCTAAGTGGCACTTCAACACGCAACGCACCCTGGGGGTTTGGCTCTCCACCCAGACTATGGGCACGACCATGATGCAAGAGAATGGGTTGTTGAAGGACACAGAGATGCAAACAGATCATTCAGACTAAAGCAGAGGGTGGCAACCAAGAGAAGAGATGAAATGTTTTCTAATGATGATAAAATCAAGACAGATTTTTTTTTCTCTCCCTTTTTAAGTGTTTCTCTTTGAAATGCTATGATTAAGATTTAATTTCAGACCAAAGCAATGCAGGGACTGCTTGTCTTTGGATGATTGTATGTGTGTTTATGTGTGTTGGGACAGATGGTGTCTGTGGGGGTGGTAAGTGATAAAGTGTATATCAACCCAGTAATGATAGTATTAGCTGGGAGAGCTGCAGGTGGCTCATCATGATGTTTGCCCACTAAACTGCTGACTTATGTCCCTGGGTTAAAACAATAGTCATCTACTGGTGAGTGGGAGGTGCAGTTGTTTTCTCTCTCATTCTCTCTCCGTTCTCTTTTATTATCGGCTGAAGAAGGAACTGGGCTGTGTTCATTTGTTTTAGAGACATGTAGCTGCACTGTGTATTGATTTGACATAAAAAGTGGACTTTCCACTGATCCGATGGTGAGTAAATGATGAAAAAAAAATGTTACAATAGCTGGCTAATAGAATGAAAAAGCAGCTCTTTTGGAATCTTGCATCTATCGCCCCATTGTCTAGATGATGTTTGATGATACCTTGTGAACACGGTGTGGAAATTATGGATATTTCCCAGATTAAAAGAAAAAAAAATGCTTAAGAAGCTACAGCAAAAGTCATAACATCAAATCAGGTGAAGGCAACTGGTCAGGTTGTTTCCTATGATGGGTCTGCATGAACACAAAGGGGAAGAAGTCCAGCCTTTAATTTGTGTCCAAGCTGGGCCAGTCATAAAGGGGCTTCTGACTGCAGGAAGTCTGTGTTTCTATTGCAGGATACGATCCAACAAATTCGATCAGCATGTTAACTCCAAACAATAAAACAACGACAATGGATGTAACTCTACCTCTATGAACATGTCACAAAGAGAAGGAGCAGGTTTGTTCTGTAGCCTATACGGAGAATTTCACACTGTTGATACAGACACTAGAGAGGAGAAGACTGTTTGACATTGAGGACATCAAGAGGGCAGAAAAAAATCACACTTGTTGTCTGTTCTGATGTTAACCAGTTAGCTTTTCCAAGTTTAACCAATCAGCATCGAGCCCTGCACAGCTCAGTAGGCACACAGAAATACCTACCCTAAAGCAAATACTGTTTTCTCCTGTGAAAACAGCCCTGAAAGAGGTTGTATGGGGGCAGTTTTTGCAATTGGAACACCCAAAAAAGTTTGGGCTGCCCTCAAGTTCCTGGAGTGAAAAATAACTTTATCTCTTCAAGTGTTTGTTACAGTGATGCTGCTCTGAATATTTTCCCAAGACAATATTTGTTTCCTTGTTCAGTCAGACACATCTGATTCATTTCTAGCAAATGGCTATACATTTACATTTTGAGGAAAAGGTCCTAATGTTTGCGGGAGACCTCAAAGACTAAAAGCAGACAGAAGGATGCGACTGAAGAACTAATCTCTCCTTAGCATACATAAAATCTTAGTTCAGTCAACAATACCAAAAACAGCAGTGGCATGAGTGTGTCTGCAATAATAATAAACACTGCCATGATGTAAAGGATACATTATATATGCAAATATGCATGGACTTCAGTAGCTGTGGATGAGCCAGAGATTGCTAAACACAACCTCAGTGTTCTGCCTAAAATAAGACTATATTTAATGAGATGAACCAGGAATCAAATGACTGCAATAAACTGAAAAAGTCTGTCAGAAAAAGCCACATGAAACTTTTGTTTTTATGTTCAGACACGGGCCACAGAAAATAGGAAAACTGTTCTATTTAGTTTGTTGCATGCTAAATACAAAATAAAAGGTGATTAGGATTATTTAAAAATATCAATATAGAAAGCCTGAGTGAAATGGGAATCTCCAGAAGTAAGAAAACCTCCATCAAAATCCTTCTAACACTTGTAATAATGATAATAGTGCGGTGCTTGAAAATTTACGCACCCTTTAGAATTGTCTATATGTCTGCAAAAATCTATCTTAAAACAGCATCAAATTTTCATTCAAGTCATAAAAGCGAGCAGTTCAAGTGGGGATGTCAAGGCTCATCACAAGAGTTGAGTCTCTGGATTAGTTGAGGGGTGGTGGCTAGCTGAGACGTCATCAAAAAGAGCAGGACAGAGAACACTGAATATTGTGGAACTTCAGTAGAGAGCATTATTTACTTTGTGAACATGGACAAAACCAAATTCAGATGCTATAAGTACCTGTGTCACCAGACTTTTAAAATGTCTGCAGTCATGATGCAGGTCTTCACTTCATTGTATTATGGCTGAAAGTTGTCTACACAGATCTGTTTTCAGCTTTTTCTCTTGGATTCTGGTCAGATATCAGATTATAGACTGAGATGAAACCTTGTGAGAAGCTCAGAAGAACAAAAAAATAATATTTCGAGAAGCAACCCAGTCACCTGAAACGTGACCCAGACTAAAGACTGCTGTCTGTAAGGCGTCAGGGGTGACAAAAGTTGGAAATCACATAAAAGTGTAGCATGTCCTCCATTGTGTAAAATATTCACATTAAAACTAACAAAAGCTGTAAGATACATGTGGATGATTAGAAAATACAATAGTGGCGTCTGAAATGTAGGGGAGAGGAAGTAGAAAGTAGGACAAAGTAAAAAGAACCTCAAACTTTTACTCAATTAAATGTTACATTTCAGCACTAATTCTATAATTTATATATAATTTCCACTACGAGCTATAGCAAACCCCCCAAAATGTGCCTCCTTTTTCTGACAAACTGATGAAAGAAATACTAAGAGTGAATTGCTCCACAGAGATCTGTCTTGTGCGGTGGATCTGACCCCCTTCGTAATCTCAAAGCTAAAATATCTGCGGTTCACCTGAGGCTGCCAGGAGCTGAAATGATAATGACAATCATCCACTTATTAGCTGTAGCCCTTTATCATGTAGACGGTTGCAAGGGGCTGGAGCTTATCTTAGCTGATGCTGGAAGGCAACACACCAACCTAAACTGAAAGACAATTGTGCACGCTCAAATTCGCACCTATGGCTAATTTAGGATCACCAGTCAGGCTGCCGTGCATGTCTTTGTGCTGTAGGAGGAAAAGAGAGTGTCTAGAGAAAACCCACACAAGCAGAGACAGAAAATAAAAACGCCTCATAGGGAGAAGCAGCATGACATGAAAAAGACATGCAAATAGAAAACCTTCTACACACCTGGTTTCTCCAATATCAAAATAACTCGTCAGACCTTCATTGATAAAATAAACAACTCTTAGTCCTTCCCACAAGGCGAAATATTTGCACTTTCATTCCCACACTCATTCACTGACGCAGAGCTGGACTTCAGGGCTTTATTGATGGAGTTCAGACGAAGAGAGCCAGACTGAAGGCCTTGATGTGGCTTCCTGCTGCTGCCGTTGTAGGCTGGGGGTCTTCATCCTGAATGATAAAAGATCACTCCTTATGAATCTCAACACACGGCCAGAATAGGACAGGCCAGGCAGCGTGGGAGGCGCATGAGGAAAATCGAAGCCTCACTAAATTCTAATGAGGGGTTAAAAAAAAAAAAAAAAAAAAAACAGAAATCAAAATCAAACTCACATTGCATCTCACATACTTCTTTGATTCCGCAGCAAAACAAGTAGGAGGTACAGCTACTTATTTGACAAGTCTTATTACTTACAAGGCCGTGATCTTTTGCCCTTTTACTGTTTATTTTAGCCTTTGCATCTTTGGCTCAACCATCAAAACTGTTACATAATTAAAGTCCAGTTGTGGTTTTTGGCTGTGTGGAAGGAGTCAAAAGTCAGCTCGGCCTTGCAAAGAGGTCACAGTTCGAATCAGTTTCTTGCCAGCACAGTGAACTTGACGACTTGAAGACTTTCAGGCAGTGGTGCTTCTGTGGTACATGCAAGCTTGTTAGCATCAAGACGAGATCAAAAAGCGCGGCGGACTGATGCAGTAAGTACAGTGAACACATCAATTAAATCCCTGTGTCTACATCACTTGCATTTTTCGGTCTCATTTCTTCGCTGTGGTCCCAGTTTTGGTAGGACTGCTTCGCCTTTCATTCCGCATATGCAGAGTCACCTCAAAGGGAAATTGTATCTGAATGCTAACATGAATGTTCCTAAAAAAAAAAAAAGACTGTCACTGACCGCAACTAAGTTGACATGTCTGCTGCCCTCCTATGTGTGCGGGTCCAGTGAATAGAAATGAAGTTGCTCTCATGCTGTCAAATTGCCGCTGATGGTTTCAGGTATATTGTGAAAATTATCTGGCTTGTGTTGGCAATTTACTCGAGAGTACATGAGTGGGAGTGAATTAAAGAAATGTCCAACCAACATTATGAGGGAAGCGAGGAGAGAGAGAGAGAGAGAGAGACACTGGATTGACCTAGGCGTGAAAACAGATGCTAGAGAAAGTAGATGTTGGAAGATACATTTACATAACCTGGGTGGAAAAAAGATACAGCAGTGAGGTAGAAGGGGGGGAAGCGAAGGGGAGAGGAGCGGGAAGATTAAGTAATTATCCTTTCAAGCCTAATTTGAGGTGCTGTTTGAAATTAACCTATGCAAATGAAGTGGCTAAATCACATTGAGGACCGCAGTGACTCAGACTCTACAGGATTGGTTTTCACATCTTATCTCGGTACGATCGAATGCAAAGGCTGAACTGCAGGGAAATTTTCATGCAGTTTATTTGGGAACGAGTTTCCATAGCACGTGCAAAGGTCACACTGCATATCAGCGTATTAGTTTGTCCATATGTTTAAAGCACGCTGCATTTACAGAAACAGAAATTAGTATTCAAGTAATAGCACAGCCAAACAAAGGCTGGCTGTTGATGAACATTTCTGTAGCTCTAATTCCATCAGTGCAACAACACCGTCATTTCGGTCTTTAGCTAATTTACAGTTCTCATTAATAAACTACATTTATTTCCAAATGCTTCTACTTTTCTGTTTACATTTCTTTGACTGAAGTCAGTAGCAAAGTAGAGAAATGACTGCAGTGAGTGAGAAAAGTATTTCTGCTAAAAAGAGAACAACAGAGAGGTGGGTATGACTGTTGCTGTAGTGACGGAATTAGTGCCACAGATATATTGTTCTGAATTTAGCACACCAAGATGGTAACATAGAGGAAGTGTGAGGTTCCCATTACCAACAAACAACATCAGCATATTCACAATGAACCAGAATGTGCTTAAAGCTGCTCTAAACAAGCGGGTAGGACAGCAGGTCAGATAACTCTGTTACGTAAAGGGGTTTGCTTAAAGCGAGATAAGAGAAGTCAGAGAATCATATGACAACCATCTAACACATGAAGATCCATCCATCCGTTAGCTACATACCCGCTTTATCCTGTAGAGGGTCACGAGTGGCTGGAGGCAAGTACAGAGAAACAACCAAACAATGCACACTCACACCTACGGCCAACTCAGAATTTCCAATTAACCTGCACATCTTTGGAGTGTGGGAGGAAACCGGAGCACCCAGAGAAAACCCACGCAGGCACAGAACATACAAACTCCACATAGAAAAGCCCCAGCCGACCAGTGGGTTCTTACACAAAAACGTCTTGCTCTGAGACGAGCCCACCGTTCTGCCCACAAGTGAAGATGATGATGGTAATTATTATTCTTGTTATAATGGTAATTATAGTACAGAGAACGGAGGCATGCACAGCTGTGTTCCTGACAGCTGTCATCTAGGATCTACCAACTTAAGAAACTAATGGAGCATTTGATATGCAGTGTTTGTGAGTAAAAGTAAATGTGGTTGTAAAGGGGATCTATGATGTTCTTCCTTTGCTGTCTTATATACATACACTACTGTTCAAAGGTTTGGGGTCACCCACACAATTTCATGTTTTCCATGAAAACTCACACTTTTATTCGTGTGCTAACATAACTGCACAAGGGTTTTCTAATCATCAGTTAGCCTTTCAACACCATTAGCTAACAGAATGTAGCATTAGAACACAGGAGTGATGGTTGCTGGAAATGGTGCTCTGTACCCCTATGGAGATATTACATTAAAAAGCTGCCGTTTCCAGCTAGAATAGTCATTTACCACATTAACAATGTCTTGACTGTATTTCTGATTCATTTAATGTTATCTTCATTGAAAAAAAACTGCTTTTATTTAAAAAAAAAAAGGACATTTCTAAGTGACCCCAAACTTTTGAATGATAGCGTGTAATGTTACAATGTTGGATTTTGGTATTAAACATGGCCAAAGTTCCAAATAATGTGAAAGATGAGTTCTTTAGCACTTTTTTTGACTGCATATCACATGACTAGAAATGATTCCTCGAGATATTTGAGTAATTTGATTACTAAAATTCCTCAAGGCATAGAGCACTTCATATACAGTTTTTGTTTGTGACTAGAAGTGAAGGCTTTGCTTAATCCACTACATACTAGATCCCAGGTCACTAACTGGTGGACCATGGTCCAAGTCCAGATCCAGATTTCATCCTATAAGGACCTAGACTGATAATCAATAAATTATACAGGGCTCTTAAATTTGATGGGATTCTTCTATTTTAACTGGCACAGCTTTTGTAGTGTTTATGTCGTTTATCAGATCAGAAGCTGAACTACGAAGACAGTTTAACAAGGTCAGACTTTCATTGTGTAAGTCGGCTAGACAAAAATTAAAACCTCAGTCAGAGTTAACAGGTATGAAGGCAGTTTTCAACTTTCCTTGTTAACTCAGACTTTCTGCTTCAAACTCGTTCACACAAACAGGAGCGTTTAATGTTTCATTTGACTCATCTTAGACAAAATGAACCAATCGTGTTCAGCTGCTTCAGTCAACAGGTTGCATTAATGGAGAACAATGAGGAATATAGAATGACTGACGGCAAAAAACTGCAACTGTAAATTATGTAATACAGAAATGCTGGTAGAAAACTGCTAAATTTGCATAATGTTTGTATTTTACCGATCAATCAAGCTGATTATAGATAACAGACAGCTGTCCAAGAACTGTATTCAAACACGATATTGTATTGACGTGAATGTAAGTCTGACACTGTCTCATAATGAAGGAAATCACTTTAATTCGTGAGTAAATCAAAGTGAAACTAAAGTTACTGATTGAACATTGAAATAAATACTGATAAACTGATCAGTTTTCTTATTGATATTCTATCAGCTGCAGTACCAGCAGTTTAAATGGACCAAAAAAAAACATATTTATGTGATTTCTGCATTACTAACTAAATACATGAGAGGTTCCCATGGCTTTGAGTTTGAGTTGAATACCCCTGAACTATACCATATACTGTATGTACAATACCCCAGTACTGTACTACATATTTACATGAACATTCATCTACACTCGGCACATATATACTGATTGCTTACGGTAGTTAAAAATATTACAGAGGAACAGCAATCGCAAAAAAGTAAGTCCAGAAATTCCTATAATAACACAACAGCTGCTAAGATAAACAAGATAAGCACTGCCTGTGCTTTGGTAACTATGTTGAATTAACCACTTGTAGTTGAGACTGATGTATTGAAAAAAAAACAGTACGTCATAAACAACATAAAACAGGACTGTGACGAATCAGGGAAAAACATGTTTTGACATTTAAGTCGCACTCAGAAAGTAAATGTGGGTATCTGTTTCCAAAATTCCTTTCAGGAGAGACTAAAACACAACATTTTACTTTTCAAAGTAAAACCAGGTCAGCAGCAGTTTAAAAAGTCTGTTTTAGGGATCATAAAACACAAGTACAGTGCAGATGCCAGGTATAAATGTAGCAGCTGTTATCCACTTTCACATTTAAGCATATTAGTGTGGATTTAGGCTCAGATGCCTCAAAGTACTAGGTTTCTAATGTTTGTTTTTTTTCTACTTTTATGACAAAGATTTGTTGTCCAGTCAACTGCTACAGGCATAGGACACCCATGAAATATGGTCAAAACAGATCACAAGGACCGGTGCTCACACATGGCAGGCTTCCAGAAGTTAACCAATCACAAGAAATTGGGTTTTTTTTAAGTAGGGGGAGCTTAAAGATGCAGGGACTAAAACGGCTTGTTTCAGAGTATGATGAACAAAGGGGCAAAAAAGGCCAATAGTTTAAAAAAAATAAATACATTTTGGAACTGAGATTCATGGAAAACTACTCTAGCGGACTCCCAGAATAGATATATAGAGCTGGAAATGAGCGTAATAGGTCCACTTTGAATCCAACATTTTGCTTTTAGCAGTTAAAATATGAACTCTGGCTTTCTCAGCAACTGAGCAAAATAATGATCGCTATTTGAGAATCTGATAAGTCAGCTTACCTGCTGACTTACTGCTCCCATTTGTAAAACTAACCCCGGAGAGCAAGCTGTACAGTACTCGTTTAGAAGTAAAGAAAAAAACCTTCACATTCCAGTAATATCATTCATGTTCCCAAGCAGCGGCATATCAGACTATTTTCACCTAACATCCTGGCACAATCCTTAAACTGGCACATGTCCATGACTGTGACCTTCTGGAACGACCCACAACAGCACAGGATCCCCGGTGTGCGTCTCTGCGAGCACGAGGAGAAAGGAGGAAGTGAGGCGCATGTGTTTAACTGGCGGAGATGAAATTAAAAGCGGTGATTTCCCTGTTGACTGCTTGCTCTAAGCATCTGCTTGATTCTCTTTATGGTGAACATGTCATTATTTATTTTATAAAAGATTTTTTTCTGTTATTTTTTTTGTCACAATCTCTCACCCCTCTCTGCATGCAGCCATTTGCCAGCTCTCTCTGTTTACTCAACCTTGAATTCTTCCAGATTGTCTCCGCTGTGGTTTGTCCTTTCTCTTTGTAAGTGATTTCAAATGGCCAAAATCTGATTGAATTTATTTCTCAGGTACAATAAAAAAACACTGGATATTGCATTGGTGGAGACTTACCCACCAGAAAACAGGCAGACCTGTTCTGTGCAAGATGAAAGCATTAGACAGCACAAATCAGCTGGCATTTATATACTTACTGTGGTATCGCACTATGTATCCACACAGAATGGCATACCGCATGGCTGCCGCTTTAGAAAGGGATGAATGGACATTATGGAGAGCCTGCTTGGGATCATCTTGTGATCTAAATGCAAATTTAAGAAGGGTGTGAAAGCACTGAGGAAGTTATTACCTACATGGCTGGCTCTGATGAACAGCTCACGGCGTTTGAAGCAAATACCAAAGTGGAGCACCGCATCCATGTGATTAAGATGATTAATTACTTCTTTAAATGTATTCCTTTTTTAAAAAACACCTCCTTCAACCTCAAGCAATCACACGAGGCACGGTCAGAACCCGTGAAGCTGCTTGTTTGAACGTATGTTGTGAATTCAAGTGTGGCACAAGCTTTGGGGAGTCAGCATGTGATCAGTGCACATGCTGTAAAGCCAAAGCATGCACTGAGATAAGGCGGGATGTATACAGGGACTGGTTGCATAATGTAAAGCCGAATTGGCTTTGCCAGATCAAGCACACTCTGGCCTGTTTAGAAATCCTCATTAAACACATCATTTCAGTGGTGTAAGTATCATTGAAATGCGCTACCCTGACATAGGAAAGTGTGTGCTCCTACCTCTCCCTGAATCTCTCCCCCAAAAAATGTTTGAACCAATACTCATTTATGTAAAAGCCGCCAATTTGTGTCACAAGTTTGCAATGATTCCCAAGGACATTTCCACAGACAGCCCCAAACATATGCTGATGTGACATCACTCGGTGACAAACCCACTTAAAGATAAACTCTTAAAAACACACTTTCAGAAATAAAAGTCACCTTTAGAGGGGGGGAAATACTGAGAGAGTGAAATGAAAGCAATTTTTCTCCTTTTGAAATGTAAATGCGCCGCGATTTGCTGAATACCTTTGAAGAAATCATGTTATTAAGAATCAGGTGTCGCTATGCAGCCACCATTGATATGGAGTTCATAATCTTAAATGAAATATTTTTCTTCCTCTTGCAATTTCTTCACCCTTTTCACTTCTTTCTAAGTGGAGAGCAGGCTTTGTGTGAAAAGGTCATGTGGCTTTCATGGAGCTCACACTCACCTGCTGACAGGCGAATGTCATCCCTCTCCTTTAAACTTAGTAATGATTCTTTTTACAAGCCGTCATGAGCTGAAATGCCCCGGTGTGGTGCTTTTTTCAGTATTCATCGCTTCACAAAATGCAAACTGAACTGGTACATGCACCGGGACATGTAGATAATTGGAATTTAAAAAGTAAATCCTGATGGACAAACTGTACACTTCACTTAGTCACCCAAAACAACATGGGTATTTTAAACGCTGCAGCAAATGAGTCCATGTCTTTGAAACATTGTTGACAATGTTTTTACACCAACAAGATTATTGTGAACAAAATCCTTAACACTTCTCATCCGTGCATGTGAAATGGTGAGTGTCATGTGCATCTGTGCGTGATATTAGGACATTTATTAGATTACAACAATTCCAGACTGAGACTATATTTTTCTGTTGTTATTATCTGTTTTTTTTTTTCTAATTACCAATGTCATGAGTCTTACTAATTAGGTCAAATTCAGACATTTGGAACCAATTAAAGTACAAATATGCACGCCTGTACAAGCAACAATATTTAATTACCAAAGAAATATGCAGCACAGACATATCAGTTTAGTTTTTTTGTGTTGATGTTGCAGTTTGGCTTGAGTATAAACAAGACAGAAGTCCTACAGCGATGCTAGCCTGTCTTGCCACGGTGTTTTTAGCTCACTGCTGGATTGCAATGTCTAAAATCTTAGGTTAGCATATTAGCTTGCTGACTACGGCTGCAAAATTAATTGAATATTAATTACAATCACGATTGTCGCTTCATGCAAATAAATGAACACCACTGACTAAATGAACACCAACGACTGCAATATTGATGTTTACAATGCCGTGCTCACAATGTAAATATAATTACTTGGTTCCAGAAATTAAAATGCCACTTTTAATTGTTTTAAGAGTAACTGTTGGTCATATTCCTGTCTGAGTAGTGTGCACTGCAGTGACAGACTGGGGAGAATAGCTAGCATTTATCATAGCCTGCATGTGAGGAGTTTAGGAAACAGCGGTAAATCACAATGTCTGTTGATGAGCAGATGTTTGACAAGTGAGGCGTTTTGGGGGCAGTTTTATTTTTATTTTGTCTCTAGGAGATGCTCTGAATTGAAGTAAAGATTTTATTCTGTATAGCAACGACATAGTTATGAGAAGATCTGTCTGTTAGCAACATTACTCAAAAATGGACTAACGGATTTGGATGACATTTTCAGGGAAGGTCAGAAATGACATACAGACCAAGTGATTAGACTTTGGTAATGATGCAGCTTATAGTCTGGATCCACAGATTTGTTAAAGAATTCTGTATCATTGCGAGATAGTGGCACTGCAACTATGATGACATCAGTTGCCTACTGATGATCACATGACTGCAATCCTACTACAAATCCACCACTGTGGACTTATTGGGAGTAATCCATTGGAAATGATACAAGAAACAATTGATTAAATTGTGGGGGTGTTTCCAAGTCCAGTCAATTCATCCCGAAGGGAACATGAATGCCTGAACTAAATATGATGACAACCCTTTCAGTAATCATTGAAACGTTTCACTCAGAATCCCACATGTCAACCTCTTGGTGCCACTAGTGGAAAAGTGAGGGGATCTCCAAAGCCAGCAGGCTTCATCCTCTGGGGACAATAGTTGTTTAAATATGTTAGTGTCAATCAAAAGAGAGAGAGAAAACTAACCAGCATTACCATCTCTAGAGCTACAGACAAACTGTAATTTAGTGGCTGGAGTCGGAAAACTCTCTTTTTCAGTCCAACTGAGTTCATGTCCCCTTCATGGAGTCACATTTGTCATAAAATCTACGACAATACCATCGAGATGAAACTAGAACAGATTGGATGACTTATTCTGTCAGCAAAACAAGGTTTCAAAATTCACTTCTCTGGGACTCGGGGGTGCTTGAGTGTTGTCTTTCTCTGGTCTGATGAACGAGGACAGTACAGCTGTTGTTTGTTCTTTGTCTGTGTCTTAAAGTACGGCATGAAAGGCAGTTCTTGGGGTGCTTTGCGGTTCATTTGTCTTGGGATGAACATGCTGCTCTGGAACAAACTTTTGAGGCACTCAAATTGGTTGTTGAAATGCACCTTAAGTGTGAAGTGGATGCCAGTATATCATGTTTAATTCTTCACATTCACACTGTAATTAAAAGTAAGCATTGGCAGGACGGCTGATGGGTGCACATCACTTGACTAAGCATCATCACACGCCTGGATATCGTCACTTTTTCTTCGGCAACTGTATCATCAGTGGTTTTTATTTATGTTAAAACAAATGCAGGGACCATTGTGTATTATATTATTTCTTGGAGTTTTACAGCCTCATGACGCAGGCACGAAGTGTTTAAATGCATTAGAAATGTACTTCAATATAAATTACCTTCACAAAGAAGTCAAACAAAGTATTGATCTACATGACCGTTCAAAAGTTTGGGGTAACTGAGAAATGTCCTTATTTTTGAAGAAAAAGCTTTTTTTTTTCAATAAAGATAACACTGAATGAATCAGAAATCTAGTCTAGACATTGTTAATGTGGTAAATTACTATTCTTGTTGGAAACTACAGATTTTTAGTGGGTTATCTATATAGGGGTACGGAGGAATTTCCAGCAACCATCACTCCTGTGATCTAATGCTACATTGTGTTAGCTAATGGCGTTGACAGGCTAACTGATGATTAGAAAACCCTTGCAAGTTTTCATGGAAAACATGAAATTGGCTGGGCAACCCCAAACTTTTGAACGGTAGTGTATATTGAAGATGACTTCTGAGATTAAAGTCTGATTGTTTCTGATAATCTGTGAATTTGGAGGGCTTTGTACCCCTTTGGACAGTCTCTCCACAGCGTAAGTGCAACAATAAAAGTCACAAACTAAAAGTAATAAACAGGGTAAAACAGAGGGACCGCAACTGCTGAGACTGTGATTTTGGATGCAAATCACATTCGTTTGAAGTTGACATGTTATAATGTTGGGGTACAGTTATGATCCTACATTCTACAGTCATTTAGCTGCAAGTTTTTTTCAAAAACAATCACAGGTTTAGAGCTCATTCAACAGTTTACAATTGTTGATCAAAGGAAACTACCTGTAAAAACTGTAGCTAATGAAATGTACAGCTTGACTGACAACCTTCCCCACCAAACTAACCACCAAGCTAAAGATTGAGAAAACCCAACTGTTGCAGCACAACTTTTTCCTGTTGAGTTGTAAACGGTGCTCAGCAGTCACAGACTTTTTCACTTTGATATGTCACAGCAGCAAAAGCACAAGCATGAAAAAAAAAACATCACTGATGGATGGATTCTTTTCAGCTGCTTTAGTTTCAAGGTCCCGGTGCTGTGCATGCAGGCTTACTGTCAGAGTTTACACAGGGACTTGATTACAACGGTGCCATTGTTAATGTTAGTCACTGTTCTACAACTAAACTTCTACTCGAAAAAATAGACAGAAACTCTGGGGTTAAAGCTATTCCACAGTTCTAAGCATGCTGAGGTGAAAGAAAGTTTCTCCTCTATTTCTCAACACCGGTTTTAAAGAAATGATACAGTTTGTGCACTTAATTGCACCGGAATACACTTTAACACCTTCACTTCCAGTTAGAATCATTAAAATCTTGACATGCACTGCTTATAAAACACAATATTCAGCTCTGTAATTGCTGACACCACCCACATGCATGCTCAAAACTGCCAATCCTGGTAAACAGGCTCCTTTAAGTCTGCATTTAACTCCCAGATGTGCTTTATACCTTCCGAAAGGTCAGCTTCATGAGTGTTCTCACCACAATTTAAACCTACAGTTTGGAGCTGTTTAAAAACTTGTCCGGACCGAAGCTCATCGCTTTGCTGTGACCTCCATTCCAGTTTTCCTTTTCTACGCTCCCACACGCAATCCATTTTTCATGCCTGCTCTGTATTGTTTCAACCCATTTTGTTTTGCTTCTCTGGAGAAGAGGTGTGTTGTTTTTTTTTCAGGGAGAAGCAGTGTGTGCTGCAGCCTGCTGAGCCCAGGCAGTGAGTTGGGTACACCATGTACTTGCTGAGCGCTGCAGCCGTCTGGCATGGATGCCGGCAGTTATCGCTACCAAAAAGCAATTTCTTTCAGCGAGTCTTTCAAACTTTGCCATCACTTATTCTATATGTCTTTGCAAAGTCAACCGCTTCTAAATACTTCAGCAACAAACCAGATTAAATTAGGTTTTTGTTTTGTAGCGGCTAACATCAAGTTGAGCATCACAACAAACTTCCTAGCAACACTTTTAAAGTACCTCCCTTCACTGGAATCTTATCAACACTCATGAAGTTTGCTCCCATGGTTGTCCCAGTGTGAGGCAATGAAATAAAAGCATTTCAGCTCGTAAAAATCAAACATGTGGGCTTTATACCTGCGACTGAACATCAAGCTGAAAGGTATAAGGGAGTGTCTGCTCGCCTTTATCACTAATGGGCCCCAAACTGCAGCGCTTAGACTGAATATGAATGTACCTCCGGTGAATTATTAATGTTGTGGTGCGCTTCGTATTCTGCCTGGCACTTCCAGAGGTGATCCACCTCCTACGCGGATTGGAAGCTGTCACCCGTAATTGGAGAAATCACGACAGCACGGAGTTAAGTGCTCCACAGTCCCTGGGTGAAGAATCTGACGGTGCACACTGCAGCACCAAGAGGTGGGAACATTTCCCTATATGGGTTTTTCATGCAGTTTTTTTCCTCCATATCTCCTAATATTTTTCTTTCTCATTCCAAACCCATCTATTTAGGATTGTTAGAGCTCGTTTCTTGCTGGTGTTATAGTTAAATCTATTATTTATTTCAAATTCAGAAAGCAATGATGAAGAAATCCTGAGCTGGTGTTCAAGTCGGTGCTTAGAAGTCAGATGACAATGTTCACTGAGTGCTCACAGATCAAGATAAGCTGCAATGACTTTCATCATGACCTTCGACCTCGACCACAACCCCTGCATTCTACTAAACATATTCCCAAACCGTGTGAGGTGAACCTCATCTGATGAAAAACATGGTAGTGCTGTGCAAGGCACCATTCATGAAGACTCTGCGGTACATTTTTCTGACAGAGTGACAACTCTGTGCAAAGCGTGTGGATCTCCGGTCCCACAGAGTGCCCAGGGCACCATCAAACCGACAGCTCACAGCACACATAGACCCCTGTGTCCCAAAGATAGAGGCAAAGTTGTCGGCACAGCAAGGAGTTTGGGTAGTCCTATTGCCCCCAAACAAAGGGATCTGTCACTTTTCATGACAGGAGCAAGATTGCAGCGTTTCATTGTGGACCAGCTATAGCATCTATGATCCATGGTCAAATTGTGGCAGATTCATCTCAACCATGGCTGTTGGAGGCCCATCTGTCTGTCAGAAAGCATCGGTAATTGGGTGAGATGAAGCTTATGTTGACAGAGGTTTAGGCCAGTGCATGTCATGTGTGAACTGGTGACAAGGTGAAAAGATGAAATCCATCGGGGTCTCGTCTGGAAACCACAGAGCGAAGCTCTCATAGCGATAAGTGAAGCTTGATGTAGCAAGGGTTGTCTAAATTTGATAAGAATCCTACACTAGGGCATGGATTTCGCTCTGCCTCACAGGAGTACACACTTTTGTCAAGAGGAATCCTGTGCAGTCTGTTTTTAGCTCCACAATTGGAACTTAATCACTATAATCCATTCATTGGATTATGATGCTACTGCTTCTTGATAAACCATCTGTGTGAGAAGGTGTCTCTGTGTTAAATTTAAAGTTCACCTATCATCGCTTGTAAATCAGATTCACTCATTTGGGTTGCTCAATTTCCACACATTTTCTCACTACATTTATTTATTATTCTTATCAGTTCCACATTTAACCATGTGTTTGGCTTTAGCTTGACATAAATCTAATAGATAGCATTACCAGTTCCAGGTTCACTATAAATAAAACAGCATACCAATTTACTGTACATTTACATCATATTTAAAACCCATTCATTCTAAAGACAAACAAAGCATTTCCTTTCCCTTTTTAGGTGAAAGACAAAAGGTGCAATATTGGAACAGATCTAAGAGATAAAATGGTATGCCGTCTCTGAAATGCAAATTAAATAGACATAAAAAGGAAATGAGGGAAAAAAAACAAACAAAAAAACAAAGAGTGTGCTACCATCAGTTCAGCCAGAAAAACAATGAGAATACGACTTAATGACGTCCCTCCTGTAAGTAGGTTGGAGAGGATGTTTATTCAAGTGAAAATGACTCTTTGCTGGAGGTTAGGGGAGTTTTGGGGTTAGTATGCCAATGCTTCATGAAAACATCAACACAATTAGCCTAGAAATCAAAAACATATTTTTTGTCATAATATCTAATTACACAAAACTTCTTAACGTTTAAAAAAAAAATAAAAGCCTGTGTAGTTTGGAATATGGAGAGAACACCCTACATATCATATTTGGCTTTGAAAAAAAAAGAATGATAAAAATAGCTTGTTAGCTCTTTATAGGATTATTGACTCATTCTTCAGCTGCTCTTCTGTTAAGTAAAATGCTAAAATGTTCTTTTTTCTGACTGCCACCTGTCTACTTATTCTGCAGGGAAGTTAAGTTTTCTGTAACCAAAATGTTATCAGAGAGGACGGCATTTCTCCTACATGATAAAACGATGTGGACAAAAAAAAATGTGGAACTATTTTCCCAACTCTGTCTAGTTACTCCTATGCTAATGTCTGTTTTTGCTCATTTATAGCATAATTTAGAAGCTATATGCTACACCTGAACATACAAAACTGTATCAACAGGCTGCATTTGATGAATATAGCAGCCTAAATTGTTACTGCTCATTAACTTATAAGCCTTGGTAATTTTAAGGACCCATTAAATATGTGTATGCTATCTATTTTGCTTCAACCCGATGAACAACAGCGTTACTAACTACCATTCAAAAGTTAAGGGTCACAAAGACAATTTTATGTTTTCCATGAAAACTCACACTTTTATTCGTGTGCTAACATAACTGCACAAGGATTTTCTAATCATCAGTTAGCCTTCCAACACCATCAGCTAACACAATGTAGCATTAGAACACAGGAGTGATGGTTGCTGGAAATGTTCTTCTGTAACCCTATGGAGATATTCCATTAAAAATCAGCCGTTTCCAGCAAGAATAGTCATTTACCACATTAACAGTGTATTACTGATGAATTTGATTATCTTCATTGAAAAAAAACTGCTTTTCTTTCAAAAATAAGGACATTTCTAAATGACACCAAAATTTAGAACAGTAGTGTATACAGATAAAATAGCTGTTCTCTACTTTTCAGACTTATATTTTGTGTACGTTGACATTGTGCTCAACCACACTGACCGCTACATAATTGACGGAAGATGTAAATAGTCAGAAAATGTAAATATTTATGTTGCGTAAACACTTGCTTTTGAGCAGTAACTGAACAATTCATAGGCACAACATCAATTAAACAACTTTTTTTTTTCTTTTCCTTCGTCTCTTGCCCATTTTGTTCTTCTTCACCACCTCTTGAATACACAATAAGCTGCTTTTACAGCTTACAGCCTCGGTAAGAAGAGCATGTAGGGAGAACTTGAGGGCAGCGCTATACCACATCAGTTTTACCTCAGGCTGTTCAGATGATAAGATTCAGAATAATTCACGCAAATGCTGAATTTTTAATAAAAATGTATGGGGCAGTATGTGAAACGCTTATTTCCTTTTATAAAAAGTATGTTTGAAAAAGGCTTTAAAATACTGTGTCCGTACTTTGAAGGTTGTGGAGGAGGGTTACAGTGAGAAACTGTCTAAATCAATTTTGATGATTTTTATTTAATCAACTAAAGAGTTTTTTGTGTCACAAGAAAGTTGAGGCAAAGGATTTATTTGCCTTTTCAAAACACAGCTGGTTACTTTAAAAGTGATTGCTTCTGTAGCCAAAACAGTAGAAGTTCTGAGAAGTTCACTTTCTAGAGGCTATGATCTGCAGGTGGACTGTGGTTGACACGTCTAATTCAAAAGTTAGGGCCATTTTTAGATCTGTCTGCCCCAGGTCATATCACCATTTAAAATGCTTTATGGTGCAATATGGAAATGTCTTATGGGATTGCTATATACCTGTGATTGCCTATAACGTGTTATGACCAAAATAAATCTCACCTAAAAATATATAGCCCGTCTTAGACCTTGTCAATGTGTCACATAAATCCATAATGCATGATTTAGCGTGATGATACATGCTTTGTTATTTCCTGATGCATTTGTTATGAGAATTATGCAAAGTCTCACTAGTTTTATTGTGAAAATCTGTCATGGTGATATTCAAGATCACAAGATACCTTTGCCTTTCATTGTACAGACACTACAAGGGATTTAAAGTAGGAGTGTGGCCCTCTTGCATCTCTTTTTTCTATTCTGTTCTTAATAGATTCAAATGAATTCAGCCTCGCCAAGAGCAACTGACAGAGTTAAGTTATTTGTCCCGGGCCTACACCCCTGTTCCGCTCATCTCTATACAAATTCAATTTCAATTTGAAAAGCGGACTCACTGTTTTTGCACATTTGTGAAAACATCAACATTAGTCTGAATAGTCCAGTGGGGGAGGCTCTGGCATGTAGTTCAGGATGGTTGTTTCCCTGAAGAAAATCAGATCGAGCATTGTGACGGTCTCCCACACACACCTTGGGTTTAGAGCCGAGTATTAATTCTTTTAAACTGTGGTGACAACGTAGGCCCGGCAACAATAGCCTGAGTCTATATTTATGCTATTCTAGTCTTTTGTACAGTAGGTGTGGATATTTTTTTTTCTATTTTAGCTAAGTGACAATCAGTTCTCCATAGCCTGCATTGTTTGCATATGTGAATCTCATCAGAGATAAGCCAGACCTTCTTCGTTTGTTTTTACACGGGACAAAAGCAGGAGCATTTTTATAATGAGAATAACAATAAAAATGTGGTGCATGCACAAAATTAAACCACAAACAAAACGGCGGTAAACAAGAAGCCCACAGTGTAGGAGGACAAGGGGAAAGCTAGTCGTAAATAGAAAGTTCGAAGATGAGATTTGGTAAAGCAGGGGAATTGGTGGTGCAGTATTTGGACCAGGGTGTTCCTCCGCTCAGGGTCAGCAGCACTAACTTCGATCACCTACGAAGAGGAGCTTTGCAAGAGTGTGGGAGAGACAAAGTGTTTAAAAGCGCATGTAAGGCTCCCAGAGGTTGCAGCTTTTTTTTTTTCTTGGAACAAGTGCAAATAAAGACGCTGGAATTGCCAAGACAACTGTTTGTCAGCATTTTTTGGCTTTCTGGCAGCGTCAGATGAAGAAAGACTTGATAGAGAAAAAAGAAGGTGAATACATAAAAGAGGAATAGTGAAGAGTGAAACATCAGCAGTGGTTTTGATTCACCTATTGATCTTGGCAGACTGACACTCCCTCTCATCCTTGACAGTCTTTCTCCCTCCCAACTGAAATCTATTTTTCGCAGACATCAGCAGAAAGGGAGGAAAACATGGCTTTGGGTTGATGATGAGTCAACTCAGCCCTGGGTCACATGATGTACTTTGTTGGTATGAGGGTGAATAAGGCATGAGGTTGAAAAAAGGATTGACTTTTACATTGTCAGAACTGCTAATCCTGTGGGGTCGCAGACATTTTTTTTTTTTCCACATTCATGCTGCCTGTGATCTCTTTCTATACAAAAGTTAGTCGAACTTAATCACTATGAGGTACAAGTTTCTTTCTAGCACAACTTGGACTTCTCCAATATGTGTGTATCAGCTATGGGATGTGACATAAGACAGAAACCACAAATAATAGCAACAGTCACATCAACATCATTCTCAATTCTGTACATTAGATGCCATCTGGAAGTGGTTAGCCTAGCTGAGCATAAAACCCATACGTACAAATGAATAAAAAAAAATCTAATAAGAACAATTGTTGTGGGTAGTCACAAGCGATACCTATTCCTTAATGAACAACAGTTTCAGTACTTCAGTGTGACGTTCCAGCGACCTGTAAAGCCACCAAATGTGTTTTTACACATGCATTTCGCTTTGTGAGCTCACACTACATGTATTTTTGAATGGACAGGTAGTCATTCACCCTTCTGTATACGATTTAAAGGTTCGATACAGGACATTTAGAACTACTCGATGTCTCTAAAGCACCATCTCCGACCACAACAAACAGTCGGCACAAACCTACCACAATCCTTCATATTTTATTTACCCACAGAATGGTTGTATACATATGAATAACAATAATAAAATAAATAGTAAGAAGTCTGTGTAACAAGTGCTCCAGTCCTTGAAAAAAAGACGGTGGAAACAGATACAACCGGAAAAGCAGAGTAGAGCCACAAAACAGCAGTGCAGATTCACGCACTGGGCTGAAACACAAAAAAATGCGCTTCAGTAAGGCCAAATAACAAGAAATCAAGCACTTTTTGTTTTGCTTTGCTTTGTTTCCAGATTTCTTTGGTTTTGGGGATGATCGCTGTGCTGAACTTTTAAGAATCTGTGTGGGAGGTCACTCTTCGTTTCTTAATAAGTGCAGATAGGGTCAACAGTTTCAATGGGAGGCCCACACATGCACTATTGTCTACTAAGATGCTCTACCATGCATGCATGGTCAGACCTGATGCAAAAAATAGAATATTGTGTCAAAATTCAGTTATTAAATATAAACAGATAACTTTATAACCTAAAACTGCAATGAATTCCAGTAAAAACATTTTTTTGTCTGTGGTGATGGTAAAAACTCAGGGAATAAAGCAATAAAGCAATTAGCAATGGTAAGATTGTTGTGTTTGCAAATCCATACTGTTTTCCTGAGAAAATTCTAAAATTCTACCTTGTGAATTAATGTTTTTGCTCCAGTGATCTATAGGGTTTTTTTTGTTTTTTTGTTTGGTTTTTTTTTGGTGTGTTGGTCTTTTTTTTTTTAATCTACAGTGAATGCAAACAGTGAAGTAAACTGAAAACACAGAAGTTTTGATAATGCACATAGGACAGAGCGATTGTACTGAATTGCAATAGAATGCACAGATGTCCTTAACAAAATGCTACATTAATGAAATTTGTACAAAAAATATATAATAAAAATAAAACATTTTTAAGCATTGATCTTAAAAAATGTATTTAATGTATGCATGTATTTCTAATGTCCTTTACATTGTGAACATGAATAAATTATTGATTATACATTAAATGACACAAGTGTCTTCCAACAAAGCAAAATTAAGGAAGCTGAGCTGCAACCAGAGGAACAATGAAATCCTGAAACTCCTGATGGAGAAAAAGATTCTGTGTCACGAATGGAAAATGTCAGGAGACAGGAGACCTAGAGGACTAAAAATGGCACTCTGTAGGAGAAGCTTAATAAGGAGGTGGCTGGGAGGGACAAAGCGGGAGAGGAGAAGAAGGCATTGGAGGAGGATAGGAAAGATTGGAGAAAAGGGAGAAAGCTGGTGGAGAAGACCAACAAACTTCTAGTGGAGAGTTTGTTGAGAGAGAGAAAGTGGAAGAGGAGAGGAAGAAGAAGTAGGTGCCACTGAAGGAGGCAGGGAGAAAAAAAAGAAATAGAGAAGAACAAAACGGAGCTGCAGAAGAAGAAAAAGATCTGGAGATAGAAAAGGAAAAAAATGCAGAAGGAGAGTAAGGCATTGATGGAGGAGAGTAAAAACTTGAAGGAGAAGACTCCAGAAACTCTGTCCAGAACAGATGGATAATAGAAGATTCTTTTGGTGGTTGAAAGTTGGTCAGACATAGAAAAAGGGTCAAAAAGAGAAGAACCACAATGAAAGGGAGAAGAAGAATGACAAAAAAGGAGGCAAACAAAGAGAAGAAGAAAGGGTTTTAAAACTAGCTACTTCCACCCCATCCTATCCATTCTCCTCCCTTTCTCTACCCTTCAGCTTCACCTTTCAACCCTCCTTCATTATTCTCTCTTTCCTCTACCCCCACCCTCACAATGTCTTCTCTCCACTCTACCTCTACTACCTCTTTTCTCTATCTCCCCTAGCCCCACCCTCTCACATAACCCTCCCTGTCCTCCACCATCCTCACTCCCACTCTATTACCCCTCTACCTTTACTCTACTACCCTCATACCCTTTCCTCGCCCCTTCCCTAATCCCCTCTTCCTTTCAGATTGCAAGATAGCTCAATGATTAGCACTTCTACCTCCCGCTTTCCAGCTGCCTGTGTCTGTGTGGTTTTACCCCAGCATGATCCGATTTCCTCTCACAATCCAAAAACAACAAATCAGTTTCGAACCAAATAAAAATCATCATCATTCATTAAAAATCAAACACAACCAATCACATTTCTGCGTCTGTTTGCTTTTCTGAATAAACACAATAAAATACAACTGCATCACTGACCGCTGCTTGTCGTTGTGCAAACACTGGTGATTATGATTTAAAAAAGAAGGTTATTATGATTATTGGACAGGATTCATATGGTGGAATAAGTCACTCACATATTAAACTGTTTCAGCTGGGCTGAATTGTATGGAAATCTTACTCAGACTACTGAGAGGGCCTAATCGCTTAGCAGGAGTTGCAGCTTAATCAGCAGACTTATCCTGTCATTACATATTGTACTTTTAAATATAATTATTAACTACATTTATCACCGCTCTGACAATTAGCTCCCAACACTCTGCCGTGCCCTAATGATGGCCTTAAAGTAAACTCAAAAGAGTGAAACTACAAGCTTGTTTTCGTCACTGTTCACGATACTTTCCCCGTGATGTCCTTGTTGTGACATTCTGACATGTCCAACCATTTGCTAAATGTCACAAAGGGTTTGTTATTGTCCTAATCTGCCACTGGTGACCATTTCGGCAAAGACAATTATCGAACACTTATGGGAACCCCTAATACACTTAAGGGGTCCCGAGATGCCAGAAGTTTCAGTCTGACTCATGACCACTGTCACACTACAGCCTTTGTACTCATACAGTCTGTCCTCTGTTCTTCACTCCACTCTGTACTGTCTAACAAACTGGCAAACATGGTGTAAAAATAATTGTCAAAATAATACCCTGCAAGCTGATCATTTGATTGCCACTTGTCCTGCTTGGCTTTCAGCTGCACATGGCATCAATTTGGAAATGATTGCCAAAAAAAAGCAGGGAGCAATTTGCCTGCTGGCACTGCTATTGACAAATAAGATTTCAAAATGTGTGCTGAAGAGTACACTTTTGGCAAATAAAATTCATTGATCATCTTGTAGATGTTTGAAGGCAGGGCTGCAGATGGGATTTTTTTTCTTTTCATATTGTGATCATAAAATTCAATGAGATTTTTTAAAGTTCTATGAGAAAAAAAAAAACTTTCTCAGTGAGGACTGTGTTACTTGAAGCAAATCTAAAATACACCTTATGATTTATTAGGGTGAGACTGTCCTACATCAGCTGCTAATGCGTGCATTTGGAACGTGTAGATCGACAATGGGTGCATAGCTAAGGCTAAATAAGATTTAACATACAGAGGAGTGCAGCTAACAGGATGCCTGGAAAATAAGAGGGGTCTTGGGAAGCCTTTTGGAAGAGAGGTGAAATATCTTGAACCCAAAAAGAAGTCCTGTTGAATTCTACTGAAGCACATTACTACCATGTGGTTTTGCTGAGCCAAAGCTAAAGGCTGTTTAGTACCCTTAGTAAAGGCAAAACTTTGACTTCTTCCAAGGCAGATATACTATATTGCTTCTACGTCTGTCTTAAATACGTTGAGAATATGAACAATGTATAATTGTTTTTTTTTTCCTATCATTGAACTGAAATCTGAAAGTGATTAGCCTCAACCACAAACTTGAATTAGCCTTTTAGAGTAGTAGTAGTAGAGGTCATTGCCTGGTAGAGGCAGTTAAAACAAATGTAGGGGGTGTCATCTCAGTGCTCACATACAGCCACACTGAGTATACAGTTCAATTTCTTGTGGTTTTCTACAGACCTGTGTGGCAAAAAAATGGTTCCTAGACATCTCTATAAAATAGAAACCATCTGAGATATCCTTAAGGGATTAGTCAGTTTCCATTTCATCATTCAAACAAATAGCTAGAAGGGCCCCATAAAAAGGTAGAACTTTTTCTCCCCTTAAAGCAAAACCTCTGCACTGTATATCCTAACTGTCCTCAGTCACAGTATTGGATTTGTAATCTCCTCTACTCTACCCTTCCTTTAAAGTTTGTTTACTTGATTGACATATCTACAGAACAAATGGCCAGGCATGAAATTTGGTGTTCATGCTCCCTTTAGGAAGAAACGTATTGATTACGCTGACTGTGCATCCTTTTCTCCGGTGCCACCATTAAGCAAAACAAAATACCAATAGTCGGGTTGGCATGACATTTGTTGTGCTCCCCAGAAAGCGAGAAAAAAATTGATTTTGGTCCACACTTGTACATTTAATAATTTCTCAACTCAACTCAGTAATATTTTCTGTGCACGTTCATGCTCAGAAAAAGAACCAGTCTGATTTTGTGGACTCACTGTTCTTTTCTATACAGCCATGATCAAGACAGTCTCTTCATGTGTGTCTCCTGACCTGCTGGTAATGAACGCTCACTATTTTACAACGCCCTTTGGCCGCCATGCACATTCTCTCATCCACAAAGTACAATTCATGTCTGTGAAAGTAATCGCTAACTGGGGAGATTATTAGGACTTGGCGATGGTCTGCTCTCTGCTGACTGCTTTCTTGCAGACCATTAGAAGCAGAAAGTTTTGACAGCGGCTTGACTTTTAAAGAACTGCAAAAGACTGCAATGCAAGCCAATTTCCTACAACAGAGAAATCCTCTAGTTCATGATGATCCTGCATACATTAACAGAATATCAGATGGCTGGTTGGATGCTTCTTCAATCTTTTTTTAAGAAATCTCATCCAAAAAAAACAGGTCGATTCAGAACGTAGAACCAGTCAGATGCTAGTTGGTTCTGAAAGGATCTGTACGAAAGCTGTAAAAAGCAAAATGGAAAAGCAGTGCGTTTCCTGGTTGTTTGAAGAAAAGTCAACTTCTTGTGTCAGTTTGAACATCTGCTGAATTTCATCAGAAGCTTGAGAGATCTACTTGGAAAAGAAAACTGTGTGTAGAAGTTTCTGAAAACGACTGAACTTAAATGTGGAACTGGTGCTGGGCAAGAACTGATTCGCTAATGGAGGCCCTACACAACAACAGAGCTGACTGCTTCTGCTGTAAAAGAGTAAACTGGATGTTGGTTTCAGGGACACACTGTTAATTAGCCCAGTTCTTGATATTTGATTGAATATAGTGTTTCTGCACGTGTGTAGTGTTTCAATGTATAGATTCCAAAGATAGTGGAAAAACGTGTATCTGCTGTCTGTCCTGGACTGTGATTAAGGCTTTAGCCACATGATTAATATGGCTCTAATTACTGAACTATGATTCAGTCAACCTACCTCTTTGCTCGCAACTACAATATCTCAACCATTGGACACCATGAAATTTTGTACAGTATTCATGGTCCCAGAGGATAATCCTTAATGACTTTGATAATATCCTGGCTGTTTCTTTGGTCCTGCAGTAAGGTCGAATTTTAAACTCCTCTCATACCTCAACACTGCTGTGTTGACATCAGGAGAAGTGACACCGACAGAGCAGCAGTTCATGCAAGCAATGCCAGCATCAGTTCTGAGGATTCTCTCTGATCTTCGGGTATATATTGCAGTTGGGAGAGCGGTCAGGTTTAGAAATTTTCCTTCACAAACACAACAACGGAGGAATATCGTTTTGTGCAGACATTTGTGGTTCCCAGAAGATGAACCTTTTTCTCACAGGACGTTTCTCCAGAAGGTTGAGTCATGCCCTGCGTCGGAACCTTGGTTTTTTTCCACTTAGCTTCATTTTGTTTTGTGATTTAGGTTTTGTTTTCGCCCCCTGTTTGGTTAAGCTTACGCACCAAATCTACTTGGCTGGATTTAGGAAAAGATCATGGTTTAGGTTACACTCTTTCACAATATTAAGCACAATTAAAAGGCCAACTTCTAGTTGCCTAAAAAAGAGTGGCAGTGAAAACACCAGGCAATAAAATCTGGCTCCGGGCTCATGACATCCATTTCTGACTGAATTCTAAAGATTTAACCAACGAACCGAAACAATCAAAAATAAAGGCAACGAGCACCCGGTACATTCAAATGTGACCCAAGAGATGCTGAAAAAGCAATTTCATGTCACAAATTAGGAGTAGGACCAAGTTAAGATGATATATCCTCATGATTTTAGTGTCATTTTTATCTAGCTGCACCATTAGAATGACAGGGAGGTTTAGAGTGAAATTTAGTCAAATTTGGTAAACACTTTCATGTCATGTCTCTGAGGAAGGATTGCTATAACTGTGGTGATGTCTTAATTCAACTGAGGTCAAAATATTAATTGGTCCTGTACCCTGTTTTGTGCAACACTTGACTGTACCTTGAGTCTCGACTGTACATTGTGTTTAGTGCTAATTAGTAATATTAGTGTGCCAACATGCAAAGCAATAATGGTGAATTTGTTAATTAGCTGCTTAGCATGAACATGTTAGTGTAGTTACTGAGAACATATTAGCACTACGGTGACAGACCTACAAGCATGACTGCAGAGCTTTTATTCTTGCCGAGACTGTTTATAACGGACTGTAAATTCTCTGACATTCCCCAGTGAAGCTGCTAATCAAATTGCCGTCAAATCAATGTGACAGGAGTATTTTAGGAGTAGTTTCAACCTTTTTAATATAATCCCATATATTATGATGGGAAATGTAAAAATCAATCAAAAACCTCCTGAACATAAATTGCAAGAAGATCATAACACATCTTCCTTAAATAAAAATTGAAGAAATTGTATTTCCCATAAATATTTCTTACAGGATGCTATTTTTTTATGACAGAAAATACTGCTTTGTGAACAATCTTGAGAAAAAAGGCGGATAAATTGGTTTTGAAGGAAATTGGTATTGGATCAGAAAAGACTCAAGAGAACATCTGAAATGGATTTAAAACAGCCTTTCAGCAAAGGGGAGACTAACTGGAAACCCATCACCTTTATCTGCTTTTATTTGGGATTTATTCATCATTTTTCAGACATGAAGCAATGAAGAAAAGCTTGATTAAAAAAATGGATGTTGTAGCAAACCGACTTCTTGACGCACGTCTCCTGAGAGCGGTTTTAATTAAAAAGCATGCAAACATCAAACATGTCTTAATATTGTGCACCCATATAAAGTGGAAAGGGCTTCAGTAATTTAATTCCTGGATCAATAAGTCATTGAGGATGTTCTAAAACAGATATTTCCCCCCGGAGGTGTACATTAAGACTGTAGGCTGTGATTTAGTGTAGAGTCCTGTTGTTTGTTGCACCCACAGTTCCTCTCCTCTCACCTTTCAGCATTGATTTTCATCCCACCACTTTGGCTTTTTTTTGCCAAACAAATAACCTCCTCCATGCTTCAAAGGACCCGCATTTCTTCCTTGTTCTTTGTGCATTTTTTGTCTGAGAGTTTTGACATTCTCATCAATGTGTGTCCCTTTGCATTTTAGTTGTAAGCAGCACAGATAGTCTTAGTACACCGTGGTCATTTTCACCTCAGCCAAACCGATTTTTAAAGCTAGGTCTTTCATCATTTAAAAAATAGTTTAACAGAACACACAGCATGATATAAGTATGAGAATTTATTTGTGAGCGAAAGAGATGAGAAAAAAAATTGTCAGAAAATAAACAATATTTCCTTCAACAGCTGGTGTAGATTAATCTCCATCCTTGCAAAACTGGAGAAGGCGTAAAGTTCCAAAATCAAAGTCTTGCAGGTGCAAAATTGAATCTTAAATGTAAATTGATTTGGAGATCAAACATTCTCCAGCCCCTCTATCATTTTAATCAGGCAAAGTCGAGACACTGGTAGAGTAGAGAGGTGCTTGAAATTCTGAATTCACCAAATGCATCTTCCAACCTTGATTAAGGGTGTGTGTGTGTGTGTGTGTGTGTGTGTGTGTGTGTGTGTGTGTGTGGGGAAGAGGGAGGGAGCCAGATGCCGGTGTTCCACTCTTAGGACAGGTTGGAAAATGTGATAGCTGCAGATTGCTGCATGTTTCAGTCATCTGAAGCATCGGCGAGATCAACAAAGTTAAGTTTGGTGTATTGTTGTGGGTAATTGTCTAAATCATTTGAGCCGAAAAATGATCAGAATGATTGTCTTGCTCTCACATGACAGAGGGAAGCAGTCACCTATACCAGCGTATATTCATGGGGTTGAATATACAAATCTCCTATACAATACTGATCAAAAGTTTGGGGTCACTTAGAAATGTCCTTATTGTCGATGACGAAGATAACATTAAATGAATTAAAAATGCAATCGAGACATTGTTAAGGTGGTAAATGACTATTCTAGCTGGAAACGGCTGATTTTTAATGGGATATCTACACAGGTTTGCAAAGGTATATTTCCAGCAGTCATCACTCCTGTGTTCTAATGCTACATTGTTTTAGCTAATGGTGTTGGAAGGCTAATTGATGATTAGAAAACCCTTGTGCAATTATGTTAGCACATGAATAAAAGTGTAAGTTTTCATGGAAAGCATGGAATTGCCTGGGTGACCCCAAATTTTTAAACATTATAGACTTCCTCTGTAGCTCTCTTATTAAAAAATAGTTTAAGCTACTGCTTTCCTTTGTCTTCCAACTTCCTTTAACTCCTTGCCAGGTAGCCCCGCAAGAGAGATCTAGCACATCCGGTACATTCCTGCTTCTCCTCTTTCTCTCTGTTGATCTGGGGATTAGGTTTACGATTTGAACTTCTTCTTCTTTCTGGGTAGTACTGTAGGTTTTCTGCTCAGGGCTGGTCAGTGTGTTTGGCCAAGGTTCTCCCTCAAGTTACACTTAAGCTTCTAGATCTTGCAATAAAAGTCTGAAGCGCTGAACAAACTGACTTCTTGTTGTCTTCATGTAGTTAGATAATGTTAGCTGCTACTCTCCTCTCCCCTAGACCAACTGGAGGTCATGACAAGGTCTGAAAATCATGTTGAGTACATTTTGTTGCTGACTTTAGCATCTGTGTAAAGGAAATTCACTGATTTGTTTCCTAGCACAATACAGGACATAACTGTGGAAAACGTGAAAAGACTGTAAACACTGCAGTACTGGATTGTGAAGTTATACAAGTCGAGCATTTTTCGTTATCTTTGTCTTCTGGATTTTGTGGGTGGACCAAAAATCATGGCTTGATAACACACCAGGGCCATACTTTGCAGGACCCCTCCCCTCAATTTTACATATCCACAGGAGTTTTTTTGTAGCAGCTTGCTGGGAAACTTCTTATTGGAAAAACAGTCCAAAGAAATGTACTGTATTTCTGAAAGTTTCTTGAGAGAAATAAGCTACGTAGTTGCTGAAATTGTACTTCTGTTGGCTTAACAAAGGTTAGTTTTCGATCTATCCATCCATCTATCTATTTTTAAGTACTAAATCAAACGTAACGAATTGCTGACGATTACAGTACTTTTATGACATAATTACTATCCATTATTGTTGCAATATTTATGGTGGCCCAGCTGTTGAAACATTACCATATCTTTGACAGTTGTCGTCAAGTGTGTTAAATCTCAATTCGGACTCGATGATCTCACAAGTAGATATTCAGCTGCTTGTCAGAAACCAAAAAATTGCATAGAGATAACAGTTCAAACTCAGACACTAGAGCTGATGAGCTCTGCAACAACATTTCTGATGCAGTGTAAAACCATGCCCAGATGCAGAGATGCAAGCTGATACAATTTATCTGATATCCAGGATCAAAACTGTAACATTTGGGCTCTGATATATACAGGAATGGACTTCACACAGTTGTTCCTAAAAGGCTGCAGAGCTGCTTTGGTCTTCTGAGAATGTCTCATCTTCCGCTGCAAATCTCCTTTGCCCCTCTCATATTCTCTCACCCCTTGTGCATTCTTGCTTCTTTTACTTTCCTTGCTCCCTTTCTCAACATGGTGCGCGTCGGCTCTGTGCTTGCTGAGCTCATTATAAGGGCCTGGATGGGAGAACTGGGTAGGAGAGTTGAAGGTGTTAGCACACTGGAGCACAGCCTCTCATCCACGATCCGCCCAGCTAATTACCCTGCGCGGCTGGCGTCACTATTTTTTTTTTCCCTTACTGAAGAACAGATTAAACACTTGGGAATGACCTGCCCTAGATTTTATGCTACATTGAACTCTTAAAAAATTAGAGGAGGGTCATCCACGGACAGCTAATTGCAAGAAGCATATGGTATATTAACTCATAATCAAGATTAAATCACACATTTCCAACTTAGATCTGCATTTGGCCTCCATCAGCTCGCTTTAGCCACTCGGATCACTCTCATTTCAAATGCAAATGGTCTGTTTTAGCTATGAATTGCAACTTAAATCATAGTGGAGGATACTGAAACTGTGTATTATGCAATTTAGCTTTTAGACCAATACCAGGCTTGTCAAAGGCTAATGACAATGAGATTGTAATTTGAAGAATTTGAAAGAAGAAGGGAAATCTATCTAATAAACTGTCTTCTGACACCCCTGTCATCTTCCATTTGACAAAACAACAAAGAATGAATTAATCATGTGTTTTAAATTTCTCATGATTCTCTTTGCTTTGGCTAATCGCTTCACAAAGATGAGTTTAAAAGAGACTGTTGACAAAATGAATAGATGAGCAATTACGGGTTTCATGGGAATGGCAGATGGAGGCAGAATCAAAGTGAGTGTAAACTGTAAGAGCTCAGCAGAATTTATGAGGGGAAAAAAAACAATGCAAATATGTCAGAACAATAGAGAGTTTCTCTTTCAAGTCGTCTGTCGAACAGAAAATACAGTTCACTGTGTGATCTACACAAAGCAGAAACAGTCTGATTTGTGCAGCAGCGCCAAGAAATGCACCATAGGAATCCCAGAAAAAGTTATTTTATTTAACTTGCAAAGTGAAAAAGTGGCAATACATAAAAAAAATAATTCATTTCTGTGAATAAAATCCACGAGGCCTCTATGCGAGTCAGTGGTTCAGAAGCACAAATGAAGTTCACAGTCACCAGATAAGATCGATTTCCACCCTGCATGAGGTGGTGGAGCTATCAATAGCAAAAGCAAAGGCCTCACTTCACTGAGCACTGCGTGACCCTTCTGAAACATCCACACTTATCAGTCTCACAGTTTTGAGCCTGACCTCTTTTTGTAAAACACAATGCTGATACTCAAAAGGCACTGCCATTCACATTGGCCTTTAAGTGGCCTTTCGCTCCTTTTCTTATTTCCTTTAGAGAACAGTCACAAATAAGCTCGACCAAGTGGTGACGACATACAGATGTGTGTCTTTTGGGGGGGATGGGGTGTCTCGGTGCCGAAAGTTTGTGTTTGCCGCAAGAATCAGACGGAGTGATGGATGAGGTCGACGCTCCAAAATGAAGCGAGAGAAAGGCAAGCCGGAGGATGACGATCCCGCGCCAATAAACCTGACATCCCTCCTCTCTGCACTCCAATATCTCACCAATAACAATTAGCCCAGTAATTGTTTGGCTAATTATGATTAAATATCTGGTGGGGTGCCAGCAAAGCAATCTCCACTGCAGCTTGTGCATCCTCACTCCTAATAGTGCAAATGTCAAGAGGAGTCACGGTGTTGGTTTAAGGCGATGTGCTGAAGCCAACGCATGGAACTTCAGTGTTTTCATCCATGTCAACACAGATAAACCGTAAATAGGTGCTCCCGCAAACACTGCATTCTCTACACTCTCTCCTGACCTCAATTTGTAACCACAGCTCTGGTTTTTCTTCGCCTGTAGGCTGCTGCTTATCAAAGTTTCCTGAACCAAACGGCTGATAGCTTGAGAGGATATGAAGACAGGGGAAGGGAGGAGGGCGCTTTGAGTAGCACACATGCAAATTCCATCAACAATAGAAGAGAAAGCCTCCTGGCATGACACCATGTCAGGCCCTCTCTTAAAAAGCCTTGTTGCCATCGACGTCTCGTTTGATAAGCACACACGATGAGAGAGTTTTAGCACTGCTCCGGAAAGTCTGCATATTCATTGTTATCTGATTACTTGACTGATCCTCAGAATAGTCAGTAGCATGAAACATTGTGAAAATAATTCTTGCACTGGAAAGAAACAGTCCAAAACAAAGACAAGATGTGGCCTCAAGATGATACAAACAGTTCCAACAGCACATTTTAGCTATAATTGTTAAAAATGATTTTAAAAAATAACAAAGCAATGCAAATACATAAAAAAAAAACAATCAGCCACAACATTATGACCACTGACAGGTGAAGTGAATAACATCGATCATCTTGCTATAATGCCATGTTCAGCTGGAGAACGTTAAGTCCTGACATTCATGTGGACATTTGACATGTACTGTCCACCCAAAAATTGCAGGTCAAGCAACCCCACAACCCCCATGGCAACAGCAGTACTTGATACCAGTTGCCACCCTAAATAGGAACACGACAGAGCTGAGGTGTTCACTCAGGTCTGATCGGTGTTTCAGACAAAGTGCCCACCCAACTCATTAGGTGAGCTTAGAGTGGAAATGAAAGTCATGAGTAGAACGTCCCAAAACGTGAATTTGCACAGCAGCAGCGTTGGAGTTTATTTCTTTCTACACACACACATATAGACATCACTCTTAGAGCTCCTGTCCCGATACTGTACGTTAAAGCCTCGATTATACTCTCTTGTGGAACCACGGAACTTTTTAGTGCAGTGATGACGTGGACATAATTTCTGGGTTGCATGTGAATGTCTGCAAAGAAGTCTACATAGATCTGGTTGGATGACAACATTTAGAGTACTCTGTAGACACCACGGCCCTATTATCACACTTGAACTTGTTTTATGACTCTTATCCAAGTTGTTTTCTCCTGATTAGATCTTTGCTTTTATTGTAAATACAGTCAGATGTGTGTTGCTTTGGATAAAAGCGTCTGCTAAATGAAACTGTAGAATTGTACTCAGACTCTAGTAGACTGTGTCACATACTTGTGGATGCAAAAAGCGTAACACTGAAATTATTCAGTGTTTAATTTGGGAGTCCTTCTTCCAAAAGACCATGCCTAGCTGACAAGTTTGATTATCTAATAGCCATTTATCTGGCACATTATTGTTTCTGGTTTCTCCAATGTGAAGATTTGCTACTTTTTTGGGCTCATTTTAATTTACAACTATAATTTCGCTAAATTGCATTCCTATACTACTAAAATGCATTCTTGATTATGTTTTAGGAAAAACAAAATTTGTCCTGGATTGTTTCTGCTTGTAACATATCACAAATACGGTTTTAATCAACATATTTGCCATTTATTGCATTGTTTCACAATTGCTCCTTTTCAGCCAACCAAAGATATACTAAAGGTAAAATAAAGTCACTCCAGGATTTCGTGGGTGTTTTTCGAGATTGTTCCCGAAAAAAAACTGCGATGCAAGTTGCAATGTTTTAAGCTGTATGTTGCGAGGAAATTGTGGGAGACGGTGGCAGTTGTTAAAAAGTTGCATTTTTCAGCTTTTAGAACATGTTTCAACCTTTTAATTGACAATATTGATTCCAAAATTTATTCTTTCATCCAGTAATGTTGGTGTCCTAATTTAAAGTGTTTAACAAGTAGATATTATTGTAAAAGGATCAACTACAGCCTGATGTATTCTGAACTTAACCATGCAGTTGTGGTGTCAAAACCTAATTAGAGAGTGAGTAAAAACTGAAAACACACAAGTGGAAATGCAACCTCAGTTTAAGAAAGATAGTCCCACAAGGAACACAAACCCCTGAGTCCTGGCTGACAGTCCTACTGCATCCTAACCTGCTGTCCTTACATGGTTTTGTGACTCCTTCAAACTAAAAGCCTTTCCTGTCTATGCCACAGGTGATAAAATAGGCTTAATTTCGTGGAGACAGGGTTTATAATAACATTGACCTTTGGCTTATTTGTCAGATAAAACTAAAACACAGATATCAACTTGGGCTTATGGAACTTTTAATAAATGTTTTCATATTGGAAAGTTTTTCCCTGCACAGAGAAATTTTTGGCAAACATCCAAAGAGATTTAAGGGACTGCTGAAAGAACTTCAGCCTGTAGCAGAATGGAAAGAAGAGAGAATAAGGAAAATATTTTTTTTTATTAAAATAGCTTTGTTAATTGGAGTTACTTAGCCAAAACAGATATTTTTGTTTATAAAAATATCAGAAAAGACCGATATAAGTCAAATAAGGTAACACAGGCTCATGTATGTGGATCAGTCATGCTTACTGTCATGTACAGTCGCCCTCCAAAACCCACTGTAAGCAGGAAAAACCCTGAGCGAGTCCGTTACACATAAGGCTACGCATAGCAGTTGGTTAGCTTAGCATAGAGACTGGAGAGAGGAGATAACCTGTCTGAAGATAATAAAACCTCCCACTAGCACTTCAAAAGCTCGCTAATAACCCCTTTCTCTTGATTCCAGTCTTTCCAAAAGTGAATTTCCTAAAACACTAAACAAATACTTGATCAATAACAACAAAATGCAGATAGTTGCAGGTTTCTGTGGCCCTAACTGAAGCAGGATGACTTTAAAGTACTTGCCCTTTGATAAACAGACAATAACTCCAGATGAACTCATTCACATTCATCTTGTCACCTCTCACTGCCTCCGCTGGCGATTCAAAAAGGACAGGTGAGCATGCTATTGCTGCTTCACTAGGTCCTAACCCGCGGCTCCAGCTGTGACGATATTGCTGCTGTTCCAGTCTGAGTGTTACCTCTTCCCCTCCCTCCTCCATCCCTCCCTCCCTCCCTCTCCATGCCTCCCTTTCGCTCCGGGCCGCTCTTCACTCCGCTCCTGTGGCGGAACCGTCAGGTCCTTGTTGCTAGGCAACCGCTGTCTTAAGATTTTCCCAGTGGAGTTTTGAAGGTAATAAAACAATGCCCCAAGACAAACAGCGACTGGAACCGGAAAGACCTTAGGGAGAAAGACTGGGAGGAAGAGAGTGAGTGAGTGAGACAGAGACACTACCAAGTTCTACCAAAACTCTCTTTTGGCTTTAAATTAAAAGGCTACTAATGGCAGCAAACTCAGCTTGGAATTAGTGAAATAAGTCGGGGAATGTGAGAAGACAGTGAATAACAATCAGTGCAGCTTATTCTACACATTGTACAGCTACACCTCCTAATTGAAATCTTATTGCACGATGAGTGAGCATCCAAGCTGAGAAACAGCTGTCTTCTTCAAGGTTACTGAGTCCCAAGGTTATGCAAACATATGGTAATGTGTTACTTCACTTTCCATCCATTGATACACATCCGCACTCGTCTCGATTACAGTTACAGGATGTAGGAGTTTTGATTGACATCTGTCAGTTGTGTTTTTTATGGGTTCCCAGGTGACCTTGCAGGAGATGGTCAGCCTTTTATTCCCATAATGGAGCAGCTCAGTTTGGCTGAGATGCAAACATGAGTAAAAGCTTGCACACACAAACGAACCGATTTGTCAGGCAGATTTGATTGGAAGGTTTTCTTCTCTCTCTCCCTCTCTATACAAGACACCCTGTGAAATTAATGCAACACAAACATAACATTTGGAGACAGCACACAGATCCTCTGGCACGCTGAATTATGGTGAGGCATCAGGGAGATGAAAACTTTTGTTTTATTTCATCCGCTGTTTTCTTTTCTCCCCATCCAGGCCCTTGTAGGAGATGGAACATCAAAGGCAAACTCTTACTCATACAAGCAATAAACTACCCCCACAAGGTTTGGTTTGAATTTAGCTGTTTTCTCCTATAGCGTGCTCTTTATGAGTGACATAAGACCACTCAAACAACTGCTCTCCTTTCCTCTATTTAACAGCTGTACAATAAAAGGTGTCACAGACTCCAAATTTTAAAAAAAAGAAAAAAATCAAGCTGGCTGGAATTGAAAAAGCAAGAGCATGAGAGATTTTAAGACTTTCTCTCTTGACACCAAACGACAGGGAAACAGTACTCCAAAGTAATCATCTGACATGGCAGAGAACACCCCACCACAGCACCCCTCCCATTCCATTCATTATTTAATTGTATAGTTTCAATCTGTTCAGTTGCGGTTAGTCTGTCGTCAGCGTTGCTGGGTGGAATTGCAGACGAGGGAGACGAGAGAGAGACGTCGGCCCTCGCTAATCAAAATGCAAATATCTGTCTCCCTGTTGGGGTGTTAGTGCATCTTGGAGGGTGAATCTCAAGGCTCTAAATTGAAAGATGATGAATGTGCAGGTTATGTTTTTGATGCTTGCAATGTGAGGCAGCTCTGAAATTAAAAAGTCATAAAAAACAATAAATACAAACTAATATAAATAATAAAAAAAAGTAAATAGCAAGCGAGGGCGGGTGCGGTGATTTCAGTGGGAGGAAAAGGTGCAGAACAGGAGTGTCAACGGGGTTTTGTGACAGCATGCTGTCAATAACCACAGCAGCACCTCACAGGTATCAGGTAAAGACTTGATTACATGGTACAGTGACAAACGGACCACTTGCCACTTGGTATCTGGCTGTCAATCACACAACGCACTCGAGGAACATGACAGCCATGTCCTTTGACCGTCAAGTGTGTCCGCCTCTCCGGCAGAGTGTGCAATCAGTGTTTGAATTTGTGAAGCACAGACCCCTGGTATTGTATTCTCTGAAAATGGGCAGATTTATTAACCAAAGACGGCTATAGAGTGGCTCATCGTGAATATGTCATGTATCTCTTATTTGGCTGACAGTGTAATATTTGTGGAAATTGACTTTTCAGTTTTGCTCAGACACAAATGGGTGAATGCCACATATATAGAGAGAGGCTCTGTGAGGCAGCACAGCGACACTTTATAAATAAACACTGACAGTGATACGCTAACATTCCACACAATAACAATGGTAGCTAGGAAGGCACTAAGAGAGCGCAGTGTGTCAAAATGTTCATTTCTCCTGTAAAACTGGACATTTTACCATGAAGATCAAAGATGACTGACTCACTTCTGTGAGTCTCAAGTGGTCATGTGCAGAGCTACAGTTTTGGGGACTTTCTCAGCCTCAGCTTGGTCACAAGTTAAAGTCCGACATTCAAAATCCCAGTGAAGTACGAGCATCAAAAGATAGTGGGGTAAAAGCACTCATTATGCAGAACGGCCCATTTCAGAAACTATTAAATAGAAAACTACTAGATTATAATCACTGATTTGACCATGTTTTAAAATTGCACTTTGAGCTAATTGTAATTACTTTTTAATGCAGCTGGGCAGGTTAATCTCATACATAAGGCAGAATTACCTAGACAATTTATTTTCCATTAACAAGGAAGTACTAAAACTAAAGTGCAAGTACAGAAAAAGTCTACTTAAGTGCAGCATTTGAGTAAATTGACTTAGCTACATTGCAACACTGGTCAGTAGGATTCTTCCTCTGGGGATTATAGATATCTGTACAACAATATATGCAATTATTTCAGTTTTGGTTAATGTTTTTGTTGAGACAATTAAACAAATTATAACAAATGTCCACTCCACGGTGATGCCAGAGAAGCCAGAGGATCAGAATCAGATTGATCCTCAGGGGAATATGAATTTTTGGAGATCTTTCTTGTGTTTCACTTCCCTGCTGACACAATACTTGCTGACATATCCTTCTATAATTTCTTAAAAACTGGCTTTTTTAAAATATCAAACAGTACACTCTGACAGGGTCGTGCTATACCTCACAAATGCATCTTGTTTTTATTATTGATCATTTTTGTGATCATGGATTTAAATAAATTACAATATTAGAGTTATCACACACAAGCACTGTAAGTGAGACTAAAACTTTTTGCATTTGATTCTGCTCCTGTTTCCTCTTTTGGTTAGTCTGATGGCCTGTTTGAAAAAATGTAACTTTTCTGCTGGGTCAGGAAACTGGCCCAAAGCCCACAAGGTGGTGCTGGCCCGTTACTGTCTGTCTTTCGCCCTACACTGGAATGAAATACTTCGTGTTGCTGTCAGTCCGACAATGCTTGAATTTAAATGCTCAGCAAAATCTCCTGTATCAGCATGTGTCTTCTGTACATATGTAACGTGATTATGTAGTTAGAGGATGTCACACAGCAGCAGTCTAATCTGCTCATCTCCAGTTAGTGTGTGCTTCTGCACAGTAGAAGCCATTTTTATAAGTCCAATAAAAGGTTGCACATAAGTGGTGTTTTTAAATGCGCTGGTATTTAAATCAAAACAAATGCAACAGTAATTCTCTACCAAATCTGCCTGCCTGCTGCCTGCTTCTCCGCTGCATGTGGTTTGCTTCTCCCTCACCACATCCGCTTGTCTTATCTGAGTCTGGGGCTTCTGATTTCAGGCAGCAACGCAGTTCAGTTAATGGATAAACACCCAAGAACAAATCGCCGGCACAACTCTGCTGCTGCACTGACTGACAGGGAGATACGTCCTTGTGCAAGATTACATGTGATGCATGGGTAGTTTGTAGGAACAAGCTGTTTGCTCGCTGATACTTGGGGAGATAGTTGGATGGATGGGGCTGTTCATGTATGATTATGCACTTTTGTGATGCTGGGACACATGTTTTTGCAACAGCAGCTGTATGAATGAGATACAGCTTGTGGTCATTGCTTCACCCTATGAGCCCTGGGCTATTATTAGGGGAATTTCACTACATGCTGTATCTTGATGTTTTAGAACAATCCAGACTATCACATCTTCCATTGTTTGATATGGCTTTTTAAAAAAAAAAAAAATCCTGACACTGTTAAACATTTTAAATACTTGTATGTCACCATGGAATTCTGCCTGCTTTTAAAAAGTTTAGGGTCACTTAGAAATGTCCTTATTTTTGGAGTATTTTTTCAACGTTGTGTAGTGGAGATAGTCTGAAAACTAACAGTATCAGAACCATGATGGTGGATGGTGGCTAAGGGAAAAAATATTTCATTATTTCGCTCTCTGAGGCATTCACATAATATAGCGTCCTTGCAGACGCATATTGTCAGAATGGGAAATCACACTATGATTACATTTGACGTAAATTTCAGGTTATTTTTCTCATCCACTCTTCTTTGTACAGACAAGTAGCTGGCATCATTGAAAAGTCCAAGCAGTGCAGTATCATATGCATGCCTGAGACCTCCCTATAATGAATACTTTGTGAACAATTCAGACACAAGGCTTCAAGCGGTGCGTTTAGCATGCTAACCCTCTGACCCCATCACATTTTTACTCACTTGAGGCAGCGTTTTTTCTGCAATGTAAAGTCCTGTCCCACTATTGAAGCAGCGCAACCATTGCTAGAAGACTAGAGAATGCAAAAAAAATGTGTATTTTGTAGCATAGCAGTAGTTATGTAGTCAGAAAACAGAAAAAAAACAGATCTTTTTTGATTACACAGTTGACTTGTACAAAATTTGCAGAAATATGGAATCAACACGCAGAAACTATTACCACCCATACTCATAAAATGTCTACATACTATAAACATTTGCCTCTAATCTGCTTTGTATAAACACAGCCTGCCATTCGCGTGAAAAGTCTTACAATTTTTGTCTTTTGGTTGCAGCACATTAACTAATAGCCTTCCAGTTGTGCTGAGATGAGCAGATTATTATTGTTTTTAACAGAATCTTGTGCGAATTAGTTATTTTTTGGTAAATTGTCAATTAAGAAATAGTATAAAATAAAGCAGAATAAAGTGAATTGATTGGTTGTCTCCATGTGTAGCCCTGCGATAGACTGGTCTTCACCCTGAGTCAGCTGGGATAGACTCCAGCCCCAGTGCGACCTTACCGAGGATTAAGCGGTGTGTAGATAATGGATGGATGGACAGTCTTATTTCTGGTTAAGTTTCCCCACAGAATATCACATCAATCTGATATTCAATTTGTTTTTACAGTTTCTGTCTCTGACAAATGGTGCCACTTGTGCAATTATTTTAAAGCCAACATGCATATTAAACCCACAGGGAGGTTTTGGGATTCAGAAGTCCGTCTCAGCAATGAAATGCAAACACATGAAATGCTAATACGACTACAGGAACATACATAATGAACCCCTTCTCTTATACAAGACGTGCACCTCCTGATGGTTATTTTTTTTAAAAGTAATCTCTTTATTAGCACCCTTTATCATCATCATCCCTTCAGTCATTTAGTGTCTTTTTTGGCTGAGCTAATCTTATGAAGTGCTGTGACTGCTCTAATGGAGAAATCTTCACAAATCTGGAGCACCAATTAAAGAACCGGTCGTCCTCATCCTTGAGCCAGCCTGAAAGCAGACAGACAGAGACTCTTAAGATCCTGAAGATCTTTATTCTCCCTCCTTCCTTCTGTCTTATTCTTTCAGACCATTTGCTATGGGCTCTCTCTTGACCTTCAGTAATGTATCCACACTTAACATTTAAATAGCAGACACAGCAGGGGCTGTCGTCACTGAAATCCAACTCTCACAATGAATATCTTCTTAATTTAGGGCCAAGTGCTGGAGTGGAGACACAAGTACCATTGATTATGAACTGTTAATCAGCACAACTCTACTGCAATGGGAATCGGAACTACTCAAAAACTCTGCGCATGGCCATATAACCCCTCTCACTTCTGCATGCAGCGTTGCAGCATTTGGACAACAAAATGCCGGATCAAAGTGTTGCAAAGAGGCGGGATTCTGGCACATTCACAGGTCAGATGGCGGTGCTTCTACTCCTCCTATCCTGTCACCGAGCTACTACAGGAGGGTCATTAGAGGCACAAACATATGCCATTCAGCATGCATGCTCTGCTGTCCAATTAGTGGCCTGGAAGCACTCGTCTGAAGCCAAGCATAGAAAGTGGCAAAACACAGGCAAACAAATCCGGAGTTATCTGCTTCACAATGTGTACCTGGAGCATCTGCACTTCTAAGTTTCCCGACTTGCATCATAGTTTGAATGTAGAGTGAGGGGTAAGTGAGAGAGATTTCTTTACCTTCTACAGGAGAGTACACGTAGAGGAACACACAACCACTCGCTGTGTGTTTCATAAATCTTTTAAACTCCTGTCAAGTCATACCAATACTCCTCTTACAAAGAAACTGTGTCGCCTCTCTGAGACGCATAAAATCTTAGAAGAAAATATCTCTTTCCAAGCTATTTATTTACTTCTCTTTCCCCTCGCCCACACAATCCTGGCAGTTTTCATCTGCTTCATAGGTGCTGATATCCAGGATTCTAGGATGTCTGACTTTTTTATTTGCTGTCAGAGGAGAAGGCAAGGACAAGGCTTAGCAAGTCACACAGCAATATCCAGCCAATCCTGTGGTTTGCTGTGTATCATACACAAACAAACCTTTGTGCACTGCAGCAACAAACGATAAATACAAATCCTGACACTTGGTGTTTCTGTAACTGGAAGCAACAGGTCAGCTGAGCAAGGCCCTGCATGGGAAGGCAATCTATATGAAAATACAAATGATCCTTTTATATAAAAAACATAAATGGAATAAGAGGAGGAATGAATTAGCACTAGATGTAAGATGTTAGAGCACAATGCTGAGGAATAAAGTCTGCTCGTGTTTACAGCCATGCAGGAACTAGCTGGCAAGGTACATTCTGAGAGTGTTAAAAAAAATCTGAAAACAATTTCTGGAGCACAGGTCATCTCAGATTGTTGCTTTAATCAAGGTGTACCCAAAGTGGTAAGGTAATTTCAGAGGAATTGAGCAGACTTTTTCATCCCTAGATCTGTTACAACTGGTTATAAGAGCCTTTGATGCCGACAAACTTGCATTTTCTACTTTGCACATTAACACCACGCAATATTATGCTTAAATGACAAGAATTTTGTTACTCCTGCCAGCTCTGCTGCCACCTAGTGACAGATTCTCCTCCCCTTCTTTTCTCTTTTTCCCTAGGTGAGTGGTGCCAATGGTAATCAGCAGAAGTGGTGGGACAGCAGGTGAGAGTGATCATCTACCTACTCTCTCCTACCATAAAAGACAGACGCTGCTGTCCCTCCTCACTGGATCGTTGAACTACCTAGTCAGTACCGACCATAGTTCTCTCCAGCCTGTTTGTGCTACCCTGCATCTCATTGATCTCCTTTTTTGTTCTTAGCCTGGATTCCCACCTGCTCGCTGCTCCACCTGGATTCCTGCCCCACATCTGGCCTGCCTGGATCTCTCCGTCCTCCACCAACCCTTCAGCACCACACTGCCAATACAGCCACGGACCACCCAGCTTCCCTCCATTCCATCAGCACCTGTTCAGTTCCCAGATCACCCTCAAGCCGTTACCTCCCACCAAGCCTCCCGCTTCTGCTTTCCAAGTCTGTGGACAGCTAAGTTCCCTGCTAGTCTCTAAGAGCTAGTCAGTTAAGGTGTAGATTTTCTAGCGTTGTGCTTCTTGCGTGCCATGCGGTAGTTCGGTACGTAGCCTAGCCAGTAGTTTCCCAGTCACCTTGTTTAATGTGTCTTTCCTGGTTCTGAGTTACTAGTTAACTTTTTCCTTGCCCCAAAGTCTCCAGCAGTCTTCTCTAGCTCATCTAGTGTTTTCTGATTTATTTACCTGCCACAGTGTTACTGCATTCTGGCACTTGTTCGTAGAATTTCTTGTTTGTAAACTCAGTCCGGTTAATGTTTCCGCTGCCCCGTTAGGAGGCTCAGTTATTCCTGTATTCCTGGTGACTCAACTTCCAAACTGTGTGACCTGTAGCAAGGTCACTTCCTATTGTAGTCAGTTTAATTTTATTGTAAACTGTTTTTCAAACTCCAAACCTGCCTGCCGTGTCCCCATTGTCCTGCATTTGAGTCTCTGAGCCCCAGTGCTCCTAACAAATTAGACCCTCCAGAAAAACGCGATTATGCGATAGCATGAATTCCCGCATTAATCACCAAAATGCCCCTGATTATGCAGGGGTCAATTATTTCCCAAAAGGCCGCATAATCCCCGCAAAACAGCGCATAATTTCCGCAAGAATCTCACATTTCCACAAAAAAAAAAGAGAAATATGCGGGTCCCACTTGATTTCACGATGTCCGCATAAAATGAGAAAACTATAACCAATATAAATGGAGTTGTGAGTGATTTTTTTATGTGACACCCGGCCTGACGTCATCAGTTCGCGCATTCACACACACACTAGAAGCACGAGCTGATGCGGAGCGCGGCGCCAGTGTTGCCAACTTAGCGACTTTCTCGTTAAATCTAGCGACTTTCCAAAGCATCCTAGCGACTTTTTTTTTATTTTTATCAAAAGCGACTAGCCACAAATCTAGCGACTTTTTCTGCCGTTTTGGAGACTGACAGGAAAACTCGGATCATTCTGCAGTTACTGTGTTTTCAACAAGCAGCAGGTGCTGCTGTGAGCTTCTCCCCCTCCCAAAGCACAGGCTGTCAGTCCAGTAACCCCGCAGCAGTCCCAGTGTCTGATTAGAGGACACATCCTTCCGCGGCCAGACGGCAGGTGAATCGCGCATATTTTTGCATATTTCACAACTATTGGCATACTTGGCAACTTTCCGCAATTTCCCCGCATAAAATGGCATAAAACCCCGCATATTTATTCGCATAATCAAGGATTTTAGCCCCCCGTTTTTCTGGAGGGTCTAACAAATTCAAAGGAAGTCCCATCTGCCTTTACACATATCTACATTTACCTGATATACCTGACCTGAGAGCTGAGGCCTCTCATAGCTCATAGAAATATCTAACTGAACAAGAAATGAGCCTGGATGGTATTATATTGATCCATTGCAGAGATGCTGTGTCACATGGCAAATAACCGAATGCACGTCTTCCAGGGAATGCACAGTAATGCTTCAAAAGCAATGATTTTCAGGAAGGTGCAGAAAATTTTGAAAAGAAATACAGAGATGCATTTATACAACTCTCCTCAAGGTATTTCCTTAGAAAATGTAAACTAGGTAATAAATGACAGCGTTTCTGTGGCAATTTTGCATATCTTTCGAAAACAGATGAAACTGTCTTCCCAAGACAAATGACAGCATTCAGTGTCAGTGAAGTGGCAAGTAAGGAAACAAAACTTCAGATGATAACTTGGTGTTTACTTCCTGCTGCCATACAGCACTTTTGTAAGCAGAACTGGGGTTGTCGACTAAGTGTCTTTACTCTAGTCAGGCTCATAGCTGGGAACCTTTACTGTCTGGACCAATTCAGCACTGACGGGCAATCATTAATTTTAGGACACTGGAATACATGGTACACAACATGTAGATAGCTGTTAAGCTGAAACTCATGCCTATCACGATACTTCATGACTGACTACACGAAGTCAAACCACCAAGTCATCGTGAACTTCATAGTAGCTTCATTACATACTAGGATCTCTCATTTCCTGTAACATAACATTACCTACAGGGCCACATTTATTGAAGGTAAACAGCTCGGAGAATTGGAGTTCAATTGGAGATCTTGGATAAAAAACTTTAAAGCATGCAATGTTCATAGCATTAGAACAAAGTATTTGATCCATATATTGACTCATATATGTTTCATTTTGTCTAACAAAACAGCATCAACAGAAATTGCATTTTATATTAGAAATTTGTGATTTTGGTGGCTCCTTGAACATTTCTGAGAAACAGAGAGAATCTATTTCCACTGCAGATGTGTTTTTTTGTCAGTGCAAAATGAAATAATGTGGTCTTTAAATGAGTTCTACAGTAGTGTAATTACCAAAGGGCCTTTGTGAGTAGGTGAAAAATAATGAATTTCTAAAGGAAAAAAAAACATACTTTTTGGAAAAAATAAAGAGGTACACATGCAAGAAAAGATAATGTCTTTATCTTGACTAAAAGCTCCATCCAGCACACTGCACTAGGAGTCTTCAACTTTTGCAACGAAACAAAGTCGGAATAAAAACAATATATGTACCGAAAACAAGGAGGTTCTGTCTGGGAGCACTTCAGCTTAGTTTGGGCTCTGATGACCTCAGTGGAGCCAAGGACTAGCGGTCCAACACCCCGAGAAAGATGGATTCCGCTGCCCGGAATGGGCCCGGATTATCTCTCTGGCACAGGAGCCAGAAGAAAGGGAGCAACCGAACATCTCTGGGCGGTGAAAAATGAGGGAGCGAGATACTATTTCTCCTTTAATTCACAAGGGGTGGCCTGGCTCTGCCTGTGATAAGACACAAGTGATCAACATCCTTTGAGTTGGCGGCTCCCCTCCCTTTTCCCTCGCTGATATGTAGGACGCATTTTGCTTCCGACAACAGGTACAGTGTAGGTAAAAAAGAACGTGGAAGGGAAGGGAGAAAGAGATGGAGAGGAATCTTCTGGAAACTGTAGGCACAAAGCTACCCTATGCTGCAGAGCACAGATGTGGATTTATGATCATGGGTACTGGTGAGTGCTCCATTGGGCCTGGGGGGGACTGTTGAGATACTTGCAGGTCCTTTTTCTCATTTCTTGTCTTGTTTCCACATGCTTTGTATTGTACATTGCATTTCCTCCAAGGACAAAGCACCCATCCAAACATAACTCAGCCTGAAGCCTTTTACTTTCTCCTCTACCTTCAATTGCGGCAAATAAATAAAAAATCTACATTCCTGGTCAAATATACGACCGGCTTTACATATTTGGGATGTTTTACACTTGGCCAGCTTGAGTTATTCAAGTGTTATAAGAGCATTCAGTCAGCAGTTTTTGAGCTTTTGTGAATATTCCAATAAACCAAGTGAAAAGATTCTGACTTGCTTCATTTAAAGTATTTCCAACACCAAGCACTTACAGTTCAGTGGCTCATTTTGCCTCAGAAAATACAGCTCGAAGTAATACAGGCAATCAAGTGACATTTGATGGAACAATATTCCCCAATTCGCCATTTGCTAACTTTTGCATTATGCAAAGATAAAGAACGACACGACTGCTGAATAAATCACACGCATTCTTTTGTCAAGTGGGGCCTAGTTATTTGAGATCCCAGGAGCAACCACCACCTAAATACAAGCTTTAAGCAGACCAATGAAAAGTTAAAATGAGAAACTATATAAGTTAACCACATGATTATGCTTATGTTTGATGCAAGAATGATTTTAATAGGCTGATATATATTCTGGAAATGATGATTGCTATAGAAGAGAATGATTTAAAATAAGTTATTTGATCATGCTAAGAAAAATGATTTAAAGAAGGGATTCAGTGTAACTAAGTGAGTTTTGAATGGAAGTAATCTGTGCTGTTCTGAGCTGTATGCAGACAGGATGGGAAAAGCAGAAGTCTCCTCAGAAATGAGGAACTTGGAGTTTCCACAGGATGACAGGATGGGCTCAGGCCTACATTGTCATGACAACTGAAGTGTGTGTAACAAGTGGATGTGTTAACAGAAAAGATGGAAAGAATGATGTATGCGTGATAGGAAGAAGGTTGTGTCTTAAACCTATGAATTAATTACCTGGGCGTACCTATTAGTTAGAATTGTGTGTGAAAATGTGTATGTGCTAAGCTGAAGTCGAACTAGGGTATAAAACCCAGAGACACAGACACTGAATTGGGAGTTCTCCCCCGGAGGGGAGAGATGCTGCTCGCCGGAGCTGCCGGAGAGCATCGCCAAAGTTCTGAAGAGTCGACACCGGACCCTTTTGCCCAAGAGACGTGAAGACAACGCAGGACTTAGGCTCCAGAGTTCGCTGAGAACATCGTTGGAAGCAAAGTTGTTCTAACTTTGTTCAACAAGCGAAGACCACACTCTGCCAGACGGAGAGTCCTGAGAGGTCTGCAGTTTTCCAAACAGATGAAGAGAGGCAAGCACCCATGGCATCCAGAGAGGCACAGGAGGCAGCAGCAGAGGGCTGCTCCACTCCAGGGGCTGGAGGACCCAGTGACCCACCACAGCCTGATGAGACGGGGGCTTTCCACCACCACCATCCGACTGAGAAGACAGCTGAGACGCCCACACTTGTGTTCCAGCTGCTACTAAAGATAACTGCCAGACCAACGATTGGCTATCGGGACCTCTCCACTCCCCCTGCCTATGAAGAACACCCTCTGCCCACAAAGAAGACTTCGTACCGAGTCTGCTGGTCCACGGAGGAGTTCAACTAGATGCAGGACAAGACCGAGTGATACGGTAGTGGCCACGCTGTTCGCTCTCTCTCCTAAATTTACTAATTAGAGAAGATTCTTAGGTACGCTCAGCTTAGTTTAATTTAGTTAAGTTAGAAATAATCAGAAATAATTAAATTGTTTAATCATGAATAATGCTGTGCCCCTGCTAATAATTGCTTAATAAAACGCTATATTGCATTTAAAGAGAAGTCTAATGAAATGATTATGATTCACCTATTCTGCATAGTGGTAAAAAGTTAAGTTGATTGTGTGCATTAAATCTAATGGTTCTTAAAGGTTACTTTAATCCAACTAGTTATTTAAACATTACCCCTGGGGTTAGTTATCCAAACCTCTAAAACGAACCTAGGAATATCAACAAGTGCCACAGTTTTAAGAGGAAAGCTGTCGTTAACAAACGTGGTCAATAAATCAATTCTACTACTTAGGAGGGCTGCTTAGTAAGAGAGTATTTATTGGAGTAAGAGGGGTAAGACGTTTGGAAGAAGACAGTTAGGACCTAGGCGAGTATTCCTCGACACCAGCTTAATTATTCTGCTGAAACCTGTTAGGTGGAATACTAATAGGCAGATAGAATCTAACCCTTTAAACGGAGAGCTGGTCCTGATTTAACCTGAGGCAAGGGTTAAAGAAGGCTATACTGAACGACATGGCGTCCCTGGGTGGGCAGGGCTCGACTAAGACAGACGCTAAAAAGGGACTCCTGTCAGATGATACTGACCGACATGGCGTCCCTGGGCAGGGCTTGACTACGACTAAGAGAGAAGCGCCCAAAAGAAGATTCTGAGGGTCCAGACCGACACCAAGAATCAACCGCCAGAGCCTTCCAGTGGAAACTGGGGAAGAGAGGGCGAATCTCTTCTGACCGAGGGTCCACAGCTGCGGAGATTGGGGAAGGAAAAGGACGAGCCCTTCTGACCGAGGATCCACAGCACGGGTGATCAGCCGACAGAGAGACACGGGATCATCACGCCTGACGGGAGGTACAGTGAGAACCGCAGGCTAGAAGAAGCCGCAGTGACCTTGGGCCAGCGCACCCCAGGAAAGAGGCACCGCGGAGCAGCCAGACAGAGTCTGCACTCATCCCTGCTCAACGGTCCTACGAGAGGTTTTGAGGAAGCAGACAACTCGAGACGACAAAGACGATGGCTGAGAGCCAGCCAGAGAAAGATGTACTCGTCCCTGCCAAAGAAAAAGAGCCAGTTCAAGAAGACGCGAAAGTCGGAGGCTCCGATGAATCAGAGGAAGAAGATTCATCCTCCAAAACCCCAGTGCCCGGGGAAACAACGATCAGTGAAGTGGTAAGAGAGTCCGCTTCGAAGAAGCTTCACCCAGGTTCCACTCCGGTGTACCAGAACCAGATTGTACTGGTAGGAGAGGGATGGAGCAACTGTCTGCAAGAGACACAGATGAGGAAATGAGAGTTACAGGACATGCTGCATCGCAGGGCGAGAGCTCAGACGCAGATGAGGAAGTAAGGCCAAAAATAGAGTTGGCCACATCAGCTGCAGGCACCCTGGCTGCAGAGGCAGAGAAGCGGCTGTAGAGGATGGCAGCTGTCACTAAGGAAATGAGTAATTGAAGCACCAGAGAGTCCAGATGAGATTGGGGGGCTCACTGATTGGGAAACGACGAGGTAGATCGTTTCGTCCAGAAGAGAAGAATTGCTGTCGGGATCGAGGAATGGGACCAAACCCCTAAAAGAAAAATTGTCCCAGAGAAGTACGTGGAAGAAGTGGTGCGGGTCGTACATGAAGCGCTTGGCCATGTGGAGCACACTACCTACCCGTAGGGAGCTGGAGAAGCTGCAACTCTTGATTCCAGAGTGCCGTATACGACAAGTGCCGAGGGCCTGTGAAGTATGTGGTCGATACAACGCAGGATGCCGAGGGCGAAGAGTAGATGGGCTCACCATCCGGAAGCACTATTCCCTGGGGTTCTATCTGCATGGACGTAGCAGGCCCAATGGGGGTTGCAGGGAGAAGAGGTGAGAAATACCTTTTAGTGCTGGTGGACTCTATGTCATTCCATATGGTTACTAAACCAGTAAAGAAAGCTAACAGCTACAGTGTGGTTGGCATGCTAAGAAGAGCTAAATACGAGAAGCCTGACATAATAAAAGCAAGTTTTAGATAGCAATACAGTTTTGCTTGAAAGAAGAGGAATCCAAGAAGTGGAGCAGCTAGAGCCAGTTCCAGATTAAAGAAAACCAGGAACCAGAAACCATGGCTACGAGCACACAAGGCTTACCACCCTTCGTCGGAGTAGCCAACGTCAAAGGGGTGGTTACTATGCAGAGAAATACAACGAGGCTCTGGGCAGGCAGAGCCCTGAAGAAACTGGATGATGCTGAAAGCAGAATCCTGTCAGATGATGAAGAGATGCAAGTCATCGGCGGCTGTGAGGACACATCCGAACTGTTGCAGATCGCTGGGGAAGTGACCGTCACCACTGAAGACGATGGACGGACGCAGCTGGGTGGTGTGGTTAACCTGTCTGCTCCAGAGGATGATGAGTATCTTTTAAAATGACCTGGTGTTAGCTACCTGTGATCTCAAGGAGAGGGTGTCAAGTGGGGCCTAGTTATTTGAGATCCCAGGAGCAACCACCACCTAAATACAAGCTTTAAGCAGACCAATGAAAAGTTAAAATGAGAAACTATATAAGTTAACCACATGATTATGCTTATGTTTGATGCAAGAATGATTTTAATAGGCTGATATATATTCTGGAAATGATGATTGCTATAGAAGAGAATGATTTAAAATAAGTTATTTGATCATGCTAAGAAAAATGATTTAAAGAAGGGATTCAGTGTAACTAAGTGAGTTTTGAATGGAAGTAATCTGTGCTGTTCTGAGCTGTATGCAGACAGGATGGGAAAAGCAGAAGTCTCCTCAGAAATGAGGAACTTGGAGTTTCCACAGGATGACAGGATGGGCTCAGGCCTACATTGTCATGACAACTGAAGTGTGTGTAACAAGTGGATGTGTTAACAGAAAAGATGGAAAGAATGATGTATGCGTGATAGGAAGAAGGTTGTGTCTTAAACCTATGAATTAATTACCTGGGCGTACCTATTAGTTAGAATTGTGTGTGAAAATGTGTATGTGCTAAGCTGAAGTCGAACTAGGGTATAAAACCCAGAGACACAGACACTGAATTGGGAGTTCTCCCCCGGAGGGGAGAGATGCTGCTCGCCGGAGCTGCCGGAGAGCATCGCCAAAGTTCTGAAGAGTCGACACCGGACCCTTTTGCCCAAGAGACGTGAAGACAACGCAGGACTTAGGCTCCAGAGTTCGCTGAGAACATCGTTGGAGGCAAAGTCTTTTACTGACTTTGTTCAACAAGCGAGGACCACACTCTGCTGAAAGGAGAGTCCTGAGAGGTCTACAGTTACCCTGCAGAGATGAAGAGAAGACAGCACCTACGACATCCAGAGAGGCACAGGAGGAAGCAGCAGAGGGCTGCTCCACTCCAGGGGCTGGAGGACCCAGTGACCCACCACAGCCTGATGAGACGGGGGCTTTCCACCACCACCATCCGACTGAGAAGACAGCTGAGACGCCCGCACTTGTGTTCCAGCTGCTACTAAAGATAACTGCCAGACCAACGATTGGCTATCGGGACCTCTCCACTCCCCCTGCCTATGAAGAACACCCTCTGCCCACAAAGAAGACTTCATACCGAGTCTGCTGGTCCACGGAGGAGTTCAACTAGATGCAGGTGAAGACCGGGCGTGGCAGCTAAGGCCTGGCTGTCCGCTCTCTCTCCTAAATTTACTAATTAGAGAAGATTCTTAGGTACGCTCAGCTTAGTTTAATTTAGTTAAGTTAGAAATAATCAGAAATAATTAAATTGTTTAATCATGAATAATGCTGTGCCCCTGCTAATAATTGCTTAATAAAACGCTATATTGCATTTAAAGAGAAGTCTAATGAAATGATTATGATTCACCTATTCTGCATAGTGGTAAAAAGTTAAGTTGATTGTGTGCATTAAATCTAATGGTTCTTAAAGGTTACTTTAATCCAACTAGTTATTTAAACATTACCCCTGGGGTTAGTTATCCAAACCTCTAAAACGAACCTAGGAATATCAACAAGTGCCACAGTTTTAAGAGGAAAGCTGTCGTTAACAAACGTGGTCAATAAATCAATTCTACTACTTAGGAGGGCTGCTTAGTAAGAGAGTATTTATTGGAGTAAGAGGGGTAAGACGTTTGGAAGAAGACAGTTAGGACCTAGGCGAGTATTCCTCGACACCAGCTTAATTATTCTGCTGAAACCTGTTAGGTGGAATACTAATAGGCAGATAGAATCTAACCCTTTAAACGGAGAGCTGGTCCTGATTTAACCTGAGGCAAGGGTTAAAGAAGGCTATACTGAACGACACTTTCTTTTGAACCAGAAATTCTCAGAAATTAGTCACTTAAATTCAGCCCATAAAAAGTTTGATCAAATTAGGCATCAGCTTGCTTGTCTTATGACACCGAAACAGGCTTCTCTTCACATTAGAGAGCTGTGTTCTGAGGAGTATAAACAAAGTGATTCCATCAAAGATAGATAGAAATGAATCAACTTTAAAGAAACATTAATTAGAAGCAGTGAGTTTGTTTACTGGTTGTCATCGTCTTTCTGTTATTGAAAACGACTGCGCTCGGTTTGGTTAAAAAAAGCATTACAGGTGCAAACATCCTCGGCAAGGTGTGCGGCAGAAAAGAAAGACCAAACACAAAGCTATTTTCAAATGGCAACATGAAAGCGCGAGGAAAACCAAACCGATTAAGAAAGAAAATGTAGCTCTCTTATCTGGATCTTCTATCTCAAAGGTGATACAAGTTGTAATGGAAGTCCCCCTTGCTGTTGTACACTCTCCCTTGAGCTGGCTCCAGCCCGGCTTTATCTCACCTTGGTCAGGACAAATGTGAGTGATTGCTGTCTCGGCTTTAGCAAGAGGCGGCAGTTTGACACCAGAGACTCAGCTCGGTAGCTTCCGTCCTTTCTTTGCTTCGCCACAACTTCCAGCCTCCTCCCTGCAGGCTCGCTGTTGTCACAATCAATGAAAGTGATGGTCTCTCAAAGCACCCAAACCCTGATTAAATCTCCGCATCTGAAATGCCAGAGTTTGGGTTGGCATCTACTCAATACGGGCGGGTAATTACATTCTTCTAATTTATTCATCTCAAAATGATAATTGTTCACCTTGACATAATTCAGCTATGTGTGATCCATTGCTGCAGATTTGTCTAATTGCTTATACCAAGTGGGATATAAAAAAAGCTCATTTAGAAAGTTAAAAAAAAATAAATTAAATTAAAAAACACACACACATACAACAAGGAGTTGGAACTCTTCAAACAACTTGACGAAAATGGAGCAATTTAAATAAACCCTTCAGAAGTGGTAATTAAGCGCTGTTTTTTTTTTTTTTTGGAGGAGTTTCTAACATTAATACACATATTGCTACAATAATCTACATATTATGGCACAATGTTACACCGCCAACACACTCAGCACCTTCTTGTCCGAACAGACAGAGTTATTAAAGGGAAACAAATACAACATGGGTGTAGGATTCAGGGGGGTAACAAAGGGAGCAGGTCCTGTTTCACTGGATCCACCATGTTGCACAACCATATTTCTACAGTAGCCCAGAATTGACAAACTGAATACTGCAGAGGTTTTTTTTTTTTTTATTTGGGGGGGGGGGGGGGGGGGGGGGGGTTGCATTCATTGTAAGTTCTACACACCTGAAGGAGGAGGGTGGAGTGAGCATTATTCTGTTGGTTTGCTATACACAACCTCAGGCCGGCCGCTGGCATAAACACTCTATGCCGTTGTTTATAGCCACATCCACTAGAGGGGGCCACACCACAATAAGTGTGTGATTCGCATTTTGTCCCTGTCTGGGATACATTTTTTAAAAAAATAAATATTTGCTGTTAATCATGTGCATGTGTGTTTTAACCCAATTACAAGCTGTGCACGTGATTTGGTAGTTGCCCTGAGCATGTTTTGGGGCCACAAAAAAAATCTTGCTTAGGGCCACCAAAGTCCTAGGGCCGGCCCTGCTCGATGCCACCTAATCCTACACACTGCTCCTTTAAGAGTTGAATGGACTAGAAAGGGGCTGCATAGTGGCTTGGTGGTTAGCATTTTTGCCTAGAAGATAACCAATTTGCGTCTCCACCTTCCCGGGATCTTTCTGCATGGAGTTTGCATGTTCTCCCTGTGCATGCATAGGTTTTCTCCGGGCACTCCGGCTTCCTCCCAAAGTCCAAAAACGTGCTGAGGTTAATTCAGGGTTTCTGCAGAAATCAGCCAATCAGATTTAATATAATTTAATGCTATACTGTAATAATTTTAATGACACGACCGTGAACTCAACAAATTACACGTTTTTTTTGTTAAAGATGATTTTTATATGAAAATTATCCCTACATTTCACTAATTCTGAATCCAGAAACCACCTCTGACCACCCACAGGCTCTAGTCATTCTCTGAAATCCATTTAACACTGCTTTATGTCCAGATATATGTCGAATTAAACATATTTGTGCTTAATGGTGGCTTGGACAGGTTAGCATGCTCATATGCAAAATTGTAACATGATAAGTATACAATCTTAACTGTTGACAGTTAATGTTGCCATTCTGTGCATGTTAGCACCCACACAGAAGTCGCTTAAAGCACTGCCATGCCAACAGTCCTGCAGAGGAGCGAGACAGCAGTAAATTTAAAAGTGAAAATGTGTTTCTTGAGAACTGCTTCATAAATAGTGGTGTAGCTTTGGAAACCCCACCGCCCACATCATGTTAAGGGGCTCTGTGTTGAAAACATACAAGCATTTCTATAACTCTCTGATACCAATATCCGACATTAACTCACATTTCACGCAGGGATTGGTCAACTGTAGAAGATGAGAAAAGGGTTTGAAGTTCTCTCTCAACCTCTGTTGTTATTTTTGACACAGCTATATTACTTTTCATGTGAAAAACCAAATGCAGCCCAATGAATGTGTTCCAGGAGTGACGGCCTGAGAAATGCACAATGCTATTTCTGTATTTAAACAATATCACGTCGCTCCCGCTTTGATGCAGTCACACAGACGTTTGTATAAACAATTTCTTTTCAGTGTAAACCAGCTTTAAGTGCTGTTTTCAATCCGCCTGCTGAGTAGCTTTATAGGCCAAATGTAACCTGCTTTAGACGGTTAATACAAATGTACATTAAATAAATCAAATGTTTGCTCTTTTATGACCTGAGCAACTAACACTTTTCTGCACTGCCTTTCAAAGCAGGTGTGAGTTCAAAAACTGTAAGGAACAGAAAAAGCACAAAATTTCAACTTCAGAGCTAAGGCTAGGTTTTTGAAGTGGAGCAATAAACAAAACCTAATCACACAACTTTTAAACTAAGACGGCTAGTTTTGGTCTGTTAATCAAATGCTCTTCTATAGAAATACAAAAAGGACATCTTCTTGCCAATCACAAATGTCTATTCCGATGAAGGCACTAAATAAATCGAATCTAACTTTTATTTTTTAGTGGAAAACATAATCTTCATAGTCCTCAGTCATCAGCCCCACGCTAATGCCTTATCCGAAAAATAATTACGGTGTGACATTTAACACATCACCAAACCGCTTCTTTGTAAAGTGTCATCTTTTCGAAAATGTGTTGATGCATCCCACCTGATTGCTTTGTAATAAAGCTCACTGTTCGTTTGATAAGATTCCCATTCTCTGGAATTAAGGTGGATCTGCTATGGTGCATTTCTTAATGACATCCCCCATCTCCCATAACAGTCCTGACATTTTGGTCACCTTATTTGTTTTGCACTCTTTGAAGGTCACTCCTAAATTACTTTAAAGCATGCAAATCACTATGTCCACAACCCACCTGTAATGCTTGATGAGTCGGTCCAGGCAGAGGAAGCAGGAAAACAGTACATTGGAGAGAATATGACAGCATGGGAAGCAAAAATGATCTGCCGATTTCTTGCAGATTCACTCAACTTATTCTCCTCCCTTCCACCTTCAGTAATACTTCCTGTCTAACTCCACAGGGAAGTTGGAGGTCAGCTACCAAACAACTTTCCCAGCGGTGGCAGGCATTGACATCATGAACAATGATGTTGAACAGTGCTTTTGACGGCAGAGAAATTTCTTGTACAGCATGCCCTTTAATTTTTCTTCTCAGAAGTCCTATTAACACAGGGCTTTTATTGCGCTGGGGCCTCCTGTGATTTGTAATAACCTCAAAGGTTGTCCGTGTTCCTAATCCTTCGATAAAAGAATAAAAACTCGACACAAATCACCTGCCACATTTTGCTAGAGTGCGGCCATCTGATTGCATTAAACTGGTGTGAATCAGTAATTCAATAATTTAGGGTTCTGTGTTTATTTTTTTTCCGCTGGGTCTTTCCTCATGCTGTTTCCCTCCTCCTCCTCCATGTCAAGATTTATGAAGGCTGCAGTGAAAATTATTAGCGAGAGATTTAATAGATTTTTGGCTTCTAATTCAAGCAACTCATCTCGAATAGCCACTCAGCATTTGGAAAGCGTACAAGCTGGTGAGTGAGTAAATTTGGGTGAAGCACACGCTACATTCATGCTGTGTGAATGTGCTGCGAGAAACACTGACAAAGAGCGAGATTAATGATGTTGCCCACTGGTCCAAGACTGAGAAGATCCTTCGACAATTTGGCATACAGCCATGCTCAGAAAGCGGAAGAGTAAAAATTATGTCCATCTTGGACAATTCTGGACCTCATTATAAGCATCCAAAACCCTGCTTTTGTGCCAGTGTAGGAGGCAGTGAGGTCTTCATGTAGTGAGGAGGAGAGATGGGTGTGGGTGGTAGATGGCGATCAAGTGAGTCAGACCTTCATGCAGAATGCTGGAATTCCCATTCTGTCAAGAGGCCTGCAAAGAACACTCTGCTTCTTTACCCATGAATATGATGTTTCCCGAAGCAAGTGTATAGGCTGTCTGTAAACCAGATCAGGTATGAACAGAACAAGTTTGCATTAAATATTCAGGTGACCGTGTTAGGGGGTGAAAGCACCTACAGCAGTTTATAACGGACACATTGAGGGCAAAGTGAACAACCTGCTGCCATCAGGGGGGGAATAGACACAATAATTATTAAGTAGATAACTGAATAAATAAGACTCCACTAACTTTAACATCAGGAAGGATGGAGGGTAGTGTCTGAAGCAATCTCACAACACAACAAGCAGTTCTGATGGAGCTTACCGCCCCCTTAAACACTGACTATCTAACCTTTACGAAGTACCTGTAGTTGCCTAGCCGTAACCATATATGAACCCTAGTTTATTTATCATAGCCAACATATTTCCTGAATCTCAATCTAAGTAATGCTGTCATTATGTGCAGATATTGTTGAAAGTGAGAACGTGAAAAATGCTGGTGCTACATGTGAAGATACACTGAACACTGACAGGCGAAGGCAATGGCATTGATCTTCTCCTTATATTGCAATGTTCTGCTGTTGAATCTAAAGTCCTGGCATTCATGTGGATGTTACTTTCACATGTACCACTGTTTCAGACAAAGAACACCCCTTCGTGATATGGAGTAGCGGCTTTCACAGCCAGGACAAAGCATCAGACCACACCTGAAATACCGCTCAGGAATGGCTCGAGGAACCTGACAAAGACCCCAAAGCCCTGAACCTGCCTCCAAATTTCCCAACACAATTAAACATCCACTGAATGCACTGGAACAACCAAAAAAACACAGAATTCACACCTCACAACCCAAAGTATCCAAAGCATCAAATGCCAAAATCATGGTACTAGACACCACAGGACACTCCCAGAGGTAGAGTGTCCATGCTGAAGGTCAGCTGATTATTGGATGATGATCTGGCTCTGATGTTGCCGTCAGTAGATCAGAGATGTTTTGCTGAGACAATGTAAGGTAGGTGCTTTTAATTGATGTATGCCGGCAATGAGTTTAAGTCTAGTCTCTAGTTCACATTTCATTTTAAAAGCCGAGATAACGTTCTGTCACAAAGGGCTCCAGCAAAAAGTAGATGGCCATTCAGGAAAAAAAGTTATGTAAATGGAATATTTCTACTCTGGACCTGCAACAGAGGATAAAATGATAACCATGTTGACCTCCCAGACTTGTAAAATCCTTCCTCACAGTTTTATAAAAGGCTTATCTTCTCCAAAACCCTACAAATCATAGCTTTAATGCAAATATTTGAATATTTGTAGACTGTGACTCTTTTATCCTTTTCTGTGTATTTTTGTGTGTCTGAAATAACACACCCTTTGCATTTTTAAAACACACAGCTGCGTTTGAGTCTTGGTGCCTTTAATTCCCACATGCACAGTACAAGACGGATACTGAGCGACGTATGTGTAAGCAACTGTTCACAGCGGCAGTGCATTGAAACAGTGCATTTAACATGTTAATTTGTTCCTATCACTCGCTTCACAAATAAAACAGCACATATGCCTCAGGAGCATATGAGCGCTTCCTCTACAAGCTAAATAACAGTCTGGGTGAGCGCTGACCCTTCTGGATGTAAAGAGCCTGTCATTGTTTCACATATTCTCCACATCCATCCTTTTAGTAATATGCCTCCTCTCGCCAGCGTATATTTGAATATTTCATTCAAGACAGATGGAATCCTAATCTTAGCTCCAAGCTGTGGCGTTTTGTCACAGATCCATTTTCCAATCAAGCAGTCTCCATCTACTCCTCCATTTTTCCTCCCTCGCTGCTCTGTTTTGTCCTCCCTCTGGCTCTGCCAGCCATCACTCACTCATTCAACTTTCTTTTCGCCCTCTTTCTTTCCTGGTGACATACTTTTCTGAGGTGCATCAGTTTGAGATGCTTGAATATTTAATTTTTTCCATCATATATTACGCTGAGGCTAATGAGCATTAACTAATTTAATATCTTGACATAAAATCAACTTAATGGAGTATGTGGAGAGGGACGATTGATGACTCATGTTGTTGGAAAAGGATTGCTTTGTTGTTAAAAGAAGCTCCTTGCTATACATCATAGTGCAGCTTTAGCATTAATACATGTTATTACTTGTTTTTGAATGCATACAAGGCGTTAGAAAGGGAAAAAAGAGGTGGAAATTACACTGCATGTGATAATTGCTCATCATGGTTAGGCTGCAGAGCAGAACAACTAAATTCTACCACAGTGGTTTCACATTTGCATGTGTTAAAGAACAGTCCCATCCACAATGCTTAGCTAAATTATGGTAAGTCCCTAATGAATAATGAATGTGATAGGACCCAGACAACTAAGTAATGACCTTAAGCAGGGAGATACACTGCTGATACTGCAGGTAACAGCAGTAACAGAAATGATGAGAAGATACGAAGCATTCATCGGTCTATCATACGCTGATATGTGAGCACAGAGAGCAGGAGAGAAGCAAACAGATTCAATAAGACCTGACACTATAATATAACAATACTACACTACTCAGAATGTAAATATGCCATTATGATATCATGAATATGGTAACGAGCATGTGACACCATTTAGCAACATTTCAATCAAGATTTAGCAACTTTTCTTTGAAAATAGTGAGCAACACTGCAGCTCACTGTGCGCTTCACTGCTCTATCCATCTATTATATTATCGATAAACTTTATATTGGATTGCAGACACATTCTAAATTATTGCAATTAGTGAGAAGCTTTGTGACAAATAGCTTGTGTTTCCTGTCACTGTTTTATGGTTAAAACTGTGTAGCAGCAGTAGGAAATTTTTGGTCATATTATGCATAGTTATTTTTATAAGAAACTTATCAAAGTTCAGTTTGAATCATTTTTAAGCAAATCAGTCTAAATTCTCTGATTTCAGCTTCTTAATGTGAATATTTTATGGCTTGTTTCCTCAGTGACAGAAAACTGAATATCTCTGGACTAAACAAAACATTAGAGGAAACTCTGATCCACATTTTTCAAAGTTTTCTGGTATTTTTCAGACCCAACAGTTGATTGTCGGTTCTTTCTGTCCAGCCTTCAGAAGAATCTGTTCCAGGAAGGGTTGACATCAAATCAGAGAGAAAAAAACAGACAAACACATTCTAATCACAAAATCTAAACACAGAGTGAATAGAAACATGAATTTCAAGGGTCAGAATTGGGATTTCAGAGCTTCAAGCACAAATATAAAAAACGGATCCGAGAAGCTTGATTATTTAGAGGTTGTTGATCTTTTTGTGTGTCTGTGTGGTTGACAGTGACAGAACCTGGTGTCAAAAAGACGATATTAAAATCAGTCATGCTGGATACGATTCATGCATTACTTATTGTGATTCACTTGGATGTGTGAAGGGAAGGGCAGACTACACCAATAACAATGGAAACTGCTATGTAGATATAACTAGACGAGCCCCCAGTAGAGGGCAGAACCACGCCCATGCATGATACTCTGTATCAATTTTGATCATCCTACGTATATCCCTTCCTACTTGATCTGCTGACCTCTAACTCCACAACTGAGCATGGGACCTTAGACTGATCTTTAGTGCCAAGTTGGATTATCCTGACTTCACCACTTGCAGAGATATCTCACCGGACATACACACCCACCCACACCGCCACCCACCCACATACATACTTACCCAGCCAGATACCGAAGCGAATGCAGTAACCCCACTGACGTACATCAGGCGTAGTTAACAAAAGAAAGTAAATATATTGCTGGAAAACCAAATCTGGCACGAAAATAATGTCATCGTCGATTCTGTGTCAGAAAAGTTTACTTCAAAGATGCTTGAAGGTACTGAGCATATGTGACCAAAAAGACAAATCAGTTTAATCAGTGTCTTCAACAGAAGTACCACGAGGTAAGCTTTTGCTGATGAGTGATTGTTCAAATTGCACACACAGTCCTTTATTAATGCAATTAAATCTTGATTATGATGACTCATCCAGATTTTTACCCTCTGGCAGATGCTTGTCATCTGGATCGAATATGAAAAAAAAAAAAAAGTTTCACCGATTACATTTTTCCTCCGTTTTTGTGTGAAAATCAAACTTTTCTCATCAATCCTTATCAGCCACTCACCCACAATAGATAAGGGTTTGTTTACCTAAGTCTCTAATGGTTCACCTCCCTGATGAGTGTTTTTACACGCTACAATTAATTATCACTGCAAAATTTACGGCGGAGAGCCGCATCCAAACAATTACAGCTTTCATTTGCTAATTGAACAATAGTCCATCTATCTCTCTGATGGGATAGATGCTGTTTTGATGTGAGGCTTCTCACCTTGACACAAAAAAAGTCTAGACGAAGGTCTCAGTGACACAGTGTGGCACATTAAAATGAGCTTGGGACATTTTGTGCAAGTGTGATTTCTATTATTTAATACACATATCTAACAAAGGTGAATCAGGAGTGACAAACTGCATATTAATTTCTTCAAGTGATATCCTGGTCTGTAGCTAGGTCTGTATGTTAGTGTGTTTTGAATGTACTGAGTGTGTGTTTTGTGTCTGAATGTGTGTGTTTGTGCGTCCCTCTGGGTTGTCAGTTCCTGTTAATTGCTGCCTTCCTGCTGCTTTAAAAAGTTGTGACTAGCTCACCCCCCTCAACTGTCACTCCGCTTTCATTATTTACCCATTCAAATGAGAGAAAAATGTTGATGTCGACATTAATGACTCCACAAGAGAGAGGTAGAAGAAAGACTAAACTAATTAAGGCGACTGACTCACCTCACCATTACCGAGAATTTAGTGCGGATATTGCAGTGTACTTCCACCGCCACTTCGACATCCCCCCTTCCTTTTAATTACAGCACACTTACAGAAAAAGTTTTTGCCACTAGTAACAAACAATCAGTGAGGAATTGAAAGTGGTTGAATGCAGCACCAGATTTTCTCAGCAGGACGGTATGGTTTTATGCAAATTCTTGCGTTTCTGAAACATAAACAAATGAAGGGCGTCCAACAGATTTATGGCATATTTGTTTACATTTTTGGCACGACATTAGATAACAATAACGTTATGGAAGATTTGTTATTCACACTACTGCAATTTGTTAAGTGTAAATAAAAATGTATATATATCTATGGTGGTAACAGACAGACACTCAAAGCATAACTAGAACACTGTTAAATTATTATTACTCAGTGATGATCAGCGTAGCATAGAAATCTAGGTGTAATTTTTGATCAGTCTGTCACTTGACAACCATGTCAGCCAGGTAACATGCTCCTGTTTTTTCCATCTGTGCAACATAGCAAAGTTAAAATCCAGGTATCCAAAGCAGAACTGGAGATGATTTTACATGCTTTTATTCCATCATGTTTAGATTATTTTAATGCGCTTTATACTTGTTTGAATCAATACTTCCTTAACCATCTTCAAACAGTGTTTTAACAGGAACTAGCCAGTCCTGTCCTCTCTTCACTGCTTCCTCATCATTTTTCGCGTACATTTTAAAATACTGGCGTTTACTTTTAAGGCTTCACGTGTTCAATCAATACGGTATATATCCGACCTCCTTCAGCTGTATGCCCCGAATAGATCTCTCAGGTCAGGCCAACAAAAATTACTTGCTGTCCCTCCTTCCAAGCATAAAACCCGTGGTGACTGTGCTTTCCAAGCTTTTGCACCAAAATTAGGAATGCTCTTCCTGTACACGTGAGATCGGTTGACTCCTCTGGAGCTTTTATGATGGAAAAAGGCCTTTGACAGGCCTTTTGTTTGTTTTGTTGTTACATTTAGTCATGTATATTCATGTTTAATTGTTTCTAATAAAACTGTTTCAAGTCACGTTAGCTAGCATAATGATAATAGCTGACTTACCATCAGATGAGTCGACTGCCCCAAACAGCTGCTGCAGCTAATGCTGGTGGTGAATTCAGTTGTGGGGTGGCACTGTGCTGTTATCTTTGGAGAGAAAAAAAAAAAAAAAACATACTTAAATCATTGTGATCCATCACAAGTAAGCAATAAAACAGCACAGTGGCTAAGAACTTCCTCTCTCCTTAGCTCTCTTAGGTATCTTTAGGTTTTTACTGTCTTTCCCTCGACTAGTGAGTGTAAACAGGATATAATCACAAATTGAAGTGCTGTATAAAAGTGCAGACTTCTCTGGGATTGAGCAGTGCTGGAAACATTTGGGAATTGGTCAACAAAATATATAACAATCATTGAGCCATTTTTGGAACTGTTATATATTATACCTTTAAGTAATGGCAGTGAAAGGCAGAATTGGTAGGACTGACGCAGAAACCACATTAGAGTATTTATAGTATCTTTTAATGGCATATGTGTTAAAAATGAATGGCCTGTGAATGACAGATTCCCAAGCTCGTGATAAAAAATGGAGAGAGGGATTAGATGAAATGGCGATGCAGAACCAGCAAGAGTGATCTCCTCTTTCAGTGGAGACGACTCCAACAGAAGTACCTGCTAAGCAAATTTATTTCACTTGAGTTTAATGCTGCTGGCCTCTCTCCCTCTCTGTTTTCCCATCTCTCTGTCTCCTTCCTCACTCTGTCTTCCTCTGTTAACCTCTCTCTCTCACTCACTTCCTCACAGGCCTTTTCACAATTCTTCCAAGACGAGCACTTTCCCCCCCTTAAATCACATCCCTTTATTTGCAAACCTGACACTTTCCTTTAAAGGCAGGCTTTTAAGAAATTAATCTGGATGTTGAAAAACACCATTGCTGATACCTCTGCAGACACTGAGAAAGCAAGGCTGACTATTGAGCGGGTGGTAAATTGCCAATTAGAGGGTAACATTGTACTGCTAGGCCCATATACATTTAAGGAGGGCTTCTCTGTTCTAGGACTGCCTGTCAGTCAAACAGTACCTGGGGTAATTTTCTATTTCATTAAGTCATAATTAATAAAGGTAGGTATTATTCCCTCCCATGGGGACAAAGAGGCTGGCCTTCTATTGTAAGATACTTTCTCATTATGAAACCATATCTCCAAAGGAATAGCTGGGCAGGTATCTGACAACAGCCTTTAATTATGAACTCTCTGTTCATGTCACAGTTGATAAGCTGGGTGGCAAGTCAACATGTGTGGTTATATATGTGCAGTTATACACCTGGCTGGGTGATATTGCGTAACTGTTTGCGTAGACACTTTAAAGGTCCCATATGGTGATTTATTATTAATATGTTTGTACGTTTTTTTTTTTTTTTCATTTTTTTAAAGAATATGAACATGCTAAGGCATTTTTCAAAGCTTCCCTCTTTGACTAGAATGCCTCTGAGCTTTACAAATAAGTAAGAATTTCTTTCAGATTCAACGGTGAAACTGGGTAAAAAAAATAGTAATCCAGCTAAAAATGCACGGTATAGTTGGTATTTATTTCATTCATTGACAAAAGAATAAAAACAAAAATTCAACACAATACTAAAGCAAAAAAGCCCAGACTTCTGAATGAAAGGGAGCAGAAAAGAATAAATGTATGTGATCTGTTCTTTTATATCAAACAATCAGTTTACAATGAGCATAAAAAACAAACAAAATGACTCTAAAATCTCACTCATATCAGATTTTCTCTCATACAAACACTATGATACTCTCACTTAATTTGTTTGTGTTTTCAAAATATGCTGGTTTTAGTTATGTTTTTAAATCTTATGTGTGATTTAGATTCTTTTGATTCCTTGCCTAGATTGTTCCATAAATTGACCCCTTTTACTAAAATGCAACGTTCCATTTATTTCGTCCTAAATCTTAGATTTTTGAAGGTCTTTGCTCCCAAAAACGTAGTTTCACTCACTCTATTAATTTCAATACCATCTATATGAATTGAACAATCAGTGTCTTTGCCTTTGTTACTAAATATCATAAAATCAGCTTTTCCTGTATTTAGTGATTTTGAATTTACACATTTTTCTAAATTTCACAGAGGCACATATATATTTCTGACCTGCCATGGCAAACTGCATCTGAGGTGAGCTTTTACAAAGAAGTTGCTAGTTTGCAGTCTGCCAGGTTTACATAATTTCTAAAGCTGCTTCTGCTAACTAAAATGTCTCAGCTGTTGTGGGTTGCAAGAGAGAACACAATAGTGGTCATGCACTCCCAACATCTGAGGAACTGATGATTCAGTGGATTATTCTTAAGGGCCCTGACATCAAAAGGAAAATCATTGGTTAAAGACACTGAGTGGCTAATGCAGCTAACATTACCATTAGCTTTGATCGTATACCAACATATCTGAGCAATGTAGAAACTGAAAGACTACGGGACATTCAGAGATGGTGAAAACTTTAAGGCCCATTACAAAGCAAGTTATCATATTGCTTTCTGTATTTTTGTCAACCTAAATTCAGCCAGTGCTAACATGTATTTGCTTCTCTCCTGCTCCCTGTGCTCACTGTAATTTAATAAACAGATATTCCTGAAGCTGTACATGTACAATACCATTCAAAAGTTTGGAGTCACCCAGACATTTTTATTTTTTCCAAGAAATTTCACATTTTTATTCCTATGGTAGCATAACTGCACAAGGGTTTTCTAATCATAAATTAGCCTTGCAACACCATTAGCTAGCACAATGTAGCATTAGAACACAGGAGTGATGATTGCTGGGAATGGGTCTCCATTAAAAATCAGCCGTTTCCAGCTAGAATATTCATTTACCACATTAACAATGTCTAGACTGTATTTCTTATTAATTTAATGTTATCTTCATTGAAAGAACTGCTTCTCCTTCAAAATAAGTGACAGCAAACTTTTGAATAGTAGTGTATATTTGGGTTTCTGTTCTCAGACAACACTGTAAACATCACAACATCGTCTGACAGACTCGCCCAATACATGCATTAAAAACACATCTGTGGATTTGGCAATACTGCCATGTCAAATGCCTACAAAAAGAGAGAGTAGGAGTCGAAAGAAAGTCCAAGTCTCAAACACTCATCCAGGTCTATGTCGGTTGCTAGGCTGTGAAATGTAAGAGAGGCTTACTCCTGAATGGAGCCTCAACATTCTGGGCACGGGAGCATTACCATTAATTTGCCGAAAATAGGCACAGTTGGCAAAAACACAACACAATAATAATGACTCCAATACGCAAAAAGTCTAAAACTCAAGCCAAAAGGCCACATTCATTTTCAGCTTCAAACAGGATTAATACCTTCATGACCCATTCATCCGTCAAATCCTTTCACATGTACTTCTTTCTACTATTCCATCTGCCCCAGGAAATAAAATCTGCAAATGGATAATCTCTACATAAATTTAAAGTATAAAAAATTGTCTAGTTTCCTCTCACACCACTTGAATTTTAATATGCAGAACATTTATTGTGGATTTCTACCACAGCGATGCCAAAAAGAAAAAAAAAAAAATACTGCCTACACCGGCTTTAGCTGGTAACAGACCGGGTAGTGGGGTTAAATTCCAGCAATCTGTCACAAAAGTGTCTTCCATTTGGTCTTTTTGGCAAAAGAATTATCCTTAAGGTCCTGCTGCTTTGGTCAGACGACATGCTGCAAATAAAGCCAGTATGTGAGTGCAAAAAAAAGTTCTAATTAAAAAAAATCATCACCTAAGACAGGGGTGTCGCCAAATGGTTTTGCTGCATGTCAGTGTTTCTCTGCATATGTGTGACTGGGTGGGTGGGTGGTGTAGATGAGCGTATGTGTTAACTCAGGCTGTTTCATTTACACCCTTTAAATTACATATATACTGTCCCATGCTGGGTCTGTGGTTTTAATCAGAAAGTAACAGGAAAGCAGCATTGAAATATGCGCAAAAGAAAAAAAAACACTCAGTGTGATTACAGCAATAGAATGATTTAAATTTGACTTAAATTTAGTGAAATTAATTTTGTATCGGTTTGTCAAAGATAAGGAATCCAACTGAAGAAAATTAATTTGGTTGACAGCATTGTTTCTTCTCTTTCCCTCAAAGGGACGGTCCGCCGATTTCAAACAACAACAACAGAAAAAACTGTTGAATGTTATCTTTTGTGGATGACAAATTAGATCATTGTGTATCATATCGTACAGTAAGTTGGGAGAGATGCAGCAAATCTTTTGACCAATATAAATTTGGTGATGGAAAACCTCATAGTTTAGTCTAGTTTAAGTTAATATATACGTTAGATGGTTTTTTTTCATTATTTTGTCTTCCAATTTATTCTTCTTTTTTTTTACCTTTTAAGCATTTTGTTTGTTGTGTACACATACCATGGTTAGTTCTGTTGTCCTTGTTTATCTGACTGTTAGCCGAAAAAGCAGCGTTTGCTCGTCCACACACACAGTGTCCAAGTCCCTCGGGCTTTGCATTAATACAACAGATTGACTCTCCTCAGTAAATCCAGTTATCACTTCCAAACTCTGGCTGTTTGAACAGAAATTCTCTCTCTCTCTCTCTCCATGGTATTATCATTTCCACAGATACCTGTTCTCCCTGCTGCAGAGCCCAGAGTAAATCAGAAGCAGGATGCACTCATTTGTTCACTAAACTACTATTTATTGTGGGCGTAGCTCGAGGGGAGAAGCAAAACCGGCCGAGGTAGATTTCGATGGTGGAATGCTGGATTTACACATTCCCTTTGAGTAATTGTGAGCGCAGTGTGGGTGAATTTCGTCCATATGTCTGTCTCTTCTGAGAAATCATGTTTTTGGGTAACATGACTGACAGAAACATAATGTTACTGAATACTGAACATTTGCTTCTTATTAACAGTAGGTCAACAGGTCAGCAAGCTAAATCCTCTTCTGAACTACAGATATTTTGGGTAGCAGAGGAAACAGTCTTCCTCATGTGGAGCCAGAAGCTGCAGTGTGTGATTTCACTGATGCTGCAGGTCATTGAATGAGACTTTGCATTAAAACACCACGTACTTCACTGGTCTTTCTTTCTTTGATGTAAAATGGAACACTGTCAGTCATAGTTCACACAGTTGTCTTTCATGGCATCAACACTGATCTCTTCTAATATTGCTAACATAACTGGAATTGCTACGCTAATTTAATGTGAGAACACACAAACTGACAGTGGTGGAAGAAGCCTTCAGATATTTTATTAAAGTAAAAGCAGCAATACCACACTGTGAAAATGCTCCACTACATTTTCAAGATCTGCATTCGAAATGTTGCATAAATGCGAGGAAGTATCATCACCAAAATGTGCCAAATATGTCACTGTTCTTCTGCTATATGTGATGGTGTATTATTACTGCTGTAGATTTTGTATTTTACATGTGTAGATATATAAGTTTGAGCATATTTTAACCACTTGATATAACTTTGAGTAGTTTAATCTACAATGCATCATATTATCATACACGATGATCATACACCGATCAGGCAAAACATTATGACCACCTGCATAATATTGTATCAGTCCTCCTTTTGCTGCCAAAACAGCCCTGATCTGTCGAGGCATGGACTCTACACGACCCCTGAAGGTGTGTTGTGGTGTCTGGCACCAAGATGTTGTCAGCAGATCCTTAAGGCTTGGAAGTTGTGAGGTGGGTCCTCCATGGATTTGTCCAGCACATCCCACTGAGTCAACACTTCAAACTCACTGTTGTGCTCCTCAAACCATCCCTAAACCATTTTGTCTTTGTGGCACAGCACATTATCTTGCTGAAAGAGGCCACAGCCATCAGGGAATACCGTTTCCATGAAAGGGTGAAAATGGCCTGCAACAATGCGGTAGGTGGTGTATGTCAAAGTAAAGGCAGAACCCAAGGTTTTCCAAAGCTGCCTGTTGCTCAGTAGCATTGTAAATGAGGCTCACTGTCATCTTTTAATAAATCAGAAAGAATTCATCAAATTTAGAGACACACTGCTTTCATTGATTTGAAAAGGTATGAAAAATTGTTGATCTGAAAATGAACTCAAGCTGTCAGACAGATGCCGTGGAGTCAAAAGTTGAATATATGCTGTATGTGGTGGAGTAGAAAAATAAAGATGCATGAAAGGGAAATATTCAGGTGAAGCTTAAGTACCTTGAGCTATGAAGGAGGTTTATTTTATTTTATTTTTTTTTTAACAAACCCCTAACTTCAGCTAAACTGCCCGAATTGATCATTAATTGCTGCATTGCTTGCTGACACAATAACCTGGCGTTTCTAAAAAAAGACCACATCTAATCTTCACTCAAACGGCTACAACGAGCTTGTTCACCACTGCACTGCCTCATGCTGTGATTTAGTTTGTCGTGTAACAGCTTGATTTGCACTTAATCTTTGCCCACAATATTTAAGCTGCACTTCAGAATTCATGTTCAATTTATATAAAAGACTACTGTGAATTCGCAGACAGTACTACACCAAGAAACGCGGCAACAAATACAATGATTCCGAACGCATGAGCTCATGTTGGCAGAAGCACACACACACACACATATATATGTGTACACACAATGCCTCTTTATCTGGACAGCTTAGCAGCTCTGTGGACATTGCATTCACTCTTCAGTGATTAAAGGTTTATTTTATGTTCTCTGCTGCCTGAGTGAAGATATTGGATACAGTATATTTGCACCAATAACATTCTATCACAGTGACTGTGAATGACTGCGGTACACTGGAGTGCATTTGAAACCCTTTAAAATCATATTATCCGTCTGACAGTATATTAGGAAGACTGTAAACTTTCTCATGACACCAGACCAGATAAGATTTCAATCATGCTTACGCTCAATAACGCTGCTATATTTACACTCGCCCGTTATCTTCTCCTTTTTCATTTTGCAAACGCTTCTCCCATGTATTTTGGCAATAACAATTCCCAAAATGTAAAAACAAACGCAGCAAAGCACACAAGACGCAACTTATAGGAATCTACAGCTGAGCGAGCGCTTCCCCGGTGGAAAAAGAGAAACAGGTACGACATAAGTTAATCAAGGTTTGCATGTTTGCCCTCGGGCTTCGTGACGGCTGCCTCCGAGATTTTCAATCTCACAAAAGGCCCAATATTTACAGGGGGGCAAAACGTTTAGAGCTTCTGTCAAGGTTGTGAGCATTTTCTCAACATTTTGAAAGGTGAGACCCGAGGTGATATTTTCACACAACTCTGATCGCGCAAGACAACAAGAGAGCTGCAAGTGTGTAGGTGGGGTTAAGAAGAAAAGCAGAAGATGTATGTGCATTGTTGTCGCTTGCCAGCAAAAAGAAAAAAATAAAATAAAAGAACCTGTGCTGCAGTGGAATTTAGTCTGACAAGTCAGATGTCAGTGGTAGGAGTGCAAATCTCATCCTCTGTGTTTAACAAATACACAAGCAGTTGCTCCCATTTCTTAAAGAAATGCTAGTTCTTATTGGATGAAAACAACAAAGTAAATGCCAAGGCTTCTAAAGGTCTGAAAATGATGTTTATCAAAGAAATGGTGCATGGATTTTTATGCAGTACTTCAAATGAAGATGCTTTTGTAGATTGCTCGAATGAGAAAGCACCTTTCAAATCTATACAAAAAAAAAAAAAAAAAGGTTGACAAAGCTGTCTGTCTCAGCTTTATGTACTAAGTAGCATTTTCTGTTGAGGTCACAAAAAAACGGTAAAAGGAATGGGAATAATAGCTTGAAAGCAGCGGCTGCCACTGTCAACCTAAATCTGACAATGACACCCTTTCAGTATAAAAGCCTAGACATGTGTAATTCCTCAGTGATAACATAAAAACTGTACTTATATTTCTCCATGTTGCTTCCCAAGATTAGGTAAATATGCATTCGATAGTTCAGTTCAATTAAATGATCTTGCTGCTCAGCGAATCCAAGCATGTCCACCAGGTGGCGCTATCACTGTGAATGTATATCGGCCTCCGTGTGTTATCAGGGCCAGACTCTGATCGTACATAAAAAGTTTGAGGCAGATTGGAGCATGTACAGGCTAGTCAGACAGCACTTCCTGTTTCATGGCGACCCCTCCACCAGGTGGCACTCTCTCTGTGACTGTATTTTGGTCTATACAATTCATGAGGGCTGGGTTCAGACATGTAAAGTTTAAGACAGATTGGAGAATGTACAGGCCAGTTACACAGCATTTCCTGTGTCATGGCAAATAGTTGAAATTCCGCCAGTTGCCATTTCAGACATTTGTGGAGCATATTAATAACTTTTGATCACTCATGCTTGGTGTATATTCTGGCCCAATTTGAGCGGTGTTGAGGTTATCGTGTTTGAGTTTATAGCTTTTGAAAATGTGCAAAAGTTGGTTCAAAACTGTCCAAAATATGACAAAATTCAAAATGGCCGACTTCCTGTTGTGCTTTAGGTATGGTTGTCAATTACATTTTTGTGCATCATCAAAAGTTACTTATGTCTACCAAATTTTATAGCTACAGGTGACATGTCCTGGTTGTAGAACCTGTCTGAGATTTTAAAGGTGGTGCTACTGAGCCATTTTGGCTAAGACTTCTGCACGGTCCACAAAAATATATTAAAAAAATTGTTTTTGCTGGTCCTTGTGTGTGTGGGAATTTTCACATTTTCAAGTATTTTTAGGCCTTCAAAATTGCAATTTAAATTGCTCGAACTCCTAATAATGTGAAAAGGCAAAATACTAGACAAAGGAATTTAAAGAACCAGCCTTGTGCTTTTTACATGTCCTCCCTGTCTCCACAAAACTAGGTTTCTACACAATTAAACTGAATCCTCAGTTACTCTTTGACAGGAACATAATTAAGTTTTGAAAAAAAAACAAAACAAACCGCATAATTTGTGACCTGTAACATGCGGAGGAGGGCAGCCAGTTTGAAAGAGCGACAAAATCCATGTTAAGAGAAAGGACTGGTGATGGATGAGAGATTATCAGTCTCAGAATTACAATAGATTTTTTTTTTAAAGACAACTGGTGAGCTGACCTTAAACCAAAAATGAAATATTCATTTTACTAAATAAGCATTTTCTGTTGAAAAGACAAAATGCAGCTAATTCCTCCAAATATTGCAGAAAACTAGAACTTTCAGAGGCCTGCAGACCAACGTGTTCGAATGAAGACAGGTGTCATCCACAGAGACCCCAGTGTGCAGTGCACTGATAAAACTTACAGTAAATTACATCAGGTGCTGACCTTTGTCTAGTCCTGAGTGAGAGGTTTTTCATTTTCTTCATCTGCCTTTCTAGAGCAGTGCGATCAGATGTCATTAAACTGATAATGTAAAGGAGACTGCATATTAATATCACATGTACATGTATTAATGTCAGGAGTGTAATATGATTATCCTGTCAGGAGCAGCAGGACAGAGGAAAAGGTCCCTAACAGGCCGCAGTCTTTCATTTATTCCACAGAACTTGACTCCCACATAGAGGCAGGCAGACAGACATCTCATCTATATTACGCACAAACACATTTCTTGTTTCAACACAAATACCACACTTATCTGTCACATTACATCAGGTCATGTGAGACAAAGCAATCCAATAAAATGTATCAGTATCTTCTGGGGTAAACATTATGAAGCCTTTCATGCTGTCAGTTCAATGTGCGCTGGATCTTTGTCCTGGAGTCAATCCGTGAGGGTTAGTGCATGTGGAGAAATAAAAGAAGCTCTTCCTGAAAGGAGGTATTCAGATGTGTTTTGTTTGTCAGTGTGGTGTATCCAGAGGGGTGGAGGTTTGTCAAAAGAATTAAAAAGTATGAAAAGAAACACTTCATGCTAAACAGCTTGCCCCAGATACAAGAATCGGTGTGCGTGGTTCCATTTCTGTGTGGCCTGTACGTGCCGTCATCCTGTAATGTCATATTACACTCAGACAGACAAAAACAGATGTCACTGTAAGGATTAATGAATTCATTTTTCTGCTCTCTTATCACTTATTATTGCTTAATGTGAAGTTATAATAAATGTGGCTTATCTTTTAAAAGTAAACATTTGTATGTGATGGAATGAGAGGAAATTTGCCCATGTCAAAAAGGCTAAGAATATGTCCCAATTGACCTGAAACTTGTCCAAAATGACTCAAAAACACGTCTGACATTACTGAAAAAATGTCTTAAAAGAGTCAACGTGTCCAAAATGACTAAAACACAGTCCCAAATAACTCGAACCATGTCCCAAATGACTCAAAACCCACATAAATTCACATTTACTACATTTGAAACAGCTCCGTTGGACGTTTCATGGTTATTTTTTCTACATGAAGATAAATTATTTCATTTTTCGAGCATTTTTTTTTAACATAAAGGTTTTTTTTTTCTCTATTTCAAACACATTTTGTCATGTTGTTATAAACATGTATTATCTGGCAGATATTATATTATCAGGATTTTTATTAAAAAATGTAAAATTAACCATGTAGCAGCATTATTTTACTGCAAAAACACTTAGCATTGAGCAAAGAAAGTGGAAACAAAAACTGTGTGCACTTGACATGCTTTAAGTATATTTTGAGTCTTGACACTGTTCAGCCTCGCTCATTCCTCCCGTCCTCCCCTGCCTGTGGGATGTGGTTGCCATGACAACCCCCATTACCACTTGATTGGAGATCTAATGTAATCTAGACTATGAGCGGTGCCATTTATCTGCTGTTAACACAGCGGTAGCGGCATTAGCAGCAGTCAGAGTCGGACGGCCGCGGACAGAGAACGAAGCGGAGTCATCAGAGCGAGCGATGCTGCAGAGTGGAGTATGACTAAGAGCAGGAGTGTGTGCATGCATATGTATGTGTGTGCATATTCGAGGCCACACCTGGCGCCTGCAGTGTCAGTGTGCATGTCTGTTTGTGTCTATTCGGTGCTTCACAGAGTAGCAGGAGTGATCTCTAGCTAGACTCGGTGTCCGGTTTGAAATATCACACCTCGACTGCCAAGTGAACCTGCGACACACCAAGATAAACTCTCTCCGGCTTCAGATCCCTGCGATGAACTGAGACAAGATTACATCAAATCAAATTGGGAGCTCGCTGTAAACAAATTCACTGTGATGTTGCATGCTTTGGATTCTGTCAGTCGGCCCCAAAATGACGAGGTGCTGTGCACAGCAGCTGCCATTTCTGTAGGAATCCAACCAAAGCTGCAGTATTGACGCGAGGGCTAACACATAAATACCTTTAGATTTCTTAAGGAAGCAACACGCAAAGTCTCTGTTGTCACCGCCAACAGTCTGATGCGCTACGTAAAGCACTAGCCGGGCTACTCCAATTAATCGGGACAGATAAAGGGATCGCCGCATGGTATATTTCAACCTTTTTCTCATTTCCTCTCTTCTTGTTTCTCCCCCAAAATATGTCACCGTGAATCAATTCCAGCACCACTATCCTCGATATGCAACAAATAAAAAGTGACTGACATCAAATTATTTCCAAGCTGATAGATGTTACACTAGCTTTGTCAGCGTTGTCACCTCTTTGAAGAGATCTTTCTAGTTTTAGAATAATTGAAAGAGTAACTGGAAATTTTCAGACGAGTCTGGAATTGTAGGAAAAGTTGGCACGGGCTGGGCTTCTTTCTCTCTCTCTTTTTGCCATTCTTTTATCATCATCATTTCATTCTCTTTCATTCAAGTGGGGAAATAATGATATTGGACTGCCATGGGCAAGTAAATAAATAAATAAAATAGTGAACATGAAAAGAAAGGAAATGAGCATTGTGCAACATAAAATGTGACTTCAAAGTCACGACACTGACAAGACAACAAAGCCACACAGATTGAGGTACTGCACACCTGAGGTTAGAGTATTCGTCATTAAAGAAGAAAAATGAAAAAAAGAGGACGGCGACAGTATGAGATGTTGACTATTTTCTGTTATATTGCCCTGGATTCCCCAGAGTTGGCTGCCAAAAGACTTGTTTTGATGAAGAATATGAGTGATGCTTTTTCAAGGGCAGTCCTCTGCGTCGATTGTACCATCTCGATTGCATTTGAACAGTGAGGACAAAGTTCAAGCTGTAAAACATATATACTATAAAGAGGTAATGCTGCAATTACTGTGCAAACTACATAATGGCTTTGGGGAAGCTCACCTTTTCTATTTAAAAAGAGCACTTGCCAAGCACTTAAGCTTTTATTTATCATTGTTTCTATTAATAAAAATATGAATCAAAAGAACAATACAAAACACACAAAAAGTTGTAGCTCCTGCCTTCAAATGGCGATGACAAGAATAGCATGCATGCTACTGTGTCATTCCAGAATTGGAGGACATTTGGGTTTCAAAATTTTTGAAAAACTGACCTTCTCTTTTTCAATTTTCTGCTCCATATTCATCAATAATAGGTAATAAACTATCCAAAGCTGGATTAGCTCAGCTTCCATGTTTTATGTGTTGTTTGCTAACCCTACTCTAATCACAGTAACAGGGTTGCTAATCCATGCTAATGTTAGCTTTTTCTCAGGAGTAGAAGCTAGATATTTAGCTAGCTGTTACTGCTGACCAAGAGGACAAACTTACTGAAAAGTCAAGATAGAAGTAAAAAGAATTTGTCTCATCCTGATAATATAATGTGTGTTATGGAAATATGAAAAACAGAAGAGAGGACATAGCTTTGCTCGACCCATTATTTTAGAAGACTACTTGAAGATGTTAGTTCCAGCGTATCATATAGTTCACTGTTTTCTTCTTCTTCTACCAGCACCAGCTAAAAAGGTTATCCTGACAGATACAACAATGAAAAAAAACATGCCAAAAAAGGAGATTTAAATTTAATTTTAAATGTTTCAATTTGTTCATCAGGTGAGTGGGACAAGAGAAAATGGCATTTTCGGGGGAACTACAGACTTATCTGGTATTTAAGCATTTTCAAACATTCTTTGCTCCTATTTTTGATTTATTTATTTTTGTTTAGATTTGGTCTCAGGACAAGTAAATTTACACAAGTGCATGTTTTATTATTTTTGTACATGGATTATTTGAAATTTGATGGGTGGGATGTAAAATGTCCTCCAATTCTAGAAAACTCCTTTATTAACCCTCAGATGCATAAGTGGGCCAAAAATGACCTAATGAGGTCATTTTCTTGCAATATCTTTATAATAAAAACATTTAATCATTTCATATTCCAGCTATTCCTCATGAAACATATTTATATATCATTCCATTTAAATGTTTAAGCTAGCTTTTATACTTTCAAAGAAATTGTGACATTCTTATTACTACCCCAAGCTCTTTATCACTGATAATCATACAAGAGGTGATGCACAAACTCGGAGGTACGGAGAGCATCATCATCAAAATGATATTGACATTCTCCTGTTGCTGTTCTGTGTAATGTTCTTCTTTTGTATTGATCGAAATGTTGAATGTCTGTTCATATTTACAGACATATTTCAAATTTGAAATCATTCTTGTGTGAACAAAATATAATACAAACAATAATAAAAAAGATTATTCTTAAACACAAGGACAAAAATACTATGGAAACACATTGATTTCTGCACAGGTAATTTTTCACTCACTTACAGAAGAGTGTAGGGTCCAATCAGTCGCGCATCTCAGGACTGAAGTGAATTAGTGATGAATCGCCTTCTTGCATGAATTCTACATAAATCACAGCCTAACGTAGGAAGATGAAGGTACAGAGAAATAGAAATGCGTGACAAAAATATCATATCGTCAATATTTTGACCATCCAATAAATAACAAACTCAGAAAACCAATCCTGCCAGCTTGCAGGAGGGAGATTTCTGTCTCACCACTCTTCTTCAGAATTAGTTTCAGGCTTGAAAATGCATGGATGAATTCCTCCAATATTAAACTTCGAAATGGTGTCGCGCAGAGTAGTTTTACAGTGCTTGAGCAGAGTCGAAAGTTGTATCTGAGCCATTTCAATGCCAGAAGAGATTGTTTTCTTGGAAAAAAAAAAAAAAACCTTTTTAAATATATCACTTTCATATAAGAAGTGGAGTTTTTAGGGCTTAAATCAATGAGCCCTTTTTTTCACATTTTTTTTTCTATTTTTGAATAAATAGTCTGCATTCCAACTAGTAAACTAAAATTCTGCAAAAACATATATTTTTTAATTGTTATTATCTATTATGTGTAGTTTTTGTTAAATCATTACTACTTGTTCTACCTCTTAAAATAAATCAGGGACTGATTAGACCTTTCCCTGATGGCATGTTATAACAGAGAAGAACCTTAGAAATAAAAAGTAAACATTTGCAGAGCACTATATTTACATGACCTTCAAAAGTTTGGGGTCACTTAGAAATTTCCTAATTATTGAAAGAAAAGCAGTTGTTTTCAATGAAGATGAAAAATAAATGAATCAGAAATACAGTCTAGACATTGTTAATGTGGTAAATGACTATTCTAGCTGGAAACATCTGATTTTTAATGGAATATCTCCATAGGGGTACAGAGGAACATTTCCAGCAACCATCACTCCTGTGTTCTAATGCTACATTGTGTTAGCTAATGGTGTTGAAAGGCTAATTGATGATTAGAAAACCCTTGTGCAATTATGCTAGCACATGAATAAAAGTGTGAGTTTTCATGGAAAACATGAAATTGTCTGAGTGGCCCCAAAACTTGTGAACAGTAGTGTATGTACTACTGTATTTCCACAAACAGTGAGTGGGCTCTTTATCTAGCTGAACTACAGAGGATGACATTTGAGGGAGGCCTTTACTTCTAATTCCCTCTCTATAAAGACTAAAATGTCTCAGAGAGGAGAGACTCTGATTTTAGAGAGCTGCGTTACATCTTAAGAAGATTAATGCTCCATATACACCTGTTTTTATCGGGCTAATGTTGTTTATATAGCACATAGAAAACAACAAGCCTTTGTCTCAAAGTGCTTCCCAATAGAGAGATGAAATTAACGCTACAAATTTACAGTACCTAACAGTTATGACATAAAATTCTTAACAGGGCTTATATTGTGAAACACTTGCAGGCATGCCATATGCAAGAACAGCTGGATGAGATTTTTATGTTTTTTTTCCCACTGGCCTGTATTTGTTCATGTGAATTTGGCTTTTAACTGACTCCTGGTTTTTATTTGCATAAATAAGGTACAAGCATGTGTTTATTTAGATAATGTTTTATTCAAACTGTGGAAAAATAGTGACAAGCCACTATTTTTCCCCACATACGCCCTAGCAACAGCACACATGTTGCCCTGAGGCGGTCAGGAATCAGTACCACAACTGACTAATGGACGATATACAATTCACACTAGATAGACTTGTAAATAGATTACTTTCTCTCCTCCGCTTGTAAATATCACTACGCAAACATTTACGTGTGACATGCAGAAGTGTTCACACTCTCAGCAATCCCAACATGCCCTCAAACAGATCTGTGACACTGTGCGGTGTGTGTGTGTGTGTCGCTTCATTAAGCATGTATCCAATCAGTCACACACTCAGCAGCTCGGCACGTCGCTCTGCAGTTTACTCCCGGCCTATAACCCGTCTGTCAGTCAACCGGCTGGAGTTCATTAGAGACGCTGAGAGCTGGTGACAACTCCCCACTGATCTGACCTGTGTATACAAACGCAGGTGATCTGACCCTCTAGGAGGATAGTGCCACATAAACAAAGATATTGTGCCACTTGTAAGGAGGGGAGAAAATAAATGGAAACAATCTGAGATCCATAAAAAACAGCCTGTAGCATGTGTGGGGCCCGTATAGAGAGAGAAGGAGTGGGAAATGGAAGAGAAAACACAGCTTCTCTGTTTCTGCTGCAGGTTGTACGAATTAATAAAACGAGTGGTGGCTAGTTATCTGTAGCGCTAAACCACCCTGAAGCTGGGAACATTTAGTTCCACAAAGATCCAAGGAGCTAACTAACTCTCAGGCTGCATATACAGTGGTGGAAAAAAAAAGTTTTCAGACACCCTGAAAATTTTACACAATCTCAAATATTATCATGACATATTTGAGGAAAAATATTGTTTTTGTATTTCAAAAGGTGTAGCTGCATTAGACAGACAAACAAATGCAAATTGTATATATTTTTGCTTATTAGTTACAAGAAAAACTAATAAAACTACATTCTTGACAGTTTGAATATGTCAGTTCTCAACATTGTTTGTATCAAAGTCAAACAACAGAGAATGAGAGAATAAATAAACCATCACATCATCAAATTATGTTATAATATTTAGGAGTCCTGCCATTAGCAGCAGTAGAGCTCTAATCCTGGCTGCCATGTTCCCAATGAGCCTTTCACACTATTGAGGGGTAATCGTCCCATTCTTGATGAATTACTGCTTTTAATTCTTTGCTTTATGCTTTGAAACGGATCTTCTGATAACCCACTACAGATTCTCAACAGGGCTCATGTCCAGCAATTGAGCTGGCCACTCTGAGACCTGGGTACTGAGCTCCTGCAGCCAAGTTCTACCGGGCCTGGATGTGTTCAAGGGGCATTATCTAGTTGAAACATCCAGTTTTGACCTTGACGGAAAAGCACACGTGCAGAAGAGAGCATGTGGGTTTGGAGAATGACACAATACTTGGCAGAGCTCAATGAGAGATGACCAACACCAGCAGCACTCATATGCATCCCCAAACTATGATACTGCCTCCACCATGCTTGACAGTAGGGACTGTACATGCTGGAGATAATGCTTCACCTGGTCTTCTGTGTACCCTCACATTAGCACGACGAAGATAAAGCTGGAAACTGGACTCATCTGACCACAGAATCTTCTTCTTTTCCCGGGATGTCCAGTTCTTGTGTGCTTGGGCCCAACAATACTGGGTGTGTTTCCTGCATTAGGTTCCTTGTTTTAGCCATTTCTGTCTCTAAAGAACTTCTAACTGTGCTGGCTTTATAAAGGCATGAAGCATAGCAACAAAAAATGTGCCACGACCTTCATTAGTAGATCACTGGTACCAAAGTGACCCAATACTCAAAATTTCTTATGTATTTTTATAGAACTAATCAATTTTAAGTTTTTAATAGCTTTTTAAGTTGCTGTTGTGATGATTGTTTAGTATTTTGGCTGTGACTGTAGTAAAAGAAATTGCTCTTGAGGACCCTAGAATGATTCTTAATGCAATATTTCACAAATGCATGTGATGTCTGAAAACTTTTTTCAAACACTGTATGTCATCTGGCATGCAGATGTGTGCTATACTGAAGGTCAAGCATGCTATTACAAACTGCAGCTGCAGCTTCAAATTCCAACGGAGACTTTATATTCAGACTTAATCAAGCACACAAATGAGCATTTGCACAACAGTCCCTTTTAATGTGACTAGCATGCATACCCATCTCTTCATTTTATCTGATTGAATTACATGTGAGTGGGTTTATCGTGGGTAAACACAAGTTCAGGGAAATCTGTTGTGTGGCAAAGAAAGTCTTAAGACCCTATCCTGTTAATGTGATTAGAATGTGAAATATTCATTGGGAAGGGCTTAATAATAAATGGAGGGTATTAAAAATTGAATTAATTCAAATTCCGTCCATGAATTTTTCAAGGTACATTATTAAGAGTGCACCAACAAGCCATTTCATTGATGTAGCGTTGCGTCGCTGAAACTTAAGTCCCACCTACCCCTCATCTATTTATTTCAGATTCACACACTCAACAAAAGTCTTTAGGAAAGACTAACGGGCCAGTCTGACAGCAAGGTGAAGTAAGGTGCCCCCACCCCTTCCCCCTCCATCCTTCCGTTTAGCATTAGCGTGCACACCTCCCTGTAAACTGATTGCTGACAGGAGGCGAAAAACGGGGCCAGGGTCAATAATTTAAGGAACTTGAAGCTAATTTTAATCTATTACCCTGCCATGTGCATACACTGTGTCAAAGGTAAGGCCGGAGAGGGATCCGTCATGTGATTCATACTCTGGAGAGAGAATTACTTTCATGACACATCATAATTTAATACATTTTGAGGAACTCAGCATGACTTTGCCAGGCTGATGGAGGGAGGGGAGGAGGAGGAAAGGGAGGGGGGAAGAAGGGAAGATGAAGAACGAGAGGGATATTAAATTATGGAGCACCTTAACAGAGCAATCTGTCTTTGAGAGACATGATTGCCTTACCACTGTGGATTGATGATAATCTGTTTGTAAGGGGCCTTCTAAAGGCTACACAGGCTGTAATGGGTGGAAGCTCTGAGCTCTGACTCGGACCAAAACACACCAGTAAATGGATCACCAGTGTATTACATTCAACAACAAACTTCAGGACAATTGTATAGTAAGGCAGACATTATAAAGGGCTTATAATAACTTACTAACATTAACTGATGGTGTGGTTAGCAGCTAATGAATCATTCACTCATGCATTTTAGATCAGGAACAACCCAAGAATACAATTTTTTTTGGAGTAGCAATGCTATGAAAAAAATTCATCAAACCTCAAAACTTTGAATTAATATTGCTGAAAAATGAATTTTTACAAACAGCTTTTCTTTATGATGGCAGTGGAGTCATTTTTCACTGCAATATAAAGTCCTGCACCTTTATGGAAGCAGCACAACCATGACTAGTGGCACAAAGAACTCAAAAATCCCTTTTGTGCAGTATGACAAAGTTATAATGCCGTTCATCATAAAAAATGAAGCAACATTTCCCCAGGTGTTACTAATACAGGAAAGAAAATGGTGGCTCTACATGCCGTATATATTTTACTATTTCTATTTTTACAACCTCGACAAACTAGTTGCCCTGCTGAATGTATCTTTCACCAACTTGCTGCCAACTGGCTTCTCTGTATACCTTTAATGTTGAAGTATGTTTTATTTCTTCTATATTTTTATCATTTGTCTCCATACTTTTTCCTCTCTGATCTGTCTAAACACAGTCAACAGTTCAGTTCAGTCATATAGTGAAATTCCCATCACACAACTGTTGGTTATTTGAGGCACTGTAACCAACAGTAAAGAAGAAAAAAAGAGAACAAATTCAACAATTTTGATGAAATATCACTATTTTAAGTTTGGATTTGTTAAAGTTTCCTGATGGAACTTTGTGCTGGTTACTTCAAGGATTGTCAGAGAGACGGAAATTTGACAATTTGTCCTGTTTTTAATGTTTCCTGGTATGACAAATGTTGTATTTTTGATGCCTTTCAAATCTGCCAGTGGGTTTTGGAGTTTAGAGAATAACAATATTTGTGTGTTACAGACTTCCTTCACTAATGAGAAAGTGGTACATTTTTAATAAACAATAAACAGTTAATGAGCATTTAACATTAAGAGCAGGGTTAGTAAAATCTTTGATTCTTTAATTAAAACTAGGACTCGGGTCTTAATATGTTATTTTTGATTAAATAACAACACTGATGCACACTCCAGCCCAGTAGGTGGCGGTAATGAACCTAAAGTCTGTTTGCTAGCCGTGGAGAAGATGCACAGGACGCACCGTCGTAAGCCACTAGCTGGTCAAATGACAGAGCTTTAGCTTTAGTCTGGTAGAAACGTCAGACCAACATGGCGGCTCGGCCTCAAACTTCCTCTTTTATGACACAAATGCTTCAGCAAAAAGTAATTCTGAGAGTATTTGAGGCGAGAAATAAGTCCTGCAGTTGCCGAATCTGTCCTCGTTTTACTTCAATGGTGACAAGTTTAGACGTTTAACGAATATTTTGCAATGTGTTGGACCTCCACTGCCCACACTGAAGTTGCATAAAGTAGAATTCAAGTCTACTTTATGCAAATGAGCTCCAGGGCGATGCACTGCAACGCAACCAGCATGCAATGCGGTGCATTTCACATAGACAATGAATGGGATGTAAGAAATTGATGGTCCTGTGGACACATTAGCTATGACAGTCCTGGTAACGGCAAACAGTGTTGCTATCCCATAACAGACCGTTTTTCTAGACATTGAAAAGCTTGAGTTTGAAAAAAGTCATAAAATGCTGAATATAATCACTATAACTGCACTTTGAGTTTGCATCAATCTATGAATGTAGTAGACAGATGAAAAATGCAGATACATATAAATGAAGCAAACATGTTTGCTGTTTAAGTTCATGTATATATCTATTCATTGATTTGGTTGTCAATCAAAGTTTATTTGAATTGAAAGACTTTGCTTATCATGTCAAATACTGCTACTTGGAAAGAATGTGATTAATCGAGATTAATTAATCACAACGCCTCTAATTAATTTGATTAATTTTTCTAGTCACTAATAAAAACTTCTCACAATTCAGTAAACTTTAAGATAAAATAAAGAGGTTATAGGAGGATATACTCCAACAATCTGGCAACCCAAACATCATTAGGAGCTTCACACTGAGATTTCAACCATTCACATTTTAGTGCTAGAATAAATAGTAGCTCCATGTTACGTACCATTTATAAGGTATGATTTATAAGGAAAAGATGCTAAAGATTTGGGTGCCGAGTTGTGAAAAAAAACACCTCATTAACACTAATAGGCTGTTAAAAAGTAATTAATTAAAGGTCTGTTTCATTCTGTAAGTCACTGCTTTTAAATAAGGAGGTTAGAGGAGGGTATCCAACAACTTCTGGTGATTACATATGAAAAAAAAAGATTGAATAATTTATTAACATGCCATAAATGTTTCGTCAAGTATGACTTACACGGAGGTAAAAGTTTTTGAGAACATAAAAACAATTACCTAAAAGTTTCCCGAACTCGCCTTTCCCTTCTTGAATTCTATCATGAGAGCAGCATTTCTCACCTAAAGTATACTTAAAGGGACACTCTGACAGGTAAGGTCAAGCACCCTTTTCCCTTTCCTCTTATTTCCCTCCGTCCTTCTATTCACCGCAGTCACACAGGCTTTGTCTCGCCCGTGTTCATGCCTTGCAGCCCCGGGTTGGAGTAGCGAATAGTAAACTAGCCTATCGCTGCCAGGGCTTACTTCAGAGAGCAGGAAGGCTTTGGCTGTCATAGGTTCTCAGGATCAGAGCCGAGAGCGAGGACACTTTATTTGCCGGTGCTAAGGAGGAGAAGAAGGTGGGAGAGGAGGGGGAGGGGGGCAGGGAGGTGTATGTGCCAGGGTCAAGTGCTGTGGAAAAAGCTAGGCAGTTATCCAATAGAGCTTTGCTCTCCTCTCTGCTCTCTGTTAGTGTCTTATGCAGCCCACTCTGTCCTGAGGCTTTCTCAGCTTTGTAGGTTCTGTTGTGGCAAGGGCATCCTGGATCAGCATTTGAAAGGCATTATAACTGGAAGAACCGGAGCTGGTCTGTTAAACCTGCAATGCATCAGCAATTCATGAGGTGTGAGAGGCTCATGTGAGGAAGCAAAGCGTGTGAATCAGACGACTTCAAGTGACTTTTTTTTGTAGAAATAAACACACATCACTGTTTCTGAAGTGGAGTTGCATTGAGTGTGTCCTAAACATGAGAACAAATTTAAAGGAATCTTTCACACGCGGCATAAATGCTTGTGCTCACCCACTCTCCCATACTTATTCTCTTCAAAAACAGAAGGCAAGGTGCTATAACACTGTGCTAAACAGATGCTGCAAAGTGTATCGGTAAACAAAGAAATGTTTTACACTCTCAGGTAATGTGTTAGTGAGCTGAGAAATAACACGCTCGCTGTTGCGTGATACCATGGAAAGAGGAACAGAAATGAGAAGAGACGAAGAAAAAGTGAAACCTTTGTTCGGTTCCAACAGTAAATGTTGAGTGGGCGAGTGGATTCACACTCTCTGCTTATATCAATCCACACACCTGCAGTGACAGCCCCTAGTGGAATTAATAAACATTGCAGAAAAAGAAGCCACCTCACCAACCACACACAGGTTATTTTTTTCTAATACTACTTTCCATATTGATTATTTTGACCTGCATGCACACATATTTAAGAGTGGGAACTGGAAAACATTTGGGAAGAGGAGGATGAAGGAGAGAGGGGAGAAGTGAAGGGAGGCAGGACAGAAGGGGGGAGGTAGGACGGTATTACCAGTGGGGGGGAGGGGATAATACATAACGCTTTGCTGAGCCATACGGACGCAGAGGATGTGGTCATCTGACAAACTGGAAGCCCACCCATCCTCCACCTACAACACAGTCTGACATTACCACCTGTCAGGTGCCAGATGCTGATAAAACTTATCTTTGATGGATAAGATGGATCAAAGTCACCTGTCAAAGATACCTGTGACTTTTTGAGGTATTAACCTTTGACTTTCGGTTATATTTTGGGTTTTGCTTGTTGTTTGTCCCTCCTAGAGACTGTATAATCTGAGTTTGAACTCATCACGTCAGGGAAAGCAACAAAACGTCAAACTGTGTTCGCATAATCAAGGATTTTAGCCCGTGTTTTTCTGGAGGGTCTAATATATAGGTCAGTATCTTTTTTTAGAGACACAGGATATAAATTGTCGATATTTTGTTACATTAACCACCATATATACAAGATCATCCTCTCTGCATTTACTTTGCCAGTATTAGCTGGTAGTTTCTTGCTAACTCTATCTCTTACTAATGTCGTCTGTACATGTAGCCATGTTGCACAACCTTGGAGAAAAACGAAACTTTCACAGCAGTGCTGGGTCCACAAGCAAAAAGACAACATTCCCACAACCAAAGCTGACCATCTCCTGTAAGTCACACAACCTGATGCCATTTGCGTGTGCAGTTTCACCCCAGTTAAAAAAAAAAGCGACTGTTGTTTATAGAGCACATTTTAAACAGATGTTGAAGTGCTTCATACTCGAGTATGAAGATTATAATTACAATTTTATACGACTAACTAAAATATTGAGGTTAACACTCTGCAAATAACAAAAAAAAAAAAAACATAAAAAGATTGAATATCATCCATTACCAAGGTTTCTATCAGCTTCTTCCAGTTCAGTTGGTCTGATTTCCCCACTTACAGCTTAATCATCCCTTGATTCATATAAAAAGCCACATTTCTAAACCAAAAAGAAAAAGAAAAATGGAATTCAAAGAGGTAACATTTCATCTTGGTCAGGTCAAAATGCTTCAAAACATTCCTTGTTTAATATGTAAATTTTAAGCCATTTTCGCTTGATGGAGAGCCAAGTTGGAGAGAAACGTTGCCTATTTGAATTCAATTCTGAACTGCTGCTTTGGAGTAGGTGTGCGGGTGCTAACACTGTTTCCACTGTGGCTTTTTAATAGCACTGCACCTAAGTGATGTGCATATAATTACACCACTTCCCCAACAGGATCACATGACCCGTAATCATCATCAACAAAGCACCATCGCAACTGTTAACAGTAGCCTTTTCACCCATATTGCCTCCAAAAGTCATCCAGATGAAGGTCGGAACCTCAATGTCAAACGTGCATCTTGGGGCTTCACCAGAACAGACTGCACACCCGCTGGAAATCCCTCTTGCTATTCCCAACCAGCCAAAGCCCACGCTTGCTGCTCCCTTATCCCCAAGAAGCATTCCAGGAATCTGTTCTCTTTTTAATTAGCTTAGTAGTGAAAAGGGATTTTTTAAAATCTAGGGTTGCATTTTTCATTAAGCGACAGCAAACAGCCCAGTTGTGTAGAGGAAGAAAGACAGACGCAAGCTCCCTTTGAAAAATTCTGGAAGCGAATAAATGACTCTAAACTTGCACAGCAAAGCATATATTCTACAGCAATCTTCATTGAATTATACTCTGTTTTTATCCAATTTTAATGTCTTTCAGCCATCGTCATTTACTGTATTTAGACCCTGCCATTACCTCTCTATATTTTTCATTGCTATAATTGTCATTGTCTTCAGTTTTCTTGCAATAAAGTGTGTAATAGCTACATTGATTCACAACAGAAGCGTATTACTTTCAAGAAAAAGGCTGTAAAAGTGGATGTTGAAATTGCGTTTATATTTTTTGGGACTCTTCACTATGGTAACATAGAAAACAAGAAAAGCACTCAGAGCGCAGTACTCTGCCAAGACAGTTCACTCTCTGATATAGCATTGTCAGAAATGCAGCATTTGTTTATCAGTTACTGACGATCAGAAATCATGGCAACATAGAATGTGGCCATTTAATATTGATATATCCACATACAAAGTGACCTTGCATTGAGCTCAGGTGTGTGTTATGCATGTGTACATTATGTACAGACACCAAATTGCATGACCTAAATATGTAGCGGGTGGTAGGAATTGATGGGACTCGGAAACACCCCACAATTGAATCAATTGTTCCCTGTATCATTTCCAATGGATACGTATCGATAAGTCTGCAGCGGTCAATTTGTACTAGGATCGCAATCATGTGAGCTTACGGTCGTATTCACTTGTTGTCATAGTTACAGTGATGTTTTGCCGCTATCTCACAATGATACAGAAATCTTTAACAAATCCATGGATCCAGACTAGAAGCCACATCGCTGCCAAAATCTAATCAATTGGTCTGTGTGTCATTTCTGATCTTCCCTGGAAACTTCATCCACATCCATTAGTCCGTTTTTGAGGAATGTTGCTAACAGACATATGGATGGACAAACCAACACCGATCATCACATAACTCCGCCGTATTCCTCAGCCGAGTAACAATCTGAGCTTTATGTTTAGCATTTACACAGATTTATCTTACCCAAACTATGATCTTTGATTAAACCTAATCAATTACGTTCCGTGTCGAAACTTAGGAATGTCATTTTGTAGCAAAAACAAAAGCAAACAGTGACTGAAAACAATAGATAACAGCGACTGAAAAACGATACCATGAGTGTATTTTAACCCAAATGACAATCATTTCCTAAAATGCAACCATGTTCTTCAGTAGTGTAAAGAAAAGCAACTTAAAATGACTCAAAACAGAAGTAAACAGTGGGTAAGAATGCCATAAACCAGCTTTCTCACATGGGACTCAAATTCAAGTCTTCCTTATGTTGACTTTGTTGTTCCTTCATCACGTGAAATGGATGTAAGGGACTCAAAAAGAAAAGGCAAAAAAAAAAAAAACCTCCATAGGATATCACAATTTTACAGTCTGCAAAACTAATATGTTTTGTGCGGTGGACCAACGTAGATAGTCCACATTTTGGAGTTGGACGCATTGCTTCAGTTCAGCCAATGCTGTATTAAAATGAACTACCTGCACAGAAGGGATTTACAAGAAACAATGCTCCATATAATCCAGCATTACTGCGTTGAATCCTATATCGTCCTGGCTGTTTTTTTTGTTTTTTTTCCTGCTACAAATTGAAAGCATTCAACTGCTACAACACATGGTGGCTATTATTAGAAAGCAGCAACAGGAGACACAGCTTGAAACCACGATTTATGAAAAAACACATTCACACAACAAACAAAACTGTATTTTTTTCAATAAAAACTTGTATCAATTGGCATTAGTTCTTGACAAGTTTCCTGATTTGCACTTTTAGAGACAATATTAATACCATCCACTACAAAATCTTTGCTTTACTTTGTTGGTTTCTTTCACGCTTACTTTAAGTGCATGGATGTGTCAAGTGATTTTACTGAGCCATTCTTCTCTTGTAATTGGACAGGCGACACAGCCCACCTTTCAGCAGAGAGCGGCTTATTAACCCACTCATAAAGTCCCCTTGTTTTTCTTCAGTTGCTTTTTTTTTTTTTTGGCATAATTACAGTTAGACATTTTCTTGATTAAAACTCCCTCTTGGAAGGGAAAATGAAAACTGCCAACAGCTTAGTTCACTCGTTTCTTTTAAAGAAGAAGTGTTCAGTGGCTCACCTTTCCTCTTAAATCAATGTTAATCTCTGCTCCATTTTTTAAATTAAAGCTGGCTGTGTCACCGATACAAACATTTACCATTTGAGTGTATGAGAGTGTAGATATGGAAAATTATGAACATACCGTATGTGGATGGAAAGTCCAAATTAACAACAGTAGCAGTTGTTTCAGAGCATTGCTTGGCATGAACGTGGCGGTTTGAAATGGCTTCCGTTATCTACAAACTCTGCAGGTAGATTAAACAGCTCAAGGGAAAAGGCTTCCTGTGTGTTAATGCTGATGCTGTACGGCTTTTATCGCATAAGGAAAATGAGACCGGAGCTTGAGGAAATATGCAGTGTGAGCACGCATTAGGACAGGTTCAGGAGAAATCAAGCATATACTTATATGATCAAGGGATGGACAACCGCTGATTTAAAGACAGATTATAGTTTCAGATCTTTTCACATTGTAGCACGGGGATTAGTGCGGCATAAAAATGCATTTACCTAATCACCCTTTAAAGCATTGAAAATGAACGCTGATAGGAATATCTGGATTTGATCGGAATCATTCTTTAGCGTAATGCTCTCATAGCAGCATATTTACATCTGTTAATGCTACATAACTTGCATTAATGTGTCAAGTTGTATATTGTTTTACTTATGATGTGCGATCGAATAGTTTTGTGACCGTTCCTGTTGCATGAAGATGATCGCGGTAACTGCTACGAGTCGGGATTCCCAAAGACATAAAGGATCAATATCAGTTTGTGGCCACTGGCAGGTGCAGGTTTTTGTGGATTTTATGATGAATCCCAAATTAGAGTAGAGAGGAAACGTCACATTCTGTGTCAAACAACAGCCTGGGAAGGGCTAACCTTCATGTCAAAGATCATGCCAGGAGGTGGGTCTGCAGCTACCACTGAAAGAACAAACAGGAGTAGAAACGCCAGCAGTCTCCAAGACCAAAGGAGGCAGGTCAGGTCAGAGCATACTCGTCATTTTCTTTCCAACATTCATGTTTTTTGGCTGCACTAACACAATCTTTCCTTCCCACTCACCCTATACACTACTAGACTTGGCTTTCTGTGACTTCTTCCTCTTTCCTAAAATGAAGTCAAGTTTCGAATAAATGATGTACCATTTTGTAGGGCTAGACCCGAATATCCCGAATATCCCGAATATTCGTTCGCTATGGCACTATCCGGATATTAATTTTGGTATCCGAATGCAATTATTTGGTAAAATGTAAATGTTGTAAGTGGTAACAATGGCAAACTTTTCCTACTCTAGTGTAGTACTGTGGTAGATGTGCGTTTGCGATGGCCAAATATACACAGATACTGTTTTTACGTTTTATAGCGCAAGACTGAGAACTTTTTGATCGCATTTTACACAGTTTGTCTTTGGCTGATAAACACACCATTGCTTTCCATAAAGTACTGTAAGTCTTGGAATGTGTGACTGAATAGGAGACACTCGTTTTCATGTGGGATGGCGGCAACAACAACAAACTGTCAAACTATTATTTTGGCATAAGAGCAATTACAGTTCAGTTCAGTTGGCCGATACTTCAGTGGGAATAGTTTGTCATTTTAAACTGCACGGTGTGTCTACACCGTTCGGTCATATAAGTTTGAACTGAATTGTTCACTTTTCCAGATGAACCAAGCAGTAATTGTTCCTGCTAATGTTGCAGATTTTGAATGAAATGCTTTTAAACACCAGGTGAGAATGTGCCCTAGGTGTAGACATATGGTGGCCCTCTGAAGTGACACCGCAATTTGCTTTCGCAGAGCAATTGTCAACATCTGGCGGAAGGTTTTAGGGGGGCCGAGAAACATTGGTTTCACTGTGGGGAGGCTCAGGAGGTAGCCATCTTCACACAGGCTGTCCATTCATCGCTTCAGAAGCTAATGAATTCAGATGTTTGCCTGATTTGGGGAGGACGGCAACTAAAACAAACACTGCTGTTAATATTGTTTTGCTTTTATCCGCTGTGTCTGCTAAATACACTCATATGCCACAGCTCATGAATGCAATGTTCATAATAAACACAAGTGATGCAGAAAGGACAAGAAACAGGCTCCGCTAATGGTTAAGAAGGTACAAACATGAGCCTGAGTGTGTTTCATGCCTCCTCGCTAACAAGCACATCATTTTCAAAAGTGCACAATGGTGTCAAGTCGCTTGGGATGATCCCCCCTTCAACGAGTGCCGGGATTACTGTAAGCTGATTTTCCATAATTTACCCTCACCAAGTGGAAAAGCACAATCCGGATTCGCCTTCCTAACTCCCACTCCTTATCTTGTTCCCCTCACATCATTGTTGTCCTAAGAACAAATATGAGTTATGTCTGTAAGCCCGGAGCTGTAAATGGGTAAGTTTTGAAGTTGGCAAATTTGCATTGTAGGTCAAAGCCATGTAGTGATGCAGGCAACGCTCTAATAGCATGCTTTTTTGTAGTAGCTTTTCAGGAATGACACACTGTAACTGTACAGCATTTATATATATATGTATATATATATATATATATATATATATATTTTTTTTTTTTTTTTTTTTTCTTTTTTACTTCAAAGCCTCCGAGAGGACAGCGGCGATCCCTATTATTTTCTTGCTGAGTGGAGTCTCCTCTGCATCCAAAACCTCAGCTCACACATGTGCTAATCAGATAGATGACACCGCTGTTTTGGAGGGACCTGTGTGATGAAAATGGACCGGCAATTCCACACAATCACAAACAACCTCCTGCAGACAGCGCTTTGCCGAAAAATACAGTACTTTCTCTAAATGCTGAGCTCCACGTCGTTCCAGCTATTACCAACATTTTGCCGGGAGGACAATAACATGGTGTCAGAAAAAGGAAAAGTTACTTCCAGGTGTACGATGGCTCTGTTAAGTCCACATTCAAGTCAAACTTTGTGGCGGTATCTCAAACTTGGTAAGGCTTCTGGTTCAATCCTGCTTGGTCTGGCACCACTTGGGTCCAGACTGTATTTTAACAACTAATGAATGGATTACAAAGACATTTTGTAGAGATTTGTCGGAAAGGATGAATCCTAAAGGCTAGATGTATTCCCCACCTCGTGATAAGTATTCAGATCTACCATTCAAAAGTTTGGGGTCACTTCGAACTGTCCTTATCTTTGAAAGAAAAGCAGTTGTTTTTTCAATGAAGATAACATTAAATTAATCAGAAATACAGTCTAGACATTGTTAATGTGGTAAATGACTATTCTAGCTGGAAACGGCTGATTTTTAATGGAATATCTCCATAGGGGTACAGAGGAACATTTCCAGCAACCATCACTCCTGTGTTCTAATGCCACATTGTGTTAGCTAACGGTGTTGAAAGGCTAATTGATGATTAGAAAACCCTTGTGCCAGTATGTCAGCACATGAATAAAAGTGTGAGTTTTCATGGAAAACGTGACATTGTCTTGGTGACCCCAAACTTTTCAACGGTAGTGTGTATCCCGTGAAACTCCCCTCAAGGATCAATAAAGTCTTATCTTTAAATACATTTTTAAAAAAATGCAAGAAAATACAAGCAGTTGAATAAAAAGTACAGTATTAGCTTCTGAATTAAAGTGGAGTAAAAAGAAAAAAGTAGTAGAAAATGGAAATACTCAAATAACACCCATTTTCACCACTGGAATGTACTATGATCATTTCCATTTTGTGCCACTGTCAGGTTCCCCAGTTCATTTTTCTCTTTATTTCATGACAAAAACATCTTTACTTGTTACATTTCCATTAACCACAGCTAGACTCTGTTTTGCGCTAACTTGCACAGGGTAGCTGGCTAACACACCCAAATACAATTGGAAATACAGCAATCAGAGATTTGCATGTTAGAAAGCTGAAATTAGCATTTAGCTCAAAGCCTCACACAGCTACTAAAATGGCTGTACACTCCTCTTTGTTTGTTGAGAACAACTGATGGCAAAACATTCTAGTGTTCCTCCCACAGAACGCTGAAAGTTTTGCTGAGAATTTATGACCAACCAACATACGGCCTTCGCCAAAATGAGAAGTTTGCTCCAGAGAAGAAGACAGAAAAAATCCAGAGGGCTCATAAGTTCAAACAAATATAACAGAGGTGCTCCTTGGTAGTTTAAGTTCAAAAAAGCTAAAAGATCTGAGACACTCTTATGGCAAAAAGAAAAGTTTTGGATGGCTATTTCATGCGGAAATTCAAAGTCATAGAAAATACTTGCACAAGTTAAAGTAAAGCTTGGACACAACCCACGCGTAGCAGCATAAACAGCTTTCATTAGAGTGTAATGAAAAGTACAGTACACAGTATTCCGTACACAGCATTCGCCTTTAGTAGAAACAGGATGACTGCGTCCACCACTGTAGATAAAACATTCATCTGGATAAAGCCTTTTTAGTTGTTGCCAGAGGAGTTCCTTGAACAATGTCTTGCTTCTCTTTTGAACAATTCTGCTTCTTTTGCAGTTAGCCCTCTGTTCTGGGCTCTTGTTTTTGTGTATCTCTTGCTATGAACTAACTCACCTTTGTCAACTGGCAGAGAAAAACAACAGAACAACCCCTTAACTCTCTGCCAATCACAGGTGAAATAACTAGCTTTCACAGCTTCTAAACTTCCAACACATTCAGTGGCATTCAATTTCAACAGCACTTCAATACCACACCGTTTTAATCTTGGAATTACCACTCATAATATAACCAATATGCCACCCAATTTGGTGGGATATGATTAAAAAAACAATTTTTTCCTGCTCCTATTTGCGCTGAATATAAAGTCAAACAACACCCACTGTTTTACAAGGTAACTGTATTTGCTGCGAAACCAGGACATGTTAAATCATCAAATTCGGGCAAAAAGTTGGACATGATATTCCCTCCCAAACACAGACAGGAAAAGAAGTTGGCATGAGAACCCGCCAGGCCCCAGAGCAAATAGTGGAGGTTGGCTGCCAGTGCAGTCTGCATCACCTTCCAGCATGTGTTATTGTTCCTTATTACTGCCCATATTTTTCATCGGCTCTCTCCTAGCTGTCTCTATCTTCCTCCGCCTCCCCCCTCCACCACACTGTGTTTGGCATTGTTATGTGGATCAAGCCGGTTCTGACTGAATGACAGACCGCACGGCTCGCACTGAGGCATGCCTCTGCTTTGCTTAGCCTCCCAGATTGCACAGTTGAAAAGGAGGCGCAGATACATCAATGCGCTGTTAAATAATACATAGATGAAAGATATTTTGTCATAAATCTATGAAACTATGAGTGCTGAGAAAACATTTCCAGGCGAATTGGTCACTGCTTTTCAGCCTCGTTCCATTTCCCTTCATGCTGTACTTTATTGACCAGCGAGGCATAGGTAAATGCATCGGCTCACCTACTGTATTTTTCATCCACCTCGGCATAATGTTGTCTGCCCCGCATTTTTCTTACCACCGTATTAGCTTCGCTGCTCTAGCTGCGTCAGCGTTACTGCACCGCCTGCTGTCTTTCTCACATTAGTCTGATCTTAACCAATGGAAACATCTGCGGTAGAATTGAATCCGGGCTTCCAATCAGCCAATTACAGCATCATGTCCTTAGGAGGACGCTCTTGGTCCGATGTAATCTTTACTGACCATGGAGAGTGATGAAGTGGGGAAATAAGCTGTCATGCATTTGCAGTGCCAGCAGTTATTCTAGCATCGGGATCAATCTCTGAATGATTGCTTTGTTTTGGAGTGAAACAAAAGCATCTCGTTCCATTTTATCCCTTTTGGGTGCAGTAGAGGGGCAGCCTGTAGCGGAGAAATGTTTGATTTTTTTTTTTTTATTTCATGTAAATACCAACAGTGATATTCACTTAGACGAACAGGGGCACGCACCTGTAAAATTGACTAATTGTCAGTATTAAAGAGCCCCTATTATTTTGGATTTTTTTCCCCCCATTTCATTTAGTGTATTAAAGATTTTGAGCACATTAAAGTTGGGCAAACTTACAAAGCCCAAAGTCCATACTAGAAAATAGAAAATACTTCCACTCACCTGGCTGAAGTACCTTGGGTGAAGTTTTGTTTTGTATTTATTTTTTATCTATTACTGATCTATATCGTTGTGTGAAGCATTTGCCTGCCTGCCCAAAGGATAAATTGGTGTCGTCTCAACAAAGGAATGAGCACCTCCCTCCAGTCTGACATTGACTTTCTCACTAGAGCTGCTTTTGATAGGGACACGTCTTTCTGCGACTCGTAGATCTGAGTTTGAGGTACATAACCAACCGCACTTCAGTTTTCATCAGGCCTCCTGACCAATCAGAGCAAACTGGGCTCCTTAAAAGGAGGGGCCTTAATGAGACAGGAGCTAAAATGAAGCGTTTTGGACGAGAAGAGGTGCAGCAGGAATGTACAGTATGAGAATAGTAATCAGCTTTATGCATATTAAAGCATGTAAACATTTTACTAAACCCTAAAAATAAATGTAGAAACATGTAACGGAAAATAACAGGGGCTCTTTAATCTCTTCTTTGCTTTGATGGGAGTGTGTGCTTTGACTATTTTGGGAGAGTAGCTCTGGGTATGTGAACTTTTTACTCATAGCAGATTTAACTTCATTCCTCCAGTGTGATTTATTGTAGAAAAATAAATAAACAAGAAAAGCACTCAGAGAGCGCAGTACTCCGCCAAGGATGCTCAGTCATTGTATCATTTCACAGGGCTTGAAAAAAAATGTGTGGCAGAAATGATGGCACTATTGAATGTGGTCATTTAATAAAGATGTAAAAAGATGTCCAAATTACTTGTCGCTGCACAGCAACCTCGGTTCGATTTTTCCACTTCAACTGTTACCAAAACACATTTGGAGCTTAATGTCAAAAGTCAAGGGGAGTGTCCAAGTCTGCTCTTCCTACCTAAACACTTTTAGTACAGCCTCATACTGTATTAAGTTTCTAAACATGAGGCTAGTGTCCGTTTGACTGGCACAAGGTTACAAACAAGAACAACGACATGACAAAGTATACATCAATTAAAGTCGTAACAGGACAGCTTTGCTCCAACGCCATTAATTGCCAGTAAAGTCTGGGGGAGAGCATGTAATTGGCATTTAACGCTATTGATGGCAGCATGTGTTGGTATTTAGCTGTCGGGCCACAGAAGGGCCATGTGGAGTCAAAAATTGTCAGGGTGGTGGCGAGCCAAATCCTGCAGGAGCTGAAGCATGGCTCAGTGTGATTAGACGGGGTTCTCATCTCAGTGCCAAGCGGAGAGGACACCAAGGTCAGACGTGTCGCACCAAGTGAACAGGCCAGGACAAAACGGGGGTGTACAGATGTACGTGCTAATGTAAATACAGTCACAGACACACACCTGGGACTCAGACAGTGAAGTAGATCTGGGAATTTGCTTCTTTGGTGATCCTATCTGTGTACTCTTTTTTTTAATCTCTCTATTTTACAAGCTGTATCTAGCCGTATGTTAACACAAATAGTTTAGAGGCATATGTTTTGTTGATTTCATAAGGCATCAACGGTATAGTGCATTCCAAAAAAGATGCATGAATAATGTATAAGCATGCTAATGTAAGCACCTATTAGCCCTGGACACAATTACTGCCAGGAATGAGAGAGGAGGAGAGAGCAGGTAGACTGACTGGGAGATGACAGACTTCCCAGAATGCCTTCTGCACTGCCGCAATGTATTTTTCCCCATATGATATAAAATGCTGAAATAAAAGCAAGAGTAAGAAACAGTCCGCTTTCTTTCTTTCTATCTATGTGGCGACACGGAGCAGAAAAGTGTAAGAGCTCAGGAAGTTGATTTGCTGCCAGGGCACTTTTGAGGAAATCAATACAGTAAATGTAAATGACTCATTTTTGCTTGCAAACTGCCACTGTTTTGAATGTATGTTTATGTAAAAGGCATCTGTAATTTGATTTTCAAATTCAAATATATTGTACCGTTACGGTCACATAACTACTTAAGGCTCTAGGGAGATTACAGGTTGTGTGCATTTTTATGTGCATGCCCAAGTGCTGCAGTAAAGTCAGCAAGGCCGGAGAATTAAATTAAGAGAGAGAAAAGCCAGTGTGGTTGTTTAAAAGTCATGAAAGTTGCAGATACAAGGGGGAGCCCATAAGAAGGACTAGACAAAGAAAGAAGAACTAAATCTGAGCATTATCATTATAGTCCTCCTCACATGGGGCAAGGAAGGCAGTTGGCACTCCGTTGTTACTGTGTTGCTTTGACTTCATTCCATTTATATTTCATCTATCTGTAAATGCCTCCAGCACTTTTCCGTCTGGATCAGAGACTGTCTGTCCATTTTCTCTGTTACAACACTGAGATTACTGTGCAGCGTGTGCCTCGCCTCACAATCGGAGAGGTGCAAGTTTTCAAGTGCTTTAGAAACGGATTTTGGCTTTTCAGGAAAGCGTCGTGCTGGGCGCTCCCCAAAAACACAGCAGGTAGCTGTTGGCTTGACAAGCCTGGTGAGTTCAGCCCCTTATCCACTTTATTACTTATGCCAGCATTTAACGGACCGTGTCACCATTACAACAGGTTTTTAGGTGAATGTTAAGGTACCTGTTGGAAGTGGAACGAGTGTGTAATGGCTCCATGTGTGAACACTGTGAACATTCTTCAAGTCAGCAGCAGGAGTTGTAGCACACATGGTGAACTGGATATAGCAAATTTGAGGAGAAAAACAGGACTTAACCCTGATTCTACTCTGGGATGGACACAGCCTTTTTTGTTGGTAGTGAACACAGTGATATGCATACACATGCATTTGATAGAAACGCAAGAGAGAACACAATGGCAACCTCCTGACAGCAAGTAGAGCTCATTTGTTTAGTGTGTTTGCCTGAATAACATGGAAAAATCATGCAGACCTTGCAGATGTGCAGAAGCAGAACTGGCCTTAGGAGTCTACAGTCACTAGCAGGTCTGTCAGGCTGTACAACAGCATAGGAACTGAATGCTAACATGCTCAACAAGACATTGCTAACGTGTACACTACTGTTCAAAAGTTTGGGGTCACTTGGAAATTTCCTGAAAGAAAATTAATTTTTTCAATGAAGATAACATTAAATGAATCAGAAATCCAGTCCAGACATTGTTAATGTGGTAAATGACTATTCTAGCTGGAAACGGCTGATTTTTAATGGAATATCTCCATAGGGGTACAGAGGAACATTTCCAGCAAACATCACTCCTGTGTTCTAATGCTACATTGTGTTAGCTAATGGTGTTGAAAGGCTAACTGATGATTAGAAAACCCTTGTGCATTTATGTTAGCACATGAACGAAAGTGTGAGTTTTCATGAAAAACATGAAATTGTGTGGGTGACCCCAAACTTTTGAACAGTAGATGTGTAGCAAATACATCCACTACAACATCAAAACCCCTGACAGACAAAGGTTATAACACTGACTACATTAGAATATAATGTTTTTCCTGTGAAACTTTGGATCCAGGCCATTCATATGGATGCAACATTGACATGTACCACCCTGCCAACTGCAGCGTCCTCCATCACCAGAACAATGTGCACTGCCTCTCAGCAAAAACCGCTCAACCATCTATGCGGTGTGTCGTAAATAGCTTGATCCACAGAGCCCCCAACCTGCAACCTACAGGACTCAAAGGATCTGTTGCCAACATCACGGTGCTAGACACCAGAAGACATCTCCAGAAGTCCCTTGTTCACTGTCCGACAGGCAGGACTGTTGCGACGGCACGAGCAAAACTTACACAACATTATTGGTAATTAGTGCCAAAAAACAAAAATATTGGTCTGCTGGTGAAGCCATACGAGAAGTCAGCGAATCACCAAGGTTGGTAGAAAAAAAATCTATGAGGACCTTTAACCTTCAAATAAAAATGAATGGGAAACCATCCATTTCCATCTTGGTACCTTGAAACTGGACTCCAGGACTGTATGGAAAACGTGTCAGTCAGAAGGCAGCCATGTCCTGAAGCATATCCTGTTTTACTGTTATTGTGGTTTAATCTTGTATGGGACCACAGATTACAAAATGAACATTATGCTGTATTAAGAGAGACTAGCTAGCTATTGAGAATGCAAACTAATTGGCAAAATGTTTATTACAGTAACAAATAACAGCAGGAGTATTATTTTTTTCTTGCAGACTTCTTTACAATCGTGGGATGCACACCCTGCTGGCTGTTACAAACAAAGTCACTTCCATATTGGCGTTATTTTTAAGAGAGGGCTATTTCTCCTCTTTTTTAAAAAATATCTTTTCATGTTTTTTATCCATGGGAGCAACCAAGCCACTGTCACTGTCGTCCTTGGCAATCAACTGCTTTTGTCACAGCTCTTTTGACTTCAAGCCTTGCCTGCCTTTTTTCCTTTTCAGATGAACAAGTAGTTATATTGCCTGTGTTACAAGACATGACTTTATTGCTGTAATCTTGCCTACCAAGACTATGGGATCTCCAGCTCCTCAGAATGTGAGAGGGTGTTCTCAAATCTAAAATCAAAGCAGAAGTAAAGCCATAGACATGAAAGAAGAGAGACTGAAAGCCCTGTCTGATGAGCATCCCTGGTTGCTCTCCTTGTCTTTCCTCTCCTCTCACTTGTTTTTTTGCCGGAAAAGAGACAGAATAATTTGTCATGGTGTGATTTTCTTACCACTTAGGAAAATATAAAGTTAAACATCCTCTTGTCTTTCCAGCAAATGTGGTGGGCTGCTGCCGAAAAATAATCCAAGAACATGGCAAGCCTTTCGGAGCACCTGACTGAAATGAGGCTTACTGTTTTGCACTAGCTGTGCACACTCTAGGCGTAACCTGGGAGCAGGACAAATGCCAGGCACAGTTGTATCTTGGGGCAACATAGGCCATTAATCTAATTCAAATTAAACAACCTGGATTGTTTTTGTTTTTTTGCTTTTTAAAGATAAATGCCCGCATCACATTTAATCCAGTGATCTCCATTTGGCTTGCATTTTTACTTTGCCAAAGACCAGCGGCGTTATGTGACGATTAGTGTATGTCTGTGTCTGTCTGTTAGCAACATAACTCAAAAATGGACTAATGGATGTGGATGAAATTTTCAGGGAAGGTCAGAAATGACACACGGACCAAGTGATTAGATTTTGGCAGTCATGTGCCTTATCATCTGGATCCACAGATTTGTCAAAATTTTCTGTATCATTGCGAGGTAGCAGCATGATGTCACTGTAACTATGACAACAAGTCTATGCCAGCTGCCTGCTGACGATCACATGATGACAATCCTACTACAAATCGACCGCACTGTTTAAAGATTTCATCTGTCGGGAATCATACAACGGACAATGTCCTCTCCTGTCTATCCCCTCCAAAACCTCCAGATCACTGCTGACTTCACCGAGATCCTTTTATTCCCCAAGTTCATCTTCTCAGTGTGGAGCTCTCTGTACGAGAACGTGGGCTTATTGATCCCGCCAAACGTTAACCATTTATTTGCCATTGGGGGCCAAAGCTCCAGTGCAGTCGCAAAGCTACAACATGATTGCAATATTGACGAGCCAACATAAACAGCTGGATTCATAAAAGTATGAAATGTAGCTTTTAAGGCACCTAAACAATGATTCATTTCTTCTTTCCTCTTGAGATGTGATAGTTTACTTTAGGCTTATGCACATTGCATTGTGCCTTTGTTTCACTCTCTTTCCTGTCTTGCATTTCACACCAGCTTCTAGGGGATTCTATGTTCAGTACACTGTGTTCTCCGACTAGTCATGGTTTTAGGTGGAAAACATAGAGACGCCTTGTCACAGATGGCACATTTGTGCTGATAGCTGCAACCCCTGTGGTCTGCAGTCATGGTTTGCAGTTGCAGGGGAAGTGATTGTGTGGTGTATGAATAAAAGCTCCTCCTAATCTTCCATCCAATCTGCAGAAAATCAAGATCAGAGTCACTGAACCAAATCTTTGTTTTCTCTGCTCCCCTCAGTGCTCCTCGGGAGCGGAGCTGTCAGCGACGAACAGAGAGACGGGGTGAAAAAGAGGAAAGCGAGGGAGGGGGAGGAACACTGCCGTGAAAGTATGAGGAAGAAAGTGGGAGAGAGAGAAAGCAGGAGATGGACGTAGACGCACACTGTGAGTGCCGTCTGAGGATGCTTGTGGAGCCAGAGAAATGACCAGGGAGGAAGCATTTCAAGAATGGTGAGAGAGATGAGCAGGAGGTAAGCAAAGGGATGAGAAAGAGAATTAAGAGAAGCCTCTACAGCCAGATGGTGCCACTGGGCAGGAAATGGTGTCATCTGTGCTCCGTTTCGCTTTTGCTGTGATTAAAAAAAACGTGAGGCAAGCGTGCATATGCAGACATGATAAACAATGTGCGTTAAACAGCAACTCCTCTGCTGACACGGGTGCCAAAAAATTAGCTGACGAGCAGGAAATGAAACAAATGAGCCAGACAGGCAAATTAAACACTCCTGGATTGAGCAGTCCAGCTGAGAGGCAAACTTTTTTTGCTCGCTAGTAATGTTCATTGCACCATTTATCATTATTTGAACCTCTTCCCTCACCTAGGGTTTGGGAATAAAATGACAAGCTAAGTAGTTTGGAGGTGGCGAGTAACCTTGATGTCATCATTGTCCCCACAAAACAATTAAATCACACTGATACAGGCTGGGATTTGATTTACCCATTTATAACTACATGATGCAGCTTTTTTGCCTAAAGGTGAGAGATGTTTTGTTACACCTGCCCTGTTTTGCCGTAGTTGGCTGAAGTTCTGCCTAAACAGCTGCCACTCAGCCTGATGGGATGCTTTAAAACAGGATCTGCAGTAGTCTGGTGCGGAAATCAGCAGCATATATAACCAGACAGTTTGGGAAAATAAAGAATGGATCTTCTCTGTCATTTGTTCAATTTTGCTAGACAGTGTATTTACTACCTACTGCTTTCCTTCAGTGCTGTTGTGGTAGTGACCTACATTCACTTGATGCTCACAGCTCAGCTCATTACTTGGCATTTCAAGCATCAATGAAAAGCCAATTTCCGGAAACAAGGGATTTAGGCAGATTTACTCAGGGATGCAGAGTAATAATGTAATAATATTTGTTTGTAGTTATTTCAGTGTCAAAATGCAACAAGTTGTACCTGTACAACCTCATAAACTGACATATAGCACATCAGCATCTGCTAAAGTCAATGTAAAAAACATGCTGCTACAGCACAAGTAGAGAGTAAACTGCTCTCTTACAGAAAATGAGATGCAAAGTTGAAGAATTACAAAAGCTGAAGAAAAAAAAAGAACACACACTGCACAGCACTGTTTTGCAGATAAACAAGTGGTGACTGGCTACTCTTTTCTCACCTAAAGACAGAAAAGTAGTTTGTCATTTAAATCTGCGCTGCTTGCTGTTTTCCTCTCCCTCGTTTCATGTTGCCCAAATCAGACTTTCATGAATAGTGACAGCGTCTGTGCTCAAGCAGAGGTGTCCTGCTGGCTAAGAATGGCATTTTTTATTTCCTCCCTCAGTGGTTTACAACTACAGAGCCACTAACTCAATTTCATACCTGGAGACTAGCAGAAACTCAGAGGTTTATGCACATTGCCTGCTTTTAAGCGCTTGAATGGACACTTTCATGTTTACAGCTGAACAAAAAGAATTTAAAACTACATTCACGTAGCAAAAAGAGGCAGAATGCTAAAAGGAGAGACATTATAAATCCACAGCTTGTTGCTCTGCCAAGTATATCTGGAATGATAGTAATTAAAATTTACAAGAAAAACATAGTTTCTCTCCCAAAAAACGCATTGTGTAAACATTTTCTACAATAAAAACAGTATTTGCATGCAACAAAAGCACCTTTTTTTGTCCGTTTAGGTAAATATACATGAGCACTATATAAGCTAGACCTTAAAAGTAGAACCACCTTTTTCTTCATGGCATAGATTCAGCAAACCTTTCTCAATGCTTCTGGCTCATACTGACTGGATAACATCTCACAGTCCCTGTATTTGTCAGAAGAACCTTCTTGATGTGAATCTCCCATTCTGGAAATTTCAAAGCCCTTGTGAGTGCAGCGAACTTCCTGTCATGTCCAAGAAACCCGTCCTCGGTGCTGTGAGCTTTCTGACATGGCACTTTAATCTGCTGAAAGTAGCCATTAGACGATGGGTACACCGTGGTCATGAAGGGATGGACATGGTCAGCACAAATACCCGGGAAGGCTGTGGCGTTTAAACGATGCTAAATTGCTACTAAGGGGCCCAAAGTGTGCCAAGAAAATGCCCTCCATTACACCATCACCAGCAGCCTGAGCTGCTAGTACAAGGCAGGTAGAATCCATGTTTTCAATTTTTTTCTTGGAAATTCTGACCTCATATCTGAATATCGTAGCAAAAGGTGAGATCCAACTTTTTCTCAACTTCTATTGCACAATTTTGCAGCCCTGTGCCCACTATAGACGGCTTGCAGTGTTTACTAACACAAGGTATGCGCGCGCAGACCCAGTACAGAAAGTGAAAAGTTCATCCGCGTGTTTCATATATGCAACAATGGCACAGCCTAAAGTTATTGTTAAGAAATCGTACCTTGACGAGCTGTCACCTGCCGATCGTACCTGTTACTTAAGCAAGTTGACACTTAGTGCAGGTATGCAACTACCGGACCCGTACTCATTGCCGCAACAAGAGTGGTTACGGGATATGAGGCAATGGCCTAATATTCAGTGGCCAGACATCTATTTATATTTAATCAACTCGCCAAGCGTTTACACGAAAGAGAATTTAAAGGCATACAAATCCCTTGATGCTGTTTATTTCGTGCTTTGTGGTCACATACAAGAACTCACATACCATCCAGTATCAGAAACGTGGTGTGAGTGTACAAATTACCTGTCAATTTTGTTCTTAGCTTTGGTGCTGTTGGCACTGTCACACCTGTGAGGAAATACTGAAGGCACGAAATCAGGACTGTCTGAATCGTCAGATGTATGACCTGTTAAAATTGTATTTATTATAATTATTTAAGTCCCGTAAAGCAAAATAACAAGGCTAAGTCCATCCATCCATCCTCTATATACCGCTTTATCCTCACTAGGGTCGCAGGGGGTGCTGGAGCCTATCCCAGCTGACTCAGGCGAAGGCAGGGGACACCCTGCACAGGTCGCCAGTCTGTCGCCGGGCTACATATACAGACGAACAATCACTCTCGCATTCACGCCTACGGGCAATTTAGAGTAACCAATTAACCTCAGCATATTTTTGGACTGTGGGAGGAAGCCGGAGTGCCTGGAGAAAACCCACGCATGCACAGGGAGAACATGTAAACTCCATGTAGAAAGATCCCACGCCCACCCCGGGATTCGAACCGGGATCTTCTCGCTGCAAGGCGAAAGTGCTAACCACTACCCCACTGTGTAGCCCCCAAGGCTAAGTCAACAAACATATTCATTGCGGTAATGACAAAACACCCTATTATCGCTCACATGCACGATAATGATATAAAGGATTTACAAATATAAATCAAAACTGAATGACCGTTTACCTGAAATGAACTGTGAACTGCAAAGCCGTGCATTCTTTATTTGTGCCTCCGACCAGTTATCCCGGTTGATCGCACGTAGCCACAACTGCCTTTGATTTTGTTGAAATGGATGAGCTCCTCCAGGTATTGAATAAAACTTTAAATGAGGGTTGTCTTTACTTCGATTCTGACAGCCAACAGCACAACAAGAAGGCATGTTTAGCGTAATATGTGTATATAATGTGTATAAATATCCCAAGTTGGCTAGCTAAACAAGCTTTGTTTTGCACCGGGTCTGCGCGCGCAGCTGCCTAATTAAGTATGCATACGTCATGTGAAATCCATCTATAGCCTCAGGTTCCTGTTCTTAGCTGGCAAAAGTGAATCCTGATCTGGTCTTCTGGTGCCTTAGCCCATTCGCTTAGACACATTGTGGATATATGACTTACTGTTACCTTACGATCAGCTTTAACCCCTACTAATCAGTGCCATCAGCAAGGCTTTTTCATCCAGAGAGTCATCAGGGTCTGAATCGATTATACCAACCCATCTGGCACCAACAACCATACCACACTCAAAATCACTCCAATCAACTCTTTGCCCCATTCTGATGCTGCAGCACCTCCCCTTGAACAGTTCTACATTCAGTTTCTAGCCCACGTTTCACTGAATAGGTATTTATTTTGAGAAAGAGTTGAAACTGTTGTACCCAATAAAGTAGCCGGTGAGTGTGTAGAAAAACGGACCTTTATCACAAGAGACATTCTGCCTTGTCAACATTTCAGGAGGAGTTATTTAGCATTATTATTGGAAAACAAATCAACCCAGACAGTGAGATTTTTTTTGGCAGCGGAGCCGTTCTAAAAGCTCTGTAAAGCTACCACATGAGACCAAGCAGGATTTAATGGTTTCCGCGTTTCAAGTTATAAGGGTTATTTTGAGATTTTTTTTAACATTTGGAGTCCCTTTGCTGATTATAAAACAACATAGGTCGTTTATTATTTTGAGGGAAGGAGGAACTGAGGTGATGTAACTGTACATCTAATATAGTGTAGGTCTCCCTTGTCTTGTGCTGTCAAAACAGCTCTGAACCTGCTGCACCAAGTACTTAGGACCTCTGCAGGTGTACTGAGGCGTCTGGCACTATTTCAATCCAAACTTATACCAAACAGTTATGAAAGACTGCCATTGTCAGTGCTGTGATATTAAGCCTGGTTGAAAGTAGTTTAAATGTAAGATGACAAATAATGTTGGCAAATCATCACAGGAGAAATGCATGCACTCAAAATACTCACTCAAAGCAGTAAAAGTATCACCACAACTCATATTCCAAACACCATTTATCCTTGACATTGTCTCTGTCTTTGTCCTTTATCTTTAACATCTTTAAATGGTCAGCACTCCCTGATGAAAAATATGTAAGCAAGTATGTAAATTAGTGTGCATTTTAAAGCAAGCACATGATACAGTGCGGTGTTTAGGTGATTGTATGCCTTTCCCCCTGTGCAAAATGGTGGAAGGCTGAGTTGCTGCTCAGTGCTTTAAAATTATTTATTGTATTACTTCCTGCTGTGTGTGTGTATGTGTGTGTGCTCTGCATGCTTGTTAATTGCTCTGCCGGGGATAAGAAAAGTTATTGAATTGAACCGAATGCCGAGTGAAGAAATTCAAGCATTCAGCAGGCGCAGGAGACATATACATTGCAGACCCACAGCGGGGGAGAAACACCAGTCATTCTGGACTGCAGAGGAGAACATACAGGAACTTAACATAACAGCAATGTTTTCTGCCTCCTAGTGGTCAAATACCACCCTACAGAAACGTCACACATCAGATGAGTCACAGCTAAACATCCAATATAAAATGTGATAATTCCACTCTTCACTGCTGAACAACTCTCAGTCACATTCTATTCAGCTCTCCACAATGACTTCCATCATGTGCACAAAGCCTCCTCCATTCAGCAGAGCTCTAAAGGAAGCATGACCTATATGCCACCGCTTGTGTAATGTAGCCTCAACAGTTGTTAGTCTTTACAGTACACAGTGGTTACAAACACACCACCTGCATTTGTATTCCATGTCTGCGTCTGCATAAGTCCAGAGAATATTTTACCCTCTGTAGGGCCTTATCTGTAACACAGATGGAGTCTGCACCACAAAGAGCACAAAACTTGGCCTTCCCTGCTGCCTGTTCTTCTCTATTGTGTGCGAGCCTGTGCGTTGCGGAGATGAGTTAAATAGGAGGTAGAGTGCCAGCGATGTGCGAGTGTGTGTCGTACAGAGAGGTTAAATGGTTCTCGGAATAACGCCGGGGCCTCTACAGTATGCATGTCTACGTGCGTGCGTGTGTGTCTGTGTGCGAGTTTCTGTTGACAGGGGCGTTTTCCTACTGACAGCAGTGATCAACGGTGAGCACCCCTGGCTTGGCACCAAGCTATTACTTAATTCATTGACATTTTGTGTAATTGCCTCAGGGCAGTTTGCAGAGGAGGTACAGGGTTCTAATGGGATTAGATTAGAGAAATACAATTACCATTTCACATATAAAGGGAATACTGTTTGAGAAGCTCATCAACTCAGGGGAGGTGGAGGACGGTGGAAGGTATTTGTATCAATACATTGAAGAATAAGTAGCAGAAAGGAATTCTTCGACACCACGTCGGCGTTCTTGTGTTGCGAAAGCGAGTGTGTAAGCGCAAGGGGACTTATGAATGTTCCACTGGCTTTTTCTTCCTCCTTTTTTCTTTCCTGGTTTTACCATGGTGGGTCGCCATGGCAGCCTCAGAAATGGCCCTGTCAGGGCTCTTGGAAATGTCGATGTGCAGATAATGACATGTTGAAAGCCCTGAACCACCAGCTTGTCACCTGCTGGTAATTGGTTCTTCTACCAGTTTATTGTCTCCAGCTGCACAGCTCATCACTGATATTCCCATTTTAGAAACACAAGAAGAGCGAGAGAGGAAGAGACAGAGATAAATACAAATTTTTCCATGTGTGCATGTGCCTACACGTGCACATTAGCCAGTTGAATATATGGGTGTTTGCGCCTACTAATGATTGTTTGGAATGGGATAACTGCAGCGTATGATGAAATAAAACTAGGACAGCCTGTATTTAAATTTGTGAAGGAAACACACAGGGCATTTTATTCATCTTATCTTAGCAGTTAGGTTTCCAACTCTGCAGGTGCTGAGCAAGATAACCCCAGCAATCATCAAGCTGTTTCAATATTTCAAACCAGAATCAAACGCTATTTGGCACTGAGAAGACTGCAGCGGGGCCAGGCTTAGCTTCATCACTGCTGAAGTTTAACCTGCTGTGAAGGCACAGCCTCTGTGTCATGTTCTTTTTTCCTCTGGACAATAGGGGAATCACATGCTACACTGCAGTTATTGAGCGCCGGTGCCGGACATTATCCTTATAGCTGCCATGGCACGGAACATAACGTGCATTTTGCTACAAAAGGAGCGGTCTCTCACCACCTCCAGCATATCTGTGCCATTCAGAAACCTGTGTTGCAGTCACTGTTTTATTCTGCTGGGTCAGCACCGAGCAGGACAGCTGTCGGTCAGAAAATTTTACAGCCCTCAGCACATTAAAACCGTGAAATGTGTGAGTGCTGCAGAAATTGTGGTAAAATACGTGTCACCAGAAATAGGTCTTATTATCACTGTTTGCACTGCACTGTACTACTAACTAAGAAAAAAACAGTTAAAGGTGATTCAGCCTATTCCAAGGTAATTAGCATAAAGATGCAGCTATTAAAGGCTGCAGTCATTGCATTGCACTGAAACCCAGACACTGCAAAATAAAAACATGTAATAAATGATGTTTCAAGACACATGGATATCACTAGGGCTGCAACTAATGACTCTCTATCTACAGATTAATGTATCAACTGTTTTAAAAATTGACTGATTAATCTAAACGAATAATATTCTCCCAAAAATAAAAATGCAAAAGTGGAAACTTCAACTGGACAAAAAAGGCAATTCAATTTTTTTTTTAAAACCATTTAAAGTGAGTGAGTTAGGCCTATATAAAAAAAACAAAAGGCAGCATGATCATGATGGATATTTTACAAGCATGGAGCAAAGAAGTCGATGTCCTAAACCAGAGGTTGTCAATTCCATCTTAGTTCAGGGGTCACATACAGTCCAGTTTGATCTCAAGTGGGCTGGACCACTGAAATCATAGCATGCTAACCTAGAAATAACAACAACTCCACATTTTTCCTTGTTTAAGTACATTCTGAAACTGTTCACATTTAAGAAACTATCATTTACATTGAGTATCATTAACAAAGGATTATCTTATCTTTTACAAAACATTATGAAGAACTTAAAATTTCTCGGGAAGAATAAGTGTAATTTCAACAATATTATGCCTCAGTTTATCATTTGTGTTTTACAACATACAAATCAATGTGTTGACAGAGGGTCAAAACTTTGAGTCACGAGCATCTGGAATTGAGTAGTATAGTATTTTACTTTATGATCGAAATTACAGAAGTCAGACAAAAACCAAAAAAACAAGACAAAATATTACAAAAACAAGACACAAAGCGAAAAAAATATGGACAAATGATACAAGCGATACAAAAAAAGACACAAAACCACAAAAAACAACGAATAAAGCAAAGCAAAAAAGGACAAAATAAGACAAAAAAACTCAAGCGAGACAAAAAGGAAACAAAGCAACAAAAACGAGAAGCAAGAGAACTAAAAAATGAGACAAAGACAAAAATGACACAAAAAACATGACAAAATACTACAAAAACGAGGTACAAAACGACAAAAACAATGAGCAATATAGCATTTTACTAGCCTAGCCGCGCTAGACAACCCACGGCAACGAATTTAATTCTCTGCCAGGGAGGGTCTAGTTACCCTCCATAAGGCTCGAGGCTGGATTCTCCTAAAACTGGCCGGACCAATCACCATGAAGTGTAGAGTCAGAAGGCGGGCGTAACGAAGTGACGACAGAGGCGTGACGATTCTGACAGAAACAACCGGCGCACAATAAACAGTTATCTTTCGACTCGGCTTTGGCCACAGCCCTTAAAGATTTGAAGCTAAAATTCAACTTGAAAGATAAACAAAGGACGGCACTGAAGTGTTTCATTGAGAAGAAAGACGTATTTGGACTTATGCCGACGGGATATGGCAAATCCTTAATATACCAGTTGGCTCCGTGGCTCCGCTGGTTGGGAAGCTAATGGGACTTAGCCACAATCTGCCGGTGCTCTCGGAACTACGTCAGCCTATTCGTTGCGTTGATTGGTTGTATACCTACCCAATTGCTGCAGAGGGATTTGATAGACAACCTTTTAGCCCGCCTCCCTCCCTGTCGCGCTTCCCTAGACCCTTGTGCCGTCAGAAACATGGGTGTAGCATGGCTAGGCTAGCATTTTACTTTAAGATCAAAACAATTTGTCGAGGTCAAGTAAATTAATGGTTTCACAAAATTACAATTTGCAGTTAATGTCTTCTCTGTCAAAGTCGCCCTGCAGGCCGGATTGGACGCTCTGGTGGGCCGGTTTGACACCTCAGAACTAAACTCAATTTAAGATACTGATCCTGATGTTTTCAGCATCAACGTAATCTATTAAGTTGACTAATCATGACTAGTACTTACTTCAAAATCCATGAATCTGAATTCACTACATATCATCACTTTGAGAAGTTGCTATGGATAGCGTGGCCACAAAAAATACCCAAAACGTTCCATCCATATGTAGCTTTCTTTTCACTTGGAACGTCCAATTTTGTTTTTCATTTAAGACCCATTTGCTATCTTCCAACTATGAGCGAGTCAGTAACTTTGACTGCGTGTTGCTTACCTGCTTATCCTGGAAATTAGATTTTAAACAGTGGTCCAAAATAGGGCAATAAACCCACCACAAAAAAACAGAAGCTGAGAGGTACTAAAAGGTTTCACTGAGCTGACATGAACTGCCCAGTAATCATTTTCTCTGCATTCTACACTATACGCGAGCCCTTTCACATTACGCATCATCATGTGGTAGAAATTTAAAAATGAAAATATAATATAAAACAGAAATATTGATCAGCAGCTCCAGAGTCCTTGCTGCTGATAACTACAGTGCCCTAACGTGCACCTGTTTAAAAATAAATACTCAAAGATATGCTTGAAAAATGTGCATGTGAATCATATTAATGTTGTGCCCTGGATCAAGGTGTATCTTCCACGGTCACTTCAAGCTATAGCAAACTGAATACCATTAAAAGACAGAAAAATTTTTAAAAAATTCAAAAGGACATACTTTAAATTAAGGAGCCACTCAAATTGCTGTTTCACTGCCACAGGCTGATACTTCACATCTAATGAATTTTCAATTTGCCGCATTCTTTTCTTTACTCGGGGTCGAGTAGCGATAAAATACAAATTACTACTTTCCTTTAAGGTCCAGCTCGGGAGAGACCTACTCAGATAGACGACAACAAGCAGTCGATATCAAATGTCATTACTGAGCGATACACACACTGCCTCTGTGGCCTCTTCTGACTGAGAAGTGCTTAAGTTTCTCTCATTTATCTTGACCTTGCAGTCAGCATGTGTTTCTATTCAAAGGGCACAGGAGATTATGGCAGTTCAGTGATTTTGTCAAAGGATGGTCAGGGTGATGATTTATCAGGCACCCTCTATTAATTTTTCAAACACAAATGATGGTCATGAATCATGCTATACGCTGACCGCCCCCTTCCTGACCAATGTTGACCTTTGCATACACTTTGAATGGCTAATTTGTTAATGCTTCAAAGTTGCCGAAAAGCTTCACCTCAGTTGACATGGTGACTTTGATGAGTTTTGCAGAAACTATATAAGACGGGAAACTTTCCAAGCTGGGCATGGTAGATTACAGTGTACAGTATGGCGAGCTAACCATTACATCTCGCCCTCTTTCATGGCTGTGATTTTGTCTATATGACGCCGATGATCAGATCTCGAAGCCGTCCTTGACCTTTTTGGAGGAAGACCATGCCATTTTTCCTTTAACAAGTATCATAATACCTGTGGTTTGAGAGAAAAGGGATGAAACATTCCTGAGGACTTTACAGGGGTGAACAGTTTTGCAAAATGGCTGTTTGTGCAAGACTAACTCGTGACAGAAAGTGGTAACAAGGTTATGACAGGGGGTAGTGGCTGTATTTCACACCATTTCATCTGTCATGTAAGGATATCAGAAGTTTAATGGCTGCTGCTCTCAGCCAATGATGTTTAACCAGCTCCCATTATTAGAACTGTTTCACTCTCTGATTTATCTCTTCATTTTGACCACTGGATTTTTTTTTTTCCCTTTCCCGAGTCTCACCAATTTCCCTCTCCTGCAGGGGATTGAAAGTGGTGAATCTTGAGTCGTGATCTTGTCAGGTGTTGTGAAAATCCACTTGCCCGTGCAATTCATCATTATCTACATTCTGCACACATATCCCTTCATCTATCTCTCTGGTACCATAAAAATCAATTGATTTGGCCTGCAAAGTCCTCCGTTTCTTCTTCTTTTTTTTCTTTTCTTTTTTTTTTTAATCATGGTTTCTTTTGATTTCCACTGAACAGGCGTCTGGAAGCAGTTCAACTCTTACAAGACTTCCTGCTGCAGTTGCCAAAATGACCATGATACATTTTTCTAATATGGCCTTTTAATTTCTTTTTTTTTTAACAGATGATGATTGCTTTTATCATAGCAGTGGCACGATTTAGCGTGTGTGGTTTCATTTGAATCTCCACTGCAGTATGTATACACTACACTAAAGAGGGACTTTCGCAACGGATTTGACAGTTTATTACATGTACTATAATTAGTACAGGAAGTCCTCGGTTTGCGACATCCTCAACCCACGGTGTTTTGTTGTTACGACAGAACTGGTTGGTAAGCGGAGCGGATGAATATGTCATGACGCGATGCTATAGGACGGCTTTGTTTACGTTAGCCGGTTGTTCGCCACATTGGACTGTGCAACATTTGCTCAGTTTCATACATGAACCTAAATAAAAAAACACACACAAAGGGACATTATTAGATCAAGTTGTAAAAACAGTGCAACGTATCCTGTTATCTTCTTGTAACATGACTCATACACGCATGAAAGTCATTGGTATTCATGACTTTTCCGAAGAACCGATCGCTATCATGATGCACGGAACGGCTTTGTTCACATTTACACCGGAATTCTGGTTTACAGTGAAAATCGACTTATGCTGGGCCGTAGGAAGGGAACTCCGATGTAAGTCGAGGACCTCCTGCGTTCATGTTAAGTCTTTATGTGAAATTATAACTGAAACGGGTAGATTGTACATGCTATAGAAGAAGAACTGTACGAATGATTATGGTGGGGAAGGTTATTTATACATGAAAAGCACTTCACAGTAGGGGTGGAACAATATGTTTTTTTTTTTTAAATTTATTTCAGGGATTGTACCAGTTATTATTAACCAAGGAGACCTACGACTAATAGATGGAGGTGATACACATTTGCAGTTGAAATGTAAATCTTGGCAAATTATACGTTGAATGCCAAACTCAAATACTAAGTGTTGTTAAAAGGCCTTTGTGTGCTTATGTTTTACATACACTACTGTTCAAAAGCTTAGGGTCACCCAGACAATTTCATGTTCTGCATGAAAACTCACACTTTCATTCATATACTAACATAACTGCAAAAGGGTTTTCTAATCATCAATTAGCGCTTCAACACCATTAGCTAACACAATGTAGCATTAGCACACAGGAGTGATGGTTGCTGGAAATGTTCCTCTGTACAACTATGCAGATATTCCATTAAAAATCAGCCATTTCCAGCTTGAATTTTTAAGTGACCTCAAACTTTTGAACAGTAGTGGAGGCATCTGAGCTAAAGCAGATTCATCAATTTTATTGGTAATTGGTTAAAGAAATGAACACTGATTGGGTTTATGTTTCTGTCTACCTACTGCATGTTTCATAGTTACTCTCATTTTAGCTCTGTTTTGGTCACTAGCAACTCCTGAGTGAAATCTCCGGCTCATTAGTGGCTAAAGGCCTGACTATGTTCACCAATTAGTTAGAAAGGGAGACTTTCTGCCACTTGTTGCTGGGCAGGTAGTTTATCAGAGCTTTCTCCACTAAATGCTGCTGCCTGACAGGCTGGAAATGAGGCTGATGAGAATGGGTGATAACCTTCTGTTGGTCCACCGCCGTGACTGACCCTTTTCACACCGCCACTGTTGACACACGTCGGAACACTCACACCCATTAATTTCAACGTAAGCCCACACAGAGGCGGAGTCGTGTCAGGTGCCACTGTGAGAAGCATGTCAACGCTCCGGAAACACAATTTTATCCCATTTGCACCCCAGATTGGCACATTCTAGCAAGTGGTCTGATCAGTGGGCGTCAATTGATAAGGGAAATGTGATGCTCCGCGATATTGTCGGTGCGTGCTGCACTTTAAAAGAAACTAACACTTTTATTTGATAGCTCAAAGCCCAGACAAAGACAAAAGCTGAAGCTGGAGTAATTACACTATTCTTTGAACACCTTTGCAGTTTATTTGATTAACTCGCACAGAAAAACACCAGCAACAAACATTATCAGTTAGAGAATGATGAAAAAAAAGGATTAACACATGCCTTAAGGTTCTTTCTTTTATTATAATTACCACTGAAAAGCATGAAAGTATGTTTACAGCAGCACAGCTCATTAAAAGCTGCACAGTTTGGCATCACTGTCTGGCGTCTCAAATAGAACGGTCACCTTGCAATTAGGGTTTGGTGACATAAGAATCTAAATGCCGTCTAAAGAGAGGCCCACTGTCTCAGACCTGTCTCAGTCGATGCTTATTCTTAGTTGAGGACAATTACGGAAATACTGACTCATTAGTTTCCTTCACATCCTTTTCAACAAAGTGTAATCTATCTCCCTTGTAACCACATCCTGTCTGGGATGTTTTCAATTACTCACTGTGTCCCATTCTCTGCTTCACCATCTCAGCAAATTTCTCCTCCACTTTCTAAACGTCTATAGACAGTCTACAGTTTCTGCTTGTGTGTAAACATTCTGCCTTCTGGACCACTCCTCAGTCTGCACAGAGTCTCAAACTATCCCAGGAAAATGATGGTTCTTAGTGATGCTGCTTGATGCAAGCATCCTCGGTGAACCGTGCAAATTCAGCAAAGATTAATAGCGTGCCTTCGATGGCCAGTCATGCTATACAGTATTACAAATATTGTGAAATACTGAAGATTAATGGGGAAAAAAGAAGCTATATGTGTATATTTTCTGTTAGTATTTTCTGATTATATTTTCCATTTCCATAACCTTGGTTATTTTTACTCCCCTTTAGTCATGCATTTTCACAGGATTGGCAGTGTCATTATGTGCCCGACAGCAAAGCCCCTTGTATTTTTGACTAAACGTATGTATTTGTGATTGTGGAGCTGCAGGGTGCAATGATATCTGCCACTCTCAGCAGCGCTCGGGGGCTTTTGTGTGGCACTTCAGAAAGGTGTTGTGTCCCTGAGACTCTACACCTCACCAAGCAAGACGGATTCCCAGCCAGCCTGCATCCTGATAAGCCTCTGTGAAATCCCAGAGAGGGGGGATTCGATTAAAATAATCAACAAGGAGGTGAGAATATCTCCATATTTCTGGCGTGGTTCGAGACATTGTGATAGAGGAAGGCCATTTACCAGCAAAAAAAAAAGTGTCCTGTTGAAGTGAGAGAGTTTGTGAAGTAAAGTGTCCTAACAGCGCTGGTGTCTGCAGCACTGCCACAGTCTTTTCAGTTGACCCTGTTGCCTTTTTCACCTTTGCAACTGTGTGTTTGTGCATGTGCGAACACCAGCTGCTGATCACTTGTTGGAGGAGTCAGAGGAAGCGGTGCCAAAACGTTTCATTATCACGTTCAGTGTCGACTTTGACAGCTTCCAATCCCCAAGATTTATCCCTCCTAAAACTGACACATCAAAGCGAAGAGTGATCCAAATTTCTCCAGCAGCCTGAGGAGACTTTTAACATATTCTTGGTCTAATAAGCCCCACAGCTTCTTTAGGGAACAACTAGGCAACGACTGCAAGGTAAATTTCTCCTCCTTCACAAATCTTATTGAAATGTTTTGGTGTGTTTCAAGAAGACAAATGTTATGGTTTCGACGTGGCTTTGGAGAGTGACATTGCTTACAGCTGGCTGAAGACCGAGCTCCAGGCTCCACCTGGCAGGTATCAGGAGTCATCGACCTGGAGCCAGACTTGATCTCGGCCCTGGTTTCCCTCACCTCCCGGCCCATCGGATTGGTCTACCACCACAACTCCTCTTCCCATAAGACTCCAGCCATCACCACACCTGTGATATAAATCTGCAACCAAACTCTCAGTCAGGGCGGCTGGGAGTTAACCAGACCTGGTGCCTCTTGTGTCGTGTTTTGTGTGTGTTCTGTGAGTTCCGTAGATTCCATAGCTACTGAGGGGTGGTGTAAGATTCAGGTGGTAAAAGAGGCTCTTACTTGCCCGGGATGGCTATTGCAGCTGAGATGGTGGGAAAGAATAAGGTGAAACTTGCAGAGGATGCAGATCTTCATGTTTATTCACCAGCACATCACGAAGCAGTCCGACAGCATTTCCCCAGCACACAGAACAGGCCCACCTCAAAATCCCCTCACACCCAATATATAGGTGAGCTTAAACCACTATGCCCCATTGACAGGTAGAATTCAAGGAGCAGTGCAGCAGAATTACTTACAATATATTACAATTTATATACAAAATATGCCTATTTATTATTAACAAAACACATTACAGTTTCCAAACTCATATGTACACTAAAAACTACCCCTTTAAGTTACATTAATTACCCACTACAATACATTTTCCCCAGCCCAACCTCCCCTCCCATGAGGCCACTTGGCTCAGTCCAATCAGGGGAGATGAACAGCACCTGGACTGCACTCACATGGGCACGCCTCCATGGAGTAACCCAGCCAATCACACCTGATCAGTGAGGGAAGATGGACAATCCCTCACAGGTGGCTACTGGAAATATAGCCTCTGTTAGCAGCTCTGGGTGTTGCTATTGTGCCTAAGTTGGGCTAGAGAGTTCAGTTGTTTTGTTTTTGCTTAGCTAGTTGAAGAACTCTGTAAGCCTTTGGTTTGATTTGATTCCCTTGTGTTTGATCACTTTTGTGTTAATTGTGTCACTCAGCAATAACCAACTACATCTGGTTGTTTTTGTTCCACCCAGCTGACCTCGTAACACCACTGTAAATCACACAACTTTAAACGGAAAGGCAAAAACAGCGATATACTTCTACATTTTCCACAAAGTGCTGCTACTGTTTTCAAGAGGAGCGGGTTCTTAAAACAGAAAAACACTGACAACATTTAAATGAAGGCAGAATTAATCATACAAAGGAAAATGAAGACACACATTAAGGCGCTGCAGCTGCCATAATACTATAAATACCCCTCTATTCAGGTGTAAATGAGTGTGAAATGCCTTACTGTTATAGAATGCACCGCTGATTGATGGATTCTAACACTGAAAAATGAAATAAAGGCTTGACAACATGATGTGTTGTGCCTCCAGACAGACACATCGAGTTAGAAGCTTAAACTTTTCAGTCTCAGCTAGTCATTCTTTTTTAATCACTCTGTATCTCAGATCAGTCAGATTTTAATGTAACAATCTGCATAACAAATGTGTGTTATGGCTTTACTGCATTTTCCAATTAAATTTGGAGGCCGAACAAAACAATGATTGCTTTGTTTGAGAAATTATACTTGTTTCTAGATTTTTTTTTCTTATGAAATTGCACACATTAATGTAGGGTGAAACATCGTCTTCTTGTTACTCATCGACACCAGTGCATCACTCATGTCCAGTGTGTTTACTTAAATCTGATTCTGGCCCCTGATTTGCAGCATTTTTGCCTGTTTTTTCTAATCTTATTGTAATGTTACTGAAGGCTAGATAGATAAAATGATACTAATAGCATGCTTTTATTTGGAGTGGAACAAGGGTAAAATTAAAATAGAAAAATATGACAATAATGAGTAAGAAAGATTTTAAATGAATACATTATTAGAAATACTAAATAAAAAGGAAATTACATCTTAAAATGTATATATTGAATCTGGATTGTTTTTTTTTTTGTTTGTTTTCTTGCATTTTAAATGCTCCATTCAGTGATTGTGTACACTAAACGATATTAGCAGCAGCAGTAAACTGGAAGTTAATTAGTGTGGGAAAAAATAGAAGGTAGAGTCATCAATTCACATGTGAAATAAGAACTACAAGCCCTTTTGTTCATCGTAATAATTTGTCAGGTTTTGCTAAAGGTACATGTGATCTTAAGACGCAGCCGCATGAATATAAAACAACTGTAAAAACATTACAGTTCCCTTTGCACCTTGGCAAACGTGAGAAAAGAGGACGAAAAGTGGTGGTGTGTGCAGCTGGTTCATGTGGGTGAAAACTGCAGCTAGACGAGTTAAGCTTATTCTAAATTTAAACCTTGCTCAAATAGACAAAGGGAGATGCAAAAGTAGGCAAACCTATATGATAGAGGAACAGAAGAAATACGGTTTTGCTCGCTACAGATGGTAAAGGCCTGGAGTTTCTCATTAGACAGTATAGACAGTGTGATCAAATATCATCAAATCAGCAAATCAGCAAATCAGCGATCCTGGTACACCAGCATAATATGAGAAGTCATATTAAATGAAACATTTTGACACACAGGAACCTCATTAGGCCAGTAAGAGGCAGATTCGACTTAAAGCTTTATTTTTTGATAAAGGTAAAGGTAAAGATAAAGGTAGAGCTGGCTCAAGTGACCCTGAACCTTCGCTTAGTTACGCTGCCATCGGGCGAGGCTGCTGGGGGACCTCCCATGATGCACTGAGCAGCCTCTCCTCTACCTCTCTTTCACTCAATGCATTTATATGCCTCTATTGGATGTCATTAACTTTGTGTCTTCTCTCTCCTGCAGTCTGTGGTTTGTCCTCTCTGTCCTCTCTCTCTCTTCCTGCAGGTATCGCTGCACGTTTCTAATCCACATTTACCGCCCCCACCAACCTGTTTAGCGTTCATTATTATTACTCAATGCTAAGCATCACTATTATTACCGCTGGTGTTATTATCATTACGATAACAACCATTGCTCAGATACAACTACACAGCTGTTCCTGGTGGGTGACAGGGAGGTGGGCTGTAACAGCATTTCAACATACAGCAATACAAAAATACCTCCGTTACCTGGAGGTGGGGAAGCTGCATTCGCTTTTTTTTTTTTTTTTTTTTTAGCTTACCTCCCACAACTATGACTCTATGTCTTTTGAGTTATATCCTCTGGGTCTGAAACTTTTCTCAGGCCGTGTGCAGATAATGCAAATAGATTGCAGTCGACACTTTTAAAAAGTCAATTTAACAGTGTGAACATGGCCCCAGACTGCATCCGCAATGATGACTTGCCCCACTGAGCCACTGCAGGGAGGTAAAATCAGCCTTATCGGAGATATCGCCTCTGATACCAGTAATTAAGTAGTGGTGGCAGCAGTATATGTTGAAGGAAAGATGGAAAGAGACAGGGCAGCAGAAGGGGAAAAAGATGGATGACAAGAAAGAGATGGATCTTTCCTCGCCCAGATGTTTCCACAGAAGCAGTCTGCAGATGATGAGACGCGCCCGGCTCTCAAGGTACGTTGCAGTGATCGCCACAGACACAAAGAGGTCAGCTTACAGCCTGAAGCAGTGCACTTTTGTTGGCCATTGAAGGCACGAGCATTGTTGATAGCCTCTATTCTCCAACTGAAGTGGCTCATGTAGAGAGGATAAACACACATGGAAGACTGAAGAAACAAACAACACAAACCTAGTGAAGTTAGTGCATCAGCTGCCCTCCTTTCCTTCTTTCGCTGCTGGAATCTATGTGGGACAATATTTCAGACACCACAGAATATGACTGCCATAAATAAAACAGTATTAATCATCACAACTCCCATTTGAGACCCTTCTCACATTTATCAGGCTTTTAATATTAACATAGATTAAGGGCATGTCGCACACCTTCAGTCACTGTAATCTTGCTCCAGATACGAGCACATTTAAAGGCTTCCGATGCACCTGGAAATGTGCGGCACAACATTTGAGGCCGAATCAAAGCAAATGGGACTCTGCGAGAGAGATCTATGCATGTAGGCAAACTAAATAAATCAAAGGGAAAAACATAAACAGATAGGGTGCATGTGGTAATGAAATAGCTGGTTTGATCAGATGAAGAAAAAATGGAATTTTGAACATTGTGTTACCGATATGGAAGACTTTATGTCACTGGGTGTAATATTCACTGCATTTTTTTTAGCACGGTAATGTTAAAATAATGTTACTGATTTCTATTTTATTTTCAAATTTGCAGGTAAAGTCATCAACTTTTCAATGAGCTAAAAAAAAAAAAAAAAAAAACAGAAAAAAAGACAAAAAACTGACACAAAGTGAAACAATCCAACAGTGTAATTTGTGACAGTTTTTGCTAGAGAAACAACATGTTTTTTTCCAACTAATAAAGGAGCACTTAATACTTGAACAGCCCCTAAAGTACTCTGCTTGGAATTGTGTCTGAAAACATTTTTTTCTCTCAAACAGTCCCTTCATCTGCTTTTTCTCTCTCATTTTAAAATGTAGACTCCATAAATGTTTAACTCTGAATGTGAGATGCCTCTTATTTCACTAAAAAGCCCATTCTCAGTACAAGGATACAACTTTGACATTTCCTAAACAGCATATTATGCAACAACTGCACATGAAAACATTTAAAAATGTCTCTGTAAAATTGTGTTGACTTGTTGCTTGACTTGCTTTTATGTTTAAATCTTATTTAGCTACAATTAATTTTAGAGTTCTGTTTTGTATTATGTCCTGTTTATTTTATTTCTATTAATTTTAGCTGTTTGGTTCTTTAATGCGATGTCATCTCTAATTCTTTAATTTTATTAAATTGAATGAACTAATTTTGAGGATTTTACTGCATTTGTATATAGTGTTGACTACAACCAGCTGTAAAAAATATCAACCAGTGTGAAATGTAAACTTGATGCAAGCCTTTTAAACACCCCGATTCCCACAAGAAAATACTAATAACCTCAGAGTCTTAGTGGCAGCTACAGCCTTCCCAATTACTAATTTCGTAATTATACTTTCCTCAAATAAATAAACAATACCCATAGAAAAGCTCCTCACCAGTATGAAAACAGGTTTTCTCCTCTTTACGGTCCATGTCTTACTTCTTTCACTTTTTCCTCTTTCTGCATCCAATATACTTTTCTTGTTTTCCCCTTTTCTTTTCCCCTTTTTTTCATGAGTGAAACAGCCTTACCAATCACACACCTATTCCAGTCACTGCTCCAAGCAAGTGGCTCTTAAAGTGAGGGAGGGTGCACGTTCACACCGCTGCTTAACACCGTGTTCTGATGTAGCTAAAGTGCTTCTATTTTAGAGGAAGTCTACATGATAATGAGCAGGTGTGAGGATGTGTTTATGCATGAATGTCTGTGCCTGCCTGCCATTGTGCATCTGACAATAGTCTTTGATTAAGGCGATTCAGCTACAAAGGGGGACTCGAGTTTAAGCTGGAAAAAAGGATGAAAATATGGTACATTTAGCGTATGAAAGTACACGGGTGCTCCAATAAAGTGCCTGCATCTCCTACAACACACATACAAGTATGTAATGTATTTTATAATGTATGTCACATGCATTATATGCAAATGGAGCAATGATACAACCACGACAAGTCATTTCTTCTATTTATGAACATCATTACAACATTCACTGGTTAAACACAGGAAAAGACAAGAGTGTACTGTATGTAAGCTGTAGTTAATTCTATCAAAGTGTGTTGCTTTGGGCTAAATGCTAACTAAACAATGGCAATGCTAACATTCTGTTGCAGGTACTATGTTCAACTTCTTGCTTGACTATGTCGGAATTGTACCACTGGATGAATATTAAATACAAACGAGAAAAGCACTCAGAGAGTGCAGTACTCTGCCAAGGCTGTTCATTCCCCCATATGACATTGTGAGAAATGCAGCATTTTTTTTGTTAGCAATGCAGCATTTGTTTATCAGGTATTGATGATCAGAAATCACGGCAACAAAGAATGTGGCCATTTAATATAGATGTACCCACAAACTAAATTACCTTGCGCTGAGCCCAAGTGTGTGTTATGTCTGTTTACGTTATGTACGGATACTGAACCACGCGACCTAAAGAAGTAGCGGGTGGTGGGAATTGATGGGACTCGGAAACACCCCCAAAATGTAATCAATTGTTCCTTGTGTCATTTCCAGTGAATAAGTCTCGATAAGTCCGCAGCGGTCAATTTGTAGTTGAATCACAGTCATGTGATCGTCACCAGGCAGCTGACGTAGTGTTCATTTGTTGTCATAGTTACCTCCGCCAAGGAGGTTATGTCACACCCGGCGTTTGTGTGTCTGTCTGTCTGTTAGCAAGATAACTCAAAAACGCCTGGGCAGATTCAGATGAAATTTTGAGGGGATGTAAACTATGGTAAGAGGAAGAGCTGATTTAATTTTGGTGGCAATCCGGAAAGGATCCTGGATTCTGGATCATTTTGAATTTTTTAGTATGTTTTAGTATGTGGTCCAAAATATGACAAAAACATCATAGGTTAGTATGTCATCCAAGGTGATTCGTAAACAGGACTGTGTCAGAGATGCAGGTTCGATTCCAGCTCATGATCCTCTACTGCATGGGTTTCCTGTTTTCCTCTCTATCCTTGGTGGAGGTCTGCACTCTGAGTGCTTTTCTAGTTACAGTAACACTGTGTCACTATCTTGCAATGATACAGAAATCTTTAACATATCTGTGGATCCAGACTGTAAGCCGCATCACTACCAAAGTCTAATCACTTGGTCCTTGTGTCATTTCTGACCTTCTCTGAAAATGTCATCCAAATCTGTTAGTCCCTTTTTGAGTAATGTTGCTAACAGACAGACAGACAGACAGACAGACAGACAGACAGACAGACAATTCAAACCAACAACAAACCAACGCCAATCATCACATAACTCTGCCGCATTCCTTGGTGGAGTAAAGACAGCTGAGGCAAACTGAAATTTTGACCCAATGATAGCACTAGAGGAAAACTAGATCACTACAATTATTACAAATTACCCGACAGACAACTACATTATCTGTTCCAAATTTCATGGAAAAGCATTCAAGAGCTGTTCAAGTACTTCCCTAAATTGACTGATTCCTTTATATTTCTAAAGAGATAGTTCACCAGTTTACTTGAAATGTTAAGGATTGTAAAGTGTGTATTTAAAAGAGCTTGTATTTTATTTTTCTATTTTATACGATCACAGACTGTTGTTATTTGAAGATGTTTGTCAAGTTTACTTGAAATTTTATAGATTGTATTTGTTTAAAGTGTGTATTTAAAAGAGCTTGTATTGTTTGGGACCAATAAAACTGACACTTTGTATATCTTTGCTTCTGTGTCATTTATAAATGCTTTATAAAGCATAGATAGTCCTCACTTTAGATGGGCTCACGGAATATACTTAACTAATGAGTAGTAACCGCATTAATAAGTTATTCATTGAGTATGAATATTTGTTTGTAAATCATATACTAACACAGTTGCTAACCCTTTATAAAGTATTAACAACTGAGATTATCAATGAGCAACAAAACATTTTTAACCGGATTTATTAAGTGCTTAGTAATGCATAATAAATGCCATACAGATCATGAATTCATGATTAATTAAGCACGTATAACTAATTAGTTACAAATGATGAGTTAACGATGAATTAAGCACTTTACTAATGTTTAACTAATGCTTAATAATGTGTTAGTTGAACATTTAAAACTGTCTTTACTAATGCTTTGTAATGCATTACTAATGGTGAATTCATGATGAGTTCATGAGGATTTAAGGATTAACTAATGCTGAAATTATGCTGAACCAATGCTTAACTAATGCTTAATAGTGTATAGTTATTATAAAGTGTTACCAAAAGTTTTCCCTTCTAAAACATAATTCCGGTTTTTCATGGTAATCCAACCAAACGAAATCAAAAGAATCAAAGGATATCTTCCTGAATAGCACCTCCCTGATATCTTTGTGTACAGGACAGTAAAACATAAAATCAACCTCATTCTCAACTTCACTTAAATTACACAGCAAACGAAGTCTGTCCTTCTCTGGAGTAGCATTAAACCTCCCAGTCTCTAAAGCTAATGCTAATGTTCCTGAGTGGAACAGTGCACACACGGATCTCTGTGTTTTGCTTAAATTACACTTCACAGAAGCTTCTGCATTGTATCTGACCTTTATAAGACAGTAAGTTCGTAATTTTGGTTTATACCAAATCAACAGACCATTTTTCTCTAAACCTCAGAAACCTATTACATCTCATCTCCTCAATATCACAGAATCACATTTGATGAAAAATAACTGATGAGCTGTTCAAAGGAAATACAGATGTCCATATTAAATATCTTTGTTGTGATACTCTGATTGGACAACTTCACCAGTGTATTCCAAAGGCGAACCATTTGGCATTTATCTCTCATGTTTGGAGGTTCCCTACAAATATCAGCTATCAACCCACAAACACAAATGACTGCGCAAAACACTCATTCCACTCCATTTAGTAAATCATGACAAGGTCATCTCAAAAGGTGAGTAAAAACTGACCAAATTTCCAATGATTCATCCGTTTGTCCATGGATGTCTGTACCAAATTCCATTGTAATTTATCAAATAGTTATTTAGAAATTTCCAGAAAAATCTCTGGCCCTTGGAACATACCACCAAATTCATTACTGCAGATAATTGGGGAGCCATGAATTGTTGCAAAAATAAATCAGGTTTAATCCATCCAGCATTAGTGAACATTTTAAACTACAAATGACTTTTTAAGAAAAGAAGAGAACATAAATATCTGTATGAAATTCCCTGGTAATCCATCCACTAGCAGTAGCACTAGACACTAAAAACTACAAACATGAACCTCATTTTGGCACCAGAGGAAATAAAAATCAGCAGTCTTTAGACGTTGCCCTCTGAGGATCATGAATGTCTACCAAATTTCACAGCAATCCATCCCATATTTTAGGATGTGGACCAAACAGAAGGATCTGGAACAGCATAAAATGCACGCTGCATACTCAAGCCTCTTTAAAATGTTTAATTCATAGCAAGTGTAATTTTACACACAACAAAATTATATATGTATAACTGATTTAATTAATGTGTTGCGCCTCTGTCGCATTAAACAGAATTTGTACTGTTTACAAGAAGCAGATGACTCATCTGCTACTAATTATTATGACAAGAAAGGCTATTAATTTTCCAAAAAAAACAATGCACTCTTCTATCTATTGCTATTAACACCTGCCTTATTTGTTGAAAAACATCAAAAAAGAGAGAAAAACTCCACACACATTTTGGTTCTCGGCTAAACAAGGAGGCTTCTAACTGCCAAACAACATCAACCCAAAAAAAAGCAGAAAAAAAAGCAGATAAAAGGCAAATTTCCTTCAAGTTTTAATTATTTCCCCCTCCTCTCTCTGCTTTCTCGCACTCTCTCCAACATCCACCTCCAAACGCTGGCACACACAGACACACACAAAACACCCTTGTTGTTTTCTGATGTAAATGAAGTGAGAAAGCTATTACCTTGAATTATAAAAATGGGCTTGTTTTCCTTATCTGTACTTCTGGTGAGGACTTTTCAGCTGAGGTGAGGACGTGTTAAAGCAAAATGACCTTCCATTTTATTGCCTCGACAAGATTGCGGATAAAAAATATATGTAGAAATGAAAAGACAATCACAACAAAACACATTTTTGGCTGTAAAACGTTTCCATTTGTTCCGTAACGCAAGGAGAGATCAGGTTGTATTATGCAAAGGTTTCATTAAAAGAAGATAATACAAATAAATGCTGAGCACTTTGTAATATTTCTTGCGGTTTTAAAAGTAAACTCTGAAATCCACATGAGACATTTCCTGCAAAGAAACGGTTTGTAACGTTTAGTCCTAAAAATTGGGCTCAAAAACCAAAAGATGTTTTCTATATCGATAGCAGCAATCCAATTGTTAAAGGGATCTGTCGTGGGGGGTTTTGTCACACCTCCGCTCCCTTTAGGTGCTACATTTCCTTTCGCAGTGGCCTTTGTACAACATGCGCTCTGTGCCTCTCTTCAGCTAATGGGGAATTCTCCTAAAGGTCACATTAAGATGGCAAGCCAAACAGAGTGGAAGAGGATAATCCCTCTCTGGAAGTTCAAACTTCCTCTCCTGACACACAAATCCACATCAAAGCTGAGTTACGCATTTACAGCTGCGCACCTGAGCACGTATGGAAGACTGGCAACATGTCGAGCTAAAGTTTACCGCACACCACATACACTCAGTGACTACTTCATCGGGTACAAACGTAAAAAGTAAAGCAATCCAACACAACGCCTCGGTCATGAATTCTAATTGAACAAAGACAATGATGTTCAGTTTGGACTCACACTGCCAGAGGTAATAATTTACCTGAATGTTTGGTACTGAGCTTGTCGAGGGGTTGCTTTATAGGTATTTGTGTTTCTCACCACATTTACACGTATGAGTTGGGAAGAATATTAAGAGATTATACGGGGCGTCCATACAGTCTGGACACACATGAAATCTCATTAACTATAATGTTTTTGACACTGCCCATTTCTTTAAACTTTTCAACCACCTTCGCCACCGTGGAAAAGCCAACTGGAATCCTCCTTGGATGGCGTGCATTAAATTCATCTGCTATCTTTCGATACGTCCATCCTTCACGTCCACTGAGAACTACCAGAACTACTTCGACAAAGCCATATTCAATATGTGGAGGCAAGAAAACTATATTTAAAGAGTTTCAATGTGTCCAGACTTTAGGGACACCCTGTATAATTTGACATTTAAATACAAAAAAAGTCCAGTACAACACCACCACCATCAATAGTGAGTATATAGTTGAACTACACAAGCATTTTACGTTAAAAACAACCAAAAAAAAAAAACAGAAAGAAGGGTTAAAAGCAGGTTGGAAGGAAGGTAACAGGAAACAAGAACTACCAAAAATTGCAGTAAGTAAGCCAAAACAGCGCAAAGTGACAAGCAACAAAGGAAAGATGGCGGGTGTATATACACCAGGGTTTAATTTGGGAAATTGGAAACAAGTGAGGTGTGTGTGTGTGTGTGTGTGTGTGTGTGTGTGTGTGTGTGTGTGTGTGTGTGTGTGTGTGTGTGTGTGTGTGTGTGTGTGTGTGTGTGTGTGTGTGTGTGTGTGTGTGTGTGATTCATGTGACTAGAATCATGAAGGGACCCTGAAAACATCTAATAGCTGGATGTGGTGTGACATGAAGCAGGTGTGGAAGAAGGAACAGAAAACAGGGGCTCAGAGTGTGGCGTCAATCAGCGTTATCTACGGAAAGGCAGAATTGCATTAGATTATATAAGTGAACCTAGTATGTATAAGTGACCACTGAGTATATATTTAACCATGACCTTTTGGTTTGAAAGGTGCATAATCTTAAAATAGAAAAAACATCAAATTTCATCAAAGACAGATACTGTAACAACAGAACTATGTCCACCTCTCTGCTTTCCAACAGTCCTCATACAAGTCTCGTGGGACTTCCTGTTTTATTGGGGAAAATAATTGACAAATCTCAGCTCAGATCATGATATTTCATCAACATCACTTTTGATGGCACGTGGTATTTAAGTTCGCAGTCACCAGATTTTGTAAAAAAAAACTAAAAATTCTGCACGACTTGTTGCAACTGGGAAGCCGTGACTGACTCGCCTGTGACAGAAAGCTATGTGACAACCATTTTGGGACTTTTTGGCAGAATTGTGCTGAACAGCAGGCTGTGGTTACGCAGAGCAGATAGAGGACAAGTACGGGAAAAAAAAATGCAAGTAGTAAAACATTCATTGGAAAAATGTTGAACTTATTGACTGTAATTTTGTTCAGTTTTTGTAAAACGCATGTCCTTTTTCCCTTTTTTTTCAGATTTATCTTATTATAACTTTGTCATACTGTACAGGAGACAGTTAAGTTCCTTCTACTTCTAGCCATAGTTCCAGCCATGCTATTTCCAGTGAAAAGTGAGCAAGAGACGTCATAAATGTGAGAAACTGCTTGATTTTCAGAGGGTTTGTGTGTGACTACCCTACTAAAAATTCTGGCAGCTGAACATACAGAGCACCATTCTTAATTCAAGCAAAAAACACATTTAAGTCGTTTTTAAAATAAACATACAAATTTTCTCAGTTTTGGGGGTCCATACATATGTTGCTATGAATTCTGATAAATGTGCTTTACTGTAGCTTCCCTGCATCTTTACATTTTTATTATAACACCAGTACACAAAAGTCTACAAATGCACACACACGCACACAAAATATAGCCCAAAGTGATAATGATACAACTCCAGAATATCTGCAGCTACTGTTGAGAGTCTTTCTGGGAAATCTAAGATCTGCACTGTGTTAAGTGAAACTTGGAACAAAAAGACCTTTCTGTTGGCGAAAAATAGAGCACCCTTGAGACAGGGGTCCTTGATGCATAGAGATGCACTGATCAGCTCGAGGTCCCAAAGGCTCACTTTTAAGTCCTTATTCTCGCAGTAGTTATGGCTCCATGCCTGAAGTTACTTGGGAATGTCAGAAGAGACCTATTAGCTTATGATAATGTCTGCCACTATACAGTATGTCACCTCATGCTCATATTCCTGCACTGGGTGCTAATGAGACAACTTGGGAGAGAAGCACCTCTTGATCTTCAGGTGAGAAAATCACACAGTTACAGCACCGGCACAGATGTTAATTGACGAATTCGACGCACAGAGGCTGTACATCAAACAAAGCCATTTTAAAAGTTTTAACAGCCACATGATTGTTAAGATTAGCTGATGTATTTCCACCTGGCACTTTAAATTGCACACACCTGTCACTTGTTTGACGCTGATTTATTTCAGGCTTGGACTGGCCTGCGATGTGATAAAACATACTGTAGATGCTGGCGATATCCTCCAACGAAGATTAAACCCAAGGTGTAATTTCTCACTGTCATTCAGTTGTATTGTTTCATTTTTGCTGAGAGGCTGCGGACAGTAAAAATTGTGGTGAGTTCACAGACATGGCCCTCATAATTGTTGGCAAGAGTGGCAGAGTGATTTCTGTTGCCACTAAACCCTCCTGTGAGATTCACAGCTTGAGCCTTGGGACCACCGCCAAACTAGTTTAAGGTCACCTTGCTGAACAAGCTGGCAGGAAGGAGAAAACTCCAGTACAGCTGCTCATCCAACATGCTTCTCTCGCCGACGTTGAGCTTGAAAGGAGGGGGTTGCTGGCAATCATCTGTCTCGCAATGCTACCCACTCGTCAGTTGCATCAACAGCACTCCCACGCCTTTGCTAAAGCAGTTTTTCACCTTCCCGGAGTGCAGCTCTGGCCTACTCATCCTGCCCCTTCTCTGAACCTTACAAACCATTTCCCATTGCTGTTATGTCAAGCCCGAGCTCCACCTAACAAGGTCCTGCTGACCTCAAGCTTGTGTCCTCTTCAGTCCTGGCCTTGGAAGCCCGTCCCCGCCGCAGGGTTTGCAAGTTTAATTAACCCCAAACCTGGATCAAGCCAGTTTCGACAGGTTTTTAACATCTGGGCTGCCTGCGAGTGGTGAAGCAATAAAATCCAAAGCCATACACCTGTCTGTCTTTACAGCATAAAGAGGACAAATTAAGGGGAACAGCTTAACGCTAGATGTCCCTCCTTGCCAGAGGAATTATTAAGATTATAGGAAAAAAGTGCTTTTTTTTCTCTAGCTATTTAATATTGCCTTTCCATAAAGTTGGGGGCAAAGGAAACAGATTTATAGAGCAATTTAGCACACTATTTTAAAAGGGATTTAAAGACTTGAAAGCAGTGCCAGTGACTCCTGAGTCTCAAAGTTAGGCTCAACATGAATTTAGTGATAGAGGAATTAGAGCTTGATCATCACATCACCGATATACCGGTATTGGTGTCAATGTCTGATATACATCAATGCAAAAACTGCATCATCACATACTTTATCTAGCAGAATGGCTCCAACACATGCAGCAGAGTGCACACCACAGCTGAGCAGACGAGTCAATGTGTGTCTTCATGTTAAGTTGCTAAGTTAACATACTGAAAATTTAAGAATGAATGACTATCATTTTGTTTTCAGTGTAACTTTAGTATGTATATAAGAAATATCGGCCAGTATATTAGTATCAGAAATTTTTACCCTCTAAAATTGATGTCTGTCTCAAAATTTCTGTATCAGTGGTGCTCTAAAGCTATGAGTCCATTGGGCTGTTTTTTCTTGCATGGAAGTGCACTGCATCTGAATATCACCTGCTCGTTGGGCGTACATTAGTCGGCCACGAGGTGGTCACATGACAGACCTTCAGTCTAGTAGACGCATCAGACCAACATTGGTCGCAAATTTTCTCTTTTGCTATGAAAATAGATCAGCAAAAAGTATTTCTGAATGCATTTAAGGCAAGAAATAAGCTGCTGAATCTGTCCTTTCATCCAAATCCTTTTTTGAATAATCCTGCAAGCAGACAGACGGACACATGTGAGCGATCGTAGCGTAATGACAAAATTAATTTGGATGCGTGAAATTGATGGATCCTGTGGAATGAATGCAGCAAGACTGAGATCTCTAGATTTCTACTTCCTGAAATGGTAAGAATTTTGGATTCTACATTTTCCATTATGGAACCAATAATTTCAGCTTCGTCACTCCTTCCATGCCATGTATGAAACAAGTTTGAGGTGTCTAAGCCTAGGCTGATGACGTCATTGGGGTTATTGTGTTTTTTAGACTTTGAAAAGCACCCTTCAAAGATAACACAGATCACAGTGTACTCATTTCATAGGCTGAGAGGCACTTACCATGACAAGTAACCTGACCTTTATCCCCCATATTGGTGGAGCGCCCCTTTAATAGCATAAATCATTGTTTAACGATAGATTTTAAAGAGCTGCTATGTCGATGGATTGGACAAAATGGTTCTTTACTCCTTTTAATACATCCAAACTTTTAAAACTAGTGCAGCATTTAATTTGAGTGAATACATTTCAAAACATCATCAAATAGCTGAGACTCTCTTGGGCAAACTAGCTGCACTCTCAAAGTTCAGCTGTTAAATGAACAGATAAGTGAGCGCTGGTTTTTTTTCTTCCCCAGCATGTATCAAATGGGCCATCATTTGCATGCGTGAGGGTTGAAAGGAAAACATATTGAAGGAAAATATAACCCCGATATCTCTTCACAGATATGGGTCAGCTATATTTCAGACATCAATAAGATTTTCTTATTTCAGGACATTTGCAAGGGCAAGTCTACAGGGGGAGGAAGTCGGATTGCACACATTCCTCGTATTGTCTGTTTGCAGCCCGATACTGTATTCACCTCACAGCTGAGGACGGGAGTGAAGCTAATCACCGGCAGACATACCCAATTCAAAGCTGACTTTGGAGGGAAAATCTAATTAACATAATAACAAATGAAATGGAGCGAGAAGAGAAAAAAGATTCCTTTCACCTGCTGGTGAGGAGAAAGGTGGTCGGTGTCAAAACAGCGGCGAGAAAGAGAATCAGCCTTGTCGCTAAACTGTAGAAAGTCAGAGGTCATGCAGTTCTACACTGAATTAAAAAAAACTAAGAAGTAGATCTTTTTGTTTCGCTAATGACCATTGACTAATGTCTATAAATATTTGATGATGGAAGTTGGAGTATGTGAAACTGCTGGATCAGAAATCACCATCTGTTTTGCATTAGATTTCATTAGATCGTTCTAAATAATGAACTGATGCAAACAGAAGACGAGTTTGTTACTTTTCCTATTAGACCCCTGGCTTTTCATCCCAAACTTTGAGGACTTCCACTCCAGTTTAAGATGACCTGCATGAAATTTTTAGCTTTGGACCGGATGACAGGTGGAATCTAATTTGGGAGAGCTTTTGCGAAAAGTGAAATAGGAAAGGGGAAGAAGCGAAATCCAACAGCTATGTCAGCACTGCTCTGTGAATACCTGGGCAGTGCGGCACCTTGGAGTTTTTGTCACCGCTGTCACGCATCACTGTCTCATGAAATTGGAAACACAGAGAAATACAAATCTTGACATTGCTGGATATCTGTATGACATTGGGCACGTTAAACTAACTGTCGCAGTGTGCATATGCAAGCACTTACTGGTGTGCATACCAAACAATGGCTTTTTTGTCAAAGTACACCGCACATTACAACTGAGACAAAGAAGCAGCTGCCAATGTACGTTTTTGTCCTTCTTACAATATTATCTAATAATCCAAATCTGCATCTGTGACTATCCGGAGCGAGGCCTATGCATTAATTACATCCTCTTTGCCAGGTCACCGCCAAGGCCAGAGGACATGGGGAATTATTCATTGTGTCAGCGGAGCCGTTGGACCCCAGTGGATAAGGGGACCTGTTGATGAGGGCACAGGGCACACAATCCTCCTCCCAAAACACTCACACTAACACTTATAAGCCTCTAAGTTCCCTCCTCCTTTTGCCCTCCTTCGCCTCCTGCTCGCTCTCCCACTTCTTTCACTCCTGGATGTCAAGGGGTGCGAGGAAGAGGGAGCGTCTTCCATTTTCTTCTCTCTCAGTGGGATGCCCTCTTAAGACACAGCAGCATCTCATGATTATTATTCCCTCCCTCCTCCTCCCTAAGGCCTCTTTAGCAGCTAACTTCTATCTGAGCTTTTCTCAAGTAAAGTCACCTTACTCCCTAAGACGCATTTCCATGAAAGGAGACTCATCTAGGAGAGGAAGGGAACAAACAAGGAAGAGGAAAAAGGGTGCAAAACAAGGTGGGAAGGAGCTGGATTCCTGTCTTAATGAGATCTCTAAGTGATTTAGCTCTGAAGTTAATTTGCCCCAAACTGGGCCCACACAATACGAATTTACATTTGAATTAAAACAAAAAGACAGAGAGAAAACAAATCGCAAGTTTGACCAATTTGATGATTTCAGGTAGAAAAAAAAAAGATCTGCAACACCGCCTTGGCTCGATTCAAGTTAAGAATGTCTAACGGAATCTAATCCTGTGTGTGCCTGGCTGAACAAAAGATCTGAATCAGACATGGGGAGGCCGGCAGTTCGGCGCAATCAGGGAATTCAGCTAATGACAAGAGTGCCAGGTGTATCGCCAGGTGTGGTTGATTAGAGGGAATGAAACGCACAGTGAAGGTGACAACTGGCGCTGTGTTCCAGCTGAGAGTAGACGGGAATTTTCTGATCAATGTGGCGCAGAGGACAACAATCTGAATGATCCCCAATCCAACAATGAGAGCAGCATAAAACTTCTGATTGTGGAGGAGTTTATACATGCTGGCTGATGGAAATCAAAGGTAGATCTTGAGTTGAGATGAGATGTCACCGTTGAAATGTAGGATAGCCAGTACAGCAAAAAAAAAAGAAAAAAGAAAAAAGATGACTAATCACCATAGTGGAATCTGAGCCAGATTTAAACTTGGCTAGATCTCCAACGGAATCCAATTTAATCACTTTGGATTAAGTGATTCACTCTCTGGAACAAAGTAAAGTTTCCATGACAAGATTAACTTCAGTAACCTGCGATTTTGTGTCCCACAAGTGCTGAATCTTAGAGGAAAGAGTTATTATAGCTTAGCTTTGCTGCATGATGCACTATATTTAGATCTCTGCAACTGTAACTGGAAAAATCAAAAACTGTGCCTGATTTAAATTTGACAGCCATCCCCATCAGTGGAGTCTATTTGTGCAGCAATCTGAGTGTTCCTGCAATGCCTGTAACACTCACTGGAAGTTCCGTTATGTAAACAAAGGAAGACACAAGTAGTCAAATTTTGCAATTAGGGCAAATAAGAGTGACGATTGTGCTGCTGTGGCCAAAGAATCCATATTTAATCACCATACTGTGACCAGGACACTGCACCTTTATTTAAGTTGTTTGCATTGAATGTTCTTGCTTACACACCTCAGGATGTTACAGTAGAACTCTGTCTTGACATTCTGACTCAGGGGGACAAAATCCTGGTGCATAACTACATGAATAACACATCTATGCTCCTGGTGCACCCATGCCCTGATGTTTGGTCTGAGAAACCACAGATCTTTTCACTGTAAAACCTGCTGTTTCGTCTCTCTGTGGTAGCAGCAGACCCACCTCTCTTCACCAGTGATGATCTTTTGACATAAATGTTGGTTCATCTGGTGGCTAACTGACTCGGAATGTGTCACTGGCCTACTGGTACCGGCCAGTGATCACAAATGTGTTGAACACAGTGCAGTGTGGAGTTCTGACTAGTGATGATTTAACACAAGCTGCACATGTGTGATTGTGACTTGGGCATAACTTGGGACCAGGTTAAATGTGGCCTGTGTCTTCCATAGCAGTAATTTTGTATCTTCTCTGAATGTAACAGCTTAGACAAAACATTCCAAGGGTGGAGGTGAAAATTCGATTTGCGCTTTTAGTCTTCGTGGAGCTCTTAATATTTGATCAGAATTGATGTTGAAATCTCTGAAAACTGTTGATGTGGACATTCTTTAACTCTAATAGCTACGCTGCATTAATACTAATGTCTGCGAAGGCTACCGATCTGTATGCCTGTGTCTGGCATTCGTCTGATTTCAGGAAATAATGTGAGAGCTTTTCTATGTTTTTGAAGGCCAAAAGCTTTTATTACTTTTCTCTTAGCTTCCACCCAGTCTGCCGCACATAATGGCCCTCATTCATCAGGATATTGCATGCGCAAATTGGATCAAAGTGGAACTACATTCATTTAACTGTAAAAGCTGGTATTTCTCAGGGCTTGCTTTGTTGTGACCATCTCTTTGCAGCTCAGAAAAATATTTACACTCATTTCAAATACCTATATATTTGCGGTGTTGATGAATACTGCAGCAAATTGCAAACGCCAATTTTCTCGGTAATGTGCCAAAAGACAATGGGATTACTTAAACCAGCATATATTATGGAAATAGTTTTGACTGATTTTTACATTGAAAAGCGAAAATAATGGGTTAAGTGATCAGAATGACAACACATTTGAATGGTAGGATAGTGACATGACTCAATTATGATCATGTTTTTACACAATACTGACCTTCTGTAGCACCAAATGGGAAAGAGGAATTTTATTAAACTGGAAAAAAAACTTCAAGCTTCTGGCACAATTGCGTGGAGAGAACCTAGTTTGTTGTATTTCTTAATCCAATCCCAGTTTTCATTAGTAGTTAAGCTAAAACAAAATAATGTTAAGGGGATAACTTTGGCTTTAGGGGTGGAACATATGAACAGTATATAAGATGTAATTGTTATCATTACCATTACTGAAAGGAAGGTGTTTTGCAAATAAATGCACACTTGCAAAAACCAATTCCAAAACTAATACCTCGAAAATTGCCAAAAGCTATAATAGCACTGCTGTAGTTATTAGAGCTACCTATTAAGACAGCGTTTTACTGTTATGGAGAACATTATTTGCTTAGTGCTGCAGCAAAACTAAGTTGGAGAGGTTTGATTCATTTCCTGACATTTGTTAGCAATCAGTAGGCTTTCTACTGCTCCTTCAGAGGCAGGTTATTCATCTTAATATATTACACTGCATTAGTGCTAGCAACAGTTAATATGAGCTAGATTTGAACTGAGGACACAATAATCCCTGAAGCTGTTTTCAAATTTGAAATACGAAAAAAAATAGGAATTCTAAATCCTTGTGGTTGCAAAACAAGGATATACAACTGGTCTAAAATGGAATTATTTATACAAACTGTGGGGAAAAAAAAGATGAAGATGTAGATGAGATTTGGAGCTTTAGATCACTCTTAATTCCCTCTCTGATTCCTGGTGCCTATTGTATGTCTGACTCCTCTCAGTTCTCAGAAGATATTGTGCTGAAATCATTCAGGTGTGTTATAAAAGACTTACAGAAGCTGTGTACTGGCTGTCAACATGTCCGCTCACGACACAGATGATGCACCAGGGGATAAGGCCAGGAATCTGTTGATACAGGCACTATTTAGATGTATCGATGCAAAATAATTATGTGCAGGGTTTGTAATTATCTCTGTTGCGTAAACAAACACCAGAACATCTGCACCACATTTCAGGCAATGAACAAGTGCATGTTGTTATCGATATATTCCTCTACAGCATAGAAATTTTACTTTTTGACACAAATATGTGCATAAGTTACAAAAAAAAATCCCCAAAAACCCTCATACTTTGGATGTATGATATCCACCGAACTGGGCTATAATATACTATCTTTAATGTCATAATCGTGAATTAATGTTCCCCATGGAAAACAGTCACATAGGATAAATCTAGAACAGTACTCAGATAGCGCAGTACTCCATCAAGGCTGTTCATTCCCATTCTGTTTGTCTGTCTGTCTGTCTGTCTGTAAGCAACATTACTTAACAACAGATTTACAGATTTGGACAAATTTTTCAGGGAAGGCCAGAAATGACACCAGGACCAACTGATAACATTTTGGCAGTGATGCGGCTTATAGTCTGGATCCATGAATTTTATAGAGATTTCAGCCGCTGGAAATGATACGACTGAGCAGTCTTGACAGAGGTGGTCTCTGAGTGCTTTCTAGTTTTGTAAATGCAGCATTTGTTTATTAGTTATTGATGATCAGAAATCACAGAAATATAGAATGTGGCCATTTAATGTAGATGTACCCACAGACAAAATGACCTTGCGCTGAGCACAGGTGTGTGTGTTATGCATGTCTACGTTATGTACGATAACGCAGATACCGAATTGCATAACCTAAATATGCAGCGGGCGGCGGGAACTGATGGGACTCAGAAACACCAACACAATTTAATCAATTGTTCTTTGTATAATTTCCAATGGATAAGTCCTGATAAGTCTGCAAGGGTGGATTTGCAGTAGGATCGCAATCATGTTATCGTCAGCAGGTAGCTGATGTAGTGTTCACTTGTTGTCATAGTTACAGTGACGTCATGCCACTATCTCGGTGATAAAGAAATCCTTAACAAATCCATAGATCCAGAGTATAAGCGGCATCACTGCCGAAATCAAATCACTTCCTTGTGTCGTTTCTGACCTTGCCTGAAAATTTCATCCAAATCCGTTAGTCCATTTTCAAGTAATGTTGCTAACAGACTAACAGACAGACAGACAGACAGACAGACAGACAGACAGACAGACAGACAGACAGACAGACAGACAGACAGACAGACAGACATCGATTGTACTAACTGGTTCATTTTAACCTTTTAAGCTTCAGTCAATTCCAGCCGTTTTCAGTACAAAAAATCGCTAATATTCTATTTTTAAATAAAAAAAATTACGAAAAATATGGGGAATATTGGACGCGCATCGCAAGGTGCATTTCCTTGAAAACGACCGATTCGGGGATTTTATACGACTTCAGGACATGTTTTGGAGAAAATAGTTTACTGGCTTGTGTCGTCTGGATGTAAAAGGTTGGATTATGGCCGTTTTTTGTGGAATATTTTTTTTTGTGTGTAATAATGAACCCGGAAATGTGAGTCGCGCTGTGTACGTTGAAGCCGTGTATAGAGAACGGATGGATGAATATTCGTTTTTGTCGGACAAATGTGTTTTTCTCACCCACTGTGGTAATCGCATCTGAAAGTGGTTTATACCGGCGGATTCATGAGAATCTAAGCTTTCCATTGGCGTATAGTGTTTGTATAATCGCGTTTGCAGCCGTCGGACATTCTTGAAATTCCTATGCAAATTAGTAGGTGTACCGCCGGCGGTACACTGAAGTTTAAGGGGTTAAAGTAGCCCCACAGTAATTACAGGTCGTATGCAAATATTTCGCTAGTGAGCTACTGAACAACATTTTGACGGGTTAGATTGAGCAACTCACATATAGCTTGCATTATTATTTTACTTTTAAATTCCTGCTGCTCAGACAGAGAAGGAGACAACCCAGTGCATGGCTGAGATGTCCAAGGAGTATTATGCTCACTAGGGACATTGAACATGTAAGAAAATCACATTAGCTTCTAATTCTGAATTCTGACAAGAGTGACATTACTGGTCTAAGCTGATCGACGTACTTTACAGTGTCTGTACATTAGATTTGTGCCTCATGACGATTTTAAAGTGCAGTATGTAATGAATGAATTTCACTATGGAGAATTGGAACGACACTACAAAACAGCTGCTTTACTGCAAGTGGATGTCCTGAACAGTTTGACAACATTGATGCAGAATCCCCTTTTTTATCTGCTAATGTTGCTAATAAAATATAAAGCTGGTGATTCCCTTTGCACATTTTTTCCTCTATCTTCACTTTAAAGTGACATCGTAGCAGTGGATGCATCGCCAGCCTCATTTTCTTCATTCAATGCATCTTTGCCAGTCAAATCTAAAAGACTTTTGAGGACAAAATCAAATCAAGTCAGGTCTTACTTCGCACATCAACTGAACTCTCCATTCTGTTTGAGTGTAAACAAACAGTAATATTCCGCCCAGTTACATTACCTATTCCATCCTATCACTTCTGCTGTCTGACTTGATTATGAATCAAGCGAAACACAAACATCAGCAAAATACTTAAGAGCCGTACACACACTTTTGGTTGTTATTTTTCAGCTTGCAGGTCTGATGATGCTCAGAATGGAGGCATACATAGGTGTCTGCCTCAGGCAACATGCAGTCAAGTATAAGTGGAAATTCACATTTCTCCTGCAGTACCCCAGAGGGCACACAATTGGTCAGCCCCACCTAATGGATTGAGGTTGTTTTTTCCTGACCAGCTTTTCTTAAAATCTAGCAACAGCTCTGTCAAGACTTAAGACTTCAGACTCCTGACAGCCGTCAGGGGTGATGCAAGGACACTGAAAGCTGAATGGATTTTATGCAAAATGGGAAGAAAAACAAGACGCATAAATGTCAGATTCCTAGAGATATCTGATACATCCTGGCGCTGCAATCTGTTTGCTGGTGTTCCAACAGAAATACTGCTGGTCTGCCTGAATAAAGGCAACGTCAGTTTGTGGGCTCGGAGATTGGGAACAGATACAAAGAGACGTGGGGAGAGAGAAAGTAGAAAAACAGTATAAGACACACTACTGTAGAGATGAAAGAACATATGTAACACAGACAACAGGAAGAATATTTGAACATTTACACAAATTAATACAAGGGTTATTCCAATCAAGTTTCAAATAGTCCATGTACAAAATACTACAACATGCAGTTGTTGTGTAAATTTACTTTTTCTGAGACCAAATCTAACAAAAACCAGGAGAACAGAATGTTTGAAAATATTTTTTAAAATAACAAATAAGTCTGGAGTTAAGCCAAAATGCAGTTTTTCTCTTGTCCCACCCCAATAATAACCAAATTGAACCTCAAATAACACAGTTAAAATTAAATTTAAATCTCCTTTTTTGGGATTATTTTTTTTTCATTGATGTCTTTTGTAACTGCGGAAACATTTTTATAACCAACATAATATTTTAAATAACAATTATGCATGTAACGTGTGTCCCACAACTACACAACCCTGTTAGCATTACCTTTTAGCTGGTAGAAGAAGAAAACAGTTGGTCACATAACACGCTGGAATTAACATCATCAGTTTTCCTAAATAATGGGTAGACCAAAGCTATGTCCTCTCTTCTATTTTTCATATTTTCATAACATTGTCACCCTTGACTGAATGTGTCACTCGACCTCACGCAACCCTGTTATGCATATTTTCAGGAAAAGACAACTACTTTTTTTTTTGTTTTACCTTTTTCTTGACTGTTTTCCATCAGTAAGTTTGACCTCTTGGTCATCAGCTTGCTAAATATGCAGCTTCTCCTCCTGAGAAAAAGCTAACATTAGCATGGATTAGCAACCCTGTTACTGTGATTAGACTAGAGTTAGCAAACAACAAATAAAACATGGAACAAAAACGGTACTACTGATGTGTAAGCTGAGCCAACCAAGCCCCTGATAGTTTATTACCTATGACTGCTGAATATGTAGCAGAAAATTGCTAAAGGGAAGGTCTATTTAAAAAGATTTTGAAGCCCAAATGTCTCCAATTCTGGAGACCTTCTAGCACCTTCTCCTTTGACCTTCCAGCACTCTATTCTTCAAGGTCATCTATGTTTGCTCAATATCTTGTGCTGTTGTATTACCTCCTGAAGCGATGAACCTCCCCATCAGTAAGCGCGTGAAATATTAAGCAGCAGCGGAATTGGACAGAGGCTTTAAACTGCTTTGAGCAGATGCTCCGTGCTTTTAAGTGCTGAATAATACATTTTGGTTCAATGTCTCTGTCTCCATTAATGTCCTAGCTAAACGCTGCTGGGATTTCACTTGCGCATTATTATTTCTCATAAACACTACTCACACCCTGACAATCAAGATATGTTAGCACTCATGCTTGCAATAGCGTGCGCGCTCACACACAAGTACACATGCGCTCACACGTATGCATGCACAAGTTTGCCCGCCCTCCTGTTTATCATTTCACTGATAATACTCGCTGTTGCAGAATCAGCCAAGCGCATACCCTGATGGTCAAAATCACCTGCTGCCCAAAGGAACATTAAACTTAATTTTAAGAGTAATGGATCTCATCAGTCAGTGAACCTAAAGCATTATACTCCGACATGCATGAGCGCACAGTCATTAATTCAGTCGAAGTGATACTTTGCCACAAGCACTGACCGCCTGCAATTACAAGACCCACCGCTGAATTTGATATGTTTTTTAGTTTGGCATACTATTTACTTTTAGCAGAATTGCACAGTCTTGCTTGGGTGGTCCAGTGTTTCTTGACGCGTGTAAGAGACAATTAATTTATTAGCTTTCTTCTTTTATGGTTGATAAAAGAAGTAATATGTCATGAAAAAGCCAGCTTCTGCTCACCAGGCTAGATAATATATATATACTTTAGCTTATTGCCTCACGTCAGTTTATCTTTGTCATTTCACACTAATCCTCATCTTACAAGCCCAGTGTTTGTTCTCATTGGTCACACTGTGCAGCACCTTTCAGCTTTTCCCCCTCTAAAAACCTTTTGCGAGGACCATTTATCATCTAAGTGGTTTGACAGAGGAGGGAACACATCTCCCGAGCCTTGCTGATGTAGCCGCCTTACTGTTATTCAATTACAGCGCAGCTTGCTTCCTGGAGACCGCAAAGGCTAACAAGCCCCTATTCCAGGAAGTAAGGAGGAGATGATGTACAGTTATGTCAAGGTTCAACGAGACACCGACGCTAAGACAGTAGCCTCCCCCCACGACACCTCTAATCCTTCAACAGCCGCGTCGATCCTTGCCTTGCAGATCAATGGGCATTGACAGGTTTAATTGATTTCTGTGGGAAAGGATTCAGGCTCATCCAGCTAAAACCTTGCAACCACCGCACACACACACAAACAGCCACGTGCAGATTTGGATATACGCGTGGCACACATAGATCGAGCGTAGATCAGGAGGCCAGGAGAGACACGAGTAACTACTGGCTGCTCGCGCTGCTGATGAAAGTGCGCACAAGTGTTCCAGTCTGACATTTTTCCCTCTTCCACATGGGATAAAGATGTAATTCAAGACTAGACTGAACATAAATAGTAGCAAATCAAATCCCCAGATAGGAGACCTACATGTGATTTACAAATGAAGGATCTAATCAGAATTTGTCACGGTTGATGTAATACAAATTGGTATATGATTCACAAGCAGGAAAGGCCTTAGCGAAAACATGAAGGCAACTTCTGGTGCTGCTTTTTTACTTGTGTGTCTTTTTGATGCGACTGTTTAATCATGTCAGTGTGTTTCATCCAGAACGGAACAGTCTGACCTGAGTGTGCCGCTGATAGACATGTAGGCTGTTGGACTAAATCCCACATGGGGAGCATTAATGAAACCCCTGGATGATTGGACATCTTGATTAGAGAATTTTAACCTGGCGAGACTGACCTTGGGGCAAAAATTGGCTGCTGGGCCTCCATTAAACCAAGTTCCTGTTGCTCTCTTTGAAATGTGCAGTTTTGTAATGATGGCACAGGTATGAAACATCTGCATTTCACAGTCTGAAATACTCCAAGTCTCAAAACAAGACTATGACACAGAAACTCAGATATTTTTAGAGGTACAAATTCCCAAACAACAGACAACAGTGTGCTTTGTCCCGTCGGTCATTCGAGTTTGTTATGACCTTCTACTGAATAAAACAACCAGAGGCAAATATCTAACATCTCTCCTCCCTATAGACTCTGATGAGTGTGTTGGTGGGAATGTCTCCATTCGATGCTAGGAACTGACCTGCTCATGAGTGCTTTTCATTATGCGAACTTTTGCTTCTAGCGTCCTCTCTCCTCCCGTGTCCTGAATATCGTTCCCCCTTCACCATTATTCCAATTACTTAAATGAAACTCGAGGAAAGAGGTGGCTTCAAGAGGAGCTTAGAGTGACGAAACGCAGGAGTGTCCTACATGGAAGTCTTTTATCAAGCGGTGTGATGTATAAACGATGGACGTTCGTGGGTGTTGATTTAATACGATAGATGATGCAGCTGTGAAGCACAATATATGCAATTTGGACTGACAGTATAGAAGGAGGTAGTTCTCATCTGGCAGGTTCAACTCCTCACGTCCTCACTGAGAGAAGCTAAAATGCAAGTGAAGAAAGTGAGCAGACATTAGCATAATAAAAAGCAGCCTGAGAATCAGTGCCCACACTGACAACTGCTTTCCATTGGAGCAAGGTCAAGCCTGCACAGAAAATTGCAGACTGTGTTACACATTAATTCGTATACAACACGCAGCTCTAATTTGTGCTGTGACATCTATATGTCTGGTGTTGTGCCAGCAGTTCCACTTGTTTGGAGAAACAGTCAATAGGAGTTTTGCAGGTGGGATGAACGCTGCCTCCTAATGGAACTCGTGAGCTCATGGTTTTGACATGGGAAGTCTGACTGCAACTAGGCAACATGGACATTACTGTTGCCATTACCCAGCCATTAGAAACATCAACATTTTCCTTAGACACTATAAAATTAGAAAGAAATCTGCCATCTCTAATAACACTGGAAGCCCATCACAACTCACGAACTCAGAGCTTTAAAAACGATCCACAGACAAAGTGAGGAACATCCATATTTATTCTTGTGAACACAGAAAACAGCCTCATTTGAAGGCATCATAAGACCCTCGAGTCAAAAGTCTACATATAGACAGGTGACAAAAATAAAGGAAAAATCAACACGAAATGTTTTGGCTCGGGTGGGGCCACCATGTGCTGTCAGAACAGCCTCAGTGTGCTTTGACATCGATTTCCTCTGGAGCAAGAACACATTCATCCCAAACATATTTCCTCTTTTAGCTTTTGAATGATGGTGGAATAGGGCACTTTTTTAAAACTCAACGCAAAATATCCTATTCACTGGGTTAAGATCTGGTGACTGCGAAGGTCGTAGCAGATCATTCACATCATCTTCATAGTCATCAAGGCATTCAGTGACCCTGCCCCTATCTGCTGTGGGTGGGGGTATTGTTATCTTGGAAGAGACCGCTCCTATCAGGATAGAAAAGTCTAATAACAGGATAAAGCTGATCACTCAGAACAACTTTGTTTTGATTTGCAGTCCTCACAGAAGAACAGAATGACCGAATTCTCTTACTGTAGGAATCAAGGATTCAGATTTTTCCTTAGTTGGTCACCCACTGTCGTAGCTATCCAACCACATTTATAGAAAAAAAAGGTTCATGAAAATGGTCGAAGGAATCGTGGACTGCAGCTATACAGCTTGTTAGAGGCTAATGTTTAAACTTGCCTTACTTGTTATGAAATCAGGATAATTGTTGGATTAGCTGCTGATGACATGGTTTTATTTTAGCTGAAAGCCATGTAGGTGAATGAATGGCAAATGGTTGATTGATGTGAAGCAAAGCACTTCAGCCTAATTATCAGCCAATTTGACTTTGGCAGTTATTTTATGCCAACACTTTTCTCACTGTAGACGAACTTCCTTCTTAAGAAATTTGATGCACTGTAGTCAGACTGTAGAAATGAAAATGACGTACCCTATACACAACTATGCTTAATAGGTAGCTGTAACCTGCCAATCAAGTCATTATTGTTCCGATTAAGCCAAGAATGTCTCTGATGAGTGTAATTCAGACTTGGTGTGATTCAGACTTGGCGTCACAAGGTAATCTGTTCTGCATTGTCCATCTTTGCACACGATAGCCTGGCCAACTCACTAGCATGGAGTCAGCCCGCATTACTTGGTGTAACATGGCATTGGATGTCAGCTGTGGGATTTAGCTCTGCAAATCAGTGTTCAAAAGACAGAACAGCTCACTGATCAAGACCCAATCCATGCAAAAATGATTGAATGCACTGGGTGTATGTAAAACTCAGCACATTTAAATGATTTCTTGGCACACAGAGTGCACCCTGGCAGTGCAAGCTCCTTTGATTATCCCTTAAAACTTGAGCACATAAATGGCAGGACATGTTTTGATTGCCTGAGTGTCTGCACATTCCCTTAAATACCATTCCATTTTTTTATAGACCAATCAACAGCTTTGCACTGCCTAATTAATCTCCTTGACGGCGTTTTTTTTTTTTTTTTTTTTGGAGATTCATCATTTCATATGTTATTTGATGTCTTTGGTGTTCAATAATATGCAGATTCGTTGTTTTACCTCAGCACCCAGATGGCAGGGAGAGACATGCTGTATGGTTTTTGGATGGCTAATGAAGTATGTGGAGAAATGGATTGTGGCTTAAATCAAAGTTTGTGTAGCATAACACAGAGTGGATCAAATTTATTTGTGTTTGTCAACTCAGGTTTCAGCAAAAGCAAGAAAACTCCACTGATAAACTGCCTCGAGTGATGCAGGGCTCCAGACTGCAACCAAAATAGTCCCATATGTGACCATTTCTGAAGAGAATACAAGTTAAAATTTCATGTGGTTGCAGTCATGTGAGTGCAAGATGGTTATTAGGCTGTTTTGGTGCCCCTCTGGCATGTATAGCTACTGAGTCAGAACACTGCAATTCTGTTAGGCTTTCCCCACCTGATGTACAAAAGGATTCATTTAGCTATTACTGTGATCCATAGTTGAAGTGGTCTATAGCTGATTGAAATGTGGAGAGGTAGCGCCGATGAGAGGTCTCAATTCAGACACCACTGATGATGAAAGTACAGGTGCAGGCAGGGAGATACCGACTGAGTCAACAGAGAAGAAAAAGAAATACTTTAAGTAACAATGAGTAACAATAGCTAATGCAGTACATGTGGTTATGGTACAAGGGTGTGTATTTCCTTTTCATTGTTGGTGACTCTTGACTTGTTACCAGGTCAGCACAGCTCAAGTTTGAAACTTAAGACAGAAAAAAAATAACACAAAACTGGCAAGTTCTGCTCCAAAAAGCACTGAGCCCCTTCACCTCTTTTTTGTAGCAGCCTAATTGAAAGTGGCCTTGGTTCCTAGTCTGCTAAAGTGAAGCCTATTGTCAGAAATTTGGGAGCACTCCTTGATTCAGATCTAACCTTTGAACCACATATCACAAAAGGTGTCCGTCCTTCAGTTAAGGACACAATTGAAAAAAAAAAAGTCATTCCGACACTTATTTACTCCAGGTTCAACTTCTGCAACTTCCTCTTTTCTGGCATAAACCAAAAGTCAGCAGCTCAGCTTCTGTCTGTTTTTTTAGCAGACAGCACATCACATCACCCCAATCTTGGCTGCTCTCCACTGGCTCCCTGTTCTTTTTGAAATTGATTTTAGGATTTATCCCTTTTAGAGCTCGTCTGGGTCTGGCCCCGAGCTTACTGGCACAAAATGCTGAACCCATACAGGCCAGCCCATAGCTTTATATTGTCAGGTAGGGCCCTTTTGGCTGTTCTGAAGTTTAGTTTTAAATCTAAATGTGACCATGCTTTTGCAATTAGGTCTCCTCAGCTTTGGTACAAACTGCCTGCGAAGATGAGGCTCACAGTATCAGTGACTTTGTTGAAATCACCTATTAAAACCCATTAATACAGACTAACTTCCATTTAACTGCTTTAATTATTTTATTTGTACTTATTGTTATTATTATATTGAAGACAAGGGACAAAATCAATAACATTACCATTAAAAAAAAAAAAATATTAAGTCTTGGGTCAATGCTAAACTATGGTATGTAAATTAAGACAACTCTTCATGCAAGATTGACTAATACCATGCTCTACAAAATATGCAGCCATCTTGGTGTCTTAACATCAAACTTGTATCGAAATGAATGGAATGGGGAGAAGGGGCCATGGCCGTAATTTCATGGTCAACAGGACATAAAAACTGCACCTATAGAGTCCCCTGTTAAGTCTGATTAAAAAAAAAAAAACACTAGAAAGGTTTGCTGCACAATACGGTTTAAAAAGCGTTTTCTCCAACAGATTATACTTCTGCTCCGCATGTCAGTTTGACGACAGCATATGTCTTCTGATCCAGCTATTACGAACCACACGATTGGCTTCTTATGGAGGGGGGTGGGACGTGTGTAATACAACTGCCATACTTCATTATGGAATTCTTTCCTAGATGTGGATGCAGGATTTTTTAAGTGACAAATCTGTCACTTGTAACATCCCTGGTATAACACACCCAAATCTCTGAACTTTTGGTGGTTGTGTTGCATTTTGGGTAATGTAGGAAGAATTTATGGAGTAGCTGCCACACCAATTTGGATTCTCATCATAACAGCGACATACTGTCAGGTCAAATACTGCGACATACTGCAGGATACTTATTAAACAAAAAATGTTAGCAGCTTTATGTTTATTTTAGGCTTAAATTTGATCATATTTGCAATTAAACCACGCTGTTTTTATTACTCCGTCACGGAACACGGCGGAGTTATGTGATGATTGACGTATGTTTGCCTGTCTGCTTGTGTGTCTGTTAGCAACATTCCTCAAAAATAGACAGGTGGATTTGGATGAAATTTTCAGGGAAACTCAGAAATGACACAAGGACCAACTGATTTTGGTAGTGATGCAGCTTATAGTTTGGATCCATAAATTTGTTAAAGTTTTCTGTATCATTGCAAGATAGCGGCACAGCGTCACTATAGTTATGACAAGTGAACGCTTCGTCAGCTGCCTGTTGAGGATCACATGATTGCGATCCTCCAACAAATACACCGCTGTAGACCTATCAGGACTTATCCGTCAGAAATGTTACAATAAATAATTAAATTGTGGGGGTGTTTCTGAGCCCTATTAATTTCCCTTGCCCACTACATATTTAGATCAAGCGATTCAGTATCCGTACATAACATACGCATTCATACACACATCTGTGCTCAGCGCAAGATCAGTTTTTTTGTGGGTACATCTATACGAACACATTCTATGTTGCCTTGATTTCTGGCATGAATGTTTTCAAGATTTCAACCATTGGAAATCATACGACTGAACAGCCTTGGCGGAGAGCTCTCTGAGTGCTGTTCTTGCTTATAATGTAAGATTAGAAATCTGTAGAAAAACAAATGTTCCAACAACAATCATTTGAATGTTCAGCCACATATTCAGAAAGCTATGCTTTGCATATAGAATGATACTTAGTGAAGGAGAGAAAATGAAACTGATTAAAAAGCAGTCTGCAGCTGCAGAAAAGTGCGCCCCTGCCTCCCCCACCTGTTAATATTGAACACAGTTTGAACTGAATTAAAAAATATGTGCTTGAATGCAAAGAAAAGGCTCTGCCATTACACTCCCAATAATTTTTTAATCTGAGTTTAAGCAGGCGTCTGGAAGAAACATTTAATTTGCCTTCTGTAATTGCATTAGGATTCATACACGTAAAACTTCAGCTGCATAAGTTGTTGATTAAAAAGACACAAATCACAGCGCTTCAATTCTGTATTATAAAAGATCCCTGAATGTTAATAATTGTTTGATCAAAACAGAATTGGTTCTCTCACCACCCACACAAACCAGTTTCTCCAACATCGCATGTAATGTAAAGGCAGTGGGTTCCTATGTCGGTAAATTAGTTAAAACAAAAGTTGAGGATAAATCTTGAACTATGTTTAAAGATTTGATCTAATAAATGTTGCTACATTTAAAACTTTATGTAAACAGGAAATTATGTCTGCCTATACATGTCACCTTTGACTATGTGTCACATTAGCAACCTATGACTTTAAAAGTTAGTCTCAGCATAAATTAGAATCTCTGGGAGGTAAATCTCAGTGGAAATGTTTTCTGCCACACAGTTCATATTTCACAGCACACCCGCAAGCATTAATTGTACTCACATACCCAGATATTCAGATGCAAACTGCTTTTAATACAAATTACTTCAGACAGCAAGTAATAACTTTTCCCTCTTTCACAACAGTTGCAGTCTCGCACATCTTTCATATTCAGGGCTCATGAGAATACACCCACGGCCTTCTAATCAGAGCTCGTTCCCCACATCTTTTCCCTCACACTTGTGTTTTTCCAAATGTCACTTGTCTCGATACAGGTTGAGGTTCCGTCAAGGAGCAACAACATTTCCCATCTAAAAGATTATCTGTAAAATTTAATTCAGATCCTTATCAGCGCTCTAAAAATATAAATATTGTTACAGATTGAGCATCTTAAGACAGCACATATTAATAACTGAGTGTAATGTCGTAGGTACAGTTCCATGCAGCAGGTCTGTGGTCCTTTTTTCTCCTTGATCTCCATCAACCTCAAACCCCATTGTAGAGGAGCATCAAGCATCACTCTGCCATGGACATGCTCTCTCCTATTCACCCACAGGTTAGACCAAGTATTTGATATTCTGTTGAAGTGTGGCTGTGGCCTGGCCTTCCTCACCTTGTTACCCCCTTGTTCTGCTCTTCTAAACTACCGCTGTCTATTAAGGTCAGTCAGAACCCCCCCTTTTATTTTATTCTTTTTATTCTGCTGGCCTGAATAAAGCTGGTGGAAACACAGAACTGATGCTACTTTACCTTATACCCAAAGTGTACAAACTAAAAAAAGGTACAAATGACTAATGAGTGAACTAAATACATTTTAATTGCAACCAAAAACACCTGGAGTACAGCTATGCCCTTTATTTGTGCCTTAAAACTTATTTCTATACTTAGACCACTATTTGACAATGGATGTGAACTTCAAATTGGTGGAAAACATAAAAAATGCAAATACTTCTATACAAGGAACACTGTGTGAGTTTGACAGTAGAATTTGGGAGTATGAAAATGCCCTATTCTTCTTACTGTCAGTGTCAAATCTGGTTCCTGAGAGTAAGGAAATCAATCAACTAAGAATAACTCAACCTCAACTTGCAGCTTTTACCAAGAGACAGGTGACAAATGGTAGGAGAAATCAAATAAAGTATTTTAGTTAGGTGTTGGAACAACTTCAGTGCTTCTTGGCATTCATTCTCCACGTCTCTGAAACTCTTCTAAGCGATGGAACATATTTCCTCACTTACTGTTTTGATGATGGTGGTGGTTATGAACGTGTCCATCCAAAATCTCTCGCATGATCGAGTGCATATGATTCACACGATTTTTGTACTCATCAAATGAGTTAATGATCTATTCTGATGATCATTTAAAACACTTTTGTATTGATTTGCAGTGGACTTTCCCTCTAAGGGGAGAAGTGGATCCAACCCATGACATCAAAATGTCCCCCGACTGTAGGGGCTAAGAGTTCCAGTTTTTCCTTTAAACTGTCACCCACCTGTTGATCTTAGTTTTTCTTAGCACATTGACCATAAGTAAACAAAGTAAAACTTTCAGAAAAAATGGATGAAAGTGGAGCTTGACTTAACAGTGTTTTTTTTTTTGCTAAAATGGACTGACAAATGCTGATGTGCATTAAAACTAGACTACACTTGATCCTTTTTTTTAAAATGTCTAGGCTACAGACATTGTTCTAAACATTAAAACTACTACATATAAAAGTACATACATCTACTAAACATATTGTGATACGCAGTAATTTAACTGCAGGACCACATAATGTAGATGCACTGACATACTGGCAGATACCCCAGATATTAAGCATCGGTATCACATTTGGTATTAAAAGAAAAGTATTTTGACAATATCATTTAATGATAGTCTCATTAGTGATCGATAACTTATCAAAAAATAAAATAAATACAATAGACACTTTTTAAATATGCTAATAAGCCCATTTTTTAACCACTGATGCTCCATTTTCACCAAAAAAACAACTCAGTTACCTTAGGAATTTGAGTAACAAAATAAACACCAAGTTCCTAACATTGTACTTCAAATGATAAAAGATAACAGCAAAGCATAAAACTCAGCAAACGTGCTGCACTCACAGCAGTTTGATATCAAAATAATCCTCATACCTGATCTACACGACGCACTGACTTGCTCATTGTCATCAATGCTCGTCCAGCTGATGGAAACAGCTGGATTGCTGGAACAGATGTCCACATATGCTGCTGCAGTGACATCAGCAGTCTAAAATATAGTTATAGTCAGTGAAGAGCATCGCTTTAGTTTGAATGTTGCTAGAAGCGTGCAGTGATACTCTTGCTGCTCCTGAACATCAGCTGTTCTTTGTTGACTGCCACTCAGCTCCCAGCCTGTGCTAGCTGAGTTAGCTGTGTGTGCTAACTAGCCTCACACAGCTAACTAAAAGGCAACCCATTCTGTCTGTGTATGTATGTGCAGAGCGATGGATTTGAAAAAGGACTGCTGATGTACACGTGGTTTTGTTCATACAGACTAAAGTGGATGATGAAATTTATGTCCTGTATGCCCTTACAGACTCTTACATACATGTGGAAAGCATGCATTGCCGCAGCTAGCAGCTAGACAACAGGGAGGTGTGCATTTTTTAATGTGACCCTTATGGGTGGCCGGAGAGCACACCTGTAGCTCCATCCCATTAGACAGTAAGTGTGGCGGCACATCCAGCAATTCTGTATAACATTTTCTGACTGCAATGTGCTTCATCTTCTGCTTTATCCTTTAACATATTAATAAATGGTTCAATTATTAACAACAATTAATCATTAACATCCTAAATCCTGCTAAAAGTTCACTTTGAAATTACTTTTAACTGAGCATTAATAGAGATGTCTTCCAAAATTATGCCTACTGGTTTGAATCACAAACTTTGAAGAAAGTCAGTGGTTTTCATTTTCACAAGAGTGAAGTCACGAGATGTTGTCACTTCTGTTTTTCTACTTTTTCATAAAACATTTTACTAAACTCAAAACTAAGCCTAACCTAAATCCAAAACTGAAGAAAGTACTTTCCAAATCAGTCCATACAACCGTAGCAAAACAAGTCGATTATTTTTTTTTTTTCTTGTTAAGTTCCTTTAAAAATTTCCTGGCTCTGTGAAACGTCTTACATGAAAGATTATGACGCAGCGGGAGGTCCGTTTTCCTGATGGCAGGGAGTGTTTAAAGAGGTAGAGGTCACTGGCAGTGCAGCGCCAGCTTTTCCTTCTTAATGACGCCTCAAAGTGAGAGCCCATCATTCCCCCTAATTATTGTTGATTGCATTCATTATGTCATGTCCTGATATCTTGGAGGCGCTGCTGGTGGTTTGGGCTAAATGGCAGCTACGGGTTAGCTTGTTTCTCAAAGCTAATTGGACGTCAGGCAAACAGAGGGAGGAAAAAAAAGTGTATCTCATCAGCAGACTGTCCATTGTGGAATGTATTTTTTATGAGCTGGCAGACCCCTAACAGAGCAGACTGAAGCCCAGGGTTGCGAAGCTTGTGAGATGTCAAGCACCTCTTCCCAGAAATCCCTCAAGCTCTATTTTAATGAAATTAACAAGCTTATTAAAAAAATCTGCTGCACTGACATCTGACACAGCAGTAGACTACATTTCTTAAATAAAGTTTAGACGGAGTAGCAGGAAGTTCGGGGCAGGCAAGCTTAATGGAAATTAAAAAAGTGAAACAGACACCTTCATTTTGAGCAGCCACTGCACTGGAAGTTGAACTCTGGTCAAGCATTTACATTTATTACTCTGTAACTGCATAAAAAAAAAAAAAAAAACACCAGCCAGTAAATGCATCTGAAGGCACCAAAGGGAAATATTTTGTCTGCGGGTTACATTTCCCCTGAAAAGAGGAAAGATTAGAAAAAGCACTCTGGGAGCAATTCTAAATCTCACAGATCAGCAGTGAAGGGACAGCCAAGCTGGCAACAGAGATACGGAAGCACAATGGTGAATCACTCCCACGCGTCCCCCAACAATGCAAGACGGGGCAAGTGACTCAGAAACACTGATTCACCTCTATGCCTACTTATACATACGTGCACCCACACCTGTGTGCAAATATTTTTGCACCCACCATCCCCATAACATGTCTATCATGTAGCCTATATGCATTTTGCTTTCTTAGGCCAGTGTTTCCAAATCTGGAAAAAGAAACATGGGCAGAGATGTATTATTATTAAACACCTACTACTTAATTATACCTTCCTAATGCTCTGTTCACAAGCCTGTAACATTAGGCGAGCCAGCAGCCAGCGCCTGCATTTACAGAGAGCTCAATTTCAGACGTTCTTCCCCATTTTTCTGTTCCGGTTTCCCTCATCAGCGCGCTTCTCCAATGAAACCTCCTCTCAGTCCTCTTAATGCAGCTTTTTGCTTGTGTCTGCACATAAAGGATCTCAGGGCTCCTCTCAAGCATTACCGAGATTGAAGAGAGAGTGAGGGCGAAACAGAGAGAGGTAAAGGAGTGGTCCATTTCTCAGCAGCTTCTCGATCACATAAACACCGTTAAAATGTCTGTGTGTGCTTTCCCATTTACTGAGCTTGCCACTGTGGATTGCATGGTAAATGCCTTATAACACGGTGCATGCTGAGAGCACACAACTTGGAAGCATTACATGTGTAAACCTAAGCATTGCATTACAGAGCAATGAGAATTACAGCATATAGCATACAGTATCGCAGACAGCAGAAAGGCAACAGCTACAGCTTTCAAACATGCATAACAATAAATATGGATAAAGGACTGATCTCACCTTGATACACATTAAATAATGCACTGAAATTAAGGATCCTGGTGGCTTGAGGAGTTGACTATACCTTGCATTTTATTCCTTTGCTCTACTAGTGGTTCGCCTTTCAGTCAAACAATTAAATATTCCATGAAGCTATTTTCCTGCTATCAAAGTGTTTATTCATAGCAAATATCGTTTTATCACCCAAGCCTGAATTGAGTCTATATCATCAAAACTACAATAAAATATTTAAAGCCAACAGCAAAATGATTGGTAGGATAAATGGAAAGGAAAGATATCGAAAAATAAAAGAGCAGTTAGCCCAACAGCAGCTCTGTTAAATCTCCTTCAAATCAGCGACTAACGATACTGCTTATGAGTTCAACTTTTGATTTCTAAGTGGGTCATTGTGCTCTTACAATAGTTAAGGACTGTTTGTTCCATAAATATCGCTCTCGTTCAATGCCGACCAAACGTCCCCAACAATAAGCTTAAATTGTCCCATTTGCTAGCTCGAAAGTAGAAATAAATACTCACCTAATCATTTCTTTTTTTGTTAAATGAGCAGTCATTATTCTGCTTGCAAAATTATAGAGTTAAAAAAAAGAGTGTCGTGCTGAGAGGCTACAACAGCTGAAAATACAGAGTGTCCATAAAGTCTCTTTTCAATGTTAAGAATTTATTACAAAGGCAGTTGATAAGATATCTTAACCAGATTTGTTTTATTGTAATCAGTGTTCATTAAAGTTTGTAATCACATGGAAATTGTGTGTTACAGGTATCCGGTTGGTAAAAGAGGCGCTGTTAAATGAAACCCTAAAAAATGGCTACTCCTCAAGAGAATGTGTATCATGGTTTCTTGAGACAAAACTGAATCTGCAGACTCAGTGCAACTACAGAAGTAAGTATGGAAGAGATCCACCATCTCGTCCTTCAATCCGTGCATGGAACAAGAAATTTATGGAGACAGGGACAGTGTTGGTTAACGGGAGGAATGGGCGACCGAGAACATCTGAGGAAAACATCGAGTTTCATTTAAAGGGGCACCGAGGAATATCTTTATGCTCGTAACAAAGTCTCATATTAATGTGGATGAATCTTTGTTATTTACACTTATTAATGCCCCCATTTTTGATTCATGAATCATTTTGGTTTTGTAAATATTTGTATTTTATTAATTTTTTGTCGACTCGTCCAGAATTTCCTGTGAGAGACGGAGCGATTTACAGCAAATACGCAAATACGGAGCGAGCACAGCCAAAACGCAAATAATGCGTGCGCTGACGGAGCGTAGCAGAGCGGAGCTAGTTGTTTTTAGCAGTAGCAGAGTGGAGAGTTGGTTGAGAAGACGGCACACATGGAGCGCAAAAGGAAGAGAACGGAGCAAAGTCTGCAAGCAAAAAGGTCAGATCGACAACGAAGCAAAAGAAAAGTTCATCTTGGACAGGCACTTCAGAGGTGGAGAGAATTCCGGGAGCAAAAAGGAATCAAAACAGATGGCGAGCTGGCTGTGCTTCTCCTAGACAGGTATGTAACTTTCGCTCTTTGTAAGTTTGATACAATTCTTTTGTCTTTTGTGTGTGTTGCTTGCGATGTGTGGTTAGTAGACTATGGGATTCGTTTGACTGTGACTGGTTTAGTTGACTAACTTTGTGGCAAAAACACTGTGTGGGTATTGGCTAATGTAACGTTAGCTCGGAGCTACCGAACGTTAGCTCTGAGCTAACGTTCGGTTAACTCCGTAGCTCGGAGCAGCTTTGACAACTCGGTTTTGCAACATTAGACCACGGAGTCATTTACACACGTTATTGTTCAACAATGATTTCAACTCCTCCGGCTTTCCTGAGGCTCGCTCGCTCGTTTATGACGGTTTGCGACAGTGCGCGTCAAGGCTCATGGGAAATCTTCCTCGGTGCCCCGTTAACAATACCTCTTTCACCAACAGGATACCCGAAACACACACTTTTAATGTGATTACAGAATTTAACAAACACTGATTACAATAAAACAAATCTGTTAAGATAACTGCTTTTGTAATAAATTCTTAAAATTGTACTGAGACTTTTGCGGACACCCTGTATAATGTTCCAAAAACTAAACTTGTACTGTATTCACTGCATTCTAAACTGGATGGCTCTTCCCAAGGAGAATAAAAACTAGTTCCGCCACACCTCAGGCTCTTTTCTGACACACATGCCCACAACAGCGGAGGTAGATTATTCTCGCGCTCGTACGAACAAACATGTTTGCTGCATTCCAACACACGTCACCGCTGACACCTCGGCAGAGAAGAAACCGAGGGACACTTTGAAAACTGTCCATTTTTAGAAGACCAACAGACAAACGCGGCACACTGTTCCGGCACTCTCCCAGTGTCTCAAGGTGTTATATATACTTTTCCACTGGGCTGTGTGATACTCGGTGAGGGGGCCAATTTGAGGGAGATGGGTACTGACGATGGCACTCGTCGCCACATGGCACCTGTCAGTGCTTGTGCTGACATGTGGGACTGAAGTGCGCCTCCTCCTCCTCCCGCCTTAGATAGAGAGAGATATATGGCAGGTAGCCTTTAAAAGTCTGCCACTTGGCAACACTGCATCATTAACAAGCCTGCTGAAGGCCCGAGCTTGGCCCGCTTCCAGGAAGGGAGAGCGAGAAAGAGTTCAGCAGTGCTCACCCCCCTCTCGCTCCATCTCCTCACCGCCTCCCCCTTCTCCCTCCATATATCCTCCTCTATCTTTAGACTACTATGCAAAGTCAGCACTCTCCAACCATCTACCTTTAACACATCAAATGCGTGCCCGCCAGCCTCTTTTTCTTACTCAGTTTAAAAAAATAAAAAGAGCAAGCCGAGTGTAAAAGCATTAGGATGGCCACCTGGCGGCTGCAGCCTTCATCTGTCCCCACACCCTCCCGCGCATTTCTGCAATTGCTCTCAAACAAACCTAAAGTTCAAGTTCAAGTTCCCATCTTGAGTTGAGATCAAGTGGCTTCTCTCTAATACAATCCAATTCACTGTAAAATACCAATTACAAGGAAGGAAAAAAATCCCTTTAAAGTGAAAGTTGCACTATTAGAGCAGTAAGTGGTGTCTTTATGCGAATGCAAGCTTAGCAGAACATAACAAGCGAAGCAGCTAAGCAGAGGACATCAAAGAGGCTTACCTCCAGGAGTTGCATGAGTGGGCACAAATCACTTTTCATAATTATCACTGGTCCCTCCACACCTCAGGGTCTGATTCACAAGAGGGGGAAAAAAAAAGAGGCTGCCATGATCTAATCCATGTTGAAATGCCACATTCATGAAATTGTAATCAATTAAGTTGGGTTCACAGCCAAAACCAGATGGGAGAGGAATGAAAAACAACCGTAAAGGTTAGGTGTGTGATGGTGCACGTGATCATCAAGAGCGAACTTGTTACCTTAATGAGATGCAGCAAGCAGGAAGACACGGACCTGGAAGAGACATAAAGAACGAGGTGAGGTGTTTGGGGTGGTCATCTGGTGAACCATGCCCTTTAGAGCACAGATTTATGGTATTTTCAGATGAGCACCCAGGGAAAAGATGTGCTGGGTGGATTTGATGTGTTTTACGAGCCGTGCTGGCCGCCCAGTCTGTAACCATTACAGCAATGTTAGAAAGCAATCCATGAAGTCGACACCGCCCAGAAATGATTTCCTGACAGCAGCTAGTTGCGCCTCAGTCATGCTTGTGACATGAGAGCAAACCTGATTAATTTCTATATCAGTCTCAGTTTGTGAATAAATGGTGAGCACACTTGCTTTGCTTGCACTTGACTGTCTTGTTTACTATGGTCTTTTCATGCGATTTCATCATTGCATATCCATATCTTCGCAACTCAGTGATCCAACAACAGCATGACTGGTCTGACTGGCCTCTAGGGGACATTTCTGCTGTATTAAGGGCCATCTGTTGGCCACTGGGGAAATTGACAGTTGCTGTGGTCATCTGATAATGTTTGTTCTACTTTTTTCCCCCTCAAGGCTGCTCCATCAGCACCTCTTACACACAGACGGTACTGTAGTTCAGAGTCTGTATGTTCTCAAGGGAAGCCTCCATTCATGATAGAGGCCAATGTATGCAAATGCTTCCTGCACCGGATTGGGGCAAAAACATCACAGGTTCTCCAAGCAGAGTTGAGGTGGTAACTGAATGTGAGCATGCATAAACTGAAGGATGCAGATACACGTCTCATTATTTCTGGGAATCATTCTGTGCATAACGATTTGGCTGACCAGATTGGACATTAAAAAAAATAGTCATTTTCTGCAGTGCTTGCAGCATTACCCCAGGATGGGCTACTCTGGTCTCTACTCTGTCACCAAGAAGCACAAAAAACTCCTTTTCTTTCAAAAATAGGGACATTTCTAAGTGACCCCAAACTTCTGAATGGTAGTGTAAGCATGAAAATCAAAGCAAATCATTAGATTGTTTTTGTATCTCTTATTAAATTACATTCACAACCATGTCAGATATATAGAACTTTTACCTCACGGATTAAACAACTAATCACTTTTGTAGCAGTCGTAAGAATGGTGACCTCATCTTCCCGTATAAACGACATACATTCATGAGAAACATTGACAGAAAAATTGCATCTAGCCTGGATGATGACCACGTAACTACCCCTGCTGTTCAACTTAAGCATATAACAACTCTTAAACTGCCATATTTCTCCAATATCTGTGAAAACTTTTAACAACCTCCATCACAGCTTCATTGTTACCTGAAAATAGCATAGACAGGATTGACACCTCAAAGATTAGGGCAACACAAAATGGAAAAACAACAAACAAAATTGGCTGACATGAAGATTTCACACAAAATGTCAGGTTGAATGAAAGAAGCGAGAAAAAAAAAGGCAATTCAGTCTCATTATCAGGCTACACCGAGGCCTCATCTGAGAGTCATCTCATGCTTTGACTTCTACATCACCTAGGTTAATAATTCTAACAAGAATCTGATCAGGAAAGGTGAAAAGACAACATATGAGTGAAGTGGATGAAGCTGCTGGCACATTCTGTGCCTCATTATAGAGCAGAACACACGTAGACAGGGTGCTGAATCTTCACTGAAGCCTTGACATTTAACCATACACTATTTTTACTTTTGATATCAGGTTTTCAGAAGATTCAACAAACGTTCACATGACCGTAGGTAGAGTCAGTGGGGATATATTAGCTTAATTATAGCCGCAAGCAGTGACGATCAGGCCCTTCGACCGTCACATGTTGAAGTGGATTTGAAGGGTTTCATTGCAGGGATGTGGATGTTTTCAGGCCTCGATTCTTATCAGATGTTAAACAAAGGAGTTATATGTCACTTCATGTCTATGAGATGGCATTAGAAAACAGTAAGTACAGGTCATGTTGCCGTAAATCATGTGTAGAACACGGCATGTAAATTTCATAGAATTAGGTTTGTCACATGAGGCTGATCTACTGTAGCCAGTAGGCGGTGTTGTGAATTTGAATCAATATAATCAAACTGCACAATTTATACCAGAGCTGCAATAAATTCCTGTTTCATGGCAACATATCAAAATTCACCATGGTGACACGCCATTTCAGTATTCAGCATTGTGAAGGTCTTCAGATTAGGCTGACTTCATACGATGGTATAATATCTGAGGGGCAAAAACTGTGCAAAAACTGCACAGTAAATTCAAGATGGCAGACTTACTATTGGGGTTTTGGCTACAGCTCCGAGTCTAAGGCTGTTAAGTGAGGCTATTTAATTTTATACAAGTAGGTGAAACATGGTGCGAGGATTTTGTGAAGGGTATTGTGGGCTAATTTTTAGCAAGCTGATACACAAGACCCATAAAACATTTTGACTGCTTTAACTGAATGGGCAAGTTTCGCAAAGCATGTATCCAGTTTTACTTGGTTTAAAGTACCATTAGCCTCTAAAAACGTGATCAGTTTGTGAGAATAATAACAGGAACAAACAAGGCAAAGAGCTGTTTTTCTTCTTATCATGTGTCTCTACACTACAGTGATCTCCGGAATTTTTGTTAAATTCATGCAACACTTTTTCTTCTAAATCAATAAATGAACAGCTGAAGCAGCAACATAACTTTATCCCTGCTATCTGCAGCGCTAATGCAGCAAAGAGGCAGGAACATATTTCATGAGACTTTCCAACAAGGTGTAGATTAAGTTGCTTAACCTCGTACATCACAAACAAGAGTTGATAGAAAGCACAAATTCAGTTACTTAACTCAAATATCCTCAATCCTCAAAGAAGCATCCTCCTCAGGCAGCATATCTGAAATTTTAAACAGTTCATTGAAGCCAGCGCAGTATAGAATTAGTCAGCAAATCATTAGCTTTGTAAACACAAATCTTTTGCTACACACAATATTCAAGAATGATTTTACCCTGAGGTTGTGTTGTTTTCACTGATTTTCTCTCTGCTTTCCTGGCAAACCATGCAGATGATTATAACTTGCATTTTAATGTTGACATGGCTGCAAACATGACGGTGGTGGGATTCATTAGACATGCAGGTAGTGCAGTGGAAGCATGACCTCTCTTCTGGTCCAGGATGTCACATCGAATTATCTTCCCAATTAGCAGCAATTGGGGGACAAATACAGCGCATAATGCACAAAACAGAGCTTGGTAAAAAATAGGATCATCAAAAATATATTGTCTATATTGTAAATATGAATGCATAATGGTGTCAATCATTTAGTAAACACACAGGATCACTTCAGGAAATGCAACAGACTCCATAAATGTGCCATGACATGAGTTACCTGCAGCTCACCTATGGCCCCTTCAAATCACAAAAGTCATTAAAACCATTCATCACCAACTATGACAATTATTGATTTTATGTCGAATAAATTCAGTCAAATACAACCAGTATGAATCTAGATTTCTGTCCCAGCCCCAAATGTAACACCCCAGTGACTTAAAACATCCAACAATGGGGTATTTCATGCTCAGTGTTGAAGGATTCCTACATTTTGTACACCCAGCAATGATCTAGAGAGCGAGTGATCTAACAAGAAGGGGTGATGAGGAGCTGAAAAGTGTAACAACAATCGTACCACATGCCAATTATTTCACATTTCTGTGATGGGTTAAATGCCCAAAAGTGCTAGCTTCCTCCAAAACTCGGTTTCGCTCCTGCTCCTTGTCTGGGTTTCGTTCATGCTTGGCTTCTTCCTAGGATATCCACAGGCATTGATCACAGAGTAGTGGAGTCTTGCTAGCAAAGCTTCGGCCATGTGTTAAGGCTAACAAGGTGAAAAAATAATAATGAGCAAACCCAAAGAAGAGGTCTGTGGCTGTTCTCTGACCTTACGGTACTGTTAGCATTCTCTCAATATAAGTCATCCACCACATTACTCTTGCTGGAACAGGCAGGGGATAAGTGGACAGTATGGATGGTATGTATGACCTGGTGCTGCCTGACCGTACGCGCCAAAGCACAGGAATTAGAGAAAAGCTCTTGAAAAGCTTTCCAGTCTTTTTTTGTATATGTACTTAACAATATGAATCATCACAGATTGAGGGAAAAGGCAGAAATAGCTAACGCAAAAATGAAAGGTGAACTGAACACCCAGATTCAGAGCAGCAGCATATGGTGGCCAGTAGCCACAGTTGTCTTTTTCTCTTGTATCTGTTACTTGAAACTCTCTATGAAGAGGTTTTGGCACGTCAGCAAAAGCTGTTGGAAAGGCAAATAATCATTAACTCCTACCCAGGCAACTTTGAGCAGCTTGTTGCCTAGCATGAGACCGTCTGCTGATGATGTAAGCTTGTGCACTTCACAAGCACCTTCAAAAATATACTATCTTATCACTTGATATCCCAGTTTTAGTACTCTGAATAAAGTCATATCAGCCCAAAGCATCTACAAGGACACTCAGAGAACACGAACAACAAAAAAATGAAGCATCTATGCTCAAGGAGTAAAATACTTTTAGCCAGTTTTCTGAAGCTGCAATGAAGGGATTGATTCATCCTATAAACAGAATGACTAATTTAATATTTTTGATGAAACTGTGGCACATCTATATTTCGGAATACCTTGAAACAGGTCATGTGTGTGTGGGGAAGTACCAAAACACATTTACTTAAGCAGCCTGCTTTACTTAACTGCATTGAACTGACAGGTTACTGAAACATTTAGCATAATTAAAGGATAATATGAGGACCGTAAAATATAATTCTATGTCAAAGCTTGAAAAATATTAATACATCCTTTCACAAGATGTTTGAAGCTTTTCCTTGTGGTGTGTGAACGTGAAACACATTGCAAGGCGCTTTGAGTACCACGAAGGTAGAAAGGAGCCATATAAGTGCAGACTATTTACCATTTCCTCCATTTCCTGAGTCCCACCCATCAAATGTAATCCAGGATAAAATATGTGTCCTTTAAAATGTACCTAAAATTGCAGCTTTGGTTGTATAAGAGCATATTTTTGGGGGGGGAAACAGGGCTCAAATCTCTAAGATAGTTACAATTAAAACATGCATGTTACATCTGCGGAACAATGTTGCCACAGGTGGCAATTAAAGGATAAAGGTACAAGCAAAAAGAAGGTCTAAAAGCAGCACAGATATTACTTTCCAAAATACATTAATATTAGCCACGGCATACCAAGTTCTGTTGAGCAAGTGTACTGAATTGAAAGAGGGTGCTTTCATTGCTTATAAATTGCACTTTTTATTTGTAGTAGGAACACTGTGTTATTTAGCTTTTTCTTTTAAATAACGGTTTGAGGTTCAAAAAGGTCAAATCATCCAATCATTTAAAAAAAAAAAACAGATTTGTGCAGAAGACCTTTGCTCCAGTAATAATCTCATGACCCCCTACAATGATCCTGTCGCCCTTTGATATTGGGCCAGTGTTGAAATCACTGACCTGCACAACCCAACGGTCAATAAGGTTAAAATTATCTTTAAGTCATCCAGACATTTATGTTTCACTGAATTGTACTGGATTGTTTTGAGCAATATCATAATCATATGTACACTATCGGTCAAAAGTTTTAGAATGTCCCCATTTTTTTCAATTTAAGTAGTTCAAGTCCAGTGAATAGCTTGAAATGGTACAAAGGTAAGCGGTGAACTGTCAGAGGTAAAAAAAAAAAAAAAAAAAAGGTAAGATTGTCCAAAACAGAAAAATAATGTACATTTCTGAATATACAAAAATACCTTTTTCAGGGAACAAGAAATGAGTTTACGACTTAAAGCTGTTCTGCAGCAATGGAGGTTGATCAAGCATTGAAAGTTGGTGCTACCAAATCCTACAAGTGCCCCAACTTTTCTTGATGACTTACAACACCCTCTGTCTTCATAAAAGTAGTGCTGGAACACACCGTGGCACCACATCCTCCAGAGCATTATTTAAACAGTACTGTACTGCAGAAAGTAAGTGTGTTGCTATAAAAATGGTGAGGAAAAGGCAATGAACAACAGAAGACAGACAGACCATCATAACACTTAAAAATGTAGGTCTATCCTACAGAGAAATTGTGAAGAAAGTCAAGGTGTCAGTGAGTATAGTTTTCTTCCCCATCTAAATGTATTAAGAAACTGCTGGAAACTCTGACAGAAATAGGTAAGAAAGTCATTGCTAAGATGTCAGAATAAGAAAAAGAGGCTTGCCTGGGCCATGAAACACCACCAATGGACTACTGAAGACTGGAAGAAAGTATGAACTGATGAATCAGAATTTTAAATCTTTGGTTCATCACACAGGATTTTTGTACGCCGTCGAGTAGGAAAATGGACGGTTCCTCAGTGTGTGAGATAAACTGTCAAACATGGAGGAGGTAGTATGATGGTCTGGGGCTGTTTTACTGGATCCCGGATCAGTGACTTGTACAGAATGAGAGGAACCCTGAACCAAAACATCTACCACAGCATTCTGGAGCACCATGCAGTATCCTCTGGTATGTTCCTAGTTGGTCAGGGATTCATCCTACAGCATAATGACCCAAAACATAAGTCCAATCTATGCCAGAAGTAGCTTAGGGAAAAAGAACAAGATGGCAAGCTTGAAAACATGGAGTGGCAGCACACTCTCCAGACTTAAACCCCATGGAGCTGGTTTGGGATGAACTGGACAGAAGAGAGAAAGCAAAGCAACCTACAAGTAACACACATTTATGGGAAGTTCTGCAACAGAGTTGGGAAGAACTTTCTGAAGAATATTTGATTTCTGTTGTGGAAAGAATGCCATAAGTGTGTTCAGCTGGAATATATGTATAAGGTGTCTACTTTGATGAGTCCAAAGTTTAGAATACATTTTGGTTTCTAAATATTTAATTTTTTTTAACTTAATTTGTTTATTTGTTCTGTGCTTTAATTTCACAGTACAATGAGACATTAACATGCATGAGTTCCAATTATAAAAAGCGGAAACTTGTTCTAAAACTTTTGATTTGTGTATATGGCATACACAATATCAGCCACAATTTTGCACTGATGAGCAAAGCCATTCACTTCTCTCTGTAGTTTCTATGTTGTGGCTCATCATACGTAAAGTCAAAACTGGCCTTACCCCAACCACATAAGGTAAAATGCTGGTTATGGTATGCACTGTTGTGTTTGTCTTGAAAATATATTCATACACGACATGCATACAAATAGCAGCAATTTTCTGCAACACAAGTGCTTTTGATACTTTAAATTCATCTACTTTAACACGATATTCTCTTTATGAATACTTCCACTACAGTTGGTCCAGCAATTGAAAAATATCAGTCGTCTTTACTTCTGCCTCTCCTGTTATACAAATCTCTTTTGTAGAAGAGATAAAGGAGCTCCTTGAATTTGCAGAGGAAACTCAAGGTTTGATGACGTTTCCAACAAAAGGCACGAGTTGACCTCAGACTGATTTTGACAAAATGCATGCAGGCAAACAGGCACACACTCCTGTTTAGTGCAGAGTTTGGGCTAGCAAAGGTTGAATTTTCCATTAATGCATTTATCATATTACATCCCTGCAGCGCATCAGAAAAGCAAGAGTAGGATGTCTTTGTAGCAGCTGCCATGAAGCAAAATTGCACTGATTATTGAATGTATTTACTCTCAATTTTAATTACACTAATATCAAGAGGGAGAATTTTTTTAGGACGTTAATAAACAAGGGTTGTAAAAGCACCAAATTGCATCATTAAAATGTCATATTCCACAAGGGTGAAACTGGGATCTAATTCATTTAATCAGAAAATTACTCGGAATAGAAAAAGAGGGGAGGGGGGTAACTTTGAACTAAAGGTCATATATCAACAGACCAAAACTCTGGGGCTTTCTTTTTCTGAGATTGGGCTTATTTGTAATAGATTTTGGAAAAAATAAAAATAAAATAAGCAGCCTCATATCTGCTGGGAGCCATACATCTCTCCTGGCTGCACTGTCATATGACATTCGAAGGCTTGAAAGTGACAAATATTTACAAGTTTAATTTAGGACAACACTGTGCCCGACATGGCAGGGAAATTTTGAAAAATGGGTGCTACGCTGGCATGGACACTGGGGATATGACAATCCATGATTAGAAATTGATTTTTTTTTCTTTAACCCCAGGTTCAATTATCAAGGTTTATGTTTGATGGGACCATAATAGTGCCTATCTGCAAATGCAGCCCGTCACAGCTCATGCCATTTTGTTTTCTTTTCCATCAGGTTTGATCGAGCTGTAATTGATTTGCTAATTGCCTTTAATTATAAAGCAAATGACTTCTTTCTGCCATGCAAGTGGGTTATCTGTTTTGGTGGCTATCAAAGAAGAAGTTAATAAACTGGATGATAGGGTTAATAATCACAATCAGTGCTGTAATTCTCATTAGATCCCAATAAGCATTAAGAAATGGAATGACTTCATGAGCACATAATTGCTTTGTGGAACATCTTCTCCAATCCTGATAGGAGTTACATCAGATTGTTCTTGGAATACAACCTAAATCAATCATTTCTTACTTTGAATTTGCTTTTTTCTTTGGTCCGTTTTCTTTGTTTGTTCTGTGGTGGAGGTTACGCCGGGGCAGCTGCCGCTAAGCTATTTGCGGCTTATTGAGGGAAATGAATCACAGGGCAGACATTTTCCAGCACATTATTTCTAAAACAAAAGTTCCCCGCTCGTCGGGGGCCGAGGAAAAAGCATGCTGAGATTTCTGCTGCTGTTGCGGTTGTTGTTGAGTTAAACACACCGCTTGCTTTGCCACCCCTGATAAATAAAACATAGAAGTGCTTCAGGAGAAACGGGGCTGCCTCCCCGCCTGCATCACACTTTCTCTGAATACACCATGGACATTGTGTCTCCACTTTGACACCACACACACACACACACACACACACACAAATACACTGGTTTTCACCCTTCGGCACTCACACTAGCCCTATCCCACTCCACATTCACATACCCCCCATATGCACTCTGAAAATATTCTGAAACATTCGCTTGTAATCTCCACAGAGTGTGCACAGCCTTACATGACACCCAGCATATGCACTGTATTCAGCATGCACATGCATTTACATGAATTCCTACAAATGTCCGCGCACACAAAGGCAAAGCCGAGACTGAAATCAAAGATAATTCTCCTTCTTTATTAGTCCCTCGCTTTCATGTTTGAATAATTCCCTCTAACGTGTTTTCTTCCGGATAAGATCGTTAATAAATGTTTGAGCCACATGGCAACAACTGAACTGCAGCCATGAGACAAACAGGAAACTGCTACTTCCCAGCTCATGGGCTAAAACGTGACCATTTCTGAACACCTAATACACTGCTCTGTCAGCAGCAGCATGCTCTCAGACTCCAAACCGTGTTCCATACAAACACTCGCTGAGTGCTTTGTGCACAGTCAAACATCATACATTCACAGATAAGAACCACATGCATAATTGAAACCGCACAGTGAATGGCATGACATGAGAGAGGGGGGAAAAAATATCAATGTGGCTGCATCTGGGCACCTCCTTTTCCTGCCTCAAAAATAAACAAGAAAATGAACAAAATAGGGGCCCAGAAAAGCCCTATGAAAAATTAATGCAGGGATATTATTTAGCTGTGCCTGGCTGAATGGCTGCTGCAGAAGATATTTTTTGTCTTGGGTAAGGAGGACCAGGTTGTAGCATGTGGGCTGAACATGACTGAAGGGTTTTCCACGGCAGGGATTTGTCGGAGACTCACACACAGTAATGGTGATGAGCTACAGATGTAAGCCAGAGAGCAAAAAGTCAGCTGTCCGGTGAAATACAAATGCTGAAAGATAATTTGGACAGGTCAATGTGATATGAAAGCGAGAAGGGGAGAAAATGACTCTTGTAAAGGTTGTGTTTCACAGACCTTTTACAGATGCCCATTTTACCAACTTTTAGACAGCTATTCTGGTCTCGCTTTTCAGTGCTTCTCTCTCTACACATAACCTGACACTATCTAAACTACTGTGATGTGACGAACTGAACAAATTATTTGCGCATTACACAAGCTGACACATATGAAAGCTGAGCTGATCTCACGGGCACTATCACGCACAAGCAATGTCAAACTTTTCCAATTCTATTCACTTTAATTCTTTTTATATAGCGCCAATTCACAACATCTCAGGGCCCTACATACAGTACAGTAAGGTCAAGACCTACTGCAATACAGGTGAAAACAGACAGATTCACAAGAAGTTTTTTCCCTGAAGCTGTCACGACCATCAGCTCTGACCTCCAGTCAGCACCTCAGAAAGGACTTTAAACAGAACTGTAAATATTGCAATATTGACAAATATCTCCATTTTACCTGTTTGTATTTCTTGTAGATTATAGTTTTACCTATTTGCATGTTTGGTATTATTTATTTTTTTCTTATCTATTTTATATTTTTACATTTTTTAACATTTCGTTTTATAAAGCCTGGGGGACAGTCACTGCATTTCACTGTTATACTGTATGTGCATGTGACAAATGAGAAGTCTAATCCAATAATTATTTTTAAGCAAGTTCTCTGAAGATGATGGTAAATAAAAAATTCTCTTTTCACAGGAAGAAACCGCTGGCAGAACCAGGCTGAGGGGCGTGTTTTGTGTTATTCTTAAAGATGGACTTTAAAAGTAACTTTTACATATACTGTAAATGCTTTCAAGCCCTTGCAAATGAGCTCACACAATGCTGATTAAGTCTATAACCAGCAGGTGAATCTTAGAAATGTTTGGATTTTCTCACCCCATTAAGTAAAAATCTGGTTGAAGTAGGTTGAAGTGGATGAACACTGATCCCAGTGTTCATCCACATCCACGTTCAGGCATGGAATCAATAAGATTTTATTGATCCCGGGCTTTAACGGTGTCCTTATCAGTTTTACACACAAAATAAAGCATTATGCACTATGTTTCATGAAACTGAGACCAATTATATCAGAACTAAAAGTTCCACTTTGAAAAGATAAAAGGTAAATGTCAGCATAAAACCCTTTTTCATTCTACTCTTCACTTTTAGTTGAAAAAAATACAGGACTTTGACAGTATTTCTACTGTCTGATGTTAATAGTTTAGTGAAGAAAACCATCTAACTACTCCTTCTACCATTGTCTGTAGCCTCAAAGTCACTAAATACTGCAGCTTGGTGATCTGAAAGTGAAACCAAAATGCTCTGAGTTTCAGGCTAAATTTATGAACACAGCCACAGTTAAATAAACAGCTGGGGAATACTTACTTAGAATCATCGTCCTGTGTTTGTACAGTCTAGTTAACTCAGTGCTACTGGCAAACATAACATACCTGGTTAGTGAGGGATGAGCTACCAGTTCAGCAGTCAAACATTTCTCCATCTGTACATCATGAACTTTTACTGAAAGTTTCGAAAGATTGATTGTGCTTCTGCTCTTGCATTCAAACGATGTTTTACTGTTGACAACAAACATTTTCTGCATCGACAGTAGTCAAGTGTAATTGTTCTTTGTGCATGTGCTGCACTGAGCTACAGGTGAGTGACAGAGCTACTCCGCCCCTCAGACACTGGGTGTTTGGACAGAACAGTGTTAGACACAGATGTGAAGAGATGGAATGTGCAGCACTACAATCCTCTTACTTTCTAAAGTCTGTTAGCAGAACCGTTAATGTTGGAGTTCATCGATACTCTGGTATTTAATTCCTCAGTAACCATCCCTGTCGGTACCATATCCACGTTGGTGACATACTCTGTCACACACATTGAATAAATAAAGAAGAAAGGTTGCAAAAGAGCTACCATGCCTAACACAATTTATTTAGAGCTCTATCTATTACTCAAGCTCCCAGCTTTTGAAGATATAAAATGAATGAAGCATAGAAGTGAAGAATGATCGAGACTCAGACCAAGTGATTAACTGTACTATTGTTCATGAGCCACAAAAGTTCTGCAGGATCATATGAGGCAACCCATTCTGCACAAAATGACTCTCTCACAACTAAACTGCTTTCTTCATTACATTTTGAGGGAAATGTATTTAATGCTGGATTACATTTATTTGCGATGTATCACAAAAATAATTCTAGTCAACTTCTCTTTCCCGGTTTAGTTTATTTTCATTCAAGAATTAGAGGACAGTTTAAGTCCCACCCATCAAATTTCAAATAATCCATGTACTAAATACTAAAACATGCAGTTGTAAATTTACTTGTCCTTAGACCAAATCTTCAAAAAAACGAGAAGAATGTTTGAAAATATTTTTTAAAATACCAAATATGTCCGCTAAAATGCCATTTTTCTCGTCCCACCCCGATGATGACCAAATTGAATCTTAAATAAATTAATTAAAATGAAATTTAAATCTCCTTTTTTGGAGTTTATTTTTTTCATTGATGTCTTGTAGTTGTGGGAACATTTCTTTCATCAACATAATATTTTAAATAATAATTATTATGGTGTGTCCCACAGCAACTGTTAGCATAACCTGCACTTCTGAAACGACCCTTATAACTGCTGAATACGCATTGCAGTAAGCGACAAGTCTGCGTTAACTTCTTTTTAAAAATTCTATGCATTTACTTATTATTTCTGACCATTTGATAAACAATAACATCAATTATGCTAAAACAAATGAAATCCCAATTAACAAAGCTCCTCTATGTAGGAAAACCCCTGGTGTCATCACATAGTTGTGCATCTACTCTTCCAATAGTGATGGAACAACATTATCATTCAGCAGACTCATCCTACCTGTGTCTATGTGCTGTCTGCCACTAGGTAGTGAAGACCACAGTGGATTTATCGGAGCATTTTTGCTGAAAACAGCTGCCTGCTGTGGCTGAAAACAACACTTGAGCGTGTGAACCAAAACAGTAAAGTTGTGGGCTGGACAGCTAAACAATGAGCCGAGGGTCCTATTCCGTGTAAAGCTCCATAAAGCTAAGTAAAAACTTTCTGTATGCTTATCAAAAATTGCTCAGAGTTAGATAAGGACATTATTATAATTCATAATATTTAGCTGGAGCAGCAGCTGGAAGACTAGAAACAAGAGGAAAATGGATTGTTGAAAGGCCACAAAATCAACCTCCCAGCACCAGTAAAGTTATATATTCAATTTAAAGATGCGAGTATGAAAACCAAACAATTTCCTGCCCACATGGAATGACTGCCTAGTGTCCCCTGGTTGCGTTGTAACTGCTCTCATGACTTAGTTTTAAACACACAGCATGCTAATTAGCGAATGTGCTAGCAGGTACAGAACCATGCTAGTTTGTTCCCCGTTTTCAGTTTTGATGCTAAGCAAAGCTAAGAAGCAGGGTTCATCCACACATGTGCAGTAAGTGACACCAGCGGCCTCACCTAACTCTTTCCAAGAAAGCAAATAGTTCTATTTGGCAAAATAATGTTCCTTATTGCTGTCCTGAGGTTTGCTTTTAAGGCCAACTTCAACTCAATTAGCAAGGGCTGACACTTAAGATTAAATCCAGTGATGCATAAAAACAAAGAAACTACACAGCCTAGATGTACTCCTGAATTTCACTTACCCCTGATCTGCTCTGACAGCATCACTGTTAGTTCCTTTGCAATATTAATAAAAACGTAATTACTGTAGTGAAATCCCAGTCACAAGCAAACAGTATGCAAGATATTGTCTAATCCTTTCTATATTGGCCACCACTTTCTTTCTGTTCTGCCACCCCCGTGGATTTGTCCCTCCTCAGTGGCAGGCTGTTTGCACCTTAAGATGGCTGCCATCTGTTCAGTAGTCACCAAGGACAGCCGTCTGATCACCAACATAGCTGACAGGCTATAATGATGGATTGCATTATTAGAAAATATAATTAGAGAATATTTAACTTTTCACCTATTTCCAACAGTGTGGGAATGCTTATTTTGAACATGTTTTCAGATTTGAGTTGGGATCTTAGAACAGTATGACCAAGTATTTTGACAGTCATTCAGAAAAGGCCAGTAAAGAGACAGAAAAAGTTGGTGTAAACTTTATGGATGCACTAATCAAATGACTTTTTGACAGCACCACTAAGGCTGAGTACTACAGTTTCTGTGATAACTAACTGAGACAGCTGCACTTTGTTGACCCGAGCTACACTATATTATTAGTCCTATTGACAAAACATCCAGTCTATTCAGTGTTTTTTTCTGACACACTGGGAATAATTAGCCTACCGCTTTCACAGGTGTTGTTGTGGCTCGCTTTGTTAAATTCATTAGTTTGATTATAATTTAAAAGCTCATTATTAGCTGCGGTTTTGTATCTCTGAACGTAAGCAATGCACCATGGTGTTGACAATGCCAGTCTACTTAAAATATTCTCTGTCTCCATCTGGAATTGAATCATTTTCTGATGTAGTGAAAGGGCGCCGAAGTCTACAGCTTGATTCACAGCCTTTTATTGTGCACACAGACTAACATGCCACCACTATTGTGTCTCCATCAGGGTAAATGTGAGCAAAGGGTGTGATGCAAACAAAAGTATGACAGACTTTCAAAAGCTGTTTGCCGTACATATGTAGGTGTATCTTTTTAAATGTAAGAGAGTTTTATTTTCTTGTGATACGGGCATGACGTTGGGGTGTAGCACTTGGACAGAGACAATGGCAACCGCGACCCAAACATTAGTCTGCTTTGAGTCGAACCGAGAGGCTCTTGTTTCAGTCACATTTTGCTGGGCGAGCAAAGAACCCTGTTTTTAATAGATTTCCCTAAATATATACACCGATCAGGCATAATATTATGACCACTTACAGGTAAAGTGAACACTTTGTCCTCAAAGTCAATGTGTTAGAAGCGGGAAAAATGAGCAAGCGAAAGGATTTGAGCCGGTTTGACAAGGGTTGAATTGTGATGGCTGGACGACTAGGTCAGAGCATCTCCAAGGCTGCAGGTCTTGTGGGGTGTTACCAGTCTGAGGTGGTCAGTATCTATCAAAAGTGGTCCAAGGACAGAACAGTGGTAAAACCGGTGAACTGTCACGGACGGTCTACGCTCATTGACACACATGGGGAGTGAAGGCTGCTCCATGTGATCCAATCCAACAGATGAGCGACTGTTGCTCAGATTGCTGAAGAAGTTAATGCTGTTTCTGATAGGAAGGTGTCAGAACACACAGCACATTGCAGTTTGTTGCGTATGGGGCTGCATAGCTGCAGACCAGTCAGGGTATCCATGCTGACCCATGTGTACCTTGCTTATCTGGAGAACACATGGCACCAAGATGGAAGAAGGCAAACCGGCAGAGGCAGTCTGATGCTTTGGGCAAAATTCAGCTGGTAAACCTTGGGTCCTACCATCCATGTGGATGTTTCTTTGACATGTACCACCTACCTAAGCATTGTTGGAGACCATGTACCCCATTTCATGGAAACAGTATTCCCTGATGGCTGTGGCCTCTTTCAGCAAGATAATGTGCTGTGTCACAAAGCAAAAATGGCTCAGGAATGGTTTGAAGAGCACGACAACGAGGTTGAGGTGTTGATTTGGCCTCCAAATTCTCCAGATCTCAGTCCAGTCAAGCACCTGTGGGATTTGCTGGACAAACAAGTCCGATCCACGGAGGCCCTACGTCGCAACTTACAGGACTTAAAGGATCTGCTGTGAACATCTTGGCGCCAGATACCACAGCACACCATCAGGGGTCTAGTGGAGACTATGCTTTGATGGGTCAGGGCTGTTTTGGCAGCAAAATGCCTGATTGTGTGTGTACATCTACAGTGCCATGTGAAAGTATTCGGCCCCCTTGAACTTTTCAACCTTTCCCCACATTTCAGGCTTCAAACATAAAGATATAAAATTTTAATTTTTTGTCAAGAATCAACAACAATTGGGACACAATCGTGAAGTGGAATGAAATTTATTGGATATTTTATACTTTTTTAACAAATAAAAAACTGAAAAGTGGGGTGTGCAATATTATTCGGCCCCTTTACTTTCAGTGCAGCAAACTCACTCCAGAAGTTCAGTGAGGATCTCCGAATGATCCAATGTTGTCCTAAATGACTGATGATGATAAATAGAATCCACCTGTGTGTAATCAAGTCTCCGTATAAATGCACCTGCTCTGTGATAGTCTCAGGGTTCTGTTTAAAGTGCAGAGAGCATCATGAAGACCAAGGAACACACCAGGCAGGTCCCAGATACTGTTGTGGAGAAGTTTAAAGCCGGATTTGGATACTAAAAGATTTCCCAAGCTTTAAACATCTCAAGGAGCACTGTGCAAGCAATCATATTAAAATGGAAGGAGTATCAGACCACTGCAAATCTACCAAGACCCGGCCGTCCCTCTAAACTTTCACCTCGAACAAGGAGAAGACTGATCAGAGATGCAGCCAAGAGGCCCATGATCACTCTGGATGAACTGCAGAGATCTACAGCTGAGGTGGGAGAGTCTGTCCATAGGACAACACTCAGTCCTACACTGCACAAATCTGGCCTTTATGGAAGAGTGGCAAGAAGAAAGCCATTTCTCAAAGATATCCATAAAAAGTCTCGTTTGAAGTTTGCCACAAGCCACCTGGGAGACACACCAAACATGTGGAAGAAGGTGCTCTGGTCAGATGAAACCAAAATCGAACTTTTGGCCACAATGCAAAACGATATGTTTGGCGTGAAAGCAACACAGCTCATCACCCTGAACACACCATCCCCACTGTCAAACATGGTGGTGGCAGCCTCATGGTTTGGGCCTGCTTTTCTTCAGCAGGGACAGGGAAGATGGTGAAAATTGATGGGAAGATGAATGGAGCCAAATACAGGACCATTCTGGAAGAAAACCTGTTGGCGTCTGCAAAAGACCTGAGACTGGGACGGAGATTTATCTTCCAACAGGACAATGATCCAAAACATAAAGCCAAATCCACAATGGAATGGTTCACAAATAAACGTATCCAGGTGTTAGAATGGCCAAGTCAAAGTCCAGACCTGAATCCAATCGAGAATCTGTGGGCAGAGCTGAAGACTGCTGTTCACAAACGCTCTCCATCCAACCTCACTGAGCTCGAGCTGTTTTGTAAGGAAGAATGGGCAAGCATTTCAGTCTCTCGATGTGCAAAACCGATAGAGACATACCCCAAGTGACTTGCAGCTGTAATTGCAGCAAAAGGTGGCGCTACAAAGTATTAATGCAAGGGGGCCGAATAATATTGCAAGCCCCACTTTTCAGGTTTTTATTTGTTAAAAAAGTTTAAAATATCCAATAAATTTCGTTCCACTTCACGATTGTGTCCCACTTATTGTTGATTCTTGACAAAAAATTAAAATTTTATATCTTTATGTTTGAAGCCTGAAATGTGGCGAAAGGTTGAAAAGTTCAAGGGGGCCGAATACTTTCACAAGGCACTGTATATGTGCGTGTGTACAGATATATAATTGGCAAAATCTATTAGCAAAAGGGTAAATGCCAAAAGTTGCTCTGTGTGTGCTGATTTTGTAAATCATTGCTTATATGTTCACCATAATATATCAATGTTTCCAGCATGTTCAACAAACCCCTGGATGGCTAATAAATCAATAAATCAACAACAAATTAATGCCGGTTTTCAAATGACCCTGTGACAAAAGTATCAAATCTCCTATCTAAATGTGCACCCAACACCTACAACACATGCTACAGTCCAGTTTAGGATTTCAAAACAATACATCAGATCTTTCCAGAGAATAACTGTCCATCCAGCTGGTAGTTCTGTTCAGGGTTGAGAGAGCTGGAAACAATCCAAGTACCTGAGACACATCAATCACATGGCAAAGACGCACACACACTTACTGAAAAATAAGATTCCAATGCATCAAGCCTACATGCCCTTGTATATGCAGTGGGAAATACCACGCATGTCATGTCTCTTTCTCCTTCCTTGTGTTCTGTCTCTACCTCCACTGACAGCTGTCTAATAAAACTCTTTTCATTAAGTGGTTGATTGACTCTGACCTGCTGATCGACAAGCAATGGCCGTGCAGAGCTAAGTGACTCTCAGAAATGGTGCTTTTTGTTACACGGGTAAAAGCGCCCAGCCACCGAATGCAATGCATGCTAAACACCATGCAGGGTAAGCACGGTTTTCAGTGTAATGCAGTCATAAATATAACAGGTGAAAATGATTAACGATTGGAGTACACGAATGGTGCATTGGTTTATGTTTACATGTATATGCATAGAATAAAAACCTAAAAAAGCAGAAGTGACATCATGCAAAATAGAAAAATAGCAGTCTGAAACCGAGTCAGCTGCCAGAAAATACTCCCCCCTCCCCCCGGTCTCATTTTCTATTTCCTGACTTTACCTTGCTGAGAATGTATTGTGAGGAATAACATCTAATCCACTGAGAGGATGTCTTGGACTATTCTGAGAGAAAAAAGGCTGCTTCAGCAAACAGCAAAGTACAGGAGCAATGACAAGGCACCCCCCTTCCACACTTTACATACAAATAGCTGTCAAAATAAAATTGCCTATTTTGAATAAGAATATGCCTGGGACGAAAACACAAATATATGAAAGGACAAAGCAGCCCACTGGAACAGACGGAGAAAGCATGAAATAAGATATTAATGTGCTCTAAATTGAAAGACACTGCATTATGACTTTGCAAATAAAGTAAACTCATGTCACTTTCATCAGTTTTTTAATATAAATGTTATTTTGATATTCTCTTCGTGGGTGGCTCCCACAGAGGAGCATATTGAAGTTTGTCATTCATGGAGGTCACTGTGGTGTCTTGATAGACGTCAGCGGGAAATTGGAAATTTGAAATTTGGAAAAAGCAAGGTCAACATGATTAGCATGATTATGGTACTGTGTGCTCAAAAGACAGCTTTAGTTTGTCTTCTTAACAGTGCCATCCTCCTATACTTGTAATTATATATATATATACTCCCTCTGCTGGTATTATGTACCATAATTAACCACGCCTGACATGTACGTCAGTGGGGTTACTGCATTCGCTTCGGTATGCGGCTGGCTGGCTGGCTAAGTATGTATATATGTGGGTGGGTATGTCCGGTCAGATATCTCTGCAAGTGCTGAAGTCAGGATAATCAAACTTGGCACTGAAGATCAGTCTAAGGTCCCCTGCTCAGTTGTGGAGTTACAGGTCAGCAGATCAAGTAGGAAGGGATATATGTAGGATGATCAAAATTGATACAGAGTATCATGCATGGGCGTGGTTCTGCCCTCTACTGAGGGCTCGTCTAGTTTTAAATTCCATTCACAAAAAAGTTTTCAGATACCTTGACTTTTTTGCACAACTTGTACTGTATACTCATTTTTTCAATAGTAAAATTGCTGTTTTTGCCCTTCAATCTATGCTCAGTTAAAGATAATAAACTGAAAACATTTTAGGTATCTTATTTTTTAATTTATTTAAAAAAAAAAAACGGAGAGCTTTACCAAAGTATTCATACCCTTAACTTAGTACTTTGTAGAGCTCCCTTTGAAATCAATTACAGCTTCAAGTCTGTAGATCCTCTCAAACGCTGCCAGATTTAATGGGAAGCGTATGGACGGCCAACTCAAGGTCTCTCCACAGATGTTACATGTAGCTGAAGTATGGACTTTGGCCGGATCAAACAATCAGAGTTTTGTCCCAAAGCCAAAGGCAGTCTACAGTGTGCATCAGGTTTTAATCTTAGATTTCTTTGTATTTGGATGCCTTAATCCCTATCCCAATTCGGACCAGTGTCCCTGTCTTTGAGAATTCCCATAACATGATGATGCCACCACCATGCTTCACCACAAGGATGGTATACAAGCTGATGTTCAACAAACCATCGTGTCTGGAGCTGCACTAGTACATTAATAAACAACTATTTTTATCATAGATTTTTGAGTAATTATTAAAGAGGAACCAAAAACTTAAAATTGTTAGTTTCAAGCTCCTGAGTATTTTTTCTCACTTACTTCTTAATGATAGTAAACTGAAAATCTCTGGGTTGTGAGAACAAATAAGACACCATCTTGGACTGTTTGAAACACACAGTTGTCTAGACAAAAAACCCGAATTGATAAATCAAACATTCGACAGATTAACTAACAATAATCCTTAGTTGCAGCCTTTATAGCAGTGAGGGGTTCTGGCCAAGAAGTCTAATTTTTGTCCAGTAAAATTAGAGTATTTCTTTCCTATACACACTGTTTGGCTAATTCTGAGCAAGTAAAGAGTATTTTCCATGTAGCCAATCTAGCATAAAGACCTGATTGATGGAGTGCTGCTGAGACAGTCTTCATTCTGCCAGCTTCTCCCATATCTGCAGAACACTGGGCTCTTGGTCACCTCCCTGAACAATACCCCTCCTGCTCAGCCACTTAGTATGGCCAGATGGCCATACCTACTAAATCTAGCAAGAACCCTGTTGGTTTCAAATTTCTTCTATTTCAAAATGATTGAGGTTGGCTGCACTACTGAGAACCCTCAAAGCATTAGAAATGGTTTTATGCTTTTACCTTGATCTATACATTTTTGATATGAAAATGCCGGCATGCTTACTTTTGAATGTGGTTGTCAGTGTTACAAGTATCATCAAACGACCAAAGAAACAGATAAATCCTTTGAAATAGATTTGTTTTTGGCTTCAGTTTGTATGAAATTCTCACATTTAATATTGGCTGCATTTCAAAGTTGCGCATAAACTCTCTGCTCCTTTAAAATGCAAAATTACATGAGTTTCTTCTGTATTACCTGCCAACACAATGTATTGTCAACATAAATGCATAGTGTATATTTTATGGTGTTTGTGTATACTGTGGCGAAGTGTTAGGGCATTTAACTCTAGATTACAGGTGTAGCTGTCAGAAAGTCATTTTAAAAATCAGAAACATTACACATGATTGCAGTGATATTACAGCTAACTCCTGAACTCCTGAAATAAAGACTGAAATCGGAGCTATGATCTGATTCGTGGCCGTCAGACTCAAAGCTAAATTTCATCAGAGCTGAGCTCATGGGGTCAAAGGTCAGATTACACCACAGCCTCAGTAAGCTGTCACTTAATTTGGAATCTGAAGTGTCATAATCACTGAGTATTATTAACTTCATCACATAATCTAAGATGTATGAGGCAAGAATGGCCAAGGCATTATGTTTGTGATATTCATTTTGATTTTAAGCAACAGCCATATAGATAGAATAATCAAGAAAAATGGGACGATTATCCATCAAGGGCATTACGTGAGGCAGGAGCCAATTTATCCCTGACGAGAAGGCTCTGAATGGGCTTAATAAATCATCAAGAGAGGGGATATCATTTGGCCTCACAGCAAAAAAAACTGTAGTGCAAGCATATTTCAAACCATTAAGGGCTAAAGTTAGCTCTCGCCTCCCCCTCCCGCCAATCTATCAAAGGGTGTGCAGTCTTCAGCGTGAGCCTAACAGCAGGCTCGGCTGCGTGCCTGTAAGGTGCCCTAAAGAACAAATGTTTCATTTTCATTAGTTACCAGGTAGTGTGTGCCTGCAGGGCCAGGACAGGCTTTCTCAGTGTCTGAGTGTAAATCTCTCCTGGGAAGATAAGGGATGGAGAAAAGTTTTCAACCACTTTTCAGCTTGAGCAAGGGTGGAAATGTCACAGGAGAAATACTGAATATCATAAGAGAGTGTTCATCTTACTTTAAGTAGTTTTTGTTTGAATATGGCTTGCCTTCCCTTTACAATGATTATCACCCTGCCTCGCTGTAAGCTTAGATATAGTGCATGTGATGATAAAGTTTTTGCTTCTGCTCACATCTATTTTTTTTTTTTTTAATCTATCTCAGCCACTCTAAATTTCGGAGATATATTAGAAGATAATAGCTTGAATTAAAAAAGGCTGACCTCTCTTCAGCTCAGTTTAGTGTATTGAGGAGACTGGGGAGCGACACGAGTGATGAAAAAGTTGAACACTTCAACAACTTGTCACATGAGGGCCCTAGATAGGCAACTGTTTCTCTTCAGCAGCTGAAACTATCTTGTTTCTGGCCACATTCCTCAATAATGCCCATTTTGCTTTTGCACAAAAACATTGATACACCACTAACTTCTTGAAGCTATACATGGAACTGTTGACCCCAGATGGATTGTGGGTACTTTTGTATACTTCTGGGTTAAGTTGAAATGCTCAGTGGTCATAAATCTATTGGCTTATTAGCAGTGAAAATATTTTCAACAGTGACCATTTAATGAACTTAAATTCACTCATTACCTCTCATTGTTACAGGCATACAGCATTTGATCTCAATGGGTTCCCTTTGGCACCACTGATCAACATGCAAGATCGTCTAAGAGGTCTGGAAGATTCTTTCAATGTCAGAAATAGACACCACTTGTCACTACAAGCTCTTGGTCAGGGCCAAATTTAGATTAAAAAGTGAATTTAGATACATGTAGAGATGGAAACACAACTTTTAACTGCCTGAGGGATCTGTATTTCTTATTGTTGTTACTGTAGTTCTCTTCCCAAAAGTCCTACTTTATCTCAGGGAGTGTCATGAAGAAGAGAACCTCTGGTGGTGGATTCTGACAGGTCTGCTAGATTGGGGCTTTATGTGTCCCTTTCATTTTCACAGCTATTGTCCTTGCAAGTGTCACTTGATTTATCCTGCAAATGTGCCATGTGGGTGGCACTCAGGCTGATACTGGGGAGTGTCAGTCTTCCCCTGAGATGTATTCGAACTTTCTGAGGCTATTGTGAATTTAAGATGCCCAAGGTTCACACAGTTGTTCTCATCAAACATATGTAGGCCAGAACTGTAGTTTGCTTTCAACAGAAAGTGGCTACCATAACATTTCTGGTCATTAGCTCTTACATTGTGTTGGAAATTGGACAGCGGTATACATTTTCATGAAAACACAAACAACATAAACTGCAGATAGCTTTCACATAATAAAGGCATCACGCTGGGAAGCTTACACTATTTGTTTATGAAATTGCCGGTTTTGGTCAAGAAGAACAATCAGAATGGTTTCTGGTGTCAAACCAAGCCTGTGTCCTTATTGTTGACAAATTACGGTATAGCGAAGCTGTTGATTGGGGTTTTAACAAGCAACTGAACCTGAAATGACAGGTGTGAGGAGACAATTTACAAATCCAAATCTGGTGACAGCTCTGCAATCATTCCGCTCTTGACTCATTTGCAGCCATTCAGGGGGCTCTGATGGTACATGAAAATGAAAATAGCTAACAAATATATGGCTGTATAAGTGGTGCACTTTATAAACTGGCTGATAACACAAAGAAACTGACTGCCTCATTGGTACACTTTTAATGATTATTGATTGCCTTTTAATTGGACTGTCCAAATGCTCTCCTGATGTTGGAAATGGAAAAAGTCAGCACAATGCAGACACAAACTTTTTCACCATTTTCAAGCATTTATGTGTGTATAATTCAGTCGGTTAGTTGTCTTTTTGTTTTAATGCTACAGCCAGTGGTGGAAGACGTATTCTGAGAGTTTGGTAAAAGAGTGAAAAAGTCTGGCTCTAAAAATTATACAAAAGTATGACCAACAAAATAGAAGCGTAGGTATATTCAAACAAAGCAGAGAGAGTTTGTGGTAATTCTACTGTATTGCACCTAACTCTAACCTTCTGAAAGCTCAGTAGGCGCATTATCAGCCTTTCTGATTACTGAAAAAAGTAAAGAACAAGAACACCTTAAGGCAAGGCAACTCAAAGTGCTTAAAGAAATGCATTCAGAAAAATGATTTAAAAAAACAAAAAAAGTAGGCATTAAGATCATAAGTGCATTGAAAGACAAGAAAACAAATTGAGCATCTAAGAGAAAGTTGCAGCAGACAATGTTCAGGGTTGATGTCAAAGAGCCGACAATCTCAAACGTCAGGTGTTCAGGAAGTTTGTTCCACAGGTGAGGAGCATGAAAGCTGAATGCTGCTTCACTATCTGTGGTTCTGAATCTGGGAACACACAGTAAACTTGTCCCTGATGACCTGAGGGCTCTGGATGCTTTAAAATGGAGCTAATAAGTCCAGGATTTATATTGGTCCAAGAGACAATGAGTAAGATTTTAAACTCGATCCTTTGACTAAAAGGAAACCAGTGTACGGATTTGAAGACTGGTGCAACAAAGTCTTAGTTAGATTATAGTCAGGACTATAATCTAACCTACTGAAAATAATTATATGAAGTTTCTGTGTCCCAGCTAGCCAAGAAACACTTGATTCTAGCAATGTTCTTGAGGTGGCAGATTTACTAACAGCTTTCAAGTGGTTGTTAAAATTCAGGTCTGAGTTAATAATGACAGCAAATTTTCTGGCTTGATTTGTAAGTTTTAGTAACATGCACTCAAGGTAAGCACTGATCTTTAACCTTTCATTTTTGGGGAAAATAATAATAATAATAATACATTTTATTTATAGGTGCCTTTCAAGACACTCAAGGTCACCGTACAGAGGAAACAGAATAAAACAGATTCAAATAGACAGTTTAAAACATGAGAATTTTAAAATTCAAAAGAAGAAAATGTAGCTATTTTAAAACAGGAGGAATGGAGGTCAAAGTGAGTATGCTTGTTTGAACAGGTAGGTTTTGAGATTGGATTTGAAAATATCCAGTGTGTTAATGTTTCTGATGTCAGGTGGGAGGGAGTTCCACCATCACTACATAAACACTGACTGAAAAATGAATGAAAGTCAAAACAAAACTGCCATTATGGTGTCAGATGGAACTTGAAATCAAGTCTCCTCCATGAATAGTCACCATCACCAATTTTCTCCATCCCCATAACGCAGCAAATTTGAAAAAAAAGAAAGAAATAAAATTGAGTCATTCCATGTCAATTCAACAAATGCTTGTTGCACCACTTTCTCAGATCCTCCCAAAATTTTTTTTGGGCTTTATTTGGGTAATTTTATGAACAAATGCAAAGTATTATGGTTATAAACATACAGTATAAGCAGTAATGATCTAATCTAATACCCACAGTCAGTCCAAACTTAATCCTCGCCTATGATTTTAGGGTTTTAAACTACTAAAAAAAGCAATTTATACTCCTTTTACATGGTCAGAATTTTTTCCCCTTCCAAAACTTTTACCCTTCTGGTGAGAAAAGTATAGAAATGAATGAAAATAAAAAAATACTGGACTGTGGAATTTCCCAAAATATCCTTATTATTTCATGGGCGACTTTATTTTGGGTTTTTCATGCCTCTATTTTAGGACTTATTCTTGTGAAAAGACATTGAAAGAATGAATTTTCTTCTTTACTAATGAAAGTTGCATAAGGTAAAAGTTTTAAAACATTAAAATAAAGCTTATTTATTGATTTATAGGCTGTTGAACTCAGGTGTAGACCCAAAATAGCCTAACTTTAGGCATTAAAAAGTGCATGTGGGATACATGGTACGCGGTTCAAATTTTTTTGGAGGAACTAGTATGTGTGAAGTATGTGTGAACTTACTTTCATATTTGTTTCTTGTGCCAAAGATGAGCAACTGCTGAATCAATTTACTATACATTTTGATCCTCGTTTTTGTTTTTAGGAACCATTTACATGACCAACTAAAGATGAAAGATGAATCTGAAGCATCAGCATCGTAGTATAAGTTACAAAGGGCATATCTGAAGTTAATTATTATATAGACATTGTTTTTTCTTTCATACAGTAACTGAATAAGAAGAAATGGCATCACTCCCAGACTGCATTCTCAGGACAGCCTCGGTATCGTATTTGACTTATCAGCTGAATTTGAAGATTTGCAAGTGAAATTCATGCACCCAAAAGGTCCCAGCAAGAAGTTCACATGGCCTAGAAAGGATGACGTAGTGTGGGTGCCTACAGCCCACATCCTCTGTCCAATCACTGCTCCTTCAACACGCCGTGGTGGACAGTACCACATATCTGGTGCAGATGATGGCCTGATTTCAGAGAAATTCAAGCAGTTCAAAGGACAGAAATAGTGGTGTGATAAGTTGGGGACAAATTACATGTTTTACATGGGACCTAAGGCAATATAACTCATTTTAACTGCAATATATTAGTTAGAATTCCTAAAAAAAACGCCTATAAAACATAGTGCATTTCTTGGTTAAATTGGCCATGAAGGATTCAAGAAACAATGTTGATACTTCAGATATCAATTATTCGGATGTTTATTGTTATACAGACAAAGTTTCATGTTTCTACTCCATGTCCCACATTGGTTTCTGTGCCAATATATGTATGGTGTTTTTCAGTCTGTTTCATAAATAGGCATCGTTTTGAGGTCTAAGGAGACTAGCTAGCTCTTGGATATTTTTAGGTTAGAGAGAACTTTTAAGGTACTTTGAGATTTTTATAACATATGAACCTTGTTACTTATTAAAATTTGTGAAAAAAATGCCTAAATTCTTGAAAAATGCCATTTTCGCCAAATTTTTAAATTGCCCTGTACCACAGAGAAATGGGTATATTCATTCCAATTTTTTTTTCCTGCTCTATTGTTAAGGTGTTTGAACCCTTCAGATCACTTGTAAGTCTATATCATCAGTCAGTTCCCAGTATTATCTTCCTAAATCAAGCCTTTCTACCTAACATATCAATTTCCGAGTGGAAAAATAGGGATTTAAATATTTTATAACTTAGCAAATAGCAATCATATGATGTTAAAACTTTGCAAGTAATCTATTCTTATGTTGGGATAGTTAAAAAAAAAGTTTGGAGATGATCAGAGGAGGTCATGCAACAAAATTTCCTCAGATTTGTTGAAATGAGATGGAATGACTCAATTGCAGTGTTGTGGCAGAAATTCACATATACCACAAAAAGGCACTTAATGCATGTCTATATTACAAAACTAGACATCTATGTTTCATTAATTCATAAATTACTTGACTATTAAAATAGCTGATAGCTGCAGCCCTCCCCTCAAGTGGTATGAAAATAAAGAACTGAAGTTATCGCAGGTTTAATTGCAGTGCTTCAATAAAGTGTGCTTTTATTCATCCATCCATTAGCTTTACCTGCCTTTTGCTGTAGCGGCTCATTTAGGGCTGGAGCCTATCCCTGCTGACATTGGACGAGAGGCGTGGTGCAGCCGCCGTTGTGGCAGGGCTGACGGAACCAGACAGACAACCATCCCCGCCCACACTTCTACCTACGGCCAATTTATAATCACCAATTAACCTGATTATGTTTGGACTGCGGGAGTAACCTGGAGCACTCAGACGAAGCCCACGCAGGCACAGAGAGAACATGCAAATTGAAAGGTTTGCACATAAAACGCTGTTGTTGTGAAACAGCGCTCACAGCAATATGTATTGTATTTTATTTTTATTTGAGAGTAAGCTACAACGTCTGAGTGACAAACACGATGAACAAGAGCCCAAATCGCATTTCTTCCATACACCACCGTTGGGGAAAGAAGAGGCTGCAAAACAGTGAACACATTTTTTGGAGTGTCACTAACAGATATGCAGAATGGGATCCAACTGGACCAACAACATTTGGAAAGTTGAGAACAGCCATATGATGAAATTATTTTGTCCAATTCGTGTGCACAGGGAGCCAACAGGAAGTCGGCTGGCTCGACCGGCCACAAACAAAAATTCGAGGCCCAGTACCAACTGTTCTGCTTGTCTGGATGATGCCATTAAATATGAGTATACAAATTACATGCACCGTGCACATTTGCCAGCCAATGTGAATGAATTCCAAATATAATGCATGCATGCATCATTTCTTGTGAATCCCTTGTGCGTGGGTTAGCCATCCAGTGTAGGAATGAGTCTGCCAGCAAAACTGCATACTGCTATACAGGGACATCACTAATGAGTGCAAATACATTTATTGACTGCAGCACAATGAATATAATCATACATAGTATCAAAAATTGTCTTGGTTATGTAGAAAATCTCTTTTGCTCTTCTTTCACCCAGTATCTTCGTTTATTTTTTCTACTTAAATATTCAACTAAAACCAGCAGGTTTTAATGCTGTAGATGAAAGTGCATATTTCAGAGCTTTCAGTAAGACATGCTTGTACCTACAGCGTGATGTTTCATATAACCCGAGTGGTCAAACAACACGGATGCGGCCTGCTAGCATGAACAAACCCCACAGAGCTTCTCCAACTGATCTCATGCATTTGTAAGAGTACTGCTTGTGAATTCCTCGTCGTCTTCTCTTGTGGTTATTATGCATTTGCTCAAATGTTATGAGCTGTACATGCTTTCACAGAGTTATGCAAATGTGCACATTTATATGAAAAACGGATGATACACTGTATATAAGATGTCTTTATGCGGAAAGAAGTAAATTTGAAACCTCAGCGTGACACGAAATTACACAAATCCACAGCAATTAAGTCACTTTCATACTCATTTCAGATATAATTAGATATGCTGAGAAGTATTCCTTTTCAAGTCGAGCACATGTGTGAACAGCGGCACATTTCTGTACCTGTTTGCAAGCGTTTGTGAAAAGCCTGTGAGTTGCGGTGGTCAGTTTTGCCGTGATAGGAGCCAACAAGAACAGCTGTCAAAGAGAGTGTCCCAAATGATAGATAGCCTACTTTGTGGGGCCAACAAGGCCATGTGAACAGAGGGACATTCACTTATAGGAACACCCCCCCCCCACCACCACCCTCAGTTCTCCTGCAGATCTTACATCCTCTGGCCAAATCAACAGCTGACGGTGTCAGTGTCATTTTCACAACAAGCCTATAGCAGGAACCACAAGCGGTGCAAAGCAACTTCTTTCTTGAAAACAAATAAGCAGCACAGCACAACAGAGCCTCCCTATAGGGAAGTCTTGAAATGGATTATCTGTCTTTAAACACCCACACTCCTTCCTCTATTCCTCTTCACTTCTCGACATCTCCTGTTCTGTGATCCAAATTATAAATCTCAACTGGAGGGTGAAAGATAAAAGTTCCCACAGGAAAACGGCTTTTATGTAAAGAAGAGGGAGCAGTATGTGGCTGTAGATGAAGTAGGGGAAGACACAGAGCTAACTCTAACTACCAAACCACACTATAGTTGCCACACACATACAAGTAAACTCTAATTTGTCTCATCTTTAGTGTCTTGGCCACAGTGTAGAATATGTGTCTTAGCCAACGTTTGCATTATGTGAACACATACAAAGACGAATGCTTGAACTGAAAATAGGTGATCAAACAGGAAAAACACGTTTGTAACAAGATGCAACTGTCAATGACAAATGTAATTAAACCTACTGTAGATCAGGGGGTCAAACATATGGCTCATGGGGAAAAACCGGCCTGCCAAAGGGTCCAAGTTGTAATATTGAATCATAAAACTGTTGAAAATTATCCTATTTTTCTTAAGAAATTCCAGGTTGCTCATAATGTTTTGTCAAAAAGATAATTCATTAAATGTAAACTTTGTCAGAATGTACTTTTATGGACTAAAAGAAAGGGAAAAATTGGAGTTGTGGTTATTTATAGGTTATTACGCTCTGATTTTACTGGTCCAGCACACTTGAGATCAATTTGGGCTGAATGTAGCCCCTGAGCTAAAATAAGTTTGACACCCCTGCTGTAGATCCCTCAGTCCTGCACAGCAGCCTGACCGTCATTATTTAGTCATGAGACAAACATTTTTTTCTGCAACCCTTTCATTCCACCACATGCTATTTTTAGTGAGTAAAACAGCAGACTTCACGCTCAAAACTGACCCACATTTAAAATGAGTTGGCTTTCATATTTGTGGAAAATGCACGCTTTTTCCAGATTGTCATGCTGCTGAGTTTGTATTCCACTAGAAATGCTAAGTGCAATGGAAAGGGTTAGAGTTAAAGTCGGGACAGGGTGTTGCTCACCCAAACTATGCGGAGTATAATGACAATCAAAATGCAAAAAAAAGTGTCGTGATGGCATGCTGGGGTTATCCAATTAGACAGTTACATCAGTTATAGGCAAAATTATTGCTGCCTTTTCTGTTTGGGTGTTGTCATTGTATTGTGCTAATTTCATGGCAAAATAAAATTTGACTTGATGAATAATGAACTTGTGAAGCAAAATTGGCAGCTGGACTTGTGTGTGTGTGTGTGTGTGTGTGTGTGTGTGTGTGTGTGTGGGGGGGGGGGGGGGGGGGCAGTTGCAAATGCAGTGCAATGGCTTTACTGCTCCAGAAAAGACAGTTACAACAGTGTCTCTCTGCCTGTCCACATCAATGACGACTGGCTCCAGACAGTAAAGGCTAGTAAGCAGGTATGAGCCAGACTGAAGACACTAAGCTTAGAACGAGAGTCCTCCCCTGCCACAGATGCAAGCCACAGACCTGTAAAGGTAACACAGCGCCTTACATGCTCCGTAGTATGTACTGGAAGCATTGACGAATTTATCAGAGTTCCCTTGAATGCATGGCAAAGCTATGCAAGGAAATTGAATGTTACCCATTTGAAAAAGCAAAAAAGCAAATAGAAGATAATTATATGGTGTCACTGCTGACATGGTGGGAGGCCACCACAAATCATTCAGTGATTGGAGACATTGATCGTGACGCTGTTGAACTCTGTCTGACACTTCTGTGGATGCATCAGCAATGTTGGATTAGCAGTCTAAGAATATTTTAACATATCACCCAACCCTATGACATCAGATTTAGACCGACTTTATTAATCCCTGGAGGGAAATTCAGATGTTAGATTATCCAACACAATGTAGCATTAGAACACAGGAGTGACATTTGCTGGAAATGGGCCTCTGTACCCCTATGGAGATATTCCATTACAAATCAGCCTGTCCATCTTTGATGTGTCCAATTTTGGTAACAACAAATGGCCAGAATGCCATTGCCATGTGAGAACTGCTAGCAACAGTAATCCTGTACAGGATTACCCCATGATAAACAGCATAGATGACATACAGAGTCTAATAAGAAATGGCTAGCATCCCCCCCTCAGCTAGTCAACTGAACACTGTGGTGCCATCATTTTAAGCTGAAACCAGAAAATCCCACCGACGGGGCAACGTAGGCGTCAGTATCACTGCAAAACAAGAGTATGTGCACGGATTCCTTCACTTAAAATGACTCTTTATTTCAGTTTGAGTTAAAATCATATCAGAGCATCTCAAGATCGGAAACCTTACTGTCTGCGGTTAGAGCATGTTAGATCATGTTTGTTTATCAAACCCAGTTAGAGCCAATTGCTGTTACAGTTTTCCAGCCTTGACTCAAAATAATGAGCCGAATATGAAACCTGATTTTCCTGGCTTTCATCACTCTTGGAGCGCCTCATATGCAGCCTTGGCTAGCGACACCAGTTGTTTTATTTTCTTCTCTTAGTGTCACTACTCTTGTTTAAAAATCTGTTACTACTTGTTTGTTTCCTTCCTGACCTCTATTAACATTTGGCAACAGGAACTCCTTCGCTTTTCATAATGCCTGTCTGAGACTGTCAGAGGCTACAAGCAGCCAAATGAAAAATATGCTCTGGCTCCAGGAGCCAGGTCAAACATTTTGCTGACTTCATTTTGATCCATAAGTGCCAAGAAGCAAAAGAGATGTAGACGTTATGGTTTTCACAGCATCAAAAACCGTAATAGAAAACAAGCGTATCAGAGATTTTCTTTCCTGTAAAAGGCCTTTCCTGGCAGATGAGCAGTAATATACCAGATGACCCAGCTTAATTGGCTTCATTGGACACCAGCGCAGTTTTTAATTAATTCAAAAATAATAATTTAAACACTTAAACATGAGCACTTTAGTATTTTTTGATCCAAGAAAGCAGGAAATGCATTTAATTATAAAGAGTAGGACTTAAGGAATGCTGAACTACAAAGTGACAAACAACAAAACAACATTTTGGGAATACTGTGGAACAGAAAAGAATGGTTGAATGATTTTTCTAATTGAAAATACACATAAAGCACAAATTACAAGGCGTTTGGTCATGTGCGTAAAGTGCCTTGAGTAGTTATGCATATATAAAACATGCATAGAACAGATATTAACCTTCACCATACTCCATATCTGAACTGCTGCCACTGAGGTTTGGATGCAGTCTGTGGGCTTAAGTGCATCCAGTGCCATCCCATTATGTTTGCTCTGTGCCAACATAAACCTCTCCTCCTCATGCCTTCATAACTCTGTGGGAGTTGATTAATGAAGCAGATTTCCAGCTATCAAGCTGGGTGCAAACTGTTCAATTATGCATCTTGGAATCTCCTTATATCATGTTTTAGTAGCTTTGCTAGCTCAGTGGGACCGATACGTGTGGGAGGTCTAGCCAGAGACAAGCCTCTGTAGCATGAGCTATATTTGTCCAAGTGATGACCTTTGCCACTGCGACAAATTAAAGCGGAGTGATTGGTGGAGTACTGTGGATTTGTCCTTTTCATGAGGTCTTTGCTGGGGTTGCCACAGCGATCCTGCCAGGACTCAATTCGCATTCTGAGTTAATCAAAATGCACGACTGGGGCAGGCAAGGAGGCAGCAGGCTCATGCTGTAAACACTAAAGAAGCCGTTTACAACCTGACGCAGACATCTGTCCTCATCAGGCACAGCTGCTCTGAGACTGCCTTATGATTGTTTAGTTGCTTTTGCAGACACTCGTTCCGCTTTCATATTTTATATTGGAGTACGCAATTTGTTATACAGCAGTCTCTTTAGCTGATATAATTCTTGGCAGATAAAAAGCCTTGGGTGTTTTGCTAGTGGGCTTTGAGGAACAAAACATTCACATCTCAGCAGGTGAACGCAAGGATTATTGTAGTCCTTGTAAACACTTGGATTTGAACTTCGTATTCCACACTGCTAAATGATATTCTCATTTTAAACTTCAAACAAAACACCCATGTGTAGCATGAAAGACCCGTTTCTGTTTTTAGCGATCTCACCCCTGGGAGATTGCATTTGTAAAAAAATAAAAAATAAATAAAAGTACAAGTGCATTTCATGACAAAGTTTGAAAAGTTGGAGTGGTGCAATTCTCAAGACAGCAGTCTCGCTCAGTTGGTTGGTCAACAAATTCAAACAAATATGCAATGCTCACCATTCAGTTTGCTGCACATATTCCAGATATCCTGAGCATGAATTCTTCTGACTTTGATGATCCGTTGACTTTTCTTAGCACCATCAACAAGTGTTTAGTCACAAGAATCTGGAATTTACTCACATCTGTTCTCAATTTTATGCAATCAATGCAACATTGATTTTAAGAACAGTGTGTGATGTAGCAAGCAAGCCAGATGTGGACAGACGCATTAATCCTGTAACGCTACTGATGTAGTGCTTTTCTTCTGATGACGGTAACACCAGCGAACGTCCAACCACTGACAATATGTTTGGATCACAGCATATGGAACAAGGAAAGCACTCAGAGAGCACAGTACTTCGCCATGGCTGTTCATTCTCCCATATGGCATTGTCAGAAATGCAGCATTTTCTACTCCGCCAAGGAGTGCGGTGGAGTTATGTGACGATCCGCTGATATTTGTCTGTTTATTTTAGCACAACATTACTCACAATCAGATTTGGATTAAATTTTCAGGCAAGGTCAGAAATGACACAAGGACCACCTTTTTAGATTTTGGCAGTGATGCGGCTCATAGTCTGGATCTATGGATTTGTTAAAGATTTCCGTATCGTTGCAAGATAGTGGCACGGCATCCCTGTAACTATGACAACAAGTGAATGCTACGTCAGCTGCCAACCATTTCTGACCTTCCTTGAAAATTCCATCCAAATCCGTTAGTCCGCTTTTGACTAATGCTGCTAACAGAGAGACAAACAGACAAACTAACACTGACTGTCACACAACTAACAAACCAGTTGACCAGGAGACAACCATCCCAGCAGAGAACACAGTCACTTTTACACTACAGATAATTCCTTCACCATGGGTAAGACAGGCATGAGACTTACTCTTTTGATATACAGCAACCCGACATGGTTCTTCTGTAAAAAAAAATTATTGGTGGATTAAATAAAATATCTATGCTATTACAGCTAATTACATAAATATGAGCATAACAAGCCATGACAGCACCATAGTGTGTGTTTATTTCTGTATCGTCAGAATTAATTTAGTCATAATTTAAATACAGACATGCTCATGATAAACCCCGGTGACTGTACAAATGAATAATTAAGGGAATATTGGACCTTGTCAGATGCTTACTGGAATCACTCATTCCCCACTCTAACTCACTAATGTTGGTGAAACAACAATGACACAGTTTCAACACATTATGAGAATGACTTTACAAAAGGCTGAATGAGGAAATGCCAAAAAACATCACACTAAAAACATATCCCACGGAGTTATTTAATCAAATGCTAAATCATTAGATTGATTCATTGGTAAATTACTGGGGTCTTAAAAGTGGCTGCAACAATGACTGCCTTCAGCACTGTTAACATGGTTTGAAGTAAAAACCTTCATCAAATCAATCTAATGTTTGAAACCAACCAATCCCTAATACCGATTTTGCAACTTTTACTGGTCAAAGGTGGTACAGCAAATCTTTTCCACTGGTATTTTGCACATTCAATTCCTATCACGTCTGAACTGGTATGCCCTGAAGTGTCTGAAGTCCAACACCATAAAAGCCTTTCCTGGATATGCAACACCAAATAAATGGAAGCAGATGCAACCTTAAAGGATCAGTGTACAGGAATAAGGGGCACCTATTAGCAGAAATGGAATGCAGTCAGGAGCAGGTGATCGTGGAGTGGGCCCTCTTGAGTGGAGTCCACATGTTATACCTCCATGTTTCTACAGCAGCTCAAAACAGGCACCACCAACACTGGGTATGTTCCAATACCCATATGACTTGTACTATTTAGTATACCAGAAAATAAAAGACAGCATGTCAAATGGAATATGGCAAACATACCAAAAAATCCCAGGACATCAAACCACATTTTGCAGCACGAAAGTCTACATGCTTTTCTGGCCATTCTGACCCTCAATCCCCTGCCTGGTGGGAGATATGTCACTTACGTCACAGTGTCTTGCGAGGGGATGAACAAGCTCGAGCTGCCAAGAACGAACAGACAGTTGACAGCTCATTTTGTGCTACAGACTGCAACAGATAATGCAAGCAAGGCGATCAAAGCTTAAGGCACAAAATTATGACGAAGTAGTACGTCCCAATTATCTGCATACTGCATGCAAGAGTAAGAACTGAGTAAGGACAGCTACACTACATACTGTATATCTACATGCTTAGAAATGGAGGGTTTGCTTCTAACCTGCAACCTCGTCTAGATGTTACTAAATTCTGCACAGTGGTCTTTTAAATAGTGTTACAAACTCTGAGTACATTGTGGCAAAGTTTAGCTTGTCTTTTGCAGCGCTGGCAGTGACTCACTGTTACATGTTTTCCCCTTGAGGCTTACTCAAGCATCACTTGCTGCTAAAACTGTTTGGTAGCACAAACCTGGATAGTTAAGTTGACTCAAGCTGCTGCTGATACCAGCTGTTGTGCTATGTATGTGCTGAACTGCAGCCCATAAGATGGTGAATACTGAGCAGATCAGATGGTTTGCTGCTCCATATCAGTAGCTGGTTTGATTACTTTTGGTGTTTGGCTGATAGTTTTTTGCTTTTTGATTCAAATACTTACGCTGCTGTCATGATACAGCATGCACAGAAGCTGTATCATGTATGTCCTGCAGTCTGAGCTCAAAACTTTAAGACATTTAAGAGCTCAGTATACCAAGAACGCACCAAGGTAGACCAAGGGAACATAGTACCTCAACCTCCTAGCACCATTTGTGGCTTTACTGGCTCTAAAGGAATCTAATGTAGATTACTGTTTTGCTGAACAACATTAAAACCACCTGTCTAATATTGTATAAGTCACTTGTGCCCCCAAAACTGCCTCTGACATGGGATCTCTGGGTGTTTCCTGTTGAGACTGGCTCCAAGACTCTAGCAGCAATTTCTTTGGGTGCTATTAAGTGTGGGTCTTTGCGGATCGGATTTCTTACAGTGCATCCTGCTGATTGGATTAAGGTCTGCAGAGTTCGGAGGCAGCATCAACACCTTGGACGCCCACAAGCAGTTCCAGAGCAGTGTATTAGTGCTTACCGGCCTGCTGCGTGAGGTAGCTAGCATTGATTGTAGCCATTGGGGGTGTGTGCAGCAGTGTTTAGGTGGACGGTACATTTCGAAGTAACATCCACATGAATGACAGGGCTCAAGGTTTACTTAGCATCACATCGCACTGTAACGAGATTATCAATGCTAAATACTTCATATATCAGCTTTAATGTTGTGTATGTTATGAATATGCAGGCCTAATTAGCAGTTTATTAGACCTACAGAAACCTATACAGTCTAGTATAGCTCCAAGTTAATAGTTTATGTTGAAATCACTTTAAGGCTGTGAGCTCAGGCCTGTATTCTGTTGCATTGTTGCATTACAGAATATTGCAATACTCTCGAGAGTCTATGCACATAATGAAAAGGATTCTGACTGTATGTGTAAACGAATGCGGTCTACCTGACAGATTAAACATTGTGAAGACAGACATTTTTTGCAGTGCACAACTATGTTTTTTCCCCTCTCTGGGTATCTGTGTTTGTGCTTTCTGATGATTCCCTTGTGTGTAATGTAACAGGTGGGTGGATGGACAAAACAAAAGATCAAATCAATAGTTTCAGCCACTGCTTAATTGCACATTGGGAGCCAAAGGTTTTTTATTACTAGACCTGGTCAAACTTTTAATATACCCTGGGCCTCTGGAGTATGGTGTTCCCGCACACCGTGCATTGTCTCAGAAACAAAGGCTTTCTCTCAAGTTTTTATACAGCCTGTCTTCCAGTCAACCCTAGCAACTCGCAGTTTGCAGCAGAACAGTTTACAAACAGCAGAGAATGTAATGAAGTCACAGTATCTGAATTAAGCCGCTTATGAGATTAGAGTATTCAACCCACCTTCTCTGGTGTGGAAATTATTAGAAAACAAAAGGTTTACCATGCGAGGAGATTTAAACTGAACTGGAGATTTTCCTCCTCACTTCAAACGTAATGCCATTGAAATGTGTGTGCTGCAAATTAGTAATGCAGTCTCACTTTTAATCAAATGTGGGACTTGGGGAAAAGGAGTGCACCTCCAAAAATATTCCAGGTTGAGTCTTCCCCCCCGTAAGCCTGACGCTTTCATGTTATGGTTATATGCGATTTTGAGCCTTGGATAATCTGACAAAAACAATCAATAAAGAGAATATCATTTTAAGGTGTTTAGGATACGTAGCGAAACAAGCTCAATTTAAAATGAAGCACTAGAATGGAATGTGCTCCAAATATGACACAAATTATCCACGATCTACGATCAAAGATTACACCCAGTGAATATCTCATACAACTCGTATAGCTGTAACAGTGAGAAAGCGTGACCCATCAATTTTATTAATCAGGCTTCGGCTGACATATTAATATATTCTCATTAGCTTCACAAATCATTCAAAGGTGATGTACCTGTGCCTGATAAAGTGCATTTATGTTGTTATAAGCTGCTTGTTCCCTCAGACAGATATGTATTCAGAGTGTTACATGTCTGAAGAGCAATATGTAAATAATGCATGAGTGTACAGCATGGGCAGTGGAACGTGTGATCAACCGTGCAGCATCTCAAAAATCCGTGTCTTGGGATTTTTGTACCCTGCAAAACACTCAAACTACAACAATAGTGTCACAAATAAAATTCATTCCTGCAGTTTCAGTCCTGAGAACAACACTAATAAGATTCTACAGCTACGCTAGCAAATGTCAGGGTTTTTTCCTCCGGAGAGAAGATTCTGGCAACCCACCCCAAAGAGGTGTTACCCAGGGCCAAAATGATAAGAAATGAGAATAAAATAAATATACATACACCACTGTTCAAAAGTTTGCGGTCACCCAGGCAATTTCATGCTTTCCATGGAAACTAACACTTTTATTCATGAGCTAACATAACTGTACAAGAGTTTTCTAATCATCAGTTAGTCTTTCAACACCTTTAGCTAACACAATGTAGCATTAGCACACAGGAGTGATGGTTGCTGGAAATGTGCCTCTGTACTCCTATGTAGATATTCCATTAAAAATCAGCTGTTTCCAGTTAGAAGAGTCATTTACCACATTAACGATGTCTCGACTGGATTTCTGATTAATTTAATGTTATCTTCATTGGGGAAAAATGCATTTCTTTCAAAAATTAGGACATTTTGAAGTGGCCCCAAACTTATGAATGGTAGTTTATATATTGTCTAATTCTGATTTGACATAATTGATATTTTGGTTGCTCATACAGGGAGAAATGACCGAAAAATTTATCAATTTCTGTCACATAAGGTAACACAGACACAAAATGATTGTTTGCTGTTCACCAAAGGCACATTTTGAGTCATAAAAAACTCTGTGCACAGCCTGCTTTGAGCAAAATGCTAACGCCAAGTCGATGTTTAGAAGGTCGGTTGTTGACCATTTTCACTGAGTGTGTCGGCCTGTTAAAATTTGCCAGTTAAGAGCTGGGTAATTAAAAATGTTGACCTGATGATGGCGTGACAGGAAAAGTGAAGAGATCATTAAAGTGTCTATAATTTATCTTGAGGGTACATTTCTGTACGTATTTAATTGGAAATCCATCTGGTAGTTGCTGTTTCACTTAAAACCACAAATATGAACCTCACGGTGGCGCTAGAAGACAAAAGAAAAAAAGTGTGCCCATTTATGCCATTAGAATTCATCCTCAGGGGACTGTGAATGTCTGTCCCAGCTTTCTACCAACCTATCCAGCAGGCATTGATACATTTCACTGTTTAAGTAAACATTTTTTGACCTGCTGGTGCTAGATGAAAGGTCTGCCGCCACAGGCATTAGAATTCATCTTCTGGGCAGAGGATCACAAACATCTGTAGGCTTTATCCACTGGGGGCCACCAATGTCTGTACCAAATTTCATGGCAATCCATCCAGAGTTTATTGAGGCTGTTCATTTTTGGCCAGCACCAGTGCAAAGAGGGAATTTCTTGTAAAAACAGCACGCAGCCACGGCTCTCTGCTGCCAAAGGTACAGGCTGCTGGTGGTGCAGAAAAGTAATCCAACAGTAATAGAGGTCACAGAAGAAGATGCACACGATATTCTGCATTTAAATTAACAACAACTTGACCCAAGTCTAAGATATTCATTTATGAATATTATTGATTATTTAACAGGGTCCCCATTAATTATTAGAGAGGAATTACCATTTATCATCTCCAAAATTTTCTAATATTATCTACTTCCATTCTCAAAGCCAGAGACTCTGTTCTAACTTTAAATTGCTGGATTAACTACTGTTTGCCTTTCTGAAGCTCATCATAAATTAGACACACCAACAGGCAGCAGCATTTCTCTGTTAAGCAGTCATCAAATCCATCAAACTGATATCCTGCCTCTGCTAAGGTGTGGTGTGGCTTCTGGCTTGACCGAAAACAATCTACAGTTCAAAAGTAAGGAGTATGTTACAAAATTGTTACAAAGAGCCCATATTATGCTCATTTACAGGTTTATTATTTTATTCCGATGGTCTACTAGAAAATGTTCACATGCTTTAATGTTCAAAAAACACATCTGTCTCATATTTAACACTGCACCAGCACTTTTTCACACCCTTGCTCTGAAACACTTCAGTCTGCTCTGATTGGGAAGCTGGCCCAGCAGATGCAAAGTAAAGTTGTTCAGCATCACAACACCAGACCACTGAATATAGGCAGAGTTGTAGCCACAGCAGAACCAGCTCGAGTGAGGACATAATGACCTGAATCCTGGCAGCTGGTCTCACTGCTCATTCTTTGCTTGAGGATGCGCCAAACTTGCCACTAGGTCGGTGTGAAGCAAGTGTGTTACATGGTGATGAAGGCAGTAACAGAAGATAGTGTTTCAGGGAGGACAGGAGTAGTGTTTTCTGTGATCAAAAAGATTTGGATTGGAATAAAGCGAGAATCAATTTCAAATCAAAATCATGATTTATTTTTTTTTATTTTATTTTAAACTGTTATGGCAATGGTTGTAAATTCATGCTGTCCTCTATCTGTGACACTGACACTGTCTCAAATGCTAATGCTCCATCACATGTTCTTATTGCATTTATCTATCACTGAATGGAAACATCAATTTAGAAAATGATGTTAGGATACCGAATCGCGTGACCGAAATATGTAGCGGGTGGCGGGAATTGATGGGACTCAAAAACACCCCTACAATTTAATCAAGTGTTCCTTGTAACATTTTCAGCGGATAATGGTACGTATTCACTGGATGCATTTTTCCCCGCACATAAACACGCCACATCTGAATAGCGCATGCTTGGCAGGCGATCACTAGCGGGCCACGACATGGTCACACGACACCGCTTTCAGCTTCAGTTTGGTAGATGCGTCAGACCAGCATGGCGCCTCGGTCGCAAACCTTCTCTTCTATTGTGAAAACGGTTCAGCGAAAAGTGATTCTGAAAGCTTTTGAGGAGAGAAATAAGCTATGCAGTTGCTAAATCTGTACTTGTTTTAGTTGAATGATGGCTAATTTAGACGTTTGACGAAGGTGTCGCGATATGTCGGACCTCCACAGGCAGCACCGAATTTGCATCAAGTACAAGTCTAGTCTATCTTATGCAAATGAGCTCTGGGGAGACATACCAGATCACAGCTCGAAAGGCACCGCAGCTGAACCAACATGAAACGTGGTATGTTTCACATAGCCAATGAATGGGATGCAGGAAATTGACGGATCTATTGGACACATACCATAAGTCCCGATAAGTCCGCAACGGTTGATTTGTAGTAGAACCCTAATCATGCGATTGCAAACTTGTAGTCATAGTTACAGTGGCGTCGTGCAGCTAGCTCGCAATGAGACAGAAATCCAGACTATAATCCGTGCCAAAATCTAATCAATTGGTCCTTGTGTCATTTTTGACCTTGCCTGAAAACTTCACCTAAATCCGTTAATCTGTTTTTGAGTAATATTGCTAACAGACAGACAGACACCAATCATCACATCACTCCACTGCATTCGTGGGTGGAATAATAATCCATAACACACTAAAGGGGGGATAAAACAACCCAAAGCGTATAACCTAGGCTCTTCAAAGAACACAAACAAACAATAAAACTTTTACACTCTCCATCATGGAGGTCTCTGTACCTGGACCTGCTTTAAAAATGCAATATGTGTCATTATCTAAGAATGCCTAGCATTATACATTCACACAAAAGACTGGGTATGGTATTATGATTGTGGGATTTATTACCCTTCATTGTTACTCTGTCCAATTTGGTGGAGTTGCAGTAGAGAATTATTTTTTTAACAGGTTCAAAAACATCAGTCTATATCAACTCATTGTTCTAAGGTTGCTATTTATTCCCAAATTTACAATTTTTAAACATAAATGTATTTGCTTTTGCTGGAGCATTTCTAATCTTGCTCTGGCTTGATAAGGAGAAAACTCTCCCAAAGTACTTCTTATCCATAGAGCCCAAGGTTACTCAATTTGGCCTTAGCGCTTTGCAGTTGTTACTGACTAAATATGAGGATGTTTTGTTTTGTTTTTCCAGGTGGAAATTTCAAAAAATGAAACAAAATAGAAGTTAACACAGCAGACAGTCTCCCCCTCAAAGGAGCCGTGCAGTGATTGGAGGATAGCACACACTATTAATACGTTATGGGTATTTTGTGCAAAGGGAAAGTAAAAATATTGCTTTCCCCTTCAGCTTTTCAAACTGAAACAAGCTCACTTATAACTGCTCTCATCTAGCCCACGCACGCTCCCTCTCAAGAAACAGACCCTTTCATTTAAAAAACAGAACAACTATTGTTGCTCCATATCTACTCACTTTACATAACTCCAGTTTGCTGTTTGATTTGGAAGTGTTTCATGTCTACTGCTTCCTGGGTACTGTTAGCTTCAGAGGTGCTCACTGTCCAGCCTCTCTCCCCTTCGGCAAACAGATGTGTGGGCAAGGCACAAACAAGCTCCCGAAGCTTTGCTTGGTCCATAAATAACCTGTTTGTCTTAATCCATCAAGTTTGTGGATGTAGAAACCAGTACCTTTGTAGCACGGAGAGGGCTGAGTATTAGGTGGACGCCTGCAGTATCATGATGTATAAGCTTGTTCTTTGCACAGGGGTCTGGTCCACTACTAGGCTATTATGCCAGGCTACTGCCACCAATCCATCACGCTTAAGCCCTCTACAGCCTATTTCACTTGGCAGCGAGCCACCGTCACCCCCTGTTCACCTATTTCCATACTCAAATCTATGGATGTGACTTATTCATAAGGAGGAAGTGTTTGGAGAAATAGTTAGAAGCTCAAAGGGATTTTAACTCGACTGTAGGAGAAGCTTCATCCTGCATTCATATTGGCAGGCAAAGGTATCTGCCGTGAGGGGAAAAGTACTCAGATCCTTCACTTAAATAAAAGTAGCAATACAGCAATGTAAAAAATGACCCACTACAAGTAGCAGACCCACATTTAAAAGTAAGAATAACAGTATTATTCGAAAAAATGTACTTGTTAGGAGTGAAATTAGCCTTCTGTGACTGATACGTTATTAGATTCCTAATCTGATGCATCAAGGCGCAAATTAGCATTTTTATTGTTGTATATAAGTCGATAATGTGAACCCTGTCGCCCTAAAGTAGGTACTTAAATGAAGCTATCGGAGTGGTACTGGAGGAGAAATTTCTTTATGAAACTGCCGACAATTAGGATGATTAAAATGTACGGAGCCCCAAGACAAATTCTTTTTGTAAGCAGCACAAACCAAGATTGCAAAAGTTTGGGATCACTTCGAAACGTCCTTATTTTTGGAAGAAAAGCATTTTTTTTCCAATGAAGACAATTATAAATGGATGAGAAATACAGTCTAGACATTGTTAATGTGGTAAATGACTCAAGGAAATCATGAAATTGTCCCACAAACTTTGACCAGTAGTGTAACAATCACAATCATAGATTATAAGCTTATGCATTTATTTGTATGAAAAATATTATTCAGAAGAGTAACTGTCGTTGTCAAATAAATTTAGTGTAGCAAAAACTTCTGGAATTGATTGGATTTAAATGCAATAGAAAAAGTCAGGTAGAAAGCACATGGAAAAGGTGCTTTAAGTTCAGACCTTTAAAATTCCAGTGTACTAACACATACAACATGGAATTGACTGACTGGTATTTATGACCGAATGCAGCTCAAAGAGTGTCTGCAGCCCCATAATTCTGTGCCTTCTAGCATTTAAACCTATTCAAGGTAACAACATGTTGCCACATTCTACCAATGAACATCTATGTAGGACCACTATGTATCACAAACTTCCTCCTGTATAAGTAATTAATTATTACATTATCGTTTTAAAGCACTGAGACGGAGACACTAGAGGATTGCATTGAGATTGGGTTTTCTGCAGTTCCCACAGGAATCAATGGAAATCTCTCGGGAGCTGGCAGTTTTCACTTCGCTGCAGGTGGTCAGAAACTAAACTGTGGAGCCAGGGATTTAGCGCTAACCAGAAGAACACAAAAAGCAAAGTGAGGCAAGTCTGACATGTGGACAATTTTCCTGGTTGTTACTGGCAAAGACGAAAAATAGCTGGACTTTGTTGGGTTCAAATCTGGCACCTCTGGGTTAAAGCAACATACCGGCTCCGTTTTCTCTCCTGCACATATTAAAGACCCCCTCTGGCGAAAATCAAGTTGGTTTTTTGTCAACATGTCCACAAGGTGTTTTTTTTTATGTGCTGGAAAACACACAATGAGTGAAATAAGCATCGCAAGGCAAAGTGGTGTGCTCGAAGTAGGGAGGGGTAGACTTCTAAGATCTGTGCATTCTAGAGGAAGCAACAGGGTAGAGTTATATCTCAGCCAGTTGAAGGTAGAAAGACATTTATTTCATGGAAAAACTTCTAAATGTGTAAGTTTGATACAAAGAGATGATGTTTAAGGGGTTCCATCAATGAAAAGAAAAGGACTTTTAAAAATATACGATAGAGAAATGCAATAAATCAATAATCAGTGCCTTAGAAAAATAATTTCTACGACTAGAATTGTAAATATGATGCTATGAAGGCAAGGCAAGGCAAATTTATATATATAGCACAATTCATACATGAGGCAATTCAAGGTGCTTTACAGTGGCAAATAAATATAGAGTAATGTACAAAAAAAAATATAAAGACGATTTAAAAGTAGACATGAAGATCAAGCATAAAAATCGTAGAATCAAAACACAAAAATGCATTAAAAGTCAAGATTATAAAGATGATTTAAAAGTAGAAAAGTGAATTAAAAGTCAAGAAAACAGATTGAGCATCTAAGAAAAAGCTGCAATAAACAATACGGTTTTCAGGCCGACAGTTTGAAAAGACTTCAGGTGTTCAGGAAGTTTGTTCCACAGGTGAGGAGCATGACAGCTGAATGCTGCTTCGCAATTTTTGGTTCTTCTTCTGGGAACACACAGTAAACCCTGTAGATCCCTGATGACTTGAGGGCTCTAGGTGCTTCATATGGAGCTAATAAATCAAGGATTTTGTATTTTGGTCCAAGACCATTCAGTGCTTTGTAGACCAGGAGTAAGATTTTGAACCTTTGACTAACAGGAAGTCAGTGTGGTGATCTGAGGACCCGTGCACTGTGGTCCAGTTTCCTGGTGTTAGCTAGGACTCCAAGTCCCATCACCCGCCACCCGCTACATAGTTAGGTTACACGATTCGGTATCCCTACATAACGTGCACATGCATAACACGTCTGTTCTCTGCGCAATGTCATTTTGTTTGTGGGTACGTCTATAGTGTCGTGACTTGTGCCACAAAGTTTTTCAAGATTTCAGCCGTCAGAAATGATCCAACGACTGAGCAGCCTTGGTGGAGTACTGCGCTCTGAGTGCTTTTCTTGTTAATACTGCACTGCTAAATAACCTGTTTCCCCTCACAGGATGGGGGAAAGTAGCCACATTACTGGATCTCTATATTGTGTGGGCAAATTAGTCAGAATGTTTGCAAGAAAACAGTCCTACTCAAGGCTCTACCAGATGGTATTTCAACTAAATATGCCGCAGAAAAAGGCACATCTGGCTCAGCACCCCAAGGTGTGTTTTTGTGGCAACTTTGGTTACAGAGACACAAGATAAAACAGATGACACGCTGCCTTCGTCCAAAAGTGTCCCTTCAGCAGTCATTTTACACTCTGAGCAGAAGTGTTATTTTTCCACTTTCTAATTATATCCTTTTATCAGGCCACCCTGTGATTGGTTTTAGGTGATAAGCGGGGAGTCAGAATGAAAAAACAAGCAATCGTAATGTTGAGAATTAGAAGGAGAAAACTGCTTTTTTGTTATCTCACCGGGGAGTAAAATGGAAAGTCGAAGTCGATTTTAAATTGTTACGTGAGCAAGGTGACAGACTTTGTCTTCCAGGAACTTGCGTTTATTTTATTAATCACTGCAAATATTTTCCGTGCAAAGGATTTTTTTTTCCTCTTTCTGTGTGGAACTTTGTTGAAACCGAGATTTCTACTTTTTAAAAAACTCCGCTGTGAAGTTTGCTCACTTTTCATGGCAATCACCTCGCTGATTATCCCACTGAAAGATCAAGACGAGCAGGTTTGCGAGGGGTGTCTCCGGGTTAGCAACCACTCCCACGGGGGCACATTTCGGCATAGCTGCTCTTTTTGTGAAAATTTAGTAGGACTAGGTGGGAGGATGTGAGCACAGGTGTATTATTCAAGCGAATCCCTTTCACTTAGACATCACTTTGGGTCACATTAGCATTGCTAATATGTGAAGGTTTAAAGGGATGCTGCAAGTCTTTAATGATTCAAAGGTAAACTGTTGAAAAGCACGTATGAGAAAGATGTCTACTTTCTCTGGTTCAACTGTGGGTAAAACAGTTTCCTTCTGACTGTATTCTGTATGACGCATTTGTCATTCATCACTGAATATAGTGCATGAATAAAGCAGGATGGTACTAATTATAAAGCATGTCGCATGCAGTTTAATCTCGGTAAATACTATGCTGGGAAGAGAGAGATATAAATACTAAGAGAGAGAGGTGGCTCTCAGAGACCTGCCGAAACTCTGAAGCCCTCGTAGTCTTATTTGTTTTTGAATCTCCTCAAAAAGAAACTCCAGATGCTCAGTCTGAGAACAGAATGAAACTAAAAACAGCAGACGCTTGTTTTTTTGTTGTTTTTTTCCCTCCTGCTCTGAAATAGTTGCAAATGGCTTTTTGGTGCCAAGGCACATTGTTAGAATGCTGATGGATGCCAACTGCTTTGGAAATTGGCTAGGAAATGGCTAAGACAAACATCTAAAGCCGTGTCTGTAACGGGCCTGTTTGTATATCAAAGATGTACCATCTAAGTATAATGAGAACGAAATAGATATTAAAATTTAATCCCTCAACATGTATTCATACAGGTTTGTTGCTGCATGGCTGCTCTCCACTTTGTACTGCTTTACCTTGTTATCCAGTGTGCAGATTCAGAACCTAGCAGAGTGTGGAGAGACACACTGCCTGCAGGTTTCCTATATAAAATCCAATAAATTTGCTTTTTCAGACATTATATATGGTCTCACGGGGTGTTCGTCTTGGTCCTCCTGCATTCCATAACCGTATCAAATTGCAAATATCTTTTAAATCCAACTGCCGATACACAAACAAGCCGTTCTCAACTGAGCAGCTTTAGTTAGTTCTGCGTATTGCCAGTTATTGATCAGGAAGAGCATATTTTTGATCCAGATCCTATTTCCAGTTTTGTTTTCCATCATGTCACTTGGCTCTGACCAAAATCTTTTGCTTTAATATGTAAACTCTGTGTTCTTCTTGCTTGATGTGGCTGTTCTGTCAATGCTCTGATCACAGTCTTTTTTTTTTTTCAACATGCAGCAAACACATGCAAGTCTGTATTGCCTTTCAGCGAAGCACCAAAGCCACTGCTGTAGGTCTTTTAGTCAAGTGACAAAACAAGCTGTTCGTGTCAATAGACTTGAATGTCATGCAAAACAGTCGAGAACATATTGAATTCACAGAATGTGTTGTTGTTCTGAGTGAATATTTTGGCTGCTTCTCTTGGACCGTTCATTGTCCATGTGTTGGAAGGTTATAAAGGAAAAGGTTTGTTCCAAAGCTACTGAAGGAAATGTAAAAACAAAAAAACAAAAGTCTTATTTGTCATATTTTTGTTTTGCCCTTTATCATGTGAAAGTTTGTGGCAGTGAAACAATAATAAATAGTACCTTTAATCCTTTTTGTATAATTGCTACTACTCAGGGAAATGCCTACAGGGCCGAAGAATGATACTTGTAATTATATAATTACATAATTATATGGCCTACTGCAAATATTATTAAGGATTTCTGCCTTGAAGCTGCTCACAGGAACCATGCCCTTGTAATTTTATGGGGAACTTGTGGAAAATCCAATCTGTGGATTAAATTACATCTTAACTGACAGAAAACATGCATTCTTATTAAAATAAGATGGAAGAAGTGGCTGTATTAGGTTAATTAAAAATATGTGACAGGACTAAATTGGCTTATGAAATATTCATGACTGATACGTGTAATTACATTATTGTGCTAATTATTCTACAACTTTTTGCTTTTTACTCTTCACTCTGTTTGTTTACGCTGTGCATGTATGCCCCACGTCATTCATATTATTATTTGATCGTTTTTAATACATAGATTATTCTCGAAGAGTTTTTGATGCTTACGCTGTGGAGTACACGGTGTTTGCTTTACTGACAAAATTAAATTTTGCATGTGTGATTTCAGTCGCATGCAGAATGAAAACAGAACTGGAAAACAGGAGCCTGTTTAATAACCATTCTATTGAAAACACTTATTGCAAACCAAATAACATCTCGCTGGCATGATGTCCTTTTGTTTGGATGATTCACAGTAGTTTAAAACCTTGCTCACTCAGAAATTTCTCTCTTTTTGCGGCGATAAAGTCAGCAGGTTATATTCTGAATACCAACCAGCTGGACCTGTCTGCTTTCCAATCACTGCAGCAGATTATGTTTCACAATTTGGAAATGAATATTCGCATAGACCTTCACCTTCAATATTTACTCTATCCAGTGTGGTATTATGTATGAGCAAGTAAAATGGATGTGATATATTACATTATGACACTTGGGAGTGGCACAGAATACTTATGTGACGATCAGCGTACGTTTGTCTGCCTGTGCACAACATTACTCAGAAATGAATTTGGACGAAATTTTGAGGGAATATCAGAAATGACACAAGGGCCAAGTGATTCGATTTTGGCAGTGATGCAGCTTATAGTCTGGATCACAGATTTGTTAAAGATTTCTGTATCATTGTGAGATAGTGGCATGACGTCACTGTAACTATGACAACAAGTTAACACTACGTCAGCTGCCTGCTGACGATCACATGATTGCGATCCTACTACAAATGGACTGCTGCGGACTTATCAGTTTCGAAAACAAATGAGCAGCCTTGGTGGAGTACTGCGCTCTCTCAGTGCTCTTCTTGTTATGCATGTGATGGGAATGAGAAGAAGATTTTAGAACAGTGAAAGTAAATGGCACTTATGTAAAATTAGAAACATGTTTATTCAAAATATATCTAAAAAGCAAGTTATCTTAGTAAATAAATTACCTAAATGACATATGTTTGAGAGAAACAAACAGAAAGAATCTTTGGAATTTCAATTTTCGCACAGTCTTTGAACTACTCATCTATGACATGTCATTCTGTTGGGAGATTTTACGAAATTTAACCTTAAAATTGTGATATTTAATCAAAGACTCTCTGCTTTGCCTCATTTACACAAAATACACTGTTTTAACCAGGTTCTGTCAAAAAACAACTAAAATTCTGCACTCTTTGAAACCAAGAAGCTACTCAGCAACTGCAACTAATAAGCACATGACAAAACATTTTGGCAGGATGAAAACAAATTTAAAATGAAAGTTGTACTGGAACTAAAAGTACTTATAACCCATAAAAAGTAAATGTTTTTGATTTTATTTTTGTCTCACTGATATGCATTATTGTAGAAGTAAGTGGTGAAGGTAGAGCTAAATTTAAACAACTTATACTATGAGTACTGGAAAAGTTTTCACTCTATAGCAAGTAAGTATAATACATTCTCTATTCCACTACACCACTAAAACTTTGGAACACTTTGGACCTTCTCCAAAGAGGAAACTATCCCTGTCCAGGATGTGCAGAGTTGCAAGTGTTAAAATATGACATCCCAAGAAAGAACCCAAGGACAGACGCTGTCTCTTGTATTCACTTTTTGAAAGTCCTCACAAAATCACAGTGTTTTAAACAACAGCCACGATTGTTTAGCTTTATAATGGAACAAAGCTTGACAAATCAAGCCAGCCTTCACCAGTGTGTAGCTATTGTAAACACTGATGTTGCACATTGAAAGGTACCGCAAATAGTGATCAGTCGTAGCATTTAATTGGCAAAAGCAAATTTTCCAAGTGAAGTGTGGATATTGTGTATTTTCCATGAATACTTATGTTTAGTTTCTCCTCCACTTAGACATGAAAGCCCGCTTTCAACCAATGCATCTGCACAACAAACGCAACATGAATCCCTCAAGGAAAGCCGCGTGACTTTCACTCATCACTCGTCTATTGTAAAAAATAAAAATGGAGCTCTTCTCCAACATAATGGTCTGTGTTAGTAAAACAGCTCCTATGTGCATAACAAAAGGCCTTTTGAAAGACCATACAACAAGTCTGTTCTGCATTTATTTCTAAAAGACACGCACAGTGAATGTTTGGAACATTCTACTCAGAATATAACTGAGGGAAAATGAGGGCTATTACAGTAGCATGTAAGAAAAATAAAGACTAGTGTGAATGCCCAAGGACAGGTTATTGTGTCCCTGCTATCTAGTAGATTGATAGCTGTAAAATCCTGGATCTGTTTACCGCAGAATCATCAAGGGACCTCGTTTACACAAACAAATCTGAAAACAGCATCTGAGAATATACTAATGGCTCATGCTTGCGAGGCCCACACAGGTCAAATCGATGGGATGCTTTTGGCTTTGAACATTCTTGTAATGTATTGCCAAGGGTTTTCCCATGTCGCCCAATTTACAAGTTGGGAGATTTGTATACGCCAATAACGCAGATCTCAAACTTTTGATTTTCTTGCCCTTGCTCATACTAAAATGCGCCTCAGAAGAACATTAGGAAATAAAGCTTCAGAACACATGTTTTCATGTGAGGCTTGCTCAACTGTCATGCGCATATTTTGGGATCTTCTATTGGCAAATCCACTGCATTTACTCTAAAATGTGAAACCCTGGACTGACAACCACCTACATCTTTTCTCTCTCCGCTCTCCTCTCACCCCAACTGGTCGAGGCAGACAGCCGCCCACAATGAGCTTCAGTTGTTCTCTCGGAGGTTTCTTACTTTACCCCTACGGTCTGCAAATGTTTGCTCAAGGGGAAATCGTTGGGTTTTTCTTGATATGTCACATTTTATAAGTTATTTTTGAAAGGGGCTATATAAATACGTAGTGCACAATCTGTTGTATTAAGAACTAAGAGCTGGAGAACATTTAAACAGAGCTCTTTGGAGGTGTAAATGGTTTTCTTTGTATGTATTTGGAAACAGCAGCGTTTTCCCCTTTTCACTCAGAATTCCACTGAGATAAAGAGCAAAAAAATAATATATTATGGCAAGAACCAATCCGCTATGTAAAGAGAAATGACAGTCCATCATTACTTTAAGAAGTGAAGGTCAGTCAGTCCGGAAAATTGCAAAAACTTTGAATGTATCCCCAAGTGCAGTCGCAAAAACCATCAAGCATTACGACAAAACTGGCTCACAAGAGGACCGCCCAGGAAAGGAAGTCCAAGAGTCACCTCTGCTGCTGAGGATAAGTTCGTTCAAGTCACCAGCCTCAGAAATGGCAAGTTAACAGCACCTCAGATTAGAGTCCAGATAAATGCTACACAGAGTTCTAGTAGCAGACACATCTCTACATCAACTGTTCAGAGGAGACTGCGTCAATCATCAGGTCTTTTGGCCACGGTGACAAAGTTGGTTAAAAGTTTAAAGAAATGGGCAGTGTCATGGACAAACCCGAATCTGGACAACCACATGCATCAGCCAAAACTAAAGATCTTCCGATATGCCCATGATTCACGCCCACTGAGAAGTACCAGTTCAACTCTTTCTTCTTTCACCAAAGCCAGATTTACTCTGTGGAGACAAAAAGTTATAGTGAATGAGATTTCCGATGTGTCCAGACTTTAGGGACACCCTGTATGTTGAATAAAGAAAGCAAGTTGAACCCAGATGCTACCAGAGCGACGCTGCTGCAACAGACTGAGGCAAAGGTTCCCGGTGGCTGGCCTGGACCAGGTGTCACTGGATTGCTGGGACACACCGCAAAGAGTGCATCACTTAGGTGGAGGTGATGGGAGCAGGGTTGTGGGTGTATTTTTGACCACACAGGCAGAGCGATGGAGGACAGAGGGGCACCATTATCACGGGATATGATAATAAGGGACAGACAGGAGGCATACGACCGAACTTTACATTTTTGTTACGGACTTTCATGTCGGTTTTCATCTGATGCATTAAATGAAATAAAACATTCTATCAGACAATTTTCTTACTGCTGTTAATGAAGTGTCTATGGGCGACATATACAATCATTTTTTTATTCCACTGAGGTTTTCCAGAAGTTTCATTCAAACTTGCCATCAAAATTACTTCATTAAGAAATCTGAGGTGAAAGACAGGCCACGCAATTGCGGAGTCATTTTAACACCTACAGTGGTCCTAATGATTAATTACAAGGTTTTTGTGGTGGTGGTTTTAAAAATGACTTGACTTCATTAAAAAATATTTTGAATCCACTTCAGGTGACTTTTGACCACTACGGACCAGAAAGCAAAAACAAATTTGCGCCAAGTTTATGGATCACACCACCGAACAACTGTCTACACACGACAGGTTTCATTAGACTCACTTTTAACAACCTTGAACCTGAAATTAACTTGCATTAAGGTCCCATACTGTGAACCTTTTCGGCAAATGAATGCAAGTTTCACATGTTCCCACAATGTGGGGATTGCATTTTACAATGACTGTATAACCTCTGGTGTCAGGGCTGTTATAAACTAAAATCTGTAACACAATGAGGTAGTCGACACCCTCACGAAGAAAAACACTCCGTCCGCTGTCTGTGATTGACAGGCATCATTTGACATTAAAGTATTGTCGTATTCACAGCACAGCCATTTATTTATTTATTTATTTTAACTGACGTCTAGGGTGGGTTTGTCAAACGACACTGTGGTCATAAAATCAGCAGTTTATTATAGCAAAATCGCAGATTGAGAAATAGCGAAGTGACTACAGGCGAACACGCAGCCTGTGTTTCGGTCACTATTTCATAGCTGTCTGACAACAGAAATGTGAGCAGAGATGCAAACAAATGGAAAGGGCTGACTTTAGATTGAATTGAAACACAAGCAGCAACAAAATTAACACAGTAACTCACACAGTACTTGTGTATTGGTTCAAATCTGTACCACCTCTGAATGTCCCTCAGCATTAGCTTCCACAAAGCTCTGGCCTTCAGACATATGATCAAACTTAATGGTAACATTAGCCACATTAGCTACACAACACACCAACACTAAGGATTTTCCTATTGATGTGGTGACAAAAATAAAAGTAATCCATGGTAGTGACTTATTTTATTTACCGATATGCAGGTGGCCTCTGCTGTATTACTTTCAGAAGGGGCTCTGTGTATGTCAATGTATGTCACTGATCCACTGTATGTATTAAATTACCTGAAATCTCCACATGGATGTAGACTAGATCATTGATTGTCATTGGCTTCAACATTTCAGTTGCCCAATTGGTGGCAGTCCTTATGAAAGGGTTCTTAGTCTTGTTACATTGACATCTCATGCTATCACAATTTGCTATAGTGTTGTTTTTTAGTTTTATTTTTCCCACAAATTTGGATTTTGTGACCGCATTCTGGTAGGAAGTGGGAGTAACTACACCCAGCTTCAGTCTATTCCTCTAAAAACAAATTGGTTAGATGCCTCTACCTCGGGCTGGGCGATAAATCAAATTAATTTGATTAATTCGCCTTTTTAAAACCTGACGATTTGAAAATTTGCCAAATCGTAAAATCGAGGCGAGCTTAAATATGTAACAATACAAATTCTTCTACTGCCTTTCACGACTTGTGCACTGGCGCTTGCTTCCACCTCTCATCTCCTTCCGCCAAAACACTCACACCCCCGTCATGGCAGACAGAACAGCAGACGAAGAGTTGGTCGCGAGAAAAGGGCCTCATGTTACATCGATTATATGGAAGTGGTTCGGCTTTGACAAGACTGACAGAGCAAACTGCAGTCATGTGCAAGGTTTGCAAAAGTACTGTGAAAACGAAGAGTAGCAGCACAACTAACCTCTTTCAGCACCTCCGGCAGAGGCATCCTAAAGAATGGGAAGAGTGCTCGCAGCTACGGGAGTGTGGCATGGCTAGCACTAGCCATAGCAAACAGACCGCAAAGAAACAACAAAAATTGATTAAAATCGTAAGCGTCCAAGACGACTTAAAAAAAAATAATAATCGAGATTTTATTTTTTGGCCGTATCGCCCAGCCCTACCTCTACCACATCTGTGACTTACTCAAAGTGAAAACATGAAAGAGAGCAAGTAGAAATGTGAGGAACGACACTGATCTGGCTTTTTTTTCTCCTTAACTCACTTATACTGCTGTTCGTTAGGCCTTAAATGTCTACAGGGTCATTTTGGATAACCTAATCTGCGTAAAATTACTTTCCTATGCAACTAAGGCGCTTTCTCAATTACGTTTTGAGAGAAATGTATTGTCTGACGCATTAGTAGCTTGATAACTTTGAGTTTTTTCCTAAACTTATTCAAGTCGTTTGGGGACCAAAACCTAAACACAAAGCGAGTGAAAACTGAAAGAAAACATTGAGAGAAAATGAAATTTACATCTGAAGCTAATGGTGTCTCTTTTTCATTACAGGACACGCATCCTGTCTTCTGGGTGAAAGTCTGGACTCTGGTTTATGCCTCCATCCTCCAACTTTCGCAAGTAGATTTCAGGGCTCTTTCAGACTGTTTGCCCTTCCTATGATGTCACACGTAGCAGAATACATTATTTCGAAACAAAACTACATTCACAGCTACATAGAAGATCTTCGGTTTGCGTCCTGGCCTGGGATCTTTCTGTTTAAAGTTTGCGTGTTCTCCCTGTGCCTGTGTAAATGTGAGTGTGCTTGGTTGTCTGTCTCTCTATGTGCAGCCCAGCGATAGTCTAGCGTTCGCCCTGAGTCGGCTGTGATAGGTCACAGTCCCCCTGTGACCCTACAGAGGATTAAGCAGTGTATAGATAATGGATGGATTTAAATTACATTCCCCTCAAAGCGTAGCTGAGAATACAGTTTAGTTGTTCAGGAGTGGAATTTTGAGGGGACAGGGTTGTACTGGGTCAGTAGGGAACATTTAAGCTTCCTCATGATTCTTTTAAATTTTAAATAGTGTTACATTGTTTCATATTTCTACATTGTCATATGTCATTAACCGAAGATTAGCAGTACTATGAAGAAAAAGTTTGTAGAATCAATGTATTTATTAACGAATTGTGACATCACATATCAATCAGTAGTGAAGTGAACAAACATGGCTAGCAGCTTGTCAATAGCTAACTACTAGCTAGATAAGTGTTTTTCACTGTCTGTTACCAGCAAATGAATACAATTCAAGCATCAAAATGACTTCAAAATAAATATATAGTACTCTGTAGAGTACTTACTACACATTTAAAAAAAACAATGAAAAATAACAAGATTCCTGAAAGCTTAGATTTGTAAATGATACATTTTTATGTATCAGTAATAAGTAAGTAGTTTTAAACCATTACAGCTATCAGTGTTGCCAACACCCAGCTCTTCCTGCAAGAGAAATATGGCTCGGTGATGAAATATTCATAGAAATGTTAAGGATTCAAAATAGGAAGTAATTTGATGTACTTCATTTGAAGTGTGTCTTGAATTTGTAGATGCTTTGAAGTGAGTGCTTTTTCTGTTTGTATGTGTTGAGAGAGTGACAGAGCGCACACATGCACGCATGGTACTTGAGGGTCTCTCAACAGCCCCATTCGCTCCTTGGTGTCACTCATTTCCCTGGCTCTACGAGTTTCTTTTCCCTCGTGGACCCTCGAGGATCTAAAAAACCTGTGGTTTATGTACACTTCATATCTCTGCTGCAATCGTCTGAGGGGGACCTGGACTGTTATCCCAGCAGAGAACAACACATCATTTTCTCCTGTCAAGCCTTCTGTTAGGGCTCATCACAGAGAGCAAGCACTCAGGATCCATGATATTATTAGTCTCCCAGGGAAGGTTGTTCATTCAATTTTCCCCACAACATTGCACTGTAGCAAGGTCCTTCAGAGCAGAGCGGGAAAAAAAAGAAGTGAGAAATAGGAGATAGAGCAGAAGCACAGCTTGTGTTAATCTGGTCTGTGTTGAGAGGTATTTCTAGAAAACAAGGTGATCCAATATCCACCATCTGTACAGACGATCTGTGCAAAAGGTGTGGAATGTTTTCCTCACTGCTCGCTCTTTACTCCCACATCTGACAATTTTACGGTTTTGCTTATGGGATACTCTTGCTTTTAGTGGTAGGCTCGAACCACTGCGAGATCAATGGCAATCCTCAAGTCTTCCATACAATGCCGCGACAAGGTCAGGGAGATTCTCCAGACTGATGTGCTTTACACAAACATTTGCACCTCAAAGAAAGCAGGAGACGATGCCAACAACTTCAGCAAAAAGAGACGAGATTTTTTTTCCCTCCCCCGCCCCAACATACATCCAGTCCAATCTGAGGCATCTGGAACATTCAGAAGGGGAAGGGGAAAAAAAGGTGCTTCTGCTGTATTTTCAACAGGCCTGCACAGTTCAATCCCACTCTCACTCTCAAAGCCCGAGGCTTAATCCCCTCACTGGTGAAGGCGTTTGTTTGAGGATCGCCCTTACTGCTGGCGCCCGCCTCTCCGTCCTTACCATGCCCTTCAAAGACAGACTGGCAGATCTTCAGTCAGGAATCCGCTTTAATACAAAAAAAAGAAAAGCCTTCTCTCCCAAGCCTACATATCCCCTCAATTTTTCCTGAACACTTGGAAAGTGGTTTTGTTTTGTCAAAAATCGGTAAGTGGGATCCCAGAAAGCACATATTTCACTGTATTACCCAAGGCTTAAACGTCAGCAGTCACGCAAACAAAGAGGTATATGGACTTAGTTTGTCTGCTTTATTATTATTATATATATATTTTTAAAACAAGGTGGTAATATTGTCTACAATACATTTCAAGTTGCAGCACCATGGTCATTATATTGCTATTCTACATTATGGATGGTAGTAAATAGGGCTGCCTTAATGAACATGTGGTCTTTACAATAAAATACAAGCTACTATTAAAGGTCACTGTCCAATAAGGAATGATGGCACACTGCTTTACAGTAAGAGGTTATTCATTAGGTGCAAAACTGAAATAAATAATATTGACCTTTACTTTTTATGATACAACAGCTGAGATGAGGTGAACGGAAAACTCTAAATAAATGTTCAGTCACCATCCTTTTTCTTCGGCAAAACGTAAAAATAGCTTCTGCAGATGGAGCTGAAGTTTATACAGTTTTATATACAAGGAAAGCTGATAAATCCAGCTTTGATGAATGGTAAAGGGAAAACAAGAAATCAAGGTTCTGATACACGAATATGTTTTTGGTTTTTAGACTTTTTCTCTCATTTGTTCTCATATCTGGTGAGAAATTGGATAATTTGAACATTTTAGTAAACCGGTGGAGCTGTTAAGAACTCTTATTCACCTGAAATGTGACCCTGACTGCACACTCCTTTTTGTAAGAAGTCAGGAGCCTAAAAAGTGGGCAGACATTGGTTTCATCTGAAACCATGTGTATTTTAAAAGGTTTTTCTATTATCTTACTGTGTAAAATCTTAAAAAGCCACCAAAGCTCTCAAATAAATATTGTGGAGTAGAAAGAAAAATATTTCTCTATATTATATTTTATTAATATTACTTTGAAATGTGGTGAGAACTTTACAAACTTACTGAAATGACAGTGTTAGTTAAGTTAATTATAGCCTACAATAGGTTTGAAAACACTGTATTGTCTATTGAAGCTTAAAAGTCTTTGATGGTGTTATAAAGGTCAGTCTATTTTTAACAATTCATGAGTATTTCTATTTAAATCAGAGCGAAAAGCAATGAAAATGCAAAGTTGTTGTGATATTTATTTTTTTATTGTTGCATTTGCTACTTGGTACAGTTGAGAAAATGATATACCACAGACATGCGGGGTTTCTAAAATAATGGTGTCGAGGTGTTCTATTCTTGTTTCCTCTGTCACAAGACAACCTGTCTTTTTCTTGGTCATCATCAGTGTCTTTATTACCACTGAGTGGACCAGTAAGGGCAGCTTTAAATCTCACCTAAGCTGTCCTCCAATCCCACCTGGCGGATACGATTGTTATCCTTTGAGAAATTCTCCCGATGCCTAACGAGACATTTAAGCTGCTTCTGTTGCCTTTGGAATGAAAGTAGGGGCTCAGGAAAGACGAATAATGTCCTCATTCAAATTTGACACACTTGAAGGAAAATGCTGACCATTTTCAAGTCATAAAAGTAGGAAGTGGCTGAGGGAGACACAGTCTTACAAATGATTTTCACTCCTATTCAGCAATTTCGGACCAAACGGGTATTAGACTGGAGACTTATTAGATTTTAGCCTAGCTTCTCATCATCCTGCTGAGAGAAATCCCCAATGGTCGGCAGAATCAAGGAAAATAATCTCAATCCTTGCATCATTTTTCATCACTTTCCACTGCTAAGAACAGGCATCCAATGCTATTTTTTCCAAGCCATGCTTGCGAGATAATAAACAGTCCAAATGTAAATTAATCTATCAGTATGTAGATCTCTCCTTGAGACTTATGATAATTTAAAGATAAAAATTGCAAACTGCAAACGCAGCTTTTCAAGGATACTTTTGCTTATTTAGTTGACCGCTTTTTCAAGGTGTTTAAAATAAGCAGTGAAAGCCAAGTAAACAATTTTTTTGTGTTGACAGCCCAGATAATATGAGTTTCTAATTCTTGAAAATCTGGGCTGACTCACACACATCATACACACACTATAGGGGATAGAGCAGGAGAGGAAGGAGGAGAGCTGCCAGTGATTGATCGCTGAGCTGTCGGGCAGAGCTGTGGAAGGGGGATTGGGAAAGCTCGGATTTGAGAATATGCCAATAACTCATTTCCAAAGAAATAAACATCAGTTGCATTTACAGTAAATCAGAGGCTCACCGCAAAGGAAAACATGTTAATTTTCATCTACAAATGCCTGACAACTCCTACATTGCATGAGGCAATTAAGTCATAAAATCACTATTTTCTGGCATAATAAGGGCAGGTGTGTTTCAGTGGATCACAAACCTAAAGCGTGAACGGCAATTTGATTGCATTTCCGCTGTTATGCAAATGTAATGATTGAGAAGAAGCAAGTGAATCCTGTATAATATGTGAGCCATTAAACATTAATAACAGTCTGCACTTATAAGAGTGATGTAGAGTTGACAGCTTCAGAATGTGACAATAAGGAAGGCCTCTGGGGTTTGTAATATTTATTCATATTCAAGCAGGACTCTCCTGCTGGAGGTATCAATTATTTTTTTTGTACCCAAGGGCTCTCTGCAGAACCTTGTAAATACCTGGACAACTCACCCCCAGGACAAGTAGCTGCACTCGATCTATATTCATACAGATAAGCCTGACATGGTACATGGTTTTAAGCTTTGCTTAAAAAAAAATCGTGGTTAAAATATATGTTTCTCAAAATGTTATCTTCTAGACCATTAACTATTTAGTTGGCAATAAATAATTCACTATCTCACATTAATGCTGCAGTGCAACTAAAACACATATAAATTAACTCCTGCATGATTATTTTCTTTAAAAATAGTACAATATTTAGAGAGTTCGATATGAAAATTTAATACACTTTGTTTTTACAATTAAGCTGGTTAGCTTAGCTTTAAGACTAGAAAGAGGAGGAAACGGCTAGTGTCTTTGTGCAAAGGTAGCAAAACCGAGTTTATTCAAAAAGGTGCTGTATCCAACATTAAAAGCCACTATATGTCACCAGTGGACCTGTCAAGTGGGGCCTAGTTATTTGAGATCCCAGGAGCAACCACTACCTAAATAAAAGCTTTAAGCAGACCAATGAAAAGCTGAAATGAGAAACTAGGAGTTAACCACATGATTATGCTTATGCTTGATGCAAGAATGATTTTAATAGGCCGATATATATTCTGAAAATGATGATTGCTATAGAAGAGAATGATTTAAAATGAGTTATTTGATCATGCTAAGAAAAATGATTTAAAGAAGTGATTCTGTGTATCTGAATGATCACTAAAGTAATCCCTGTTTAAGCTCTGTGTGTGTAGGGCAAAAAGCAGAAGTCACCATGACACTGCAGAAAGGAGGACATTGAGGAAGTTCTGTGGCCAAATATAGTTATAGGAAGCGCATGAAGAATGACTTCACCTTTCTCAATGAATGTGTCTTGAATGTACCTTGAATGTGCCTTGACCAGGCCTTGACAATGTGTGTAGTTGTTGTGAGCCTGATAGTTAGGCAACTGAGCGTACAGATAATGTGTGTGTATTAGAGGATGAGATTATAAAAGAGAGAGTCACAGACACTGAATTCGGAGTTCTCCCCCGGAGGGGGGAGATGCTGCTCGCCGGAGCTGCAAAGGGGAACTTGGCCGGAGATCTGAAGATTCTTCACCACATCTATTGCCCTAGAGACAGGAAGGCAACGCAGGACTTAGGCTCCAGAGATCGCGGAGAACATCGTTGGAAGCAAAGTCTTTTTCTGACTTTGTTCAACAAGCGAGGACCACACTCTGCCAGACGGAGAGTCCTGAGAGGTCTGCAGTTATCCAAAGAGATGAAGAGAGGCAAGCACCTACGACATCTAGAGAGGCACAGGAGGCAGCAGAGGGCTGCTCCACTCCAGGGGCTGGAGGACCCAGTGACCCACCACAGCCTGGTGTGACGGGGGCTTTCCACCACCATCACCCAACTGAGAAGACAGCTGAGACGCCCGCACTTGTGTTCCAGCTGCTACTAAAGATAACTGCCAGACCAACGATTGGCTATCGGGACCTCTCCACTCCCCCTGCCTAGGAAGAACACCCTCCGCCCACAAAGAAGACTCCGTACCGAGTCTACTGGTCGATCGAGTGGCTCTCCCAGATGCAGGTCAAGACTGGGTGAAACAGCGGTGGCCATGCTGTCCACTCTCTCTCCTAAATTACTAATTAGAGAAGATTCTTAGGTACGCTCAGCTTACTTTAATTTAGTTAAGTTAGAAATAATCAGAAATAATTAAATTGTTTAATCATGAATTAATGTTGTGCCCCTGCTAATAATTGCTTAATAAAACGCTATATTGCATTTAAAGAGAAGCCTAATGAAATGATTATGATTCACCTATTCTGCATAGTGGTAAAAAGTTAAGTTGATTGTGTGCATTAAATCTAATGGTTCTTAAAGGTTACTTTAATCCAACTAGTTACTTTAAACATTACCCCTGAGGTTAGTTTTCCAAACCTCTAAAACGAACCTAGGAATATCAGCAAGTGCCACAGTTTTAAGAGGAAAGCTGTCGTTAACAAACGTGATCAATAAATCAATTCTACTACTTAGGAGGGCTGCTTAGTAAGAGAGTATTTATTGGAGTAAGAGGGGTAAGATGTTTGGAAGAAGACAGTTAGGACCTAGGTGAGTATTCCTCGACACCAGCTAAATTATTCTACTGAATCCTGTTAGGTAAATTCTAATAGGCAGATAGAATCTGACCCTTTAAACGGAGAGCTGGTCCTGAATTAACCTGAGGAAAGGGTTAAAGAAGGCTATACTGACTGACAGACCATAATTACTGACCAAAACAAGAAAAGCACTCAGAGAGCGCGGTACTTCGCCAAGACTGCTCAGTCGTTGTATCATTTCTGATGGCTAAAATCTTGAAAAAATTTGTGGCAGAAATCACCTCAGTACAGAATGTGGCCATTTAATTATGTACCCACAAACAAAATGACCTTGAGTACAGTCATATGTTACGGATACGGAATCGTGTGACCTAAATATGTAGCAGGTGGTGGGAATTGATGTGACTCGGAAACACTCCCACAATTTAATCAATTGTTCCTTGTATCATTTTCGACGGATAAGTCCCAGTAAGTCCGCAACGGTCTATTTGTAGTAGGATCGCCACTTTGTAGTCTTATAGTCATGGTTACAGTGACGCCGTGCCACTACCACATAATGATACAGAAATCTGTAACAAATCTGTGGATCCAGACTATAAGTCGCATCACTGCCAAAATCTAATCACTTGGACCTTGTGTCAATTCTGACTTTCCCGAAAAATTGCATCCAAATCAGTTAGTCTGTTTTTGTGTAATGTTGTTAACAGACAGACAGACAAGCATACGCGGATTACCGCATAACTTCACCATTTCTTGGCAGAGTAATCGCAATGCTGCATACAGGTGAGCCAACAAAAACAACAAACTGCAGCCACAACCATTAGCCTAACGTAGCATTGCAAAACACACTGATAGCTGTAACGAGTTGTTGTCAGCTTCCATCATGTTATCCCGTGTCACCACGGACCAACGAAACGAAAAGTGGAGCAAAGGAAAAGCAGAGAACAGCGAAAAAGCAAGGTAGATTCTGCTTAAACAAGTTCAAATCTATATGGTATTTTATATGCAGAACATTTTTTAAAAGTTTGTTGGATTTTTTTTTGAGCATCAGTTCAATCCAGACGATGCTTTTGCTTTTACAGCACAGAGTGAGAGATCAATCTAAGCCTCGAAATAAATGTGGAGGGGTCCGACAGTTCCTACTATATCTTCACAAAACAAGATGCTGTTTGCTGTATATTAGTGCTCAAACTTTCAAATTGCATCTTTATAAGCAAACTTCAATATTGTGAGAAATATGCTTTTTTGCTAGCTAGCTAAAAACCTTGCGGCACCTAAAATTCAATCATTAGAACATTTTTGTTACATACAAAAATGGAAAATGTCAGACTACTACTTGGCAGTTTGCAGATATTTGCAATAAAACTACAACTTGTTTGTTTTAATGCTTCAGCTTTTCCATTAATAAAACTAAGAAGATGTGTACTTTATTGAAATTAAGAATAAGAAAAAGCTAGCGTAGCTGTTTCTGTTCATGCTAACTAACTGTTCACATTTACCCCATGGAAGTGGAATGGTAGCAATTTTTCTATCTAAGCTTCTCCTTCTCAGCAGGAAACATATTAGAACAAAGTATTCCTTTCATACAGATATACTGGGCTGGTGTTCGTAGAGTTAACTTTTTCCATAACTCTGAGCATTTAACTGGAACATGATGAGATACAAGTCAAAGCTTCAGAAGCTGTTCCCTAGTTTTTCTCATTTCTGATTTGATTTTTTGCCATATTTCCCTCTTTCTCTCTCTGGTGATCCCACTGACTTTTGGGTTGTTTGTCTTGCAGCAATCTGAGAATCAGAGCTAGTGCTCAGTGAAGCAGCTCAGTGTCGGCCCGGTATCAGAGGCAACCATGTGGCTCTGAGAAACCTTTTCTCACGCAACAACAGTTTTGTTTATGCTTGGGTAGAGTCTTGACACTATATTGTAAAATAGGATTATGCAATCATACAGGTAGCGAGGAATGTTTTGCCATCTGCTAACCTTTACTGTGCCATCAAACTCTTTTGGACAATAAACAAGAAAACTTCTAATTGATGTTTGGACAAATTGGAAGTATGCACAAAGAAAACTAACACTTCAAAATTTTCATAAAAACCTACTGGTGAATAGGTACATTATACTCTTAATCTCATCTTCTGAACCAAATATTTTTTGTTTGTTTTTTTAAATTTTGCGTATAGTAGGATTAACCTTTTGAAGACACCACAACAAAAAAATTTGCTGGGCTCCTGTTAGTTCCTTTCAAATAAATTGCACATGGCACATTGTACAATAGATAGTAGCTTTATTATAAATGGTAAATGGTTGTATTTATATAGCGCTTTTATCCAAAGCGCTTTACATGATGATATCTCACATTTACCCAGTCACACACACATTCACACACTGATGGCGGGAGCTGCCATGCACGGTGCTAACCACAACCCATCAGGAGCAATTAGGGGTTCGGTGTCTTGCTCAGGGACACCTCGACATGAGCACGACGGGCCGAGGATCGAACCGGCAACCTTCCAGTTACAAGACGGCCACTCTACCCACTGAGCCATGCCGGCCCCATTATATTTTAGAAAGACATGCCACTGTGATACCACCTGCCCTAGGTTTTTATATGTGAGTTAAGTTGTCATAATTTGATGAAATGTAACTTTATTCAGGAAGATGTCACTACAACATGTTGTGATAGAGTGCTATGACTTTTACACATTGCTGGGCATTGGTAAAGATCTGAAATTCTTATTTTTTTGCATGTTTTCCCCACTTTAATATTCAAGATGATTAAATAAATGTAAATACCAGACAAACATAACTCAAGTAAACACAAAATGTGGTTTTTAAATGATGACTTTATTCATTAAGGGGAGGGGGAAGATAGATATTCAAAGCTACCTAGCCCTGTGTGAAATAGTAATTGCCTCTAAACCTAATAACTAGTTGGGCCACCTTCAGCAGCAACGACTGAAATCAAGCTCTTTCTATAGCTGACAATGAGTCCTTCACATCTCTGTGGAGATGTTTTGACCCACTCTTCTTAGCAGAATTGTTTCAATTCATCAACACTGGAGAGTTATCGAGCATGAACAGCCATTTTAAGGTCATGGCATAGCATTTCAATTGGATTCAAGTTCAGACTTCAACTACGCCACTCCAAGACCTTCATTTTGTCTTTTTTTTTTTAAGTCATTCAGAAGTCGACTTGCTGGTGTGCTTTGGGGAAATATTTGACCCAATTTGATCTCAAGTGGGCCGGACGAATAAAATCCAAGCATAAGAACCTATCAATAACAACAACTCCAAATATTTCCTTTTGTTTTAGTGCAGAAACGTACATTCTGAAAGTGTTCACATTAATGAACTGTCTTTAATTTGATTTTTTTTTAAAGGGAAAAATACGTTCAGTTCATCATTTGTGTATTACCACCTACAGATCACAGTTTATCTACCAAGGCACAAAACATTTAGTCGCATTAAGTTACTGAACAATACAGTATTTTCTTATATGATTGAAACAACTTGCCAAGATGTCGAAATTATTTTTAATTTACATTCTTTTTTCACATCTATGTAGCAACCCTGACCACTTGAACTGGCACACTATCAAGGAAGATGGTTCAGTTGCCCCCCTGTCTTGTAAATGTATTAAATTTATACATTAAAAAATACATAAAGGTTGTCTCAGAGCATGAACAGTAAAGTTCCACCAAACTAAATTCTGTTGTACTGAAGCTGCTTACTCACATATTGCACAATGTTCACTAAGTGTTCATTTTCACCTCTGTAATTTTTTACACTTTGCAAAGTCATCCATCTGGTGAGGCTGTTAGATACCTCTGATCTAAAGCCATGAAATGTGTAGAAATGCAGGATCTTTTGATTGTGTGTGTTTGTAATGCAAATCAAAAACTAGATGAGCCCTCAGTAGAGGGCAGAACCACACCCTCTGCTGGCAAAAACCCTGTCCTCCCTATACAACTGATGCAATATGTATCAATTTTGATCATCATACGTATCTCCCTCCCTACTTGATCTGCTGACCTGTAACTCCACAACTGAGCAGGGGACCTTAGACTGATCTTCAGTGCCAAGTTTGATTATCCTGACTTCAGCGGTTGCAGAGATATCGGACCGGACATAGCCACATACATACATACATACATACTTACCCAGCCAGATACCGCACCGAATGCAATAACCCCGCCGACGTACCCGTCGTGCGTGGTTATTGTTGCTTGGCCATCCCGTAATTTTTGACTGGCGATCTAGCCTTGTTAAGATTTTCTGATATACCAGTGACATATACAAAACTACAATTACATAAATTGGACTCTACATTGTGTGTGTGAATGTGGTTAGAACTGTTACAGCAAAGGCCATAACCATGAGTGCATTTATTAAAGACTACAGCGAGGCAGCATGGTAAACCAGCACAGTCCTGCAACAATAACATTTCCTGCTGCTTTAGTTCACCCTTTAAAGAGCTGATTAGTAAAGTGTATTTTATTATGAAATTAGACCTATTATGAAAATTTCTATTGGGGCTAGACAAGAAAGCAATAAATCCTGATAAATTATTACAAATGAAAACAAATTGTAACAAATTGTATCCCTCGTAATGACCAGAATAAAAGCTAAAAAGCAAATGCAGGTGAACTAATCCTGAAAAAGCTTCAATCTCAGAGGGTTAATATATTTTTTATTTGCATTTTGGCGTACACATATATCTTCACGATGAGCCGGTGTCAGCTGGTGTTTATTTTTGCAGGGATTACAGTGTATGTGACAGTGGTGTTACAAGACTGAAACCTGGCAATAAGAAAGAGACAAACAAATTCTGTTTATCTATTTGCAAGAGGTCGTAATACCACAAGCAAATAACACTGATAATATTTATTGCTGCGTCCCGAAAATGTGAATCATATTTACTGTAACTGTAGATCAAACATCTGCTGCGACACTGACATCATGTTTGTGTCTCGCAGTGAAAGACTCCCATAGAGCGAGGACGCAAATCTATTTGTGGCCACGGAAACTAAAGGACAAAAAGAAAACATAGGTATATATATGAGTGTGTAATAATTCCCTTTCACAGCATTTTATATTCAATAAAAAACAGACGGGGATGATACAATAACACTGACAGACGGTCACTTCCTATTCTGAATTCCCTCAACTGGTGTGAATTACATCCAAGTGGAAATAAATTGTGTTTGACTTGAAAGAAGAAAGTTCTGAGCCTTAATTCCTCAGAGGAAGCCAACATCTGTATTTTATCCATTTCATTTCTCTTTTAAAGGTCCTGCCCATTTCCCTCTGGACCGAGAACAAAACTTGTCAAATATTTTGTTGATGTGTTCCTTCATTTCATCCTTTAAACCTTCACAGCTTATATGTATATATATATTTGAGCTTTCAGACTGGGTTATCTAAACTGACAACATGGTGAGTGCTTCCAAATATAAAGACCATTGATAGTGTTTAAATCTACAATGATGCAACTTGTTGAATGTTTATTATCTATGCCGGAAATTGATTGCTTAAGTAATTGCTTGGCTTTGATTGGAGTTCAGCTAAGACCACGGGGTAATAGAAATGTCAGAATCGCGGAGTAACAAAGGACAGAGATACAGTACATTTGATTCAGGCCAGTTTGCTCAGATGGCTTTGTTACTGTATCTCCTTCCCTCCCACACAACATTGCTGCATAAACCCGATAGTCCTCTGAGTCAGAGTTGGTGTAAACAACAAGAGAGCTTCATGTCCAGCCAGAGCCTAGCAGGATAATGGATATCAACCTGGCGACATGTGATTTGCATAGACAGCACAGAGGGATTAGGGTATGATCTGTAGCGTCTCAGAAAGAGGCGAGCAAAAATGCGCCGCTGTAATTCATGAGCAACCCGAGCCCTCAGATTTGTTTTCATGTGATTCCAACCAGCAAATCCCGATCAGACAGTTATCCTGATAGGAGAAAAACATCCCGGCTTCACATTTAAATATCTGTGGTCCCAACTTTTATCAATGACAGACAGACAACGGTATGTCAAGCGAGCATCATTTGGTATTATGTACTCCTTCGCTCCGTATCTGTGAAGGCAAAACAAACAACAGGTCTCTCGATTTCTTTTTCTGTTTGGCCTGCTTTTTCCCCCCCGATGTTGGTGCCCTCAGAACAAGCCTGCAGGGACATCATTTTTTTTCAAGAGAAAGACGTATTGTCTGTCTGCCAGAGCGTATTTTTAAAGGCGCAGGCGAGGCTGACATTATACCTGCTCCTGCTGTGCTAGCTGAAGGGGAATCCCCTTGTCGGGCGGCCATGTCAATTGTTTGTTTGCATATTGAATAGCTCCAGGCGTTGTGCTGTCGAGCGCAGAGAATGAGTCGCCCGTCACTTCATGTGGACCATCAAGAAATCGGTATGCCAGGAAAATTCACTGGCGTTGACAATCATGTAACTGTCATTAAAGTTGAAAAAAAATACATCTGTTTGGTGACAAAAACGACAGAAAAGCTGAAATTAAAGGACACGGAATGAGCGCCACTTTCTTCTTACGCACACAGCATTCACAGAGGGAACATTTGGAGGTGAGTTTGTTCACAGAATGGACATTTCACATTTTACAAAGCCCCAACACGCTGGAGAAAAGTTAGCTTACTTAGCCATATTACCGCCCTCTTGATCTCAATTGAAAAAGGTGCTTTCCAAGATAAAAAGCAACTTGTCATAGAGCTTTGACTTTATTGTTGCTGCTGATAAGGTCAAACAGTGCAAAACCTCAGCATGAAAGTCACTCCTGTCCTTTAATATGATAATAAAGTGTTTCCAATTAGTGTTTACCATGAAGCTTAAAAGCGAAAACTTTCTAAAAGGGTTGAAAAGGACGGGAAGTGGGAGTTGGAAAGTAATATTAGCTTTGAAAGTTAGTAATTAGGACTTATGGTTGGTGTGAATTGAAGGGTCAATCTCAAATTTTCTGTTTTAAAATCAATCAGTTTCCACATTAGCCTTTTCTGAAGCTTTAGAGAGAGATGCAATTTTGTTGGTGAATATAATCAAAATTTCACACCAAGTCAAGGGCGGGGAATATCAATATGTATATGTTCAACTGATCCACATTAATGCTATGTTGGTTATAAACAGCCTTGTCTTTTAATACTTCAAATAGGGCCTTGGACACTGTCTCTATTTGCAAAGGTTACCAACAGTGACCCCTATTTTCTTGTTTGCATTTGTAGTAAATTGGATCTCTTGGGTAGCTTAACTGCATCTAGGCCAGTCCCAGTGATTTTGAATTAACTGTATCTGATTGATTCCCCTATGACAAGAAACATTCTGTCATGATACAACCAGCAAAACTAGGCCTTAGCGTGTTAAAATGAATATACATACTGATGAATAAACAGCCTGTATACTGAAGCTTGTGAACATCCTATAAAACACAGCCACATTAAAGGACAACCTAAGACCCAGAAAAGCATGTGAGCTCCCATAAATTGTGCCACTTCCATATGATACATGACAACCTGTCCTTTCATTTTTAGCAGCTTGTTGTAAATATACTCTCGCTGTAAGTAAATCAATTTACATCTCTTGCACAGCTCTTGCATTTTTTTTTCCACTAGCTAGAGGGGGGAGTGCTATATGGTTGGTCCACTGGGCTGCCAGCTACTTTTTCCCTCGGGATAAATGCTTGTGCATCTTGTCTCAAAACGCTACTTAGAAAGGCCCTCTGGGATGTAAGCCTCCAAGGGGCCCTGTCTGCAGGAGGAAACATGCGCTTCTCTTTTTGCTTGGCTGCTTTTCGGAGAGAAGAAATATGACAACCTGTATCTAGCGTTGTTCTTACAGCATACCTGTTTTTGACCAAATTTGAGTGTGAAGCGTCAACTGAATTTACATGTCAATCAGCTTTCAAGTACAAAATTTTATGCTCAAGAAACTCAAAAAGGCGAATAAAATGCAGACTGTGGCAATGATGACATGAGGTATTTTACCTGGGTTCAGCTACAAGCACTGAGGGTTTCTATTTAAACAATGTTGTTATCAATCTTGCTGTAATTGAGTTAACTCTGGAGCACCTAATGCTGTAGTAATTTACTGAAAATGTATTAATGCCTTAAAGTACACTCAAATTTAAATTTGCCAAATTGCAATAAATGTCCTGACTAATATAATGTATCAAATAATATCCAAAACATCTCAATGATTGCCTTTTTACTCTGCTAAGGAACACAGCGGAGTTATGTGACGATGGGCATTGGCTTGTCTGTCCGTCTGTCTGCAACAGTACTCACAAACAGACTAACAGATCTGGATGAAATTGATGTTTGTCTGGGCTTAATGTGCTGTTTGTTTGCTTTGACTCATGGTACTTATCTTGCCAGATTTATCTTTACTCCGCCAAGGAGTGCGGCAGAGATGTGTGACAATCAGTGTCGGTTTGTCCGTCTGTTTGTCTGTTAGCAGCATTACACAAAAACAGACTAATGGATTTGGATGAAATTATTAGGGAAGGTCATCAATGGCACAAGGACCAACTGATTAGATTTTGAAAGGGATGCGACTTATAGTCTGGATCCACGGATTTGATAAAGATTTCTGTATCATTATACAATGACTTAGAAGTTGATCTTTCAGAAAGCCTAAAACAAATTCATTAGACAACTATACTGAAAACACAGGCCCCAAGTTAGAAACTCACACCAACAAAGTGAATTCAGCTGACACAAAAATGACAAAAAAAACTCTAATCACTGAAATAAAATATGATTTCCAGTTATGCTAATTACATTAATGCATACTGAACATGGTCATAAAACTACATTTTCTCAGTTTTGACCCAGAGATTGTGTACATCTGCATCATTCATAGGAGAAAGAACGCAGTTTGCAACATTAATCAGGAGGTATAGAATCAGCCATAGCTCCACTAATCAGAGCTGCAGTGGTCATCCTCATAAAATGGCACCATGGACAATGAGCCTCTCACACAATCAAGATACGACACAACAAGAGACACATTCACATTCAGCACAAAGGTTGTTCGTAGAATTAGGCGCTTCTGTGACAGCTGAGATGCTGAGAATGATAGCATATAACTTTTACGGACGGCTTCCCCGAAGAAGAAAAAATCTGCAATCTGAAGCTTTGCTAAAGAACATAAAAAGAAGCTTGATGTGTATTAGGAACACATTGTTTGATCAGATGAAATCACTGTGAATTTGTTTGTTTCTTTAAATCTGGTTGGGACCACAGTGACTGCATAGTCCCGATAGTGGAGCACAGAGATGGGAGTGGGATGACATAAGACAGTTGTTAGGGTGACAGCATTTATAGATGGCACCATGCAACAAAACACTGGCTGACAGAATGACTCAGAGAAAAAGAGGAATATTTCAGCATGATAACAATCCAAAGCACACAGTCAGAATCACACGAGAGTTTCCAAAGAAGAAAAGCTGTGAAAACTAAGACCTGACCAAGTGTCTAACCTGACTTGAATCCAACAGAACACCTTTGGGTACATTTTTTACAGAGAAACACAGAGCAACACAACCTCTCCAGCAAAGAACAACTGAAAAAAAAGAGATGTCTATGAAGATTGACAGAGCATCTCTCCAGAGATATGTGGACACTGGTATCCTCCATGCTGAGCAGGACTGAGTCTGTCACCAAAAGCAAACGGAGACACACCAAGTACTGAAAAACAGAGATTTGAATCTCAGTAATGAACGATGCATCAACTTTGTTTTCACTGATTTGCGACTGTGGGACCTGTATTTTTAATATCGTAAATCTAAGCTGTGGGTTTTTCATTTTACATGATGTTGAGCTTAGAAGCAATGCAACTCTTGTGAGGTGACACAATTTTGAATCACTTGACATCTAGGTGATGTAAGGATTCTGAATTCTAGATCTGGTGAGCTTCAGAGCAACATTGCAGGAACCTCTTCCTTGAACCTTCTCCCAACTCTCTATATCATTATGTCCGACAAAACACAGCCTAATAAAAACAACCACAATCCAACAAACAGAATTTCATTTTTCTTGTCTTTAAGGAGGTATATATAAGCATTTGTAACCTCACATTAGACGACATGGTATCCGGAAAAAAAAAAACATAAAAAAATGTCAAAGCAAAATAATTTTAAACATTCTGTTACATTAGTGGTGAAGTTATATTATTGGGCTTTTATCGCATTTTCAGGCAGAAATTATCAGATTATTGGGTGCTAAAATGACACTTATTAAACAACTGAAACAGAATCTCTCTTAGGAGTACCAATGCAAAACAGTAATTAAACATGATTTTCATGGCAACTTAGAAAAAGCAGAAGCAAGCTGTGAACACAACCCTCGCAACCGTCTGTTGTGCAACAGTTGTGTGAGCATTAAGTAACACAAAGCGGCATTAGCATTTATAATCATAGCACCTGGCAAATGCAAGTCCAGCGGTTTCGGTTTCTGCTAAGTCCTGAGGGAAATATCTTTATCTGTTGTCTCTATATAGCTGCTAAATGCTACAGTGCATTCACAACCTAGTCACAAATTTGCTCCTCTTCCGTTTGGTGCTGAACACGTTGTGCTCAGTGGGTTTTAAGAGCTTCATCTGCCTGCTACTGCTGAGAACGGCGCTATGAAAGCAGTTGTGTGTGAACCAAAACAGCAAAGTGGGCTTTAAAATCAAAGCGAGGAGTGGAAAAAGCTATATATATTGAGCAAAGAGAAACTGCAGAGCTGGGCGAGGATTCTCAGAGAATCCATTTGTGTGAGCAACCCCTCTTCTTGACACTCATATATTTTAGTAATTTGAATGATTAAAATACTGATTATATGCTTCTGTGGTGCTATAAACGTTTAAATGTCAAACAGATTGGGACTTTGCTTAGACAATAATAAAGGTAAAATCTGGCTTTAAGACATGCCATGTTGCTCCCGTTTTTCTGTATATTCTCGTTTTCATTCCGACAACGTTGCCGCGGTTATTCAAAGCATCAACTTGCCTAGTGATGCTCAGCACTCCTCTGTGCAGTTCAGTCGCTTGATATCTCCCAAGATAATTTGATGGGAAATTTATTTCATTTACACATCATACCACACTGGCTGTAATTAATTGTTCTGCTGTTTGGTGTACAATAGTTCACTGACTCCTTTGTGTGACTTCAGGCTTGTTAGTGTTCCGTGATATGTGGTGCCACGCTGAACCTGGCAACAGATGCTGCTGTCACCTAACATGTCCACGTAGATGACTCCAAAACGAAGAATTCCTGAAATTAATCAACGGAAAAGCCTACTCTAATGCGTCTAATTCGTCTTGACAGGAAGCCTCGTTAGTGAAATACTAAATTGTTTTTACTACATTAGGGCTGATAGTAATGTCAGTGCCATGTTGGTAGGAACGAGTATACATCAAGCCAAGTCTGATATTTAGTGCATTTATATTGAATTGTATTTCAACAGTGCTTGTGAAACAATTACCATATTCAGGTTTCTCACCGTATTATTTTTTCATATCGACTTGGAAAGCCTAATACTTAATACATTTTGTACATTTTGCATAATAGATATGCATAAAAAACCAAACTTACAAATGTGCAACCTGCAAGGTTTTCACTCAGAAATGTATGACTGGATGACTGGACGCTACGGGCCTCATGTCAATCAATTCAATAATTAAGGAAGTAGATGTTTTAGCATAGATTGCTGTTCTTCTTGTTGCATGCAGGCTTTGTAGATGTTGATGTAATGAGCCTTCTCTTATCAGGGCAGTAGTTGCCCTGACATCTGCATAATTTCAGGCATGTGCTATGAGAAAAAGCTGCTGATTATGTACCAAACAGCGGATACAAATGTCATTAAGTAAGCATAAAAATTCACTTTCTAAAAGTGTGTCAGACAAACTAAAAACAAGACTATATTTTAGTCTCTGGCATGAGCTCTGAAAATGCTACAGCTACCATTTCTTTGAAAAAGAACAGCACAGAATAGAAATACATTATTAATCCCAAAGAGGAAAGCCAATTCATTGTTCCTATATCCGCATGCACCGATCGATGGAGAATTTGAGCACAGAACGCCAACATGCACTTGGTTCCATTCATATTACAATAAAAGGGTGTGCGTTGGTGTGCTGCAGACAGTCTCATTTCCCCTCGCATCAACATGGGGCTCCTGTGGAGGTTTCTGAAAGGCTGGCTGTGACTGTTTTTTTAACAGGATATAGCAGTTAGTTACAGATTGGGCTGTAGCACCATGTCGATGAATATTCCTGGGGTGTGCCAAACGCTATAATATACTCTGCAGGTTCAGTTTTTTGCCCTCTTGTCCTAAGCACAGCATCCAAACATAGCACAGGTTTGCTGTAGAATGTGGAACTTCCCACTGTGTTCGGGCTGAGTCGATGAGAGCCATGAACAAGTGAAAAGTGCCGCCGGTCTGGCAGGGACTACTTCGGTTCAAACTCTTAACTTTTGTTTTGCTGGCATTTTGTCACTCACACAGACATGGGAAGATGAGAAAATGTATAACGGACCCTCTCACATGCATGTAAGCCATAAATTAGCCTTAGGTCCTGTTTACACAACAACAGCTGTAAGATGAAATGCAAAGGTTTTCATCGCCGTGTGAACAAGTAACCAGAGTTTTCAAGAGAATGCTGATGTCATTTATTACACTTAATTCTTGTTGATATGCCCGAACCACATGACAACAGTGGCTCAATAGCTCAGCAGCTGAGCGGGCGACCTGTAAATGGGGCTATAGTCCCTTGACACAGTGGTTACGTGTTCGAATTCAGCCCATGGCCATTTACTGCATGTCATTCCTCCACTCTTCTACCCACATGTGCTGTCTCTCTCCACTGTCTTATACATAATAAAGGTTAAAAAGGCCCAAAAAAACAATTAAATAAAAACATTAGCGGACTACCGCGTTAGGCTTGTGCTGCTGAGTCTTCATTTGTTGCGTCATTACTGCAATCAGCGAAGACGCATTCAATTTTAACACCGGATAATCACCTCTACATCGGTGGCTGTACGTCTTCTGGTGTGTGGAGGAACAGGCAGTGGTCACATGGGGTGGGCCTCTATGAAGTTACATCGTCGACTGACATGCATACTAAAGCATGTTCAGTCCTTGCAGCATTCCAATATAAACGCAGATTTTTCTTCACTCCGTTGTCGCGTGAACCCAACAAGGAAAAGTAAATGCTTTTGTGTTTTCAGGTGAAACGGGGCCTTAAAGTACCTGGATGGCATTTTCACTACAAGCCTCTTTATGATAACCTCATGTCTTCAAACTTTAAAAGACGCCTTTTAGAGCCATATTGTAAAAGCTTTTCCACACATATCTAAACCTCGTCTGTAAAAAAGGTTAAGTGCCCCTTTAATGCACTATCCATATGTGAAGACACAGCATGGCTGTGAAGAGTTGCTCTAACACAGTAAAAGTTGTTTGCTAGAAGCTATGTCTAAATCGAAGCAGGCAGAGTCTTCACCTTGACTGCAGTATTTGGGAGATGGTAACACATCACATTTTGCTGCTGTAATGAATCTAATTCCTTTGCCCTTCATACTCCACGGCTCCCTTCAGTTGAGTCTCTTCCTCTGAATACTTTGCCAGTTTATAGACTGGCACTGCTTTGCCAGAGAAACACATTTCCTCCTGCTGATAAACATGCCCTACAACCATTTGTTTTCTTTATGGAACCAGTTGAAGGATGCTCAATACCGAGCCCTGAGCCTTCCTGTCCTTGTTGTAACTGTTCTACACACATAGCTGGGATTGTTAATAGTGAAACACTCTCTTTGTGTATGCATGCCCTTTAGTTATGAGTTATGTGGTTAGTGTTCTCTAGAAAAAAAACTACTGAAGCTACTTATCACAATACGTTAGAACATTTTAAATCATGATATTGTATATTATGTGGGAGCTGAAAGACTTACAGTAAGGTATACAGGTAAAGGAAGCCACAGAGAAAAACCCACTGTTGTTGTTGAATACTTCCACCAGCACAGTCTACTATGATCCACTGTCTGAATACATAGTTCCTGTATCTCTTGAGTTTCATTGTCATACTGCTGCCAATAAACGCTCATCCCGAACTGTCAAATCTTTGCCATAGACTGTAAATAAAGACAGAATGTCTTTTGCAGCAGGTGTAAAGCCATGCAGTTCATGGTCAGTGCAGTCTCTGCCGCCGGAGAAAAGAACCTCCTAATAAAGAGCAAGTGTTATTACTGTTCACATTTTGAGAACATGGCTTACTTCGAACCTAAGCAAACAGCAGCTTACTGAAAAAAATCAACTGGTGCACACATGGGCTAACATACCATAAGGAAATCAAGCACAGACAATAAAACTATCAATATACTGCATGTCAGAATACGGCCGTGGTTTCTGACTGTTTGACCACAAACACAATAAATAACACAGCTCTGAAGAAAGACAGTGAAGAAAGGTTCCAAAAATCTGACTCAGCTCGAGTCCAGGAACCACGGAAAGCAGCAAGCAAGCAATCTGTCAATCGTAGTTTTTAAATCATTTCTAAAAGACTACCAGCACTTTTATAAGAGCGATCAAATTCAGTAAATGAAACCCTAATGGTGAATAAGTTGCATAATTTCACGAGAGAAATTGATGCTTGTTGAATGGGAGTGCATTAAAGGGAGGAATTTTTCGGAGCCAGCATCTAACGCGATGCTCAGACTACAGGAGGTTTTTTTTTAAACTTTTTTTTCCGAGGCGTTACAGCAAGTTGTTGCTCCACAGTCTTATTTTCACATTTGTCTCCCCATGATATCACAAAGAGAATATGCACTGCCGTCTGATTGCTCTCTCCGGCACAATAATCTTGATTATATTCCAGACTGTATTGTATTTTCAAAGTTTGTGTGTCTGTCTGAAATTAGACAATATCTGTGAAGTTTCTCCTTACGTGGGTGATGCAACCCAATTTGAAAATCTGTTTGTACTTTATTGCTCCTGTAGCTTGAGCCTGGCATAATCGACATCAGCAGAATTGCACTTCAAGGTACTTCTGCAGTGGTTTAGTTAGAATTGCTGCCACTCGGTCTTCAACCACATCAACATTATAAGACAAGACACCCCATTTAATCCTCCTATGGGTACATTCCACTTAAAATACAGAGCATTGGGTAATCACAGTCTCTAATTTCTGTATTCTCAACAGAAAAATTACATATTGAACGCTGTAGAAATGAAAAAGCCTAAACCATATCGACAAAGAAATATAAACATAAGTAATCTAGAAAAGCACCCTGCCTAGGCTGTTCATTCCTTCTTACGGAATTGTCAGAAAAGCAGTATTTCTTTTATAATAGTTCTATAGTTTTACAAAAAGCCGCATCATTGCCAAAATCGAATCAATTGGTCCTCGTCTCATTTCCAATCTTCCCTAAAAATTTCATCCAAATCCAGGAGTTCGTTTTTGAGTAATGCTGCTAACAGACAAACAGACGGACAAACCAACGCTGACTGTCACATAACTCTGCCAGGTTCCTTGGCGGAGTAAAAATAAATCTGGCAAGATAAGTACCATGAGTCAGACGTGACGAAAAAGCAAACAAACAGCACATTAAGCCCAGACAAACAACCTTTCAAACTGCAGAAAGGAAAGCTGAAGATAGCTCAGTAGGAAGACATTAAAGAACAAAATCACAGGTATTTACAATCATCAAATTGTAAATCAATCAATCAAACTCAAGCATACAAAAGAAAAACTGTAGGACAATAATAAAATTACACTGATCTGATGTTTCAGTTGAATTTTTCCATATTAGAAAAAACGAAAGCCCCTCCTGTTCTGTGCTCTCCACTCGTGTAATGCACTTCACAACTCATCACTGCATTGAGTGGTTTGTCTGAACTTAGACACCATGAGAACAAAAGTTGCAGTGCTCTTGGGCGGACACGTAAAGTGACTTTGTCACCGCCGCTGCTGAGCTGCAGATTCATTGCTCATTGAAGCAAATCTGACAAAAGGAGTGGAGGTCAAAAGAAAGGCGAGCCGATGTGGGAATGGAGCATAATATAAGGTCTGTTAAAAACTTAATATGACTGAAGTGACACAAATTAGTAAGAGGGCCATCTCATCTGTGCGTTCCAATGCAGCCATAGTTCACAACAGGGTTTTGGTCCCCTGCCATTATGGACTGTCATCAGTGCAAGGATGACGAGAAGGGACGTCTCTAATTAGCCCTTGTCAGCCAAATGACATTCTAATCACGTGTTTCTGGTAATTACTTCACTTTTACAATCTCTCTGCTCATCTTAGGTTGACATGATAACACTTGTCACTAAAATGAACCATTTTAAATGTATTTGCAGCTTACCGACTAAAGCAGGAGAGGGAGGGGGTGTTAAAACGGAAGGAATAGCTGCCTCAATCCTCCACTTTAAAGCCCTGAGGCGCCCTAATGTGGAAAAAAAACTTCTCATTTTATCATCTCCAGTGCATAAAATTGAGAGGTTGTGGTGTATTTACGTAGACTAACAGAGTCTTGACACTGGCAAGTCTGTACTTATCTGTTTGCACACCTTTTAGGTGGCTTTGCTTGATAGACCTGCCTTCCTGAACTCCTACCAACTGAGCTGGTTATATGTGAAATTAAAAAGGGAAATTATTAAACAGCTGGCTGCAGCTAAACACGGTTCCTGGACACAGGGCCTGGAGAGGGATTCATTTTCTCCCCATCTTATGCTGCAAAATTGATTCAAGCATTTGTGTGTATTCACATACTTCAGAGAGAGTGTCTATATATTTAGCAGGTAGGATGAAGAGGAGCTTTTTTGGAGGGCGTAAAAGACCAGAGACCAGGTGTACAAAACAGAAATCCTGAGTATGCTAAGAATGTCCAAGCAAAGTAAAAATTTTGAAGAAACATTTGTTTTTCAAGCCGTGATTAATTTTTATCCCCCAATAACAGAATGTGTGCCTACCGGATAGCATCCCTGTCTCATGAGAGACACTTTATGTGGCTGCTGTGGAAGTTACTTCTCGAGACATAACAGCTTGTGCTCAATACAGAGCATACACTATATGCTTATCTCCATATAAAAAAGCACTTGTGTTTTCAGTCTGCTTCTGAATAGACCTGCTGTGCCCTGTGGTGGAAAACAACTCCCCAACAATTCCTAAAACCTCTCCCTGCGGGGAATCATTAGTTGGGACACGTGTGACATCATTTGAATCTGTGACCTTGCGAGCCGTGTGGGACCATTGGATCGGTAGACACATCATTGAATAATACGCAGCTCTTTTGCTGTGTGAAGCACAAGGGACAGCGAGGGGGAAGCGGCAGAGCATTATGCTAAAATATGTACCATTTCCATTGTGGTCCGCTGGGCCTCGGCGGCTGTTGTTTGTGCCGCGGTGGATGTCTTGGCTTCTTGGTTCGATCCATCTCCAGCTCGGGCCTCATTATGTGTGACAGTGCTCTGAGGAAGCAGGTAGAGGCTGGAATGAAAGGAAGGGAGGGAGGAGGCTTGCTGTACAGAGATATGCCTTCTCCTCCTCCTGATATCATGGATGAATCAATTGATGCTGCTTTGTGCACTTTTTCTGCTGACCCAGCAAGAAGGGGGAGAAATATTCGGCCAGTTGCCTATGGCATGGCAGCTAGAGTTTGAGTTTAGCTCACTCTGTCACTATTATATCCCCCCATCCCCATGCTTCGTGCCACCGTAAGCGCACTCGCACAAGAAAATGTGTGCATTCACACATACACACACCATCCTCTTCCTCTAAAATGCATTTGTCGCCTGTGGAGTTATGGCATTAGACTGTCTGCTAGATATTAGGGTTGTGGGGGTAAATCTAGATGATGGATGATTTCTGTTGTGCTGTCAAAACTAGTGCTTGATAAAAGAACAACACAGGACAGACGCACAAGACAAACTGATGGTGGGGGGGAAAGCAAAACTCCCATCAATATCTGCTCTCGCCCAATTCATACAACCGACGCTATTTGAATCAGTACCTACGGCGTGCGGCATCGCTTCCACTTAAAAGGGGGAGTTTATTTACAATGTCACAGTGTCAGATGCTTTAAAACCAGCCAATACATTAAGCACACCGCTCACAGCCGCATCCGCAAGGCAAACATTATTATAGGTCCTCAATCAAATGTTTTCGCCTGCATGTTGTGTCAACTCACCAGGCGTCTTCAGCTGACTGTGGGCAGAACAAACGCACCGCTGTCTTGTCTGTAAGAGGAATAAATATTGATATGCTCCAGTGGCCTAGTATGTTAATTAAATACATGCTTATTGAAATTCAATGACAGCTGGAATTTCACAGTGAGCAGGGGATCTTGCTTCTCCCCAAGAGTGTAAAACATAATTGGTTGACAGCAAAAAGTAACACACAATTAGTTAGGGAGGTTTAATTAATATTATTCAGGCAAGGTCCCCGGTTTAGATGCGTCCTACAGCGTGCCGCCTCTCTGTTGTGCAGATGCAGCAGATGTGGAGCTGGGCGCTTAAGGCAAACGGTTGACACGTACAACAGGGGTCCATGGTTGGAATTGTAACCTTCAGTGAAAGGAAAGTCCCCGATGGATTATGCTGAAATAATGTGCCTACATGTCATGTGCAGCTGTTCTCTGAGAAACGATGCGTCGTAGATTGTACTGAGGAATTATCGTGTACGTGAAATGAAATAAAATATAACCAAATGTGCCATAAACAAAAGTTGACAGCCATGCCAGTGGCTCTATGATATGATGACTATTTCAAAGCACAGTGGGGCAATAAATGCTAACATCAGCGTGTTAACTCAAAATGCTGATAATATGCTAATATGAAGCCGGGTGTATTGCTTACATTTATTTGGCTACGTCCACATAAAGGCGATTTCATTTCTGAAATATTTTACTTCAAAGAAAGGTGTAGGTCAAGACCAGTGTTTTAAACCCATTTCAGAAATTTGCTACATGAAGTACGCAAATCAACACGCATGAAAACACATTGCACCACAATTCACACACACTGGGAACGTGGGGGTAGCATATACATCAAAGCAGGGGGTTGGTTGCTTGGTTCAAATTCTGCTGCACAAAAGCTGCCTGTTCAGACAGCAAGGTAGGCACCATCTGTAATTACCTCCGCCAGGAGGTTAAGTAATCACCGGAGTTTGTTTTTACCTCCGCCAGGAGGTTATGTAATCACCGGAGTTAGTTTGTCTGTCCGTCTGTGTGTGTGTGTGTGTGTGTGTGTGTGTGTGTGTGTGTGTGTGTGTGTGTGTGTGTGTGTGTGTGTGTGTGTGTGTGTCTGTTTGTCTGTTAACAGCATAACTCAAAAAGTCATGGACGGATTTTTACAGGATGTCCAGAAGAGCAAGAGTAACAATTGATTAGATTTGGAGGTGATCCGGATCACCTCCAAAATCTAATCAATTGTTACTCGAGTAGTAACACACACACACACACACACACACACACGGACAGACAAACAGACAGACACACGGCATGGCGGAGGTATGCACTCTCCGAGTGCTTTTCTAGTTCATTATTACTCCATCAACGAACACGACGGTGTTATGTGAAGACCAGCATTGGTTTGTCTGTCCATCTGCCCGTCTGTCTGTTAGCAACATTACTCAAAAACAGACTAATGGATTTGGATGCAATTTTCAGAGAAGGTCAGAAACAACACAAGGACGAAGTGATTAGATTTTGGCAGTGATGCGGCTTACAGTCTGGACCCATGCATTTGTTAAGTATTTCTGTATCACTGCGAGATAGCGGCATGGCATCACTGTAACTATGACAACAAGTAAACACTGTCAGCTGCCTGCTGACGATCAAATCATTGCGATCCTACTACAAATCCACCGCTGCAGACTTATCGGGAATTATCCATCGGAAATGATACAAGGAACAATTGATTAAATTGTGGGGGTGTTTCTCAGGGCAAGGCCATTTTGTTTGTGGGTACATCTATATTAAATGACCATTGTCGTGACTTCTGCTGATCAATGATAAATCAAAAAATGCTGCATTTCTGACAATGTCATATAGGGGAATGAACAGCCTTGGTGGGGTACTGCGCTCAGTGTTTTTCTAGTGTATATGGTTGTCAGAGCTTACATTTCTGTTTTCTTCAAGAAAATGGCCACACGAATGGGTAGATGGTGACTAATCATTGCCAAAAGTATTTTTCCTGTTCAGACGAAAGCACAACCCCACAGAGAGAGCATTTCAAAAAGCCTCGGTTTTAGGGACCCGAAAACATGAAAATAGTGGGGACACTAGGCAAAATTGCATGCATTTTACATTATATATTATATTACTACTTTAAATGAGAATGCATTAACAGGGAAACTTTGAAACTCATATCCACAACATCACACAAAAATTAATGACAGAGTAAAGGCTGAGTCAGAAGGGAATGTCATAGGAGATATGCAGCGATAAACCGTACTGGACAAATTGAAGTTTTTGACCTGCTGCCTGCACCAAATGTAATGGGATCATCAAGTTATTACAATCTATCCCCATGGGAATATAAAGTATTGGACCAAAGTTTGAATCAATCCATCTCATAATTGGCAAGACAATTCACTCAAAACCGTATTGCTGGGGAAGGTCAGGAAATCTTTAAAGTCTATAGCATTCATCTTCTGTAAACCACAAATATCTGTGCGAAACAACATACCAATGTGATCTAAAGATGTGGAGGTACTTCATCAGATATGTGAAAAGTTTGACCTGCTGGTGTTGCAACAGTCAAGCTGGCTCAGAATTGCATGCGAGATTTCCAGCGAGCTTCAAAAACTCCCTTCTCCACAACATTATATGAGGGAGCTTCTGTGTCATTTGATAATTGCAGTTTTTCTGACATTTACATCCAATTCACACTGTGATTAGCAGGCTGTGTGGTGATAAGAGCACAGTCTGCTGCTCCTTCCTGTTCTCTTATTTGCCATTTGTTACTCAACTTGATGCAAAACTGCAAGACACACCATCTCCAACCTGTTGCAGGCGCTAGCACCTCAAATGAAGTAAATCCACAAGCTCAGAGACAAAGCATTTCCTACGCAGATGAGTGTGATTAAGACCTAATTTGACGCTGAATACTTTGCAGAGCTTATACTCATTTTATGACCATTTTATACAAGCGCAGCTCCTCCTTAAGCATTTATCTCACACTCAGCCAATACAACCTTAAGATCCCAAAGCCCATACACTTAATTCATGCTCACCTGCCCCTATCAACCCGGCCGTCTCCTCTTTCTTCCCACAGTGTTGCTGACACCTGGAGTCCTCCGTGAGTCATGTATCACACTCACTTAAATGGCCTCGCATGGCTTATGGACAACAATCTGCTTTGTTTTGGGCTATTGTGCGAAACATTAAAAAGCAATTTGCTGGCAGACCTATTGAACAGACCTGCAATCGGTCCCCCAACATCACTCCCCTGGTGGATTGTTATTGTCATTGAGCGGTTGGGGGAGGGGGACCTCTGACAGTGGGCGGTGGGGAAATTACAAGCTTTATTGAGCTGGGCTCCACAAAAGGCAAATGGAAGTGAATTTAAAGTGAGGCTTACTCTGATGACACATAGACGCATAAAAACACAGACAGTCAGCATTTATTAATGTGCAAATTAGATGTGAGCACAAACAATGAAAAGGCCTGTCAGATAATCCGAAATTAAACGACGTTGCTGCTTTGCATTCATCAGGGTCCTATCAAATGCTTGGCATTCCCATTGAGCAATTTTCTGTTGACAACACAACTGAAAGATATACATACAGCCATCTAGGCTAATGTCACGTTAAATTTGTTTCAAAAGTGAACATTTAATGTATATGTTAAAATAACATCATTCAAATACATACAGTGCTGTTCAAAAGTTCGGGGTTACTTAGACATGTCCTTATTTTTGAAAGAAAAGTATTTTTTTTCAATGTAGATAACATTAAATGAATGAGAAATACAGTCTAGACATTGTTAATGCGGTAAATCATTATTCTACCTGGAAACGGCTGAGTTTTAATGGAATATCTCCATAGGGGTACAGAGGAACATTTCCAGCAACCATCTATCCACCAGTATTCTAATGCTACATTGTGTTAGCTAATGGTGTTGAAAGGTTACTTGATGATTAGAAACCCCTTATGCTGTTTTGTTACCACATGAATGAAAGAGTGAGTTCAGATACCAAAATTAATATCCGGATACCGCCGTAGAACGAATATTCGGATATTCGGGATATTCGGGTCCAGCCCTACTTCATACCTGTTAACTCTGACTGTGGTTTGAGTTTTTGTTGTGCTGACTCACACAAAGAAAGCCTGGCTATCTGAAACTGTCTCCGTAGTTCAATCCTCTGCTGGTTAAAATAAAAGCGTCACGTCAAATTTAATATCCCCTATCAGTAATTGATTATAGGTCTGGATCCGTATAGGATGAAGTCTGGATCCAGACTCGGTTCGCTTTCCACCAGTTAGTGACCTGGGGTCTAGTACGTAGTGGATTAAATGAAGCTTTGATCCAGAGAATTTTGCCTTGAGGAATTTTAGTAATTGAATTACTCAAACAACTCAAGGAATCATTAAATCCCTAGTTAATAGTGGTCTATATTTAGCCAGAGATATTCATGGCTATATTAACGCTATACCACAATTGCAACACTGAAATCTGCTCGAGTGGTCGGACCAGGTCAAACTTGCTAATTCGAGACTCAACACCTCGGCCCAATTGAGTAAAATCAAAATAAGAAGTGAATCTTAACGGCCGTGGTCACCAAGACCAAAAGTTGAGCACACTTTGTTCCTACTTTAAAGTCTGGTTATCTGTTGGGCTTTGTATTGATTTTAAAATTCTCCTATTTTTTTTTTATGAAGTACTACAAGGTCTTGCACCAGACTACTTCCCTGAAATGTTGCTGGTTTATGAACCAGTGAGGCCCTTCAGATCCACTGGTTCTGCTCTTCTGGCTGTTTCATAAAGAAAAGGTGCTACTTTTAGTCATTATGCTCAGACCTGCTGGAACAGCCTTCCAGACGATTCGAGGAGCCCAAAATATTCATATTAAAAATACCATTTATTCAGTGAAGCTTTAATGTAGTGTTTGATTTAATGGTTTTAATTTTTAATACCCTTTAAAATCACCATTATTACTAGTTTTCCTATGAAAGTAACATTTTGCTCATTTAAAATAATCATTTTCATTTTGCGTAACATTTTCTGATTTATTTTTTATTGATTTTTTGAACTGATCGTACTATCTTTTATCTGTCTTTTTTCTCTCCAACTACCCATCAAATATTTATCTTCCATTCCACTGTTTTGTACATTAGTCACTTTGAACTGCATTTGATTTGTTTGAAAAGAGCGGTATAAATCAAGTTTAACTGACTGATGTTGAGTGGAGAAAACTTGCAACTAAAACACCAACTAGAGTTAAATTCACAGGTCAAAAAAACAATTCAATGAGCTATAATTATTTTCACGGGAAAAAAATGAAATCAACACAATAACCGAGTGACAAAATGAAGATAAGACATTTCATGCTGAAGTACTTACCATGTTGACTTTTACAAAGCTGACAGAGTTTAAAAGTTAAAGAGAGTGATCAAGTTGAGGCTATTTTTATGAAAGCACTGTTTTTTTGAGGAAAGCGTCATTAAGATTGTTTTCAAAGAGTATTTTGGTCATAATTGACAAACAGAACAAGATGTTCCAGATGTCAGACAACACACAATAACACATTATCCGAAAAGGAACCTAAATCACAACTTAAAACACCTTTCAACATGTCTAAAACCATAGAGAATATTGTCGGTCAGGGGTCATGTATACAGCAACTAAAGATGTGTACAAATATTCATTCAGTTTTAGAAGATAATGAAGCTTTGTCATGCCATAATATCAAACCAACCCATTATATTTTGAATCAAACAAAATGTGAAACGGGGCATTCAGATGCTGGACTGTAAACCACGTATCTCAACAATAAGAAGTGCGCTACACAAGACAGCTATTCAAGTAACAAATTACAGATTAGTGGTATTCTGGATGACTGCACTGTGCGCATTTGCATTTGTGTCTGAAAGGAATGTGAGTAAAGACATGCTGAACAGGGGTTGTTTAGATTTAAGCTCTCTTTTCATTAGTCGAGCCTTGTTGCAGATGAATGCTCGCCCCAGGCAAGGCGCTACAATCATTCAATGACAGTGTTCACTCTTCTGTCCAGACGCTGATAAATGATCAAGAGCATCTCCGACGCAGATTAGCTGTGGCGCATGAAACAATAGCTGCAGAAGTTTTAGGAGTTTTAAAACACAGAGGTGACAGCTGACCGTTCAGTGATCCTCTTCTCCGAAACAGCAAGCGTCCAATTATATCTTCGCAACTGTATCTAGGGACAGCAGCCACTCACGCCTCGGATTTCTCCAGTTGTTGAAGTGGTGTGCTTGGGGCTGTACTGAGAGGGACACTCTGTACATAAAGAGGGTGGTATCTACTTTATAGTCTAATCTGATTTCCAAAAAGTACAAGAGCAAAAGCACAAGAAATTAATTAAAATAGTGTGCATGCTTGCTCCAAGCAGAGCTGCAAGTGCTTTGGCGTCTGCCAAACTTGTTACCCGAGATAGTGTCATGTCTTCAAAACACACTGAAGTTAAGCAGAAATCTAATAACATCTGTCTTGTTTTCCTTATCTTCTACGTGAATCATCATTTTGGTGGGGACACTGACTCTGCTTGGAATTTGCACCAAGCATGCCTCACTTTTGGTTCTCAACTTGCATTGGAATTCCGTTTCTACGGGGTGATGTAACTCGATTTTCGCCATAAGTCGGAACTCACATACTGTGACGTATGCGCCATACAACCACCAAATGTAAACAATGCTGTCTTCCTTCAATAGCGACATGTGATGATGTATTCGTCCACTCTGCTCACCAACTAGTTCTATGCAAACTAAATACGTCGGAATGATGGAACAAGACTGTCTAAATAAATTTATGGGAGATGGCGACATAACCATGAAACGTCGTAGGTCGAGGACGTCGTAAACGGAGGACCTGCTGTATGTGTGAAAGTCCTAAAAAAAGGAGAATGTTTGTGTGAAGAATATGAACACAAACACTCCTCAGTTTATGTGTATTATGACTGAATGTTGGTAAACTCATTTATAGATGTTAGTTTTGGACCTTAGTTATTAGGTTTGGTCACCTTTAGCTTGCTGTCTAAGCTTAGATCCATGGGTTGGTTAAAAGTGCCATCTCTGAAGAAATGAATGCAGCCATTTCCATAAGATGTTAATTACACACATTTCACGTACTGCAAAGTAAATAGAAATGCCAAAATTTGGGGGGAAAAAACTTCGCAAAAAAAAAGCTTGCATGAAGTTGTTTTTGACTCTTTTGAATAAAAGCTACAACACTTCATGAAAGATGGAAACACCTTTTTAAATATCTTCTGTAATCTTGTCTTTTCAGGACTGACACCAACATTACCAAGAGTCTGGAAAATGCTGAGCATCGAATCCAATAATCGGCCAGTTAGTAACTGTCCATCTCTAATGTATACTGATGGTTGTCTTCTTTTGACTACCTCTGAGTGAAATCAAGAGCCCAATCTTTCAAAAGTCAGGATTTGCAGTGGCAAATCTGCCCCTACTATTACTGCAAACTGCATACTGTAAGCCCATGCAAGGTACACATGCAAATGCTTGACAGCTACAGTGAGTGAGGGAGGCAGGGCTTACAGAATGGTCAATCTACCCTGAAATTCATACAATCCTACACACTAGGCATGAGGAAGGATTAGAAACTTGTGAGTCTGAGGAGATTTTGACTTCGGAGTTCACTTTTAAGATCCTGATGGGACTTGGATGCATTCTGATGTTGCTGCTTTAGTCTCATATGATAGAGAGCCATGGAAGCTACAAGATACAACGCTGTTACTGAGATAATCATTATGTCAGAAGCAAATAATATTCCTCTAATAAAATACAATCATGTGAGATCCGTGACCAATGACTTGATGTCTTCATATTATGATTAATTTCACATCTGGTCACAGGAGTGATTATATTATTGATGTAGTCAACGTCAATTTGCCATGGGTGTAATAGTAACAGTGGTTCTTGGCAAATGATTACGTTATTAACCATAGAAGGAACAATGGAAGATTAGTGTTTATCAGGCTGTCTGGCAGTGTGAGTGATAAATTATTCTGTGTCGTATGATTTACCATCTCAAACTTCGGTTGTTTTCATTAAGGTTATTTAAGGTAAAATTAAGTCATCATATTGAAAGAGGAGGGATTTGTAGTGTATGGGATAAATGGTGACACAATCAATTTACTGTTGTTTTAGTCTCACTCAAGCAGGGGATAACATGGTATGAAATGTATGGTATTAGATTTACAGTTATCCTGAAGAATTCCATGGATTTGTTGGGAGGACTTGAATTTATAGAGCCACTATGGCTGACATTGATAGAATTTTCTTCACTCATTGAAAGAAAAAAGAAAAAAAATGGCATTTCGCCAACTGTTTTAAGCCACTGAAGGACATAAGAAATGTTGCCATAGGCAAGTCTAAAGACCCTGCAGCTCAGTACGCTAATTACCACACATTTCCTCCAGCTTGGCACTTTATGCCTTGGACAGAGTCATCACAAAGCTGGGACAGAAGGAATTAAGACAAACTTTGAGCCTTGCGTTTCCCACCACAGATGATAATTTTCCAGGCAATTAAGATGAGCTGAGCTTTAGAAGGTGGGGTCAGTGCATGCTCATGGGTGGTGCGATAAAACCAGCACAGTGCTGTTGTGGGCAATGTAAAATGCTGCTTGTCAGCTGTCCTACAAGCTTGGGTAATTGACCCAGCTTTGAGACAGATCACCAATATCAAAGAGTCATTAAGTTCTTTAAAATTAGATTCCCTAATGGATGTTTTTTTTCCCTAAGTGTTGCTTTTTTTAAACAGAATGCAGCAGTTCTGACGTCTTCCATCTCAAAGCCACTGACACTGTTATGCACAATATGCTGCCTGACCATAAGGTTAATTTAATGTGAGACATATTCATGAAATTGCAACTTTATTATTGGTATTTAAGGTTACAGAATAGCAACAGGTGCTCGAACCAGTAGAAAAGGAAACTCAAGGGACTCTGGGCTTTCCTGTCACTATGCATCAGCATCTGATTGGCTGATAAATGCTATAGAAATATACAGGTAGATATCTCATTGGCTATTGTAACTGTACAGCAGTGTGTCAACTCAGTCGCCATATTGGAACAGCTAAGCTACTTTTGCTAGTTTAGGGCTCCAGAGTAACTTTCTCACTTGGTCGCACCTCCCACCTTGTGTCACAGGCAAAACGCATCACTCGCTGAACATTTTCTTCTGAACAGATACTACAATTTACCAGTGCTGCCTAAATGCCTCATATTGCGGCTGTTGTAGGGACTGCTTGGTAGCTCAGACAAGCGTATGACCAAAAAAATATTAAACTAGGGTGTTCTAATGTCAGATTTGTCCACGACAAAACTGAGTTATTTTTTCTTTTTCTATGAACGGAAAAAACAGCGCATGCAAGTGCATGAGAAGCCTTCATTTTTAAGCGGAAATATCCCAGTATACTGACTAACACAGTTGCTGCCCGGTTAGAGCAACACAAATACAGCTTAATGATCATCATGCACTCACACAAAGCGATCACTTGAAATCTTAACTCGCACACTCAAAAAAATATTCCAGACTGCAAGACCTGTTGATAGATGTCTCTCAGGGCAGAAGGTTTTTCCACCATCAAAGTAGTTATCGCCAGCTGACTTTTCAATGTGTGTGATGAATCTGTTCAGCATACTTGGTTAGACTAACACTGCTGGTTTTCAGATGAGAACACATTATCTATATTACGTATTTGTCAATATATATGCCCACAAACAGCCTCACAGAGCCGCAAGTATCCCCATAGTCTGGTTCTAATTACAGCACGAACATTTGTGGGCCTGAAATAAAGTTTCTCACTTGTACATGACTATACTTTCAGAGTTTTAAAATGATTTGTCAAAGCCTTGGCAACACAATTACCATAGTTTAAAAAACTCATCAAACATTTAAAAGTTTAAAAAAAAAAGGACGAGTAAACCTTAAGGAGAGGTTAAATTAAAATGACCTAAAAGGGAGTTGTATGACAACAGCAATAACTTTTTTTTTGCTTCATGAAAAGGTTTCAGTTACTCCTAACATGATTCCAACCAGGACACCTTGGCTTTACTTTAGGTATCAAAGGGGCTCTTCACCTAAACACAAAGCTCATTTGTGAAACTCGCGCACATGTTTTGGAATTCTAAACCTTTGAATTTGTCCTCTGAGTGATGTCATGTGGAGGACACTGATTACAAGCAGTGTTAAATACAGCTGAGTGAAGCATAGAGAAATGGCTAGGCCTGAGTGAGCTTTGATTGGACAAAAATACAGTTTTCAAAATTGCGAGCACTTCATGCGTTCAACTGCGCTTCCCCATATTTCAAATTAAACCTAAAAGCTTTATAATAAAAGCGTTGAAGATCGTTATTTGCGGCCTACATGACTTTGGAGCGAAATTCCCCCCAAAAAACTATCAACACTTTCGACTCTTTTCACTATTCCTGAAGGTTATCGCGAGTTCAGGCGTGCGCAAACACGGTTTCAAAACAAAAAAACTTTGATGCATCCTTTCAGGGTTCACAGGAGCATGCTGAGATGTTCCAATTTGGTAGTTTGACTTTTGAAAGAGACACCAAGGACGGGCTCATGCATATATTGAGCACACAGTGCAGAGTTTTCTAGACATGGCTTCGTTAACTGAAAAAAACAAAGAATGTAAAATGCTTCTTTCACTGAGGGGGGTTCCTGATATAATAGACTATTGCTCTCTCAAGCGCAGTTCCTCCCAGATGAGTACAGGCGGCTTTGTTACTATTATCTTACCAGGTTCCATCCGGGCTTCCTTTTGCTTGTATTCATAGCCCAACATATTTCACTCATCTTCAACGTTAAATAATTTAGCAGCACAAACCACATAAATGAGGGCAATCCATCTCTGGCAGATGAGAGGTGGAGAGTGGTTATTTATGTACAATATCAACTGGGGATTTAAACATTGTGTTTCAAAATGAAGACGAGCCGAGATATATGGGGATTTGAACTGGGCTAGCCCCTGGGTTAGTTTCAGAATGTGCTAGGAAACAAGCTGGGAGTGAAAAGTTGTGTTTGTAACTTAGTAGGCAGTCATGTCATAGAAAACAGAATGGAGAAATCCCACATGTATGCAATACACGTGGCATTGTGACATTGCATGTATACTAAAAACAAACATAGAACATGTTGTTTGAACAGACTGTGTTGTTTAAGTTTGTCTGTTTGGGGAAATTGTGTTGACTCTTCCGACACACGTACGGATTTCTATGGGAACCTCAAGCACATATCGAGTTTATGTGTATTCATCTTTCACCATAAGCATACACCGATCAGTCACAACATTAAACCCCCTGAGCTGTGGTTGGGAGGTCGGGTAGCAGTACATTGGCATCAGATCGTGTGGGACCTGTTGGTTGCAGGGTGGAGTCTTCAGAAATCGGCCTTGTTCTGGCCAATGGCAACCTCCAAGACAGAAAATTGAAGCAAACATAAAAGAGACAAAAATGGCAGTTCCTCAAATGGCCACTAGAGGTAAGCACAAAAATACATCAACCCCCAAAGACCTCCATACTAAAATGTACAGTATTACAGCAGGTACACCCAGATTTATAGCCCTAGTACAAAGCCAGCAACCAACAGTTCTGGTCGCTATAGGTGAACAGGGGGTGATTTTCAAAATATAATTCACCAATTGAATTTGGATTTGATAAGACTTAGACACCCAAATAAACGATGCCCCAGAACAAGCACACTCCTTCATGCAAATGGAAATCCCAAATGTCAAGATCAGGAACATCTTGAAGAACATGACAATCACCCAAGATGTTGATTTGAGCTCCAAACTTCCAAGACCCCATTCTGATCAAGCATCAACAGGGTGCAGTCGAATAAGTATGATTCAGAGGCCCCACTGCACAATCCAGAGTACTTAATTGATCCACTGCCAACGTCCTGGTGCCAGACCCCACTATCATGTGAAATCTATTGTCATTTTCAAAGATAGCACACTAGCTACTGAAGTTAAAATACTTGAAGTGTAATCTAAAACCTGCCTAACATGCAGCAGCAGGCTTTGACAAACTATCTTCTGTAGCAGATAACTATAAACTTAAGTGCATTACACTAAAAAAATCCCTGACTTGCAGCTGACTATTCTTGTGAAACATAATTTCGCATTGATTAGCAGGCATTCACAATTAATATCAGTACAAATACTGCTCAAAGACAAATGACAGCAGCATAGCAGCGGAAATTAGCATCCAGCAAATGTCATGATGTTGCCCACATGCAGAGCAATAAAACAGCCAGCAGCCTCAGCATCCTCATAGTTTTCTGATATTGCCTAAGCACACAAACCAGCAAGTGTTTGCAGCTGTTTAACATATATTTACTGTAGAGTTTGCAAATCAGCAAAAGACTGGGATGTGATTTGAAAGCTTAAACAGGAAGCCTCACAAAAGAAAGTATGTTGGATATATACTAAGAGTCAAAAGTCTGGACACATTTTCTCACTCAAATATGGTGATTTTAAAATTATATTAATGTAGTTAATTGGTTTACATTTTCCTAGAATTATCCCATTTAACTTAAGAAGGCATTTTGTGTGTGTGAAAGAAAACAGACACATAAATGTAGCAAAGAAGGAGCCCTGCAGTTATGGACAAACCAAAGGATTGGGACACACTCTGTATGCAACTTGTATCCATGAGTGTGCAGCTTTCCTCTCCATGGTGTTGGGTCCAGCTCAGGGGATTAAGAGAAACTTAGAGGCAGCAAACTCTCACCGAAAGTTTACATACAGTTTTACGAGACAAGCTGAACGCAAACCAGTCATGCATCTTTGCCTTTTGTCAGAGCCTTCTCTGGAAGAGGACTGCATTCGTTGACACTAATTTAGTGTACCAGCAGCAAACATTTGTCAGAGGACTGCATGTTGTCTTCTGTCAACTCCTTCACTACTCCCAAGTACACTTACAAGTGCCCTACAGAGGCACTGAGGAGGCACCCTTATTAGACTCTTCATCAGTAATTAACCTAAGATCCATCCTCGCCCCATCATCATGCTAATGAGCAATCTAATACTCTTGAGTGATATGTAATGTGCACAGGCCATCAATCACACAAAGTCAAACCACTGATGGCACATGGACGGTTCATTATGATGTTGTTTACACTTTGACTTTGTCTTTACACCTAGGAAATTAAGCAAAACTAATTTTAAGCATTTTTCTGTGCTTGTGAGTAAATGCTACCATAACACTGAACTGTTTGAGTGACAAAACTTAACAATTTTATTGACTGAGTGATGGTGGCTAGCACTTTAGCCTTGCAGCTAGAAGATCCCCGGTTCGCGTACCAGTCTTTCTGGCATCTTTCTGCATGGAGTTTGCATGTTCTCCCTGTTTTCTCCAGGAACTCCGGCTTCCTCACATAGTCCAAAAACATGCTCAGGTTAGCCCTGTGACAGACTGGTGACCTATCCAGGATGTCCCCTGCCTTCACCCAAAGTCAGCTGGGATAGAATCCAGCCCCCCGCAACCCTAATGAGGATTAAGTGGTGTGTAGAAAATGGATGGAAGAGTGATGTGTGCATTCTCACCTTAACTTTGTCTTGACCTCACAACCACAAGACACCATTTACCACCAGCTCTGTCGAAACAGAAAACAGAGCAAGTTTGCGATTTAGAAAAAAAAAAGCGGAACAACACTGAGAAACAGAAAAAGCTTCTTCGACTGCAGTAGCTCCTACATCATTCAGCAGCTGCGCACACTTCAGCAGGAGCTACATTACAGTAATTGGTATTTGTATCCTGAGACAGTTAAATAAAACAACCTCTCTGGCTCAAGGCAGGAGGATTTCCCTGAAATGTAAATGGAGCTGGAGGAAGGTTGGGAGTGATTTAAGAGTCGGTGACATCCACACTGTTGTGCTAAGTCGGTGAAAGTGCTGAGTGCAGGGTGCCAGGTCCGTCTTCCTCTCACACACTCTCCTTCGCTCTCTCCATCACTGTCTCTATTTTCTTTCCCACCCTCCCCATTTCCCTCGTAAGGCAGCTGCCATAACTCAGACCCTATCTTAATCCGTTCTGAGTACACAAACACGCACATGTGCACACAGCCTGAAAATCATCACAGGAATTTGTTGGAAGTATGATCCTGCTAATTGTGTCTTGGAGCTCGGAGTGGGAGCCAAACAAAAACTAAGTGGGATGTTATGTAGGCAGCCAGAGTGAACAGAGAGACTTTTAGTTTACCACTGTAGTAAACACTGAAGCACAAGGAGACTACTAAATGTACCGTTTGGAACGTTCAAATGTGTGCTAACAACACAAATCTACAAAACCATCTCCACAATGCACAATCTGTAAATTATTTACACGTCACCTCAATAAACTCGAGAGGAAAATATAATGCGTAATAATTTTCTGGCCTATAATGTTCACAAACATTTATTTTATGTCATATCTTGTAAAAGGCTTCATAAAATTCTCTTTAACTAGATAGCTGCAAAAAAAAAGGAGTCACAAAGCATAGCCTTTGCAAATAGTTTACAATTCAAATAATTATTGTGTGTTGTCAAATACTTAGCTGCACATCCAGGGGACACATGGGCAGGCAGCAAATCCCTTTTGGCAGAGATGTGAGCCAGTTTTACAGTCAAGCTGTGGCTCACAACTGGGACTGAATGACAGCCCAGATAAGTCTGAAGTTGAAAAAAGTTGAAAAAAGTTCGCCTGATAGGAGCTGTTGTGGTGGCACAGGGGTGAGCCTTGGCAGAATATTTGTGTGGTCGACTTCAGTTCAATAGTTTGACATTTTTTGGAAATACCTTTACTCGTTTTCTTGCCAAGAGTTCGATGGAAGGATTGATGCCAAAATTAAAAAGCTTGTTGGCTTAGTCCAAAGTTGATGTGCCTTCCTGCTACATTAGCTTCTCGGATGTGTCTCCCCTTGTTTTCCAAGGGTCCAGACTGAAAAAAATAAAGGTGATAGAGCATTTGCTGTTGCTACAGGTTTTAGAAGGAGCTCGGTGAGGACATCAGAGCTGCAAACTGTCTCATCCTTTGAATCACTTTGAAAAACCCACTTTTCAGTGATGTTAAATCAGATTTTTTACATATTAGCTTGCTTGAATCCCTTTGCGCTTTTATTTTTTAGTGCTGTTAATAGAAGTAGGCAACAAAGCTGAAAATGTTAGTCATCGAGAGACAAATGGAGATTAGCATGTTCTATCAATGGGCAGCGAGGTCACAGGGTTGAGGTCTGCCCAAGCATTTGAACTTTGCATTTACAAAATATCCTTTTATGGTGGTTTTAATCTTGAAGTGAAACTATGAACATTCTATGTCATTTCCATCAATGGTCCATATTGCTGTTGCTGTCTGTCTCTCATTCTTCGATCATTACTCCGCCAAGGAACATGGCAGAGTTATGTGACGATCAGCGTGTGTTTGTCTGTCCGTCTGTTTATCTGTTAGCGACATTACTCAAAAATGGACAAACGGATTCAAACGAAATTGTCAGGCAAGGTCAGAACTGACACAAGGATGCAGTGATTAGATTTTAGCAGTGATGCAGCTTATAGTCTGGATCCACGGATTTATTAAATATTTCTGTATCATTGTGAGATAGCAGCACGTCACTGTAACTATGACAGCAAGTGAAGACTACATCAGCTGCCTACTGACGATCACATGATTGCGATCCTACTTCAAATCGATCGTTGCAGACTTATCGGGACTTATCAGAAACAATGACATAACGACTGACTTGGCAGAGTACTGCGCCCTCTGAGTGCTTTTCTTGTTCCACTTTGTGCTTTAATTGGATTCGTGTTATTGCAAAGCAGTTTGAAATTGTGTTTTGAAATGTGCTATACTTATCATAAAATGTAAAAAATATGCCTCACAGCACCACAAAAATTCATAAATTATTGTGGGGCATGCCATTTGTGTCATTTGCACTCAAAGAGAAACGACAAAATATGTGCTTTTATGGAGCATAATATGTTGCAACTCTTTCATAGCTGAACCAGAGGTATCAATCTTTCCTGTCATTCTCACAAAGAAATGAAATACGTCCAGAAATACAGACCTTTAAGGTATAATGGCCTTCAGGGCTGACAGTCTAAATACTCTGACTACTCTCAAGTTAAACTAAAAGCACACATGAGGCTGTGATTTAACTTTTCTTTGAATGTAGTGGATAGAAATCAGTAGGATGTATTTACTGCATCTTCTTCACCTGGTATAATACATTTATTCGATACAATGTGTTCGAACATGCAACAGGAATCCAGCCATACTGTTAATTGGTTTATTTAAAGCACCAAACACATACACATATACAAAGGTGTTATGGGTTCATGTAGACAACTTAACCCAAATTAAACCTATACTGGAAAACAGCCATTAGCTGGGTTTGCACATGTACAACAAATGGAGCCATATGTCGTGTGGGTGCAGGAAGCAGAACGCATAGCGCCCGGTTGGCATGGATTCTTCGAGATGTTACAAGTGTGATCCTGCAATTTATAGGAATGCATCATCCCTTTATAAAACCCCTTTGTGTTTGTTTCTTATTTTCAGGGGCTTTGACAGAGCTGGCATGCCAATGAGAGATAAATGAGGTGATTTAGCATGGCAGTCAGATGTAATAATGATGTCGTTTGAGGAGCGCGGTATTCACATCCACGTATGGTGAGATGCGGATATAGTAATAAAAAAGGATAAAAATAGACGATGCCTCATATGTGATGGGGGGGGGGGTGTAGGCTGGGGAGATGACACTAGCCAACTGCTGTAGAGAGAAACTCAGCTCTTGTTAACCTAAAATATGCTGAATGCTTCATTCTTCAAACAAACTCCCTCCTTTGATCATTTTGAGGTCCTTGGAAGTACAGAGCAACAATAGTAAACATGCTAATTTATTCCAAAGAAAGGTTGTAGCATGTATTTACAATTAAATGTGCATTACCATAGGGAATACCAGCTTTCACGAGCACACTATTCTACCTCTTTCTCTCTGGCTCAGATAAAATTACAGTGTCCTCTGTGGCAGTTAAACAGAAGTCAGGAAAATCTGAAATAAGCTTTCCGTAATGGAACAAACAGACATAAAGCCCCATTGCTTTGCCTTTGTGGCCTTATCTGGCCTTGGCCGACTCACGGCGCATCATGGGAGGCTATGTGTGAGAGAGATCCAGTGTATCACATCTTGGTGACTGTGGGGAGTCAGTATCGCACCAGATCTCCAGGTCATTTACCAGGGTGGGTGGTTTCATTAGTCTTCTTTGCAACAATACTCGCTGATTGCCATCTTGCTTCACAGTGATTTATAATTCTAGCCCCTTGGAGTTTGCAGAAATACCTGAAGCAACTGCTCAAATAAGATAAGAAGGGTTTCTTTATGTATGGTGTTGTCTGCGGTGTACATCAGAAAAAGAGAGAGAGAAGCCTCGGGGTGACGCGATACTATGTTTTTTTGCAAGCATTTACAGTTCTTGCCGGAGACGCAGGAATGCAAGAGGCTGTTGTTTGGAACTTCTGGAACAAACACTGGCTGCAAATGAATGAGACAGTTGTCAGGTTCAATTTGGTTAACACATGATGTTATGCCACCTTTAGAGGAATGCAGAGCAGCTATGAGAATAAAGCAAAACCATAGACAAAAGGGTGGAATCATGGCAGTTTTGTCATTTCTAAGGAAAAGACTCTGTCTTTTTAGCATCTTGCGATTTACATAAAGCTGTACAACCCTTCAAAAAAAACATAGCAGATAGAAAGAGAGGAGGAAGGAGAGACAGGGTGCCATACAGTAAATATAGACAGACTATAAAAAACTGAAACAAGGAGCATCTATACAGAGGTGCGATGGTGTTAATTGGAAATAGCGCACATGATGTTTAATTACTCAAGACACCACTTCTCTGGAGGAACTTTGCATTATTAGTCAATTTTCTTGCAACAATCTAACATACATAGGCTAAAAGACAGACCAGTCTTTAGTTTAGGCTGATTTTAATGCTTTTTTGATATGCAGTTAACTTCAAGACGCTCAACCTTTGCAACAAGACAGTCCCTGAAAGCACAGAGCCATGAATTATGCACAGGAATTTTATTACTGCCGCAAAACAGCTAATGGGCCATGCATTTGCTCAGATTAACAGTGGCACTACTAGCTGGCTGTGTGAGTGTGTGTGTGTGCGTGCTAGGGCTGGGCAAGAAAGCTGAAAATGTATCAGAATAAATCTTGTATTTCAGTAGATGTTGATAATTACGGATCATTTTTAATTGCTTGTTTTTATTAAAGTCTATTTATTTTGAATTTAACCACCTTACAATGCAACCGCTTTAGCCTAATGATCAAGGTATAGTATACAAGTCATCACTTTAAAGTTCACACAACAATGAAAAACAAATCCAGAAATAAATTTACCCACATATATAAAATAGAGGGATAAAGGATTACTCTTAATAGACATTAAATAAATCAATCAAATAAAATCTGAAGGTGCAACAAAGGAGAAGTTTTCAAGGACAGGGTGTTATCGAATGGGCACCCCCACCACCAGCTTTATTTTTCGCCGACATGGTGATTTGCATCTGAAGCAATTCAGTGAAAAAACTCAACAATTTTCTTATTTATATTGACATTTCTTCACTTTTAGTGCTCATTTAATGTAGAGTAAATGCTACCTTAGCTCAGCACACTTTCCAAGTCTTTTGCCCAACACTGCACATCACAAAAAAACAAAACAAAACAAAAAAACACTATTTAGTTTCATTTAAATGAGAGTATACCCAATATACTTAACTGCTGCACCTTTTAGGTGTCCAGGCACAACAAATTAATAGGTGATTTTTTTTTTTTTTTTTTTTTTTAAAGGCCAACTTATTTTATCATGACTACTAACTTATCTATTTCTCATGTGTACTAAATATTGATACCCTTGTGAGAAGACAAAATCATGAGGTGATCACAAGGCCATGTGGAGCCTCATTATTGCCCTTGGATGTGTCCCAGGGGTACCGAATCTCTCCCCATTCACTCACTGTCAGACCTCTCAAAGCAGATTAGCAAAACGCCCATCAATACCGAATCACATGCCGCTCCCTCATACGTAGGTATGTGGCAGGATTACACTGCCTTCCCTATTAACTTAGCCACATGTCTCGCCATGTTAGCTCACTACCTACGTGAACAGCTCATTACGGTTATGTAGGCCAATGCATCTCTCAGTCCCTCTCGCTCCTCTCTCAATCGGAGAGGACAGGGCATGAATTAGTCTGCCCCTCAGCTGTGTCCAAAGTCTGTGTGGATGAAGAGCATAGCCCGAGGCACGTCTTTGGAAATGGCCTCATGTCTGACTCGGCCTTCGCTGATGACTGAAGAATGGACTGCTCATAATGTGCACTGTAAGAGAACAAGATGCTAACTTATTTGCAGCCCGGAATGTGGTCGGATCAGGCTTTGCCCCCAAGACAAGAAATTATCCTTTGATGAAAAACAAGGGGCATGAACCCAGAGCCCTCAGCGAATTCACATTAACAGTAATTGGTGTTTTTCTTATCATGTCACACATGATCAAATACGTGCTTAAACACAGTTTAAAAAGAAAGCTCAAAAGCAAAAGCTGGGGCTTAATATGGTAATACACACAGATAGAACACAGACAAGTCCTGGTTTTATTGGAACAACCTTAAAGGGAAACTCCATCAACTCTACACACCTACATATAAATTAGGTTGAATAAATTAATGAGCACCAAAGTCTGCATGCAGATGTTTGGGAAAATTACGTTAAAATGTTGTAATTAGTCTTTTGTGAGAGATCTGATATACGGCCTTAAGTGATGAACTCGCATTTGCTGAGAAGGAAGACTACAAGTTCAAAAAAGGAAAAAAAAATACAAGTTCGTGGAGCTAAAAGTAGTAAGTGTCACTACCTGATGTAAGTTGCCGCCCAGTGTGAGTGATATGTGCAAAAATATGGATCACAATCTGGAGATAGTTCAATTTTGATCTCAGTGTAGAAAAACTGGGAGAACAGTGGATGAATCACACATAATAGCCTTTATATTATGAAGTAGCCTGCTCTTTCAGCCACCTGAAAGATAGCCAACAAACAGCCTGCATGCATGACTCACTTCCATTTTTCAGCAAGCCAACCGTAGTCTACATATCCAGCTTCCAAGAAAGTTCTTGGAGTTGGTGGAACTTTAATTGCCCATCATGAATCCGGCTACAGAATATGAACATGATGCTGAACTGGTAGAGTACTCCATTAAGTCATATCAACAATAAGACCACAAATGTATTGTATGCGGAAAGGACAAAAATTAAATGCCATTGGCAAGCAATTTTCTAAGGCTTTATAAAGTCACAGCAATATTTTGAGCTTAATTCAAGCATGCTAGTATGATAAGATATACTCTAGCAATCCAAAGTTTGGGGGCACTTCAAAATGTCCTTATTTTTGAAAGAAAAGCTGCGAGGTCAACTGTATTTGTGTAATTACTCTCATTGCCAGAAGGGGAGACAAAAGCTCCACATTGTAGGTATCATGCTAACTACAAAATAGAGCAGAGACTGAAAAATACGTCAATACGTTTGCATGCATTTGGTCACAAACCAAAATGTGGGATGAAATAAAATTTTACCTCATGATAGATGAAAAGTCAGACAATGTGCAAATATGTTGCATTTCATCCTGAGGGGACTAAGAATGTCTCAAGAATGTATCAATGGTTATGGTCATCCATCCAGAAGTAGATGAGATATTGCAGTATGTGTGAACCACGCCACTACATTGTTCAAAGGTGGAGTAGACTTCAGCAATAAAGCTATGTCTAGCACTTTTAAATTAGTGAAATACTTGTTTAGAATTTGTGGAAACAAGTGAGACTAGAGGACCATTAAAATCAACCTGGTTTTAACTGAACACTTAAAGTTGAATGTTTGGGCCTGCTGGATTTTTGGAATATCCTGGTGATAAAAACCAAAGACAGCCTTGACATGTTGTGTACAACAATCCTCCATAATAGGGGACTCAGGTGCTTCATGTTGACACACTGTCTGTGCTCCTCATTGATACAGACCTCGCTTCATTAGTAGCATTCTCTAACCGCGAGAGGTGCGAGGTCAACCTTATTTTAGCAGCCAATTTCCAGCTCCCCCAAGAACATGAGCCCCACATTTTATTTTTATTTTTTTTCGAGAGCACAAGTAGCAGCTTAATGCAGCTGGAAAAATGCAGTCCCTGTGTGGCCTGAAAAGAATTCTGCAAGAATAAATGTTTCCTCGAGGTGTATTCTCGGAGTTAATTAAACGTTATGTGTGAGACTAACATCGAAAGAGAAGTACATTGTCCTTGCTTTAACCTCTGTCATTGGCTTCTGCCAGGGTAGGAGTTCATGCATCATTTAGTTATTAAAGAATACTTTACCACCAGCCCACTTCAGATTGGATTTTCAGCTTAACGGATCCTTTTTGTTCACTCTACCTAAGCTTCTAACTGAACCTGACAGCCATTCGGCAAGAGAGGCAGGATCTGTCCACAGTTTAAGTTTAAAAGAAAACAGGCGACCTTATTTCACTGTACATTAAACCAATTAGAGGGTGGGAAGGGAGGAGGAGGGGGGCACGATTAAGCGTTAGAAAGATTTTGCCAAATGCTTGTCAGCTGCACGTTTTAGGACGGTTCACACATACTTAATTTTTTGGAGTGAAAACCAAAAGAATCTGAGTGTTACATGCTGATACTAGAGGCCGCCTACAGTTTGGTGCCGGAAAAATTCATTGAAAGAACGCAGACAGTTGCAAAATAATGATGTTCATGAATAATGATAGAGGAGGTCTCAGAGGCTTCACACACATTTTAGTGCCAGGCAGCTAGAAACTGGCAGGATGAAGCTTATCGGGCGAATGCCACAAGAATCTTGGGGGAAAATACTACAAATCCTACTTGGCGGGAAAACAGTCGCGTGTGTTCATGCGGCTGAGTGCGAACATGGGCCTCCCCAACAGCATGTCCTGGGGGTTTATGGATACAACGTGTATGCACAAACTTTGGCACACCGACAATGTACAGTCATGAGTGAATGAATGAGAGAGACAGGGTGGATGGGAGGGAAAGTAGAAAATACAAACTAATCCTCTGGATGCTCTGGCATCACAACGTAGGGGACAATCACAGCCACAGGGTTTTCTGACCCTTGATGCCAGCGCCACAAAAGTCCCAGACCAGAACAAGAACCCAGGGCGATTGCACGGAAAGGGCATCTCCGTAAAACATACCAGAGGCCAATCAAATAAAAAAAAACAAGCATGGATAGAGGGCACACAGGAAGAAGGAGAAAAACAATAAACAAGTCAACTCAGTTATATTCCACAAGGAGATAGCTAAGGTCACTCCACCTCCGCTGAATCACTTAGGAGAGGACTACAGCAGGAGATTGGGTTATTAACCCCTGAGGACACGCCAACAGGCACCGCATCAATGGGATCATCGCAGCAATGCAAATTCAAACATGTTGTGTTTTGTTGAATTCATACCGGAGAGCACTCTCCACTCAACCTTGACTTGAACCCTATGCATTTCATGTAGCAGTTTCAATTGATAGCGGCCATGATGTTTCTATCTGAATTGTGAGGATGAACTCCAGCACTCAAGTTTCATCTCTGCTGACTTCATGCGGAAGAAAAGATATTTTGAAAAAGTACACATGCAGGATATATAACATAACTCAGTGTCCCAGATTTCATGAATCCTGCAAAGAAAAGGGAACAGAGCAGACACCGGGGATCGTATTTCTTATTCCTCTGTTTTCTCCCCCTCTGTCTCAGGAAGGATTCTGCTGGTTTGAATTATTAATTATTTCTCTGCATTCGATTTGTATGACTTGTCACTTTCATCAAATTATACGTGGGCTTTCTAACTCATCTGGGCACATTCTTTTAATTCAATACACACATTCAATATACACATTGCACAAAATTCTATAGCTTTGACAGCTGATAGCCTATATACTTGAGAAATTTGATAGATAATTGTAACATATTTGAGACCTTTTTCTACTCTCAATTTTCACATGTTAAAAAACTATGACCCCCAAAAGTGTACAGGTGGCATCCTTTCCGAGATCCTTATTTATTCGCTTCAACCCTCTGAATTCCTAGCAGTTTCTGAATATTTTTCATTCATTGTGGGCTAATTTTACATTAAAATTGGAAGTTCTGCACCTCTGTGGAAACAGCATACCTATAGCAAGAAATATAGAGAAATTAATATGTCAACTGTGCAGGAAGAGACTGTTAGAAAGCCATAAATTATAAAGTTGACCAAAATAAATAAATAAAAATGAACAGTCTTTTTAGCACTGCTTTGGTCCCCATCAACTTCTGAGGGAAGATGCTAAAATGCTTAGTAGAACGAACAGGAAATGCAGCCGAGTGAAAATTCTCTCGAGTTTAATTGCTGGAGACATCTTTCACTTCATGCACAATCACTTGATTCATTGATAGTGTAATAAAGCATTAACTGGAGCAGCTTTATATTTGATAAATTAGAAATATCCAATGAGAAACATTAAACATTAAAATTGAAATAAGTTTAAATGCACATGATTTTGTAATGCCCCTTTTATCTGATGTTTACATATCATCAGAGAAAGGTCATCTGTCTCAGTGCATTTTTCAAGGGATCTGACCCTGATGAAGCCTGACCTCTGATGCATGACTTGTCACAGGTGGAGCAGTGGACACCACTTATTTTGTGCTAAAATGACTCATCATCTGCCTTTTGTATCATATTGTCTCAGTTGAGGCCAAAGTGAAGGCACTTGACCCCGGTCACCTCCCGGTTATTACATGCTCTGAAAATGATAGCAGTCAAGTCCACCTCTTATTTTCCCACTCTATCTTTAGTTGGCACTTCTTAATGGCAAACAGTTGGTTTTGCCACAAAGGCAGGCAAACAGTTCACATAAAACGCCCCGAGATGTTTTACTGCTAATGCCACCACACTGTCCAGCAAGAACCCAACTGCTCGTTCTGTCCGGCACTATTTCCCACTAAATCACATCTCATTGCTTTAATGACCAAATTTGTTAATAATCACACTGTAAATTGCTCATTAATCTTCCCTGCAACATCAAGCATTTCTGCACTACAACAACAATCTGCTGTGCTGGCATTCTGTAAGTATTTCCTTTGATCGAGTGAGAGATGGTCATCTGTTTTCGATTCAAAACCTCCTTGCTGACTGCAGATATTTGGATCAAAAAAAGAAAATCCATTCTGCACTCCTGCTAATGCATCTTTAGGGCTGAGGCTCAACAGAAGGATTGAGACATTCCTTGCCTGTACTCCAGGTTGTCTGTTTCTCAGTGTGTGCTCTCAGTTTTCCCCTATTATGAATACTGAAACTGCATTTTTGAATTGCCTTGGTGGCCCCTTCCCCCTTCTCGTATAGGCTCAAGAGAGGAAGGCATACTTAGAGACCTGAAATACTTTTAGCACTAATGTGCTGTTCAGTGAACCGTCACAGTGCCAAGATTGACACCATTTTTTACGCAGCCCCCCATTAGTGTCACTCAGCCTCCATCGTGGCACATTAAAATAAACTAATGATGTTTCTTCACCAAATGTCTCATGGAGTATTAGCCAAGAGAGCGGCTGCTCTGTACTTACTGCACTTTCACCTAAAAAACTGTATTAAAAGAAATTCCTTACTGTGTCAGAAATGTGTTACAGTTATGTTATATGCAAATGCCAGAAGAAAATCTTCGGAAGAAGAAGCCAATGGCTGCTTGCATCAGAAGCAATCCAGTATCATTGAGATGACACGAAGTGAAAACCTCCACTTTCTTCAGCCTCTGTTCTCTGTGTTGACCATGGCTGCTTTATTTAGGCTGTGTAGCGATGCAAGAGAGGCGGATCAGTGTCAGTGAGGCAGGCATGAGGCTTAGTTCCAGCCTAAGGCCATCCCTGTTTCTCTAGTGGCCTGCATAGAAAGCGTTTGAAGGCCCTTTTGCATGGACACCCTCCTCCCCAACCCTCTCTGGACACTACTCTGAAGCTACTGAAGGGGAAACTGAAATATGCTGCCTTTCCGCAAGGTCAGGCTTAGGCAGGACTGACACCTGCTGCTGGCCGTGTTTAACATGGCATCTAGGCTGTGCAACCCCCATCTTACTTCTCTATTGTGTCGAAAGTCTGGCTTTCATGCAGGTTACTTTGTGTCTGATTCTCTGTGCTGCAGCTGATAACAGCAAGGACTGACCAGTGTCTATTTTCAGTAGAAGATGACTGACTTCAGCTCATTGCAGGTACTGTTGCTATTTAGTGATGATGTCAATAGGTTTAGAAACTTTTCAGAGCCCTTAAGTGACCCTTTTTCGAAAACACTGTAATGTAGTGAATGCTGTCCAAGTTTTGTGAATCAGAGCTATTGTAAATAGTTTATTTTTGTGCTCTTAAAATAATTGTGTAAGTAATAAAATCATAATTTTTGTGCTGAATGACAGACAGCACTCTCACTGATAATGCTAAGATGGTGATTCAAAGTATAATGTTTACCAAGTTCAGCATTTTTGCGTTGTGCTTTAGCATGGTAATATTTGCTAACAAGAAAAAACACTCAGAGCACAGCACTCTGCCAAGGCTGCTCAGTTGTATCATTTCTGACAGACGAAATCTTTAAAAAAATGTGAGATCCGCAGAGGTCAATCAGTAGCAGGATCGCAATCATGTGATTATCAGCAGGCAGCTGATGTAGCATTCACTTGTAGTCGTAGGTACAGTGACACCGTGCCACTATCTTTAACTAATCATCCAGACTATAAGCTGCATCACTGCCTAAATCTAATCAATGTGTCATGTCTGACTTTCCCGGAAAATTTCATCCAAATCCGTTTAGAGTAATGTTGCTGACAGACAAACCAACAACAATCGTCACATAACTCCACTGCATTCTTTGGCAGAGTAATTAGCAGTAAACATAAAGTACAGCTGAGGCTAACAGGAATGTCATTATATTCTGACATTTGAATTTTGATACAAAGTCAAAGTACTTGGCTATTTAGGATTCAGACCTGATCATGAAACAAGAAGAATTTAAGGGAATTTATTCCAGTTCACGTATTCAAACACGTATGTCTGCACCAACTCGATGTAGGGATTGAGGCGTCTGGAATGGAACGTAGTTAAAACATTGCGTTATATGTGCACGTTTTCAGACTGCTCTGTCATGCTTGCAGCTTTAATTCTGACCTGGAAACAACTTTGTGTCTAACTGTACAGTGATATTTTTATCCTTGTACAAATTCAAAAGAGGGAAATGTTCTGTGCTTTACTTCTAAACACAAAATACCCTCCTGTGCCACGTCGTGCCTCATTATGTACTTATCTTCCCAACACACACATATGTTCTGACGGGGGAAAGTGAAATTAAATCTGAGGATAAAAAGACAAACTTTGCTTTTACAGGAACCCTGCACCTTATTATTTAGTCAAGTACCTGCCTTGCAAGCTTCCATTTTAGTTACCAAATGAATCGGCTGCTCAGTGAGCCATTACCATAGCAACCAATAACATTTTCAGGAGTGACTACTGCATGCAAAGAGAGTACATTACGTATGGTTTTATAAAAGTTCAAGGCACATTTTTGACTCTTTTAATGAGAAAACAAGCTTCGGTGAGTGTACTCGCCAGGGTCTTCCATGTTATGAATAGCTTGGTCGCCTATACATTACAGCACGAAATTCAACATGTCTGCCAGGGGTACTTGGGGAAATCACATTCCTTGGTGTGTGGGAGTGTTGCTTTTTATTACCTGCCTCAGAGCTTCAAATCCAATTCCATCTCCTCACTTCTCCCTGGGCCTACCTCTGTCAGTGCAGAGAGAACATTGGATAGGCGATGATGCAGCCTTATGGATGGAACGGCTATAGCCTGCAGGTGACTTTAAATTAACATCCTTCATTAAGAGCATCCATCACATGGGATCCATAGGGAATCACCTCCGAACATCCATGACAAGCAAGTAAGGAGCCCACAGAAAAAAAGCACTAATGTTGAATACTTGCACATCAGTCTTCAATGAAATAATCCACCTGTCCGACAAAAATGTCCTCAGTAGATTATTCTGGGTATAGGTGGAAGATGTCATAAGTTCTTGTTTTCCTGGCTCTGGCTGGCTGTAAAACAAGGCAGACTTTCCAGCCACGGCGTTAGGAAAAAGTCAGAATCTCACTGTGACAATTCGGTGCTGGAATGGAGAAGGCCTGGGCATAAATTCACAAGAGCCGTCTTTGTTTTGTTTTTTGTTTTTTTCCCCCCCTTTTATTTCCAAAAGCACAGCTGCATCCTTTATGAGGTGGAGAATGCCTAACCAGCCATCCAAGGCAGAAGACAGGCCAGCCATCCAGAGTGACAGCAAAGGGTGCTTCGTTTACATTCAGGGGGACTTAGACAATATTCCCCTCGCCAACTTATCCTGCTGAAGCAGCGACCACACTTGGCCGACAGAGCTGTGATTTTTTTCAGCGGCCTGGAAGCTCCAGGGCTAGTGGAGGCTTTAGCAAGGGGGAAGAGGCGAGAAATCTGGGCTGCCGAGCACACCACTGGGCCGGGATCCCTGAGTTGAATTTCTGAAAGGCTCATTATTCTGGATTGGGGAGAAAGTGGCATTGAGGGGTGGAAGGGGTGAACAGGAGCTCAAGGCAAAGTGTCCATCAGAGCTGCTGTGGTGCGTTTAGACACATCACCACTGGGACAAATGGGGATCAGGGGTTGGAGTGAGATCATATGACTCACCCGAGTCAGCACCACCCTGTTTCACTGTACAGATGGCACCGTCGTATAATTGATGCCCTGTAGACCAACTTGTTTTTGTTTCTTTCTGTCCTGATCGACCAATCTGAAATACTAAACAAAGCATTGATTTTAAACACTTAGTAAATAAAATGAAGATATTAATTGATCATGCACCTGTAACATGGTAAAGTCCCATTCAAAACAAACAAAAAAACGCACTATGTTCCATTTATATGACTGAATCCAGTCGTAATGCAGGAGAATACATTACTATCTCAGCTTACCACACTTAAAACTGACATCTCACCAATCTACATTCAAGGGCTTCAAAAGGGAATAAAATTATGAGGAAATTACAAGGCAAGTGAGTTTTGGTCCCACATGGGGAATTAAAACTTATTATCTGTGACAACCTGTCAGCCAGTGAGAACTCAAACATGAGCACAAAGCTCCGAGAGCCGCAGAAGGGAGTAGCAAAAAAGAATGATAAAAGAAAAGGGGAAGGAAAAGAGAAAGGGGCAGTTACAGACATCATTTTTGCACGGAAAAAGCACCTCCCGGTAGGCTGAGCAGTAACTGTTTTCGACGACTGTGATATGACAAGCTTGATCTCAATGTACAGTGTGGTCATACAATTTTTTAGATGTCACGTTTGTTTTGTATTTGGAGTGAGCTGATCCTGTTTAAATGATACATTGAGCACTTCGATGCGATTCTTTCAGCAGATGGCTCCAACTAAAGGCGGTGCATAAAAACCAATAAGCCCCAGTACGACTACGCAGCGCAATTATTGAACAATTCTGGACTTGTGCTGTTGAAAGGAACAATAAAGAAAAAGGGAGAATAAATCATATATCACCTGTCATTAAATCAAGTTTAAGCATAGCCATCACAGTCACTTTAACCAGTTCAAGGGAATTACAATACTCTCCAGAGTCGACAGTCAGATGCAATTAGTGGGACTGATGGCAAATTAGACTAAATGATCATGCTATCTGATTTAATGGGCCTGGAGTGGCGCTCACTTGCACTCCCATAGTCATGATGTCATCAACATGAATCCCAAGAGAGCGAGTCATTTTGCTTTAATGCTCCCCAAGGAAATCCACTCCGATTCGGTCCACCCGCCCCTAATATTCCACCTGGGAATGCCCAGAGAGCTGCATAAAAGCATGGCAAAGCTTAGGAAAAAAACTCCAGAAAGAAAAGTGCTCCTCAGAAGTTGGTCCAAACATCCAAGCATCACCAAGTTTAGGCAACTTCAAAACAGCCCGAAATACTTGGCTACGTCTCAGAGATGCTTTTCTTCTAACAGAAACAGGTTTTGCGTGTGGTAGTTTTTGACCAGCTGCGTGCTTTCTTTGCCTCATCTCCCACTGAATATGTGAACAGAATTCGTACAATGAGCTCCGGCAACCACAGGCCTCCCTGTTAAATAATACAGAGGCAGGGAGGAAGAGGGGGTGAGGTGGGGGATGAGGAGAATTTTGGTTGCTCATTCCTCGGCTTTGTGTCATCCTGCTGACATCTGCTACATTTGCATGGCAGCTGGAGATCCTTGGATTAAGCGCTTACAAGAGTATTGCCATATCTCATTTAACAACATAATCATCTTATGAGGAAAGCGATGTTTCATCCCTGATGCTTTACAAAGCTTGGCGTGCAGTTTCCACTTACTCTCTCCCTTTCTGCCTCTCATCCTCTTCTTCCTTGTCTCTATCTTCCTCTCTGCCGTTCCCCTCCAAGCTGTCTCTCTTTTGATGCGATGCCTTGTAACTTGCAGTTTTCCGTAATCTTGCAGTACAGGACAGAATGTGTGTGCGGACCAGTGTAGATCGTGTTATTTACCAGACAGCTCTTTCAATATTGTTTTTTCCTCCAAGGCTATCTGGTCCACAAAAGCTCAATCAACATTTCACCAAGGTCTCTGGAACAACCAACAGAGAAGAATGAATCGCATCACAGCAAAAGCGCCAAGGATCCTTGGGCTTCAATGCTGCCTCTTGTGGCCAAACAAAAAGATTATAAAAAACATTAAACACTAACAGATGAGAACAATCTGGTTGGACCTATTATCTAGTATTGATCATGTTTAGCAGGAAAAGTAAACACAACATTAAGTCTTCTAAAAGTAAGTCTGCAGTCTACACATCAAAACCATTTAACATAATGTTTTGTTCAGCAACATTGTTAGTTTAAGCATTATTTTGGCAGGTTGCATGTTGCAAAAAAAATATTTCATGTCCACAACAGCCCAGGTATTGGTCGATAAGCTCATTTGACTGAACTGTCTTAGTCACAAAATCATCGACTTTCATGAGGAGAAAAACGCTACATCGCTAGCCTTTCAGGAATAATACATAATACATTATTTTTGGCAGCAGATGGAACAGACAACCTGTGAATTCTGAACTCACCCAACCGAATGGAGACAGTAAAGTCGAACTTACCGCTATTTAAGTTTTAGGCTACATTTCCTGACTGTTTACTTGTAGTTGGTTTCAAACTATTAGACACTATGTCAAAGAAGTCGGTGTGGCTGCATGTTGTCAAAACGAATGGCCAAAAAGTCGAGCGTCAACATATCATAACGGTGAGCTAACTTGTTTGTGTTTTATTCCTCAATAGTTCTTGTTCTGGAATCATGACTTGATACAGTGAAATCTTCACAAATCAGGTGGAGAGAAGAGTGCACTCTTTGCTGTTTGGCCCATTCAGCATATCTCAAGCTCTAGAATCAACCAATTTATTGACTGAAGAGTGGATGTGATCTTAGGTGACCAAGATTTTCTTTTGCCTGATTGACTACACCCTTCTTTAGTATTTTATACCACAGCCATCTGGCCAATTTTTTTTTGTTTGTCCAATACTTTGATTCATGACCAAATTCCTGCAACACTAATATGTTTATCTTCTACAACCGCACTTTGTGCTCAATGTTAAACAGCAAATGTTTAACATGCTAAACTACAATGGTGAAGAGGGAAAATATCCCATGCTTACCATCAGCATGTTAACATTATTTGAGGATGTTTGCATAAAGTATCACAGTGTCTTATCTGCTCACAGAGATAGATTGTTAGACCCCAGCCTTTCTCCCCCCCCCCCCCCCCCCCGTCCAGAAAAGTACTATGTAGCTTCTGTCTTGAAACAAATAGTTTTCCTAGGCTAGCAGCTGCATGAATAAGAAGAGCACCTCATAATGGAAAAGAGGAAATCATTACAGTTAAAGCAAAAGAGAGAAAGTCCCAGTTTGTTCTTACATCAGCAAGGCTGTGCATTTTTTTCAAACCCTCAGTTCTTTACTGTGACCTTTCTGGGCTCGAGATTTTGCTCCCTCGCTTCAGACAGGGAGATAAATGGGTCCGTGTCCACTCAGGTTACCGACACAAGTCCAATTATTTTGTCTTGGCCATCCAATCTGGTTTGCCTTTTTTGCTTTTCCTTGAGCGTGTGATCAAATCTGTGCCTGGAATCTTGGCCCTCTCTCCTTTCCACACCATGTTTATTTCATAAAGAAATCTACAATATCAGAATGATCAGATGGGTGCCTGATACGAGATAGCAGCACGGTGCAAGAATGCGCTGATGCTGTCAAGCCCTTTTTCTTCCCCGTTGTTGCAGTAGTAAGCGATTCATATTTTGTTTTTACAGTGCCTCACAGTCATGATCATTTCAACAAGGAGGGCAAATAAGCTTGACAGAGAGGGCCGAGAAATGTCTCTACAGACTGACAGTTTGTAAATATTTAACACTGCATGTAAAACCACTATTAAAATTCTAGAAAGCAATAAAGGCTGCATGTGTACTGCTAAGGCTAATTTAAATAGTAAAGTACACTGTCATGTTACTAAAATAACATTGCAGCAGTAGATAGAAATAGAATGTGATGCTTTATAAGACATCAAAAACTCGATCAACATTTCCCTGATATATTATCTTTTCTGCCCCTTTTTTTCCACATTTCAGTTGGACAATTTTACACAATATATCCAGAAGCAGTTTTTATAAAAGCCTGTCCTCAGGCCATCGGAAAACGTTGTTGATTTCCAAAGCATTTTGAATTTCTGCAAACACATTTTACCAACATCTTTAAAACTGTAATAATTCGAGTATGCATTTGTGGCAGTTACAAGAAATGATCTTCCCCAGAGAGAAACGGACACCAAGGTCCATCATTGTTCAGGAATGAACATCATCTTTTCAACTTCATGTGGGTAGGTGGCAGAAGCAAAACCACCCAGGACCCCACAAAGCAACCGCTGCAAGGACAAGATGATATTAGCCTTTACATGAATTGTGTATAAAGGAGGACATTCGCCACAGGGCATATTTCTTCTACTCCATGAGACCTATTTTATGTCCAAATTCATTTGGGGACACTACAGGTCACGATGTCTTCTTGTTCACCACTGTTTTTTGGTCTTTTATGCTACAATTGCTCTTGACATGATTCAGCAGAGGGACCTCAGAGAGCCATCAAAGCAATCTCAGCCTCTCCATAAAGGCGGGGGGAATTGGCTTCTCTGCACACCTTCTTAAGTACGCCGAGCTTTGTTTGCGTCTTATTATATCCTCCCCTTCTGCCTGTGTATGACGGAGAGGCAACTCGGCACCAACACGGTTTCTAGACAACCTGATTTCATCCTCACTTGAAGGGGTTTTGTACTGTCATTCATGTTTGTCTACTTTTTTCTGGATTTCAAATGCAATCTTTCCTTTTGTAGATTCCTAAATAACTTGTATGCATTATCTAAAACGATCAAATGTGTAATAAAGGGTTGTGTAGCGTATGTGCTGTATGTCAGAATCCATACATTCTTGTCAAATTGTGCTATGCTGAATTAAAAGTAAATCTAAGTTGTCATGAATTCTGTTTTCCTCCAAGTGTTTTGATGACTGCAAATATAGCGGTAGCTACGACAAAACAACGGACGACTGATGCAGTTGTGCCACATGTACATTCTAATTGCCGCTGCTTTAAAATGACAGCTCTGAAGCAAGGATGTCATTTTGTTAAACGCCCAGTGTCTCGTCATCCCTCTCTTTCTCGCCTCCTCCGCAAAGCTCTCCGGTGGGAGGAGACTTAAAAGCGAGATGTGAAAGCGAGGAAAGGAATCAAGGATGTACAAATTAGGAAAGGTAGGTTTGTCCACTAAGCCACAAGTGGTCAGAAATTTGCACTCACTATAGTGCCAAAGATAAAGAGTATTTCTTGAGGTAACAGTGATTCGAGCACAGCTGCTTTCCATCAGTGGAAACACACTGCAGTCTCCAAGCAGCAGTTCCAAGCATTTTTGTACAATGACCCCTTAAAAGTTAGACCAAGGACAATGAATTTCTCCTTTTTTTGAATAATTTCCAGCTCTACCGAAGTAAAGCTATTCATTTATTCACCAAAAACTATGCATAATTTGTGTGAGGAATTAATATTTTTTCTGCTTTCCTCTGCTATTAATAAAGTGAAAATATCCCTCTCCTCAAATTTATCTTGTGATCTGTGATGAGGTGCCGGTCGTCAGTGACATGTAAAATACTAAATTTGACAAAATGAGGAAAAGCCTGCATATTTTGAGAACATTTGAAGCAAGAATTAACCACTTCATTAACCATCCTATACTGAAGCGGTGTAGTGGGGCTCTAAAGAAAAAGAAAACATGACGCCTGTTCCCATCTGATCACTTTATCATGACTGATGCCTCTGATTAGATACACATGCACGACACATAAATAAATTAAGCGTTTGGGAAGGAACGAGAAGATTAATTCAGCGGGTTATTCACGAGCTATATGTTGTTCTGTAGCTGCAGCGAAACATATGGTGGAGTAAATTGAGATGGCTGAGAGGAACAGGTGGTCAGTTTTCATGTGAGGGTCTGTAAATGAAAAAGAGGGCAAATGAGAAATACTGTAGAGAGGCGCTGCATGTTTTTTGTTTTTTTTTGCTTTCCTCTACCAGTACATCGAGGGAGACCCCAATGAACCTGTAAACAAGATTGAAATAATCAAATCCTCAACTACAAATTATGTCCTCAACGAGAGTTTTTCCATCATCGACTGAGAATCTGAGTGAATAAAATAACGCCATGGGAATTTCTCTGAATATTTTAATGATATGTGTATTACTCCAGGACAAGGCCTGAAATACATAAATAAATTGTGTTTTCCGTTATTAAAGCATGCATGAAACTATTCTTGGCGCCGCTTAATTGACACACCTGAACGACTCGAGCATTTCTTGATTCTCGGCCTAAATTACCGAGTGGGCTGATGGATTTCGCGGCATGGTTCCGTGCGTTGAGCAGAGCGCGGCCGTGATTTGCTAATAAGTAAACTCATTACCATGCGTGCACAAGATTTTCTATTAAATGGAGACTCATCTCTCAAGTATTAGCCGCTTCATTCTTCCTCCTGCTCGCGCTGCCAACCCTGGCCCTCCCTCCTCCCCCCCTCAAACAGCAGCCCTTCCACCCAGCTTACATGCTAGGCATCCTCCTCTTCTTTATTCCAGTATCTCCCTGTGAGCAGCCATGGGGATGGGATGTAGCCTGGGGGCACCGATTTCCTTGAGCAAGCAGCTTGCGATTGCACACCAGCCAAGTAAAACTCAAAGTATATACAGTATTTCCCCCACTTGTCCTTTTTTTTTGCCCCCTCGTCTGCCTAAGAATCTGAATATATACATTTTATGTTTCAGCTCGATTCTGGAAAGCGGAAAAGCAGCCAAACATCTGTATATGTGTTTGTTTTTCTTCAGCTGAAGGGGATTTTACTTTTTTTTTCTTGAATTTATTTTTTCTGACTTAATAAGACCTTTTGTTTAATGATATGACAAAAAGAATAACACTGATAAAACAACAAGGGTACTACCATTAGTATAGCTTTGTTTTAGGAAAAAAAGCTGCATGTTTCACTACCTCAGACTATAGATTTCCCACAAAGCAACAGTTGGGCTGAGCATATGGCACACAAAACGTGGGCACTGTTGTGTGGCGCCGCTTCATTGTACACAGATGTTTGGCTAGAGTGGGGAAAACATTACAAAAAAAAAATGAATTTAGTACTAATTAAAAATTTCCTACATTGACATTAGCAGAAAATATTGTGCAATTATTATTTCATCACTAGAGAATGGGCTTATTCTGCTTCAAAATAAATGCATCCATCCATTTCTCAGATGAAAACACACCACTGTCTGCATTCAACTTATTGATTCATATGAATTGCCTTGAGGATGGCACAAGCCATCATTAACACCGATCCAGATGATAAGTTTTAAATTATTGACTAATCCTCAATTAAAACTCCCCAAACTGCATATGGATGTTACAACTGTGTGCTGGTGTGATAAGCGTTGATGTGAACAAAGCAATACCGGGGCTGTAGTCAAGGAAACCACTGTGTTGCCAACTTAGCAAGTTTCTTGGAAGAAAGAAGGAAAAAAAAATCTTTTAAAAAAGCAGCTTGCAACAAATCTACAGAGTTAAATCTATTTAGTGGATTTTCTCTTCATGATATTTCAGTTCCACAGTTTATGTAACTACTTTGATTAAACATTTTTTTTAATTACAGAAGCTTGAAAAAAGGCAATAAAAATAGCTGACAAAAAAATAGTTTGAGTGACTTACATTTTTTACTTTTAATGCGTTGGATCTTTTATATCTTGTACTCTGCCAAGCATATGCAAATTAGTGCGTGGTGTAATCTAAAGACTGTGTCAAGACCAGGTTGGAAGAAAAACTAACAAAAGAGGTAGAAATATTGAGAAATGTGTGTTCGTTTAGAATCAACAGCATGAACGGAAATATGCGGAGCTCCAGAAGAGTTTGTCTGCTATTACATCACTGATGTTTAACTGTAGCTTTTGACCTGATTCAGGCAGGAATATGCATGACTGGTCAACTATACAACAAGAAAAGCATTCAGAGAAGGCAGAACTCTGCCAAAGCTGTTCACTCCCCCATAAGGCATTGTCAGAATGCATGAGTATGTTATGTACGGATACCGAATCGCATCAACTAAAAATGTAGCGGGCAGCAGGAATTGATGGGACTCAGAAACACCCCCTCAATGTATCATTTCTGACGGATAAGCCCAACAAGGCCGCAGCTGTCTGTCTGTTAGCAACATTACTCAAAAACGGACGAACGGATTCGGATGAAATTTTCAGGGAAGGTCAGAAATGAAACAAGGACCAATTGCCAAGTGATTAGATTTTTTTTGGCAGTGATGCAGCTTATCGTCTGGATCCACAGATTTGTTAAAGATTTCTGTTGTCTGTCATTGTAATAATATAAAACTGCAAAATAAAGTTTGAAAAAAAAAAGATTTCTGTGTCACTGCGAGATAGCTGCACAGCATTGTTGTAACTACGACTATAAGTGAACACTCCATTAGCTGCCTGCTGACGATCACATCATTGTGATCCTACTATAAATTCACCGGTGCAGATTTATGAAGACTTATCTGTTGGAAATGATACAAGGAAGAATTGATTAAATTGTGGGAGTGTTTCCGAGTCCATCAAGTCCCACCGCTCGCTACTTATTTAGGTCACGCAATTCGATATCCATACAGGACGTACACATGCCTGTGCTCAGCACAAGGTCATTTTGTTTGTGGTTACATCTACATTAAATCACCACATTCTTTGCTGCTGTGATTTCTGCTCAATCATTTTCAAAATAGTTTAAATGCCACTGAAATGTAGCATTTAAAATATGATTTTTGGAAAAAGGCTCTATAACATTTACAAACAATAGTTTTTTTCTTTCAGTGACTAAAGTTTTTAAGAAGCTGTTCAGTTCTGTTGGTTTTCTTGTATATTACTTTTACACTGTCTCTATTTAAATTTCCATTTAATTAGAAACATCCCTAGTTTTAGGCCAGTCAAGGAATTTTTCACTGAATTGCTATTGTCTTTCTCTCGATCTCATTATCCAGCTATAGATCTTAAACACAAATTGTTTTTGATTTTTTTGTCTTGTTTTATTATTTTTCAACATTTGATCATTATAAAGTTCTTGTAAACATGCAATGTACTTAAGGGCTAATACCTCCAAATTTTGGATTGGACCGAGGAATTCAACCCTATTCTATTTATATATTTATGTGTCCAGAACTGAAAATTAAAGTATAGTGTTTGTCATCAGTTAACTCACTTAGATATTTTTCATCCCTTTCCATACCCCAAATCTGTATGTCTTATTCTTTTAAACAACTCTTCTAAAATTACACTGGCTCAGTTAAAAACATCTTTGTAGAATTGACATGCTGAGCAGAGCGATCTGGGGCAAACTCAGCTTTAAGTGGTGTCTTTTAAACTCCAGGCCTCCTTCTCCATCCCCTCAGGTCACACAAGAGTTAGCACATGAGCTAGAATGCTAATGCTAGCAACTTTATCATCTCGTATTCTTGATACATGAGTAGTGAGTTTGTGGTGTCATTTTTGATATTACTCCACGTCTTTTGATGACTGCAAATGCAGTCATGACATTGTTTGATACGGCAGGGTCAAATATTCTTTCTGTTCTTACAGAGATCGGGGAGGAAAACTGAAACTCAGCAGAGAAAAGAAACTTCACAGGTGAGTCCAGGGGCGAGGAGCAAGAACTGTCTGAGCTAAAGCACCCCCCCAAGATAATAGGACAACATCTTGAGATCAAGATTTTACTCAAGTACCACTGTCCTGGCACAGACTATCAGTATTGCTGCCATGTTGCCTGTGCTCCTGGCTTTGGGCGTACTCACAACTGACATTTCCCTAAACGACTGCAAACTGGTGTCGGACAGGATGTTGGACCGTGTTGTACTTCCTGTACAACTCTAATTTCCTCTGTGTACGGCAAAACAGCGAGTGCATAACCGACCAGCATAATTCAGCAACAGCACCTCTCCAAGTGGCATCAGTCACAACAACCCCTCTGAGCGAGGGTCTTAAATAAAACGTGAGGAATTATGTGCTGAGTGCCGTGCATCAATCACATTGATTCTCCAGGCCTCATCATTCTATATAAAGTCCTTAGTATAATAATGTTGTCAGTGGATTTGGCGCGAGGTGTCTTCACACTGCCAGTGTCAGTTCATTTAGATGCTCCCTCGGAGCCCTGGCAGCTATCATTGCTCATAACCACCGTGTCAGTCAAAGACGGGGGCAGAAACACAGCATCCTGCCCTTCGGAGGTGCTAACATAATGAAAGAAAGACGCCACAGTTTTACGAGAGGGGGTGTTAAATGTTGTTTCTATGAATACCAGATGTGTGACTTAGACAGAGGGAGACTGTAATGGAAGCAAACTACTTTTGACACTCTTGACTGTCAGTTTGCTTTCATGGTAAAGCACATTCACCAAGACACAGGCACTCCCCAGCAGCCAGTGACTGCTCGCCCCTGGATCCTTCACTTGTCAAATGGTATTTTGAGATAAGCATGCGGGATTTGTGTTTTGATAGCAGAGCCTCAAATGTCACCTTGTGTTGATTGTCATAAGAGAACTTAAAGACTTACAGAATAACAATAGGAAGAACTAAGTGAGCATCATAAAGCAACTACTCAGGAATATCAATAAAGTTTGCCCTCAAATTCATAAATGTGACTTATTGTTACTGGACACAAACATTTTATTTAGAAAAGAAATGTCTGGTACAGCCTAAATTTTTCCATTCTGAATCTGTATTTTGTTTGATTGCCAGGTGCATACAGTGGGAGACAGTGTTCGTTCCTTCCTCATCATGCATTCATGAGATGTGTTTATCGACTGACAGTCAGGAAATAGCATGCAGGAAAACATGTGCAGCCAGTACATTGTGGTGCCTGGAAAGAATACGGAGAATTTCAGGAAGTGTTCATTCCAACAGTTACCATGGAAAAGTCCTGCTGACAGTGGTGTTGGTGAAGAAACAAGGGTGTGAGCTTATAATTGTATATATGAAATTAACCGCTACAAATATGGAATAGATTAGGAATTAAAGTTAGAAATGAATGGTGTATCGTGCGGTAGATGTAAACAGACACATTCACGTGGTGAATGTTGGTGCTTTACAGTTGATTTGTGAAGAGAATAATAAAAAAGGTTGTGCTGAGGCCTGTGGAGTCACATTCTCCCTTCTCCGTTTTCCTTTCACAGCAGGTATAAAATGTCTGCGCACGTGAGAGATTGTAGGATTCCATCGGCAACTACGGTTTTATATCAGGTTTGATCTTATTTTTAGATAATACTAATGTCCTTCTCGTTGCCTCAATTAAAAAGAAGGCGAAAAAAGTTACAGGTTTAACAGCTTTTCCTATGCATGACCATATTCTGTCTCCTGGTTTCTCCCCATGTTCCACAACCCAATTAGGCTTGCGCAGAGCTGTGCAATGTTTCTGAAAAGCCCTGAGCAGTACAATGGCTCTGAATGCCCAAGGTGTGTTATTATCTTGTATTAGTGCACCACCTGCCTTGCCATAATGATTAGGTAATTGGCTCAGTGCGTGTCCTGAAATAATAAAGAAAGGAGACGTTTTACTCTGATTAAGGAAAGAAAGTAGATCAAGTGAGTGAGAGCAAGGCCACCAAGACTTATATAAAATGGAGTCTACATACAAAAATGATAACATGTATTTAAATTCAGCTACACTTAGGTGATCAGTGTTTTGGAAGCAACAGATCTATCATTAAATATCTGTCAGAACGCTGCATGGCTTCAGGAGGGAAAGAGAGTGAGAGAGCCAGAGGCTGCATCTTTATTACTGCCACCTATAAAAACGAATATTATGAAGAGAAATTAAAACCAGCCGCGTCGCGAGAAATTTGTGCAGGTTTGTTACTGATCTGTTACCGAGTGGAAAATTTGCTGTGGTGAGGTCAACTCTATTCTGAAATCTCGCTTTTGTGACTCAAACAAACAGCAAACCTGCCTCACAAAAAGAAGGGCAGTGAAGTCTGCCCCGCCTTTGCTGATGGACAGAGAGGATACACGGCTTCACGCGACAGATACAATGCAACAGCTGCTAAACTGAAGGTATCAGGTGAAGGTGCACTCCAGTAGCAATACTGCATGGTTTAGTTATTGAAAAGTGTCCATTCATCACCAAATCTGTGAAAAATAACTGCTTGAATGACTGAAAAATATCTGTCTAAAGCTGCACTATTTGGCAGTTCAATTTCATTTCAACACTGGGTCAAACACATGAAACCAGGCCTTTTACTGAAGGAGATCTTATTATTTCTACCAGTCCACCATAATATAGCAGTTATAGTGGACTGGTAGAAATAATAAGCCTGCAACTAGGCTAATAATAAGCTAAGAGACGCTGATTAGAAATTCAAAAGTTGAAAGTTCAATGATGGTATCTGGGCCTGGGTAATCTGTCAGATCAGCAATAGAAACTTTACCAATAGCAATAAGAAAATTGTTCAAAAGAATGTTTGATAGCTTCACTGAAATGCATTAACAGCAAACCGGCATGAAAAAAAAAAAAAACAGAAGAGGGACGCAAAGTTCAGCTCCATGAATAAACTCCAATAGTATTCCCTCTCAGGCCCATTAACAACATGTCATACACTAATAAGAGTCCCTTCTCCCTTCATTGTTCTCCCATGGCTGCTGTTTAGGTCTCCCAAGCCACACTGATCCATGGCCACCTGGGCCTTGCATCACCTTGTCTGAGCCTGCAGACCTCCTGGACTCATGTCTTTGCGAGAAGAGCTTTGTGACCTGTACCATCACCATCTAAATAATGCAATATCAACAGCCTGTGGACGGATATCGGTGCCTGTCAGGTGCTACCCTAGCCAACTACCCTGAATGCTAACCTCCTCATGGTGAACCAGCCCTGGTGGCCATCCATAAACCTCGGAGTTTTACTTGCTTAATGTCTTTTATTTTCATGTAGTTGACATCATTCCTGAATCAGTATTAATACGCCGAAGAACACAGCAGTGCTCTGTGAAAATCACCGTACATTTGTCTGTCTGTCTGTCTGTTTGTTAGCAATATTACTCAAAAATGGACCGACGGATTCAAATGAAATTTTCAGGGAAAGTCAGATACGACACAAGGACCAAGTGATTAGATTTTGGCAGTGATGCAGCTTATAGTCTGGATCCACGGATGTGTTAAAGATTTCTGTATCATTGCGAGATAGCATCATGTAACTATGACAACAAGTCATTACATTACATGTTTAGGTCACACAATTCAAAATCTGTACATAACATGCATAACACAAGATTGAGCTCAGCACAAGGTTATTTTGTTTGCGGGTACATGTATATTAAATGGCTGCATTCTATTCTGTTGGCGTGATTTCTGATCATCAATTACTAACAAAAAAAATGCTGCATTTTAAAAAAAAATGCTACATTTCTGACAATGCCGCATGGGGGAATCAACAGCCTTGGCAGAGTACAGCGCTCTCTGAATGCTTTTCTTGTTTTAAATGTTACACTTCTTTACATGTGTGTTTTTCATTGCTGTGTTAAGATCACAGTTACTACCCATGTACCTTGGTAAATGCGCTTAAGCAGCTATATTGAAAGTAAGGGTGTCAACATCAAATGACACCTTTTATCCTCCTGTCATTTGAAAATATCGTAAGTATCGTTTATTTCAACTGAAATAAAACATTTCAGCCATACCGTTCAACCTGTAAAACAATAAATCAATCACTGTGTACAGGAGAGAGCATCTTTTAGATTGATAAACGCTGACTTCTTACTTGACGCTAATGACATCATCAAGCAAAACTGTCAGAAGTAAAATGTCATGACGAGAACCTCAAAAAGCAACACTAAGAAATGTAATTGTGTCCCTTTGTCCTGCAGTCTTTGACAGTACATGCACAATAGCACAACACAATTGAAGTAGACTGTAACATCAGTAAATTCTCTGATTAAACCAATATTTGCATTTGTATGAGTTCTAAATGTCAAACATTGAGCTTAATAAAAATGTGTCAAACAGCATAAGATGTGTGAATTATGGGCAGACTACATTTTGATTGACTGGTGTCTCTCAGCCGCATCTATACTGGGTATCCTTGAAAATATTCTTGCATTTCTTGGTCTAATTTACATAAATGATATGAGTATTTTTCACAGGCGTGACCTCTAAATTGCAGACATAATTGTCAACATTAATTACTCCTGGTGGTTACAGCTATTTACTTCTAAATGCCAGTGAACTGCAGACTGGTGTATATAGTGAACCACTTCATTATATGACAGTTCTTTCCCTGTGTGTATCAAGATTGTTTCCACTTTGGAGGCATATACTTTGCACTGCAGGAAGGAAGCAAATACCTGAGGACTGTGTCAAGACAGTCACACTGCCATCCTGCCTCGCAATCACACACGGATTTCAAACACAAGGTTTTCTCGCAAGGAAGGAAATTTTGCTAGATTGCCCTGACAATATTTCAGCAATTTGTCTCACATCGGGATGAGCCCCATCCTACTCCTACTGGGTGACTGATACCAGTGAGGCTCCGCAATTCAGAGGACTTGGAATAACACACCTATTTTGCAACGCTTCTAAAACTGCTGCCGTTACCGAGCAACGTCTGACAAAGCTGATGCTTACTTTACAAAATAAGGGTGTTGCAGTCTATTGGTATTGACAATAGCCGTGACTTTTCAAAAAGGAAATTCTGATATTATTTTATGATACACATATGAAAACATTGGAAATAGTCCAGTACCACTAACCATGTGGTTGACCCGAACACAGAAACAACATAGACTTCCCTACACTCATATTTTGAGTGTACAGATACCAGACAGACACCATTTTTTAAATGTATTCACTGATATATTTCTATAATATGACGATTATAAATTCTTTTTGTCTTAAATTCTAATATTGCATAATTTGGACAGAGGTTATGCACTATAAGCTTTGTTTATTGACCAAACACTATATTAACAGCTCATTAAAATGTGCATTTACTTCATCAACTACTCCTCTAAGCGAATGGCAGAAAAAGATTGATGATAAGTACATACATTTCATCTTTTATCATTGTACTACTAAGAGTACTAAAGCTACAATGGGCAGAATAAACATAAAAGGCGCAAGAACAGAAAATATTATTCAGTTGCCTGTTCTCACAAAATATAGATAAGGTCTGGAAGTTCATAGCCCAAAAAAACACCAAAGCCCTCTTCACCATGCTTGTACTGTCTTTATTTATAGGTTCTCTAAGTCACTACATGTCCCAGCCATGCATAAAATGTACACATTTTCAGGGTAAGTTAGACTACTCAGAAATAGTGCTATCATTTAGTACGCGAGTATGGGAGATATTTTAGTGTACTTGTTTGAACAAAGAAACCTGTGACCTGTGATATATTGAAATATTTTAAAAGCACACATGTAAACAGTTTTTTTGGGGGGTGGGGGTGGGGGGGTGGGGGGTTTGCCTGGCATCTGCTAAGTCCCAGGCCACCTCAGCTACAGTGCTTTGGTCGGGGAGAGTGTTGCCAGGATAAATAGTAAGGGGAAGACGGCTAATTGTAGAGGTTGCTCAGGGGAGTCCCCAGGCAAAGGAGATAACGCGAACGCTCCACAGAGGCCTTATCAATGAGTAATGACCTTGGCTGTCTTCCTTCGCACATGTGCATACACAAAGACACATAGCCGTGGCAAAACTCCCCGGATAGAGGGTGACATCATTTCAAGGTAACCAAATAGATAAGTGGGAGTGAGTTTTTGTGGTAAGGGGATTGGTTCCATTTCTACAGTGCAATGGGAGCATAAGTAGAGTGGTGGTTAAATTGTCCATTAGCACAGTTTGAAGATGGACTCCTGGGTTTTGGGAAGCTTGCTTCACCATAGAAAGTGACTGGTAAAGGGGGGGAAACATTTCTCCTAAAAGCTCGTTTGATTTTTTTTTCCTGTCTGCACTGTCTGTCCAATAGGTCATGGGTGGTTGGGTCACAAATAAAAATTCCTTGTTGCTGGAAACATCAGTCTGAAATAAAAAACAATCAGCGAATAGTGAGGAACATGATTAAAAAATAGATAACTCACAAATCAATGCAGCCCTCAATGCAATGCTGTTGCATCTACATATGCCATTATAACCTCCACTTTAGATAGTTTACACCATTAGTGCTGTTTTTTCCATTTCCTCTGATTAACAGCACTGTGCATCAACTCCCTGAGCAACCTCAACAGATGAAAGACGTCAGGAGAACCATCGTGATGTCTGTTCATTTGCTGCTACTTCTGTCATTGCTAGCATGTGACATTCAAAGACAACTTCGTGTGTTTTTGTCTTTTGAACAACTAAAAATTTGGATGTTGGTACATTATTCCACTGTTGCATGCTTTTCATTTGGGTGACAATGGAAAGTTAACTGCTAACTAATGGACTACGAGTGGTAATCTGCAGTTTTGTATGCATAAAAAAATATAAAGACAGCTACAATACTGTTTGTGTTGATTTCACGCTAATACATCGTGAAGACCTGAAGCATTGTATCTTATAAATATACAGAAATCATGAGTAAATGAAGCAGCGGAGCCACATTTTGTATGGCCCTTCTCCTGAACATTACAATTTTATAAAAACTAGAGTACACTAGCAGTAGTGGTTCTCCCATTTCACAGGAATTTACTACACCTGTAACAGCTTAGTTTGCAAGGTAGCAAAGCAAAACCTTCCTCCCTGTATGCCAGAATTTACAGAACACTTTTGTGTCCTAATTTAAATGATAAGATACAAAGGTTTCTTTAAAGTGTCAGGTTGATGGAGAGCTAAGGATCACCACCAACATCCACCTCTACACCAGGTAACTTCCCTTTGACAACTGAGTCATTCCATGTCAATTCAACAAATGCTTGTTGCACCACTTTCTCAGATCCTCCCAAAAAAATTTTTGGGCTTTATTTGGGTAATTTTATGAACAAATGCAAAGTATTATGGTTATAAACATACAGTTTAAGCAGTAATGATCTAATCTAATACCCATAGTCAGTCCAAACTTAATCCTCGCCTATGATTTTAGGGTTTTAAACTACTAAAAAAAGCAATTTATACTCCTTTTACATGGTCAGAATTTTTTCCCCTTCCAAAACTTTTACCCTTCTGGTGAGAAAAGTATAGAAATGAATGAAAATAAAAAAATACTGGACTGTGGAATTTCCCAAAATATCCTTATTATTTCATGGGCGACTTTATTTTGGGTTTTTCATGCCTCTATTTTAGGACTTATTCTTGTGAAAAGACATTGAAAGAATGAATTTTCTTCTTTACTAATGAAAGTTGCATAAGGTAAAAGTTTTAAAACATTAAAATAAAGCTTATTTATTGATTTATAGGCTGTTGAACTCAGGTGTAGACCCAAAATAGCCTAACTTTAGGCATTAAAAAGTGCATGTGGGATACATGGTACGCGGTTCAAATTTTTTTTGGAGGAACTAGTATGTGTGAAGTATGTGTGAACTTACTTTCATATTTGTTTCTTGTGCCAAAGATGAGCAACTGCTGAATCAATTTACTATACATTTTGATCCTCGTTTTTGTTTTTAGGAACCATTTACATGACCAACTAAAGATGAAAGATGAATCTGAAGCATCAGCATCGTAGTATAAGTTACAAAGGGCATATCTGAAGTTAATTATTATATAGACATTGTTTTTTCTTTCATACAGTAACTGAATAAGAAGAAATGGCATCACTCCCAGACTGCATTCTCAGGACAGCCTCGGTATCGTATTTGACTTATCAGCTGAATTTGAAGATTTGCAAGTGAAATTCATGCACCCAAAAGGTCCCAGCAAGAAGTTCACATGGCCTAGAAAGGATGACGTAGTGTGGGTGCCTACAGCCCACATCCTCTGTCCAATCACTGCTCCTTCAACACGCCGTGGTGGACAGTACCACATATCTGGTGCAGATGATGGCCTGATTTCAGAGAAATTCAAGCAGTTCAAAGGACAGAAATAGTGGTGTGATAAGTTGGGGACAAATTACATGTTTTACATGGGACCTAAGGCAATATAACTCATTTTAACTGCAATATATTAGTTAGAATTCCTAAAAAAACGCCTATAAAACATAGTGCATTTCTTGGTTAAATTGGCCATGAAGGATTCAAGAAACAATGTTGATACTTCAGATATCAATTATTCGGATGTTTATTGTTATACAGACAAAGTTTCATGTTTCTACTCCATGTCCCACATTGGTTTCTGTGCCAATATATGTATGGTGTTTTTCAGTCTGTTTCATAAATAGGCATCGTTTTGAGGTCTAAGGAGACTAGCTAGCTCTTGGATATTTTTAGGTTAGAGAGAACTTTTAAGGTACTTTGAGATTTTTATAACATATGAACCTTGTTACTTATTAAAATTTGTGAAAAAAATGCCTAAATTCTTGAAAAATGCCATTTTCGCCAAATTTTTAAATTGCCCTGTACCACAGAGAAATGGGTATATTCATTCCAAATTTTTTTTTCCTGCTCTATTGTTAAGGTGTTTGAACCCTTCAGATCACTTGTAAGTCTATATCATCAGTCAGTTCCCAGTATTATCTTCCTAAATCAAGCCTTTCTACCTAACATATCAATTTCCGAGTGGAAAAATAGGGATTTAAATATTTTATAACTTAGCAAATAGCAATCATATGATGTTAAAACTTTGCAAGTAATCTATTCTTATGTTGGGATAGTTAAAAAAAAAGTTTGGAGATGATCAGAGGAGGTCATGCAACAAAATTTCCTCAGATTTGTTGAAATGAGATGGAATGACTCAACTGAGACTCAGTAATATTTGGCTTTCCTTGCTAACTTTTTCAGCTATTCAAACTTGGTTGGGTGGTTAACAGTTTTCTGTGAAGTGTCCAACACACAGCAGATATTTCTTGCTTCATGAACACTTAATGGCACTGGTATTGTCACAAGGAACTGTCTCATAACCTCAACAACACATCCTCTCAGTCGGCTCCTAGCTAATTAGCTAGCTCATTTGGCAAGCGCAACCACATAGTTATTTCTTTTCCTGAGGAACCCTTAAGTGGGTCACAACCGTAAGTGCTTTGTTAGAAGGTAACTGGACTTCCCTTTTGGTTCTTGAATGTTTTACCTCTCATTCCAGGAGCTTCCTTAGTTGAAGGATAACGGTGAAACGTCTTAAAGACCAAATAAAGAAGTCCAGTTGCCTCCTATTGAGGCGCTTAGGAGAACTGCCATGACTTGGATGACTAAGAAACTACACAAATACTAGAACACTATCAAGTACACACTGAATTAAAGCTGCTGCAGTTCACGTGCTTCTTCAAGTTGGTATTTGTAGGTAGCTGGCAACCTAACAAGTGAAAGGAGGCTAATCAGATGCTAGTAACTTGGTGGTGTACTAACAAACCGGAGCTTGCTGAAGCTAGCTGGCCACATTTGGTTTATTTGTTTAATTTGCTGGGGTGCATTCAGGCAGGAAGCAAAGCAATGTTTTTGGTATTTGCATAAATTTGAACCAATGACCAAAATGTAAGCTTTACATACTACAGATTCTTGACAGATTACTTCTAATATCCACTCTATGTAAACACAGAATTCAGTTCAGATGAGAAGTCACTGAATTTGTTAGTTACAGCAGTTAGAACTGTTTATTTTTGGCATTTAAAAAAAATGTAAAAATGCCATGTAGAATAATGTGACTGATGAAATATAGCTTAACCAGAAAAAAAAAAACATCTGAGCATGATTGGTTGGATGTTGTAAACCAACATATTTAATACTTATTTTGACAAATTTGCTGAAAATGTGTATTGTAAATACAGACAAAGCTGCTACGATTCAGCCTCAAAGGTTTACAATCCCACAAAGAAACACTGACAACACAGCCGGGATCATAAATAATGTATCACTTAACAGCATAGATAAGTTACTACAGCCAAATAAAGTGGGTGGGGGTTGGGGAAGGAGCTCCATGTGCTTATACCTCCAGTATTGTTGCAAGTCCGCCTTGGCAGTTTCTCTCCTAACCCAGTTTCAAACAGAGCGTGTTTCACCTTGGAGCAAGCAGACAGGCACTATTCAAATGGGGATAAAGTAGGCTGACAGTCGCTTTCCCCTGCAGATATGTCCTGCTTCAAAACCTAAACATCTCTCCCTCCTTGCACCCGGAGAATAAATAAAGAAATAAATCGTCGACAAGCAGAAAAAGAAGAAATACTGGTGCTGCTGCATCCTCCGGAGGATAACAAGAATAATGCCTTCATTTGCTGCAGGGCCTCCACTCTGCATGAAGTATAGACATGGCTTTTATGGCTGTAGTATTTCTGATTGGCATCCTAGGACAGCCATTTGAATTATTTAATAGAGCTCCCATTCCCTTAGTGGAGAGAGAAAAAGAAATATGTTTGTGTTTGGGTGTTTGTGTTATTGGGTGTTTCTACGGTTCCTAGCGCTTTATTGTCTTTGCTTTCGCATTCTCTTAGGCTTAACTTAAGTCAAGTGAGGCTATTGTTTTAACAAACAACTCAAATGTCACTTTTTTTTCCCCAAATAACAGTAACTAAAAAGGAGAAGCAAAACAAGGCAGTGGCTTCGCAAAGCACCAAAAACTGCCTTTTAATATTTTTTCGATGATTAAATGTGAAATTAATCAAACACATTTCATTTCACACCCTACAGGTGCCAAGGGGTGAATCAGTCAATCCAAAATCACAATATAGAGCACAGAGAGGATATTGAAGGAATGTGGGCCTTGGGCTTTCACAAACCTGATCCATTTCCTGCCGTGAAAGAGAGGATGAGAGAGATGAGTTAGTCTCTGTGGTGTAGCCGTCTCTCCCCAGAGCCCCGTGCAGGAATGTACAGGTGTTACAAGATCTCCTGCTTCTCTTCCCCATCAACATTCTTCAACTCACTCCCGACTTTCCCTTTCCCTGTCTCCCCCTGACAGAGTGTATCAAAGATTCTGAAAGAGCTGAAATGAAATTAGATGAACCACAGCAAGTCAGCAAATCACAGCCATTCCTGATAAATAGAATGCATTGTGACCCAGCAAGGAAACATGATAATCCCGTTTGGGGATATTCAGGGAGGGTGCGTAAATGCGACTCAAATATAAAACCATCCTGCTATCTGGGAGACTGTTTAAGATATGACCATCAACAGCTGGACATGACCCGTTTGACCAGGCCTCGTCTCAACCCTGCCACTGTCGCCTCTCCTCCCCCATCTCCACATCCTGTCTTTATCAGGACTGATCGCCTCAAGCCTGTCTGACCTTGGCAAGCAGATAAAACAGCAGACAGATAAGGAAGAAGGGGCCATGGAAAGAGCAGGAGGGACGAGAGAGCAAAGAGGAGTAGCTCGCTATGAGATGCATTTTTCCTAAACTCTGGCTGTTTGAGAACCCCAATTTACATTGCCAGGGAAATCCTGTGGGAAGCTTTATGATAGATGAATAAGACGACTCTACCAAGGGGAGGAGATGAAGTCTGGGATGACCCGCTTTTGCAAATTTGGCCCCAGGGAGAAGGAAGAGGAAGCCCGGAAACTTGAGCTTTTGCAGTGTGGATATCACTGTTGAGCCTCTGAAGTGACATTACACTGCTAATTTATCACAGTGTCATATTCGGGATTATGAATTAGGCTTAATAGACGCAATATGCCCTGTCAGCAGGTTACTCCTTGAATACAAGAGTTTATGGAAATTCTTAGCTGGCTTAATGCCACATCCATGCACAGTCATTTAAAAAAAAAAAAGACTAAATTTAAAACCCAAACAAAATAAATACACACAACAATCAGCCACCTTTACTTTAACAACACTGTCTTATTATTGTCAAAACAGCACAGACCAGTAGACATGTTCCCAGCAGATCCTTTCACTCCTGCCAATTACGTTGGATTAAAACTGCACAGACATTCGATTAGATTGAGATCTGGAGGAGAGAATTTGGAAGCTACACCTTGAACTCTCTGCCTTGAACTCTTTCCTAAACTATTGAAAGATGCAATATCCTGCTGAAAGAGGCCACCGCCCTCTGGGAAGACCATCGCCATGAAGAAATGTAGAAGGTCTGCAAACAGCGTTTAGGTAGGTAGAAGGTGTATCAGTAACACGTACCAGGCTTTGTAGCAGAACATTGTCTAGACTAGGGGTGTCAAACATGAGGTCCATGGGCCAAAACCGGCCCTCCAGAGGGTTCAATCCGGCCCGCAAGACAACTTTGAAACCAAACCATGGCAAGTTGTTTTGATCTTAAAGTAAAATACTGGATTGCTCATTGTTCTTTTGCGTTTCATTTTTGTAATATTTTGTCTTGTTTTTTTGTCTTTCTCTGTCTGGTTTTTATCGTTTGTCTCACGTTTTTGTTGTTTTGTGTTTCCTTTTGGTCTCACTTGTGTTTTTTGTCTCATTTTTGTTTTCCTTCATTTATTGTTTTGTGTATCATTTGTTGTTTTGTTTCACACTGTTGTCATTTTTGTCTCATTTGTTCATTTTTTTGTTGCTTCATAACTTTTCAATTTTTTTTTTGCTTTTGTCATTGTGTGCCTCATTTTTGTAATATTTTGTCTTGTTTTTGTTGGGGTTTTTTGCCTTTTTTTCCGGGTAAAATACAATATTCAGTTCCAGATACCCGTGAATGTTTTGTATCCTTGTAAATACTCTGCGATCTGAAAGTTGTAATGTGCAAATGATAAACTGAGGAATAATGTTGTTGAAATTAAATTTATTTTTCTTAACAAATTTCAGTTTCTTCATAACGTTTGGTAAACAGATAATTCCTTAAATGTGAGCATTTTCAGAACGTATTTTTTGCACTAAAACAAAGGAAAAATTTGGAGTTGTTATTTATCATTTATTATGCTCTGATTTTACTACTCTGGCTCACTTAAGATCAAATTGGGCTGAATGTGGCCTCTGAATTAAGATGAGTTTAACACCCCTGGTCTCGACTATCACAATGTCTTCAGTCACTCCACGGTCCAGTTCTGACCCTCACATCTCCTTTGTATGTGCTTTTAGGGTGGATAGAGGTCACCATGGGGTCACACTGTGCCCTGACACCACTTTAGGCGCACCTCTATTCTGAAAGTACCATGGGATGAGCATAGCGCTTACCATTTCCACTGCGGTTTCCCACTTGACACAATGCTGACATTAGCAAGTGAACAGTGCAATGCTATGCACTAAGAACATATGGATTTGTATACATTTTCTATGTTCAGAAATCTCTTATTTTAATGTGGATTAAAAAAAACATGTTTCTTCTGGACGGTCAGAAAGAGAGAGATGATAGCTAGCCTATTATCCTAGAGGAAAGCACTGCATTTCCACATTTAAGTATTGCTTAAGTTGTGACCTTCCTAGGAGATTTGTTTTTGACAGAAGTTAATGCTGTTAAAATACAATGCTTACACACTAAAATGAATGAAATCTTATTCAAAGCTCTGACAAATAAAAACCTGCAGGAAAATTGCATACATTTATTTAAAAAAAAAACAAAAAAAACAATGTTACCAGTGTATGGAAAGCATTACTGCATACCCGTTGATAGTGATTTGCATCCTCATTAACATGTTCTTCAATTTAAATGATGCTTTCTCCAATTCAAAGATAAATGTATTGGGCCAGCAGTATGAGAATGAATAAAACCATGAGTTTTAACTTAAGCAGCTTCTGAGCAGCTTCATTTCTCACAACAGTTTAATATTTGACTGTTACTTTGTACATCAACACCTTTAAAAAATACATTACCTCCTCACTTACTGAATGGTAGGTGGGAATAAAATAAAATTATTTCATTGACCGTGAAGCCAAAAGATATTTTGAACACTTTCATTCTTTTCTTCAAGACATAGTGTTGTCACTCGATTCAATCAGTTTAAGTAGATTTAAGGCCTATCTAGATATATGTGATGTCACATATATTTGTTGCTGTCACACAGGTGGACAACCTAAAAGCAACTGTGATTAAAGGAATCAAAACCTTTGATTATGACCATTGATTATTAGTGACAGAAACAGTTTGTTTAGGGCACACACTAATAACCAAACTGTGTGTGCCTCCATGTCCCCTCTTGGACACAGACTAATGAAAAGTGACCCTTAATTGTGTTGTTCTGTTTTGGTGGCACGCCGTGAACGAACACAGACAGAGCAAAGGAGGAAGTTCCCGTTTATTCAGAAAACCAATCAAAACCGACTGATTGAAAAAAATCTGTTATTAAAATGCAGATGAACTGTCGGACGTCAGCATTCAAACTGCATTGTGTAGAATAGGATTTCTCATTATCATAATAGTAATTTTATGTAATTATGTGTAGAATAGCAGTGTTCAAAATGTCAGAAATGTGCTCTATATGTAAAATAAATACATTAAGACAAACGTCCAAAGTTGACTTGTCACAGACTTTTCTTTATGTACAACCTCAAAAGGTTAGCTCAGTGTTGTCTGGGGGGCTGAATTAGCTATAAACAGTCTCACTGAGTTGGTGCTGTAATTGCACCGCTCTAGGAAGTGTTGCCCTGTGGCTATACCATTCCACGCATCCATTTCCTCCAATCAGGACAGCTGTTTCTCAGTTCTGATTGGGCAGTTGCTTTGAGGAGTTCCTGACCTTTCAGATGGAACCCATGTGGCCCGATCCGGATGGCTGGTTTACATTCTGTCAAACATGAGTCTGTGAGGCACAGAAAACTGCATCCTTGCCAGAAAATGTCAAACAGTTGTGGCAGGTCTTTGCTGGCACTGTACTGTGATATTATTTTTGAAGAATCTTGGCAGAGGTTGACACATGTCTTGCGGCTGACCAGAGGAACTCTGATTTGCATTTGCAAAGTGCTTGTTCAAATAAACAACATTTGATGTGGTTCATAAAGTTCACACATTCTGAAGAAGTAAAAGAACAAAGCGTGTAGTTGTTTCATCAGAAATAAAGTGAAAACATCAGGGCCAGAAAGAGCATGCATCTTTTAAGCTACGCTAAGTCTCAACAGAGGAAGGGGATGTTGCACAGGACACTCCCATGCCAGCAAAAGCTCCAATTAGTGAGTTAATTACTTTTGTATTAATACTTTATTTGTGATTCATGCTGCTGACTGCAGGCTTGACACTTGCATTTCATTATGTTTGATTTGTGGAGATGAGAGTCTTAGCTCAGAGTGCCACAGATGGAGCAGAACTCAGCAAAGCAGAAACGTTTGTGCATGTATTACATAAACTGAAGTTTGGGCTTTACTACAGATTAATTTAAATATGTTTAGCCTGATATATTTTTGTGGATGACATGTTCTCATGTGACACATATTCATGTTTTCACATCCTACCCTAGAGCTCCTTTAAGATGTAGCTTTTCGGCACCACAGCCACATCTCAGAAAAGAAAGTATATGCCAGCTTCATGTGCACCTTATTTCCTTTGCCTTTCTTTTTGTTCAGTGAAAACAGCCTTAATGTCAGACAGGCTTCAATAAGAGGTAAGCCTTCACTTCTATAGAGCTCCGGACGTCACGTAACTCCGTTTGTTTACGCCGCCATGTTGGCAGGAAACTCTGCTTCAAAATAAATGGCGCTGGTAGAAAATTTTCGCCGTCTGAGTTTACTTTTCATTTTAAATCAGACGATATTATAAAATATACAAATAAACTGGACAAACAAAACATATCCGATCCATATCATGCCCCCGGTATCTTATTTAAGAATCTTTTACCGGACCTGCGGTACCCTGACAATTACCTGATAAATTTTCCTTCATCCTACTCCAGTGAATCTCTTAACCCTTTAAGCTGCGGTCAATTCCAGCCATTTTCAGTACAAAAAAAAAAAATCGCTAATATTCTATTTGTAAATAAAAATATGACGAGAAATACAGGGAATATTGGACGGGCATCGTGAGGTGCATTTCCTCGAAAATGACCTATTCGTGGATAATATTCCGACTTTAAGACATGTTTTGGAAAAAATATTTTACTGGCTTGTTTTGTCTGGATGTTCAAGGATGGATTATGGCCGTTTTTTGTGGAATATTTTCATCTGTGTGTAATAATGAACCCGGAAATGTGAGTCGCGCTGTGTGCGTTGAAGCCGTGTATAGAGAACGGATGGATGGATATTCATTGTTTGTCGGACAAATGTGTTTATATTACCCGCTGTGGTAATCACATCTGAAAGTGGTTTATACCGGCGGATTCATGAGAATCTAAGCTTTCCATCGGCGTATAGTGTTTGTATAATCGCGTTTCAGACATTTAGCAAATTGCTTATGCAGATCTCAAAGTGTACCGCGGGCGGGACACTGAAGCGCAACAGCGTATAAAAGCCTTGAGGGGTAAGAGAAATTACGCAATCAGATATAAAACTTAGGAAACGGATTCTGTACCTGATACAAAGTGGTCGCTACATAAGCGGAATCCGTTGCCTGCGGGTTCCCACCGCTCCGTTTTCTTCTGCTCGCTTCTTGCGCGTTTTATGGCAGTGATCCACCTCTGTCGTCTTTCAGGATCTTTGGGAATCCGATAAAAATGCTCTCCCCTTTGCTTGTCCTCGGCTGTTCTGGCATCCCGGGGCGCAACAACTGTCCACCATATGGTGGAACTCTCTGATGTTGACGCTGAAGAACGTTTAGGAGTTAGCTGGCAGTAGTTTAAACCGCGCGCCTTCCTGCCAATATGGCGGTGTTTTGATTTCGACTGTTGCATGCCGGGATTGTGTGACGTCATCTCTCGGCGCGCTATACCATCTTGTTGCACTGCTAATGTCAACTATCAAGTGCTTTTCCATGTTTGTTTTCAGAAAAAAAATTGACAAATGTAAAAATGACAAAAAGTTGACCAGTATCCTTAGAAGTTACAATTTAAATTACATCAAATAAATAGACGTCACTCGGGGGATGCAATGACAAGAAAATATGCAACAGATTTTAATACAACATGATGAGATAGAGACTCAACATTAGCTTACAACAAGTTTGGGACATTTGTGCTTTTAAATTAATTGCCTGTTGTATGATCGATTGCTGTGATACATGCTTCAGTCGTTCATGTTCCCTTAGGGACAAACTGGTGATCCCTTCACCTTTTATTTCAGATTAAAAATCAGGAACTGTTTGAATACCAACATGCTAAATTAAGAAGGTGAACATGAACATTACACCTGTAACTGTGCTAACACATGCTAGCACGCTGATATATGCCTTTACAGTGAAATGCTTAATTGTACAATGACAAACTGTACAGAACTGTATCCTAAATCCAAGTATTGACATTGTATGTACTGTATGAATGGATCTAAACAGTAACAACAATAGGAGCCCTATGATAGTTGCCATGCTGACAGTGCGCACAATAGAAAGTGAAGATGCTCTGGTGTTAGCAAAACAAAAGCTTCAACTCTCTGCCAGTGGACGTTATTTTTAAACTTCAAGATAAAAAGGAAAGCATGTCAACACTGCAGTTTGCATCTTGTCCCTTATCTATGCGTATACGTTGGAAATAATCACGTATATCACAAGCCCTGCCACCCACCCACAGTGAGAATCCTCCTCACCACATGGCTCATGTACCGGCAAGGTCTTGTACACCATGTTGCATGTGTGTGATTGTCAAAGCTCCAGTATGTCAGCTGTTAACCACTGCTGCCCACCTCTGCAGGTATTAAAGCCCATTAAGACACTCACATGAATACACATGCACAAACATACCCACAAGCATTGTACAATGGATTAAAGCACTGGGGATGGCATTCCAAAACCCTGCATGAGGATGTTTTTTTACATCTCCCGTTGGCTGGCGTCCAAAAAATGTTAAGCTACGAAAACCATTAATTAGGTTGCATAATTAGCATACTCTGTGCTAAAGTGACATTTCCCATCCCTGCCCGCAGAGCAAGGGTCTGGGCTCTGTTCTCTACCAGAAGTGTCATGCCTCCACTAATGTCAGCATTAATAACGCGACATGATGTCATCTTCTAAGCTTATGTCCAGCAGGAGGTGCTTGGCACCGCCTGTGCCAGTTGTTATGGCTATTAATCTGCCCCGAGTTGCAATGCAGAGGGTGGGCCGGGGTGGAATGAGTGGGGACCCTGTCTGATGAGAGACAAGGTGATAATTGCCTTTGTGTTACAGAGGAGAAAGGGCAGGGGCAGTCAAGGGCAGCGCCTGATCCAACTACGGTAAATCTCTGACCACACATCTTGCGAGGCAAAGGTGAGCGCTGGAAATAGAGTGTGTGTTTGGCTTCTCTGTTTAGTAGGCAGGTGATTGATGGGGTGAGCTATGTGGTTTTAGTCCGTGTGTCTGTTGATACGTCCCTGCGTTTGCATGCACGGCAGCTTTGCTTGTTTGCGTTTATACAGTATTTGCCTTGGCCATGTTATCTTGTCTGCAGGATAAACTAAATGTGTTTTTCTTGTAAACACCATTTCGGCTTTTCTTATTACAGATGCGCATCAGTTGACTCAGGGCTGTTAGATGGGCATCAGTTGTCTAGTGGCAACACATAATGACAAGATTTTGATAAGTGGCTGTTGATAACACTCGAACTTGGGAAATGAATCACATGTTAAGTTAATGTTCTAAAACTACTTCACCAAAGATGGACTTTATTTCTAATGTATTCAATGAAGATTTACATTGCAGGAAAAATATTCAGGAAAAGTCTGAGAAATACTGAAAAGTCTGACTTTTTAACTAAAAGTACTCGACATTTTAAATCAGAAACTGAATTTTCCACTGCAATGGCAGGTTGAGATTACTCTTTTTATTTGAAATGAAATGGCGTCTGTGCATACATGTATGAAAGAATGATGTGCTTTCATCAGAATCAGAAAAAGCTTTATTTTAAAGTGACCTCCACACATCAGGAATTTGTCTTGATAACAAACTTACAATATTCACAGAAAGTTAGACAGCGAGATAGCAACAGGGTTAGTAAGAAACAGATATAACATTTAAATTTAAATATCAAAACTAAATCTGAAGACCTAATAAATATAACAGTCTAAAAAATCTTGATACACTAAGAAAGACATATTACATAAAGATATGATAGGTTCAGCCATATTGCATATATTACAGGTGATCTATGAACAGGATGAGTAGATAAGGTGAATAAGTCAAAGTGGAATTTACACTCTAGGTGAAGATAGAATGTACAACACAAAACAATACAAACAGATAAGATATTTACATAATAAATTAAAAAATTACAATACAGCACAGGAGTATTTCATATGAATTGGATGGGTTCAAATATTGCACATAAGTCTGGTATGTAAAAGAGTCTATTTGTGGTTAAGTGGTCTAGTGGGAAAAAAGCTGCTCTGATGCCTCAATGTTCTGGTGTTCAGGGTTTTGAGACAGGCGGCCGGAGGGCAGCAGTTCAAAAAGGTGGTGTCCTTGGTGGGAATGGGTTTGGAGAGGACTTTTCCTGCTCTTCTCCTCATTTTAGAGCAGTATTGGTCCTGGAGGGGGGCAGGAGGGCACCAATGATCCTCTCAGCAGTGCTCTCCTCATGTCCGATTTGGTTGCAGAGCCGAACCAGATAGTGATGGAGGAGCACAGGGCCGACTCAGTGACTGCTGAGTAGAACCAATCAGCAGCTCCTGTGGCAGGCTGAACTTCCTCAGCTGGTGAAGCCTTCTTCACCACAGAGTCTATGTGGGTCACCCACTTCAGGTCCTGAGAGATGGGAACCTGAAGGACTCCACAGCAGCCACGATGCTGTTCAGGATGGTGAGGCGGGGGGAGTGCAGGGGTGTTCTTCCTGATCTTCACTGTCATCTCCACTGTTTTCATCATGCTCAGCTCAAGGTCGTTGAGACTGCACCAGACAGCCAGCTACTCAACCTCCTCTCTGTATGTCAGAAATAAAACATTTTTGTGCTGGGTGTTGTTACTTTACAGCCTTTTAGACTCATCTTTGCTATCTGAGAGAATAACCCTGAAGGCTATAGCACAGGACTGCATAGTAGCAACTCCAATCATTACGTAAAATTGTACTTCATATAATATGTGCTCAGTGAATGTCTTATGGCAGACAAAGCTTGTATTTTCAGAGCTTGTTCTTAGTCTCACATTTCCAAGAAGATCCTGTGTCAGAAGAAACCTCAAGGACGTACCGCACTCGTATAATTCAGCTCAAGAGCGCTTGAGAAACACGGTCAGGATGCGTTCCCAAAAGGCTGCCATGCATTCTTGACATATTCTATTCTTTTCTGGCTGCACATTCTTATGCCCTGCATTATGATGGCCACTTTGCTTGTAGTGCACTGAGTCCGCTAAAACAATCATTTCTGCACTTCATGCACAGTATTCTTGGAATTTTTAATAACTGTATAACAACCAGATAATTGATGAATACCACCCTTATGTCCACTTCATAGTGAGACTGTTCTCAGGTACAGTAGTGGATCTGGTGCTCTCAGGGGAATTGTCCAGATCACATCATTAAGGGTGCTCTATGTAAGTATTTCATTTTGAAAGTTTAGCTAGCTAGCACCACTGTGTCCTGTCTTGTGTCTCCTTACACACAGTCTAAGATGGCGTACTTGGAGTCTGTCCACAGAACAAGAGTTGAAATTAAGAATTGCTACAACAGCGACCTGGCCAGTCTACAGGCATGGAAAGATGAGAGGAGGCTAGCTGGTTAGCAGCAACTGAACTTTATCAAGTAGCAATCAATCGATTTGGGCCTATAGCCTTGAGTTTAGGTGACAGGCTTTGTACTGAGGCAACTATATGCACAATTAATCCTGTAATTACATGAGCTTAACTAAAACTGGGGATAATTGTGATTTAGATTGTTTATCAGGAATCTACTCTCAGAAGACCATCCTATAGGCTTTTGGCTAGAACATTCACTCTGATCGTCTTTATTCATTTGGCTAGTGGGAGAAAACTGCCCCACCCACCTGGATAAACGTACAACTGGGTTTTCCAAAGTAAACAGCGATGTTTAAAAGATGCACAAAGTAATTTTAAGCAATGTTTCTCTGAAGGTATCTCTAGGATCCCTCAAGCACTCCTCTAACCATCTGGATTAAAACATTTTCCACTAAAAGATGAAAAAAGACTGTTTTTTACCCGTTTCCCCAAGTTGTGCCTCTGTTTCTGAATCAAAGAAAAGATGATAGCCTGCTAGCTACAAGGATAGAAAACAGCTTTTACAAAAATCTTTTTTATCATTCAGTAAACAGAATATGTTTTTATCTAAATGGTTAGAAGAGTCAGGTTGAATTTTAATGAGCACTGAGGATTATATTACCATGGAGCCAGCAATTGACAACTTTTGTGCTTAAGGGGTTTTAGTAAGACTAAATGCAAGAGACAATTCTGAATATGTCATGCATTAAACTGTCAAGGGAGTGTCAGATTGTGCGTCAGTCAATAAAAAAAAAGTCTTGTCATGTTAATCTATTGCTGACTGTCCTCGATCAAACAAACCACTTCTGACATTTGCTTTTGTCCAGTTATTTGCATCTGTGGCAGGGCCTCTTAAAAACAAGATACAGAAACTGAAGAATGATGGTTTCTGATGTCTTATTTTTTATGTCCTTTGTTTCCCAGTAGGTCAGACATCACAGGCTGCAAAATATGTTTCGTGCAGCTGCACATTTTCTTTGGGATTTGAATAAAGAAGAAACAACAGCAGCATCTCTGGGACGCATTAAGTTTCTCAATTTATCTGAACTGCAATTCTGTTATGGTCGTACCTTCATTACCCACTGGGGATCTTGACTATCTTTATTGGTTGGCATAAATACTAATCAAATCATTATTATACAGCAGGGCCCCTCTCATGGATTTTTTCTTAAGCCCTCTTTTTCCCATGTAGGAAAAGTAATGTGACACCGCACCGGTTCTGATGAAACTACCGTTCCCTAAATGGGGCGCGTGTTTGCACAAAGGGTATGAATGTGCTTGCTTGTATATATATATTAAAAAAAGCTAGTGTGTTTGTGTGAGGAAAAGAGATGAGTTGCTTTGCATGTTGGCTCCGCTAGTCAGGAATTGATCGGCTGCATGCATTAGCAGATTGCGTATTGATGAGGGAGGAGATTTATAATGCTCTGATTGATGGCAGCAATCTAGGAGTATAAATAAATGAATATGTGCCTGCTCCTGGTTGGTGATGGCACTAAAGCCTTGATTTGCAAGCTCATCTGCAATCGCAAATGTCACATTTAGTATGCCCTCATCACCAGGCACCACTGACTGATAATGTATACAGTGAAGTCAGATGTCAGGAAGACTGAAAGGACAACAAGTCTCTTGGTGCTCTTCATTCACAGTGGCACAACAATATGAGACCTTTACAAATAAAGCTGAAAGAAAAACAGAAAGGAATGAAAAACAGAATCTACAGTTGCCTTGATATTTTATGTTGTTGTTTGACCTTGACTCAAGGGAAAGTCTCATGGATCGATTCAACAGTGATGTTCAAGAAAAAACTTTTAGAAAGCAATGAGAAAAGGTTCCTATTGCCTAATTAAACTAAACCTCGTACTTTGTGGTTGTATGCCTCCGCCAACAGGTCACCTGGCAATTTACATCCACGTCTATCCTGCTTTCACCTTTAACCTATCGGCAATTTTGCCAACGTGAGTGTTCAGCATCTGTAGAAAAAGCCTACTTTTTGCTGCAATGACACAATCGTCACGCTCTGACCAACTCTATAAGGTGATACTGGCCAAGTTTAAATCAGGTACAACATTTGCTTTTCATAGGAGCAGTCTCTGAACTTTGTGGTCACACCTCATACGTATGTGACTAGGAGATGTGCGCGACTCGTCGTTTAATCGTTTAACCGTCTACTCATTTATTAAACTTTTAGTATTTTACTAGTCGGTTAAACGCTAGTTCCTCTTCAGAATATGAGTAAGCCATTACTTGACAAAGTACTTTGTCAGCGTTGACCAGACCTCTCGGTATGGTGAGTTTTCTCACTCTAAAATGTGCCGTCTTGCGCTCTGATACGCTCCGACGGCGAGTTTCGTCTCCTCGGTTTTCAAACTCTATAAACTCCAAAACTTTGAAAGAAAACACTCCCACAACTGATGCTCAGATTGAAGATCTCGATGTCCGCCATCTCCTGGTGTACAGTACATGAGGCACATGAGGCAGTATATTTGAAGCTATGGCTTGTTATGTTCAGCAATGTTGCTTGTCGCAATATTGCGACTTTGGTGCTTAAAGGGTTAAATTGCAAGTTTTCCGAACTGACTAGTCGCCAATAAAATTAGCGACTAGTCGGTTCAGAAATTAGTCGAAATTCCCATCCCTATATGTGACAACACAACAACATCAATCCTCAGGCCTTAGCTGTCAACTGCCATGGAGCAAAATAACATAATACAGTAGTGCAGTACAACATAAGACATTTGAAGACAAATATAGCCATTTAAATAATGAATTTAGGAACAAATGAAGACACATTTCCAGAGAAATCGTACTAAATATTTGAAGAGGAAACAGAGAAACATTTTTTTTTAAATACAAGTTACTAAAGATGCTTACTTCTTCATCACATTTAATGTAAACTGTTAGTTTTGAAACCTTACTGCACATTTGTCTCATATATTAACAGTAACAACTGAGAAATGTGAATCTGTTTGAAGACAGCTCCAACATATCATGACCCTTCTGACTGACAGACCTCTGTATCTGAGTGACTGAGACACTCCACAGATGCCCTAGAATTTAACCCCAACAGTTAAATCATTTACTGTGTGTGTGTGTGTGTGTGTGTGTGTGTGTGTGTGTGTGTGTGTGTGTGTGTGTGTGTGTGTGTGTGTGTGTGTTGGGGGGGGTCCTGTGATAGCACTTCTTTTCTGACCTCCACTGTCTCCCTCCCATCTGCCCCCATTGGCTCCCCTAACCTCTGACCCTCCCCTCCAGCCATACTAAGGGAATCTAATCACACATATTTGAGATTGCAGAACCTGATACTAACTTCCTCCTGCAACCAGAATAAAAGTGATACGATTTTATCCACTGACTGCGTGCCATGAATGCAAACCAGTGCCTGAGTACATTATTTATCTGCTTAGAAGGACCCTTTTGCCCTTGGTGATTTTCACCCGTCTCCAATTTTCCTTTTTGGTTTTGATGGGAAGATAGTTACCTGGGGTTAAGTGATGGTTAAGCAGCCTGTCCTCTATACCAAGGGGAAAGCTTTTCTTTTCTTATGGAATTGCAGTGTTATCAAGGTAACAGATTAGCTCAAGGTGTAGCACATTTCTTCTTGCAAATGTACAGATTTAACACTTTCGTCATGTGCCTGTAAAATGAATGTGTTGCACACTGGGATTGTACACTGCATGGCAAAGATAGGATGAATTCTGACACATTATACAGCTGAAGTCCTCCTGTGACTCTTTTTCTTTCAATTACTTAAGTCACTTTGTTACTGGGTAATATTATTTCTACACAAGCATTAAACACCTTGACCAATATGTTATTTTTAGACACTTGAGAGATAGAATGCCTCTATTCACAATTGAAAGTAATCCCATACTGGATGAAGCGCCCTTATAAATTTCAGCGAAAGATCCATGCATGCATAAGAGATTAAAAAAAGACTTTGTTTTTCTGCTTGCGATGTGTTTTGATAACCTTGCATCACAGGCAAAAATAATCCATGGATTTGTGTTCATATGGAGTCGAAAGGTACTTCTTTTACAGCAAATGTGAACATCAACATGAAATTTGCACACCACATAGCTCTTGGAGGGACTGGGCGTTCTCCCGGGATTGGGCCTCCTCCTGGACAGAATAAATAAATGCTTATCCACAGCCTGTGGCCTGCATGCTGAGCAGTCTGTCAAGCTCTTCTTCCTGCTTCCGTGAACCAAACAAATGCTCGCGCTGATTCACCTGCCACAGTTGCATGTTCCCAGTCCACCCCAAGCATAGCGAAGTATAGAGGAGAAACATAGGGCCATGTGATCCAAAGCATGTCAGCCATGTCTGAACAAGCGCTGCCCTGCCCCATACTTTTTATACACCAGCCCCTGGGTTTACCATACTTCATCCCTCCGGTGAACATATCCTCACCAGAAGCCACCATGCTCATAAATTATTTGGAGCTTTGAAATGAGACACAAAGAATTGCTCCTCCACAAGTTCACTTGTTTGTCCCGCTTTTAATTGGGTTGGTGATAATTATCTGTGTCCACTTACATGAATCAATTATAGATACTTAGCATTGTAATCAATTCTGTTTTAGTGTTTTGTACGGAGCGTTGCATGATTAATTACAGAATCAAGCACTTTACTTGATTTATGTGTTACCTCCATTTTTTCTTTATTTTATATATTTATATTTGACGGCTTAAAGCTCTGCAGGTCAACATTAGCCGGAGTCCTTGCTGTGTAATCTTCATGAAATATTTCAAAAAGGAGTTACAGGGAAACTGTTGGTCAGTTGTCTACTTAGATTTGTTTTACCAACCTACCAATATTTTTATCTACTGACACAGATTTGTTTACAGAACACAAAATGGCAGTATTACCCATTTGTCTCTTGAATATAGAAGATCAGTGCTGTAGTAAAATGAGTCTAAAATCTCTACTAAGAAATGTTTGACAAGCAGCGTGTGGAACCTTACGAGAAAGAACTAAATTGATATTAGTAATTTAAAGTTTTTCAGTAAACTGGATGTGTCCGAAATCGCATACTAACGTACTACTCATACTAAATGTGACGTCAAAATAAGTATGTAGTGCGTTCACATTGGATAGCATGAAAAGATTGAGTATGTGAGAAATACCCGGATGTATACTATATCCGGAAAATTTTTAAGTATGCGCGGTGACCACACTAGTCATACTCAACCGCCCCATAATGCTTTGCGAGCTATCCACCGAAATGCAAGCCTCCGCGGGATCTGTGGCCGGACCGCGGCGATTTTTATTTTATTTTATGTAGTTAAGTAGTCATCCTAATCACCCCACAGATTTGAGAAATAGGCGTTTTCTGACCAACGTTTTAAATTTGTCAGACGCCTCACAACGTGCTACTGAATGCTAGCAGCTAGTTGCAGCAGCTCGCTTTGCATACAGAACAAGTAGCAGCTACCTCCAGTAGCCTGCAGCTACAACTGAAACAATTCGCATAATCTGGCTAATAACTGCATGAGGAGTGCCGGCTTGAAATTGCCACATTAATTATGCGACTGTTTGTTAGCGTAAAATCGACCAGAAGCCAGCATTCAGCCGAGATATTTGATAGCTGTACTTCCGGTTTTTGTCGTCGGAGGTTTGAAATGCATTATGGGAAACGGAGTAGTATACTACAGTGTGAACGGTCGGCATTCGAATCATACTTATAGTACGTAGTATACAGTATATACTCACTGAGTATGTAGTACGTTAGTATGCGATTTCGGACACAGCCACTGTGTTTTACCAAGTCAACTAACTAGCCTTCATTACACAACAGGTAACCTTAGCTTAAATCCTCCATAGAGTACACCAAAGAAGTCCTGCTTCACTTGAAGTAAGAGTAAGCTACCAATGGTGGGCTAATAGCTGAAAATACACGTGAATGACAATTTTTCAGTTACTGGGTGGCACATTTTGTTCAACCACCTGCACCATGCTAATGCATTACACACACACACACACACACCTACCAAGGCAATAAACAGTGTCTTCCACTAACCAGTGGAAGAGCTCTATGTAGCATGCCAAATCCTTTAAACAAGCAATAAACAAGTCTGACACTGTTATGTCTTACTCTACTTTCTGAAAAAACTAATCATATTAGTGTAATGGGTTTCTAAGTACTGCCAAACACTGTCGACTAGACACATCCCATTTATTAATTCATGATGGTCTAAAAGCTGTTTGGAAGATTTGTCCACACTGTCTGCATAATGATGATGGCAACAGTCGAAAATCTCCTAATTTTATTTTTGGTTAGTTTAATTGTTTTTCCTAAAAAACACACACACAGTCAGACTGTGACTACAAACTATATCAGTTGCAACTTTGAAAGAATACTTTAACTTTTCTCTTTTTTTTTTTTTTTAATGAGAAGCAAGAAACTATATCTGTCAGCTTAGTATGCAATAAGTTGCAGCCAGCAGCTATTTGGCATGAAACAGGTAGCTGGGCTTTTGCCGACATGAACAAAAACTGCCCAACTTCACTGATTACCCTATTATATCTTGTTTATTAAATTTACACAAAAACATGTACCTCAGTATGAAAGTGCTTCATAAAATATCAAACTATTCCTTTACAAAACCACGATTTGTCAGTAAATAGAGGACAAAACATTAATTTAGGACATAAAACCTCTAAATACTAGAGATGTAACAAAATGGTCAACTCACGAAACACAGAACAGGGCTCACGATACGAAATACTCACGATATGAAAAAGATTAAAGAAAATCCTCAACAGTCGGACGTTATGCAAAAATGTCATTTTCTTAATTTTCTTCCTTATGCAGACATACAAAAAATAATGCTGCATCAGTACAAAATAAATGCTCTTTGGAAAAAAGACAAAATTGTAGTTTTTTCCCCTTATTTAGACTACAGTGCAAATACAACATAAAATCTCAATAAAAGTGCTTTGTTGTTGTAATAATCAGGAGAACTACATTCTTGAATGAAAAGGAAAACAAAGAGTCCTAGGAGCTGCAGTCTCGACCTATAAATGTCTGAACTGTGAACTAGTTGTACTTGCTGCAGGATGCGGTGAACTGTAGCGGCATATTTTGCACACGGTTTTTGTTTTATCCGCAATCTTCTCATCGTTCTCTCCTCGTTTACAGAGGAAGCCAAAATAGGTCCACACAACCGATGTATTTGACGAAGGAGCGTCAGCTAATTCCTCAACCTCGTCTTCCTCCGTTTTGAAGCGAGTGTTTTGCTACGGTAGGCGAGGAGGGTCAAAAATCATCAGTCTCAGTGGTGCACAGCACCCCTTCATGTTTTTTATTTCGTGCGTCTTTGAATTTTATTTCGCCATTTTTTATTTCGCAAAATTTCATGGCACGAAATTCGTTATACCCCTACTAAATACTAATCACAAGTAGTCTTAAGTACTGTTTTTTAATATCAGTTCTCTGTTTGAACGCTTCTATAATCTGATATAGTCTGTATATATTTAAATCTATATATAAACTATGAGATAACAAGTTCTAATTTTTCACATGTAATTAACATGCAGTAGCGCCTGTCTGTAAACATTCCAATAAGCAAGTGATTTCCCTTTGAAGCACTTCCACTATTCTAATTGCACATGAATTAAAGCAAGTTACCAATCACCCTTAATATGACACGTTTCACTGTTGTAATAGAGTTTGGTAAGGAGGAACAGATGGTTTTAAATTGCCTTTTAATTTCAAAATAGACCTGTGAATCTCTAAGAGTGACAATCCACTGTTGCAGTGTGTCTGCAGCATTGCAGTCTGTGTGTAGGATGGTATGTGATTTTGAATCTGCAGAGTGCTTGTATACACACTTGTGTTATGTACAACTAAAGAAATAACTGAAAAGAAAGGGATGGCAGGAGGGCACGGGAAAAAAAAAATCAATGCATGACTGTAATTTGGCTGCAGGCAAAATTCACAAGTTGCAAATTGCTGCTGCCTGTGTTTCTCAGCTTTGTGCTTCACTTGGCTTTCAGCATCTTCTCCCTTGGCTGCCTTCTCAGGTAGTCCAGCCCTCATTTGAGCTTCAATCCTCTTTAGATAGATATTGACCCATGCATCCATCCATGCTGAAGCCTGGATGATCCCTCACACCAATCAGATGTGCAGGAGTGACTGAAGAAAGGGAGGGATGAAGAGGAGGAAGGAGGAAAGCGAAGGACGCCGAGCAACAAAAGAGAAAATGAAGTATGAAAACCGAGAGCGAAGTAGGAGACAAACGAATCGATAAATGCTTGCAAACTGTACAGTTAATCTGTTTTCATGATTCATCACATTCTGCCGTTCCAGGAAGCGTAAAAATGCCCACCTGACCCCCACTGCCTCTGTGTATATTTTTGGTGCAGCAGGCATCAAGACAATACCCAAACTATTGATTGTGTTACACTTAAAGCTATTGATCGGGGTTCAAAGTTAAGGGGTGAGATGGACAGAGTGGGAGAGAGGTTGAGGAAATCTGTGGAGGGTGGCTCCCCCGCTTGGCTTTGTGGTCACTGTGCCATTTAAGAGAGAGGATCGGTTTCACAAAGACGGATCAGAGGCGACTCCACTTCCGAGGAGAGGAAATTGATTGGCTAACACATGCAGACAATGTTAAAAGCTGTTCACACTGTCTCAAATGTTTCCTGAGAGTGTTTACGTATTAAAGGATTCTATTGCATTTTTATCTTTGCATTGCTTTTATGAGAGGCTGTTTTTGTCAGTTACAGTTTTACTGCACTGAATCCACTCCAGCAGGGATTTGCAGAAATGTATTTTTCTAATTTTTACAAACTGTACTGCCCCATCTAGCCCACCCAACCAGGACCACTAGTGCTTCTTTTTGTCAATCAACATTACCTTTTTTGGTGACCACCTTTGTAGGCTACTATTAGCCTGAGCTAATGAGCTACATGCTAATAACAGCAAAGTGCTGTAAAATAGTCATGCTTCATTTACTCTACAATGTTTTTAAAGATTAGACTATGCTTCAGTGTGTTTTAATAGACAATCCCATATGTTTGTTTACTGGTTATGGCAAAAGTCTAATTAGTCATGTAGTAAGTGGGGGGGCGGGGGGCGGCGCGGCGGTAGTGGCAGCGGCTTGATGACAGATTGAACCCAGTGTAAACCGACCTTCGTTGCCTTCGTTATGTCTTCAGCAGAGGTCTTCGGCATCTTGTCTTGTGTTTATGCAACGAAGTGAAGCGCGACGTCAGAGTCGGCAGCCACCCGGCCATTCGGGTGGTGTTTACAAACATGAATGGAGGAGCCGAAATGAGCCGAAGAACACGGCGGGACGAGCCAAAGGGGGTCGAAGGCGCAGGGAAGAGACAAGCTCCAAATATTTTCGTCTGGGGGGAGGAGGGAGTGATCACATAGACATATGTGCATATGTTTATGTGATCACATGGTGAGATGAGTCGACAAGTGGCGATGTGGGCCGAAGGCGGAGGAAAGACAGTAACGCGGCCTATTCTTTCCGCCCGGTAACGTCCGACGGGGGGGTGGGGGGGTGAATATTCGGATACCAAATTAATATCCGGATAGTGCTGTAGCGAACGAATATCCGGAGATTCGGGATATTCGGGTACAGCCCTAATGTAAACTTAGTAGTGGTAAACATTGTTGGATTTTCTTCCAAATAAATCACATAAGAGACAAATTTCCATTGCAGCTACACCAATTAGTGTGCCGAGACATTGTGAGGTATGCGTCTTTCCTGATAGATACAATGTACTTCACAATGTGTGGTGCTCCGGCATACGCATGGCAAACAAGCACCTCACATTAACAATACTCCCCACACAGGTCGCCAAATCTGAAGACTGTTCTCAGAATTATCACTTTAATTAGACACTTACACGAGCTTCATGGTTTTGTTGTATTCTTTCCAAGTGTGTAATATTTTCTAGCCAATTAACAAACATCCACCCACACTTGAGCATTTTATAGTACGAGAGGAACAGAAATGAGAATGGTCAAAAGATTAATTTAATCACAGATCTGACTGCCTGCCACACTAAACCCTGCTGACACAACATCTGCACACTCTGAGGTGAGCAGTGAGGGTATTTGTTTACAATCGCGTCCTGAATGGATTTCTCAAAAGTTGCACTCATCAAGGTGAGAACTACGTCCAGCAAAAACGCAACAGTCAGCTTAGTAAAGTTAAGAGTTTTGAGTATATTAGTAAAGTCAGCAGTACACAACTCTACTTCACAAGCTATAAATGCAGAAGGCGAAAGTGACACTATCCACACTGCTAAAGGTAAACTGCATTTTGTCAGTTACTCAAATAGTGTAGAATGGTTGTCTGGCTACAACAGGCTTCCAGGCTTCTAATGCTTCTTCACAGCAGCCATGACAGTGGGGGAGAGCAACCAGCAAAGAGAAAGTACCCTCACAGGAAGGCTGACAGCATCGGTGGTTAGCTCACATGCATAAAGCAACACAATGCGCTCACATTTCCCTGACAAGTGGCCCAAGTCGCAGTTCTGCAAACAATGACTTCCTCAGTACCGAATGTAAAAGTTGCTATACCACTATGAAAGTTGGAGAAGAAGAGAAGGAGGAGGAGGCTGGGACTGCTGGTTGTGTGTACATACCTTGGAGCTTAATGTCACTGCAGATAGTGTAGCAGTCTGATAATAGTCATTTGTAATCATCCATTACCTTGTTTTTTCACTTCTTTTAAGATATACAAGCGAGTCAAAATGACATACACCAGAATAATTTAGCTTCAAAAATGTAAATTCAATTTTGCACAAACAGTTCTCTAAACTTCACATCTCACCCCGATTATTTAAAGTTCATTATTTGCAGCATCAAATTATAAAGCAGGCAAATACTAGAATCTGTCTCAAGTCATCCTGTTTAGACACACAGCTACTAAGCGATTCTTTATAGCAATGTTTTCTCTACATCTATATTTTAGCTGGAAAGCCAATGATGATTAAAACAAGGGTTTATGACTGGCTATAGAGACGTTTTTCTTTTGACATTTAACACCAGTATTAAAACCAAAGCAATGCTGTCCAGAGATTTCACCTAAACGCACACATCTAAGGAGAAGGTGAGCCCAATCCTAAACTTGCCATCTTCAGGAGGGTGTTGCTGCTGTTTCCCATAGCTGAACAAAAGCAACATAGAGAGGAATTTTGAACAGTTACAAGCAGAAAGCAGAGGGGGAAAGCCAGCTAAAATGAATGGCCAATGGCTGGCTTATACCCGCAGCCTACAACCCAAGAGTCAGACTACTTTGATCCAGACGACACTAATTGTTTTAGCAGAAATGAATAATCAATTAATAATTGATAGTGAACCGTTTAATTAATTGCAAACTACCTTTTCCATTTAATTAATCTGTTGAGTAATAGTTCAGGAAAAAAATAAATGTAAGTTCTCTGATTCTAGTTTCTTAAATTTGAATGTTTCCTTCTTTAGTCCTTCAGACAGCAAACTAAACATCTTTGGATTGCGGACAAAGCAAGGGATTTAAGGGACGTCATTTTGGTCCTTGTGAAAAAGAACAATCCGCATTTGTAAACATTTCTCTTGAAACAACTTATTAATGAATCAAGAGAATAAACAACAGATAAATCCACAATGAAAATTCTAATCAGTGGCATCTCTGATGATTGACAGATCAATCATTGCACATGTATGATTGTATATCCTCGGTTTGTTTTTCTGTTTTTTTTTATTTAGTATTCCTACAAACAGTTCATAGGCATCCTTTAGAGTAAGTGAGTTTAGAATTTATTCAGCACTGCTTTGTCTGGGAAACACCGACCATCTGATCAATCATTTATCATGTCTACTTTCTCTCTCCCTCACATACACAGGATGCCGTCGCTTCTTTTAGCATTCATTGCAGCAGAGTCGCCACTTTTTGAAGGTATTTCTCATGTTTTCTGTCAGTCTTCTGTGATATCCTCTTACTCATTCCATCCTTAGTGTTTTTACAGTCATCACATTCAAAAAAGAGGAATGGTGGGTGGTGTGTGATTGATCGTGGTGGGCTGGTCTGCACCAAAATGCCAGAGCCAATTGTTTATCCCAGTCCAGCCCTGCCTCGCACTATGGAATCTCAAAGTTATAAAGTTTGAAACTCCATCATGAAGGTGCGACAACTAGTAACCTGCAGGGCTTTGATGTGATGAATATTTGTCGAAGCAGAAAATATGATTTGAACCTGTGTAATGAGAGTAATTTGTGCCAGTGGTTCACTGGCCTCATGTGGTGTTAAAAATTGTATTTCCCATCGCTGAGTGAAACTGTTAAAGGCCTTTGTGCGTGCCAGCTTGTCCCCTCAGCTGTACTGCTTCTGCAGCACTGTCCAAGCAAGCACATTTGACCTTGAACATGGCTGGACTATTGTTTAATTAAATTAAATCTCTCTGATACCCCTCTCAGCTCTGGAAAATTACAGATAACTGCACAGAAATGTGTGTGTGTGGGGGGGGGGGATCTTTTCACATGCAGAATCTGTCAAATTGTTGGGGTCTTTTGCCACTGTTCGCTGTTCTTGCTCTTTATCTGCCATCTTCTATTACCCTCCGTGACCCCTTGAGCATTCATAAAAGGTGGAAAAGAAACCTGCCAAGAGTAAGTGTGATGTAAGCCTGCTGCTGATTTATTGACAAAATCCATGGAACCTGAGGAAATCCATGAATTATTAAGTCAATAGTAATACTTTAAAAAAGAATAGAAATCGTCGATATTACAGTATGTCTAACTTTATGTGTGAAAACTCCTTTTTCACTGAGGTGAATTTCTGCTATTTATGATGACCTGGGAGGTACAGTACCACAGAGGAAAAAAAGAAAGTTTGCTTAACAACCGTGGCCACCTTGTCCCAATTCACAGGCAGAGTATGGGGGTCACTGTGCTACTCACATTTTGAATGCGTTACTGGCAATGATGTCAGCCTGTAGCAAGGCTGTGAGCGCAGTAAATTATTGATGAACTCTAATGTAAGTCAATAATGCAAACATGCAGACAACCACAGTGGCTAAACAAGCACACAAACAAACAATGACAGAAATGAACACAGAGGCACACATTTAGTTTGAGTTTGCTCTCTGAGCTGTCTCCTTTAGGAGTCTCCTGTTTGCAGAAACATGTTTATTTGTGATTTATCGCAATGGTTACCTCAGTGGTTTACGACTGTTTATGTCTGTGCAACCCAAGAATTAAGCCATCAATTGTACATCACTGACACCACAATTAAAATTAGGCTTCTGAGGGATGTACGCACGCTCGCACAGACGGAGCGACAGATGCGGATCAGCATCACGGTGGCTGGGAAGTGAGTCAGCCTCCCTTCATCCACAAACACAGTGCGGCTTCTTTAAAGCAGTTGTGAGGGGCTGCTCATTTACGTCACACAAAGAACAAAGGGTGAACAAGTACACGCGCAGGGCTCTGCAGCCCAGCTGCGTGCAACTTGACAAAACATCGTCCACCAGCACACACAGGAGCATGATCACAGGCACACTTCACATTTAATCGCCTTGTCCTTTCACCAAAAAGGTGCGATACTTAATTGCATGCTTTGAACTGGCATGTGTAAATTAAGTAAAGTACATATGATTGCATGCTCTTTCCTGGCATACCACTATTGAGAGCACAATCAAGCCAACAATTCCCCAATCTTGACAATACGGCAAAAAAATTAGGAAGGTAAAACAGGCCTGAGATTCTCATTTCAACACCGTGGCTTGTTTGCCTGGTTGTATTTAACAAAAGTCTGGAGGGATAATCTTCCTTGCCAGGGAGTAATGTACAAAGACAGGACTATGGGTGCAGGGATGAGTCTTTCACTGTTTATTTACTGCTGTTTACAGTATGTATTCCTCCCTGTGGCTTTGGATTTATGCCTCTAGTAAAGCCCACAATGTCAATCAAAGTCAGTTTAACCACTCAGCAGACATTGCTGGTGCAAAGGCTTTCCTCTCATATCTGCTCGCCGTCCCTTTGGTCAGGGATGCTTTGTGAACAGCAGCGAAAAAATGTGCGGCAAAAAACACAGGCGACAGCACGACGTCTTGATGCTGTCATTAGAAACAACAACGTTGCATCAATTCCCCACTATCGAACTGTGTCAATTCCTCTGTAACAGCATTTGCAAGGGGGCTCCTGCATGACCACACACGCTGGCGGAAAGCGGAAAGCGCAGCCACATTTTTTGTCGTCTTATCGCTGCCTGTTTAACTCGTGCACCATGCTGTTATTTACTGGCTTCCACATTTATCCCCACACTGTGGCCCTCCCCTCCCACCCCCCTGCTGATTTCGCTCCTGTCCCCTCTTATCTGGCTTCTATCCAAAGGCATCGGTTGGGGACAGGATTATATTGAGAGTTGTTATTAACTGCGTCTCTTACTTCCTCCTCTTCCACCTCCACTGTGCCTCTTGCACTGTCTGCTGGGCGCCTTTCTTGTGAAATCCAGAAAGCTTATATAAAGCAACAGCTAGCGCGAGAGAGACATAGGCTCTAATGATGAGTACAAACATAAACATCAGAAGTCTGTGCTTTAGTGGAGCCAGCATGAGACACTTGTATCAAATATATCCAGCATCATTAATGTAAGTCATTAAAAAACCCGTTTTTATGTTTTATCTGAACGTAATCAAGTCATTAGTTAATAACTGTGACAAACTGGAATTACTTTCGGGATGGGTGGAAGGGAGGTGGAAATAATTCAGAATGTGAGTTAAGAAATAAACTGTAAGCTGTTGATTTTTCACATTTTTAGAATTTGGTTTATCAGCCCTTAGGAAAAGCAACAAATTCTCCTGACAGTGCAGTAGCTGAGCTCAAATCTGCACAGATACATACACGGAATAATAAAATAAATAAAACTGCATGTCTCATAACACCAGGTCTCGTCTTTGCTTTCAAGGAGCAGTTTGATATTTTGGATAACAGACTTGTCTGCTGCTTTGCCAAAAGTTATTCAAGCAGATCGAGGAGAGTCTCATGCCTATATGGCAATTACAAAGTCAACACCAACGGTCAGTTAACTTAATTTCACAAAAACATTGGCAAAAAATGGAAACGTCTTGTCTGGCAAATCATGCTAAAATACTTAATATCTCATTTGTTTAATTAGTCCTAAAATAGAAGTGTGAAGTGTGGCAGACATTGCAGTGACCTCCTGGAGTCTTGTCATTAGTCTGAGATTGCCAAGCAGCCAGAGGTGAGGCATGTCATTTCTGTAGTTGCTTCTGTTAGCTCCAGTTCAGAAGGCCAGAAAGTACACTCGCATCAGTCCGTTAAAGGAGTTCTGGGACCTGCTTCATCTGTAGCACTGGCATCCTTCAAACTGTTTTGCAGATAGCTTTATCAGCAGGTCATGAACTTCAATGCTTTTGTATTATGCTGGTATGTTTATCTTATTATGTAAAAATCCAGTGTTGTAGAGCTGTTTTATAAAGAGATCAAAAAAGGTTTCCCTTTCCTGGATCCATCCATGATCTGCACTTTAGAGCAGCAGTATTACCAAAAGCTGAACAAGTCCAAGTCAATCCCCAGACAGCCCAGGCCACTTGTTATTTAAAACTGCACTCTGAATGGCGGTCTTACACTTTAAAAATCTGTTGGCAGGTAAAATTAAACTGAGCATACAGAAATGTATAGCAACCACAGTCCTACAATGATTGCAACTATTCCATTCTGTCTTTTAAAAAGGTGTTAACTCTTTCTGACAACTTTGGGTGTAAGTGGTGCTGAATTGTCACGGATCATACAGAGAGGTGTTCCTGTTGAGCCAACCTTCATTAACGCAAGTGAAATTGATTATATAATAAAGGCACCTCAACAGGTTCTCATTAGCAGGGCATGAAAAGGTGCCACTTGGTCAATGCCAACAGTACCTCAGGGGACATGCACAAGGTGTTCTTTTACACCAGTGCCACCTATGTCGATATTTGACGCTGACAGACGTTCCAGTTCAAAACCATGGTTTGGGCGAAAATACACCCATGCACAACATTAATCATATGCTACAAGGCAAGCTCCTCATTCCATTAAAGAGGTGACAGAGACAACACCAGCTGAGACCATTTGGCGATAGTCTCATGGCACCCATTTCTGACATTTCAGCTAATTCCGTAGGTCTACTGGAATATCCTGCACATTGAAAAATGATGCTGAACGATACTCAATGTGGTCAAACGTGACACGAAGGGATTCCTCTAGAGCCTCCACCTTTCTCCATGAAGAAAGGATTTATTTCCTGACTTTTTACTTAAGCTCTGTTAGTTGTAGCAAGCTATACTCAGCAAACTGGCAACTGAGTTTATATAAAGCAAGAAAATGTAACTATTTCCAAACAGCAACAACTGTGACAACGACAGAATGATGATAAATGTTAATAAGTGTAGTACAAGTAGAGAAGGGTCATATCAGTCAGTAAAGTGTCTCTCATAAGCTGCCAGACTAAGATTTTAAGGAAGCTAACGAGTGTCGGTGAATAGAGCAAGGGTGCACATTAGTACCTATGAATTCAATTTTCATGTGTAGAAAAAACAATATGTTGTCTCAACTTTTTACTGTCTGGCGTTGATGACATTTTCTGACTTTTTGCTTTCTTATTACCATGGCTAACGTCACACACATCGCATGAAAGCACTACTATGAAGTTCTGCATCTGTCAGAAATACCCATAACACTAAATGTAATATACAGTGTGAGGATAGACAGACAGACTTTCCCATACTGTACAGAAACAGTATTTCATCATACCAGAGCAATAAACTAACAGTTATATATTCATTTAGAAACTAATCAGTCAAATTTTGACAACAGTGAAGGGGAAGTGCATTTCCTGGTAATATTTCTCTGTGAAGATAGCGGAAATGAAAGGCAGAGGGGAATAAATACAATCAAAAAGCAATAACCTGACCCTCTAATGGAGCCTGAGAGGGCACCAAAATAAATACAGACATACGTGTGTTTCCACTGACAGCTAGACAAATTAATAACACCTGATACAGACACCTGTGGTTAACCCACTCGCTGCAGATTGCACCGCATCATCTGAGTGAAAGCTTGTGAAATATATAAAAGCCACGCATGTATATTGTTTCATCAATTTGATTTTATTACTTCACAGCATGCAGATGAAACCGGCTTTTTAATGCTTCTGGGAGACTGACAAACAAAATAGGATAGATCCGCCTTGGAAAACTGACTCCTTATGTATTTAGTAGATTTGAATTCAACATTTATTCTGTGTAAAGGGCATTTTCTCCTGTAAATGTGCTTCTTAGTTGCATAGCTCTCTGCATCCTACCTCAAAAAAGTAAAAAAAAAAGTTGGAAACAAAAGTGAGAAATAAGTGAAAAATGAGCAAACCGAGATTTTTCTTGCAGGTACGCTTGAATCTATTCTCATTGTGAACCAGCACCACTGTCTTTTCACTTGCACCTTGTGTGTGAGTCACAGTCTGGAAGCTTTGTCCTAACAGATGGAGAGAGAGAGAGTGAAAGAGAGAGACAGACAGACAGAGGAGGGAGGGAGGGGATGGAGAGAGGCCTGCTGGGTTAATTCTCCTCAACCGATCCTGTTCCTGTTCTGTCAGGGAGCGCTTCGTCTATCCAAACCCCTCTCCCCGGACCTCGCACCTGCTCCTAGGCATGGCAATGAGCCTCCACACACACACACAGGATGACAGAGACGGGTCCGTGGAAAAGGGGGAAGGAGACGGAGAGGTGTGGTGGATGTAGAGCAAGAAAAGGGAGGGAGGGCAGACAGAAATGCAGAAGGGGGAACAAGAGGGAAGAAAAGAATCAAGGGGCTGGGGAAGGTGGGACGGAAAACTTGCAGCCGAGTGAGTCGAGAGTGTCAGAAAGCAGGGAACATGGAGAGAAAGACAGAGTTGATCTAGGGAAGAAAATGAGTGATAGCGAGGTGGTGAAATAAGGAAAACTCAAACAGATGGAAAGTAGAAGAAGCAATGATAAACAAGACACAGCCTGAGAGTGGAAGTGAAGATGGATGGAGAGAGAGAACAATGTAGCAGAGAGATTAGAGAAAGCTTCTCAGCTGCATAATACTGCACATGAATTTTAATAAAAACATCGATTCCACATGTGGATGAGCAAACAATCATACATTTTAGCGTTCATGCTTCTTATTAAGCTGAATGGGTGAACAGAATATACAGTATTTTAATTGGCCACTGTAGAAACAGGCTCTTTAACAAAGTGAGGTTAAAACTGCAGCTTGAAGAGTAACCAACAAGCCAGCTGTAAGAGATAAGGGTTTCCTGTCCTTCATCACTTTCTCCTTTACGTAATGCACGGCCATTTGTGTTGTTGCTCTGACTTGAACAAAAGCCCCTTGCTTTGGCATTTAGAAAGGTCACAAGCTGTTGATATAAAGATGTGTCAGCAATGTGAGCGAGACCCAACGGTTCATGTGAAGCACAGGTGTCAATCCCCAAAACAAGCCCTAACGTGCCTGCTGAGCACATTGTTTCAAGTCTTATCTCTTAAAAAAAGAAAAGAACTCCCTGTCAAAGGTGTTACCTCAGAGGAACAAATATAATCTTCAAACAGCACTGACATCGCTTCTCTCACTGATGGATTACATGGCCATGGGTTCAAAATGACAGCAACACCCAACGACAACATAGTTAATGGAGCTGAAACTAAAAGGAGTCCAATGAGGTATCACTACTGATATTACTGTAACACACAAAAAAGACAACAGAGCAGGGCTTTCATTCAATTTGAAAACATATATAAGCAAAATTTGTAATACAGTGTCATTATCACCTCGGGCATGTAAGTTAGCATCAACAGCCAGCCTTTTAGAAATTACAGGCTGGTCAGGGGATTGGAGTGGGAAAATTTTAAAAAATACAACTGACTAATGTCATTAAATAAATCAAATTCAATCAAACTCCTTGTATGCGATGAAGCTTATTCTGATACAACGCAAAGATACAGACATGACAGCAGTCGATGCTTCAAATATGGATGTTGCTTTAAAGACACTACACGTTCTAAATCTAAAAGGCTTCAGTCATCTTCAACTCAACAGCACAGAAGACTTCTACAACCACCACAGTTTCAAGGTGAGCAACCAAGATTAGTTTCAGCTATTCAGTGTTCAACCACAGTCACAATCTGTGAAAACAATGTGAATTTTGAATCAGTTGCGCTACTTGATATAATCAGTAATTTATTTAACAGTGTTTTGTCTGTTATTCACTGTGTGGTCATTTGGCAGCCCTGCAGGTCAAAGGGCTTATTCTCTTCATCAGCCCAAATGCAGACATTTACTTTTATCACAATGCTTCCTGCCAGCATTTTTCAGAACTAGACTTCTCTCATACAGACTAAGAAAAAAAAAAAAAAAAAAAAGAGTCGTGTCTCCATTTAATTTACCTGCTGCGCCGCTATCCATCTCAGTCCATTAACTTTTGCGGGGTTGAATTTGTTAAATAACAGCTCTATTTAAGGACGTGACTGTTTGAAAGCAGCCAGCTGCAAACACAGTAGCAGCAGGGCTTCAAACAGAATTATCACATCAAAGTCATTTAAAAATCCAACTTCCTTTATCTTACTAAATTCTAACACGCTGAAAAGCACTAGAATTTACTGGGAATTAGGGCTGGCCCGAATAGTTGTTTCTGACCTCCGAATATTGGGGCCCTATTAAAGACGACTATCCGAATATTCATTCTGCCCTGTAACGTCCGGGGGGGGGGGGGCACGGCGGCGTGTGGAGGAGCCGAGATGAGCCGAAGTGGGCCGAAGGTGCAGGGAAGAGACGAGCTCCAAATATTTTCGTCTGGGGGGAGGAGGGGGTGATCACAGACAAATGTGTATGTTATATATATTCGGATACCAAAATTAATATCTGTATACCGCCGTAGCGAACAAATATTCGGATATTCGGGTCCAGCCCTACTATGAATATGAAAAAATATGCAAAAAATGCCAGATTTAAATTACTGTGTTGACCTGCTGTATCTAATGGATACAAGTAGCTGCTGTTTCAAACATGCACATATCCCTAATAATTTTACTGTAAAAACAAATCTTTTAAGAAAATACAGCTTAACATTTCCCCCACTTGCGCTGCCAGCATGCTGCACTGCATTTCCCGACACCCATTAGCTGTAGCACGCCATGCACGCCACTGCTTTCCAGCTGTGACAAGAGACATTGAAGTCGCACTGAAAATTGAGGAGGTGTGCACAAACAATAATGAATGGAAGGGCCACCCTGGTGAGCAACGCTGTGACACAGAGTGCTGAAAAACTCAGGCTTTATATTACACTGATACACACTCCAGAAATGCAAATCATAGAATTCTCTGCACACTTGGCATACCACACTGACTGCCCTGAAGGTGTAAAGTATCAAAGAAAGCTGACTCTTACACAGCACTCTAGTTCAGTGTTTTAAGATACAATACTGTAAATATTCCTTTTTCAGTTCATGTTGAATATTTTTGAGCTGTGGACAAGGTGTGGTTTTAAATAAAACAACAGCAATAAAATGATGACGCAACAAGTCAGCTGTAAGAGAGTGGGTTTGGCTAAAAACAAGAAAGATAGTTGGATTCCATTATGAAGGAATGGTGGCTCACTATTTAGCTTATAGGGACACTGCAGTGTGTGGTAGCTATTCACATTGTTGTTCCTTACAGCTGTGCTTTGCCTGCTTTTCACATCATGTCAAAATGTCACTAGCGATGTTTTCATGCTCAATACAGTCCAACCGAGGCTGCCAACTCTTTTTTTACAGTTAAAAAAAATCATATCAAAGGGATTTCCGCATGTACTATTAATGATTTTCATGTAAATTGTAAGAAAGAGTATTTTAGAGATACACAAAAGCCCCCTTAGAATCTGCAGTGTCTGCATCTGTGGGACATGGATGTTTGACTGACAGGTCAGCCAGCAGGGGGTCAGTGAAATGTAAGATTTGTACTTGATGATTTTTGACCTGTGAAGGGTATTTCATTTTGACGTGTTTTTCGAGGTTAAAATGTACGACTGTGATTGGCAATTTAGACATTCATTCATAATTAGTTTACCCCATCACTGACAGTGTGCTGCTGCACAAAGCTAATTTTGCATCTGCAAAATGTGATGCCATTTTATTGTAGCACTGATAGTGTGCAGGCAGACTTAATGTGGATTTTTTTGTGGCACTGTCTCAAAAAATTACTTCCTGAACAACTGAACTGCTTTCCCACTTCCACTGTGATCAAAATGTATTGTCTCCTGGATTACATTTGTTTGTGACATATCACAAATATACTTTTTAAACTTAAATTTCTCTTCAATTTACTGGAATTACTTTTCACCTGTCGCCCCTTTTGAGGCAACCAATTGTCCATTTGAGCTGTGAAAACAAAGGTAAACAGTGAGCTGTTACCAAACTTAAGCCTAAAAATAACGGTCCCACATGGAAACAACCCCAGTCTCTTGGGTAAAAGTCCTGTGCCAGACTTATTCCACCTTTGTAGTTCTTTGAAAGTGGGGACATTTACTACTGTGTCAAACGGTTACTTTACAGGGAGAAAATATTTTCTTTCAAAACAGAATTGAGACTGCAATTTAGCTGTATAGGAAGGGAACTGATGGAAATTTGAGGGGGGGGGGGCAAGGTTGAAGGCAGGCACCAAATACAGTGCTTAATTGTAAATGGCAGTGATTTCAAACACAGCCCTTTTCTTTAGCTTTTCCAGTTTCTGAGCAACTTCCATTAACGTTTGTTTCAAGTTAAAGTCAGCTGATTTCACTAGGCTTCCACTAACATCCCTTCGGGATGGGTACCACTCTAACATGTATTTACCAGACTTGGTAGCTCATGGTAACTCAGCACCAAGCAGGGATGGTATTCCGAATCTTGGTGCATCCTGAACACAATTACAATATAGGGCTATTTGTTCTATTTTATTCTTTTAAGTAGCCATTGAAATAGGCTCCATGTCACCTTTGCTAACTGCCCCAACTATTTTGCGAGGCTTTTCGCATGAATTTCAAGCTGTGGCTCTTTTTAGATATCACAGATTCTCCCACAAGTGAGAGGAGAAGACACTGCCACTCTTTACAGAAGTGTCAGCTCGAAGAAAAAAACAAAACAAAAGTAGACAATGGTGATCATAATGATCATAATTTTACCAAGCATTGAGAATGTAATTAAAGCAGAGACATTCACAGCATCTGAAGAACAATAGCATAAATAAAGCTCCTATTTCCAAAAGATTTGGTCTGTGTCACACAAGAAAAAGAAAATCTGAATGGCATCTTATTTGCTACATGCTCCCCGTCTGTACTTCAGATTTATGAACTTGTCAAGGGTTTGTGATATTCATTTCTCTTCCTAACCCCTTTTCTTTAGCTGATTAATCTCTCTGTTTGTACCGGTGTTGGGCTAGTTTAGGAAAGTTATTTTTCCTCCTCCTTGATGGCAACCATGACGAATATGGTTTGATATTGCCACGCTTGTCACTCACAGATTCAGAAAGGTGTGTGTGTGTGTGCTCAGAACTGTGACAGATCAAACAGGCACCAGTTTGCCATTTAGACAACCGAGTGTGCCGTGTGCACGTCCGTGTACGCATGTGTGTCGGCATCAGGTGGTGGCATATAGCAGAAGAGGGAAGAGCGAAGCTACAGTATCTGTGACAGATGAAGTTGAAGGGTGGAAAGAGAGGAACATGTTTGCCTGGGGAGCTGCTACACTTCCTTGGGTGGGTGGGACCAAGGGGAGCATGTAGGTGGTCATGACAGATGATATTAATTCATTTGATTCATTTACCCCTGCATAGTGTCATTGTTTCTCACACACACAGAAAATATCACATATAAGCAGCAGGGAGCCTATATATTCAGCAGTTTGAGTTTTATTTACTCTTTTGTTACAAGTGTGTGTTTTTCATGAATGTTTGTGTGTTTCTAAGGACAGAACAAATTGTTGATGCTGGCTTTAAAGTAGGGAATGAATATTTTAGAGTTCATACTTTGGCCTAAATACTCACGAAGTGTCATGCTTTAGACTTTTGGTACACAGACGGACAGAAATATTTGTTTAATTTTTTTTCATATTAACTAAGATGTTCCTAACAGCTAATGCAGACAAGTCATAGACAGACAAACAAAATTGTGTCACAATTTGTGGCTCTAAATTGTGTGTAGGTGCCCCCTGCAACCCTACAGAGCATTAAGCATTGTATAGATCAATGGTTCTCAACCCTGTTCCTCAGGACCCAGTGTCCTGCATGTTTTACATGCTTCCCTGCTCCAACACACCTGACTCAAATGATCAACTTGTTATCAGGCTTCTGCAGAGGCTTGATGACGAGCTGATCATTTGAATCAGGTGTGTTGGAGCAGGGAAGCATCTAAAACATGCAGGATAGTGGGTCCTGAGGAACAGGGTTGAGAACCACTGGTATAGATAATGGACGGATGGCGGATGACAGATTTTGTGTAGCAGACTTCTCAATCTTTAAAACTCATGTTTATGAACAATTTTAATGAAAACAGGAAAAGTCATAAATATTTAGCTGATAAACCAGCATTAACTAAGTTTTTAAACAGGATCCAGAATCTCTAGGGCACCCGAAGAAACAATGGAGCTAAACACTTTCCACCCTCTGAGAGTATAAATCCAATTATTCTATTTTGAATTAAACCCTTAAATGTGGCAGCACTTGAGACCATAATCTATAGTTTAAGATGCAATTTCTGTTCATATTTAGTTAAAGGCACATTTTCTTTTTCTTTCATGGCAATAACAACATGAAGCTCATGACTTTTTACCTTTAGAATAGAAAATCAGTTTAGTATTCTCCATATAACAGCATTAAAAATAAATTACAAAAGGCAATATTAACACACATTAAAAAATATATACAACCGAAATACAAGAAAGGGTTTACATTATATAGTAGCACATTGTATGGGTTAATATAGAGTTGCTATTAATTTTGGAGTCTTGTATTCAGCTGACAAAGGTTGCAAACTTATTTGCTAGCAGCAAAAGTCTCACTGTCAAGCACAAATAAATTGCAGTGAACTCAAATGACTGAACCTGAGCTTGAGAACGTACATTCTGTCCTGCCTTTCAAGATGACAGTTAGAGCTGAATTGCGCGCCTCTGAGTCTGAAAGCAGGTAATTTGCATTTGAAAAATGACAGCAACAATGTCTACAAGTGCTCATTAGGAGCAAGGTGAATATTGGGCTATGACATTGCAGGGATCTGCTCTGTGTAATTTGACACTTCACAGGTGTGAACAAGGTGGAGCCGCATTTGTTTTAGCGCTGTATATATGCGTCTTTTTACCACTTACTGTGACCAAGTTTTAGAAAATCAGTACAACATTCCCCTCTCTATCATCAATAAATGACTAAAGGCTAGAAACATCTGCCACATTTCTTCAGTTTTATGTGGATCACAGTTCATCTTCCAGCCTTTGTCTTGGCTGCTGTACGCACAACACTGCATCATCTGCCTGCAACCGTGTTCTGGTTGACGCCCACCGCCTCGGCAGCACCTCGATCTCAATCACGAACAAGAGGCCCTTCACCCACAGTGCAACTGCATATTGCTCATTCATCCTAATGAAGCAGGATACAAACACTCTCATTTAAAACGAGGCAAAAGCCTACTCAGTGGTCCATTTTCAATCATTTGTTCCTCCCCCTTGCACAAGCAAAACCCCAAATCCACAAACAGTGAAATCAAAACAATAGTGTGCTTTTTCAAATAGTTAAAAATACAATGATCAGATTCTTCCAGAAGGACTAGCAAGGATGTAGAATTTGCTTAATACTTTGCAGTTGCTAATATGTGTTTTTATTTTGAAACATGGATCTGAGGACATAAGCACAGAAACTACAAAGGTTCATTCTGAGGCAAGCCTAAAAACAGACCGTAAACTCTAAATAGTTAAGGACTACACCAAGTGGTTTGCATTTTGTCATAGCGCAGCTACAGCTTTTGCCTGTCGCCCTTGTTTTTGTCTTCAGAATGTCTACAAACACCTGAGATTTTAATAATCAGTCTGCATAATGTCACTGAACATTAATTCTCAAAACATTCATTGTTACTTTTCTGAACTTGGTCTGTAGTTTGTGGTGTTCTGCCTGTTCAAGTTCATCACATTTTGGGTCCTGTCTGACTTTTCTGTTATATACTTTGGACCAGAGCTGATGGTCTTCAGGTCTCTTACACAGAGGAGCTTTATATTCCTCAGAACTTAATCCAAGTTCTTCCACAGGTCTGTAGACGGCCAACATCTAAAATCCATGACAACCTTTAAAAGTTCAACTACCATTTTTTTTTGTTATTGACTAATTTGTAGTCAATAACATAACAAATTTGTGTTTACACAAGTAATTATATGGATTTTTTTAATGTTGCAAAAAGATCTTCAAGCAAGTGAGCATCCAAAAATCATATACATCCATTGGTTGTACGTGCTAAACAAAAATATGAGTCATCACATTGAAAAAATGTAGTTTGAAAATTATGATAGATGCTCCAATATATCTGTATATAATGATAAATATATATGTACGTAATATGGCACTAAAAGACGAGGCACAAGAAAAGTCTAATATCTAAAAAGCTGCAACGTCAAAGTAAAGGTACATGCAGACTTAAAAAACAATGTTGGTCAGTTAAAAAGTGTACAACTACAAATAAATCATAACACAATATTGTATGTCAAAGGAATGAATCTTGTCCTCCTATCCAGACAGTGCCTGACTCCTCACTTGTTCAATAATTTCAGTTCATGTGATATCTTTGACAAAGACACAATAGCTCTGCTTTTCCTCAGTCTGACCTGTTTTCTCTCTGACAAGAAAGTAGTCACAATGCCACATCACATAGCCAGATTCATTCTCTGATCACTGACCCAGTGCCGTACATGTCTCTTTAAAGTCCCTCAAAACACTGAAGATGCAATCAAATAGGACCCTCAGATTAAAAAGTGAGACATTCTGTGGCAGCCGTCAGATGAGTCATGCCTTTTTTTGTCCATTTCCATTCATTCTGTCATTTCCTTTGAGTTCCTTACAGACAAGGTCCTCGCATGCATATGCCTGCATATCTTTACATTCCCTTTCGCGTGGCTGTGGGCGACGTGTCACAAGCATTTAGTGTGAGGAATGAGCAGGGTGGCACAAACAGATTGGCCAAATATGAAAATTGGATGACAATTAATGGCAATGTGCTTTTAAGTGCAGAGGATAATGATTGTGTGCGCGCCTAGGCCTCACTCTCTCCCCGCCATTAAAATTCAGTGTTTGAATAGGCACCTGCCACCATATTCTCACCAGTCTGCAGGCTTTTTATGTCGTCTGTGCACAAAATTGTTAAATAGAGAAACTGATGAGGTGGAATGTCGAAGCAGATTGCATACGACAGGCCCCGACTTGAGGAGAGAGAAATCATCATTTTCATCGCTTTTCTTCGCTCTTTTTTTTCCTTGACCGGCAGAAACTGATGTGACAATCGGATCTGGAATTGCTGCACATTTCCAAGGAAGGAGGGGGGGGGGGGGGGAGACAGAGCAGGGGGCTGTGCAGCAGCAGCAGAAGATGGGAAAGGAGAATCTATGTTGAAGTCAGCGTGCCTGTCAGTTTTGTGTTTCAGTGTCATTTGAGCGCATGTGGAATGATAGTTGCTGGGATTCATCTCCTGAGTAGCAGATAAAAGGAATGAAGAGATATCGTGTCTTGCAGCCGGGTGAAGAACAGGAGAGAAGATTGGAGCGTGACGGATAGCATGAAGCACATCGGGCACAACATCTTGAAATCATCTTCAAGGCCACGTGCCACCTTCAGACAGAAATTGCTTGTGGAGCTGTGCACATTGTGTACAGCCATGTAAATTCCTCATGACAATGTTGCTGCGAGTAGTCAACAAAGTGTCACATTTCAGCCACTTTCCTCCATGTGCTGAGGATCCCTGACAGTACGGGTTTCTACTTGGGCTTGTTTTCTTCATTTTATTTTCTCGAACTTATCTCCCACTTACTACATCACGCTCCTGTTTGGTACTAACAACTGCTGTTCTCGCTCCCTTATTCATATATTGAACATATACAATCATCCTTTTGATGCTCTTTCTCAGCAACAACTCAAATACGCCCTCTGAGAAGTGAGACATACCCTTTCTCAGGATGACAGAGGCTATGTGATGCGAGTTCATATAACGCTGAGCCAAGCCCCATCTAATTTGCTCCGCTTTCCTTTTCACCTTTCCTCCTTAAATAATAGGTCTCTGGCCTTTATTGCCGGTCACGGACATTGTGAGGCCATAAGACAAGACGGTAACCAAAATTAATGGGGCCCCCAGCCTGGACTTTCTCCTGGCTGACCGCTTAACGGTCTAGAGAGCATGGACACAGAGTAAAAGACTGCTAATGGGAATTGGACGAGGTAAAGCACACACCCCACCATTCAATTATGGACGGTAAGATGGTATTGACAGATCACTGTGGATAGATAACAGGAAGAGATTTCCTTATACTGTATGATATATGGCAACGTGAAACGCTTTAGTCATTACAAACGTGGGGTTGTCAGTGGAATTCCGTGAACAAACCTACACGTTTGCCTGATAGTTATAAATGACTAACGTTGTGCGACAAGATTTTGTTTTTCATTCGACTTGGTTTTTCTACTTTCTCAACCTTGGGGTGAAAAGTAGTAAAGTACTTTTCCTTCGTCTTATCAGCAGCGACAATAAAAGCCTTCTAGGGGGCACCTATATCAGATCCCTCATGCTTGTCATCATCAAGCCTCTCATCAAGCTTTGCACTCTAGTCTGCTGCCTTTTCCCTTCCCTCGTGACAGCATTTTGTTTTCCTGACGAGAAACACAAAGAGGAACATATTGAAAGGAGGGGAGAGACAGAGGCGTCGGTGTACACACATCTCCTGGCTAATAATCCGGCAGAGGAGACAACAGTCATTCATCTGTGCGCCGGTACTGGCAGGTTGACTTTTCTGACTGAAGAAGGGGAATAATTGCGAGGCTCTCGTAACTGATGAATGCAGCCGAGACTGTAGTGCCAAGAGCATCCCGACTCCCGTTTTTAAGAGCGGGAGAAGATGAAAAGAGGAAATACACACAAAGGAGCATTTATGTAACAACACAAGGAGTATGTATCAAATAAGCTGTGTTCCACTTAGCATAGCTCCAAAGCCAGACAAGAGGAATCAATAGGCACCAGCAATTTTGCCCTCTTGAGAAGAGGAAGCTATGAGCAAACAAATATGCAAGGTTTTCAGTTGCGCGTCTCGACAGATTCAAACATCTTCTTCTAAAATATTTGCCATTCATCGCAGACAGTAGGAATGATTATTTATTTAGTTTCTTCTTCGCACATACATGCAACTGAAGCACAAGGATTGGTGGAACTAATCAAAAACTTGTACAGTACAAAGAATGAAACAAAGTCAAACTCTGGCTCCAATATTCACTGTCTGCATTATCCAGTTTGATCATGCTAGAACAGAAGATAGAAGCAGGGTTTTTTTTCTCCAGTTTTTGTCCCCGATAATATCTCTCTTTCTCCTGTCCTTCCATTCCTCTTCCTCTCCCCTCTCGCAACCTTCATCCTCTTCTTTCTTTGCTCTCCCTTTTCTCTCTCATCATTTTCCTTCATCCCCCCCGCCCGCCCCCAACCCCCCAAACTTGTGCTGGCGCTTCATTTGCAACACTATCCCCAGGTCAGCGGGGTGGGTGTGGTACAGAATGTGAAGTAATCTCACTTGCTTGATTCTATCAATCCTCTTTTTCACCCGGGTTTTGAACACCTCAATCAAAACTCCCCTCAAGGTCGCCTTTGTAGCATGCTCGGCAGATTAAGTCCCCGTCCATGTGCAGTGTGTGCTTTGAACTGGAGACATCACCCAGAGAAAGATAAAGAAGAGAGGGAGAGGAGAGAAAGAGAGAGGCAGAGAGAAAGGCTGGCAACTGCTAAGATGGGAGACTTTTTTTTTTGTGCTTTATCCTTTGTGGGGGATATTCAAGTTTTAGTTCAGCATAACAACGCACAGTTTAGATAAACACTTCAGTCAGCAAGGTCAGTAATCAAATAGATTCCAATTAGTAATTGATTGTCCTTTTAAATATACACAGGAAACCCGTGGCCTTTTATTGATATCAACTACCCATTCAAACTTGGGCAACATCATTTTTTGCCAGCGCTCCAGAAGTGGTTTAACCCCTGTTCCATGAACTATTGTCAACACTTGAGCGTTTCAAACTATTCCATTAAAACCCAAGACTGTCGGCGGATGACTACGCCGTATGATGTTGATGATAGCAGCAGGGAAGGGACAGCAGTATGAATGGTCGGCTGGATGCAATGTTCAATTTAGAGGAGTCTGAGATTTTCATCTATCACCGGTACAATGACGGAGAGAGAGAGAAAAAGAGAACAGAAGAGAGACGAGTAAAGCCTCTTTCCCCTGTTCTACCACACGAAGTGAATACCGACTGGAACACTGCATGGAGACGAGAGCGGAAAGGCACGGGCTGTGTGACTGCGAGCATCGCTCAGTCTTATCAGAGCCGTGAATGTTTTCACATCTTTCTCGCTTTTTCTCATTGCACTGCTGTAGAGTGGTATATGCTTTTCTCTCCACTCTATCTGCTTCTCATCAGTAGGGATGTACAATGTCTCCCTTTTTTTTCCAACCACACCCTTGTTTTCTTCCACTCTTTCTGGCTCCTGCTCTATTCGAATGCACCTTGCAAACATACATCATTGGGCATCATTGTTATGCTTGAGGCTCAACAGCATTCATCCTAATATCTGCATGCTATCCAATTTGCAAGAAGAATGAAATCATCTCACCAAGACAAACCAATCATTTATCAAACTACTCGGCCACATCAGACCCATTCCATCCCCCTTTCTTGCCTTCTGTTGTGAACCTACCAAGGTAAAACATACAGGCATGACACTTCCAGTATCCAGCAGAGCTAACAGCCACTGTCTATCATCATAAAATATGAAGTTATGCTCACATACCAAGGCATTAATACATTCCACGTTTTTCTGGTCCCATGGTGCCAGCTTAGTCCATCCTTTGAATTTTACTCCATCTGCACGCTTAAATAAATCTTAATTTAGGAGGTTCTGGTGCTAGCTTTTATTTGAGTGCTCCCCCCTCCTATACATACATCATGAACAGCAAGACATATCAGCAATATATTAAACGAAAAACGCTGCCAGGACCCCCACCCTACCCGGTCTAATTACATGCACTGAAGATCTGTTGCCAAGAAAAGAGGTTGCCTTAAGCCACAATCCCCATGAGGTTGCTCACCACCTCTCATCTTCTCCATCGTGCGATTTTCCATCTTTCTCCACAAGGCCTACTTCCCTCCATCTGTAGCCCCTGGCTCTACCCATCTATTGCTATGATTCAATTAATTAGTGTGTGGCTCGTCCAGAGGTTTAACGTATAATGATATGTTAGCCCCACCGCTGTGAATATCTTAAATTGGTCTAATCCCAAAAGGCCACATGGGTAACCTCTTGTTTCTCGCAAAAGGGTCACATTATTAGAGAGCAGTGAGGTGTGTGAAGGGGAATAAGGTGATGCTGAATACACGTTGGACTTGTGGGACAGGGTGAATGTAAGAATCAATGAAAGCAATCACCACGTGCAATTGAATTTGTTGTGAACTGCACAAAGGACAAAAAACAGATGGATTATACAGAGGTCAGGTAATCACACCGTCATTGTGAGTAATGAAAAGAAAAATCATACTTCGATTGGAATAGTATAATATACCACAACATGGTATCAAACACTAGATATTTCAGGTTCAGGGGTACAACATGAAAATGTTCTTTTCCCATGGAAAAATACCCATCTGCAGATAAGTATTGTTACAGAGTAAAGCTCATTGTGCATTTCTAGGAGGCTCAGTAAATCTAAATATTGAAACAGAAGAACAGGCAAGGTGTTAAACACAAGTTGCCATTGGATAAGTTCATGGTCTGGACAGGTGCAGCAGGGTATGTATGATGACTAATTCTAGACTGACTGAGACAACTCACCACGTAGCTTGAATAGCAACATGATTGTCTGCAGGACAATAAGAAACCACTCGTCACTCACTAAATGACTGAATCGTTTAAAGTCGTTTAAAAATCCTATGCAATAAATGGCCTTTAGAACACAAAACTGATTTTAATTTAGCCCCGATTCTCATTTTTGTAGTGCCCTCAAGTGAGTCAATCACTGAGTCAGTCTTTCTAATCATTTTACTGATCCTAATTCACAAATAGATTATTCGTAATTCACTTTGTAACAAATGTTAATGGGATTTTGAAAGTGTTCATGTAAGACCACATCTCTAACAGTGAAGGAGTGACTGAGAAAAGACATTTTCGTGCCCTAAAATCTTATTCTGCTTACCGTCAGCTGTGAATAACAGATTAAACGGAATCAAGAGCATGTAAGACTGCCCACGATACATTACCATTTCAAAACAAACACCATGTGTGTTTCATTCTTTAGGTGGTGCTCCATAGTTTAAATGTCATTTTTTTCCACTCAGTCTTTGCTGGAGTAGCTGCTATTTTAACAATTTCCATCAGATATTAGAGGTCATTGATCATAATGTCCCCCTTTTGAGTCATATTCCTTTTACAGCACAAACCTTGGTCTCTTGACATTCAAGTATCAGCTAACTGCCTGGCCTGTCATGTTTTGTTCTCGTGCCCCACACACCTCTGACACATCCCTCATGCCATCCATCATTTAGTGAAAAGAAATGATTTGTCTAATGAATGGCCAGGCTAATAAATCGATCACTCACTGGAGCTCAAGGTTAATTTTGCACGTCTATTAACAGTTTAAGAAATGATTGAGCACTTTGACATGACCACGTGGCATATATTTGAAGCTGCACATCACCTCACGAGGATAGTCGACGAAGATGTGTTTTGCACGTTTCCAACAATCACAGTGAGTCCATGTCCATGTGTGTTATTTGGTGCTTCAGATGTAATGCATGCCATCACATTTGATGGAAAATACTGTTTGTGAACCACACCAGATTGTGCAGATAATTATATGCAACACCAGCTGCTAAATCCAAGCATAACAAAAGACATTCCTGTAATGAATGCAATCATTTGTGCATCCAAATGAACTGGACACAAATACTAGTAAATTGTACCACAAACAACAATTTATTGCCTCTCTTTGTACGCTCCCCCACCTCTCAGGGGCTCAGTTATAAGCAGCCCATCTCAAAGCTGGTTGATGGCTTCTGCCAACAGAAGGTGGGGATCGCTTTTCCTGCGATTAGTTTCATTTACGGAGTTTTTCTTTGCGTGGCAAATTGTTGCTGGTGAATGGGGGCGGAAAGACGCCTGGTTGGCGGAAGCTAATTTTCCACTTGAGGAAACTGTCTGCAAAATAATAATCTACGGTTTGTTATGTGAAAATGATGATCTCCCTCAACCCTGTCGGGAGCTGGGTAATGGCACAGCACTGGGGAGGCCTTCACGCCACAACTGTGCTTTCCCACAACTGGCTTGTTAGCCAGAAAGCCCGAGCCTGTCACCATGCAGACAGGCTGAGACTGCAGCATCTGCTACAGACTGGCATGGGCATGTTTTAAGGGTTGCACTGCATGCTGAGTAACTTATTTTATCTGTGGAAAAAAATGCCCTTTTATATGTGTGTATGTGTGTGGACAGCAGTTTGTCAAACATTTTATTTCCCACAGTCTGCACATTCTCTTTGTATTGGCACAATGCAACGGCCAAATATGTGAAGCACTGTATTTCAGTAAAAACTGAAGGTACTTGTACTACTTGAGTATTTCCATGCCCTTATACACATCTACTCCACTACCACTCAAAGATATATATACTGCCTACATAAATTTTACAACAAAATATAAGATTAATAGATGCTTCCTGCTGTTATTTTCTTTGACAGTAAATACTTAGCAAGTGCATTTTGCTAAAAATACTTAAGTTACTTTGGTAGCATTTTCTATGCATAATTTTACTTGTGATCGAGGTTTCAGTTTTGATTTGTACGAAAATCACCGGTACACTTACTTGTATTTCAGTCCCATCTCAGTGTCTCCTATTTATTATCTAGGCCATGGTCAATTCTGCACAGTTTTTTAATGAACCAGAAACTTTTGAAGAGTATCAAGAATTCTATCACATTGAGACATAGACTTAGGACAATTTATTAGCATTAATAAACCCAACAAAAATAGTGTGTCGGTTAAAAGCAAGATTTTGCCTTTGATATCATTCAAATGTGAGCTAGGGTTCCTTTTAGCTGTTCTCAGCTTGAAGTGGAATTTGAGAGGAGAGGAAGCCCTTGTCCAATAACACTAGGGATCACAGACAAGACTACAGACAGTAGAGGTAGGACAGTGTTTCAGTATGAAGTAGGTCTACTGAAAACTTTACACATTGTGTTCTGTTGCTGTAAATTGCGAGAATTACCATCAGAATCAATATGTTTATGGCCAATTAAGATTACATATGAAGATCTGTCTTGTCATTTTGGTGAATAACAATGGCAGCAAATATAGAGTAAATAGACTTGTCTGGAGAAACAAAGACACTGTTTCTGGAGAGAGATGTTCAAGTTGGATTTTCTGAATGTTAACAAAAAAGCTAAATGCCATTCTACATTTGCATTTAAACTGCAAAATTTGAAAAACCTCTGTAATAATACACTTTAAATACAAGGCAAAATATATATACTGTCGCTCGAGGAGAAACAATATTTGGACTTTTGCTGAAAATAAAAACGTAACTCTGATGGTTCTGATTCGTCTTCGACATGACTAATTTGATCCCAATCATGTAACTGTAGAAACTGCAAACCTGTGCAGGAGTTTGCTGTGCAGTAAAGCATTTAAGTTAATAAGGGCACGTAAAAGATCCCAGTAACACGTAAGATGATTGAAATAACTAATGAAGTTCCTGCTGCTGTATGGCATGCACAATTTGCACCTGGCCCATCTCCAAATTTGAAGACAGACTACGTCCTGCTGTGTTCAGGAAAGAAGGCAATAATCTACATTTGCTTGTTTAGCATGCGACAGTGTCTGAAAAGCAGATTTCTAGAGTGGGTCATTCCGTGTGGTTTCACCAGATGGTGGTTGCCACCCCATTTTCAAATTAGTCCTAAATTTGTATGTCACTAGATAGTTACAAAAGTACTTTCTATGCAAAATAGTTTGAGTTGTGGGGGTTTGAAATTTTCAGAATTTGGGCTATAAAAAGCCTCGCCAGGGTTTTTTTTAATCTTTAAGTGGTTAATTCTCAGCCTCTAAACATACCAGAGAGCCGCGAGTTGGTAAACAAGGCCTCTGCATGTAGCTAGTGCCCCACAAACATCCCCAGGTGTTTCCCCACACTCTGCAGGCCTGCTAAAAATGCTAAAAATTAAGAAAAACCTACTCGCGAGTGGGGTTTGGGACCTTAAAAGTACTAGAAATACTGCACAGAAGTGTTCTAGCACCCCTGGGTTCCATTCTACACAAACTTGTGTGATAACTTAGCAAACTGGAGCTTTCTAGGTACCTCAGTTTGGAAAATATGAGCTCCCAAAGTTGGACGAGATTTTAAATTGGCTATTTTTGGTGGCAAAAATCTCAGTGTGGGACAGGTACCAGAGACCCCAAATTTTTCTGCAAGACAGTTCCATCTGTCTTCTATCACTGTACAAAAAAGCAGCAGGGTTATATTTGTAGTTACTGAGATATTCTTACTCAAAATGGCATGGGTAATGTCAAAATCGTTTTTTGCTTTTCAGTACTTTAAATTGGGATACAAGCATTAGTAGTAATTCCAATGGTAGTATTATGTATGTTTTGTTCTTTTTGAAATGTTACTTGTTAGAGGTGACTACCTTCCAAAAGTGTAACGCCCTTTTTGTGTCACAAGGTCTAGTTTAGAGTCATACCTGCAGATATGACATGTTGACACCCATTTGCAATGCATACATGTAATTATAACATACACATACAAATTACATGTATGTGTACGTTATAATTACATAATTACATGTATTAGATTAGACCTTATCTAACAGACTAACATAACTTAGTGTTACAATCCAACCTCTGGGGGCTGGCTGGATGCAACAAAATAACCAGATGTTATTGGTTTAGGTTAAGGGATTTATTGCTTAGTAGTAAAAGGGAACGTAAAAGTGACAATAAACACAGGACGAGTGGGTGTTGCCAAAACAAAGAACAGAATAAAACATAACAAAGGCTAACAGAGTTTAAAACTGAGCAAAACCCAAAGAAAACAATTAAACTCCCTCGCCAAACCAAATTACAGAAGCAACACCCACCACCAGAAACAAAAACTAATACAAAAGGTGTACAAACAAACTAAACAAAACTGGTGCCTCTGAAATGGTGTACCTAATGAGCACAATTTACAAAAGCTCAACATACATAGTGGTTTCTACACAGAGTTGGCAAACTACAAAAGTGGAGCCTCAGTCTCCACACTAAACTAAAGCTGCCAACAAAAGGTCGGAATTGTCTGGAGCACCCACCACAAGTGCTTCCAGACCGAAAGACCACACAGAACCACACAAAAGAGCTACAGTGCTAAGAGGCACCAGGGTGGACTGGTCAAAGCACCAGCCACCACGACTGATGGTATGGTGGGGCTTTATAGGTCACAGGTGTGGTGCCTGGCTGCCTCTGGTTGGTCGGAGGAGGAGCTGCGGGAGGGTGGTCCAATCAGGACGGTCGGAGGGCGGGGAGAACCAGACGAAAGTGCAGGTCGTCATCAGCTGAAAACGGCTGGCAGCTGGGGCTCCAAAAGGCTCTGCAACAAGCCACAGCTGAACCCACACACAAACATTTCTCCCACACAAAGGCCCCAACAAAACACCCCCTCAAAACGGACGGCACACCAATACTGGTGGCCGTAACACTTAGATATAGGTTATTTTGCTTGTAACATGACATTGTACAATTAAATTTAACATGTTTAATCCCACTGCACTGATACTGTAAAATTCAACATTATTGTTGCTATTTTTAAATTAATCAACCATGAACTACTACAGAGCTCCCTGAATTCAAGTTAGTACATGTAATTTGCATTTGTAATTTGCAATTTTGCATAAAAAGTACTTTTGTGACGATCTAATGGAATGCAAATTTGAGACTAATTTGAAAATGGTGCAGCAACACCCCCAAGGAATATCTGGTCATTTTACCTGGAATGGCCCAAGTTACAATATAACCCTAGAAGAGTTATTAATGCTGTAATACTAAAGGAAACGGACGGAAGTTCTGGCAGAGAGGAATTTGGATATCAGGAGGTGGAGCCATGCTTTTGTGGCCTCCAGCCCACACTAACCCCTGTGGGCGGTCCCAAGACAGGCATGCAGTACTTAGCAGGCAAGAACCAAAGAAGCTTTACTTTCTTTTCTGGGGTAGCGAACACAGCACTCAACATTTGGATAGCTATTATCATAAAATTTAAGCCTATTAAGAACTTTATGGCTCATTACAGTAACTTTATCACCTCAGTCTGCATGCACTTCACAGTGGCTGCGGCTACGTGGTAGTAATCTTCTGAAACATTTGCAAAAGAGAGAGTTACTCAGTTCCCAAAACAAGGGCACACTGCATCTATGTCAAACCCTCAGTGCCCATAAGTCACCTTCTTGATAACGTATTTGTCAAAAAAGTGCCATAAAGCAATAAAAATATTTGTTGTCCACTTTATATCTAGTATTATACAATATTTATTTATTTACTTTATTCAGTTTGGTTTTACAGAAGCCCTGCATCTGAACACTTCTTTCACCAGTGTCTACAGTGTTATACTTGGTCACAGTTGAGGGTTTTTTGCTGCAAAATTAGACATGTAGATATTTTAGATTTGATTTTGCCAGATGATCACCAAGTCAAAACTAATTTCTTTGAATGATCTGAATAGGATTTCAAGGCGTTTGCCTCCAAATTGCAAGACTGTGTCAAACTTAGACAGAATCATGGTTTACTAGGGATACATTTTCTGAGAAGCTCTGTGGGCCATGAAACTTATTATACTATTCGGTCTTTGTCTGTGACTTGGTGTCGTACCAGTAAAAAATAAAAGGTCATTCTTCACTGAAGAGTTATGCAAGTGGCCTTTAGAGAAGCTTCATTTGGTATGGGGCGTGTGTTCCTATAGGGGAGGTCTAGTAAAAGCAGCACACGGGCTGCCCGGCGAGAGAAGAGCTTCTTGTATTCAACTCAAGTGTGGCGAGGGCAACAATCGACTAATCCTCTTTCCCCTCCTCAAGTTTTTCTGTTGATTCAAATCCGCTGAGCTGAACTTTAAGCATCCAAGAGAAGATAAGATCTTGAGATATGAGGGTGTAAGATTCAAAGTCAAGGAAACAAGTTATAGGATCTTGCTCTGTTTATTCCTTTATTTTGTGGTATATTTCAACTTTTTTTCTTTGATTCAAAAGATGCTTACTAGCTTTGCATCTTTATGTTCAGGAGGATTTATGATCTAATCATATCGAAGCATAAATTGTCTACCTGCTGCTTGTTCCCTTCCTTCTTTCTCAGAACTCGGTTACAGTTGACAAATCCACCAACCTGCTGTACAGTACGTTTGTGCACTGGTGTACTGCACAGGCACACAGATACACTAAAGATACCAAAACCTGACACACATGAGGAATTAACCACAATATAAACTGTTTAATATGAGATCTCTGTTTTCATCTTGACTGAGTTTTTCCCCAGAAAAGCACCCCTTATTCGCTGGGGTATCCAGCTATTCATAAGACCATGTATTATCCGGCGTATAATTTTTCCTCATTTAGTATTGAGTCCATGAGTGCCTCCCTTCTGCTGGAAATTAATTACTCGAGCTGACTTAATGTGGAGCTATTGAATAAGACAAAGAGCAGAGGTTTTCCGCTCACTCTGTTTTTGACACTTGATACGAGTATATAAGTGAATTTACAACAAAAACAAAGAGCAGAATGAAACGCAAAACATTGTAATTTAGTGTGATTATCCAATTGAGGAATTAATTTCATCATATCAGTGTAATTTTTATTTCTCACACTATTGATGACCCACTTAAAAATCTCATTGATTTTGCTCTGTATTTGGCTTTTACTAGCCTTTCCTTTGCTCGGCTGTTTAGCTATTTAAAAGCAGGTTAAAGGGTCGCGGCTTTTAAACCTCAGGCTATTAGGTTCGCCCCTATAAACACCCTCATGCACTTTCGCGCGCACACACACCCACACACACACCCTGATCAACTCCAAGTGCCCCGTCTGGTTTTTATGCGAGCATGGGCCAACTTTATCATTTCCCTGTTCAATAATCCATCAACATTTACATTCCATTAATCATTCCGCTGTCTGAGTTGGAGTAGAGCTCCAAGCGTAGGAAGGGCCCCCTGGGCTGTGCAGCAACCTTCTCTCATTAGCCGTAACACACACACACACGCAAGCAGAGAAATTCACGTGACATACAGCTCAGGACATTATTGACCTCAACAACTCGATCAATGTACTAAAATGCACCAAATGATGTGCAATAGTATATTTGTCAGCAAGCAGGGTATATATGTGTGAATGTGCACACAAACACCATTACACCTTTAACATAAAGTCACTGATTCAGACAGAAGATAGATAACTGAAGGCGAAAGGGGTTGCAGGCTGTAAAAGAAATACAGGCAGAAGTAACTAGTCCATAAAGGTTTGGATTGAAAACGGTTTACATGGGACAAACAGCTCAGTAACCATGTTTTCACCACCGCAGGGTCTCCGGCTTCCCATCTATCCACCAGGATCACAAATACACACACACACACACACACACAGTCGCACACTACATGCATCCACATGGGCCTGAAGAGCTGTGAAATCGGCACGTCACTAAGCTGCAGTGGCATTGCAGTAGGGGGTGCTAGTGAGCTGGTGAGGCATAATACAACCCCAACTGGGCTCTGTGTGAGGCTTGTGAAGGTTTAACTGTAGCACACACACACAACATACTGCTTACACAACACACACTCTCACAAGGACTTGAAACATCCCCGTCTCTCACTCTGTCACACACACACACATCGCAGCGCAGATAAACACACACAAATGACTCGCTTCTGCTAATCTCCTATGTGTTAGTCCATACAATAAGATTTGTAAGAGATTAATTCCCTGCTGTCGAATGCATGAAACATAACTCGATGTTCTAAAAAGTACAGTACGTGACAGAAGTGCATGTTCAGTGGAGGATGAAGGAGCAGATGACAGATCATAAATGCATGGCTTTTTCTGACTCCCCAAGTGTTGACTCCATTGTGAGTCATGTCATGCAAAATGTTCACTCGCATAACCTTGTGATGTTCATAGAGATCTCATTCACTTTAAAAACCCATAAATCCGCTGGCTGATATCTGTTGTCCTCTGAAGCTATCATCAAGTCTTTGGCGAATTTCTTCTTCACTTTTTTAATACGAAAATAGAAAGAAAGGAAAAGAAAACAGCACCTGAAACAAACAGGACTGCTAACTTTAATCAATAGTGGCAATTTTACTTATAATCAAAGAGTATAGCTGGAATGTAGTTGGTGCTGACTGTTCTGTATTTTTTTCCCCACAAATACTGTATCAACTGAAGACACTATGTTTGTCTTTGTCATCTTGATTTTGTTTCTTTCTTTCCAAACAGGATGACTTTATAAAACGCTGCCTTTTTAAAAAATCTCATCAGTAAAACCCATTTTTGGAAGCACATTTATGTGGAAATAAACAAAGAACGCCAAACTATACTTACTGCTGTTTGTAAGGAAATGACATTCTAAAATAGATGCATCAGGGCTCAAAGTCAGAATAAAAGATGCATAATGAGGAATGACTGGGCAAAGCATGCGAGATGAAATTACGGAAGAAAAGATTAAAATGGAAAGATTTAATATGTATAAATACAGAATATATCAACACGTCAAGGATTTTCTTAAAGTGTCCACAGTCCATTTAAATTACTTGCAATCCATCAATGCTTGGCAGTTACAGGCTAAAGTTTCTATCAATTGTGGTGGAATGAGCAACATTTTAGCAGGGTCACACCGGCTGCATTGCCTGCAGAGAAATTCAGGACGGCACATATTCACAATTCACATATCAAATATCCTTTCCATTAGATGACTAATGACAGGCCTCCCAGCTGGCATATCTACACTTTGCACATTAAGGTAAAATATGCTAATGTGTGTATGTGATTATCACATTTTGGAGATTAGAGTCATTCTGGGTACATAGTCACAGTGTCTTGGAATACCGAGTTGAATATAGATGAATATAGTTTAAAAAAAACATCGTCCTCTGTTGCTTGGCAAAACAATATAGCATTCAGTAAAATGGGAAAGATTGTTGCATGTATGGTTGGACACAGGGCTGGGCGATAAATCAAATTAATTTGATTAATTCACGTTCTCAAAACCTGACGATTTCAAAATTTGCCAAATCGTAAAATCGAGGCGAGCTTAAATAGATAACAATACAGATACTTCTTCTGCCTTTCACAACTTGTGCACTGGCGTTTGCTTCCACCTCTCATCTCCTTCCGCCAAAACACTGACACCCCCGTCATGGCGAACACAACAGCAGATGAAGAGTTGGTCGCGAGAAAAGGGCCTCATGTTATATCGATTATATGGAAGCGGTTCGGCTTTGACAAGACTGACACAGAGCAAACTACAGTCATGTGCAAGGTTTGCAAAATGACTGTGAAAACGAAGAGTAGCAGCACAACTAACCTCTTTCAGCACCTCCGGCAGAGGCATCCTAAAGAATGGGAAGAGCGCTGGCAGCTACAGGAGTCCGGCATGGCTAGCACTAGCCATAGCAAACAGACCGCACAGAAACAACAAAAATCCATTAAAATCATAATCGTCCAAGACGAATAAAAAAAAAATTTAAAAAAAAAAAAAAAAAAAATCGAGATTTTATTTTTTGGCCATATCGCCCAGCCCTAGTTGGACATTTAAAATCAGTTCTAACTTAGAGCTCATGCTTACTGAGACACGTTAGAGCCAACTACAGTAACTTCACTACCTGTGACTGTGTACTCTTTGGTGTGACAGTGTGCTGACATGTCTCTCACACACTGGGAGAGAGTCGCTCCCCACAGTAAACCCACTAGTCTCTGTCATCACCTTTTTGAAAAGGCATGTAGAATTGGGCTGATGGTTTGCTAATCTCACAGGTCAAAAAACGTAGGAAATAGACTAATTAAAATACCACATGTTTGAAAGACAGAGATAAGCCATTATGTCAGTAGTCAGATGCTTTAGCAAAAATATTAATATTATAAAACTCCTGGACTGAAAACATTTTTCTACCTCAACAGGAATCAGAAAGCAAAATTCCACAATTGTACTGGTAACATGGCATGGCAATGAAAGAAAAAGTACAAAATGCAGAAAAATGTTTCATGTGAACGTTACCCTATATTACAGTATGCCACATTACTAGAATGTTATTTTTCATGCATTCATTAAGAACCAGGATTTGAATGTTGTTGTGAAAAATGTCAGAAACTGGACATTCAGTTTCTATCATTCCATGGGCATACTTGAACAGTTTGAGTGCTTTTGAAAGTTAATGTAACAATATTTACAGAGCGTTGTTGGTGGTGCCATTAAAACAGCACTGGTCGGTATATAGAAAAAAATACTGTATTAAAAAAAAGTGGATAAAATGACAGAGACCAGGTTCAAAGCCAGAATATTCCAAGTATGTGATGAGCTAAAGCCCCATTTTCACATAAACAGACCTAAATAAATTGTGCTAACTGTTCTTACAAGACTGTACATCATTTTCAAAGGGTCCACTATATTATGATATTCCAGCAAACACACAAGCAAGTTGTCTGATAATATTATTGCAGTGCCATTACCTATTAAGGTGCAACTGTAAAGTATGCATGATAAGGTTTTATCAGTTCCTTTCATTCGTGCCAGGCTTTTATCTCTGGCAGTCATAATTTTTATTTAAAAGGAAAGCTGTAACAAAGTATCATAGAATACCATTCTAATGAACATAAGAGTGATGGTAACTGGATGGATGACATATATGAGTCTTTTAAACATGGTTCTTTACCTCTGCCCAGTCAAAAGCAAGCAATATAAATTCCTTGTCTTTTGCCAATATAAACGCTTAAAATATCCGCTCAAAATAGTACAGTTGACTGGTACGAGACGTGAGGACTACAGGTTAAGACAAAACTAAGATGTAATCTGTGGAAGTCACGACTCATACATGTGGGTTGTTTACTAGTTGCAGACAGAAAATACCGTGCAATTAGTGTTACATAGCAGACCAAAAATGCAATTGTACTCGCTCAGTAATAAGAGACAGCATCTACGAAACTAATGTGGCTTCAGGCGCCTCGCGGAATGTTTGAACATCTGCCAAAAAAACTAAATACACCTGTGAAGTAAAGAGGCTGTGCGCAGTTTCAAGGCCTGTTTGACAACAATTACACTGGCATCTCCGCATGGATACAATACCAGTTTATCTTATTACTTCCATCGCAAACTGCTTCAACAATGCATTCCTTCCAGTACAGCAGCAGTGTCAACACAATGGTTAACTTTGCATTACGCAACGCAAAACCAGCCCAACCTGCACACTCGTATACCAAGGCTTGGCAACGGGTCCCAAGATTTAATTAAATTATTTCCGTATTTGCACGCCACAATAGGGAAGAGTAATTAATTTTTTGCTCAAGTGCAATTCATTACCAAAGGCAATATCAAGTTTATTAAATGTGTCACAAATTAGTTTGATTAATTATATTTGCTGGAAGTTGGGAAATTGAAACTTCATCCACTTATAATTACACCTAATAAAGATATTTTCATATTACAAAGCAAATGAAAAAAAAAAATAGAAGTAGAAATGGGGTGGGGGGAGGGTGTTGGTCATTAGCACGTATTGTATCACTTTCAATGCCTTTTTTTCCCAGAAAGTGAGAACAAAGTGACAGAGAGAAAGCTGCACATGACAGTGAAACAAGTCACTTTTCACACACACACACACACACACACACACACACACACACACATTGAAGGCACACATCCAACCACTCTCAACGTGACAGAAGATAGACAGCGGGAATTCTGCTGTCACTTAATTTTTGTCATTAGAAATTATTTATACTATCTTCACACTTTGCTCTCACACCACCTTAAAATCCAAGTAATTAAACAACACCTGTTCTATTCTCGTCAAGGAAGCTGATGGCTGCCATGACTGCTTGTGATCCCCTATTGAGAAATGCTTTTGGCTTGTACCTCTTTACTTTTCTTTGCTGCTGATTCGACTAGCAGTATTTAAAATGCTGTCATTGTCATTGCAAAGTAGTGCACTTTGACTTTTTTTTTTTCTATGTGACTTCATTATGAAGCTTTGAAATGAACAAATTTTACTTCAAAATTTCTCATTCCACTGGAAATGTTGATATTATTAGATTCACTCTCATAGATAAAATAAATCTGCATGAATTTTTGAGCCCAGTTTGGTTAGCTCTGGGCTGCAAATTTTCACAACCGACCAACAGACATGACTGTCATTAACACACAGCTGGTGTTGCAGCCACTGCACAGGGACAGAAAAGCAGCGTTCACAGTGTCATGGCACTGTAGTGTATATGTGGACATTTTCACTCTTTAAAAATGAAGCACCTTGCTGGAAATCTGCAAAAGCACTGCTTAGGGGCGAATTTATATGCAACACATATCCTTGCATTTCCATTTTATTTCAACGCATCACCAATGATAGACATCTGTCAGGTCTGGCTATCTAATCTGACATATATTCCAGTGAGAAATGACAGCTAGTAGAAATGATAACGGTACCCGTGAACAAGGCCACACACAAAGTTGGCTCCACAGGTAGTAGACGTGTTCATGTTGGTGAACACACACAGGTTAGAAGTACAGAAGCCCATCACACAATTAATGCCATACAGATGTTGTTGTGCTGTTTGCATGCTCCACAAGAGCACGAGCCTGCATTCACTACTTCCACTAGCATGAACAGTATACTTTTTCTTTACAATAGACCACAATATATGTCTGTTAAATTACAGCAACGGCTTACCTTTCAACAAAGAGGTTACAGTTTGAAGTCTATTGTCAGAATCTTAGCATTTTGCCAGATCCAGCATGGACCTGTTGGTCACGCAACACTGCGAGTGTGTTTAATGTAGGTCACTTAGCATGCTCGCTGGGTGGTGCAGTGCTCCCCTTTAATTACCAATTTGTCCAACCACGCTTTCATAACGAGCCAAAATTCTAAAATGTTCAAATGAGCACATCAAAAATGCTACTCAACTCAGTCTAAATATTCAAAAACTATCGACTCTGAATAAACTATGAGCATTGATATACCTGACAAAAAAAATATCGCATTCTTTTCAAGCAGTTCTGTGCCATACGATTTTGACAATTTTTATAACGTCTGGCTGTTTCTGCTTTAGCTGTGTAAGATCCCATAGCAACTGTGCAGTTCTCTGCATAAAACCAGACCAACTCTTTGTAGATAAAAGGCAGAGAGATACCACCATAACGCTGCATGAACCCGGCCTTCATTTCCTTTTCTAGAGCACGACACACAGCATTTGGATAGATGTTCTAATGAAATATGAGCCTATTAAGACACTTCATGGACAATTATAGTAACTTGATCACCGCTGCCAGCATGCACTTCATAGTGACTCAGGCTATGTGCTGGTAATGTTATTTCGAACACTTGCAACAGCAAAGAGCAGCTCACTTCCCACAACAGGTATCACACCCAGCTAACCCACAAGGACACCTGCTAATCATTCATTATTTGTCACACAGTACATAAAGAAACTGAATTACTTTCAGTGGAGCACAGCATACAGTTGTATTTATTAATTGGTGGCTATACACCCACACATCCCAAACTACCCACCCCAGTCAGCGGCTGCCACATCTAATTCTGTGGGAAACATGGGTGGTGCTTAAATCACCAAATGATTAATGCTAATTGGCAATACCAATCTCAACTGAGACTGTCACAGAGACACAGCTGTTTTTTTTTTCTGCCTTTTTTGTACTGCTTGCTTCAGCCTACATACAACCACAACACCTAACACTTGATCAATTAATGCCTATCTACACATTTAGCGCAGATGTTAGCTGAGATAATACTAGCTTCTTCTTTGCTGCTGCAGACTGATTCCACTCTTATTTCATTGTCACACAGCTTTTCACAAACTCATGTGATCTTTGTTTTTACTCTAACATTTGCAATATAGCGAATTTACAACGCTTGAGATGAAAAATATTGATGTAAAATTACTTGTTTTTCATACTTTCTAGCATAATTGTTCTCAGTATGCCATCAAACTAGTATTTCACAAAGATGTTGATATTCATTTTGATATAAAACTTTCTGGTGTGGTCAGAAATTAAGTAATAACTCAGGAGATAAGATGCGAAATAAACAGCAAATTTTAATGTTCTGTTTGTGGCATTACCAGTCTGGAATTTACAACTTCACTTACGCATTACTGTGGAACTGCATTTCAGAATCAAATCATCATTAATTTAATCCAACCGTCGTCTGCATTGACATCTTCTGCATATTATCATCTACTCTGCATCATCAACTTCCTCTATCACTTTCTTCCACTCACTATTAAAAGGTGAATCAAAGCAGGGATGATGAAGGGGGAAAAAAACCTGTGTATCCATCTTCACTACCTTCTATCTCTCAGAAGCTTTTTACTCTCTCCGGTAATCACGCTGCACACCTCTCATTTCAATACAGGGCTGAGTGCGCTGAGTGAACACTGCAATCTGGTCCTTGTAATGAAAACGTATATTCCAGCTCCCCTTCCTGAAAGGAGGCCCCATTAGAAGACTCAGTCTCATTGATTGAAATGCTTTTAAAGTTGCACGTGTCCATTAATGCAGGAGGGGAGGCTTTTGAGAGGCATAAGACAATGGTACTATACAAAAGCTATTCAATATGAAAGCTGGACCAAGTTCCGAGTTAAAATGTGAGATTTTTTCACCCACATGGCCAATGAATGAATTCCAGCTCTAACCAAATTAACTCCATATTCAGATACTCAAAGGATAGCTGATACCAATCATTAGTGCAAACATTTTTAATGGAGAGATGTTTAATTAAAAACCTAACTGCTTATAGACGTAGAAACAAACTATTTGAAAAACATTGAATTGCTCACTGATGCTTCCCGAAACAAGGACGTGAAATGATTGAACACTGACCTGAATTGGTAATGAGGGTTGCAAAAAGCCCCAAAATCCAATTTTAATGGGTTTATAAGGAGCACAGGGTTATGAAGAGGCATCTGCCCTGCTTGAGGCCAAGATGATCCCTGAAAATATATATCCTGGTGCTCCCCTGAACTTTAAGACGGTCACCAAGTAAAGTGAGGTCACTTCCTTGGCTTTAAAGTACGCAGGCATGTCTGTTAATAGGCTTAGGTGGCTTCTGGTTAATGAAGGGAGAGAAATTGATTTGACATGCTTTGCCCCTGCAACACCATTCAGAATGCCCCTCTCACACCTCACCAGAAGCTCCTACATGAAGCTAGGATCACAACTTTTTTTCCTCCATTATGCATGCTATCAATTGCATCTAACATCATCTGCACCCGGCGAAGCAAAAATAGAACCCCAAACACATACAGTAAATGGCCCTCACTCCAAACCTGCTAGATTTAATCTGCCCTGCTCCCGACAGAGTTTGTCTTTGCATTCCTCTCGCTTCTTTCTCCAGAGGTTATCGTAGCTGTCGAGGGGAAGAGCTGTGCGTTTGATCTGACCCCTCAAATTCAATTATGGCCCAATCAGATCCCCCTGAGATTGACCCCCAGAGCCAGCCGAAGTGGTCTTGTCTCATTTGGAAAATAGAGGCACGGATCCAGTTATGCGTTTGGAAAGTGAAGTCTGGGAGGTCTGGAAGAGGGTGTTTGAGATGATTATCTAATCTAAGGGTAAAGAGGAGGGAGATAGGTAGAAAAGGAAGTGAGACCGACAGACAGATGGGGGGGAAAGAGAGAATTGCAAACGACAACAGCGACAAATCTCTTGATTCCCTGAACTAACACACATTCTCTTGCTGCCCTGCTGTTTTTAAACACATGCTGTCTATGTGTCTCAATCCAGATTCCTGAACTGCTTTTGTAGCCAGCAGGTTGCCTCAGATCACAGCTTTTTTTTTTTCCCTTTTTTAAAGATATGCTCTGAGATGTGTGGGAGCAAGAAACTAACACAGCCTTCTTGGTTTAATTTCCCTGAGTGGAAAGAGAATAAAGTGTACATTTACTCTAGAAGTGCTGCAGGATGCAGACAGATCAATTTTGTTACTGGTGTGCAGAATGCTGTCAGAGGAAAAAAAAAGGCTGCCCTTCCCCGGCATGCCCTGACGTGACATGATCGAAAAGAAAGCCTGCAAACTGGATTGAAAGGAATTGCACACTGATGTGAAATCTCAAGTTATTTAACTTGATAGTTTCCGACATAATGCAACATTTAAAATGTTGTTTTCATAATGGTTGTTTTGCTTGAGGTATGTAACATCCTGACAGTAAGCCGTTTTATGCTCCGTCCACTTGACTGGCATCATTCATCCATGAATTATTCAAAAAACATTCCAAATATCACACAATATCATTCTAGCAAACAGAGGCGAGAGATATTCATATTTTATCATTTGACTCCTGACCTTTTCACAGGCCTGTTTCTCATTCATTCCCATTGCATCAGTATAAACCAATAAAATCTGACGGACAAAGCCTTGATCAAATAGCAGCGCCGGGGAGGCATCAGGGAAAGGAAAACTGGAGATGAGACTGTCTCACTGTGGCAAACACTTGGCAAGTAAAAATAGCTGTAATAGCCTCAGGTAAGTTAACTGCCTGAAAGTCCCCAAACTGATTTTAGGTATAGCAGCAAGTGTGGGTGTGAAAATGGCCCCAAGAGTCGTTAAGCCGCTTTAAGAGAGGCAAGCTGAGAGGATGCAGAGGTAAAATATGAAACTGCATGATAGTTTAACCAAACACTCTCACCTATTTCCACAGATTGTGGGATTTTTAAGCTTTTATTGTGACAAGACTGAACAAAATTACAAATTAGCTTTAATGTGCTCTTGTGTTGAATACTTAAACAGCAAATGAAAACACAACAAAGGTAAACGGTACTTAAACTTAAAGTGATCACCATGATTACATGAATAAAAGATGAGCTTGTGAAGCACTATGGAAAGATGCTATGAACAACTGCGAATAGGGTCAGTTTTTAGAGCTTTTTTTTTTCTTACATTTCCAAATATTTGTGTCCAGTGTGGTTCAGACTCTTCTGTGAACATAATGAACAAAACACAATACCCCTTGAGCGCAGAATGGAATGGATGACACTGCACTAATTAACTGGTCCTGTTATGCCTACTGCAGTGAACTGCTTGCAGCATTTTTCAAGTATTTGTTTTCCAAAGCACTCAATAGTTTTTACAACTGAAGTAGAAATGATATTCAATTACAGAAATGAACAGGTCAGATGTTAATGAATTATCTCGTCACAAAAAAAGAGGAAATATCTGTGTGTGATCATAGAGAATATGAGGTTTGGGCTCAATTGCCGTCCCTGTGTGCTGCACTGATACATGTGACTATCTCTCACACGCTACAGCATGCCATATTTTTTTTTTATTTCTTATTTTAGCTTTGCTGCAAAAGCTCAACTTTTTGTGTACTCTGGAAACTACTGTCCACCTGGGGAGTGCCAGCGTCTCAGACTGTGATGGTCAGCCTCACTCTCTGCTGGAGACACGGGGCACAGCCAGCCTGAGCTCCTCACAGGGGGTCAAGATGTGTGAGGGCTTGCATGATGAGAGCAGCGGGAACCCACAACTTTCTTCAACCAGTCCTACTCTGTTCACACTGCGCTCCCGCATGCATTTGTGAGTATGAGTGTGTCTGTGTAAAAGTCAGTAACTGAGCGAATGAGTCAATGAATGAGTAGGTGACAGAGTGAAATAGAGAATCAACTGAAGCATCTGTTCATGGCTGGGCTGAATAGCAAGCCAACCTCAAACCAAATTTCATGGCAAAGAACAAGTTGGAAATGTACGTTTTCTACAAAATACTTATACTGGATTGAATGACACAGTTTAGGCAAATCACATTCTCCCTTATTAGAAACAAAAAAATGCTTCTTGGGAAGTTTTGCACTGAAAGACGTGCCAGCGTGCATTTTTTCGACCCTTTTCTCTGCTACTACTGCTTCATTTTCACTTTATAGGAGCCAGGGGATGCAGGATGAAAATAATTAGCTGAGGAATTATTGGGGACATTTAAATATAATTAGGTGGAGAAATACATGATCCACCTCTGTTCAATTTGCTCCAACTGTGTACCAGAAAATGATGATCAGATTGTCCCTACAAATAAATTATTTTACAACATCAAATATTACAAAACCAAAAGCTGCCCTGGAAATTGAAATATTACGAACTAGCACAGGTTTTTATTTAAAGTACTTTACAGTTCCTTCAATCCATGCTGGTGTTAGTCGGAAATGAACACTTAAACCTGTCAGGCCACATTCTACCAGCTGTGATAAACATCAGTCTTGCAGTCCAAGCATGTTCTGTGGGTTGATCACACTGTGAAACACATCTGGCACTTGTCACTGGTAGCATGCTAGGTGAACTGCAGGTAGTCAGTGTTCAGTTTTTGGTTGATGGTGTAGAGCAGCAACGGTTGTAATATAGGGACAGTGAGAAAAGCATTCCCTGGAATGTCTGAGAAGACAGCAATCCTACCACATATGGCATGATGCAGATCTCATTTAATTGTGTGAAACAAGTCTGGAATATAAATGCTGTAGAAACTACAGTCTTTTACCAGCAACAGAATTATATATGAACAGCACTACTGGATGCATCATTTTTACCCGTTTACTCAATTGATTAGATAAAGCAACAGTTAACATTTTGGGAAATATGCCTACATCACTAACTGCACACAACTGAAACCTCTGGACAGAGTCAGACAAGGTAATTCTCCCAGTTTCCATCTTTATACTAAGATAACATAACCAGTAGGGGTGTAATGAAATGGCCAACTGACGAAACGATACGAAATACGAAACAGGGCTCACGATACGAAATACTCACGATATGACATAAAGATTAAAGAAAATCCCCAACAGCAGGAAGTTATGTAAAAATCTCATTTTCTTTATTTTCTTCCTTATGCAGACATACAAAAAATATCACCGTTCTCTCGTCGTTCACATAGGAAGCCAAAATAGGTCCACACAACCGATTTATTTGACGAAGGAGCGTCGGGTAATTCCTCAACCTCGTCTTCCTCCATTTTGAAGCAAGTGTTTTGCTACAGTAGGCGAGGAGGGTCAAAAATCATCAGTCTCAGTGGTGCGCGGTGCCCCTTGGCGTTTTTTATTGCGTGCGTCTTTGAATTTTATCTTGTCATTTTTTATTTCGCGAAATTTCATGGCACGAAATTTCATTACACCCCTAATAACCAGCATTTGATTTTAGCCACATGTTAGCAATAAAATCAAAAATTGATCCTCTCATCTAACTCTTGGTGAGACAATGAATCAACAAATTTCCCACTGTTCACATAAAACAACCTTGAATAAAAAATTTTAAAAATTGTGGTTGAAACTAACCCAAACCAGCAATTTTCCTGCAATTCATTATCAAATACCTTTCCAACGCATCCCTGTGTAAATGCTGCATTCAGATGTCAGTTTCGGCCAGATGCACATTTTAGGAAACTGACAAATGCAGCACAGTCTGACTCGGTTTAGTGTGAATGTTTCCAGTAATCCAAGGCTTCATAAGTATGGAAGCACTTCAAATTATCACAAAACAAAAGCTGCACTAGTGTAATACGCAATTACCTGAAGACAAAACACACAGACGACACTATTCTGGTAGATGCACAAATAAAAATCATGCTGAAAACCTTTGCCAGTTTCCAATCCTGGTGTGTCTTGGCCTTTGCATGAATTAACAGCAACAGGCTCCTTTTATGGCTCAGACTTGAATCACATGTGCTTCATCGAGAGTAAACTTGAATTAAACTACTACTATCTGTGCCACAGATTAAGTCACATTAGAAGCTGTGCTGTAAAATCTCATTTGTAAAATGTAACTGAGAATCTTATCACTTGTATGTAAAATTGGAGCTGCTTTCCCGATCTCATAACATTCATTACCAACCTTAGCCTACTCCAGAATTAACGGGTCAGCACAGAGCTGCTTTATACCCCTCAGAGAAAAGGGCTCTACCTCGTAAAAGGTTTATGCTGTAGCACTGGCAGACATTTGGCATTTACATTTATCGCCAACCTGGGTTAATTAAACTCGACCTGCCCACCATCTTGATTAAACAATGGTAAATAAAGACACAATATTTCTCTGCTGGAAGAGGTTGGTGTCAGGGTGGAGGGCACGAGGAAGAACATTGAACAGCCTGAACTTCAGAGCTTTGACACAAACTCTAAACAAACATGTATATCACCATCACCTCTACACACAGAGATTTGTCACATGGGTGCAGACACAGCCAGCACAGCCCCATATACAATATACTGCAGGCACAATTGTGTTAAAACCAACAGGACAGCTGATCTTCAACAATAACAAAGCACACCACAGAACAACAAGGCACAAAAACAGCAGTTGATGCAGCAGTGCTTACTCGGGAAAGTTTCACAAGTTTTATAAAAATACCCACAATAAGAAAAAAAATTTAAAATGTAAATTATGGCTACATGAAGAACCGTAGCTAATACTTTTGGCAGGTGGAGTTGAGAGTGAGTTCACTTAGCATACATAATATGTGGCAAAGTCAAAATGTAAATGCAGAAACCTCCAGCAATGACAATAACTGCTGTTAAGCAACCTTAACGATAAGCAATGTTATATGGAGTACAATATCTCTCCCTCTCTTAAACAGAATAAAAGCAGCACTCACCCATCACTTGTAAATGAAATACTTTCGATCCTCACTGATGAAACGTTCATGACTTCCTCTGACTTAAGATGAACGTTCAGCTCCTTCTCTATGGAGACAGATGACAGTGCTGGGAGTCCAGTTGAAGTCCTGGAGTCTCAGAGCCTGGACGGTGGCTGTGGATACTGGTGTTGCTGGGGTAAAGCATGTCAGGGCATAAAGTTGTGTAGAGCTGCGAGTCCCCTGCTTCTCAGAAAATGCAGTACCTCACTTGGACTCTTTACATGAAAGTTTGCCCTCCAGGCTTAAACCACTGCTAGCATTTAGCGCTAAATTGCTCCACTCCATGTAAGCTTTTACTCGGCGCTCTGGACCAAGTGCTGCACAAAACCTCAGCTGGCCTTGGTAAACCCGTCCAGTTTAGGAGTAGGTCTTTCTGTGGTAATTATTTATTAATTCTCTGCAAACTTCGGCACTGAAACAAGCCCACGAAGTCGACGGCGACTCTGAACGAGGAGGCCACAGCGTTCAAGAACTTCACCTGGTTGACCTGGCGCTTAACCCGCACAGGGCTCGAGCTGAACACCTGGAGCCGCCACGTCACACCGCAGCCGCTGCCACTACGCTGATTGGCTGATGATGCTGTCACTCTAAGGTGGACTCAGTGTTGTGACCTGTGATGCGTTCAGAATCGCCACCGTTATTTAAGCAGCACATTAGAAACAGCAACAGCACTTGAGCCAAAGTGCTATCTAATAAATAAATAATATTGGCTTTCCAGATTTACGAAAGTGAATATTAGGCTGTCATTTATTATATAAATTAATCTAAGTAATTTAAATATTAATGTTACGACCCTATAATAAATTATAATGCAAAGTAAAGGCCAATCTGACCAGTATAAATGTTAAGCTGAAGAACCATATGAGGGGAAAAATTTTAAAAGATTGTATTCAACATTGCATGTGTAACTTTGTACAAAAAAAATCAACATATGAATGCATCTTAAAAGGCACAAATATTTACCAAACTGTCAAAAATAAATTCTGTTTAAGGATATCATCCCTCGCATCGTAATTTCACTGGCAACCCAGACTCTCCATGGAAAACCCAACGACAATGGAGAGGCGCAGTAGAACCAGGCTCAGGGAGAGCAGCCTTCTGCTTCGACCAGTTGGGATGAGGGTAAAGGAGAACGAGTAAAGGTTAGCAGACCAAATAGGCAGCTAAAAAAGAGAGAATATAAACACTGGACAGAGTAATAGATCAGATATGTGGAGCTCCTATGGAAGAAATATCTGGAGAGAGGTAGACCACAGAGATGACAAAGCACAAAATGTAGAAAAGAGAAGACACAAAGTTAATAATCCCACTCAACCCATGAGAAAAGAACAATATTTGTTCTCTGTATATATTAGTGTAGCATACTGAATAAGTAATTGAATTAAGAGCCATTTCAGGCGCACTTCAATTTCACTAAGAATAAAATATGATTTTGATTTTGACAAGACCAGCAGAGAAGGCCCTGATGGCCCTGACAGCCAACCACTGTGTATATGCATACATAATCAAGTGTCAGAGATCCTTACTAACAGCAAATGGATAATTGAGACATCTGCAAGAGGCAAAGAGACTGAGGATGACAAACTAAAAGCAAACTCATTAGTTTGTCAATTATACTTCTTGCTGCGTACCCTTTGAGTAACATATTCAATGCTCTGGCCCTAGCCAAGCTGTGTATGGGCAAAAGACAATAAAATGGCGTATTTGTTTGTCTCACTGGACTATATTTTTCTGTGCATGAAACAGAACTTTTGCAAAGATTTCTCATTTCCTAATCGATCCTCTTAACAGCCGATAAGCAAGTGAAGTGCAGGTAAACAAACACTTCTCTAACCCCACCTCTGAGCAAGTGCTCAGCCTTTAGAATTGATCTTAATGACTTATGGCTTGTGCTGAGGCTGTTTGTATGAATGTGGGAATTATAGTAATTGCGTGGCCATTAGAATGCTCAAGAATGTTGAATCAGATTGTTCTGTGTGTTAATTCATAGAGTTCTCATTTGCTCATCATTTTAATTGGAATTTAGATCTCAGCTGTGACTTCATCAGCTGTTGTCGCGATTCCTAAAAGGTACTTGAAGTTACTTATGTCCACTAAGGGTCAGAGACACTGAAGACAGCTAAAGATATCAGTTAATTGTGTATTTTTGACTAAAGCATGAGCAAGTAACTGCCAGTGTTAACACTCCGCAGATGTAGGGCGTCTTATTGGAAGCACATTTGTGGTTAATATGGTTTATGCATTAATTTTCTAAGTATGCCTTTCATGTTTTTTTGTAAACATGCAATGATCTTGTTTAAATTACCCTTAATTTCCAGCAAAAAAAAAAGCAAAGAAATCCGTACCATAATAGTCACACAGTATACAGTATGCCACCTCGTGTGACTAACAGCCTACCAAGTCTTGGCTCGCCAATGCAGTAAAATCAATCCAGTGCTATTTGTGTTGCCTGCCACTTGTCGTTCTTTCACTCTCATTTACTCACGTCCCCGTCCCTGCTTTGTTTTTTTTTCAACAAGCACAAAACATTGTCACTGGACCATCACTGACTGACTCGCCTCAAATGACTTCTGAAATTACTTTGTTTCCCCATCCTTGCGCACACATGTCACAGATGTTGTTTAGCTGAGTGTGGCTGAATGCCAAAATCAAGCGTGACGCGCCATTAGCAACTGAGCTGACTGTGCGTGGTTTGGTCTTTCTTCCATTATTCATTTTTGTTGGAGGGCATGAAGCAGTGCAGACTGAGAAATATCTGGCTTGTTCCGAACCTGGACAGAGAATGATCAGCTGTGAGTCGTGCTTAGCCTGTATTGCTGGATTCGACGCAAACACAAAGAGCTTTTAGGCCTATAATAAATTGGCAGTATGTGTTTTGTGTGATTGTGTACAGGACCATAGGAAAAATAATTAAGGAAAGCAGCGGACAGGGCATTGATGGGATTACAGTAACCAATCTAAACTGCCACATTAATTCTGGCATTCAAATAATTTAGGTGAACATCAGTGTGATGACAGATTAATTTCCATAAATAAATGCAGTGTCTGTCCATGTGGTTTGGAGGAGGTCTGGCGCAGCACAGTGTCTGTTGTTTCACTTTCCTCAAGTTGCTCTGAGGTCAACTTCAGATTAACTAACGTGATGTATCCCTGCTGCCACGATGCATTACCACTCACATTGTTCTCCGGGTCGACTCACAAGGCAGGCATTGCTTTCAATTACACCCTTAACTTTTCTTTTTAATTAAATGTACAGGCAGATTAATTACAGGACAACTTAAATGATGAAAAAATTAGAGGTGTCCTGAAACATTGTGTTTGGTGTGAATCTGCCAGCCTCCTCTCTGGCCCCTCCAGCCCTTAAGCTGTCACGCCCGCTGTTCAATAAGCAATCTGGTAGGGAGGCGTACAAACGAGTGGAGTCGTGCAGGGCAGTTTGTTTCTGTTTGCCAGACAGGTTCGATTCTTTGAGAGACACGGTCCACAAAACCAGACACCCAGGGCTGGAGGCTGGGTAAAAACTAATTACGGTGGTGTTAAAAGGCAAGCTCAATGAGGCACAGAAAAGACAGCCAGAATCTCAGCACCTCTTGACTTAGGCTCTATAGGCCAGCAGTGGGAGTTGGTAGGACTAAACAATGCTGTTTATAGTTTGGTTTGAAGAACCTTACTCACTAGTTAACTGTAAGCCGCCCTGGTCTTTAGCTCATATTAATTCTCAGAAACAAGTGAAATAGGCTATGAGGAGCATGCAAGGGAGAAAATATCTATACGTACACAGTCTGATCAATTTTACATTGATTTTCATTCACGAAAAGAGGAATGATAGCACGGAAACATCATGACCCTTCTCATTTCAGACTCTCAGATCTCTGTGTGAGACCAAAGCAGACAGATATCCATCACGCCGTGCAAATGATCATTGTGATAGAGCTGGTCTATATCTGGAAGACACCAGAGGGCCTTTAAAACGGCAGAACAACGGATATGTGGGTATCAGATGAAAGCATTAGGGAGAGAATCTGAGTGACACAAACATGTTATGAGAGATGAGCAACATCTGGTGCAATGGATCTTATCCTCTGGTCGCCAGTCATCACTTTGAGTTCATATGCACACACACTATTTGCTTTATAATCTTGGCCCTAATTCCCATGTATCCCCTGGCTTAATGGAGTCTTTAGAGTATTAACATTTTTACTTTCCCAACTTGTTCCTAGTATAGTTTAATGTTTGTCCTTTACACAGTTGCAGTGCCTGTACAATGTGTTAATGCCTGTTTAGCGGAGAGCAAAAGCTTTCTAATTGTTTGCTTTGTTTAAGTAGCATTAGGAGGGATTTTCAAGAACATCTTGCTTGAATTTTAGGTATTAATTCTAAATGATCAAAACACAAAAAACAAAGGTATTAGGTGAGATTTTAGCATTACTGTGCTTTTACTTTCATGCAAATAATGAATGTTTCCTGCCGAGCACTGTTTGGGGTGTTTGTCATTCTGCGAGATGTCTCAACAGATTTATAAAGTGCATTATATTGCTCCCTTTCAAAACCGTTGAAATGTGAGGAAGGAAGGCAAAGAGCAATACAAGGGGTTAGAGAGGTGGTCGAAACTGCCTCTGACAAAATGAGCGCGGCCCCCTGAACTAAACCCAGGGGATTGAAAGTGGATTGAATGCATCTCGCCATATATAGACAGCCGCTGGCACCGCAGGGACAGTGATAGGGAAGGAGAGAGAGGGGACTTGGAGTGAGTCAACGAGTGCGACGGGGATGAAGAAAAGGAGCAGCGGGAAGAGAGAAAAAGAGCAGTGGTGTGTTACCGGCTGACCACTGGAGCTTTTCAACCCCCTCCATTATACCATTACTGAGACTGAGGGTGCTGTTTTCACCCAGCCATACAGCATCCTGGTACAGAGCCAAGCCTGCTGGCTGCTCTGCTGAGCATCCCACCACCTCTCTGCACCATCAGCACCAGGAAACCCACACAATTGGAAGAGCCAGACTAATTCCTAGATGACGAGAGTAAAAGGGCATCGAGTTCCCAGGGGTTAAAATGCCTTAATCTTTTTATCCTCTGCTAGAGAGGACTATTCACAGATTTGATACACTCACCCTAAATCCTTAAGTGGCATGCGAGGGCAAGGCTGAGGGGAATTCCCCCACAAACAGATGAATCCTGGCAGCCAGCCGAGGATGGTGGAGCCATAAAACATCAAATACATGGTGTTGGGATTACAGCGTGCACCACAACATTTTCCTTTTCGTGAGGCTTCTATGTTACTGCCAAAACAGCATCCTGTTTTCTGATTAGTTAGCAGTGCAGCTTGGTGACGAAATCTCTGTCAGCAAAGCAAACATTATTATGACATGAAACACACACGAAGTGTCGTGCAAGCATCTATATTCCTTCCTCTGCTCTTCTCTTTCTTAGTACTCTCCAGCATACTCACGCACACTCTCAGCATCCCCAGTTCCCTAATGAGGCGTGATCACTGTGTTAAACTGCTAATTAAAATCAGATATTAAAGCCTACTACCCATAATCCCTCTTGGCTTGCGCTACAAACACCAGGCTGGCTGTCGCCTGGTATTATGCTCCGACGGATCCCAGGCAGGAGCTCCTCTCACCTTCACAGAGCAGCCCGGTGCATCAATCAGCGGCTAATCTTTAAACTCGGTAATACGGGCCATCACAAGGCGACACAACCCCTTGATTCCCTCCTTTCTTGACACGACACACTTGTGGTCACACGCGAGTTGTGAAAGAGCATAAGCAAACAGATTACAGAAAGCATGCTTGAGACATATGGTGCATGTCAGCATTGTACATATTTGAACAGAGGCACTCTAATTTGAACAAAATGAGGGCGACATGTCAGCAAATACACCGTCTCCGCTATCTATGAGGGATCTGGCTTTCACAGAACAGCTGGCAGGCCATTATGGAGCATGCACTAATGATCATCCATGCAAAATTGATGAGTCATTGATCTCTGATGTTCATTGGATTTTAGGTTACGAAATGTGCTCTTAAATCACAATACGTTTAAAAGGATGATTGAAAAATTCTCTGCTTTTGTTGCTGTCAGAAAGGCGAGAAAATCAGGCTAGATAATGAGATGATTTTTTTAAAAATTTGGTTTATGTACGTGATGCATGTATGTAAGCATTTCCAGTTCATGTGCTACCCCGTCATACCTCTCAAATCTGACACAGCACCAGGAAAAATAATGTTTCTCCACCAATTTCCAATTAATATTCTCTGCTGTAGAATGGTCGAGACCTTAGTGATCTTCTGTCTGCGCTGCTCAGGGCAATGCAGCGCTGAGGGCACTGCTCCAAACAAACTCAGGTCTCCACGGTGGAGAGTAGGGGTGAACTCTGATCCTTACTCTGCTACCTCATTAGCCTGCATACACACTGGCATCTGTTCTATCATGAACCCTAATATGACCGCATGAAACCAGGAAATAACTGCTCTCATTGGACCGTGCGGGATTAGATCGACGGTGACCGGAGTTCACGGAGCGCATGGCACCATTCAGCTTTCATTCATTCGTCTATTTAAAGGCGGGGGGAAAAAAATTACCAAATGAACCCTCTCAGATGGGCCGTGCTTGTAGTCTGCGGTTTTTCGCTCGTGTTTTTTCTGCTTGAAGAGAGGAGAGCTGATGAAATAAGGAGAGGAAGGAGAGCTGGCCGAGAAAGAGGGAGAGGAAATCGACAGACAGAATGAGAGGGGTCATTGAGCACAACAGGAACACGGGACCCCACTCAGCTGGAGGGACTCTGGCGAGGACGAAGCCACCTATCTTATGGTGACAAGCGGCAAATGGGGGCCCATTACCGTACGGAATGCTAATGCCAAACTTTGGGCCCCAGGGACTGGCCCTGTTCCCCAAACACAAGGAGAGGAGACCTGCCAGGGTGCATGCATGACAGCCGCAATTCACACCCACAAGTGCAAGAGATAATAACCGTATAAATCACAAGAGACTCTTTCACTCTCTCTTTCTCACTCCTTTGCCGCTCTCAATCTGTGTCTTGACTGCTTCTAACACTTGCTGTTCCTAATTGTCCCCTCATCTATTTTTTCCTCCTTCCCCTCCCACTCCCATTCTTTATTGTCTCTTAACAAATCCCTCCACATGCACACTCATGAATCCTTTCAATGTGCTGTCGTTTATTGTTAGATTCCTTGACAAAAAAAAAAAACGAGAGAAAAAGTCAGGGACAGCTGGTGAAAACCATTCATATTGATTAAAAATATACTGTATGCTCATTATATCCAAAAATAGAGCTGCCAGGGTAGATTGAACTGCACATTAGAGTACATGCACATAACGGACGGCTGTAATAATTGAACAAGCAAACAAGTGCTAACACTGGTGAATGTGGACCGTGCTGTACATTTTATACAAATTAATAGCTAAGAATATAATGAATATGAACGCACATCATGGGAGAAAAATGATGTCATTGGAAATATTCTCTTTCTTCAATCCTTCTGATGTATACATTTCTTTTAATGTAGGTTTCTTTTAGCAGTAAAGAGATTAAAGTTTGAAAATAACAATCTAAAATGTGGATTTTTTTTCTCCCTCTGTTGTATTGGTAAAGGGGGAAAAAAAGTCAAGGGAAAGATGAAGAGAAGAGACTCATGCAGAAAGGCAGACTTGTCTCTCTGTTCCCTCAGGCCTGTGGTGTGGGCACTGACTCTATTTGACATCGAGATGCAGCGCTGAGAAAGACGGAGTGAGGCAGAGACAGAAACACAGAGAGGGAGACATCAGAGCTCTTATGCCTTCAGGGGTTGTGTAAATGTGAGTCATGCCATGATGGGGCGACTTGTTCAGGGTAACATCACCCTTATAACTTTCATTTCGTTTAGGGAGTTCAGACAGTTTCAACTTCCGTGCTCCTACTCTTTTCTGAGTGGAAGAAAGAACCGAGATAAAAATACAAACGCCGCAAACGAGACTAGATATTAAGAAGAAACGGGTGATGTCTAGCTGCTTCTGACCGTGTATTTTATCCACAGAAAAATATAAACCAGAGCTGAGATGAAGGGAATTTGTATCGTACAGTACACAGTATACAAAAACTGCATATTATAGGCACAAACAATGAGTTTATTGATGATTTACGGAGCATTGGCTGACAGTCATTTTGAATAACTAATAAAACTTGTGCATCATTAATGAAAGAATTCTGCGTTTCAGTCCCAATTTATAAATGTGAGCATTTTATATAATTCTCTGGAAATACTTTAAACAATGAGAATATTTTGTTTTGCATTCTCTTGTTGTTGTAATCTGTATATTTACATTAACAATAGATCACTAGACTTGTAGACTAGGATCTGAAAGGCATCGCCCATCAAGACAAAATGACACACTGCTGAATGTTGCAGATCACTTAACAGTTAAAAAGACGATTTTTTCCCCCAAAAAATGTACTAAATCTGCGCTAATAAGTCAGTTTATATTGATGTCAAAATATAGAACTCCAAATGAGTGATAACTGCTTCTCCATATAGCCAATATTTTCCTCACCATATCAGTTAAAAGTGGGCTTGTATGTGGTACATTCAGTGTGTTACCTGCAGCAAATGGTGGTTGGTACGCCTCCAGGAACACTGGCATTAAGCTTTGCAATGAACTGCTGTGGCCAGAGTCAGCTGCAAAACATATTTTACCCACCCGCCTTAAAAAACACCCACTGAAAAGTCTATATCAGTTTAAAGCAAACGCTATCTTTAGAATATTTTTTATCACTTTACCTTGCCCTTACACAACCAGTTCAGACAACAAATCAAGTTGTTATGATGTCGTCTTCAAATGTAAGCTAAAATCTTAGTTTTTGTCAATGTTGTCTTGTGGATTGGAGGAGCCCATTGACCAATAAAGGCTTCAACTCCTTGTTAGAAAGTAATGTCTGATGGCAATATAAAGCAGTGAGAATATACTAAATATAGCATACACTGAAGCTGATCTTGATTATTTTAGGTGGGCGTTTTTTTTTTAGGTAGCTAAAGTAAGTTTTGCTCGGGATTCCGCCCACAGCAGCTAGATGTATAACTTCTGTCCTGCCACTGCTGTCTGCTACTTCAAAGTGAAGGGCGTGATGACCATCATCATGATGCATCCATCCATTTTCTATACACCACATAATCCTCAGCTAACTTAGGGCGAAGGCAAAGGACTCTCTGGACAGCACACTCACATTTACGGACACGACGGACAATTCAGAATTACCATTTAACCTAAGCATGTTTTTGGACTTTGGGAGGACGTCGAAGAACCCAGAAAAAACCCGCACATGCACAAGGAGAACATGCAAAGTCCATGCAGAAAGAAAGCCTGGATGCAAACCAGAGATCTTCTAGTTACAAGGTGAAACTGCTAACCACTGACCCACTGTGCAGCCCCTAACCATCATCTACCATGGATAATGCACTGGGAACGGAAAAAGTACAGAAACTGAACTATCCCTTTCAAATTCCTCACAAAACCATTGCCTTTGATACTAGAAGAAAGGAATGACATTACACAGTTATGCTAAGAAGAAAAATAAGGTGCATTCTTTGCACCTAGCTAGGAGTCTTTCTTCCCTGCCTTGTTCTTGCAGTGCTACATTTCTACCACGCACAAGTGACTAGTGGAAAGAGCGTTTTGCTGCCACAAACGCATGGTCTCCACAAAAAAGCTCTGCTCCACAGAATACCTTTAAACTTCCCTGTTTGATGTGCTCAAGGTCAATTTAAAAGCCACCCTAAACCAAATAAGAAACAACCTGAAAACGTGTCTCCCCCTATTGTTTTCCTTAATCATAAATCAACATAACACCAAAACTATCTTTTAAAAATTTAAAAAGGGTCCCCATGCTCAAATGCATTATTCATAATGCTAGGCTGCCATTACTGCTACCATCTCAAGAAAACATCTGCAAGGTGATTTTCACACTGTACTGAAACTAATGGAAACTAATAGTTGCCTGGAGGGTATAAAATTACTCGAATAGTGTGGTACGCTTTGAAAAATAGTTGACAATAGCATAGCGTGCATAATTCGTAGTTAATGGGCTAAAACATGCGAAAGCTCCAGTATGGTCCTTTAATTAGTTTTTGGTCAAATAATTTATTTCAGTTTTGTGCTATTAATCATTTTGCAGGGAGTTGGTACACCATTTTACAATGAGAATGGGAGAAGAATAAAACATGGCTCTGTTCTTATTGTGTTCTACACCCATTTTTAACATATGAAGCCGTTGCCGAGCCCTAACCCCGTAATGCCTTTGACTTCAACGGTGAAAAGTGAGGCCAATATGAGACTAGCCACAAAACCGCTAGAGATGGGAGCAAAATCTTTGGGTAATGCACTCCACACAATGGCCCTATTTATTGAGGCACCTGAAAGAGAGCTTCATGGTGCAAAACAGCACATTACTGCGTGGGAGGACTGTGTAGGATTTCAGACCAATCACACGCTATCCTTCATGCAGCTGACAATAAACGTGCAAGAGGGAAAGTGGATAGTGGCAATTCTGGGTTGTGCATGCATGTAGGTGTGTATTGATGAAAAGGAAGCTTTTTTCTTGTCATACAGATCAAATATTGCGTGGGTGTATCGGTATATGTCCCTGTGTACATACTGCATCTCTGTGTATACCTGCAGCATTGTTACATAAAGTAAATCCAAAATGTTCCGACTGTACTCACCGTCACAGAATGGGAAACAAGCCGCGTGCTAGAGTCGCATTGTGGAAACATGAAGGATGTTTCACTTCTAGGGATACCACATGAGCAGAAAGCAAGACAATTACAACACAATTTAATGTGGCAGAATGAAAATTTGAATGCAAATCCAACTGATACAGTCGTGGCTGTTCACTTTCTCTTATCTGCACTTTCTCTTTACACCGAAAATTTGGCAAATGAAACAAAATAGGTGATGGAATGCATTTGAAAGCACCTAGCCCCTGTGTGTGCAAGTTTATTCATTTATTTGTCTGCATGCTTGTATACCTCTGGTTTGTCTGTCATTGTGTCCCATGGTCCATTTGGCCCCACACAGTAAGGAACGGAGTGGTTGGCGTTACAAATCCCATCTGAATTCCTCAGTGAAAGGGATTGAGTGCCCACCTTCTGACCGTGCATTCCAAAAAGCAGCAGGGTGCCCCCTTTGATATCTGCCCGTAGAACAAAACACAGCTCCTTTGCCTATAAGGTGGCATTTTCTATCAAAGCAAAAGGCCATAATCCAGACTTATACACTAAATCCTATGTACACTGACATAATGCCCTCTAAGCTGCCTAATTCCTTCTAGAGCCCTCAATGTTTTCTCCTCTGTCTCTCTTACTTCTGTCTGTCTTGCTCTTTTCCTCTCTCTCTTTTCTCTTGTATCGCTCCTTCGTGTCTCCCTACTGTCTCTATCCCTTTTCACATGCCTGTCAGTTCACCCACTTCACAGTATTGTTCTTGTGTTGTTGTTGTTTTGTTTTTGTTTTTTTCTGGTTTCTCTCTATTCATCTTCCTCTCTGGCCTTCTCTTTGTCTCCCCAGCACATATTCTTATACGCCCCCCTCCATTCTCTTTATGTATTTTTTTCTTTCCTATCTGTACTTCTATCGCAATAACAAACAACAACAACAACAATAATATTCTGTACTGTGCCCAAACAACCATTTGAGTGCTGCCGGTTGCTAGGATACCCCGCGGCCATTATAGCATCTCATTATAGCTTGGATTTGCCATTTAATCCAGGCTATGTAATTGGCCTGCTCTCCAGTGTTCAGGCAGGCTTAACTCCTCAGACAAGCATACATTTCACAATGATTCACCGCTATCATGTATCAACAAATGCAGCAAGCTAATATAGATAGAAACAACTCAAGCCCTATTGTTGCGCTCCTCTCTGAGCTCTCTGAGCAACATAAGTGATGATGAAACAACACATGCTTTGTTTGCCGTCCAGCTCGACAACAACCCCCGGTCAGCGTGTGTCATATGGCACTGGAAGAGTCAAGCTACTCGTGACACGCGGCTGAATTACACTTTCCGTGTGTGGGTGTCATTAGCGGCAACTGTGCCGACAACACACACACACAATTTGAAGGCGGTGTCGCTACATTGGAAAAAGCAGGCAATCCCTGATGGAAGATGTGTCACGTGAGCGCACACACACACAAGCATGGTGTCACATGTGAGAGGACTGTTACAGAGGCAAAGCGGTGATGAGACATTAAAATGCTGCAGAGGTCACATTTGTGAGAAGCTAGACTGACAGCATGTATGGATTTATCCACGTTCCCAGATGCTGACCAACTTGACAGTGATCATTCTGCTTTGTGGTATCAAACTAAGACTATCTGACACATAGCATGCAAGTAGATGTAGCTTCCTCATTACCATATTGCTCCAAACCAATTAGTCAGATGTCAAATGAAGCCTGATATATTCATATAGCTATATGTGAAACGCCAGTGAATGACTGTGATGTGTATCTTCTCACTGCCTGGCCTTGAAGACAGCTCTACTTTTCTGTGCCTGCATTTTTAGACTTTAAAAACTTCTCCTCTGCTGATACAATAGAGGGGAATTGCATTTGGTCTCCTAAAGGTGTTATAAATGTCATTTGAGAGCCTCACAGTTACTCACTCACAGTCCACAACACGTTATGTAGATCACGCTGTGCAACCTCAACTTGTTTTTTGAGCTTTTCAGATGCCACTTTTCAATACTTAAAGTGCAAGAAATGGAATTCCTTTCAGTTCCATTGTACTGGGGTGGAAAGAGAAACACGACAGACTGATACTTCACCATAGAACTAAGCTGAAAAATATGTTATTTTCTCGTTTTTGCTCTCAATACAACAGATTCTCATTCGACAGCTTATTACAAATTTGGTCACAGATCAACTATCAGCTCATCTCGGCCTTTTACTGCCATTGTTAATGCTCTAGCAGTTTCATTATGCACTTTTAGCTATTTCAGTGTCTGTGTACATGCATACGTAGTCTGTGTTCCACTAAAGTAAGCCCAGCAGACTGTTTACGTGCTAGAGGAGTTATGGCTCCCATATGGCAGCCATCGTGGTGTCGGCAAGCACAGAAACACACACACACAAATGCACACACACAGAGGCAGCTGCCGGTTATGACAGGCCCAAGTGCGGGAATTTTTATATGGCCTGTCCTCGCCATGAGATGCTTGTGCACCTAAAACGACACCACGACCAAGGAAAAGGCACAAATTGATCAGAAACTGAAGACGGTGCAATAAATAACAACAAAATCAATAAGTTCACGACCGACTGACTGCTTCTAATAATTGGGATAGCACTGTTGGAAAATATGAAACTATAAAACTTCAAAAAAAGAAGAAGAAAGTTAAGGCAATTTTCTTTCATCTGCAAAAAGAATGTGTTAAGGTACACTATCGTTAAAAAGTTTGAGGTCACCAAATAGGCACCAAATGTTCAAGGGACAACTGTTTTGAAAATAATTGCATACATTAATTTGTGTAAGCACCAACTGAGACTAGAGACAAGGCTCTATGGGGGGGCAGTATCATCTGTTGCAGTATTCCTTGTTCTTGTAAATTAAGCAAGATTCTGTTACATGTTTGGGGTTGCTGTTATACTACAGAATTCCTTTAGAACTGGTTCAGATGCCTTCCTAATGGATACGGATCCAGACATCTAAAGTGCCTAAATCTTTTTCACAACACACTATGGAACGCAATTACATTTTAAAGAAAATATCAGTCATTACGTGGAGATTCTAAGTATGCTGTCCTAAGCAGTCACAGTCTCGTAGCAGTAAAATGAAAAATGCATTAGCAAGAATGCATGTCATTTACTGTTTGTTATGTGCTCTGCATATTAAACTGTGTGGAAAAAAAAAGATGTTTGCTTCCAAGCAACACAGAATGTGTTCGAGTCTTGTGTCTATCAGACGCTTTGTAAATAACACTGATTAACAGCTTTAGGAATGTATATGATGAGAAATCTTAAATAAGGATTAGCAGATCGTGGAGACATTAAACCTGCTAGTCAGGCAGAGGAGCACTGGTTCGGAGCATCGACTGCGCCTGCCATTCGTCTTCATTCGACTGTTTTCACTCCATCACTGCTGAAGGTCAAGCAGAGAGATACATGTGAACGAAACGCTCCCCTTTTTGCCGTCAGTTATATGTTCATGTGTCAACGGCATGATGGAGAGGATGTGAGAATGTTGTATTGTGGAGGGCTACGGCATTTTTCCATTTTAGGGTGGGCTGATATGGAGCCATATCAAGTGAAATGTGCTAGTGCAATTGGAAAATGTATAGCCTCATAAAACTGCCTTATCCTCAGTTATTCCTGCCATCTCAGTTATGGCAGACAAGATAATAACATGTTAGAGGCATTCACTTTGTGTGTATTTTGTCACTGGCTTCCTTAAATTATCATGGTAATTCAAAAATGTGGGTGAGTACACTTAACCTTCAGGGCAATCATATAATAAATCATATTGTAAAGAGCTAGTTCAACCAAATGACCAAAGAGCTTATTTGTTGAGTGTGGATTGAATTCCATGTGTGCTGCTCAAAGCATCAGAACCGAATTCATAGAACACCTTCTTTTGTCAGGAGTTGTTCCAGTGAAAAAGTCACAGTATTCTCACATTGATGCATTTACAAAAGTAACAGGGACACTTTTCTCCGGCGCTATAAGCACCACAAATGAAAGCTACAATTGAATTTGGGGTAACCACTGAGTCACCACTGAGTAAGAAACAGCCCTGGATGCTTAGAAAAGTCAAACAACTGCAGTTTGAGATAAGTATAAAATGGACCTTTGTGCGGCTTATTGAAGTTTACTTTTGAGAGTTGAATGACCTCATTCTGCCCCTTGTGGGCTACAATGGAAAAAACCTTAAACCTTGACTGCACCAGCCATAATTGCATTGGATGACTTCCTCACTGGGTTGCACAGTGGTTTGGTCGTTAGCACTTTTGCCTTGCAGCCAGAAGATCCCCGGTTCATGTCCTCTCCTTCCTGGGATCTTTCTGTACGGAGTTTCCATGTTCTATTTGTGCATGTGTGGGTTTTCACAGCTCTCTTGTTACTTCCCACAGTCCAAAAACATGCTGAACTGGTGACTCTAAATTCTCCGTAGGTGTGAATGCGAGTGTGTGCGTTTGTCTCTACCGTTCAAAAGTTTGGGGTCACCCAGACGATTTCATGTTTTCCATTAAAACTCATCGCTGTATGGCTGTGGAGAGAAGCTCTTTACTGCTAGGTTGCTGATTTACAGCAATACATAAGTGAACAAATGTAACAGCTGCTGGAGCGTCTTGCTCCTTTTTGTCTCCTGTCCATTTAGTGCAGCTGTGGACAATACACACTGTCAGTCAAAAGTTTCGGGTCACTCAGACAACTTCATGCTTTCCATGAAAACTCACACTTGCATTCATGTGCTAACATAATTGCTCAAGGGTATCAGCATGATTAGCTAACACAAAGTAGCATTAGAACGCAGGAGTGATGGTTGCTGGAAATGTTCCTCTGTACCCCTATGGAGATATTCTATGAAAAATCAGTCGTTTCCAGCGAGAATAGTCATTTACCGCATTAACAATGTCTGGACTGTATTTTTGATTCATTTCATGTTATCTTCATTTAAAAAAATGCTTTACTTCCACGCATAAGGACTTTTCTAAGTGACCCCAAACTTTTGAACGTCGTGTTTATGTATCCCTGTGATAGACTCCTGACATGTCCAGGGTGTTTCCTATCTAAGTTTTCTGGGATATTCTCCAACCCCCACGTGACCCTAATACAGATTAAGCGGTGTATAGATAATGGATGGATGGATGGATTTCCTCACCTCAATCTCAGGGGTCAGTAATAAGACCATAATAAAAGTTATAACATTCAGATTCTGCTCCTCTTGTGCGCAAATGGATCGTGCCACGGTCCTGGGCATGTAGCAGATGAGAAGAGTAACTCTCTTGATTTTGCATGCCTTAAAGATCAGGACCTGTGTTACGCGAGTTTATTACGTGCGTTTTTGTGACCACTTGCCCGTGCACATTTGCGATTTCACCATGCAGAACTGTGTCGAACTCTGCGAGATTCTCAGTCAACAGGCCTGGAAAACTGAACCTTCATGTTGAGGATCATGAAAGGTAACAAGAATATTTCCCTCAAACAAGATTCAAGTTGCTGTTTGGACAGAGGATTATAGATGTTGCTTGACACATTTACAGAAGTGCTGGGCCTTCTGGAGATCCTTCCAAATGTGGCAGAGCATGAGGAGCAGTGCATTGTGACCAAAATGAAATCAATAAGGTTTTTATTTTATATTAGCACAGGCTTCAAACTCTTTGATTGCACCTCACAGCTTGATCCATGAAAATGAGACAAAAAAGACAAACTTAGAAAAGCAACATAAAAGTGAGATTCATGCCTCATCAGAAGTGTTTTCAAACAGTATGCTTCTGTTTTGCGAAAGATTTAATTAAAGGGGGAAAACTAGTTTTTATGTTGTCTTGACACATGCACGTCTTTTCATTTCCGCACATCCAACAAAGAAAAGCAAACAGACGCTTTCCCAAGATTTTCAATGGGAAACACTGAGGCTGTCTCCACACAGAGGACAAGACACTTCCAAACGGAGCTGATGTTGTAGTGGCAGCACAAATCTCAGGAACAGATGTCTCAGGCAGTGAGGCTACTGCTGCGGATGAAGACCATAAATTCCAATGCATCGTCTAAAAACCTTCTAAAGGGAAACTAAACTGCTCTGGATGGTCATTTTGCATATTTATCTTTATGGTGGACATCTTGCCCAATGTCAGCTGGGATTGGCTGCAGGCTCCCGGAACCCTCTACAGGATACCTTATCAAACATTTTGTGACACACTTTGACACCAGTGTGTTCTCATGTGGACTTTATGAAGAATAAAATCACTTTACTGAGGTGGTGCAGGGCAACTCCTGGATTCAAATGCATGCAACTATGTCGGTGCAAAGTTGACGGTGAAAAAAAGAGCTCACATGCTCAGCAAGCCTTCCCAGGATGCGCAAAGGTTACATTAACCAATGCTGCTGTCCATCCGATTCCCCCACAGCAGTCTCTCCTCAGCGTATAGCCCAGTCGAGTTGCCGTTTTCATGTGTCTGACTTGTGTTGTTGTTGTTTTCTCCTGTGGGCTGAGTTTTACACAGTCTGTCAATCTCCTGAGCGTCACACATTAGAAGGACCAGTGGAGTGAGACACCAAGAGTGATCCCTCTGGGGAACAACTCGTCTCCCACCTCCCACCCCAACCCCTTTGTGTTTGTCTCTCTTTATCTTCCAGCCTTTCTCTTCCTCACTCCCTCCAGCTCTCTCCTTTTTTTTCTCCTCGCTGCGCATCCTTCTCTCTTTCTTCGTCCTCTTCTTTTCCTCCAGCTCCATCAACAACTCCCCAGACTCCTGGCCAAGTTTGAGAGCGTCAGATCCCCTCTGTTTGGAGAGGCTACGCTACATCTGTTGACGCGCTCAGCGCTCGAGTGGTCGGCCAAGCCCAGCCAACATCCCCCAGCATGGATCACAGCGAGTGTGCAACTAATGAACACGACTGAAGGAATGTGCCCACACCCGTCCCCTGCCTTTTTGTTTGATAAGTTTCACTCTCAATAGGGGTACTGTTTGCAATGATTCAGTCCGGAACAAAGAGCGGAAATATGGAGTCAGATGACCGTGAAATGTTTATAGAAACCCCTCAAATGAAACAGAGCTCACTATCCAAACTCTCTCTGACTTCTAAAGAAGAAAGTGAGTGAATCACATGAAGATCCCGAGTGAGACTTTCTCAGAGATGCAGGACTTGATCAAACTTTAAACTGGTGAGAGCATCCTGACCCAGTAAAGCAGCTGACAGGCAGAAATCGGAAAAGTCAAACGAGAAACAGCAGAAGTCAAATGAAAATCAACTTTCTTTGCCCTTACAAGTGACTTTATTTGAAGGATTGTGTCTTTGCATGAGTATGGAGATGAGAATATGTGGGAAGTCAGGGTCTAAGAGTTAAGGCAATATAAAAGGAAATATAAAAAATGCAGCTCTTTTAGCTCGATCCTCTTTGTGAATAGCCACAGCATTCTTTTGGATTTAATGAAAGCTCCCAATGTGAGTTAAAGCCTGAAATAGCATTAGTTGGCACACAATAGTAGCCTTAACTGTAGGTATTAAACCTTAACAGCCAAGACCTAATTGGCTGACCAGTGAATAGGCCAATGGGTGGCTGGCTCTTAGTCGGCAATGTCAGAATGCCTGACGAGCCAACAGCTTGCCCTTGTCTCCTTCATTCTCCCACAAATGAGAAAAAGTTGGATGCCCCTCTTGATTGAACATCCGTATCGACTCCACATCTCCCCTCATGCCTGTTCTTTTGTTTAGGGGTTTTCTTTACTAAAGCATCTGTGAGGTCCTTTACAGAACGTGAAAGCCTCAGCCTAATTTTTTGACACACGTGACCGCTATCAGTTCTTTCATCTATGCGCATATAGACAGTTAGAGTTTAGATTCCACAGCAGACACCTCTCGGTTGCACATTATTGCCTGCATTTAACTTGCCTCCGTGTGACAAAACCAACACAAAAACACTCAGTCAAGTGAATAAAACACTAGACTCTTAGATCTTTTGCCAGGAAGGGTGGATGAGGGGGTCTGCGGTGCATCCAATCACTGAGTCCAATGAAGTGGAGTACTCCCTGGCCAACAGAGGAACAAGACAGTGGAATGGTGGAGTACAATCATGCAGTGAAGCTCCCGTTATCCAGCCAAGTGTGCTAATCAAAACCTTGTGTGCCTGATCAATACTAGTGGACAACAGATTGCACTCCTGGGGAACTGGTGGAGGTTAGAGGGGTGTATCAAAGGCCAGGGGAGAGGGGACAGATAAGAGAGAGTGCGCAGGCTGGGGGGTGATGCGGTAAACAGGGGACAAGTTGAGTGATTTGAGCAAGTATAAAGTGAGACAGTGCCTGGCCCACAGAGAGAGAAAGATCACACACACAGAGACACAAACACACACCGGGTAGCATTCAAAAGAAGCTAACAGCTGTGTGTACAAAATGCTGGATAAAGGCCTTGTAAGCAATGTAAAAAGGCACTCTTGATCCATTTTCATCCAATATTATGTATTTCTGAGCCCCAGGAAATGGACCTTTTGAAAATATCGGTCTACACAAACTCTCCTTGTGATCATTTACAATGTGTTCCAGTATGTAATCTCTCTATATACCAATACCTACTGAGTATTCCTTTAATTTTGCAATCAAAAAATATGCCTTAATTTCCATTTATCATACGATCTTCAACAACAGATGATTTTTATGATAGCATTTGCATACATTTCCAAAACTGCTTCCACTAAAGACTGTGATTGTCTCAGAAGCTCCAGAACAAGCACTGATCCAATCTCCAGTGGATAGCGTTTTAAGCGCCGTTTCCAAGGTCAAAAGTGAACTTTTCAACCCCTTATTTTTCTTTTTTTTGTCGGCCAATCGGTATTAAACTAAAAGAGGATGCATTTTTTCTGTGTGGGTGGCTCTGAGAATGATCTGTGCAGACAAAACTGTCAACACAATCATTTTTGCATTTTCTTCCACATTGGTTGTGACTCACCACACTCCATGAAGCACATTACAGATTCTGTGTTGGAGAACAGCAAGAGAAGTGGCTGTAGAGAGTAAAAAAAAAAAAAAAAAACCCTAAAAGGTAGACATCTTGAAGGTTTGGCCGCTTTGGCTGCCTTTCGACTTAACAAATTCGACTTACTTTAAGGTGTTTTGACACAGTGCCCTAAATGATTAAAATACAGCTCACTAACTCTAACTGCGTTCCAGCTTCAAGCGTGAATTACATGAATGCCAATTTCCATAACCGCACACAGGATCAGGTTTTTACATTTTGCCTGACAAAGCTGAAGAGTGCAGATTTGTCTTTTTCATTATCTGCAGAATACTTTCTCTTATGAATGCATTAATGCTAAACGGTATAATAGTAGCGCTGGCTGTAATTGATGCTCACAGATCTCCAAAAATTAACAATGTTCTTTAATCCTTCTGTCATCTTAGTGTGCTTTGAAACAAAAGAGATCACGGAGGGGATTTAAAGCATGATACTTTTAATTCTAATCACATCAGTAAAGCTTTTTATCCCTAAAAACATTCCTTTTGCTGCTTTTCAAAGAAGGAAGCCTCACATCTCGCAGTGGGTGACCATAACCAAGACCGACTGTAGATGCTGAATTGTGGATAAACAGGTGTTAGGTGTTTGAGATGAATGCGGTTCATAATCATCGCAAGATTTCCTGAGACATGTCAGCATGTATGGAAATGAGAAATTCAAGAAGCAGCTAGGAATGGAAACATTCATCTAAGATTATCTATCGATCAGTCCTGATGATCTCATTAATCCTGGCGAATCAGAGTCATCGATAAAGCCGTGTAATGGATTACTACCAGTGGAGCTGAACACGTGCCAATGTTACCGCACTGTACAGGGGTTTTAAAGGTGTGTGCAGACAGGAGCCTAACAATAATCGTAAACTACAGGAGTGAAAATTAAACAGACAGTTAGTGGTAATAGAACATAAATCACTCCCCAAATGAAGCTGCACATCATGTTTTTACTATTCATAACGCCTGAGCCAGTAGCAGACAGGAGCCTGGTTTTACATTAATGGCACAAACAAGATGCTGACTGCCAAATAAATATTCAACCGCTCCAGAATTTAATTTTCAACCAGATCCGGCGACTTTGTTGTTGACAGCTGTGTCTTCAGCGAGACACACCAACCACACAAACAATAATAACTGCCAATATGAGCACCGCAGCAATTATTATCTGTCAATTTTAGCCTCTTGAGCGCGGCGAGAACTTATCTCCTAATTAGTTGTAATAACAATAGCTGCATTGGCTGTTAACTTGCATGTGTCTATCTTATCATGCCTGGAGCAGATGCATGAGATGTGCTTCTTCGGGGGAGAGGCCATGCTATTTTTATATATATTTCTTTCTTACTTTACTGGCAATCTTAGGGCAGGGCTGCATGCTGGTTTGGGGTGTTATTCATTGAAAATCAATATTTTCCATTTCTGAGGATGCAGAATGAATTATTACTGAGATGAGCATTGTGGAGAGATTGAAGGCTTAGTCTGAGGCATCACTCATCTGAAGACTTTCACAAGGACATTTACTTCTTTTCCCTTGGAGTTAACTCAGAGAACATGGATCTCCCTTTTTCTCACCACTGTCAGGGCACACATCACCCTCTGTCCCGAAGATCATATCTCACAGCAGCAGCACCAGATGCACATTTGTAGATATTTAATAAGTAACTACTTCAGTTCCGCAAGTCTTTAGATGTTATTTTCCTCTCTGTGGCTCTTCCTCTGGGTTAGGGTTATCAGATGTTCCAAAGTTCTCATGTTAGGATGGTTAGGCGAAACTGTCGTTCTTAATGAACATGTCCAAAGAATGCCAGCCGTGTAATTCGACAATGACCTCGAATCCTTTCTGGAAATGATGAGCAAAGCACAGGCGCGCGCTAATTAACGAGCCACTCACAATAGAGATGAACAAATTATAGAGCCAGTTTGAAATGTCAAGATAACCAATTATCAAAAGAAAATGGCCATTAGGTAGTTCCTTCTGGCCACAGGTGATGAAGCCACCTGAAATAATGGGGAAAGCGCAGGCAGAATGGGTTCTTAGACATTGTCATAGGAGAAGTATTAAATCAGCCTTACATGTAAAATGCCTCGGGGACCAAAACTTAGCCACAGGTTTAGTATCCATACCATGACATGAATGAGCATCGGCTCCCTAAGGGATGGATGTGATACATGCAAATTCCATTTTTAATGACAGAACAGTCTAACATTATTCTGTTCATATATGTCATGACATTACACTGACCCCCCGCAACCCCAGATTTATGGCACATAAAAATCTCCAGACTCAGGTATACTATTTAATCTAAACAACTCAAGGCATAATTGCTCACATTTTTGTATTTTTGCTTTGAGGGTGTTTTTCATGGTTTTCTTTTACATCCAGTGTCGCCACGAATAATACTGCTTCAGCATAGAATCACATTTTAGACTGTGACGTTCACAACATTAGTATATGCTTGCCCATAGGTTTTATATAAAAGATGAACATAGCCATTGTGACATCACCCGTTGGTGATGTGGAGCCTTTTGAATTTGTTCTTTTGGAAGCAAACAGAATGAGCAGGGGGTGGATTTGACCGGGAAATTGAATGCACCCCACACACACATATGATAGCAACCTGCCAACATACCTTGCTCACCTATTCAACAAGTCAACTAGCAGTTAAGGCCATACACTCTTCCCAAAAATGCTTTCTGAGGTAACAAATTAAGGGAGAAGTAGGGTCATTTTCTCATATAATTCAATACAGTTTGATTTCTTTTGCAATCAGAGGACTCGCCTCCTGTTGGCCATCAGAAAGAATGCAAGTTTTAGACATTTCTGAATTGGCTTCAATTTTCAGACTTGGGGATTAAGCCTCCTTTACACAGTCTCTGTGCTTAATTTTGCAAATATGCAAACATTTTAAGTTGAAAGCACAGTTCTGTGAGCGGGTCTGAGTCTCCATGATCCATCAGTGGGGGAGCATCAGGATTCCCAGACTCCCATGCCTAGAGCTCAGGGAGAGACATTACTACGATAATTGGAAAAGATGCAGAGCTGTGAAGAAAACTGTGGAAAAAATACCATTGTGATGGTGTTTGAATGACACACTTCTCGTAAATTACCTCCTTTGTTGCTATTCAGCGGGCGTAGATTGTGTTTTTCCCCATCAGTGACACCCATTGTCTAGCAAAAAGATGGCAGCTAGTCAAGTGCACCTCAAAGTATCAGCACGAAAGGTTATGCTGCTGTGCTGATGTCACAGTTTGTGTGTGCATTGACCAATGTGTTAAGTGTAAGGGCGGCTTAGCAAACAGAATCTTTGAGGTTGCAAGATGAGGATCAAGTTAAGAAAGAACAAAGAAGAATTTTAGTTTTTATCTAATTTAATTTATATATTTACAAGTTTGAGAAGTTAAAAAGCAAAGGGCTTTGTGATTGAACTGCCCAGATCAAAGGGGAACTACAGACATTAGCGCTTTCAAGTTTGTGGCAAAAGTTTGGGAGAGTTTTTCATTTTTAGTTGGACGTGGAACTGGACTGACCTGTTCAGAGCCCTTGCTGCAACCCTCGTCAGGGGTTGAGGTAAAGATTTTTTGGTTTGCTTTCTTGCTGCTCTGAATGAGAGCGAACCCCTGCAGCCAACAGCCTTACGAGGAGAGAGATAGACCCCTACAGCAGCGTATTAAACACTCCGTCAATAAACGACAGAGTTATGTGACGATTGGCGTATGTTTGTGCGTCTGTCTGACTGTTAGCAACAATACTCAGAAACAAATGAACAAATTTAGATGAAATTTTCAGGGAAGGTCAGAAATGACACAAAGACCAAACGATTAGATTTTTGCAGTGCTGCGGCTTATAGTCTCAATCCACGGATTTGTTAAAGATTTCTGTATAATTTCGAGACAGCGGCATGGTCTCACTGTAACTATGACAACAAGTAAACACTACGTCAGCTGCCTGCCAATTGTGATCTTTCTACAGATCAACCACTGTGGACTTATTGAGACTTATCCACTGGAGATGATGTGAGGGTGTTTGCGAGTCCCATCAATTCCTGCCGCTTGCTACATATTTTTGTGTTTTCTGAATGCTTTTCTTGATGATAATATGTGGACACGCAGGCAAATAGTCATATGTGCAGGCATCCACATACATTTGGCCAGTTGTAGATCTAAATCTTTACACTGCCCCCTGTTAAATGACCCTGACTGATGAACTTTTTTCACTTTGGTTTTGTTTGCAATTCTGTCAGCTACACAGATCATAATCGCTTCTGACAAAGGTACCAAGACCTGCACTGTTCTACAGACAGGACCCAGGAGATAGACATCATGTTTTAGTGAAGAATGGACTTCTGAGTGACTGGCAGATACCTCACCGAGACAGAGAGCTCTGGCAGGGTTCCAGCAACAGAGAGAGAGAGAGTTTTTCTCAGAGCAAAGGCAACATTGAATGAGAGCTTCACTGGAGAGGATGAGATGCCCTTTCTGTGTGCGATGAAGGATGGACAGAAGTGGGGTAGAGAAGCGGAGGAAGAGAGAACGAGGGAGCGAGAGAGAAAAACAATGGGGAAGAGAGAGAGAAAGGAGGAAACTTTTCAGTCTGTGTTTTCCATTCAAAGACATTTTGACAGGGCAGAGCCCACTCTGTGGCAGGGAGTGGAGCCATTTTGAAGTCTCCTACCGGCAGCTTGAGGGAAGCGGGGAGCCAGAATAGATATATCTCGGGGCTGCCTGGGTATTTTTTTTCTTCCACCACACTTTCTTTCCTGTTTTTGACAGCCAGCTCCGAATCGCCGAGCAGGTGTCTTCTCATTTTCTGCCGAAACAGTGGGACAGTGCACACAAACACTCTGACGCTGTTCATAAACAGATAAACACACGGGCAGACCAGACAGACAGGCAAACAGACACACACACACACACACACTCGCACATACATATAAACATAGCAGTGGCACTCAAGAAGTAACTATGCATTGGAAATGACTACCCTTCACACACAATGTTTTCCACACGGCTGCCGAAGTTGAGGGAGGGCGCAAGAGAAGGGGGACAATCTGAGACCATCTACGCTGACACAAAATGAGTGTCACAAAACAGAGCTGCTATTTTCTCTTTAATGCATGCAAATAACAGGTAGCCACTGACACAGGGGCAAGATTTAGTATGCTCTGCAATTTTTAGGTCACACACAAGGTAGGGGTAATTCATCCTTATTATTTCCTCACCAGATCCCTGTAATGTGGCTAGCGTTGCGTGCTGCGGCTTGTTTTTTTTTTCTCTGCTGGGGTTGAGCGGGGCTACAGAACTTGTAGGGTCATTGTGCCAAACTTCCCTTTCAAGTGTCGGATTTTCAAGGCTTTTTCTCCGTGACAAGCGCCGAGCACAATGGGGATCAGAGGGGCTGAGGGGAGGAGTGCAGAATGTTGACACTGGAATTATCACAATATAAGTTGCCTCGGACCAAATTTGCTCCAAAATCAGTCCATTCACAGCTGCCACGGCGACCCTCGTCCCATTGAAAGAAGGCCTCTGAATGGCCGCTTTGAGAGTTCCCTTTTGAAGTTTGAGGGCATTTTGAGAAGCAATGTGTCCCTTGTGTCACTGGTGTCAGTGATTAAGTTGTGACAGGGTGACTGTCTGTCTGGGTGGGGGTGAGTAATGCCGACACAATGTATATGCCCCTTGTACTGATTGGAGTGATATGGTGCCAGTCCTTGTCACTGCTCAGTCCTTTGAAGGCTGAATAAAATGATCAAACAATGATAAAAATCAAAAAACAGAATGACATAAAATTTGCAAAAATTTAAAACATGATTCGGATTTGGCACATCATTTTATTGTAATTATTATAAAATCACTAATTATTACCCAGTAGGAGTCAGACCACAACCTTTTAGTAATAATTAAATAGTAATTCAGCTGTTTCTTTAGTAGCTGTGTTTGCAGGAATGCACAGTTTCTTCAATACCAAACAGTGTGAGAGATTACAATTAATTCAGTTAATGATGAATTAGCAGTTAATTAATTCTGCCAGTTACTAATCCCAGTGATGTCCGTTGCTTCAACGAGTTCTTTGTTTGCTGTCTCATCAGAAGTTTGATGGAGAGTCTACATTAGGAAACTTTAATATTTCTGTATTTCAACATAATGAGAAAATGTTGTTAATGCTCGAAGTCTTGTTTTAAGAAAAAGAAGTCAGCAATGACTTAAAACACATTCATTTTATTAAAGCTCTTCTCTCGTTCTTGTTAAAACCCTTTAAAACTCATCTTTTGGCTCATCTCTTCTGGTTTGGTACGTATGAAACTCTGGACGTCTGAATCCGTGTTTCATCGGCATGCTGCAGTTTCAAGGTGGAAGTACTTCATTACGGTTTTGAAAAGTTGTTAAGATATGTCTTCCACGATATATATACAATATCATTCAATAGTTTGGGGTCACTTCAAAATGTATAGAATATAAAGAATATAACATTAAATTAATCAGAAATACAGTCTTGACATTGTTAATGTGCTAAATGACCATTCTAGCTGGAAATCACCAATTATTAATGGAATATCTACACAGAGGTACACAGGTCCATTTCCAGCAACCATCACTCCTGTGTTCTAATGCTACATTGTGTTAGCTAATGGTGTTGAAAGGCTAACTGATGATTAGAAAACCCTTGTGCCATTATGTTAGCACATGAATAAAAGTGTGAGTTTTCATGGAAAACATGAAATTGTCTGGGTGACCCCAGGCTTTTGAACGGTAGTATATACCGGGCTTTGCAAAAGTTCTGTTACACTTGCAAAATGAACACAAAGATTTTTTGGTGCAATAAGCTCATTTTTTATTTTCCAAATATTTCAATATATGTGTTAATGATAATATTAATCAGAAATGTGGCCAACCAAAAGTTTTATCTTATTGCACCAAAAAATCTTTGTGTTCATTTTCGTGAATGTCTCAACAAGTGTAACAGAACTTTTGCAAAGCCTGGTATACATTTAAAAAAACAAAACACATGGGCATGTTAACATGCAAAAAATGTGATCTTCACCGGATGCAGAGATTAACATTTAAAAAAACACATGTTGTCTGTATCGAAGCATGCGTGGGACTCCAGATGCAAACCCTGGACTCAGATGCCCTTTGCACGTCCACCATCCAACTAAACCACCTCCAATGACTACTTTTCAGTACATATTATACATGTATTGCTTAATTTCTTCTTCTTCTTCTTATAAAGCCTATATTTGCCTTTCAAAGTAACACAAATTCTCAGTCATCACAAAGTAGCAAGAAATACAGTAATGTATGACAATGTATGCTCTCTCAGTAGCATGTTGTGCGTTCTGAGCTAAGGTTAGCTGCTGGTAAACCCACATTCACGAGGGCCAAAGTTGACAGTCACTAAATAGCCCCGAATCAAAGGATGTCAGTTTGTTTCACCACATCTGGTTTCCTATTTCTGCACATGTGTGGTGGAGAAGATGGGATGCAGGTGTGGAGCGGCTTGGATGTATTTAAAGGTGTCTGTTGGCGCTGGGCTGAAAAACAAATGCAGTAAAATGTAGCTAAATACTTTTTTCTGCCAGTCATAATACGTATTTATAAAACTTTGTTTTGTATCAACCCAGTAATAAACAAGAAAACTAGTCAGACAGCGCAGTACTACAGAAAGGCTGCTCAGTCTTGTCATTTCCGACGGCTGAAAACTTGAAAAAATTTGTGGCAGAAATCACGGCAACTAAGAATGTGGCCACTTAATTTAGATGTACCCGCAAACAAAATGAACTTGCGCTGAGCACAGGCGTGCGTTATGCATGCATACGTTATGTACGAATACCAAATTGTATGACCTAAAATATATAATAATTGATGAGACTTGGAAACGCTCCCACAATTTAATCAGTTGCTCCTGGTATCATTTCCGTTAGATAAGTCCCAATAAGCAGCGGTGGATTTGTAGAAGGATGGCAATCCTGTGTTCACTTGTTGTCGCTATCTTACAATGATACAGGAATCTTTAAGAAATCCACAGATCCAGACTACGCCGAAATCTAATCATGTGGTGCTTATGTCATTTCTGACCTTCCCTGAAAATTTCATCTAAATCCATTAGTCTGTTTTTGAGTAATGTTGCTAACAGACAGACAGACAGACGGACAAACGCCAATTGTCACATAACTCCGCTGTTCATTGGTGGAGCAATAATCTTCCTTGTATGTTGATACAAGTGATTCTGAAAGACTACAATTCAACATTTATAAATCTTTCAGCGTCATGTGAAAATCGGCCACTGTCAAAAAACAAACTCTCCATCTCTAAGGGTCTTTTGTCTTGGTTTATTTCGGTCATTTGCATGACTCTGGAATGTCAAGTCTCCAAATTGTCACCAACTTAAGTATGTCTTCTGTCAGAGCATAATTTCTGACACATTCATGTACACCGTCTAAATTCAGCGTATCCTCAGAGATCTAGCGATGCAAACCAACAAGATGTATCACTCGTGGTGTGAAATCGATGGTAAATATAACCCAGCCATGTTCTCACTGGATTTGATTTTCACAAGTACCAAGAACAAGACACACTGCTGCCTTTTCATATTTAAAGCATGGCACCATCCATTTTACCCCCTGTGACTACCTGAATGATCTGGGCAGTATTGAAACTTTCTGAACCAATTCTATTGTATTGTGATCTCCTCAACAGTTCTTGCGAGGCCCAGAGGGAGAAGGCAGAACAAGGCGTTGGGAGTCTCAAAATAGCAACTCGCCAGAGGGAGTTGGAGAGAAAAAGGCTCACTGAGCTCCACCACCACCACCGCCGCCGCCGTGCTGGACTCTGCTTCTCTGTGCTGTTGAGTCATTCCTTGTTGATGCTTCTCTCTGCCGTTCAAAGTGGATGATGCCGTGACATATTACCTCTCGGGCAACACTACAAAGAGTTGCCTAAGAGTGGCCTGGCTGGCTGCCCGACCGCCATCCTGCCGACTTTTTTTCTTTACACATTCTTGACGAATGGTTGTGTTTCTCTCCTGGGGCCGTGCAGTCAGAGAGTACACAGGGAAGGGGCTTCACGCACGTTCAGCAAGGGACAATGACTGACACATCCACACATTCTGCAAAGGGAAAACCGACACACATGCAAGTCTGAATCGATGCTTGCACCCACACATGCAAAGACATATGGCTACACACAGAAAAGCATGCAGGAAGATAAGGACTCACATATGGGTTGATGCTATATATGTAAGCTTTATACCTCTCACACTGTGCAGATTTTTAGCCCTGATAAGGGACACTGTCGAAAGTTTTCGAACCGCATCACATCTTTCAGCTTCTAATTCTCAGCCTCTCTTCATGCTAAAAGTTACACCCTGGAATTTAACGTCACTTGAAATACTATATATGATGTGTTACGTTCTAATAATGTGTGACTGCCTCTTAATTTAAAAAAAACTGCTCTTGCTGCGATATCATAATTAGCCGGCAGCAGCAGCAGCAGCAGAAAGACACATCAACGTGATGAGCCTCTTTTACTGTATTATTTACAGTCCAAGCATCAGCACAAAGCAGATTTTTTAAATATATATGTTTAAGAAAGGGAGGGCAGAGTCGTCCGGCTGTCATGGCATACCATTAATGCCTAGATGACAATGACTGCAAATAAAAAAATGTTGAAAGCCAATTAAGGAGTTGCATGCATTCTGAACCCATATTCCATTTGTTATTATGCACAGCATATTGCATTAGACTGAAAAAACAAATGCACAAAGTATGGCATGAGTCACGGCTTCTCCTGGATTGTGGACCTGATTTTACAGTTACACTCACAGCTTTCTCACTTTTCTCTAAACTTGCTTTCACACTTTCAAAGCCGTAAACTCACCAAACAAAAATCTCACTACTTTCCAGTTGAGAATAACATTATCTCATGTTGTGACAATAATAACAACAATGCCTTTTTAAAATAAAAAAAAAAAAAAATGGGTTTGTAGCTATAAGTTCTCGCAGGTTTCTGTACAACATGCAAAACTCTATTCTTTATCCAGTGCATTTGAAATAACACCGTCAGCTTTGCCATCTGATGTTTCTGCAGAGAGCACACAAAAATTACCTGAAGCTCTTGCTGGAAAATTGCTAACATTGTGGTAACTATGCTGCTGAATGCCAATTAGCAAGATTTTTTCAGCAACAAAGGGACTAGCAATCACCCAGTTTGAATATATGAGTTCAGCGGTGGCCAAATTGCCTGCATTCAAGTTTCAAAAGCAGGGTCAGTCAGCAAAGTTGCACATTTATTTGAGATTTTGAAGCGAGAATAAAATGTACTGACAAAGAAAATTGAAACTAAGTCACCGTTCTTTTATCATATCCAAACTTTTTGTTGGGATTTTTTTTTTTTTTTGGTGGAAATGTAGGCTGGCTACCACCAGCCTGAATCTCAAGTGAGATACAGGCTGGGTACCTGCTATTCATTTTCTTGTAGGGGTGGAGCAGTTTAAAATTTTCCACAGCCGTTGATTGGGCGCTGCATATGTCAGTCAGTCTGGGGCAGTTGAAGCTCACAGCCAATCGTGTCACTGCTAGCCGCTGACGTAAATGCAGAGCGACGGCAGCACCACGAAAAAGAATCATTGCTGTGTTTGCTCATGTGTTTGCTTCTTTCGCCATGTCGCCGGACGATTCTTGCCGTTTATGTAAAGTAAACATGAGGGAAAGTGGACCCCGTGTTTATGCACACTCCACAGATATGTTTGTGTCAAAAACAACGCCGACCATATCAGATAGGTTAGCGATGATGGACCTGATAGTCACCCCGGAGCCGGAGCAGTCAAACAGATGCTGCCAGCGCTGCACCTCCACACTCGGTCGGCTTGAAAAAGACTTTCCTTTATTCAGGCAATGGGAAGAGAACGTCCGGTTAAGCAGCGTATCGAAAAGACAACGTGAACCCACCCCGTCCAAGACACCGAGGACTTTGAAAAAGACCTGCCCAAACCCACCGAGTCCACTAGCTTGTTCCTTCGGAAACACGACAACAAAGGTAACGCTTCTTCTCAAACAACCCATCATGCATTGCGCGTAGTCGCTTAGTGTGCGTCATCGTCTAACTGTCCCTCCCCGTCCTGTGATTGGATCCCTGACTCAGGGACAAATTCAACCCCAGGTCGCCAGACTGCCTAGTAAACGAAATGACAATGAGTGCACAGGCAGTCTGGGTATTCCCAGACTAGTGGAAATGCGAATATTGTGAATATGTTTAAGGCATCATTAAACCATTCTTGTTGAAAGAAAATACAGTCAAGTTTGCTTCTAAATCTGACACTGACATTAAGATTCAATGCAAAGTTATACAGATGGTGTCAAACAAGAGGTGGCAGCACACTTCAGTGCTATAAATGAGTCTTCTTCAACTGCTGCTCGTTTCATTAAATTAGATTACCCAGTGTCTCAGTCAGCAGGTATGCGTGAATAAATCAATCTCATGTCGTCAAAGTCTCCTACTTGGGTGCTAATTTAGTTTTCTCCCAGGTACATATAGTACAGAACTTGCAGTACAGCTCTTTCCTTACTTCATCCTCGTCTGTGATTCTATATGTTGTTGCTCTGTATGAGGTCAGAGGTTTCTATGTGGAACATGTTCGAATCAATAGTTTGGGAGGACAGACTTGTTTACGTTATATTTGGAGTGAAGACATATTAGGTGATTCTGTGTGGCTCCCTTGAGGCTACATTGCCAATTAGACTATACTCTGCCAAGAAACGCGGTGGAGTTCTGTGACGGTCGCCGTACGTTTGACCGTCTGTCTATCTGTTGGCAACATCGCTCAAAAACAGAGAAACGGATTTGGATGAAATTTTCAGATAAGGTTAGAAATTGCACAAGAACCAAGGGATTAGATTTTGACAATGATGCCGCTTACAGTCTGGATCACAGATTTTTTTAAGATTTCTGTATTGCAAGATAGCTGCATGATGTCACTGTAACTATGACAACAAGTGAACACTACGTCAACTGTCTGCTGACGATGACAGGATTGTGATCCTACTACAAATCAACCACTGTGGACTTATCGGGACTTATCCATCAGAAATGATACAAGGAAGAATTGATTAAATTGTGGGGGTGTTTCCGAGTCCCATCGATTCCCATTGCCCACAACATATTTAGGTCACACGATTCGGTATCCGCACACAACGTACACATGCATAACGCACGTCTGTGCTTAGCGCAAGGTCATTTTGTGTGTGGGTACATCTATATTAAATGGCCACATACTATGTTGTCGTGATTTCTGATTATTAATAACTAATTAACAAAAGCTGCATTTCAAAAAGAAAAATGCTGCATTTCTGACAATGCCATATGAGGGAATGAACAGTCTCGACAGAGTGCTGTGCTCTGTGAGTGCTTTTCTTGTTTAGGTGTTTGATTTGAAGTGGAAAAAAACTGCAATTCCTCCAATGGCCACTTGAGGCTGACTCCAAAAGCGAATGAATCACCAGCGACTCCCCTGTTAAAATGTGCAACTTTATGGCATTAATAAATATGTTAACTACCTGGAACAGAAAACACTTTTGGGTTCTGTTAGGTGGTCACACTTTTATATCACTCAGTCATTTAAATAGTATTCGGGCTTGATGTTATTCTTAATTAAAAGTGTGGTTGCACTAACTGATAGGTGGATTCCATCACAGGACAGTTCATGGCCCAGAGACATTTGCATGA